>NC_142470.1:48335164-49585164 GCF_049115385.1 Moschus berezovskii
TTTATCCTGTTACCAGGACTCTCTTAATTTGGGTGTGCATTCTCACTCAGACAAGTTTTTCTACCCTGGCTTCAGTACTTTCCTACTTCCCCACATAATTCAATTTACTTTTTTAAATGGTAATGGGGTTGCATTTGAATGATGGAAATGAAGTGAAAGGTCAACTAATTGCAGTGCTGTAAAATAGGAATCTGGCACCTAGAAAGACAAACACAGGATAGGAGAGGAGGAAAGGATTGGTTTGGAATTGTGGGGGAAAAGTTAAAGGAAAAAAGACCTACAATTAATGGTTCAGGAAACAGTTTTGTTTAGATATTTAGTTGTAGCATTTCACAAGTTGTTGGTGAATTACCATAAAGGATTTTCTTCAGTCATAATCCAACAAGGAAACAAAAGATAGGGGTAAAAAGTAGCAATCTGACAGCAGAGATGCCTAATACAGTCTTCCCTCAATATCCCCAGGGAACTGGTTCCAGAACATACACCCCTGTATCAAAATACAGAGTTTATTCAAATCCTTCATTCAGTCCTTGGTTTCTCCAGGTTCCTGGATCTGGGAATTCAGTGGACCGCAGATCATAAACACAGTATCCTACTGGCCGTTGGTTGAATCTGCAGATGCAGAACCAACCAAAATGGAGGGCTTAATACATTATATATATATATATATACACACACACACATATATTTATATAAATACATATACAGGGCCTCAGTGGAGGCTCAGGGGTAAATAATCTGTTCACAATGCAGGAGACCTGGGTTCAGTCCCTGGATCAGGAAGATTCCCCTGGAAAGGAAATGGCAACCCACTGCATATTCTTGCCGGGAATCCCACTGAGAGAGGAACTTGCTGAACTATAGTCCATAGGATCGCAAGAGTCTGACACAACTTAGTGACTAAACCATCACCACCACACATACATATATATGTGTGTGTATGTGTGCGCTTATGTAAAGATAAAGTGTAAATGCCACTTGAAAATAAACGTATTTCACCAAAAGAGTGAGAACTTAAAATGAGTGTCAGTTTTTGGATCATTCTTATAAATGAAGAATGTCAATCAATTTGTCTCTTCATGACTGAAATCTCACTATTCATCAGATTTACAAGTTTGCATAAATACAGTGTTTTATTAGGAGGGTCCTGAAATCTTCATTTTGTTATGAAACAATTCTTATTTAAAAGGAAAAGGGAGAAGATAAGTAATAACAGGGGAATATTATTCAAGTTTTCCTGGTTTCATTGTGGTAGGCTGGGCTTTTTGTTCTGTATTTTGAAGAATAGAGAAGAATTCAATAGAAAGGAAAATTTGGGTATCCTACTATTCTCATTACTTAGGGAGAATTTTCTTTCCAGTTTTGCTCAGGTTTACCTAACAGCGGAGCTCAGCTTCATTAGTTAAGGTTCAAATTCTGTGGCAAAGTAGTTGATCTTTTTCTGTCTACTAAAATAAAAAAATCCATGAAGCAGCTAGGAAAAGTGCTAATGCACAAATTAACTGGAAATAAATACAAATTTTCAACCTGGCTTAGAGATAAAAAATAGCCCCAAAGGACCGCATTGATTATCTTCATCATATCAATAATGTATGTAAGTGAGGCTATATGGCCTCCTGGGCAAACCCAAGAAGAGAGCTCTATCAAGCAGGAGGGGAGTGAGGCAGAAAATGATTGGGGTAGCTGCTTGGGAATCCAAGTTCAGTGAGGTGTGAGACTCTGACAGTGAGGTGCTCAGTGCTTACCAGTGAGGCATGTAGCCCCTAATGAGTGGGTCTCCACCGTCACATTCAAAAGTTCTCATATTCTTCCTTCACACTGATAATTTTCCCTGAGTGATTTAAAGTCTTCTAGAAAAGCCTGGTATGTTAGAAACCAGTCTCCTTAATGAAAATTCAAACAGGTTTTTATGCTTCCTGACAATGTGTTTTCTACATTTTTCACAGATCAGATCAAATATATTCTGCAAGTACGTATCTGCACCCATCCACAATAGAACACACATTCTTTCTTTACATGAAGAGATCCTGTGAGCTCTTCAACAGGCCAAGGAATCTGTGAAGTTTATGAAAGATCTAGATGAATGTGATTCAATAAAAATACAATGGGAGACATACATGTGAGCCACATATGGAATTTTAAATTTTCCATCAGTCTCAATGAACAATTTTTTAATTGAAATTAAAGTCATATTTTACTTAATCTAATATAGCTAAAATATTATATTTCACAATGCAATTAGTAAAAAAAAAAGTTGAGATGTTTTACATTTTTTCATATTAAGTTTTTGAAGTCCATTGTGTATTTTTTCCATTACAGCACCTCTCAAGTCAAACTGGCCATATTTCAATTGCTCACTAGCCTTATGTCTAGGGCTATTGTACGTGCTATCACAATTCTTGGTTCTAGACTCAGAAGAACATGGTGTGAATATACAATTTACCTTTGACAATGCAGAAGAGAGGGCTATTAGTGGTACTGACATTCTATGCAGGCAAAAATCATGTGTAATTTATAGTTGGCTTTCTACATATGTTTCTCAGTAACTGCAAATTCAAGCAACCATGAATCGTGTAGTACTGCAATACATGTTTAGTGTGGGGGAAAAAAAAAACCTACCTGTAAATGGACCCATGCAGTGCAGTTCAAATCTACTTAATTGAAGAATATGTAAAAAATAATATCATAGTTATTTGTTCAAAGAACAGCCTGAGTGGCTAAGGAATACAGGTGGCTGTATTCCTTTTCATCTTTTAAATTGTATACCATATCTGAATATTATTCAAAAATAAAATCATACTCTTGAATTAAATCACTGTGCCATATTACACACCCCACCATCACCATCCCTCAATGCTGTATTCGCTTCTATTGCTCTAATTCTTTTTGGAGTTTTTCTCCATTATTTCCTTAAAGTTAGTTTTATCTTTGTCTTACTTTCCATTTGTTCAAAAAATTGAATACATTTATACACTTTAACAAACACCATATAATGGAAAGCAGATTGGAATTTCCTTAGGCATTGTAAGTATGTTTAGAAACAGAAAAGTTTATATTTTCTTATTTGACTCTAACCCAGAGCAAATCATTGTGTATAAAGGCTTTCTAAACTACTTTATTTTCTTGTATTCAGGTTTATTAGTTTAAATTTTTGAAGCAAGAAGACATTTATCTCAGTAAAGTTTTCATGAAATCTTACTCAATTGGGTATCTTAAGAGGATAAGCATGTAGACAGGATGGGTATAAAACTTAACCAACATCTGGAAAATGCAAAGAAGAAACTAAGGCTGTAGGTGTAACTCAGATTTCTCTGCTTAAAGTCATTAATCGACAGCTAGGCTTCATGACCTTTCTTCACCTCTATTCCTTTTGTGAATTTCCAAAGGAATTCCAAAAGGATGTCCAATTTGGGCTTGAAAGTGAAAAGTGAAAGTGTAAGTCGTTCAGTTGTGTCTGAGTCTGTGTGACAACATGGAATTCTCCAGGCCAGAATGCTGGAGTGGGTAGCCTTTCCCTTCTCCAGGGGATCTTCCTAACCCAAGGATGGAACCCAGGTATCCTGCATTGCAGGCAGATTCTTTACCAGCTGAGCCACAAGGGAAGCCTATCACTTCTCCAGCAGATCTTCCCAACCTAGGAATTGAACTGGGGTCTCCTGCATTGCATGTGAATTCTTTACCAGCTGAGCTATCAGGGAAGCCCGATTTGGGCTTAGAAAGACACTTAACTGGTGTGGTATCCTTATGGGCGTCACGTGGGGCTGCCGTTTGATCCCACTGGAGGCCAAAGAGCACCACCGTGTTAAGAGCACTCACTTGCTTACTCTGGAGCCTCACTGCCCAGGTACACCGTACCTGTGACCTGGAACCTTGGACACAACTCCTCACTTTTTATATCTTAGTTTGTTTATACCCAGAATAGGAAAGTGAAGTTGCTCAATCGTGTCCAACTCCTTGAGACCTCATGGACTGTAGCCTACCAGGTTCCTCTATCCAAGAGATTTTCCAGGCAAGAATACTGGAGTGGGTTGCCATTTTCTTCTCCAGAATAGAAATAGAAATTACATATTAAGGACTTGCTGTGTGATTTAAATGAGGAAATTCATGAGACATATGTATAATAATAAGTAACTCAATATGGCCCAATTATTCATTATTTTTCTCCTATTCAACTTTCATCATTTTTTTAAAATATATATATTTACTCTAAGATTTGGGCTTTCTCTATGGCTCAGTGGCAAAGAATCTGCCTGCAAAGCAGGAGCTGCAGGAGATGCAGGTTTGATCCCTAGGTTGGGAAGATATCCTGGAGGAAAAAGTGATAATTCACTCTAGTATTTTTCCCTGGGAAAAAAATCCAATGGACACAGGAGCCTTTAGGGCTACAGTCCATGGGATCACAAAGAGCTGGACATGATTGAGCAACTAAGTACAATCACGAGCACTCTACTTTCCCTGTCTTCAAACTTTTACAGAGATGATTCCTTAACACTCTTAAGGCTCACAGAGGACCTCTTCCCCTTTAGTAGCAATACTGAAATTTTAGGGAAAGAGGTCCTGAAGATTAGTGCTATGTTCTGCAGTTGTCAATATGCTATGATTGTGTTGTCTACAGATGAGAGGAAAATGCTCCCTGCCTACATTTTCTTTCTTTTTTGGCTTCGTGGCATGTGAGATCTTAGTTCCCTAACCAGGGAATGAACCCATGCACCCTGTATTGGAAAGAGAGAGTCTTAACCACTGGACTGCCAGGGAAGTACCCCTGCCCACATTTTCTGTAATAGTGTCTTGCATACATAAAGGATGCCTACCTTGCTTCTTAAGTCCATAGTCTTGAATGAAGTTACTTCTCTGAGTATTTTGTACAGCCCCTAAGATCTGAGAGATATTAACTCATGTAAATTAATACAAAAAATAAATTAAACCATTTTCTCTCTCTTTAAAGGCCAAGGAAAATGCAATTTTTAACCATGAATAACAATACAGAATTCTGCTATTTCTATTACATCTTAAATTAAAAACTCACATACCTTATTTAAAAACTGAATTTTCATTTCATGATGAGACATATTTTTATATTGCTTTTCTAGGTGGACTATTCCTTTGAGCAAAAAGAGTATTTTTAGGGTTAATAGGTTCTGTTCTCATTAAAGCTAAAACTCATGAACGATTTTATACATCACCTAGGGGAAAACACAGCAAATGCAAACTGCCAACTCATATATATGCATTCTAAAATCTCAATCAAGCACAGTGAAGTCTTTTCAGGAAAAATAATTATTCTCCTGATTTAAAGAGTGCATTTTTTCTGTCCCTAGTGACAAAGGAAACATTTAATTATTAAAAGCTTATGGTTCACAGTTGACATCTAGTTTAATTCATCTCTCCAAATATAAGATACTCTACTGAAGAAAAAAACTCTTAGAACTTTCAGAATGGTTTCACAGAAGGTTAAAATAAATTACTATTGTCTCAATATTTTTCAATTATAAACTTCGTAGTTACTAAAATCTAATCAGCAGCAATTGGCATGAAAAGCCAAGGAGTTGTAGGATAGTAAAAAGTGTTCTGAATTGGTTTTATGAAGACTTGTTTCCATTCCTAGCACTTCCATGAAATCTGTGATATACAGCTTTTTTCTCTTTTTAGTTTCCAGGTAGAACAACTATAGACTTTGCCTAAATATGCTTTATGGTCCATCATAGAGGCAAACTATTTATTTCTTTTCTTAAACAGCTTTCTGTGCACTTGATCCCTCTATAATAAGAAAAAAATTACAAGTTGCAATTGAACAATTAATAAATGGCCAACCTAAACAATAATACAATAATTTTAAATGAAAGCACATTTCATAAATTCTGGATTTGACAGTGCAATGCTGATTAGCAAAGAAAAAAACTGATGATAATTCACATTGGCATGAACACTGCTGAAGCATGTGTGTATATTAGTAAAAACTTTATGGAATGTAACTTGTAAAGATGCATTCAAAGCAGTAAAATTTGCATTTAATTCAACATTCCTCCTTCTAAGAATTTATACTAAGACAATAGGCACATTTACAAAGGCGGTTTACATTTGTAGGTAAGAATATTTAGCATAGTTGTTCAAAAGAGCAAAAATAAGAAGTATATAAACAAATGTTAAAGAACAGGTGATTAGTTACATGGATGTTGATAGGACTCTGCACAGGATAATAAGAGGTAGGAAAGTAGTATTTGATATCAGAGAACCTATTTCATTTCAGTTCTCTGAAATTTCATAACCACTCAGTTTCTGACCCTTTAAAATGGTACCAAAAGTAGTATCTTTATCAGAAAATTGTTATGAGACTAAATAAGACATGATTTATATTGTGCCTTGAACTGTTAATTCTCAATTTTAATATAAGTATACAAGATGAATACTCCTAGGCATCCATTAACAATGCTGGTGCAAAGTTAGTTCAACTGACATAGGAGGTAATTCATAATTAATTGTTGAATTAAAAAAAAAAAACCAAAAGTTAGATAGCAGAACAACTTTAAAGTAAAATCCTATTTTAACTGTAAATAGGAAAGGAGAATGAAAAATCTGCATATAATTTTTAACTTATATAGTCTAACTTTTCTATGATACACATTATTATTTAGTTTTTTAGAAAGAAATTTACTCTTTTTTAAATTGTGTGTAAGCCTAAAGTTGAGTAAAATTGTGATATTCATGAAATTAAAAAAAAACAGAACTTGTAATCATACTTAATTACAATAAAATGACAGAAAGATAATATATTTAAGTTCTAATCCAAACTGTATTTATGTAGTTTGAGAAAAAATTTGGGATAGAATCAGACAAATAATAAAATATGCTTTTTAGATTTTTGGACAACATAGGGATTGTGATAAATCAAAATGACTCCAAATTTGGCTATAAATACATGAAAATTTTAAATACTGTTAAAAATGTCTTTTAATACAATACTGATCTGGTAAAGTGGAGTAGATGCCACAAATGAAGAAAGAATGAAAGGAATTGCAGAAGTGGGATCTGAAAACCAAGATGCAGTATTTATCTTTGAAGAGATGACTAAAAAAAAATTCTTTTCATTACCCATAGGAAGCTTAGCTTCTAAAAAAATAGATCCTAGAGTCCTACTGATGGGGAATTTAAAGGAGGAGAGCTGTGAATAGTGCTTCAGTGAACACTGGGGAGCATGTACCTTTTTGAATTATAGTTTTCTCCAAATATATGCCCAGGAATGGGATTGCTAGAAATCATGGTAGGTCTATTTTTAACTTTTTAAAGGAATCTCCATACTGTTCTGTATAGTGGCTGTACCAGTTGGAAGCAATCTAACTGTCCATCAATAGATGAATGGTTAAAGAAAATATGGTACACATATTTAATGGAGTATTACTCAGCTGTAATAAAGAAGGAAGTAATGCCCTTTGTAGTAACATGGATGGAGTTAGAGATTATCAGACTAAGGGAAGTAAGCCAGGCAGAAAACAACAAATATCATATGACATCACTTATATGTGAAACTTAGAAAGAAAAGATATAAATGAACTTACATACAAAATAGACTCTTGGACATAGAAACATGGTTACCAAAGTGAAAGTTGCTAAGTCGTGTCCCACTCTTTGCAACCCCATGGCTTATACTGTCCATGAAATTCTCCAGGCCAGAATACTGGAGTTGGTAGCTGTTCCCTTTTCCAGGGGATCGTCCCAACCCAGGAATCAAACTGGGGTCTCCTGCATTGCAGGCGGATTCTTTACTAACTGAGCTATCAGGAAAGCATGGTCACCAAAAGGGAATGGAAGATAGTGAAAGTCATTCAGCTGTGTCCAACTCTTTGCAACCTCATGGACTATACAGTCCATGGAATTCTCCAGGCCAGAATACTGGAGTGGGTAGTTGTTCCTTTCTCTAGGGATCGTCCCAAGCCAGGGATCGAACCCAGGTCTCCCACATTGCAGGCGGATTCTTTACCAGCTGAGCCACTAGGGAAGCCCAAAGGGGAATGGATCTGGTAATAAATTAGGAGTTTGGCATTAACATATGCATACTACATATACGTGATCAACAAGAAGCTACTGCATAGCACAGGGAACTATATCAATATTTTGCAATAACCTATAAAGGAAAAGAATCTGAATATATATGTATCTATATATACATTACTGAATCACTTTGCTGTACAACTGAAACTAACACAATATTGCAAATCAACTATACTCCAATTAAAGGAAATGTTAAAAAGGTAAATTTAATTTTAAGTATATTTTATAGCAATAAATATCTTTTCTAAAAGATAAAAAATAAAAATAAAGGAGGAGACCTGTATTAATTTGTAAAAATGTGCAGTCAGCTAAAAAGAATTACAATTTATAGACAACATGAAAACATTGAAATTCCGAGAGGGCTAATTTAGCTTATAGAAAACATAACTAGGACATAAGATAACAAAATAGATAAGAATTTTGATAATTTAGGAAATACAGGTGGGGATAACAATTATAAAGAAAGAAAAGGGCCCAAAAAATGAAAAGGAAAGTGCTTGAAACTAATGTCTATTCACAGGAGAATGGTTAAATAAATTATACTATTTTCAAACAATGGCAATTTGGAAAGAAGTATAAATGAATCAATCCAAGCTTTGTGAATTGAAAGGGACATTGTCCAAAGATGACACAGAGCATATTTCAGTATGGTTTCAAAAGTGTAAAACTAAAACCACCAGAAACAATGTCATACATTACTTAGAAATAAATGTATAGAATCAGTGTCAGCAAACGCATTTAAACAAGAAATTCAGGGTGATATAGGAAGATGGGAACTGGAAAGGGACACATTAAGGTCTTTAACTGCTTCAGTTCAGTTCAGTCGCTCAGTCGTGTCTGACTCTTTGTGACCCCATGAATCACAGCACGACAGGCCTCCCTGTCCATCACCAACTCCCGGAGTTCACTCAAACTCATGTCCATTGAGTTGGTGATGCCATCCAGCCATCTCATTCTTTGTCGTCCCCTTCTCCTCCTGCCCCCAATCCCTCCCAGCATCAGTCTTTTCCAGCGAGTCAACTCTTCGTATGAGGTGACCAAAGTATTGGAGTTTCAGCTTTAGTGTCAGTCCTTCCAAAGAACACCCAGGACTGATCTCCTTTAGAATGAACTGGTTGGATCTCCTTGCAGTCCAAGGGACTCTCAAGAGTCTTCTCCAGCACCACAGTTCAAAAGCATTAATTCTTCTGCGCTCAGCTTTCTTCACAGTCCAACTCTCATATCCAAACATGACCACTGGAAAAACCATAGCCTTGACTAGATGGACCTTGGTTGGCAAAGTAATGTCTCTACTTTTTAATATGCTATTAACGTTAGAAAATCTAAATATTCTCTTTTTCACTGCTGCCTAATAAAATCTAATCTATACTGTGGAGTTTATACATATACAAGAAAGAGAGAAAGAAAAGGAAGAAGGTAATGATGTGGAGTGGGGTCTATCAATTGTAGGAGACAGGAAGAACAAAAGAAAAGCAGGCCCTGGCAAGGGCCACAGAAGAAATTTATAATTATTGATAAACTGGATGCTATAAGGCATGAGACTCGGAACAAGTCCAGAGGGGACAGTTCATAATCTTGAAAACAAGATATGATCCTGGGGTTGGAAAACTGACCCCAGACTGTTTCTCAGCTGGCGTCTCAGAGTCACGTGTTTTACATATCTGGTGGAAAATCTATAGATAAGAATATTAGTCTTAGTTACTGATTTTTTATTGATTATTGCTTCCTAATTACTCAATGGTTAATGATCATTTTGTTCGTTGACCCTGAAGTCCACATGAGTTATAGTTTAACTCCCCTCTTATTCTTTCATTCATGGCTGAAAGTGTAATAAAGCTGGCTTGGATTCAGTTTCAGCACCTTCAGCTTGGAGAGGTGTTGGTCCCTTGATCATTGCTTTTCTCTGAATTATTGTGTCTTGTTTCTCATTCTCTCACCGTATAGTGCTTTCGGAAACCCTGCTTGTCAAGCTGGCCTCGACAAGCATTAAGATGTCAAGAACTGTATGAAGGGTCATATTACTTAATATAAATTTCAATAGAATATGAATATCACAAAAAAGGCCAAGAAGAGAAATTTTTAGGACTAAAAACATGAACACATATAAATATGATGTTGCTGCTGCTGCTAAGTCGCTTCAGTCATGTCCGACTCTGTGCGACCCCATAGACAGAAGCCCACCAGGCTCCCCTGTCGCTGGGATTCTCCAGGCAAGAACACTGGAGTGGGCTGCCATTTCCTTCTCCAATGCATGAAAGTGAAAAGTGAAAGTGAAGGCACTCAGTTGTGTCCGACACTTCACGACCCCGTGGACTGCAGCCTACCAAGCTCCTCTGTCCATGAGATTTTTCCAGGTAAGAGTACTGGAGTGGGGTGCCATTGCCTTCTCCTAAATATGATGTTAAGAAATCCTAATAATGGACTTGTTTGTTTTACTCTTAACTTCAAAATTAATGTTTCTCTTTGATCATTGTATGTGATATTTGATGAATTTTATAAAGACAACCTTTTCCCAAGTGTATGAGTACACTTATCTTGTTGATACTAGTATTTGACTTGATATATTTATGGTCAGAGTAGAACAGGATTCTAAATCTAACTAGAGATAAGCCTGTGATGTAAAATTCCTGTCATCTTGCTAACTTTTTATATACCTCCTCTATTATTAAGAGATTGATGTTTGAATCTCCCATTAAGACAGTGGATTTTAAAATTTCTCTTCACAGATGCATCATATTTTAAATCATATATTTAAAACTCTTATCAGGTGCACAGTAGTTTGAAGAATTCTAAGATGCCATAGCTGTGAATGGGTGATTCATAGGTGCTCATTCAGTAGCCACAGTGAAACTTGAAAGTCCCAAGCAGTACCACTGCTACCAACCTCAGCTGGAAATTGTCAGAAACTTGGTGTCTTCCTGTGTTTTCATCAGGAAATCTTACTAGAAAATAACTACTTTCCCTTCTTTCACACTTTCAAAATTTTACAGGGATGGGCTTCACTAATAATCCCTCATTTGGACCCATAAATATAAAAGGATACTAGAAAATGTAGTTTCAGGTTTCCAGAAAATATTGCATGTTAAAATTACATTAATGCAATATTTATAATTGATAACCCAGCTCTGTGTACTACCTTGCTTACTCAACACTCAAGAAATCCTCTACCTTCACTTAAATATCTAAACACTATATAGAAACAACAGTATTCTTTCACCAATGTAACTACCCATTACACAACAAAAATGTGCATATCCTTTCTCCCAAAATAATGTGAACAGAAATTCTTGGAAGTGATCCTGTGTGATAAATATCTGCAATATTTATTCCAGTTCCAGCTCAGTTATGATCTCCTTATGATGTATCAGTGAAGGTAGAGAGGGTTTTGGTTTAGCAACAAAAAAACTCCAAATATCAATAGCTTAAACAAATGAAAAGTTAACTTCTAAGGCACGTTACATTTCCATGTGTATCAATGAAGTTTTCTGCCCTGTGTCTTTCTGACTTTATGACTCAGGCTAAAAGAGGCAACATTATCTAGATTGTTGGTAGTCAAAACAGCAAGGAGAAGAGAAAATGAAGACTGGAACATCAGTTAAATACTCAATTCAACAGGTCACCTCCCTCTATATTTGATTGATCAGATCAGGTCTCATGTTCATGCTGAACTCTAAGTGAGGGGCAGTCTGGTCTTCCTGTATTCCTGAATGTAGACAGAAACTACAGTATCAATAAAGGACAATAATATTTAGCACAATAATCTGTGATAGAAAATAAGATTTTTCAAGTGATAATAACCAAGGAGGTAAACAAAAAATAATCTTAGATACTTCCACTCCCAAATACTTCATTACCACATGTTGTTTCATAATTTTAAACATCACAAAGTATGTTTTATTTTCAACAATTATTTTATTTATTATTCAGCCAAGATTTGACATTTCATTATGAAAGAAGGTTGCAAAATGGTTGGCTTTTTCTACCCTCCCCTTCTCCTTACTCAACATTTGATTTTATTTTTACATTTCTGTCTCCCTAACATTATTGAGTAGAACTAGAGACATTAACAAGTCCAGCTGTCATAAAGCTATTGTGGATATAAAGTTATATCTTAAGATATTTTCTGTTTTTCAAAGAATATATCCAAAGAATAAGACCAACTGAGCATAGATTAATTTTATATTGGTCTCTTCTAACATTTTAACTGAAATCAGTGATTTAACAAAAGTTTAATTTTATGAAAGAATTTGGTAAGAGTATTAGAAAACTTGAAGGATACATTTGAACATTTAAGCAAAGCTCAGCTATCTAATCCAAAATATAATTTAAAAAGTAGAAAAACAAAGAGGTTTTAACACTTGTCTAGAGGCAAGATGGACAGGGAGGCCTGGTGTGCTGTGATTCATGGGGTCGCAAAGAGTCAGACACAACTGAGTGACTGAACTGAACTGAAGAGGCAAGATAAAGTACAAATATATTCATTGCATGGCTAGAAATGTATTCCATAAACTTTTTTTATTGTTTCACGTATGAGGACTTGAGGAGTCATGAGAATATTCTTGAAGAAAAACAAGGCTATCATAGTGCTTGTTTTTAAGCAACACAACAATAGTCTTCAGAAATGAAGTCTTCTAAAGCCCTGCCTTCAGTCATGGTACAAGTTTTCTAGACCTCCTCCTCCCTTCATCTTCCTCCTTTCCCATCATACAACACATATCTCCAAATACCTAAGGAAAGAAAGGAGAATATCTTTCACACATTTGGAGAAGAAACTTGAATAGAATTTATCTATGAATGTATCAGGTATTTTTCTTGCAAAAAGAACTCTAGGGACAGAGATTGAAGGCCTTGGAGAGGAAAGAGGAAATAGAAGATATGATAAACTTATCTTTAATGGCTTTTTTATTTCTTAAAGAGTAAACTGTTCATTCATACATGTTTTAGTAAAAGTAGAAAGAAATATCATAGGTGGACAGGACAAATAGAATTCCCCCCCCCCCATTTTTTTTCTATATGAAGAAAGCTGAACATATTGAAGGCAAAGACAAATGTTCTAAAGGCAGAGATACTTTGAATAGAAGAAAATAGAACAAACTTTGTTCAGTTTTCTTAAGTACTTGAAAGGGGTTTAAAAAGAGATGAGAGCTAGAAAGAGAATATCACTTTCTATTCTAAAATGGGAAGAAAGGCTGAGAAGATAAAGTAAAGTGATAAGTATGTACAGATAAAAAGTACAACAAATATGGGATTTCTTGTTAGACGTTTCTCTAAAGCAAGGGATGATACCTTCTGAGAATGATGGGCAAGGTATTCAATAAAGACAGTACTGCAAAAAGAAAGATACAGTCCTAATTAACTACAGTGCAGAGTTTGCCATGGAAATAATCTTAAACCCAGAATCAATAGGTAATAGCATCTTCTCAATTGAACTTACAGGATCTAAAATTGAATTTGATCATGATTTCATCTCCTTTGCCAGATCATAACGAAACTGAATATCATTGAATGAATTAAAAATGAGTAAAATGCCATCCCCCAAAAGTAGTCAGTTTAAGTTCAAAGGAAGAGAATGCTTCCATTTTACTTTCTTTTTCCTAATCTCCTCAAAGAATGCCAAAGTTAGGTGGGAACTTGGGATCTAATTCTCAATTGTAATATCTTTTATACAGTTCTTCCCCAAAATAATAGAAAATTTCCTATCTGGGCCCTGAAGCTTGAGGACAGTGGGTGGTAGGCAGATTGTGGGGTCTGAATGGCCTTTATTACTTGAACTCACTGTGCCTCCTCCACTGAGTCCTCTGCTGTCATGACAGATTGCTTTCTTCCTGTTTGATATGAAATTTACTCAGATATTTAAAGTCAGCCATCAGGTTAATATTTTCCAGACTTGTGAGACTATATTCCAGTTTGTCAAGGAAGGCCTCACCACATAACTCTATACCTGTGTTGTATTTAAACAGGTTATACAAATAGGAAGACCAAAAGTCCCACTTTTCCTGAAACTAAGAGGACTCCCAGGAGATCTTTCAATGCTAAAACTAGGAAAGGCCTATGCCAATTGAAATGATTTAATCATCACTCAACATATAAATTGCTTTGTTCATAATCAACCATCACAGGAAAATATTTATTTCTAGATTTGGTTTCAATCTCCCTCTCTCTCTTTTTGGTAATCCCTCTGGAAAAGGTGCTAATGACTGAATCAATAGTCAGGCAGCAGGAGGGTGATGGCATAGGGAATAGTCAATATAAATGACTTACACTTGGATTGTCAGGACCCAGGTGATTGAAAAAAAAAAAAAAGACTCCCTTTATACTACACTGAATTGAGAAGATAAGAAATGTACTTAATATGGTGGTTTTATGATATGCTAGGCATCCCACTATTTCATCTACCACAAACCAAGTCAATTAGATTCTCGATGCACAAACAGACAATAGCAAATTATTTAACATATCTCTTGGAATTGTGTCTTAGAACTTTATTAAGAAAGCAAAATTCTATCTTCATTTGAATTGTGAGGAAGGAATCCATAGAAGTGCTTCACAGACTGCTTTCCCATCTTCCACTATGTCCCTAAGTATCTTCTAGCTTCAGAGTACTTCAAAGATCTATTCATTCTTTTAAAACTATCAAGGTACAGAAATCTATCTCTTTTAACAAAAGCATTTTTATTCAGAAGTCTACCCAGTCTCATCAAGGGGGGCTTCTTGAAAATAAACCTACCAAGCCAGAATGCTTTCTTATGGCTTTCATTGTCAAAAGAACTTTCATGTTTGAAATCCAGATTTTCAAATAAGCATAAAAAGCCCCGGGCCCCAGTGACATTGAAACAGGACATTTCTTAAGTATTTGATTCTTTCCAGTTAAAACATTAGCTGCAACATGCAAGACTTTATCCTCTTACCACACATGAATTCAGTTGCCTCAGCTGACACTTCTGACCCCTTCTCAGTCCTTTTTGTGGCACATTCTTTCAGTTGTCTCCAAAACTCCACAGATTTAGAGTCAGTTACAATTAACAAGGGCTTTCCTGGTGGTTCAGGGGTAAAGAATCTGCCTGCAATGCAGGACGCTCCGGTTGGATCCCTGGGTCCAAAAGATCCCATGAAGGAGGGCATGGCAACTCACTCTAGTACTCTTGCCTAGAGAATTCCATGAACTAAAGAGCCAGTCAGGTTACAGTTGATAATTAACAAAGTTCCTTTTGGGAGACCCTTTCTACAGTGAGAGACCCAAAAGAGTAAAATTATTTCGTATGCATAGCAGTATCAACAAGCTTATTCATACTGAGTTAAAACATGTAAAACATGTAAGGTTAATGAAGGAGTCCTTGGGCCTAGAAAAGAAGATAAAGACCTCAAAGGCCTTAGGCCTGGAAACAGAAGATGACAACTTCAAGGGCCCTTGCTGAACCACCTGACTTCGGGGATGACAAAACTGAACTTTAAGTCCAACCCAGATACTTGGGGCAGATGCATCAGCCTGGGACCCTCCACCCCTGGCCCAGGACCCCCCCCCCCCGCCGCACGCATTCAAATGCCTGACTAACATCTTCCCCTATTGCTTCCGCAAAACCTCCCCTTAAATATGAATCCTCCCTTATCCCATGTGTGTTCTTAGATCAACTATCGCCCATCCTTGCCTGAATAAATGTAACCTGTCTCCGTTGAGGTTGTCTTCCTTTCTTCATTGTCTCATCTTGAACTATACCTTACATTTTTCCCTCGTCTTCAACTATGCCTTACAGTCAAAACATGCAAAGCACTTAGAAGATTGTCTGGCACATGGCAAGTACTCAAAAAATGTCAGCTATTATTCAGTTCAGTTCAGTTCAGTTCAGTCACTCAGTCATGTCCGACTCTTTGCGACCCCATGAATCACAGCACGCCAGGCCTCCCTATCCATCACCAACTCCTGGAGTTCACGCAAACTCATGTTCATAGAGTTGGTGATGCCATCCAGCCATCTCATACTCTGTCATCCCCGTCTCCTCCCATCCCCAATCCCTCCCAGCATCAGAGTCCTTTCCAGTGAGTCAACTCTTCGCATGAGGTGGCCAAAGTGTTGGAGTTTCAGCTTTAGCATCAGTCCTTCCAATGAACACCCAGGATTGATCTCCTCTAGAATGGACTGGTTGGATCTCCTTGCAGTCCAAGGGACTCTCAAGAGTCTTCTCTAGCACCACAGTTCAAAAGCATCAATTCTTCGGCAATCAGCTTTCTTCGCAGTCCAACTCGCACATCCATACATGACCACTGGAAAAACCATAGCCTTGACTAGACGGACCTTTGTTGGCAAAGTCATGTCTCTGCTTTTTAATATACTATCTAGGTTGGTCATAACTTTCCTTCCAAGGAGTAAGTGTCTTTTAATTTCATGGCTGCAATCAGCATCTGCAGTGATTTTGGAGCCCAAAAAATTAAAGTCTGACACTGTATCCACTGTTTCCCCATCTATTTCCCATGAAGTGATGGGACCAGATGCCATGATCTTCGTTTTCTGAACGTTGAGCTTCAAGCCAAACTTTTCACTCTCCTCTTTCACTTTCATCAAGAGGCCTTTGAGTTCCTCTTCACTTTCTGCCATAAGGATGGTGTCATCTGCATATCTGAGGTTATTGATATTTCTCCCAGCAATCTTGATTCCAGCTTGTGCTTCCAGCTATTATTACCTGTTATTAATATTATATTGTAATAAATTAATGTTTTCTTAATATTTATATGGTTAAAGAACATTAAAAACATAGAAGTTGCATGTTGGAGAATATTAAATTAACTGGAATTATTCTGCCCAGATAATTATTCTTCTCAGATAATATCTGTATATTTGAAATTATTCTATATAGAGAATTTAAAGCTCTTTGTTTTTAGGGTTTCACTATTTTATATATTCACTTTGTGACATGAAAATATCTCTTGCCATTAATAAGTAAGAAATGTCACAGTCATCAGCGATTTCTGATGTGGGTGAGAGCTCCCCAAACTGTGATCCGGCACATGCTGCCACCACCCCACAGTGGTTGCTGAGGAGTTGGGGAAGTGGAAGAAGCAAGGTGAAAAAGGAAACAGGATCAGCCCCAGATAGCTGAGGTATATATGAGAGGAATGATTTTGGTGAGCCCAGAGGCTTCCATCTTCCCATGCACAGAATGCTAAATACCTGATCTTTGATGTTCAGACTGCTTGCTCCCTTTGTTGCAAACTTGTATATAGCCTGACTTTCCCCTAACTCCTTGGAACAGTTTTCTCAGAGCTACTGAGATGCCTGCCATCTCTCAGGCTCACAGTCCTAAACATTCCAACTACATAAAATAACTCTCTAACTTCAAATTGTGACAATATTTTTTAGTCGACAACTTGATGTCTTTGAAATGTTTTATCAAGGAGTTGTAAAATGATATAATTAATGAATTCCTTAATAATGAACATCAGCTTTGCCTAAATTTTATTATTTTGAACAATATTGGGTATTATTCTTCTAGCTAGAACTTTCCTCTAGATCAAATTCTGATGGTGAATACTGGGGCCAAAGGATACAATTTTTAAAATGTGATTTATATTATAAAACTAATCTGAAACAATTTTGCCAATTTTCTTTCACCTGTGTAGTGACAAATTTCATAAATTCTCAAATTCTTATAAATGTATGAAGATATCAATAAATATGGGCTTCCCAGATGACCCTAGCAGTAAAGAACCTGCCTGCCAGTGCAGGAGACATAAAAGATGCAAGTTCAATTCCTGAGTCAGTAAGATCCCTTGGACAAGGTCATGGCAACCCATTCCAGTATTCTTGCCTGGAGAATCCCATGGACAGAGGAGTCTCTCAGGCTACAGTCCATAGGGTTGCAGGGAGATGGACATGATTGAAGGAATTTATCATCATCCAATATATACATGTAAACATAAAACTGGAATGTCCTTTTCATTATAGGGAACTGGAATGCAAAAGTAGGAAGTAAAGAAACACCTGGAGTAACAGGCAAATTTGTCCTTGGAGTACAGAATGATGCAGGGCAAAGGCTAATAGAGTTTTGCCAAGAGAACGCACTGGTCATAGCAAACATTCTCTTTCAAAAACACATGAGAAGACTCTACACATGGACGTCACCAGATGGCCAACACTGAAATCAGATTGATTATATTTTTTGCAGCCAAAGATGGAGAAGCTGTGTACAGTTAGCAAAAACAATACTGGGAGCTGACTGTGGCTCAGATCATGAACTCCTTATTGCCAAATTCAGACTTAAAATGAAGAAAGTGTGGAAAACCACTAGACCATTCAGGTATGACCTAATCAAATCCCTTATGATTATATAGTGGAAGTGAGAAATAGATTTAAGGGACTAGATCTGATAGAGCGCCTGATGAACTATGGACAGAGGTTTGTGACATTGTACAGGAAACAGGGACCAAGACCATCCCCAAGAAAAAGAAATGTAAAAAGACAAAGTTGCTGTCTGAGGAGGCCTTACAAATAGCTGTGAAAAGAAGAGAAGCTAAAAGCAAAGGAGAAAAGGAAAGATATAAGCATCTGAATGCAGAGTTCCAAAGAATAGCAAGGAGAGATAAGAAAGCCTTTCTCAGCGATCAATGCAATAAAATAGAGGAAAACAATAGAATGGGAAAGACTAGAGATCACTTCAAGAAAATTAGAGATACCAAGGGAACATTTCATGCAAAGATAGGCACAATAAAGGACAGAAACGGTATGGACCTAACAGAAGCAGAAGATATTAAGAAGAGGTGGCAAGAATACACAGAAGAACTATACAAAAAAGATCTTCATGACCCAGATAATCACAAATGTGTCATCATTCACCTAGATCGAGACATCCTGGAATGTGAAGTCAAGTGGGCCTTAGGAAGTATCACTATGAACAAAGCTAGTGACGGTGATGGAATTACAGTTGAGCTATTTCAAATCCTAAAAAATGATGCTGTGAAACTGCTACACTCAATATGTCAGCAAATTTGGAGAACTCAGCCGTGGCCACAGGACTGGAAAAGATCAGTTCTCATTACAATCCCAAAGGAAGCCAATGCCAAAGAATGCTCTATCACACAATTGCACTCATCTCACATGCTAGTAAAGTCATGCTCAAAATTCTCCAAGCCAGGCTTCAGCAATATGTGAACTATGAACTTCCAGATGTTCAAGCTGGTTTTAGAAAAGGCAGAGGAACCAGAGATCAAATTACCAACATCTGCTCGATCATCGAAAAAGCAAGAGAGTTTCAGAAAAACATCTATTTCTGCTTTATTAACAATGACAAAGCCTTTGACTGTGTAGATCACAATAAACTATGGAAAATTCTAAAGGAAATATGACTACCAGACCACCTGACCTGCCTCTTGAGAAATCTGTTTGCAGGTCAGGAAGCAACAGTTAGAACTGGACATGGAACAACAGACTGGTTCCAAATAGGAAAAGGAGTGCGTCAAGGCTGTATATTGTAACTCTGCTTATTTAACTTATGTGCAGAGTACATCATGAGAAACTCTGGGCTGGAAGAAGTACAAGTTGGAATCCATCCTAAAGGAGATCAGTCCTGGGTGTTCATTGGAAGAACTGAAGTTGAAGCTGACACTCTGATACTTTGGCTACCTGATACAAAGAGCTGACTCATTTGAAAAGACCTTGAAGCTGGGAAATATTGAGGGCAGGAGGAGAAGGGGACAACAGAGAATGAGATGGTTGGATGGCATCACGGACTCAATGGACATGAATTTGGGTAGACTCTGGGAGTTGGTGATGGACAGGGAGGCCTGTCATGTTGCAGTCCATGGGGTCACAAAGAGTTGGACATGACTGAGTGACAGAACTGAACTGAAATGAAAGATAATATTATTGATTTAATCTTTGTTAATTATTGTATTTAAGCTTTTTAATTGGTATTTAAAAACTGATGTTAATCTTAAGATAGATGATTCACTCAGCAAAAGGTAGCAAAGCAAAGCTAGGTCTTTTAATGCCATGACTGGAATTCTTTCCAGTTTAGCAAGCAGAATTAACATGTCAGTAGGCAAATTTCCTGAAATACACTGGTAATAAGTAGGATCATTCACTCTATTTTAGGAAACCTAATTTGACATTGTATTTAAAGTAAGTCAAAGAAATCAATGAACAAAGTCAGAATAAATGTACTTACAGATATACTGAATTAGTGGTCTTTGTAATATTTAACTGTATCCCTTGTGGGTTGCTTGGGACTTTGCTGAAAACCATGATGTGAGATTTAGTGATTGTTTTTTCAGTTGACTGACATGCATTACATTGAGTAAGTAATTACTTGTCATTCATCAGTATTTCAAGGAAACTCTTTGGTTAAATCTAGAGTAAGTCACTTAAACTTTAGGGGTTTAATGTTTAATTTTCCATTGATATATGTCAGGTTTTACTCTTTTTAAAAAGTTAGACCATAAAACTCTCCTAATAAGGATGATTTGGGTTTCAACTGCAGAATAAAAAAAATGAGAATAAGAGCCAACTAATTTTATTACTAAGATAAGATGGATTTCTTATCAGCATAATCATATTACTTCCAGGATGCAGATCTCAATGTTGTCAAAATTGTAAAGTATCTTGGTCTTAGACATAGAAAACCAATTCTTTTAAATAGCAAGTTTCTCTGATCTTACGGAAAAAAAATAAAAATTCACCAACAAAGTTTTTGACCAGAAATATCTAAACATATTACTTAAATCTAATCAAAACACATAAAACTAAATCTAAACATATTGTTACATATAACAAAATTAATGTTTTGTTCAAGAAACCACGGCTTATGTTGAAAAGCTGAATAGAACTTATTGTAAGACAGTGGTTAGCTAAATAATTAGACAAATTATTATAAATGCTTATCAGATTAGTTCATGTCTTAAATCCCAAAGTATAAGAAATTAACATTTGAAACCCTGTCAGAAATACCGAAAGAATACAGGAGAGTTTGCTGAGAATCTTGCAGGACTGTGAAGGTCTCTTGCACACAACAGAAATCACAACTTTAACAGCACCAGATAGAAATGTCAGTATACTTATTCTATCTGATTCGGAGCCCCTGTACATTCCCTTGCTAAGATATTCTGTCTTTCAAAAAGAGAAAATATTATTTTATGGCAAAATGAGGCTCTGGTTGGCTTGCCTAATTATCATATTATTAATATGTTAGAAAGTGTAGCTTTAAATGTTGGCTCTTCCAACAGTTAGTGGTGTGGTTTGTATTAGTAGTTTAACCTCTCTTTGTTTTAATTTCCCCCAAAATAAAATGGAGATGTAGTTCTTCTTATTTTATGGACTTGTAGAGAAATTCATGTAAAACATTCATTTCAATGAAATATAACCTTAATTATTTTTCCTTCAGAAAGTTTGTTAAAATCATGAAAATATTTTTTTAGTGTCATGATGTTGCTTAAATGCCAATTTCACTTAAAATTCTATCTGCAAAAAAAATTATGATTGTCTCATTATGTCACTGATGACGTAAATTGATGACATGCATTTGTAACAAAAGCTATGCGAAAAGGATATCACAAAAACCATCTTAAAAAAATAGTGAATCTAGAGGCTTATGGGACAATCTGTTCCAACCTCTGGAGATGTAATGTCCATATTCTCAGAATCTGGCATGAATACCAAACACTGAATTAATGTAAAGTTTCAGTATACTTTCATCTCTGATATAAATTCTACACTCTATAGTTTATGTTTGATTCTAATAAAGCTCTCTAATCTATTCTCTTTAAAAGAATTAAAAAATAAACAGGCATGATAAGTGAAGACTATGGTTTGAATTGAAAGATTAATCTATTCATTCGTTATCCCAAATGATTTTATAGAAGAAATGTACTAATGAGTAGAAATTGATTCTAGAAGGATGAGATAAAACAGACAGATGTTTTAAGAAATATCTGTAAACGACACTGCAGGATAGACTGATTTGAAGGCAGGACCTGTGATTTACTGTTTGAAAGAAAAATTCCACATGAATTTACTGGAAAGAGTGTCTGAAAGACCCATGGACAAATCTAACTTAGACTAGAAATTGATGACTGGTGATGAAACATATGCAGAAAGAGAAATGGGGTAATTAAACAAATTACTAAAGACTATGAGAAGTGGCCAGACACCAGAGACAGCACACATCATTCTCACCCCAGTGCCAAGGATCTTCATTTGACTGAATGACTGGTGGTACAAAAAAAAAATTAATAACAGTGGCTTAAAATAAATTCAAGAGAAAGGCAATGGTGTCAGTCAGGAAAGAATTAACTACTATTCTGCTGACACACAAAAAAAGAAATACAGAAGTTTAGTACAAAAGTGAAACTTCCTATAAAAATAGCAAATAATAAACAACAAAAATAAATAACCTGGGCATATATTTTTCAAAAATAAGCCATAGTACTAATGCTACTTAAATATTCTTAAAACAGAATAATAACAGATGAACAGTCAAATAATACTGTTAAATACTATATTGATTCTATGTTAACTAAAGAATATAATATGATACAAATAAAAGCTTCAGGTTTTATTGGGGGGAGAGTGGCAACTTAATGAGATGATTTAATGGTACACATGGAAAAAGTAATCCAAGGATACTAACAAAGATCAGGAAAATAATAATATGAGGCAGACTTACTGCACAAAACGATGTAAAAAGTTAGGAATTAAAGTGTGTACCAGTACAGAATTAGACAAAAACAACTAGAATAAACCATAACAAATATGAAAAATGACAGTTTATAAAAGAAAATTTGATATCAAACTATAACAAAATATTTTATGAATTAAATACTTAGCGTAATATATTAATTACTGATCTCATGAATATAAAACACAATCAATAGAAATACACTGAAATAAAAGAAATATTTTGTTTAAAGAGCAATTATCATTTAGAGCTAAACTCCAGGGTTTCTTACCATCACTATGTGATATTTCAGAGAAGGAAATGGCAACCCACTCCAGTATTCCTGCCTGGAGAATTCCGTGGACAGAGGAGCCTGGTGGGCTGCTGTCCATGGGGTTGCACAGAGTTGGACACGACTGAAGCGATTTAGCATGCACACTGGCATGCATGTGATATTTAGTAGGAGAAATATAAAAATATGCCAGAAGTTTTCATTTTACATCAGAAAAGTAAACAATTATTTATTGTGAAATGAAACTTTTTCTGCTCTATGCTCTCCTAGTTCAGTTCAGTTCAGTCTCTAAGTCATGTCCAACTCTTTGTGATCCCATGGACTGCAGCACGCCAGGACTCCCTGTCCCTTACCAACTCCTGGGGTTTACTCAAACTCATGCCCATTGAGTCAGTGATGCCATCCAACCATCTCATCCTCTGTCGTCCCCTTCTCCTTCTACCTTCAATCTTTCCCACCATCAGGGTCCTTTCTAATGAGTCAATTCTTCCACCAGGTGGCCAAAGTATTGGAGTTTCAGCTTCAGCATCAGGCCTTCCAATGAATATTTAGGACTGATTTCCTTTAGGATGGACAGGTAAGATCTCCTTGCAGACCAAGTTATCCTCAAGAGTCTTCTTCAACACCACAGTTCAAAGTACCAATTCTTTGGTGCTCAGCTTTCTTTATGGTCCAACTCTCACATCCATACAACACTACTGGAAAAACCACAGCTTTGACTAGAGGGACTTTTTCAACTCTACTAGTAGATAAGCCTTTTCTAAATTCAAATTTTTGAGTCCAGCTGACTCAAGGCCAGCAATTTGGAAGCCATCAGCTACTTCCTCCCTAGTTAGTCTTCAGGAGCTGGGAGGAGGTGAGAGGCAGCCATCTGCCACATTTACTCTTATGGTAAACAATAAAGGCAAACTTAATATGAATCTCATTTAATACTATAGTGAAAGTCGCTCAGTTGTGTCCAACTCTTTGTGAGCCCATGGACTGTTCAATGGAATTCTCCAGGGCAGAAAACTGGAGTGTGTGGCCATTCCCTTCTCTAGGGGGTCTTTCCAACCCAGAGATTGAACTCAGGTCTTCCACACTGCAGGCAAATTCTTTATCAGCTAAGCCACAAGGGAAGCTGTACAAGACCTTCAAGAACTAACACCCAAAAAAGATATCCTCTTCATTATAGGGGACTGAAATGCAAAAGTAGCAAGTTAAGAGATACCTGGAATAACAGGCAAATTTGGCCTTGGAGTACAAAACAAAGCAGTTCAAAGGCTAACAGAGTTTTGCCAACAGAATGCACTGGTTATAGCAAACCACCTCTTCCAACAACAGAAGAGAAGAATCTACACATGAACATCACTAGGTGATCAATAGTGAAATCAGATTGGTTATATTCTTTGCAGTCAAAGATGGAGAAGCTCTATACAGTCAACAAAAACAAATCCCAGACCTAACTGTGGCTCAGATCATGAACTCCTTATTGCCAAATTCAAACTTAAATTGAAGAAAGGGAAAAACACTAGACCATTCAGGTATGACCTAGCTCAAATCCCTTTTGATTATACACTCAAAGTGACAAATAGAGTCAAACTATTAGATCTGATAGGCAGAGTTCCTGAAGAAATATGGGTGGAAGTTTGTAACATTGTGCACGAGGCTGTGATCAAAAGCATGTTCAATAAAAAGAAATGCAGAAAGGCAAAATGACTGTCTGAGGAGGCCTTACAAATAGCTGAGAAAAGAGAGGTGAAACCAAATAAAAAAGGAAAGATATATACATTTGAATGCAGAGTTCCAAAGAATAGCAAGGAGAGATAAGAAAGCCTTCCTCAGAGATCAGTGCAAAGAAATGTAGGAAAACAATAGAATGCGAAAGACTAGAGTTCTCTTCAAGAAAATTAGAGATACCCAGGGAACATTTCATTCAAAGATGGGCACAATAAAGGACGAAAATTGTATGGACCTAACAGAAGCAGAAGATATTAGGAAGAGGTGGCAAGAATACACAGAAGAACTGTACAAAAAAGATCTTCAAGTCCCAGATAACCATGATGGTTTGATCACTTACCTAGAGCCAGACATCCTGAAATGTGAAGTCAAGTGGGCCTTAAGAAGCATCCCTACGAACAAAACTAGTGGAGGTGATGGAATTCCAGTTGAGCTACTTCAAATCTTAAAAGATGATGCTGTGGAAGTGCTGCACTCAATGTGCCAGCAATTTTGGAAATCTGAGCAGTGGTCACAGTACTGGAAAAGATCAGTTGTCATTCAAATCCCAATGAAAAGCAATGCCAAAAAATGTTCAAACTACCACACAATTGCACTCATCTCACATGCTAGCAAAGTAATGCTCTAAATTCTCCAAGGAAGGCTTCAACAGTATGTGAACCTTGAACTTCTAGATGTTCAAGTTCAATTTATAAAAGGCAGAGGGACAAGACATCAACTTGCCAACATCATTTGGATCATCGATAAATTGAGAGGATTCCAGTAAAAACATCAACTTCTGCTTTATTGACCATGCCAATGCCTTTGACCGTGTGGGTCACAACAAACTGTGGAAAACTCTTCAACAGATGTGACTACCAGACCACCTGACCTGCCTCCTGACAAATCTGTATGCCGGTCAAGAAGCAACAGTTAGAACCAAACATGAAACAGCAGACTGGTTCCAAATGGGGAAAGGAATAAGTCAGGGTTGTATATTATTTAACATATATGCAGAGTACATCATGCAAAATGCCAGGCTGGTTTAAGCACAAGCTGGAATCAACATTGCTGGGAGAAATAACAATATCCTCAATATGCAAATCACACTACCCTTATGGCAGAAAGTGAAGAACTAAAGAGCCTCTTGATGAAAGTGAAAGAGGAGAGTGAAAAAGTTGGCTTAAAGCTCAACATTCAGGAAACTAAGATCATGGCATCTGGTCCCATCACTTCATGGCAAATAGATGGGGAAACAGTGGAAACAGTGACTGACTTTATTTTGGGAGGCTCCAAAATCACTGCACATGGTGACTATAGCCATGAAATTAAAAGATTCTGGCTCCTTGGAAGGAAAGTTATGACCAACCTAGATAGCATATTAAAAATCAGAGACATTACTTTGCCAACAAAGGTCTGTCTAGTCAAAGCTATAGTTTTTCCAGTAGTCATGTATGGATGTGAGAGCTGAACTATAAAGAAAGTTGAGATTGGAAGAATTTATGTTTTTGAACTGTGGTGTTGGAGAAGACTCTTGAGAGTCCCTTGGACTGCAAGGAGATCCAACCAGTCCATCCTAAAGGAAGTCAGTCCTGAATATTCATTGGAAGGCCTGATGCTGAAGCTGAAACTTCAATACTTTGGCCACCTGATGTGAAGAACTGACTCATTTGAAAAGACCTTGATGCTGGAAAAGATTGAAGGCAGGAAGAGAAGGGGACAACAGAGGATGAGATAGTTGGATGGCATCACTGACTAGATGGACATGAGTTTGAATAAGCTCTGGTAGTTGGAGTTGGACAAGGAAGCCTGGCGTGCTGCAATATCTGGGCTTGCAAAGAGTTGGATATGACTGAGCAACTGAACTGAACTGATGAAACATGTCCATTGTGCCTATCACCCCCAGTCTTCTGGGTTAGTGGATAGGACAAATGGACGATTAAAACTCACTTGGCTAAAATTACAGATGAGGCTTCCCTCATAGCTCAGTCTGTAAAAAATCCGCCTGCAATGCAGAAGACGTGGGTTTGATCCCTGGGTTGGAAGATCCCTGGAGAAGGGAAAGGCTACCCACTCCAGTATTCTGGCCTGGAGAATTTCATGGACTGTATAGTCCATGGGGTCGCAAAGAGCTGGACACGATTGAGTGACTTTCATGCCTTACTTTAGCCTAAAGCCCTTCCACTGGTTCTACTTTATCTCAGATCCACTTCTTTTGGCAAACATCATTAGTTTCTCTTTGAGATTATTACAAGGAGACCGATGAGATTGGATGGAGGACTATATGATCCTACATTACTTAAAGGAGGTATATTGTTGCAAGGGTATAATCAAAATATTGGCAAATCATTCTAAGCTGGTTTCTAAAGCTTATTGCAGTAATCTATCCTCAAATGAAGATCAGATATGCCATGACTTGTAACCATGAGATTATGTATATAGGAAAAGACATCATTTAAAGGACTCCCTCCAACCTAGATGGAAGGGCCCTTATCAGGTTCTGTTAACTAGCTCATGCACAGTAAGACTGAAGGGAAATGACTCTTGAGTTCATATTTCCCACCTAAAAAGGGCTCCTGCACCAGACTGGTCTATATAGAGAACTGCTGACCTACCTCAAACTTGCCTTAAAGTAATGTTCTGATAATCAGGATACACCAATGCCAGGATGAATAGAAGACTACATTAGAAGTATACCACTGATCCAAGATCCTGAACCTGACCCATAAGATTGTTCATAACATTTTTTTCTTGTTTCCTTGGACTCTTGCACATGAATCAAGTATTTTTCTGTCATGGGTACAGTCTTATGCAAATTTTAGGAATCGATCAAATTGTTGGGTTTGTGGTCAGTTACCTGCTAAAGCTGAAACTCCAATACTTTGGCCACCTCATGTGACGAATTGACTCACTGGAAAAGACACTGAACCTGGGAAGGATTGGGGGCAGGAGCAGAAGGTGACGACAGAGAATGAGATGGCTGGATGGCATCACCGACTCGACGGACATGAGTTTGAGTGAACTCTGGGAGTTGGTGATGTACAGGAAGGCCTGGCGTGCTGTGATTCATGGGGTCGCAAAGAGTCAGACACAACTGAGCAACTGAACTGAACTGAACTGAACTGACCTGCGTCCAGTACCTCTGGTTTACCTTGGTGGATTTCTCCTCTCCAAGGCTCTTATTGGATGGCTCTTAGAACATTTATTTTAGAAGAAAGGAATTATAGTTCTGTCTGGGCTAGTACTGATATCACAAGATAGGACCCACTCACGTGGCCAATCAAAAATACTTAATCTCATCCTGGCCATAAATATGAACTTTCCCTAAAGTTTACTCTAGCTCAGTCAGAACAATGGACTAAATTTCAGTAAAAAGAAAAAAAAGAAGTAAACTCTAGACTATTAGGTGGGATGCTTCCTCAGTTATGGGGTGGATTTATCTGGCTAACCCCAGGCTATGGTCATCTAAGCCTAAAGGTCTCCCTAGGCTGAGAACAATTAACCATTTAACAATTAACCATACCAAAGATAATCAACCTAATAACCCTAGAAAATTAAGCTGGGTGCCTATGAAAACTACCAGTATACCATTCCTCTTAAAGACAGTGATTGGTATGGAACAGATTGGGTCAGATATCCAGAAATACACTGGCTGGTATCTAATGGGACTCAATAGTTTTATGGGTTCAATCTAGGACGGCATATTTTAGGTTTCCCTTGAGGTCAAGTCCACTTACATACAAACTTAGATGTGATTCCAGCAAATTTACCATCAATACAAGCCTGATGGACAGAGATCTGCATTTCATTGGTATGATCACTTAGCAGTTACTTTGTGATTTCAGTAGGATTGGAAAATGCTATTTCTCACATTGAAATCTTAACAGATTTCACTCAAAAGGCCTTAAATAATAGCAACCAGGCTATTGGCCTACTAAATCCTGAGGTTTCTATGAGGAGAAAAGTTGTATTACAAAATCATATGGTCCTTTATATCCTTACAGCATCACAAGGGAACAACTGTGTTATAATTTAAACTGAATATTGTGTTTACATGCCAGATGCATCTTCTAATGTAATACGTTTAATAACTCACATGAAAACTAAGATTGCTGCCTTAGATGATCCACTTCCTAGCTTTAGTGATATTTTAGGAAGGTGGTTTATTTTGGAATTTCAAGGTTTAAATCCCTACTTAGAATTTTAACAACATTATTAGCTGTATTGTTTGTAATTTGTTTATTTTATAATATTATTATCTGCTTACACATGCTATATAACCAGGCCCCTGGCCAAATTGATGACAGCTAAACATCTTGAAGATATAGGTCACTTTTATAAAGCAGAATAATTATAATAGTGTGATTCTAGTTATGTGAAGGAGCAACAAGGGAAATATCTCCTATATCCTATTATGTTAGAAGATAGAGGATCTAGAGAATCTTTTATTATCCATGAATAGGACTAATCCAGAAATTAACACTTGAAGTGACTTATCAATAAAGAACTTTTGCCTGACCTTGGATGAACCTCACAGTGCCATGGGATAAAAAGAAACAATGGTGGGCTGTGAAATGAAATATTTTCTACTATAGCTCTACTTGGAGAAGGGCATGGCAACCCACTCCAGTATTCTTGCCTGGAGAATCCCATGGACGGAGGAGCCTGGTGGGCTACAGTCCATGGGGTCGCAAAAAGTCAGACATGACTGAAGCAACTTAGCACATAGCTCTACTAGTAAACAAGCCTTTCAAGTGCAAATTTTTAAGCCCAGGTGAAACAAAGCCAGCTATTTGGAAGCCATCAGCTACTTCCTCCCTGGTAAGCCCTCAGGAGCTAGGGGGATATGAGAGGCAGCAATCGCCACATTTTCCATCTCTTATGGTAAACAAGGAAGTAGTACGTGAACAATGAAGAAAGCAAAATTGACGAAAGAGCTAGATGCATATGAAATAAGTGATTTCAGCAAGCCCAGAAGCTTGTATCTTCCTATGTATAGAAGGTCGCTAAATTTCTTCATGTGAGAGATTTATTTTCTCTTAATTAACATTAATCTTTTCCTATTCAAATTACCTTCCCCTTGCTGCAAGCTTGTATCTAAGCTTCCCTATGGCTCAGTTGGTAAAGAATCCACTTGCAATGCAGGAGACCCTGGTTCGATTACTGGGTCGGGAAGATCCCCTGGAGAAGGGATAGGCTACCCACTGCAGTCAGTATTCTTGGGCTTCCCTTGTGGCTCAGCTGGTAAAGAATCTGCCTGCAATGTGGGGGACCTGGGTTCGATCTCTGGTTTGGGAAGATACCCTGGAGAAGGGAAAGGCTACCCACTCCAGTATTTCAGCCTGGAGAACTCTCTTTGGGTCACAAAGATTTGGACACGAGTGAGCAACTTTCACTTTACTTCACTTAATTTTAAGATATAACAAATATTCTAATGATCTTGTTAGGTACAGAGAATAGAAAATAGGAGTCCAAAATGGCGGTGGCTAAAAGACAAGGAAGGGGAAAGCCCGCAAAAATAGAACAAAGGAAGGTCAAAGGAAGGTCCGAGGACTGGAGTGAGGACTTCAGGTAGAACAGCACTCCTGGCTAAGACCAATTTTCACAGGGCAGACCCAGGGGGAAGAAAAAACGTATAAAAAGAGGACCCAAAGGGCTATCTCTCTCTCTCTCTCCTGCGCGCTGGGGTGTTCTTTTCGCGTCTTTGGGTCAGACATGCCCTCACACCTCGAACATAGATTTTCCAGCTATTATCTAAATAAAATAGAGCTGTAACACTGAGCTGTAACACTGAGCTGTAACACTGATTTGTCTAAGAGCTATAACACAGTCTGTCCAAGACCCGAGAGCTGTGACACGCCGAGGGCTTTAAAGTCCCTCACTTCAATTCTTTGTTATGATGAGACAAAACTGAGGCGCATAGACTTGCCTGACAGTCTTAGGATGTGTATGGGGCTTCCCTGATAGCTCAGTTGGTAAAGTATCCAACTGCAGTGCAGGAGACTCTGGTTTCATTCCTGTACTGGGAAAATCTGCTGGAGAAAGGATAGAATACCCACTCCAGTCAGTATTCTTGGGCTTCCGTTGTGGCTCAGCTGGTAAATAATCTGCCTGCAGTGTGGGAGACCTGGGTTCAATCCTTGGGTTGGGAAGATCCTCTGGAGAAGGTAAAGGCTACCCACTCTTTTATTCTGATCACAAAGAGTTGTACATGACTGAGCGACTTTCACTTTAGGATGTACATATTACAAATCACCAGAGATAAAACAAAAATCTTTAACTCCAAAATTCTGATGGTGGCCAGTATTAGAAATGTGATAATAAAAACGCATCACTTTAGGAAATTTATAGTGAAAGAAGGTATATTGTGGTGCAATGTCCCTAAAAAGCATTTGATAAATTACAGCACATGCTGATGGTTTTTAACTAAATTCAATACCTTTTAAATAGAAGGATAAGTAAATATCATGTAAAGATGATCTATCACACAAAAAAGCTAAAATTCTGCATCATGGAGACCTTCTCATTAAAATCAATGAAAGAAAAAGATGTCTGACTTATCTACTGTTATGAAAGTACTAGCCAAGGAAATTGAATAAAAAAAGTTTTTAAAAAGAGGTAATAAAATTGGAATAAAAAGTTAATGACAAATTACCTTGAAATCACAGAAGAAACAATTGCAAAAAGATTAGAATTGTTCCTAGTATAAATAATTAAAACTACATTTGGCTACATCAAGATTGTACAATTAATGTTATATTCCTTTAGTTCATTTTTGCATTAAATTTTTCTTCCATAAAAAATATTTTGTTAAAAATTTGCATGAAAATATATTAGAATAAACTACATATCTAAATAAGAAATTAGAATAATTTTTATAGCATACAGATTAATAAAACCCTATAATTTTATTAATGCATTAAGGCTTTTAAAAATTTCCTTGAATGTTTAAGAGTATTATTAATATATTATACCTCATTCCTTTTTATATGAAAAAAGTAGTCTGCTTTTTCTTAGAGCTAGAAAATCAGGAGCCATAATTCTTCAATGTGAGTGAGGTATTTAGAAACTTACCTTACATAAATTTATTTTATTCATATCCTTTTCTCACACACATGCAAAAAAGCGGACTTTACATGCATTACTTTAAAAAATATCCACAATATCTGTCCAAAATATAAATTATTATCTCCTTTTTTTTTTTTAAACTGGGAAAACACAGACACCTGTGATTCATGGGAAAGAAGTACTGAAATTTATGACCATTACCTCTCACTAAGTATCCACAGAGAGAGAGTTGAAAACTGATGAGGGATTTCATACAAAAACTATATTTTGGAGAAAATATCTTTGAAGAATTGATTTATAATCAGTTGATTTCTAGCTATATTTAAAAAATAAACACTACAGGAAAAGCTGAATTATTGTTCCTGTCCTGACCCCCAAATGTTATTGGTATATCTTGGCAATGCCAACAATAATGCTCTGACTATTAGAATTACGTATAAAACATTTCCCAATATAGTTCCATTTAAAAGTTTGTCCTTGGAATGATTCCAGGTTGAGTTCTACTTCACTCCAGCTCCCTCTTATCCCAGTCATAAATAAAATAGAAGTAGGAGATACTAATTTTTGCATGAATGTTAAGTCTGTACCTCCTATGTAAAGGTGGTCATTGTTATTTCCATCAAGGGATATATTCTAATATTTGCTTTCTTGCTAATAAAATTGAAAACCAGCTCCAGGGGTTCGGGAGGTGGAACTCATGTACACCCAGGGCGGATTAATGTCAAAGTATGGCAAAACCAACGAATATAATATTGTAAAATAGTTAGCCTCCAATAAAAATAAAAATAACAATAAAAATAAATAAATAAAAAATTGAAAACCAGAAAGGTATTTTGTGACTTTATGTCTTATGTCAATGTATTTGGTAAATAAGATAGCATTGATAGGGGTATATTCTCTCCTCATGCCTTTTATTTTTCATATGAAGGAATTGCTAGGGCCTGAGCCTCACATCGGATTGATTAAAACAGAAACAAAAGCAAAACTTGATGGTGAGTTCCATATACTGCACACTGTACAGGCAGCGATGAAATACATGGACCCAAACTAATACTTCTGACCTTTACGTTCCCATTGCCTACTCATCAATCATTCTTGCCCATGAGAAGAAAAATAAACTTTATATTTGGTAATCTTTGCATAAAGCATTGAGCATGCCTTATTTAGTGTTGCTGTTGTGGCTGCCAAGTCGCTTCAGTGTGTCCGACTCTGCGACCCCATAGATGGCAGCCCACCAGGTTCCGCCATCCCTGGGATTCTCCAGGCAAGAACACTGGGGTGGGTTGCCATTTCCTTCTCCAATGCATGAAAGTGAAAAGTGAAAATGAAGTCGCTCAGTCGTGTCCGACTCTTCGCGACCCCATGGACTGGAGCCTACCAGGCTCCTCTGTCCATGGGATTTTCCAGGCAAGAGTACTGGAGTGGGTTGCCATTGCCTTCTCCGAACTTAGTGATAGCACTCTTAGAAGCCAGCATACCCTCAGATCCACATGTTCTGATCTCTCTGTCATGTGATAAGGAGGCTGCCCCTGATGGGAAAATCTATCCTTTTCCTGTGCCGAGGAGATGAATTACTAGCGTGCTTATTTGTCTGCAGATCTAAAGTAATTTTCAAAATAGCTTTATCAGTGATAAAATTCATATTTTATCCATCAAGTTTACTCATTTATTTTTCTATTGGGTCTGGAAATGGATGAGAAGAGTGAAAGAGTGACAGTTGCTCAGTCATGGGGTCTTTCTGAACCCTTGGACTCGAGCCTGCCATGCTCTTCTGTCCATGGAATCCTCAAGGTAAGAATACTGGAGTGAGTTGCCATCCCCTTCTCTAAGACATCTTCCTGACCCAGGGATTGAACCCAGGTCTCCTGCATTGCAGAGAAATTCTTGAATAGAGTGGCTGTTATTTATATACCACCCCTTCCACATAAGTCCAGGAGTATAATTTCCATTTTACATTACTTTCACGGCTGAGAGTTAAGGAAGTGAAATGACCAAAGTCACACAGCAAGTGTGTGAGTGCATGTCTGGGGTGATCATGTGTGTTAGGGTTTCTGGTAGAGGTGATGAAATCAAACTAAAGTACATACAAGAAACAGATTTTAAATTACACGTTGAGCTTGTTTCTCATTCAAGATTAGATAGGTGCACAAAAGTCACAAATGTGTTTTAAAGCTAACCTTCTCCATAAGAGTTAGGTAGGTCAAATGTTTGGCAGTTAGGATCATAGAAACTGAAGTCAAATAGATCTAGTTTTAATTCCTGCTCAGCCATTTGCAAGTGGCAAGTTATTTACTTTAGGCGAGTTACAAGTGGCAAGCCATTTACTTTAGGCAAGGTACTGAACGTCTCCAATTTTAATTGGCTAAAATGAGAGTTCACCTTATGAGCTTTGCATAAGGATTATGTGAGATTACTCTTGTGTAAAACCTTCAATACAGTGTTTGGCATATAGTAAGCAGTAAATATCAGCTACTATTATCATTACTTTGTAAGGAAGAACTGGCAGCTAGAGACAAAATAGGTAATGTGTTTATTCTCATAAAGCTACATGGTGTTTGAAAGGCGCTAATATAAATTGGTTTTAATATTATTCAATATCACACCCATCTTCATCCCCATAAACTTCATTTCAGTCAGAGTAGTTCCCAGGAATTTAAATTCAGATTTGGTGCCTTACCTCCTGCTATTTATCAGTTCTAATGTTATGTTACCTTTCACATGAAACTCTCCAAGATCATCAGGGGGTGCTTACTCTTTCATTAGCAAATATAGCTCGCATCTCTCATGTAGTCTAATTAGAGATTTCCTTGGTTTGAAATGAATTATGAAGGATGAGACGGTTGGATGGCGTCACTGACTCTATGAACAAGAGTTTGAGCAAGCTCTGGGAGTTGGTGATGGACAGGGAAGCCTGGTGTGCTGCAGTCCATGGGGTCATAAAGAGTCGGATTTGACTGAGCCACTGAACTGAACTGATAAATATCTCTCAGTTACTTTGCTGGATTTTATGACCCTGGGGAGCTGTCTTAATTCTTTATTTATATGATTTTACATAGAATCAGCACTTAATCAGTGTTTGCCAAATAAAAAATATATCAGAGTAACTGCCAATATTTACTTAGAAATCACTGTATTTCTCAAAAAAATTGAAATAATGAGATTGTAGAAACAATTGCAAGGCTAAATTAATTAAAATTCCATGGGTCTCATGTAAAAAGGAAATGATTCTCTAGGATGAAAGTTAATTGGTATGAAATAAATTTAAACCCTAGTGGTGTTTTTATTATAGCCAAGTATCAATTATATAATCCTTGACATTCAGCTATGAGTTGAGGTAAACTTTTCAAAATATTATTGCTAACTCACACAAAAAGTCCCAAAGGCTATTAATAAATTTTGGAACCATCATAGAAGTTATTTTAAAAACATACTAGATTGTAATAAAGATTGAAAACAAAATAATATATAGAACTATTGGCAAGGGTTGATAGATTTGCCTTTAAAAAGCTATTATATTCTTTTCACCCTATATGTCTTCCTAAATAATATCAAACAAATGCTACATATGTTTAATATAACTTGTAATCTGAGGCTTTTTTAATCCAAACTTATGGTTAGATGGATGATACATAAATTTAATTCACATTTAGAATGGCATAACTATAAATAACAAAATAAGTTAATTAACTGTGTAAATTAATGCATGAAATATTTAATGCTAGAGTTAGCACTACACTAAATTTTAGGTTTACAGAAGATATTTCTTCCAAGGAAGTCATTAATCTCAGGATTTAGATGACATTTTTATCTTTTTTCTATTTTCTAGGCTAAGATCTATATTTGATAGTACCACTTTGCATGGAGGATGGTGAATTATTAGCAGTTCATTTTCATAGAGGATATTCTGTTCTCCTGAATAGAGATAAGACTACTGTAAGGTAAGTGAGGCAGTCATCCCCATACAAAATTTCAGAAATAACAAAATACATGGTAACAAGACAAATGCTATGTTTATGCAATATTAAAAAATCAAATCAGCAAATCATGACCCTTAAATTGGGTGCCTATTTTGCTAGGAAAGTTTTGTTAGAAGTAGCAATGATAGGTAAAGTGTATATTCAGTGTAATGGGGTTTTAGGCAAAGAATCTTGCTGATATTGATGAAATTATGTCATAATAGAAGTCAACACTATACAATATGTTGATCTGCTCAAGTGATGTTTGAAGAATATAGAGTGAAGCAGAGTTTTTTCTTTAAAAATAGTAAAAAGTAGTGATTATTATGGAGATTATAGACTTTTTAATATTTATTTATTTATTTGGCTGCAGCAAGTCTTAGCTGTGGCCTGTGTATCAAGATCTTAGTTGGGGTATGTGAGATCTAGTTCCCTGACCAGGGATTGAACCTGGCCCCTGCACTGGGAATGTTGGAGTCTTGGCCACTGGATGACCAGGGAAGTTTCAAGATTATAGATTTTGAAGGACTTTCTCTTAATCCAATTAACAAAATGTGTCAATTACTGCACCATCACTTCGACAAATTCTTTTAACTTAGACTACTTTCACTGCACTTAATTATGCAGTCTTCTTCAGTTCCATATTCAAGAATTGAACACCAAAAGAAAGCAAGAAATGCAAATCCTTCTAATTTGATGAAAAACTAAAAATGATTCTAGAAACACAAGCATATTCAGTTCAGTTCAGTCGCTCAGTCGTGTCCGACTCTCCGCGACCCCATGAATCACAGCACGCCAGGCCTCCCTGTCCATCACCAACTCCCGGAGTACACTCAAACTCATGTCCACAGAGTCGGTGATGCCATCCAGCCATCTCATTCTCCGTCGTCCCCTTCTCCTCCCGCCCCCAACCTTTCCCAGCATCAGAGTCTTTTCCAGTGAGTCAACTCGTCTCATGAGGTGGCCAAAGTATTGGAGTTTCAGCTTTAGCATCAGTCCCTCCAATGAACATCCAGGATTGATCTCCTTTAGAATGGACTGGTTGGATCTCCTTGCAGTATAAGGGACTCTCAAGAGTCTTCTCCAACACCACAGTTCAAAAGCATCGATTCTTCGGCGATCAGCTTTCTTCACAGTCCAACTCTCACATCCATACATGACCACGGGAAAAACCATTGCCTTGACTAGACGGACCTTGGTCGGCAAAGTAATGTCTCTGCTTTTTAATATACTATCAAGGTTGGTCATAACTTTCCTTCCAAGGAGCAAGTGTCTTTTAATTTCATGGCTGCAATCAGCATCTGCAGTGATTTTGGAGCCCAAAAAAACAAAGTCTGACACTGTTTCCACTGTTTTTCCATCCATTTCCCATGAAGTGATGGGACCAGATGCCATGATCTTTGTTTTCTGAATGTTGAGCTTCAAGCCAACCTTTTCACTCTCCTCTTTCACTTTCATCAAGAGGCTTTTGAGTTCCTCTTCACTTTCTGCCATAATGGTAGTGTCATCTGCATATCTGAGGTTATTGATATTTCTCCCAGCAATCTTGATTCCAGCTTGTGCTTCTTCCAGCCCAGCGTTCCTTTAGAAATGTACTAATAGCCTTAAATAGTGAGATTTTTATATGAACTACAGAATCAAAGTTATCTCAATAAGTAATCATTTATTAATTATGGCTATACCAAGAGGTTTATTAGATAAATTCAGATAATTTGATTTAGGAAATTTTATTCATATTTTAGAGATTAAAAAAATTAAACCAGAAGTAAGTTAATTACTGGTGGACAACTGTTAGAACAGATTTTTCATTCAAAAGTCCATGGTCTTTCTAACAAAACATGTTGCTGAAAATAACTTTAGAAGTTATGTAATGAAACTGCTTTTTTCCACCATGAAGAAAGGAATTCTTGTCCTGATTACAAGCAGAATGAGGGTTATACTTCCTCTGACTACCCAGGACAGGTATTTTCTCATTGTCCATTATAGTAGAAATTCAATTGCCTCATCCAGGTCCAATTTACTGTAGATATACTTCTCCATGATTGCTAAAATGCTCAAAGATAGACCTTTTCTATATCAGGAGCCATCATACTCAAAAAGGCTCAGAGTAAGAATTCATATCTGCTGCCAATGACAGACTGATGTTGGGGTGCTAAGAGTCCAGCCTCCTTGCAAAAGATGGGACAGCTGAGGTTCAATTGAAACACCAGAGTTCCCTGCACAATCATGTTGAACCTAGATATTTATTTATTTATTTTTGTTTAAAATTCCCTATCCCTTAACAAGCAAAATCTTGGTAAAATCTTTTTAGCCTCATCACAGAAATGAGTAAAAGCAAAAATGAAAAATATGTCCTCCATACAAGCCTGTAACTTAAAAGCATTTGTAGAAAGTGACAGAGGAAAAGTAAGTCAGTTTAAAACTTTTTCTTTTAATTAAGTAGTATTCCATACCTATTCTGAAAATATATGAGTACATAAAATTACTTTTAAAAATGAGCTGCAAATGCCATCTTTCTCTAAATGTTATTTTCTTTGTCTTTTTAATATTTTTATTAGATTTAAATTGTGCTATAAATCACATTTTATATTCAGCTTTTATTTTTTAAAAATGTTGACCTGATGGCTCTGAATACATTGACAGTTTACTCCCTGAAACTCTCAACTTGCTTGTATAAGCACTTTCCATACTTCCTTTCTGTGACCAAAGAAGAAGGATGTATCACCTGCCAAATACCAATGTCTCTACATGTACTCTGAGGCTCATTCTTACTTAACTTTTCAGAGATTACACTTTGTTTTTTCCTCTGTGTCTTCAATCTCTAATGATTATTTCCTTGGTTATTCCCATTATGAAAAATATAATACCAGAAGACCCTCCCTAGTCCAAAGTTTCATCCAGTTACTTCTCTGTCTCTGTACATCTCATTAGACCCAATCACTACCTCTTTCAAATATGTGCTTTCTGCTCATAGCATCTGGGATATAACATGTTCCTGAATTTTCCCATAAAAACTTGGTAAATTTTTAAAATAATTGTTGTGGTTCTTCCTCTGGCTTCCATTTTTTAAATGTGAATTTCTAGCACAATCTGTTTTTCTCATCATTAGACCGAAAGATTCAACTGGTATTGGCATGTCCTTTTAGATGCTTCACTCTCATTTCAAATAAAATCTGTCCACACTGAAATCTACTCTGCCTAACATCACATCTCATAGACATGTGCTAGATATTGTACTAAGTAGTACATATACATACCATAATATAGATACAATATACAGTCAACAAACAAAAATGACAAACACATGCAAGATAGTGTCTCTGGATTCATTGAGATTTAGTTTAATACGTAAAAACAATGTTACATATAGTAATCATCACTTTCAAAAGTGTTAAGTAGAGAAATTAGAAGATATATGAGAGAGAGAAGCAGAGCTAGATGAATTAGTCACCCTGGCTTCAGACAATACTGCAAAGCTACAGTAATAAAAACAGTATGGTACTGTCACAAAAACAGAAATATAGATTAATGGAACAAGATAGAAAGCTCAGAAATAAACCCACACACCTATGATCAATTAATGTACAACAAAAGTGGCAAAGTTATACAATGTAGAAAAGACAATCTCTTCAATAAATACAAAAGCTGGACAGTTACAGGTAAAAGAATAAAATTAGAATATTTGCAAACACCACACACAAAAACTCAAGGTGGATTAAAGATCTAAATGTAAGACTGGATACTATAAAATTCTTAGAAGAAAACACAGACAGAACAATCTTTGACATAAATCACAGTGAAATATTTTCAACTCATCCCCTAGAGTAATGGAAATCAAAACAAAAATAAATGGGACTTAACTCAAAAGTTTACAGCAAAGGAAATCATAAACAAAAGAAAAGACAGCCCACAGAATGGGAGAAATTATTTGCCAATGATGCAACCAACAAGAGATTAATGTCCAAAATATAAAAATAGCTCATGTAGCTAAAAAAAAAAAAAATAGACATTTCTCAGAAAAAGACATACAGATGATGAAGAGACACATGAAAACATGTTCAGCATTCAGTTCAGTTCAGTCGCTCAGTCGTGTCCGACTCTTTGTGACCCCATGAATCACAGCATTCCAGGCCTCCCTGTCCATCACCAACTCCCGGAGTTCACTCAAACTCATGTCCATCAAGTCGGTGATGCCATCCAGCCATCTCATTCTCTGTCGCCCCTTTCTCCTCCTGCCCCCAATCCCTCCCAGCATCAGAGTCTTTTCCAGTGAGTCAACTTGTTGCATAAGGTGGCCAAAGTATTGGAGTTTCAGTTTTAGCATCAGTCCTTCCAATGAACACCCAGGATTGATCTCCTCTATACTAATTATTAAAGAAACACAGATCAAAACTACAATGAAATAGCACCTTCCACCAGCCATCATCAAAAAATCTACAAACAATAAATGCTGGAGAGGGTACGCAGAAAGCAGAACCCTCCTACACTCTTGGTGGAATGTAAATTGGCACATCCACTATGGAGAACAGTATGGAAGTTCAGAGATTGCCCTCTTAGGAATATATCCAGAGAAAAACATAGTTTTAAAGGCCCAATGTCATTGTAGTGCTAGTTACAATAGCCAAGACATGAAAGCAATGCAAATATCCATAAACAGATGAATAAAAAAAGATGTGGTACATATAGACAATGTAATATTACTCAGCCTGGAGAAGTATTATACTAAGAGATTATCATAGTAAGTTCAGTAAGTCAGACAGAAAAAAACAAATATCATATGGTTTACGCACATTGGAAATCTTAAAAAATGATACAAATGAACTTATTTACAAAACAGGAAGCGACTCACAGACTTAGAAAACATATGTATGTTAACAAAGAGGAAAAATGGGTGTGGGGTGGGTGAAGGATAAATTGGGAGTTTGGGATTGACATATACACACTACTATATTTAAAATAAACAACAAGGACTTACAATATATCACAGGAAACTCTGTTCAATGACTGCAATAACCTCAATGGGAAAAGGTTTTGAAAAGAATACATGTATGTATATGTGTAACTGGATCAGGTTGTTGTACACCTGAAATTAACACAACATTGAAAACCAAATATAGTCCAATATAAAATTAAAATAAACAAAAGCTACTATTCAGTTCAGTTCAGTCCCTCAGTCACATGAGACTCTTTGTGACCCCATGAGCTGCAGCAAGTCAGGCCTCTCTGTCCATCACCAACTTCTGGAGCCTTCCCAAACTCATGTTCATTGAGTCAGTGATGCCAACCAACCATCTCATCTTCTGTCATCCCCTTTTCCTCCTGCCCTCAATCTTTCCCAGCATCAGGGTCTTTTCGAATGAGTTAGCTCTTCGCATCATGTGGCCAAAGTATTGGAGTTTCAGCTTCAACATCAGTCTTTCCAATGAACACCCAGGACTGATCTTTAGGATGGACTGGTTGCATCTCCTTGCTGTCCAAGGGACTCTCAAGAGTCTTCTCCAACAACACAGTTCAAAAACATCAATTCTTCGGCACTCAGCTTTCTTTATAGTCCAGCTCTCACATCCACACGTGACTACTGAAAAAAACATAGCCTTGACCAGACAGGCCTTTTTTGGCAAAGTAATGTCTCTGCTTTTTAATATGCTGTCTAGGTTGGTCATAACTTTCCTTCCAAGGAGTAAGTGCTTTTTAATTTCATGGCTGCAATCGCTATCTGCATTGATTTTAGAGCCCCCCAAAATAAACTCTCTCACTGTTTCCAGTGTTTGCCCATCTATTTGCATGAAGTGATGGGACCAGATGCCATCATCTTAGTTTTATGAATGGTGAACTTTAAGCGAACTTTTTCACTCTTCTCTTTCACTTTAATCAAGAGGCTCTTTAGTTCGTCTTCACTTTCTGCCATAAGGGTGGTGTCATCTGCATATCTGAGGTTATTGATATTTCTCCTGGCAACCTTGATTCCAGCTTGTGCTTCATCCAACCCATCGTTTCTCATTATTACTCTGCATATAAGTTAAATAAGCAGGGTGATAATATATAGCCTTGATGTACTCTTTTTCCTATTTGGAACCAGTCTGTTCTATCCATTCTAACTGTAGCTTCCTGACCTGCATACAGGTTTCTCAAGAGGCAGGTCAGGTGGTCTGGTATTCCCATCTCTTTCAGAATTTTCCACAGTTTATTTTTATCCACACAGTCAAATTCTTTGACATAGTCAATAAAACAAAATAGATGTTTTTCTGGAACTCTTGCTTTTTCGATGACCCAGCAGATGTTGGCAATTTGATCTCTGGTTTGTCTGCTTTTTCTAAAACCAGCTTGAACATCTGAAAGTTCACAGTTCACATATTGCTGAAGCCTGGCTTGGAGAATTTTGAGCATTACTTTATTAGCGTCTGAGATGAGTGCAATTGTGCCATAGTTTGAGCATTCTTTGTCACTGCCTTTCCTTGGGATTGGAATGAAAACTGACCTTTTCCAGTCCTGTGGCCAATGCTGAGTTTTCCAAATTTGCTGGCATATTGAGTGCAGCACTTTCACAGCATCATCTTTTAGGATTTGAAATAGCTCAACTGGGATTCCATCATCCCCACTAGCTTTGTTCGTGGTGATGCTTCCTAAGGCCCCCTTGACTTCACATTCTAGGAAGTCTGGCTCTAGGTGAGTGATCACACCGTCATGATTAACTGGGCTTTAAGATTTTTTTGTACAGTTCCTTTGTGTATTCTTGACACCTCTTCTTAATAACTTCTGCTTCTGTCAGGTCGATTCCATTGCTGTCCTTTGTTGAGCCCATATTTGCATGAAATGTTCCCTTGGTATCTCTAATTTTCTTGAAGAGATCTCTAGTCTTTCCCATTCTACTATGGCAGTGTGAAAAAAAAATTATGATTAAAAATAAAGAAACTCTGTAGACCACTCAAATAGAGAATTTTTCACAAAATTTACTAGGTTAAAAATCACAAAAGGAATGGAAAATTAAAATTAAAACTCAAATGATAAGTATTAAGAAAACTAAAATGATAAGAAATTTGTTTGTCAGGAATTTTTAAAAAAATTATAAAAAAGCAATGTTTCTTAATAAAAGTCAATTTAACATATTTAAATAAAGGAGAAGTAGAAAATTCAGATAAATAAGTTGCTATGTGGGAATTTTGTTGAAAAAAATCTGAAAGAAATTCAATTTTTTTTATAGTAGTTTAAAGTATTTTTTCTATATCTCTATCATCTAGAACTATAATCATTATTTGGTGAATATGATGGGCAGGCCCATTCCTTTTACAGGATAGGAACAATAGTATGAAGTCTTATCTGATAACTATATGTTTAAATATGTAAAAGATAAACATGAAGATAGCCATATGGAAAATAAGATATGGTATGCCTCTGAATTCAGTTCAGTTCAGTCGTTCAGTCATGTCTGTTCTTTGTGACCCCGTGGACTGCAGCACACTGGGCTTTCCTGTCCATCATCAACTCCTGGAGCTTACTCAAACTCATGTCCATTGAGTCGACGATGCCATTCAACCATCTCATCCTCTGTTGTCTCCTTCTCCTCCCTCCTTCAGTCTTTCCTAGCATCAGGGTCTTTTCCAATGAGTCAGTTCTTGGTATCAGGTGGCCAAAATATTGGCGTTTCAGCTTCAGCATTAGTCCTTTTAATGAATATTCAGGACTGATTTCCTTTAGTATGGACTGGTTGTATCTCCTTGCAGTCCAAGGGACTCTCAAGAATCTTCTCTGACACCACAGTTCAAAAGCATCAATTCTTCCACGTTCAACTTTCTTTATAATTCAACTCTCACATCCATACATGACTACTGGGAAAACCATAGCTTTGACTAGACAGACCTTTGTTGGCAAAGTCTTGACTCTGATTTTTAAAATGATGTTTAGGTTGGTCATAATTTTTCTTCCAAAGAGTAAGTGTCTTTCGATTGCATGGCTGTGGTCACCACCTGCAGCCATGAAATAGCTATGCCTCTACATACAACAGATAAACTTTTTACTATACGTACATGAAACTAGAATATTTCATAACTGAAAACTGGCAAAATGTCCAAGACAGTTGAATTTGATACTGTATACATGGGTTCGAGCCATGTGCTGGGATGATCCCTTGGAGGAGGAAATGGCAACCTACTCCAGCATTCTTGTCTGGAGAATCCCTATAGACAGAGGAGCCTGGTGGGCTACAGTCCATTGGGTTATAAAGGGTTGGACATGACTGAAGTGACTTAGCCTGCATGCACTGTACATACTGGGTGTTGATGGGTACAATGTTTATTGATAATATAAATTGATAAAAACTAGACTATATTTTAAAAATTTGATGGTTTTTACTCCATATATTTATGACTGTTGCTTCCATTTCAGCAAAATCACTAGGTAGGTTGCTTAAGACAAATTTCAACATAAATGTATTGACATTGATAGTAAGACAATTTTTCTCAAGGTCCTGTGGTTCTAGGTTTTTTAAAATTTTTATTATAAATTATTATTATAGTCCTCAATTTTTACCTCTAAATGAAATTGTAACTAAGGTACTTAATTTATTTTTTTCCCAAGATTTTCAGTGTGATATAATACTGAAAAAGGAAGAAAAACAAAAAAAAATAGCAGTATGTCGTTCAGTTGACTATCACTCTTATTTTGAAATTGAGAAAAATAATTTTTTCTAAAATGTTAAAACAATTTTGTCTTCTCCAAAGTGAAATAGTCAAACTTGTTTGTTTTCACTCTTTTTGTAAGCCATGCCAGAAGAATCTAGATGGCATAAGTTCAAAATTAATTTGATTTTCTGCCAAAGAGCACAATTGATTTCTAATATAATTTTTGCCATATATATTATATTAAATAAAATTGTTATTACAGAATTTAGATGGTACTACCATTGTGGATTCAAGAGGGGTAAAATTTTGTGTCTGCTTCACAAGGTATTTCATCTTTGGGCACAAGCATCTTGCATAATATTTGAATTTTTCCAAAGAATATCACAGGTATTAGTTCAGTAGCAAAACCAATAGATTGTACATGGAAAAATAAAGCACTTGATATTCTGTCAGAATTCTGGCTTATACATTTTTCCTTGTTCTTGATAATATTTGAATTATTCAAATAAAGCTAAAATTTTAATATTTGAAAAAAAATTAAATGTTAAATAATTTTATGAAGTAAAATAATTCACAATGCCTGTGTTTAAGAATCTACCTGTCAATATAAAAATTAGTATCACATCTTACTCATATCACTTGTTGAATATATATACAAATTTGAGGAAATATGAGTTTTTAATATCACAGAATATCCACCATTGAACACTGTTAGGACACACTGACGTATATATGAGGAACACACAGAGAAGCAAGAAGATGGAAACTTGCCCCTACTGGGAAGTGATTATGCCAGAATCTATGGGACTCTCTAAAAGAAAAGATTTTACAAGTTAATTCTAGTCTATTTTGTTGCTTAAAATTTTACTATTCTGTAGTGGACAGTGGGGAAATTCACATACCTTAGAAGCATTTCTCTCTAGTCACTTTTTGTTTTGAGGATTAGGATGAGGGTTGCAGGGAAATGTCTTATTGATGCTGAGTGATGTTTGTGTCATCAGTTCAGTTCAGTTCAGTCTCTCAGTCGTGTTCGACTCTCCGCGACCCCATGAATCACAGCACGCCAGGCCTCCCTGTCCATCATCAACTCCCGGAGTTCACTCAAACTCATGTCCACAGAGTCGGTGATGCCATCCAGCCATCTCATTCTCTGTCGTCCCCTTCTCCTCCCGCCCCCAACCTTTCCCAGCATCAGAGTCTTTTCCAGTGAGTCAACTCGTCGCATGAAGTGGCCAAAGTATTGCAGTTTCAGCTTTAGCATCAGTCCCTCCAATGAACATCCAGGATTGATCTCCTTTAGAATGGACTGGTTGGATCTCCTTGCAGTATAAGGGACTCTCAAGAGTCTTCTCCAACACCACAGTTCAAAAGCATCGATTCTTCGGCGATCAGCCTTCTTCACAATCCAACTCTCACATCCATACGTTTGTGTCATAGGGGTCCTCTTTCCAGGCTTTGGAGTGGTAATGAGGAAACTAAGAGAAATGCTATCGTCTTGAGGATGAAATATTGAAAGAGAGAGAACTGGGTTTTTGGAGATACTGAGTCCCTGAAATAATCACGTCTAGAACACACATACCTCCAGAATTCTTATGTGAGAAACTAAAAAGTCTATTGATTTAGACCATGTTCACTTAGCGGATCAGTTAGGATTCAAAGAGCAAGTAAGAATTTGCTTTCCGTATTTCAGGAATAAAGAATTTAATGTAGCAATTACCAAAGCGATTAAATATGTGGGGAAATGGCAGTCCAAGAAGTCACAATTCAACATGTCAATCTGAAAAGCTGAATGTGAGGGTCTCAGCATTCGCAGGAAAGCTGCTACAGTTCTCAAGAATCTGTAGCAGTTTCCATAAAGGGTCTACTGCTGCTGCTATTGCTAAGTCGCTTCAGTCATGTCCGACTCTGTGCGACCCCATAGACGGCAGCCCACCAGGCTCCGCCGTCCCTGGGATTCTCCAGGCAAGAACACTGGAGTGGGTTGCCATTTCCTTCTCCAATGCAGGAAAGTGAAAAGTGAAAGTGAAGTCACTCAGCCGTGTCCGATTCTTCACGACCCCATGGACTGCAGCCTACTAGGCTCCTCCGCCCATGGGATTTTTCCAGGCAAGAGTACTGGAGTGGGGTGCCATTGCCTTCTCCGTAAAGGGGGGTCTAGATTAACATTGACAAATCAGATGTTCTCAAGAGCTTACTGGCAAACGACTGGAAAAGTCCTGACCTCCCTGTTCATCTGGATATAACTGCTTTCAGAAAACCAAAGACTACCCTCCCTGGTGGCTCAGAGGTTAAAGCGTCTGCCTCCAATGCAGTAGACCCGGGTGAGATCCATGGGTTGGGAAGATCCCGTGGAGAAGGAAATGGTAACCCACTCCAGTATTCTTGCCTGGAGAATCCCATGGACGGAGGAGCCTGGTAGGCTACAGTCCACAGGGTCGCAAAGAGTCAGACACGACTGAGAGACTTCACTTTTACTTTCACTTTTCTTTCACCTTCCTCTTCAGCTTCTGAATCTCACACAACAATATCTCATTAGAAGAATCTGATCTGTAACCTGGGTGGAAAGGAACCCTGGGTAACATGTCTGGGGGGATGCTTTTTGAGAGAGTGCACATGGGGTCTTCTGTGTTGCAAGTTGCCTACAAGCAATTCAACATGTTTGGGTTTTCTTTCATTTGCAGCAAAAAGTACCCCAGCAAAGCACTAAAAGTATTGAAATTAAAAAGAAAAGATAAATAACCAATTTATTTTTAAGAATGTCTAACATCCATACATGACCATGGGAAAAACCATAGCCTTGACTAGATGGACCTTTGTTGGCAAAGTAATGTCTCTGCTTTTTAATATGCTATCTAGGTTGGTCATAACTTTCCTTCCAAGGAGTAAGCATCTTTTAATTCCCTGGCTGCAATCAGCATCTGCAGTGATTTTGGAGGCCAAAAAAATAAAGTCTGCCACTGTTTCTACTGTTTCCCCATCTATTTCCCTTGAAGTGATAGGACCAGATGCCATGATCTTCATTTTCTGAATGTTGAGCTTCAAGCCAAACTTTTCATTCTCCTCTTTCACTTTCATCAAGAGGCCTGTTGCCAACAAAGGTCTGTCTAGTCAAGGCTATGGTTTTTCCCGTGATCATGTATGGATGTGACAGTTGGACTGTGAAGAAAGCCGAGCGCTGAAGAATTGATGCTTTTGAAGTGTGGTGTTGGAGAAGACTCTTGAGAGTCCCTTGGACTGCAAGGAGATCCAACCAGTCCATTCTAAAGGAGATCAATCCTGGGTGTTCATTGGAAGGACTGATGCTAAAGCTGAAACTCCAATACTTTGGCCACCTTCTGCGACGAGTTGACTCACTGGAAAAGAGTCTGATGCTGGGAGGGATTGGGGGTGGGAGGAGACGGGGACGACAGAGAATGAGATGGCTGGATGACATCACCGACTCGATGGACATGAGTTTGAGTGAACTCTGGGAGTTGGTGATGGATAGGGAGGCCTGGCATGCTGTGATTCATGGGGTCGCAGAGAGTCAGACATGACTGAGCGACTGAACTGAACTGAACATAGTAATAAAATTAAAATATTTAAATGTTATAGTGTTTTCTATACATGTAATATGTTAAAGCTATCAGATGCTTGACAAACCATGATGGAAAAAAATCCCTTGATACACCATTAATTAAATTTAATAATATTACATTTTGTTTGTATATATTTACCATGTATTCATCTGTATTTTTTGTTATTCGAAGTAAGTATGTGTTATATTTTAAGAAGTTTATTGGGTGGGAGGAATTAATTTTTTATCCTACTTGGTTTTCTTATAAAGATGTGCTTTTGAAACTGTATTAGGATTAAGTTGTTTCAGAAATGCTTAACAAATTATTAACACTAATAATAAATATAAAATTTCAGAGGCATTGTTCCATACAAATACACAGCAGGTAAATACTGGAATGAAAAAATTTAAAAGCTAGACATTTATAACTTAAATAAGCAAGACCATTTATACAAAATTTAAAATCTTTAATAACAAATATGAAAATTTAGCATCTACTGTCAAGAACTATACATAAAGCTAAGATCATTTATTCAAAATTTATCAAATACATAGGCAAAACACTCTCCAACATAAATCACAACTTGATCCTCTATGACCCACCTCCCAGAGTATTGGAAAAAAAAGCAAAAAAAAAAAAAAAAAGAAAACAAATGGGACCTAATTAAATTTAAAAGCTTTTGCACAACTAAGGAAACTATAAGCAAGGTAAAGACAGCCTTCAGAATGGGAGAAAATAATAGCAAATGAAGCAACTGACAAAGAATTAATCTCAAAAATACACAAGCAACTCCTGCAGCTCAATTCCAGAAAAATAAATGACCCAATCAAAAAATGGGCCAAAGAACTAAGCAGTCATTTCTCCAAAGAAGACATACAGATGGCTAATAAACAGGTGAAAAGATGCTCAGCATCACTCATTATCAGAGAAATGCAGATCAAAACCAGAATGAGGTACCATTTCACGCCAGTCAGAATGGCTGCTATCCAAAAGTCTACAAGCAATAAATGCTGGAGAGGGCGTGGAGAAAAGGGAACCCTCTTACACTGTTGGTGGGAATGCAAACTAGTACAGCCACTATGGAGAACAGTGTGGAGATTCCTTAAAAAAATGGAAATAGAACTGCCATATGACCCAGCAATCCCACTGCTGGGCATGCACACTGAGGAAACCAGAATTGAAAGAGACACGTATACCCCAATGTTCATCGCAGCACTGTTTATTATAGCCAGGACAGGGAAGCAACTTAGATGTCCATCGGCAGATGAATGGATAAGAAAGCTGTGGTACATATACACAATATGGACTTTTGTCAGCAAAGTGATATCTCTGCTTTTTAATTAGAAAGATTGGTAAAACTAAAACTAGTTGTAATTCAATCAAACTAAATTGAAAATATATTATTTGGAATCAAGATGGGGTAAAAGTTCAGAGAGCATTGAAAACATTTAGGTATATCGATGGACATGAGTTTGAGCAATCTCTGGGAGTTGGTGATGAACAGGGAAGCCTGGTGTCCTGCAGTCCATGGGGTTGTAGTGTCAGACATTACTGAGCAACTGAACTGACTGAGGTATATCTGGAACAGAAATTATAAGCCAGATTTCTTTTAAAAGAAACATTTAGCTGTAAAACCAGTGAACTCAGTTATTTGTTTCCAATAATTGACATTTTCTGAACTACTGAATTATCTTCATTTTCACACTACAGCACAAATCCACCACCTTTCCTGAGACTTCTCTATTAGAATTAATCTAATTTTCTTTGGTTATTCAGTCTAACAGAGATCCAGAATGATCTCTCTTTAAGTATCCCGCCTACATCTCCTGGATGTTCATTGTGTATTTTTTTTCCTCTTACTTTTGATCAGTACTCTCCCCAGATTATAAATATTAATGCTATCTTGTCAGGGACACCATCTGCCCTGTTAGTTTTTGGAGCCTACTACACAATGATTGCCTTTTCTAACTTCTGAATTCCTCTGTGTCTTTGGCATGTCTGTAGCTCTGCATTGGCACTTTGGACCCTTAATACAGACCTCCCAGTACTCTTTTGATAATGCTTATGGGATGCTAAATCATTCAATGCTATTAAATATTACATATAGAGCATTTAACAAATTGACTAATAATAATAATGGCAAGCACTTACCTAGCACTTGCTGCTTACCAGATAATGAAGTTTTATATATTTTTAGTTCATTTGGCCCCAAACAATCACTTTTTGAGGCAGATCCTATTATTATACTCATTTTACACATAAAGGGATTAAAAACACAGAGTGAGCTAAAGGCTCAAGTTCAAATAGGTAATAAGTTGTAGAGATAATTCCAACCTCAGTCTGACTTGAGAGCCTGTGTTTTTATTCATTAATCTACATTGGAGTAATCATTTTCCCAGTTTTTGTTTGCTTGTTTCCCTTCCGTAATTGGGAAAAAATTGAAACCAAATGATCCTCTGATCCCCCGTTTCATTTTATGTATCCATGTATAAGGTAATGGAAATTGTTTTAAATCATAAACATTTAGATACAAGAATTTTTACATTTTCTACTCAGATGTAACTGACAGAGGTGACACAAATCTCACTTGTAATGCCCTATGCTGCTTTATGCTGTCATGTTGTACTTCAAAGACAAGGAATGATAGCTGTTTAATAAGGGAGGTTTACTGATTGCAATTAATAAAGAGCAAACATAAAACTAGTTTCAAGAATTCCATGGCCAGGATAAGTGGAAACTTCAAATGTTATAACCAAGAGAAAGTTAGAAGTCAAAGGCATTTGAAGCAACCACTTATAAATACATTTCTTTAAAAGTTCAAAATTTCTAATGTTTTTTAGTGCTTCAGTGTCTTCAAGAAGTAGTGAGATATAGAATTAATTTCATAGTCAAATACATATAAGACATTTAGATTGGCAAATTTCTTAGAATCTTTACTATGATGATAGAAATCATATACTTTTCTTAGAAGGAACAGAGTATCCGATTTACTAGGTAAACTCAACTTCTCTCATCAAGCATCTTGTGTGAAGCAAGCTTCAGGAAACATTGATTTTGGAGTTAAGGAAACATGACATCAAAAACAGTGGGTTCATTTTAAATGCCCCAAGAATTATAAAGAAACCATAAAATTTTAACTCTCTTAATAAGGCAACTTACTAATCAAAAGTTTAATTTCTCTGTGGCCTGATACATATAGCTATACTGCCCAAAATTAATAAATCTGTATGTGTATATATATATATATCTATATATATATAATCTTACTCATATATATGCATAATTATTGCTACATTTTATACATTCCAACAAAATACAAACTCAATTGACAAAAGTAATTACCTTTCTAGAATGTTTATGAACATGAATATCCATATTGTAAGACTGTCTTTAATGAATTTATCTATGTTCTCAGAAGCATATTTGATAAGGGTAGGGACTGGAAAGAATCATGCTAGGTAGGGTGAAAATGTTCAGTGAAATATAATGTTCACTTATTTTTTCCCCAGGCTACAACTCACTGCTATAAAGGTCAACAGTTATAGTTCTCAGCGGATTCTTAGAATGTAGAATGAGGAAGTTTGAAATGATTTGTTCTGTCACCTGTTCCCAGAAATCTGACATAATTTAATATGATGACTGTTCTCCTTTACCTCATTAAATTGGTAAAGGAAAGCTGGATAGAATCCCAAGTTATTTATGACCAACTACTTATAAAATATGAGCTTGGAATTTTAAACTACTTGCCACAACTGCCTTCCTGTTCCCACCCACTAGCCAAAATCATTCATATGCACATATAGAAAACCTGGGGCAAAATCCCTCTAAATCAGCTAAGGCAAGTATAAATAATCACATCATTGCTTACTATGTAACACCACCTTTAACTTTTAGCAAAACAATGATTTAAGAAGAATTACTATTATTGTCAAGGCTCAGAACCAGTGGATTGCAAAAGAAGAAAACAAAAAAGGAAACATTCAAAGTATGAACAACAAACAGTAAAAAAAAAAAAAAAAAGATTAATTAAAAATTTTCAAATAGCACTCCAAGGTAGTGGCTGACAACCTGGATTCTTAAAGGTTAACTACACAATAGTAAGAGGGACCTGCAAAGTATATTTTAGAGTTTTAGAAACCAAATTAGGAGTCATCTATCACAGGGGTGCCCAAGAAACTAAAATTCTATGTTTCATTGCTTTTGCCTAGAATTAGTTTAAGCCCATGCTATGTAATACTGACCATTCAGTTCAGTTCAGTTCAGTTCAGTCGCTCAGTCGTGTCTGACTCTCCGCGACCCCATGAATCACAGCACGCCAGGCCTCCCTGTCCATCACCAACTCCCGGAGTACACTCAAACTCATGTCCACAGAGTCGGCAATGCCATCCAGCCATCTCATTCTCCGTCGTCCCCTTCTCCTCCCGCCCCCAACCTTTCCCAGCATCAGAGTCTTTTCCAGTGAGTCAACTCGTCGCATGAGGTGGCCAAAGTATTGCAGTTTCAGCTGGGCATCAGAAATTGTATGTGTTTAATTGATTGAATTTTTAGAAAAATAAATAATTGTCACTTAAAAGAAAAGTATGTCTGACAAAAATTCTTCATAAGTGACAAATGGAGAGGTTTCTTATACATTATTGGTGAATATGTTTATGTTTACTGTATGTATAATGTATACATATGTATGTATGTATCCTTCCCTGGTGGCTCAGATGGTAAAGAATTGCCTGAAATGCAGGAGATGAGAGTTTGATCCCTGGGTCCGGAAGATACTCTGGGGGAAGAGAATGGCTATCCACTGTAGTATTCTTGCCTTGAGAACTCCATGGACAGAGGAGCCTGGTGGGTTACAGTCCATGGGGTCGAAAAGAGTGACTAACACACACATATATATGATATGTATGTGCATATTTATAAGTATAATTCAAATCCAGAAACAGAATGCAAAGAAAGAAGAGACAATTTTTATGCAGAAAGGACTATACTGAAACAAACAAAAGAAAGGTTTATATCTTGCAAAATTTCCTAGTGGGATAAATAAAATGGGCATAAGAGCAAAAACCTAATATACACCAAGATATAGTGACATTCTGTAGCATTTCTGATAAATCACCTTATTATATTCAAAATCACAGGGTTTTGTTTCTAGTCAACTAGGAAAGGATGCCATGGATGCTTATTCAGATCTGTTATATATAATCTTATCTGCCAAAATTTTGAGGCTAAAAGATGAGCTCATGTGCAAGCTGACAAGAGGTGGTAATGAGTCTAGGCTTTCTTGAAGGTTGTTTAAAGTTTAAGTCCCCCCGTTGTGCAGATGCTGTCTGAATTGGCTTGGCAATTTTTATAATGACAGCTGCTGTCAGGTGAGAAGGTAAATTATTCAGTTCAACAGGGAATGTTGTCAGTAAGAGTAAAAGGGTGCTAGATATAGAGGTGGCCCCAGATAGTGTAGAGAGTGACTTGTGTAAACTTATCAAATCTCTTTGGGAATCCTGAGCTGTTTCATTTTTCCCCAGGTATGCTTTAAAATGATCACTTCTCCTGATAATTACACTTTCATCACATGGAAAGTGAAGTGAAAAACTTAACCAGATTAGCTGAAATAGGAAAAAAACCCAGACAAGCTGATCTGGAGATTTTGACCCTGATATCTCCAACTCTGATGATTCCTTATAAATGATATTGCTGCCAATTACTACTGTTAGTAGCAGTAGAACCAGTACTAATATGTGTACTACATGGTGTCTATATTCACAAATGTCTACAGCTTTCAATTATCTCTCTTAATTGAAGTGGTCAAGCAAAATAGGTTGCCAGTTTATACTGGAATTTGGATAGTTATTTTCTCTAGGCAAGACAGGGTCTAAGATGTCAGAGAAGTTTCTCAAGAATTTATATCTGACTGCATTATCCCAAGCGAATAGAACTGGAATTAATGTCAGTCTTTGGTATAAATTTAAAGGCTTAGGGCAATTTTAGAGAGTTGGTACAGTTGTTGCTTTATTTTTCTATTTATTTTTGTCTTCTCAGGTTTTCCTTTTTAAACATTTTTAAAATTTTTACCTAGAGACAAAAGTAGGTCTCCATTATCAGGAGAGAAATGGACAGATTACTCAACAGCAACAAGAACAAGGGCCCTGGTAAATGCTTAGTTATGAAACTTGAAAGTCCTGGAGACAGATAAGTATATCACTGACCCTGCTCACAGCACCGGTTGTCTTGCTGTATCTCACTGTGTGCACTGTTCACTGAACCCATGGTAGGCAAGGTGCGAGCTAAGAGGGAAGAAGAACGTGAGAGGAGCCCTGGGAACTGCAGATGCGTTTAATCTTTCCTGGCGGGCACGTGGCCATAGCAGCAGACATAACACAACACAACATAAATGTACACAACCTTTCTAGGCTTTCCCAGATGAAGCTTATGTATACTTACTGAATAAAAGTAGCCCATGATCAAGCAAGTACCTATTGACCTGCATGCTCTAAGTGATCTCAGCTGTTACACAACTGTGCAAAGTTACTGTTTACAGAGCACAGGGTGGGAAGGCATCAGAGTGTGGGGTGAGAGAGCCTGACTGTCGCCATCTTGTTAATTTTCCCACAATAAGGAATGATAAACAATCAAAGAAAAGGATGTTAAGAATCAAATCACACTGTAAGTATTGAAAAACAGCACATATAGTTTTAAATCGAATTCAAGTAGACTTCTTTACTATTCACTACCTTAGGTCAAGATTGCTGTTGGAATCTGACAGTGAGGTCTAACTTATAGGCAGGGATTCAAGGCTCCTTCCATGTCTAAAATTCTCAACCTGCTTATCACTAGCTCTTTGTTCTCACGAGGCTCCCTCCATTTCAATTTCCTAAAGGACTTTAGGGCTTCCCTGGTGGCTCAGAGGTTAAAGCGTCTGCCTCCAATGCGGGAGACCCGGGTTCGATCCCTGGGTCGGGAAGATCCCCTGGAGAAGGAAATGGTAACCCACTCCAGTATTCTTTCCTGGAGAATCCCATGGACGGAGAAGCCTTGTAGGCTACAGTCCACGGGGTCGCAAAGAGTCGGACACGACTGAGCGACTGAACGGAACGGAAAGGACTTTAAGTCTTTCAATGATTATCAAATTATGAAGATTATAGATTCATTATTGAAGAGAAACACTGTTGTACAATTTTTTTTCCTTTTGTTTTAGTTTACAGTAGAATTTGCAAACAAGCTGTAGCTTGAAACATACTGTTACTCTGTCTCCACAATAAAACACTAAATCAAATTCCCTGGAAATTGAAATTAGACACCAGTGTTTTGGGAAATTCTCCAGGTGGTTTTAATGTGTGTCTGTAACAACCAAGTGTTAGTATCTGGATGATTCTTAGAGAAAATAGTGTGCTTGCAAAGCTTTTGTACATGAGAAAACTGGAAGATTTAATACCAAACTGCAAAAGCACAAACATCACAATAATTACTCTTCTTGCAAGACTGGGTCAATATCCTTAAAGCACAGATGATATTTTAGAACTAAGTATTATCAATAATGGTGTAATTTAAGTAAAGTTCATTTGTTGAAACATTGAAACATGTTTTCCATCTGACCATTTACAGGCATTTCATTTATCCAGCAAAAAAAAAAAAGCAAGAGTTCTACTGAACTTTAATCTTCTTATGCCATTTTCTAAAAGGAAAAAAAGGCAACAGAAAGCAATTACATTGAAACAATGCCCTGACCTCAATAATCACACACTGAAAATACTTTTATCTGGAAAAAGCCATTAGGAGAAATTGTGAACAAGGTGAAAACAGTTTTTGTGTGTTTTGGATAATAGTAACTCAGCAGGACTACAAAAGTAAGCCCTATTAAATCTACCTCACTTTCTACGATTCTTGCTCTTCACAGAGTGAAAACTCTGACTCCTGATTTCAAAACTTTCTGTTCTCAACCCAGAATACAATAATATAGCCATCTATCTGACTTTCGTGAGCATTATACTTGTCATTAGGATGTGTTAGACACTAGAGGAATCCATTACAAATACACCAAGTTATATTTTATTTACAGAAATAGCAACTAATTTTGTTGCTGATGAATTCTAACATGGCAAGGGATTGGCTAGACATTTGAAGGAAAGACCAGGAACAAAATAGGTTTAGCTTCTTCTCCCTACTACCTCTGTGCCTTTTTCACTGTCACCCCCATTAATAATAACATCTTTGCTTCTTACTTCATAATAAAACAAAAATCACCAGTACTAGCTTTTCTGGAAAACTGTAGTTCCTGAAGTCCTCTCTTTCCCTGGATTTTCTTCCCCTTCCTCTTATAAACCTTTCTTTTAGCTATCTAATATCTGGAAAGAATAGAATCCTTTAAAATATATTAAAATTCTTAGGAAAAATCACAAAAAAATATTTAAAATTTAGGAAACAAAATTTACCACACTGACAAAGCATACATCGTTTTGCTTTGTTTTTGAATTTGTATCATATTCATAAATAATTTATATATCTTTCCAATTGAATCTTCTTTCTCCACAATCTTTACTTGTCTTTCTCCCAATAACCTTAGATCACACAGCTGGTTAATTGTGGGAATAAAACTCTAATCGAGCTCAGTTTGACTCCTAGTTTGCTGTCCCTCACACCCTCCCCCCTCTCCCTTCATTTTCAGGGCCTGGTGATGTCTTTGAAGTTGAGCTAGAAATTTAGAGCTTTTTTAGAGGTTTGACCTGAGGACATTCAGCTAATCATTTCCATGTATTAAAAAATTATCCCTTCTATATGGCAAGTTTATCTTACTCCCTAAACCTGTAGCTGCAAGAAGGACACATGGCACATGGAGAGAGACAGATAGCACTGTCTCTACTGTCCACGAGTACAGGAAACTGTGCTTAGCTGCAGAGTAACAGATGTGATAGCCAATCCATTGCCTGAAAGGTGCAATGGATGTGAAAGAATAGACACTCGGCCCTAAGGAATCTATCAGATAAAAAGTATCTCTGAAACCTTCATGTGCTTAAGATCCATCCTAAAAACGAGAACTCAGATAATTCTATAGAGTAATTCAACCTGGGGAACTAGACACAGACATATTGCAAAACTTGAACACTAATGAAGGTGTGACAACAGAGTGAAAGGCATATGGAAAGTACCTTCAGCTTTAGAGCTAGAAAGACAATCATAAAAGGATATTGCTGCCAGAAACTAAGTGCTAAGACCACCATGCAAGAATGGAAGAATGAGAGGGGATACCCAATATGTACTAGAATCATGAAAGAGAAGGCAGATACTGCCGCATCAGCTCAAAAGTAGGGGGAGAAAATGAGAAATACTCAGACTTCTCCCATTCTTATCTCCTCAGTCTTCTACCAGTGTCTACATTGAGTGTAATAAGAAGCTGTGGAGCAAAGGAACAGAAAGGGAAATAAATTTAAGAGAAAATGAGCAAGTGATTGACCCAACCTCCAAACGACTTGCAATTTGGTTCTGAAGATAAAGTATTTAAAGAAAATCAAATGCTTATTATCTTTGTTCAATAATATCCAAAGACATATTTCCACCTGGTTCTAATAATTGTTATCTCCATGATCATTCTAACTCAACCACAATTTTTTTTCAGGGGAGTAAATGGGTAAATTAATTCATTTTAACTTACTATGGGATCAATTTAATGTCAGTGGGGCTGTCAGAAAGACTCCATTCATATAGCTATGTCTCTTGATACTAAAACCTTCTGAAGAAGACATTTATGTTAAATTTCTTTTAGGCCTTCTTTAGATAATTGAGATCTTTCACCAATCTTTATAAATGTAATATGAAGTTTAATTCTTACATTATTATATGGAATTGTATTTTCCAATTCTTCTATTCAATTAAAATTTTATTATGTGGTATCATGTTCATTAATTCTTCATAAAAAATTCTTTCCAATCTAGTAATAAACTCTTTGTGAATAGAAATAGTAATATGTCAGTGTCAATGGCACCTGAACCAGTACTATGAATATAGTCATGAATCAAGGTTAATGAAATATGCCCCCTTTTTTTTGCTTATGATACATATATATCAAAATATACAGTGTGTGAGAGATGATCTAAGGTACACGAACAGAGACATAATAAAGCATTATTGAAATGATCAAATGACATCATTCAGTTCAGTTCAGTCACTCAGTCATGTCTGACTCTTTGTGACCCCATGAAGTGCAGCACGCTAGGCCTCCCTGTCCATCACCAACTCCCGGAGTTTACCCAAACTCCTGTCCAACGAGTCGGTGATGCCATTCACCCATCTCATTCTCTGTCGTCCCCTTTTCCTCCTGTCCCCAATCCCTCCCAGCATCAGAGTCTTTTCCAATTAGTTAGCTCTTCGCATGAGGTGGCCAAAGTATTGGAGCTTTTGCTTCAGCATCAGTCCTTCCAGTGAACACCCAGGACTGATCTCCTTTAGGATGGACTGGTTGGATCTCCTTGCAGTTCAAGGGACTCTCAAGAGTCTTCTCCAACACCACAGTTCAAAAGCATCAATTCTTCAGCGCTCAGCTTTCTTCACAATCCAACTCTCACATCCATACATGATCATTAAGTTCAGAATATTTAGGGAAACACTCATTATTCTACGCTGATTACTTAACAAGTACTAATAGTTATTATAATGTTAATAATTACACAGAAGAGTTTACAGGGATATTACACAGAAAAGTTTTCTGTGAAAATGTAAATTTACTTTGGAATTTGTGGAGTTATTATTAAATAAATATTAATTGGTTTATATTATCTCAATGTAATCCTGAAAACTGACTCATGTAATAACAATGAATATTCCTATTTTAGAGGTGAGGAAAATTGAGGTACAGAAATTTAAGCAAACCTCCTTATGTTAAATAATTACTAAATTATGGCATTAGTTTGAGAACTCTAATTTGTTACTTTATTTGAATGTATTTGCTCCTTACTTTTATGTCTTATACAAAATCTCTAAGATAGTTAGTCTATATATTATGCTAGTAAATTTATTTCTAGTAAATTTTTTATACAATCTTTCTTGGTTAAAAAAGGTGTAGTAGTTATTTTGTGTACTTAGTCTTTGAAAATAAAGGGAGATGAAACATTTTAGGAATGAGTTGTAGAGTCCACATAACAATCTTATGTTGTACCCTGCTGCTGCTGCTGCGTCACTCCAGTCGTGTCCAACTCTGTGTGACCCCATAGACGGAAGCCCACCAGGGTCCCCCGTCCCTGGGATTCTCCAGGCAAGAACACTGGAGTGGGTTGCCATTTCCTTCTCCATGTTGTACCCACTGATCACATAATGAACTTCACTGTACTTCACTAAAAATATAAAATATATATGATTTGAAGATTTTTATTTCTGTCAAAACTTTATTTCAAGGTTGCAAATTGATCTACTAGTCAAGGTTAATTGCTCTGAATTAGTAGTATAGCAACTCTCATTAACACCAGTTAACAACTGCAAATGAGAAACAAAAGAGACCTGTAGGTCATTCTGTCAAGAATACTGTTCTTTAATATAGTTTCCAGTTTGTTTTAAATAAAGCTGACATCAACTTTAGCTTGATATGCTGTCTTGCCAAACATTGCCACTCTGATATCTCGGAGTTGGGGAATGCAGATTGAGAGTCAAACTCAGGAATCCTGAGCTAGATGAACTAAATTTGAATCTCAGTCAGTTTCTCAACTCATTGCATCACCTGGTCATGTCCCTGAACCATTCTTGGCCTGTTTCCTCATCTACAAAATGGTCATGGATATCATAGAATCTATCTCATAGGGGAGTGATTAAGAATAAATGAATTAATATACGTTAATTACATAGAGGAGTGTCAGGCACACAGTATACTCTAAACAAAGCTATCTGATATCATTATACCATGGAAGCATTTGAAACAAGGCCATACATTATCTTCCAACAGGAAAAAACAAGATAGACTGCTCCATGAGCTTTCCTTTCCCAATGGATGCTGAGGTCTGTAAAACAGACTCTCACAACCTGTGTGGGACTAGGGGATAGGCTGAGGTGGCCTCTTCTCTTATCCCAACTAGCTTCAGTTCAGAGAGGCTAGAGAGTCTTAGGGGTTTCTGGGAAGGTATAATTGATTTTTTGTTTAATGGAACTCCAGTGGCAATAAAAAGAGCTTTACTTGATTTATCCTAGTCAAATTGTGGTGTTGGAGAATTTTGAGAGTCCTTTGGACAGCGTAAAGTTCAAACCAGTCAATCCTAAAGGAAATCAACTCTGAATATTCATTGGCAGGACTCATGCCAAAACTGAAACTCTAATACTCTGGCCTCTTGATGTGAAGGGCTAACTCATTGGAAAAGACCCTGATGCTGGAAAAATTGAAGGCAAGAGGAGAAGAAGGTGTCAGAGTATGAGTTGGTTGGATAGCATCATGGCATCAGTTTGAGCAAGCTCTGAGAGAAAGTGAGGGACAGGGAAGCCTGGCATGTTGCAGTCCATGGGGTCACAGAGAGTTGGACATGACTTAGTGACTGAATAACAGCAAATCCTAGGAGTAGGGCAGATGTGGAAAAGATATGGAATGAATGAGAAACCAAACTGTCATCACCATTCAGCTCTTATAATATAAGGCTATATTCTGCCTAATACTTACTGCCTTTGTCATTTAGAGTCTATTTTTTACAGTAGGAATGATAATATTTCTTTGCATAACTATTAGTATTACTAAACTATATACTGTATAGATTGCTCAGTTCTATGCCAGATGCACAGCAGTTTCACAAATGAGGCTACTGCTACTTTATTTGTTTGCCTTCAGTGCAAAGACAATTATGCTTTTCAATGGCAGAACTTAACTGATGCTTGCATAGTTTGACTCCAAAACGGTGAAATTATTTTGCTGCTTTCAGTAGAAAAGATAGTTGTGGGAAGATTTAACTTATTGAGTTCATAGTCATTATTCACGTACATGCCATGCTTATATTAGTAAAACTTCCCTTAATTACGATATTAAAAAGAATTAAATGGCAAAACTACTATTTTTTTATAGAGCTTTTTTTTTTGTTTTGTTTACCATTTCTAATTCACTGATATGGACAATAATCTCCAGCCATCTGTCCATTCTATTCTCCACAAAAATATTTATTTCTAATTCTGTCAGAGGACAGTCCCTCTTTGAATTAAAAAGATATAGTGATGGTTAGCATTCTAAAGAGGCACTCTCTCATCTTTATTCTAGGGTGACTAAGTTTTCTGTGAGATAGCTTCTAATATTTTCTTTCACTAAATAGCATAGATTCTGCTTTCTTGGGATTAAGCTTTGATTTTAATCCTAGATCACAAAGTTCCTATATGCTTTAAGTGGTTTGTGTTATGCTATATTTAGTAACTTTCCAAATGTCTGTTTTTAGTAAACTTATGACTATCTCTATATTCCAGGTGTGGTTTAATGTCATTAATTTTGGATGGCTACTGCTTCATCAGTCTCCATATGCAAGCTTTGCTTTAACAATAAAATTCCTTCATTTACCAGTAAGAGCCATAGGATATCAACTACAATTAGTTATGTACCAGAAGACATATTTTTAAGGGAAAAATGATAGGGAAGGGGAAGAAAGAAAACAAAAGATTGTGGAAGAAGGTTTTGAAGGGAAAGAGGTCAGGGGAAAAGGAATCACTCTTAAAAACCTGTGGCCTTCATGAGGTGAAAGGTGTTTTAGATGCTTCATTATTGAGAAGGGTAACCTGACCAAAATATGCTTCAAAGTTATATTATACATATTGTACATTTCTATGCCCAGATGTATCACTTGCCTTTAGGACAATCAGTTCAGTTCAGTTCAGTTCAGTCACTCAGTCGTGTCCGACTCTCCGCGACCCCATGAATCACAGCACGCCAGGCCTCCCTGTCCATCACCAAATCCCGGAGTTCACTGAAACTCATGTCCACAGAGTTGGTGATGCCATCCAGCCATCTCACTCTCGGTCGTCCCCTTCTCCTCCCGCCCCCAACCTTTCCCAGCATCAGAGTCATGGACTAATTAGGAGGTAGTCTAATACTGTATATTTAACAGTGTAGAATTATGCCCTTTTTTTTTTTTTAACTATTCTTGGCATCTCCTCAGTAAGCACAAATTGGCTTCTTCTATCATACTTGAAGCACAAATAAATTGAAGCCTTACTTTTGGAGTGAGATATTGACACTTAGTTCCTATCCTTCTCATTTGAAATGGCTATGAGGCACTTTTTTATTCATCATACTAGAGAATTGTTTCAGAACTAAAAATCCAGACTTTTCTTTTACAGTTTAGTTGAAATTTGGTCAGTCTATTTTCTTTGGAATGACTGACTTTAATTACCACAACCAAGCAATGTCAGTTATCCTGAAAGCTTAATATAATTTTGTTGCACATGCATTTTTATTAGTGAAAATTTGAAATAATTGATATATATTTATGTGTCATTTTTATTTAGAATTGATAATGACAACATCAGCAAATTATTGGTCAGCTATAGGATTGCTTACTCCCATGCATAATTTGATCCCTGTTCCTATTCCTTGCTATGTCACATGTAGGCTGCTAGAGTTGGTACAGGAATAAAGAAGGGGAAGATTCTATGTCTTGTAGAAAAGTTGAGGACTATGGTGCTTTGAAAAGCCCTCCTACAGTAATACAACCAGGACATGAATGAACTAAAAAAACGACATATAAAGCATTTTTGAGATTACAAAAATATAATGAATATCTTCCTGAACAAAAGGTGAAATGTACTTGATACCACTGCTAGAATACAAAATGAAAAACTTGGGTGGACCTGGTTGCAAAGGAATCCCAGATATTTTAAAATGAGAGTTTATAACTTAGTGCAAATAGTAACTCAAACACAAGACTAATAAAACATTTTTTAGAGGAAATAAAAATGAGCTTACATCAGGAAATATATGATGCATTTGTAAAAAACAGTATAAAATTTCTCCCTTAAAGATAACTTGTTCACCTAAGAAGGTATAACTGAGTTTCCTAAATCTTTGTTTTCTATTTGAATGGGAAACATGTGACATAAGCCCAGAAATGAGTGTTGTTAACTGAGGCATGTTTCAGAGTTTTACAAACTTACGTGTGCATCAGGATCACATAAGAAAATGTTTGATCACATGGGAGTTTGATCAAACATCCTAGGTCAATGATGTTTGATCATTGTTTGATGCATTGATCAATGCGTCCTAGGTCAATGAATCAATATTTCCAAGAATAGCTCAAGACTTTAAATACTTAGATGCATACCTCAGGAAGAATCAGTGACCCCATACTCTCATCTTCCATACATAGAAAAGACTAAAATCATTAATTTGAAATATCTATTCTTTGTGGCTAGCAGTAATCTTTTATGCTTCAAGATATATGCTTCACTGCATGTATTTCCTAGCTAAAACTCATATATATATACTTATAAATTGGCTTCTTCCCCATCTCTTTGGAACAGTTTCCTCAGAGATTCCTGGGTGACTATCTCCTGGGTTATAGTCCTCAGCAAGACTCCGAGTAAAAATTAAATTCACAATTCTTATGCTGTGTTTTTCTTTAAGTTGACATTCTTATAAATTTTTCATATGACTCTGATGTACAACTATTATTGTTAAACATTTCATTCTTCTCTTGAGAGTTTTGTTTACCTAATCTGCTTATTCTAGGCACTCTAGAATTTTAAGGTCAAACTATTAGAGGTATTAATATTTAATAGTACATATCTGATATTGCCAGCAAATTTGGAAAATTTAACAGTGGCCACAGGAATGGAAAAGGTCAGTTTTCATTCCAATCCCAAAGCAAAGCAATGCCAAAGAATGTTCAAACTACCACACAATGGCACTCATCTTACACACTAACAAAGTAATGCTCAAAATTCTCCAAGATAGGCTTCAACAGTGTGTGAACCAAGAACTTCCAGAAGTTCAAGCTGTATTTAGAAAAGGCAGAGGAATCAAAGATCAAATTGCCAACATCTCTTGGATCATAGAAAAAGCAAAGTGTTCCAGAAAAATATCTACTTCTGCTTTACTGACTATGCCAAAGCCTTTGACTGTGTGGATCACAACAAACTGTGGAAAATTCTTCAAGAGATGGGAATACCAGATCACCTTACCTGTCTCCTGAGAAACCTGTATGCAGGTCAAGAATTAATAGAACCACACATGAAACAAAGGACTGGTTCCAAATTGGGAACTGTATATTGTCACCCTGCTAACTTAACTTATATGTAGAGTACATCTTGTGAAATGCCAGGCTGGATGAAGCATAAGCTGGAATCAAGATTGCTAGGAGAGATATAAAAAACCTCAGATATGCCACCTTATGGCTGAAAGCAAAGAGGAACTAAAGAGTCTCTTGATGAAGGTGAAAGAGGAGAGTGAAAAGGCTGGCTTAAAACCCAAAATTAAAAAAACTAAGATCATGGCATCTAGTCACATCACTTCATGGCAAATAGATGGGGAAACAATGGAAACAGTGACAAACTTTATTCTTTGGGGCTCCAAAATCACTGCAGATGGTGCCTGGAGCCATGAAATTAAAAGATGCTGGCTCATTGGAAGAAAAGCTTTGCAAACCTAGACAGCATATAAAAAAGCAGAGACATTACTTTGCTGACAAAGTCCATCTAGTCAAAGCTATGGTTTTTCCAGTAATCATGTATGGATGTGAGAGATAGACCATAAGGAAAGCTGAGAGCTGAGGAATTGATGCTTTGGAGCTGTGGTGTTGGAGAAGACTCTTGAGAGTCCCTTGGACTGCAAGGAGATCAAACCAGTCCATCCTAAAGGAAATCAGTCCTGAATATTCAATAAAAGGATTGATGCTGAAGCTGAAACTCCAATACTTTGGCCACCTGATGAGAAGAACTGACTCATTTGAAAGACACTGATGCTGGGAAAGATTGAAGGCAGGAGGAGAAGGGGATGCCAGAGGATGAGATGGTTGGATGGCATCACTGACTCGATGGGCATGAATTTGAACAAGCTCCGGGTGTTGGTGATGGACAGGGAAGCTTGGTGTGCTGCAGTCCGTGGGGTCATAAAGAGACACGACTGAGTGACTGAGCTGAACTGGTCTGATTTATGGTCTTCCCAGGTGGGGCTAGTGGTAAATAACTCACCTGCTAACAGGATACATGAATGATGTGGGTTTGCTCCCTGGGTCAGGAAGATGCCCTGGAGGAGGGCATAGCAACTCACTCTAGTATTGTTGGCTGTGAAATTCCATGGACAGAGGAGCCTGGCAGGCTACAGTGGATAGGGTTGCAAACAGTCAGACACAACTGAAGTGACTTAAGCACATATGCACATCTGACATATATAGTCACTAAGTTTATATTAACAGAGGACAACTTAGGCTACATAACAGAACGAACCACGTATATTTTTAACCCCTTAATTTAAAGATAATATGCAAATAATAGAAATCATGTTTCCAGAATTGAGTTCAAATTACTCCTTACATAAACTACAGCTAGAAGTATCAAGGCAAACACAGCTGTTTTTTGGATCATATTGGTTTTGCTCCATTTACTGCTCTGATGTACCATGTTCCACATCTATTTCAGGATGGCTTTTTTCCTTTCCAAATGTTTCAATACCAATTGCAGATAAATTATAAAGCCTAATTAATATTTGTAATGGAGTTTTCACCAATCCCATTTTCATATAGTAATCTTCTTATAGCCTTGATTGTTAATGACAACATATAACATTAATGGTGTAAAAATCTTGATTCCCAAGTAAATACAATGGAAGTGTCATTATAGTAGAAGCTGTGTCTCCTTTGTTGGGTATGATACCCACTGTCATGGACTTCCCAGTGGCTCAGTGGCAAAGAACTTGCTTGCCAATACAGGAGACACAAGTTCAATCTCTGGGACAGGAAGGTTCCCTAGAGAAGGAAATGGTGACCCACTCTAGTATTCTTGCCTGGTAAATCCCATGGACAAAAAGAGCTACAGTTCACGGGGTCTCAGAAGAGTGAGACATGACTTAGAGACTAAACAACAACATACCCACTGTCAGCACCTAACACATGATAGAGGCTCAATAAATGTTAATTAAACAAAACTGAGCTCTATTTTTTTAAAACTATTGCTCAGACTTGAGTTCTTTTTTGTATGTATTCAGACATTTTATCTTTAATGTAATTTTTCTGCAAAGAAAAATGAAAAAACAAAAGATTGTGCAAAAAATGACTGTCTCTTACCCCAGAAATTACATCTCTTAATTCTCTATAGTTCTGCTCTGTATTCTTCTGCTATGTTTTTTAAATTAGTCCTATGATATTAGAAATGTTTTTAAGAGCTGTCAGATATTTAATGAAGGGTAAACAGTTTCAAAGTTGAAAAAGACTGAGACTATTTCTGATATATCCCCAATATCTGAAACCCTTGGTTCCATGATCTTTCCTTAGTGGCATGATCAAACATGTCTCTGACCTATAGCCACCAAAGCATTTAATGCTACATATCTGCTTCACGTGAGCAACAATATCAATCAACTTGGATAATGTGGCTTTTAGCAAAACTATTTGTATAAAATTTGTGATGCTTTTATGGAATAAAAGTGCCAGATATTAATCAAAGCACTATTTAAAATTTTTTATCAAAGTGTAATTGAATTATAATATTGTAAATTTTAATTGTTAATTTCTGCTATACAGTAAATTGACTCAGATCTACATATATAATCTTTTTTATATTCTTTTCCCAGAGAAGGCAATGGCAAGCCACTCCAGTACTCTTGCCTAGAAAATCCCATGGATGGAGGAGCCTGGTAGTCCATGGGGTCGCTAAGGGTAGGACACGACTGAGCGACTTCACTTTCACTTTTCACTTTCCACTTTCACACATTGGAGAAGGAAATGGCAACCCACTCCAGTGTTCTTGTCTGGAGAATCCCAGGGACAGGGGAGCCTGGTGGGCTTCCGTCTATGGGGTCACACAGAGTCAGACACGACTGAAGTGACTTAGCAGCAGCAGCAGCATGTTCTTTTCCATTATGGTTTATCATAGGACATTGAATATAGTTCCCTGTGTTATATTGTAGGACCTTGTTGTTTTCCATTCTATATATAATCGTTTGCATCGCCTAACCCCAAACTACCAATTCATCTCTCTTCCATCCTCCTTCCCCTTGGCAACATCTTTCCTTTATGTCTGTAAGTCTATTTCTGATTCATAAATACGTTCATTTTTGTCATATTTTTAGATACCACATGCAAATGATATCATATGGTATTTGTTGTTTTCATTGTGGCTTACTTCACTTACTATGATAATCTCTAGGGCTATATCTATTGCTACCAAAAGCATTATTTCATTCTTTTTAATAGTTGAGCAGTATTCCGTTGCATTCCACATCCTCTTTATCCACTCTTCGGTTGATAGACATTTATGTTGCTTCCACCTCTTGGCTATTTTGAATAGTGCTGCTATGAACACAGGGGTACATGTATCCAGAGATAATGAACCAATTTGCATTCCTTCCATCATTGTAGGAGGGTTCCCTTATTTCCACATCTTTTCCAACATTTATTGTCTGTAGATTTTTTTTGCTGAAGACCATTCTGACCTCACTATAATTTTGATTTTCATTTTTCTAATAATTAATGATGTTGAATGTCTTTTTTTTAAATATATATGACTGAGCGACTGAACTGAACTGAACTGAACTGATTGGTTATCTGTATATCTTCATTGGAGAAATGTCTATTTATATCTTTCGTGAAGCAAAGAACTATTGACGCTGAAATTAAAAAAGACTGAATCCCTGTCCCTAAAGAGTCCAAAATAAAGTGGAGAAGATAAAAATGGAAGCAAAACAATGCTTCTGATAAGTGCTTGGCATTGTTAGAGTACCACAGAATATTAAAGTGTTGGAACTCCTCTGAATAATGTCAAAATCAAACTTTATCAAAGATTCTTTCTTAATAAACATGGAGGTATGGTGAGAATTTATTCCTTCCCTGCTGAAAATATTATAAAAGAGGCAGGTTGAATCTATAACATTCAGTCTGATACTTCCTTGGGTTTTTTAGATGGGAAAATGCTTCAGCTATATTTGTCTCAACATGTATGGGTTTTGGAGAGCAGATTCTGTAATAAAAGCAATAGGAGTACAATAAAAAAACAAGGTTTACACCATCAGGTCCTCTTTGTATTTACTTTCCATACATAATGAGTTTGTTCTGGTCACCATCTGGAATTATAGGTCAAAGAGCATAGCCCTACTAGGCTGAAAACTATCGACAGCCTAAATACTCCTCCCAGAGAGTCTAAATTCATAGTGCACTCCCTCACAGTCGGAAAGTCCATAGCGGGGAAAAAAAAAGAGTTGTGATTTAACAAGTGTTTATATATGGTAAACAAATATCCAGTATCCTTGTGCACAGTATTGAAAATTTCTGAGAAGAGAATGTTACAACAAGTCTAATAAGATTCTTTTTTTTTTTTTTTCCTTAACAGTGTAGATACTTCCTTGACCTGAGATGCTTTGGGCAGAACAGAAAGGGAAATTAGGCAGAGATAACTTGAGAATTTGAGACACATCTTTGCCACTTGGCAGGTAAGTGACTTCTAGAAAGTCAATGACAATAGCTAATGTTTCTAAATTGCCTGTGGTATGGGCTGCATTCCTCTAGGTATTTTCCCTTCTTCTCTCCACAACAATTATTTATTGAGTACTTGTCAGGTAAATAGGAGAGAACTTACAGTTTATGGTGTCTTGATAGATTCACAAATCTCTATAAATGTTTATTGAGTTAATTAATAATGTTATCACATTTAAATTATTGTACATAAATAAGTAATTACTATTTGGCTGAGATCTATATATGCTATGGTGAAAGCAGATGAAATATATAATATGGCCATCACTTTAACAGCTTTATCTAGGGAGAAAAATTAAAATGCACCTTAAAACTGATTTGAGTTGCCTAAATCATTGTGTCTTTGCTTTTAGCATAAATTTCCTCATTAAAATAAAATATTTTACAGAGAAAACGGAGGTAGACTTTCTTATTTATCTACAGAGATGACATCTAATTGTTAACTTTGGAACTGAACAGTAAGTAGCTATTATGCCTGACAAGCAATTTATTCTTACTGCATGGCAGGACAAATAAAAGATGTAAAAAAAATGGACATTTATTTATTATTTTAAATTTTCATAAAATGTATAATATTATGAATTTTATAATATTTATTGTATTTTAAATTGTACTTGTTTATGAAGAGAAATATTTATTTTCATGCAATTTAGATGACTCTCAAATCATAAAGAATAACATTTAAAGATCAACTGAAATTTTCCTCTCCAATATTTTATTTAAAATAGTTTAAACAAGGCAATGCCTTAATGTGTATCTGTCAGAACTCTTTTTTCCACTCCCTTTTCTACCCTGGATAAAATGAGCTCAGGTAGGATTAGAGGTCACAAGACAAAAATAAAAATTACAAATGGATCAAACATAACTTTTATCCTTTTTAATTTTTATGATAGTTCAATACCATTTTCATTAGAGAATAGAAATATATAAAAGCTTATATATGCTCCAGGGCATATATAAACCCGGGGCAAATTCATATCAATGTATGGCAAAACCAACCAATATAATATTGTAAAATAATTTGCCTCCAATAAAAAATAAATTAACTACATTAAAAAAAAAAAATCTAAAAAAAAAAAAAAAAAAATAAAAGCATAATTTAATACATGATTCAATGTAATCTCTACAAAAATGACTCTAAGAGGCTGAGGAGTCATTGAGCAGGAGAGAAACCATGAAGAAATAAAAGGTAAAAAATAAATAGGTGGAAACAATTATGATTTTTAGATTAGCAATTAATCAAGGAGTTGTTTCCTTTTAAAATCACAAAGACAGTATTGAGCAATGACAAAGCTAAGTAAATTTAATTACAAACATGCCTGGAATAGTTACTTGAATAAATAAATTAATATAACAGTAGAATGGGAAAGACTAAAGATCTCTTCAAGAAAATTAGAGATACCAAGGGAATATTTCATGCAAAGATGGGCTCAATAAAGGACAAAAATGATAGGGACCTAACAGAAGCAGAAGATATTAAGAAGAGGTGGCAAGAATACACGGAAGAACTGTACAAAAAAGATCTTCACGACCCAGATAATCACGATGGTGTGATCACTCACATTCACCTAGAGCCAGACATCCTGGAATGTGAAGTCAAGTGGGCCTTAGGAAGCATCACTACGAACAAAACTAGTGGAAATGATGGAATTCTAGTTGAGTTGTTTCAAATCCTAAAAGATGATGCTGTGAAAGTGCTGCACTCAATACGCCAGCAAATTTAGAAAACTCAGCTGTGGCCACAGGACTGGAGAAGGTCAATTTTCATTCCAAACCCAAAGAAAGTCAATGCCAAAGAATGCTCAAACTATTGCACTTTGCAGTCATCTCACATGCTAGTAAAGTCATGCTCAAAATTCTCCAAGCCAGGCTTCAGCAATATGTAAACCATGAGCTTGTGGATGTTCAAGCTGGTTTTAGAAAAGGCATAGGAACCAGAAATCAAATTGCCAACATCCGCTGGATAATGGAAAAAGCAAGACAATTCCAGAAAAACATCTATTTCTGCTTTATTTACTATGCCAAAGCCTTTGATTGTGTGGATCACAATAAACTGTGGAAAATTCTTCAAGAGATGGGAATACCAGACCACCTGACCGGCCTCTTGAGAAACCTTATGCAGGTTGGAAGCAACAGTTAGAACTGGACATGGAACAACAGACTGATTGCAAATAGGAAAAGGAGTATGTCAAGGGTGTATATTGTCTCCCTGCTTATTTAACTTATGTGCAGAGAACATCATGAGGAATGCTGGGCTGGAAGAAGCACAAGCTGGAATCAAGATTTCTGGGAGAAATACCAATAACCTCAGATATACAGAGGATACCACACTTATGGTAGAAAGTGAAGAAGAACTAAAGAGCCTCTTGATGAAAGTGAAAGAGGAGAGTGAAAAAGTTGGCTTAAAGCTCAACATTCAGAAAACTAACATTATGGCATCTGGTCCCATCACTTCATAGCAAATAGATAGGGAAACAGTGGAAACAGTTCAGTTCAGTTCAGTTGCTCAGTCGTGTCCGACTCTTTGCGACACCATGAATCACAGCATGCCAGGCCTCCCTGTCCATTACTAAATCCCGGAGTTCACTCAAACTCATGTCCATCGAGTCGGTGATGCCATCCAGCCATCTCATTCTCTGTCGTCCCCGTCTCCTCCCTCCCCCAATCCTTCCCAGCATCAGACTTTTTTCCAGTGAGTCAACTCATCGCATGAGGTGGCCAAAGTATTGGAGTTTCAGCTTTAGCATCAGTCCTTCCAATGAACACCCAGGATTGATCTCCTTTAGAATGGACTGGTTGGATCTCCTTGCAGTCCAAGGGACTCTCAAGAGTCTTCTCCAGCACCACAGTTCAAAAGCATCAATTCTTCAGTGAACAGCTTTCTTCACAGTCCAATTCTCACATCCATACATGACCACGGGAAAAACCATAGCCTTGACTAGACGGACCTCTGTTGGCAAAGTAATGTCTCTGCTTTTTAATATGCTATCTAGGTTAGTCATAACTTTCCTTCCAAGGAGTAAGCGTCATTTAATTTCCTGGCTTCAATCAGCATCTGCAGTGATTTTGGAGCCCCCAAAAATAAAGTCTGACACTGTGTCCACTGTTTCCCCATCTATTTCCCATGAAGTGATGGGACTAGATGCCATGATCTTCGTTTTCTGAATGTTGAGCTTCAAGCCAAACTTTTCGCTCTCCTCTTTCACTTTCATCAAGAGCTGACTTTATTTTTCTGGGCTCCAAAATCACTGCGGGTGGTGATTGCAGTCATGAAATTAAAAGACGCTTACTCCTTGGAAGGAAAGTTATGACCAATCTCAGTTCAGTTCAGTTGCTCAGTCATGTCCGACTCTTTGTGACCCCATGAATCACAGCACGCCAGGCCTCCCTTTCCATCACTAAATCCTGGAGTTCACTCAAACTCATGTCCATTGAGTCGGTGATGCCATCCAGTCATCTCATTCTCTGTTGTCTCCGTCTCCTCCCACCCCCAATCCCTCCTAGCATCAGAGTCTTTTCCAGTGAGTCAACTCATCGCATGAGGTGGCCAAAGTATTGGAGTTTCAGCTTTAGCATCAGTCCTTCCAATGAACACCCAGGATTGATCTCCGCCAGAATGGACTGATCTAGACAGCATATTAAAAAGCAGAGACATCACTTTGTCAACAAGGTCTGTCTAGTCAAGTCTATGGATTTTCCTGTGGTCATTTATGGATGTGAGAGCTGGACTATAGAGAAAGCTGAGCGCCGAAGAATTGATGCTTTTGAGCTGTGGTGTTGGAGAAGACTCTTGAGAGTTCCTTGGACTGCAAGGAGATCCAACCAGTCCATCCTAAAGGAGATCAGTCCTGGGTGTTTTTTGGAAGGACTGATGTTGAAGCTGAAACTCCAATACTTTGGCCACATGATGCGAAGAACTGACTCATTTGAAAAGACCCGATGCTGGGAAAGATTTAAGGCAGGAGTAGAAAGGGATGATAGAGGATGAGATGGATGGCATCACCAACTCAATGGACATTGGTTTGAGTGGACTCTTGGAGTTGGTGATGGACAGGGAGGGTTCATGGGGTCGCAAAGAGTCGGACTAGACTGAGCGACTGAACTGAACTGAATGTAAGAGAACCTGGAACATAGTAGGATTTAGATATATTTGTTCCTTTCTAATCTATTTTCCTTTCCTGTTTTGCCTTACAATATTTTAAATAAAGATCATATAGTGTAGTCCAGCTACTAATTTTTGCAGTTAAATTCATGAATTAGTTACCTAATAGTTGTTATATTTTAAACTAAAATTATTATTTACAATGAGAAATATTAAGAGGGACTTATTTTCTAGGCTTTAAAATATAATTGCACTTTCCTGTTTTTATCTTATATATGTGCTTACATTATTATTGTTTCTTTTAAATTGTGCTATCATAGAAGTATTTTGTTTCTTTGAATCACTATTTAAATAGCAATTAACTTATCAGTATTATATAGGACCTATCAGACAAAATAAAATATAGGAGTTACAGAGATATTTTCATTATTTTTAAATCTAATATTAACTTGGTTTTGAAATTTTACACAATTATAAAGAATTATATCACAGTGTAAGCCTGGGTAGGGAAATTCAAAGAAACTGATAATCAAAGATTCAGTTTTTTGCTCATGATCCATAACAATTTTAAGATACTAATCATAGTGGATGCTGTCCAAATACATGATTTTTCCACCAAGGTTTATTTTTTCTACATCGTAGCTTAATATTTACAGTGTTGAGAGCTACCTGTATTATTTAACTCTACCTACCATCTTCTCTTTCTTTCTTGAAGTCATTACAATGTTTTGCCCTGTTTTATTCTAGATTTCCTCCAGTCTGGTCACTCAGCAAAGAAAAAGTAATTTTTTGCAAAACTTTACAGAAACTGGCTAGAGTTTAGTGAATAAGGCATTCAATCCTGGACAGACCAAACTGAAACTGATGTCACCAGATAATGTCAAAAGAATCTGATCATTTTCCAACCAAGAATTCTTATGTGGGGAATCTTACTGCCAATGTTTTATCTTATACAGCTACAAGCTCAAAACTGGGAAACCAGCCCACTGATCACCCCAGGGAGAGAGCTGGTACTGCTCCCAGCTATTCAAGCTGAGTTAGCAAGATTGGGTTGCAGCCAAATTTCTGCCAAAATATATTCTGTTGTGTCCTGCCCTTGTTCACACCAGAAGAAGAGCTGCTGCTGCTGCTAAGTCACTTCAGTCATGTCTGACTCTGTGTGACCCCGTAGACAGAAGCCCACCAGGCTCCCCCTTCCCTGGGATTCTCCAGGGAAGAACACTGGAGTGGGTTGCCATTTCCTTCTCCAAGCTAGTGGTTATTTAAATCATCATGAGATTCCCAAAGCCAAGCTTCCTCCCTTGTACTTTTATGTTCATTCTTGCTGGATATCTGACAGTTACCTTAGAATGAATGTGCATGATAGGATCTGTATATTTGCTCCTTCTCCTGCGTCTGAGAGTTTTCTCCCAGTGAAACCAGGGGACAAACAAGTGTACTCTTTGACCACTTAACTCCTCCGCCTCCTCAGTTTTTAATGAAAATATCCAATTATCCAGCAAAACTGCTGGCCCACTTCCAAGTTTACAGTCCAATTATCACTTTTCTATCCTTATACTACTCACCCTAGCAGGGAAATGAGTCATGGTTAGATGGTAAAGAATCTACCTGCAAAGCAGGAGACCTCAGTTTGATTTCTGGGTCAGGAAGATCCCCTGGAGAAGGGAATAGCCACCCATTCCAGTATTCTTGCCTGGAGAATTTCATGGACAGAGGAGCCTGGCGGACTACAGTCCATGCAGTTGCAAAGAGTTGGACACGACTGAAGCAACTAACACACACCCTAGCAGCAGAATTTGACAGCATTGATCATGATCATTTGAAACACTTTTTTAATTAATTTCTGGAATATTGTACTCTTGGTTCTTTCCTACCTTACTAAGTCCATATTCTCTTTTGTTGGATTATATTTGAATTCATAGATTGTAAAATTAGAGTTTGGCAATAAAGAGTTCATGATCTGAGCCACAGTCAGCTCCTGGTCTTGTTTTGCCTAACTGTATACAGCTTCTCCATCTTTGGCTGCAAAGAATATAATCAATCTGATTTCGGTGTTGACCATCTGGTGATGTCCATGTGTAAAGTCTTCTCTTGTGTTGTTGGAAGAGGGTGTTTGCTATGACCAGTGCATTCTCTTGGCAAAACTCTATTAGCCTTTGCCCTGCTTCATTCTGTGCTCCAAGGCCAAATTTGCCTGTTACTCCAGGTGTTTCTTGACTTCCTACTTTTGCATTCCAGTCCCCTATAATGAACCTCTAGACCATTCAGATATTACCTAAATCAAATCCCTTATTATTATACAGTGGAAGTGAGAAATAGATTTAAGGGACTAGATCTGATAGATAGAGTGCCTGATGAACTCTGGACAGAGGTTCATGACATTGTACAGGAAACAGGGGCCAAGACCATCCCCATGGAAAAGAAATGCAAAAAAGCAAAATGGCTGTCTGAGGAGGCCTTACAAATAGCTGTGAAAAGAAGAGAAGTGGAAAGCAAAGGAGAAAAGGAAAGATATAAGCATCTGAATGCAGAGTTCCAAAGAATAGCAAGGAGAGATAAGAAAGCCTTCCTCAGTGATCAATGCAAAGAAATAGAGGAAAACAATAGAATAGGAAAAACAAGAGATCTCGTCAAGAAAATTAGAGATACCAAGGGAACATTTCATGCAAAGATGGGCTTGATAAAGGACAGGAATGGTATGGACCTAACAGAAGCAGAAGATATTAAGAAGAGGTGTCAAGAATACACAGAAGAACTGTAGAAAAAAGATCTTCATGACCAAGATAGTCACGATAACGTTATCACTGACCTAGAGCCAGACATCTTGGAAAGTGAAGTCAAGTGGGCCTTAGAAAGCATCACTACGAACAAAGCTAGTGGAGGTGATGGAATTCCAGTTGACCAATTTCAAATCTTGAAAGATGATGCTGTTAAAGTGCTGCACTCAATATGCCAGCAAATTTGGAAAACTCAGCAGTGGCCACAGGACTGGAAAAGGTCAGTCTTCATCCCAATCCCAAAGAAAGGCAATGCCAAAGAATGCTCAAACTACTGCACAATTGCACTCATCTCACACGCTAGTAAAGTCATGCTCAAAATTCTCCAAGCCAGGCTTCAGCAATATGTGAACCGTGAACTCCCAGATGTTCAAGCAGGTTTTAGAAAAGGCAGAGGCACCAGAGATCAAATTGCCAACATCCGCTCGATCATGGAGAAAGCAAGAGAGTTCCAGAAAAACATCTATTTCTGCTTCATTGACGATGTCAAAGCCTTTGACTGTGTGGATCACAATAAACTGTGGAAAATTCTGAAAGAGATGGGAATACCAGACCACCTGACCTGCCTCTTGAGAAACCTGTATGCAGGTCAGGAAGCAACAGTCAGAACTGGACATGGAACAACAGACTGGTTCCAAATAGGAAAAGGAGTACGTCAAGGCTGTATATTGTCACCTTGTTTATTTAACTTATACACAGAGTACATCATGAGGAACGCTGGGCTGGAAGAAGCACAAGCTGGAATCAAGATTGCCGGGAGAAATATCAATAACCTCAGATATGCAGATGACACCACCCTTATGGCAGAAAGTGAAGAGGAACTCAAAAGCCTCTTGATGAAAGTGAAAGAGGAGAGTGAAAAGGTTGGCTTGAAGCTCAACATTCAGAAAACAAAGATCATGGCATCTGGTCCCATCACTTCATGGGAAATAGATGGGGAAACAGTGTCAGCCTTTATTTTGTTGGGCTCCAAAATCACTGCAGATGCTGATTGCAGCCATGAAATTAAGATGCTTACTCCTTGGAAGGAAAGTTATGACCAACCTTGATAGTACATTAAAAAACAGAGACATTTCTTTGCCAACAAAGGTCCGTCTAGTTAAGGCTATGGTTTTTCCCGTGGTCATGTATGGATGTGAGAGTTGGACTGTGAAGAAAGCTGATCGCCGAAGAATTGATGCTTTTGAACTGTGGTGTTGGAGAAGACTCGTGAGAGTCCCTTGGACTGCAAGGAGATCCAACCAGTCCATTCTAAAGGAGATCAATCCTGGGTGTTCATTTGAAGGACTGATGCTAAAGCTGAAACTCCAATACTTTGGACACCTCATGCGATGAGTTGACTCACTGGAAAAGACTGATGCTGGGAAAGGTTGGGGGCAGGAGGAGACAGGGATGACAGAGAATGAGATGACTGGATGGCATCACCGACTTGATGGACATGAGTTTGAGTGAGCTCCAGCAGTTGGTGATGGACAGGGAGGCCTGGTGTGCTGTGATTCATGGGGTCGCGGAGAGTCGGACACGACTGAGCGACTGAACTGAACTGAACTGAAAATTAGAGTGTCTAAACATTCTATCCATCTCTACATTCCTCTATACTCACTGCCCAGATTACCTTGTCTTTGAACAGCACCTATAATTATTGTGTGGTGGTTTTATTTTCTAATTTCAATCTCTTATCTAAACTGCAAATTCATTTATCCAACTTAGCTTCTCAGGTTTGTAAGGAAGTCATAAGTAAATGAGTTCTAACTTTCTTTGATCTTTAAGGAAATCTTTATTTTACCTAAATTACCAATTAGTATCTCAAATTTAATAAGTCTAAATTTTCCCACCCCTAAATTTGTTTCTTCTTTAGTCTTTTCATTATCATTGAATGACAACCACAGTTTTCTAGATAATAAGACTAATTCACTTAGTATCCTTTTTGACATTCCTTTCTCTAGTATTCCATATCTAAGCCATCAGAAAATTATGTGTACAATTCTTCTGAAATATATCTAGAACCCAACTTCTTCCACTCTACCTCCACAGTCCAAGGCAACATCATGTCCTGCCTGAATTTAACAATAGTTTCCTAGCAATTCTTTGTGCTTTTGCTCTTGCCCTTTTAGTGAATAGTCTTCAAGCAATAGCAGCAGCAGAATGAGAGTTTTAAGAAGAGGATGGGTGTCACTTTGCTGTATATGAGTCATTAGTCTCATGAGACTTCCTTGAATATCTCAAATACATGTCTGCTCAGTTTCTGCTGACTAGATTACTGCTGCCTAGAATGCTATTGTCTTAAATAGCTGAATATCTGCTTTCCTATTTTCTTCAAAGTTCTGTTCACATATAACTTTATCAGTGTCATCTTTAAAAAATAAATTATTGTTTAAAATATCACATCCCTTACAATAACTTTTTATTCTCTCATCTTGCTTTATATGTCTTCATTTCATTTACCACCACTGGAAATATTATATCTATCTATATATCTTACCCAGAAAGATAGGCTCTTCAGGAGAGAGGACTATTTCACTTTTGTCATTCCGCTAATTTTTCAGATCTTATGTCTGTTTGTAATGACTTCCTTTGGAGATTTTAGTATCTTGCTGTAAATTTAGTTTCAAAATAAAAGATTTTAATATAAAAAGTCACACTCTTTGAATCATTCAACTTGTACACTAGGCAATTATATTATTAAATATTAATCTATAATTATTGATATTCAATGTCAATAAATTATTTATCAAATATACTTTTAAAAGAGTGTGCTAAATAGTATTCAGATTATATATATAAATAAGATTCATTGTTTTCCTTCAAAAGTATATCATCAGAGAAAAAAGATATAAAGATAACAATCTAAGAATGTTCCAAGGAGAAATTATTCCTAAAAGGACAAAGAACAGTAATAGAAAGCTTTGTTTCATAACTGGCCATCAAACTAGGTCCTGATGTAATTTTAAAAAGATTGAGAAGAAATACCAATTCCATCACTAACTAATTATATGATATTTGAAAAAGTTTTCTCTTAAACTTTTATTGACCTTTTGTTTTTAATATTCTGATATTTAGTTTCATCTATAAATGGAGAATTTCATGTATATTAAATGAAAAATTCTTAAAGCATATAACCTAGCGCCTGCACATATATTATAATAGTAAAAACAAGGACTTCCCTAGCTGTCCAGTGGTTAAAAATTTGCTGTGCAATGCAGGGGACATGGGTTCAATCCCTAGTCAGGGAACTAAGATCCCACATGCCCTGGGGCAACTTAACCCGTGCTCCACAACAACTGAGTCTGAAAGGCAATGAAAGAGATTTTATGACATCACGAGATGACACATGCCACATGACACAATACAGATCCCACATGCCTCAACTAAGACCATATGGAGCCAAATAAATAAATGTTTTTAAAAATAGTAAGTATAATACAGATTAATGAATGGTGTAGCCATACAATGATAAGTTTATTTATAAAATAAATGGTTGTTATCTATAAAATAGATAGTTGTTACTTTAAGAATAAGCAAATAGACCATAAAACTATTATAAAAAATAGAACAGATACTTTCTTATGTAATGGTACTTTTTGTATATGACCAACTTATTTACCTGTTTTTCACTCTTCCTCATAAAATTTCTAATTAATACAGGTAGAGTTGTGAAAGTTGGCAAATAAAAACACAAGGTTCCATGTAAATAAAAACTAAATGTCTATATAAAGTGAAAGTGAAAGTTGCTCAGTCGTGTCTGATTTTTTAAGACCCCCACAGACTATACAGTCCATGGAATTCTCCAGGCCAGAATACAGGAGTGGGTCCCCATTCCCTTCTCCAGGGGATCTTCCCAATCCAGGGATCAAACCGAGGTCTCGCACATTGCAGGTAGATTCTTTACCATCTGAGCCACCAGGGAAGCCCAAATGTCTACATAGTTCAGTTCAGTTCAGTTCAGTCGTTCAGTCGTGTCCGACACTTTGCAACCCCATGAACCACAGCACGCCAGGCCTCCCTGTCTGTCACCAACTCCCGGAGTTCACTCAAACTCATGTCCATCGAGTCGGTGATGCCATCCAGCCATCTCATTCTCTGCCGTCCCCATCTCCTCCTACCCCCAATCCCTCCTAGCATCAGAGTCTTTTCCAGTGAGTCAACTCGTTGCATGAGGTGGCCAAAGTATTGGAGTTTCAGCTTTAGCATAAGTCCTTCCATATAAGTGTGTCTTAAATATTGCAGCGATATGCTTATATGTGAAAAAAACATTTTAAGCTGAACCTCAGATTTAACTGGCATGCCTGGATTTAATCTTGGAAGTCTAAATGCAATGTCTTCTTTTAATTTAAAAAGAAGTTTGCTATTAAAGAAGCTCATCAAAAACATATACACACATACATGGGCATATACACACATATGCAAACAAAGGTCTTATTGCCAAGTTTGCCAATTTCATCTATTGAATTAATAAAGACAGGTTCTGATACACAACTGAAAGGAAACTCAGAAAACTAGAAGAGATATTAAAAATCAAATTAAGTTCCATTTAATGTATAGTGAAGTAATTTACAACCTAAAGGTCTGAGGCTATACCTTACCTATGGCCTATTTTGGCATAGCCCTCAAGCTAAGAATTTTTCCTACATTTCTATATTTTGTATTTTTATTTCAAAACAAAGAATACTATGCAATGAGAACTTACACAACCCACAAATCCTAAAATGCTTATTATCTGGCCCTTCATAGAGAAAGTATGTCAACTCATGAAGAGGGAAAGGAACACATTCATCATTCATTCATTCAGTAGATAATTTTGGCATAAATGCATTAAATTAAACATTGAAATAAATCAATATGCAGTCAAATCTATGTGAAAAGTATATAGACATAAAAGTTAGATATTCTGACTTTTTATAACGCAAGCTAGTAATTTAGTCTGGTCAAGAATGGAAACCTATTTTCTGATTTCTTTTTATCTTTAGTGCCTGGTATTTTAAATACTTAATTCAAAACTTTACTTCTCATACACTGTTGTTTTTCTTCAGATTATTCCTTAATTCAGAATTTTTGAAGAATTTCTAACAAAGCAATGTATTACATGTGTATTAAGCGTAGAATAGCATAGAATAGCCTCATTATTTTATCTAAAATGAAACTTTCAAGAGGGCATATGTTGAGTGATAAAAGATGAATGGATAAAGCACTCAAGCAGCCAGAACTGCCAAATCTACTTTGCTTATGAGTGTGATGGTAGGTAGCTATTATTGCCCAATACTCTTCAGATCTGATCTTTGTCTTTACTCATATCCAACATATTTTCCCAAGTTGATGCTTTTGAACTGTGGTGCTGGAGAAGACTCTTGAGAGTCCCTTGGACTGCAAGGAGATCCAACCAGTCCATTCTAAAAGAGATCAATCCTGGGTGTTCATTGGAAGGACTGATGCTAAAGCTGAAACTCCAATACTTTGGCCACCTCATGTGACGAGTTGACTCACTGGAAAAGACTCTGATGCTGGGAGGGATTGGGGGTGGGAGGAGACGGGGACGACAGAGAATGAGATGGCTGGACGGCATCACCAACTTGATGGACATGAGTTTGAGTGAGCTCTAGCAGTTGGTGATGGACAGGGAGGCCTGGCGTGCTGTGATTCATGGGGTCACAAAGAGTCGGACACAACTGAGCGACTGAACTGAACTGAACTGATACTCTTTTATTTCATTAACAGTTAATATTAAAGTGGAAGAACTTGTTATTTACACAACATTAACATTTCTGCCTAGAAACAGAATTTGAGCCCCTAAATTCTACTTAAGTTATATCTTTCACATCATTCATGAGGGGCATGTTCTCCACAGAGGAACTGTTGTTATTTTAGTCACAACCTGCAACTTACACGATCATAGTTCTCCAACCAGGGATTAAGCCCAGGTCTCTGCAGTGAAGGCACCTAGTCTGAACCATGACCAGGAAATCCCTATAGAGAAACTAATGAGAGACTCTTCAAAGATTGATTCCAAATATTGCCCAGTTTGGTGGGATTGGCTTCTTACGAGCCTCATGTTTTCGCTTGCATCTTTAGCACAAAGTCTAAATCCTCCTTCCCCAGGTACTTACACTAAACTTTATAGCCACAGTAGGATCTTATATAGTTGGTTTTATCTAAAATTCTGAAAGAAATAGGAATACCGGACCACCTGACCTGCTTCCTGAGAAACCTATATGCAGGTCAGGAAGCAACAGTTAGAACTGGACATGGAACAAAATACTGGTTCCAAATAGGAAAAGGAGTACGTCAAGGCTGTATATTGTCACCCCACCTATTTAACTTATATGTAGAGTACATCATGAGAAAAGCTGGGTTGGAGGAAGCACAGGCTGGAATCAATATTGCCGGGAGAAATATCAATAACCTCAGATATGCCGATGACACCACCCTTATGGCAGAAAGTGAAGAAGAACTAAAGAGCCTCTTGATGAGAGTGAAAAAGTTGGCTTAAAGCTCAACATTCAGAAAACTAAGATCATGGCATCTGGTCCCATCACTTCATGGCAAATAAATGGGGAAGCAGTGGAAACAGTGTCAGACTTTATTTTCTTGGGTTCCAAAATCACTGCAGATGCTGATTGCAGCCATGAAATTAAGATGCTTACTCCTTGGAAGAAAACTTATGACCAACCTAGACAGCATATTAAAAAGCAGAGACATTACTTTGTCAACAAAGTTCTGTCTAGTCAAGGCTATGGTTTTTCCAGTAGTCAAGTATGGATGTGAGAGTTGGACTAGAGAGAAAGCTGAGTGCCAAAGAACTGATGCTTTTGAACTGTGGTGTTGGAGAAGACTCTTGAGAATCCCTTGGACTACAAAGAGATCCAACCAGTTCACCCTAAAGGAAAACAGTTCTGAATATTCACTGAAGGACTGATGCTGAAGCTGAAACTCCAATACTTTGGTCACCTGATGTGAAGAGCTGACTCATTTGAAAAGACCCTGATGCTGGGAAAGATTGAAGGCAGGAGGAGAAGGGGATGACAGAGGATGAGATGGATGGCATCACTGACTCAATGGACATGAGTTTGGGTAAACTATGGGAGTTGGTGATGGACAGGGAAGCCTGGTGTGCTGCAGTAGATGGGGTCGCAAAGAGCTGGACACTACTGAGTGACTGAACTGAACCTTTTCCTCTATTCATACAGATTGAACATAAGACAGGAAACCTCAGAATCCTGCCTATTATTTTGCCAAAGGCAAAAATGTGACATAATCTTAAAGTTTTGTAAAAGGCAATGTGAATATGCAGTCACAAACATTTATTAATTATATAAGGTTATTACCAATGCTAAGTCAAAAGTTTAATAGAAAAAAAATTAAAATATGCCTAAAGTAAATGGTTCTTCAAGGTGTAGAATATATTTACATGTTAAAAATCATATTTTTATGTTAGTATTTTTGTAGTCGAGTGAAACTGTTTAAGTTCTGGGGTGAATTGTCAGATGAACTAATCAGCTCAATTATTTGTCTTTAGAAACTGTAGCAAAACTATAACAAGAAAAAAAATCTTTAAAATAAAATTAAATATGTATGAAATATATTTGTAGATAGAAGATACATAAAGAGATTGTGTTCCTTGAGACTTTTTAGCTTTCTAGGATAAATCATGATTAGAAATCTACCTTTCTGGGTCACAAATCTTATGATAAATTACCATCTTAAATTTAGGTTTTCTATAGAAATAGTGTTTATGATGTTTTGGAGGCTTGGACCTTGCTGAAAAAGTTAAAACCTACCACTTTCTGATCTCCTTTGACAAATTCCTAACTGGGAAACTAGTTTTATAACTACTTTATGAAACAATCTGGACTTCTGGGAGACTCTTCAATCCAGCTCAGTTTTAACAAATCTTAAAATATTGAAGTTATCTCTATAAAATTCAGAGTTGACATTCTTAATTTTTTAAATAGTATAAACTCTTGGAAATCTTTAAATCATGCTGTACTTAATTTTTATGTTTCTAATTGCATTTATGATACAATATTTTGATCTTTTATGCTTCTAAATCCTGAATTTTACATTTCAAGATATCTATATCACTAATTAGAGAAGGCAATGGCAAGCCACTCCAGTACTCTTGCCTAGAAAATCCCATGGATGGAGGAGCCTGGTAGGCTGCAGTCCGTGGGGTCGCTAAGGGTTGGACACGACTGAGTGACTTTGCTTTCACTTTTCACTTTCACACATTGGAGAAGGAAATGGCAACCCACTCCAGTGTTCTTGTCTGGAGAATCCCAGGGACGGGGGAGCCTGGTGGGCTTCCGTCTGTGGGGTCACACAGAGTCGGATACGACTGAAGTGACTTAGCAGCATATCACTAATTACAAAATTCCAATGCTTTTACTCACTAATAAATTCATATACAATTCGATAGCTTAACAATTGTTGCTTTTGTTTTGTGTGGCTATGTCTGACTCTTTTGTGATTCCATGGATGTAGCCCACCAGACCCCACTGTCAGTGGGATATTCCAGGCAAAAATACTGGAATGGGTTGCTATTTCTTTCTCCAGGGGGTCTTCCTGACTCAGGGATCAAACCCATGTCTCCTTCATTGGCAAGTGGATTCTTTACTGAGTTGCTAGGGAAGCCCGGCTTAACAATTAAGAACATTTACTTAAAATGTTATTTTTGTAGATCAAAAAATCAGAGGATAGCTCCTGTTCATGAAAATTGTCTGCTGACTATTTGACTTATTTGTCTAAGTAGCAAGTTTTCTGAGTAGCGTGTATGTGGTAGCGTATTGCAGCATGTATGTTGTATCTTATTGTATCGTGCGTGCTTATTCACGTCCAACAAGAATATTGGAATGGGTTACCATTTCCTACTCCAGGGACCTTCCAGACCCAGGGACTGAACTAGCATCTCTTATGTCTCCTTCATTGGTAGGTGAGTTCTTTACCACTGTGCCACCTGGGTTACAGTACATGATTTATCTGATAATACAAAGGTCACATCTATCGGACTGGCTCATGAAAAACCAGATCGTACAAAAGAGATACATATCCTGTTGTTTCTATCCCCCTTCATATTTTCTGATATTCTATGCAGACTACTCTCAAGAACCTCAGCTAGCTAGTCTACCTAACCATGAATAGCCCAGTGGGGATGATTTAACCCCTTGGAAAAGATACTTCTCTCATTAGCTCACAAAGACAAATCACTGTAATGATTTCAAATAACCTGTGACTACAACTGGGATGTGGCCTCAGGTAGAATATGTTTCTGCAGGTGTAAAAAATATGACCTTGGTTGGTTTCACTGAAGGAGATAAGATGAATATCTTCAAATAAGTTTGTGATTATCATTGATTTAAGAACATTATGGCTCATATGCAAAGATTTGTTATTTCACACACTTATAGCAACTTTTAGAATGATTAGAGCAGTGATCTTAACCTTAGCTGCTCATTAGAATCATCTAGGTAGATTTTAATAAATACCCATGCCTGGGGCTCTGCTCACACCAATTAATTAAGAATCTCTGAAGATTAGGACTTGGGCATAAATATGTATTAAAAATATACCCATTGATTCTTATCAGAACTCGGGATTGAAAGGCATAACATTAGAAGTTGTGCACATTGCACAAGCTTATGGGGTTCTCAACTATAGTTGCATATTTGATATACCATTGTTGCATTATAGTAGTGACTTAGCAGCAGCAGCAGCAGCAACTGCTGCAAGAGTTCTGTTTACATCAAAGATACAAAAATCTGTTAAAAACCTAACTCCCAACAAGAAAATCAGACAGAGTACAAAAATTATAACTTTCTTAAATCCAGATTGCTGAATACACATAGTTTAAAATTTAAGAACCTCTCCACCTTTGCACAAAGGACATGGTTTGCAAACACAGTTGACTTTCTATAGAGTATGAGGAGAAGAGACACAAAGTGCCCTACTAGCAAGTAAGAATAATTCACTCTAAAATTTTAATGAACTTCTGAAGTTTGAGAGTGAACTATAATACAAGTACAGAATCACTGTACTTCTACAGTGCAGACATGAGGGAATTTACATCCACTCTGGGACTCTCCTTGAACTTCCATCAAGTCCTCACTTAATAAGATTGGAAACAGAATGAGCAACAGCACAGAGCCTCTTCTGTTTGGGTAAATCTGGAGAAAGAGATTGCCACTACGAGAGGAAAGGCACAGAGCTCCATCTAAACCCTTCTGTCTACTCTTCTAAATCTCCAGGCTGTCTGGAAGGAGCAGCAAGCCCTGCTGCTCCAGGGCACAGGTAAAAAAATCACCGTGACTGAGAAAAGAGCAAAGGAAAAATCATAATAATAACCCTAACACTATAAGTGGAACAACTTTTGAGTGCAAAAGCTAAAGCAACACATTTGGCAGTCTCTCAGCTTTGGAGGCGGAGAAGGCAATGGCGACGCACTCCAGTACTCTTGCCTGGAAAATCCCATGGATGGAGGAGCCTGGTGGGCTGCAGTCCATGGGGTCGCTAAGGGTCGGACACGACTGAGCGACTTCACTTTCACTTTTCGCTTTCATGCATTGGAGGAGGAAATGGCAACCCACTCCAGTGTTCTTGCCTGGAGAATCCCAGGGACAGGCGAGCCTGGTGGGCTTCCGTCTATGGGGTCGCACAGAGTCGGACACTACTGAAGCGACTTAGCAGCAGGAGCAGCAGCAGCTTTGGAGGAGAGCAGTACATTTTCTCTGAAAAGTACCCAAGAAAGAAGACATAGTTCGTCTGCTATGCATAGGAGACACTGCAAAGAGAAGCATCACTGCAAAGACAGACACTTAACAGTGTTTGTCTAATTCTGAAAGTCAGTCATGAAAACAGAGATCTGCCCCTGTTCCCCTCAAAACCATGCTAGGAAAAGCCAAGTAACAAGTAATATTAATAGTGATCTTTTGCTGGTAGAAGTAAAATTATATGCAGAAATCTAAGCAGAATAAATATTAAAAACAAAGCAAGAACTATTAGACTGTTAGTAAAACACTGTTAGACAATATATTTAAATTGCTTAAAATCAAAGATACAGGGTCAATTTTGCAGGCAACCATTTGAAAGAAGAAATATACTGATAGAGGATCAAAGGCAAGAATTAGAGCAGACTTCAGAAACTATGCATCTAGAATACAAAAAAGAAAAATAAAAGCATCAGTAAAATACTGAAATAAATCAAAACAAAGAGTCTAACCAAGATATATTCAGCAACATAAGATTTCTAAATTAAAATAAATATTTTTTAGATAAAAAAAAATTACTAAGAAGATCCATTACCAGCAAACTTACACTGTAAGAAATGTTAAAGAAAATTCTTCAGAGAGAAGGAATGTAACACAAATAAATCTGAAATAAAGAGCTTCAGAAATGGCCTCAATGGTTTCAAAAATGAAAGAGAAAGTATTTTTATTTTTAATCACTTTGAATATAATTGAATGTCCAAGAAAAAATAGAAGTCCACTGTAAATGTAACATATGTAAAGATTATACAATAGTACAAAAGAAGAGAGGGAGGAAATAAAAGTATACTACTGTGTATACTTGTGTATACTCCACAAAATTGCATAGCATTACTTAAATGTAGATTGTGATAAGAAAACAAATAAGCAACCAATATTGTAGTCAAAGCGGAACAATAAAAGGTATATCCAATTATTCTAAAAACAGAGAGTAAAAGAAGAAAACTAGAACAAAGATCAGATATGACAAATAGAAAGCTACTAGCAATTTGCCAGGTTTTAGTCTAGTCATATCACTAGTATAAAATGCAAACAGTCTAAACATGACAATTAAGAAAGAGATTATCAGACTGAATATAAAAACTAGACCCAACTATATGCTGTCTAAAGAAAAGTCATTTTAAGCATAAAGTTGTCAATGGATTGGAAGTAAAAGGATGGGGAAAAAGTATACTTCACAAATATTAATCTAAAAGAAATCTTGATTAACTATATTAATAGCTTAGTAATATTTTCAGGGATACTGGGGGTCATTTCAGAATAATAGAGTTCAATTCATCCAGAAGATGTTATAATCCTAAACATTTTTGCACCTACTAACAGGATTTCAGAATTCATAATGCAAAAACTAATAGAAGTGAAAGCAGATTTTAAAAATCAAGAAATTTGGTTGATGATTTTAATGCTTCTCTCTCAGTAAAGATGGAATAAGTAGACAGATAGTACAAATAGAAAATATCTGGAGAATATTATTTGCTCTTCAGTCTGTTAAGTGAACCTGTTTCACATAATTGGCATTAAGGAACAATCCAGTGAATAACAGCAGAATACATGTTTTTTTCCAGTGTACTTGGGCTGTTAACATATAGAGATGATGTGTGTAAGATATAAGCTCTGGAAGGTGTCATTTCTTTTTTCAATATACATGACAAATGGGAGAACTAGTGATATAAATATAAATAAAAATTATACAGTTATACATATTTGTATATATGTTAACTTTATGTTTCGGCTTGATTGGGCTAAGGGATATCCAGATACTAATATTTTAAGGCTCTTTATTCAATTTCAGTGGCCTATATGTATACCTTTACACCAGTACCACACTGTTGTGATTACTATAACTTTATAAGTTTGGAAATCTGAAGTGTGTGGTCTTCAAATTTGTTCTTTTTCAAAATTATTTTGGCTATTCCAGATAGCTTGAGATTCCATATAAATTTAAGGATGAATTATGCTTTTTTTGCATCCCTCCCCCCCCAAAAAAAAACAACCATGGAATTTTGATTGAGAGTGCTTTGGATAGTATTGAAGTATTAACAATATAAAGTGACAATGAATTTTTAGATATGACACCGAACCACAAGCAAGAAAGAACTTACAGATAAAGTAGGCTACATGAAAATTAAATGCTTCTCTACATGAAAATTAAACACTTCTCTGCACTGAAGGACACAATCAACAGAGTGAAAAGGCAGCCTATAGAATGGGATTCATATTTGCAAATCATATATCTGATAAAGGGTTAATATCCAGAATGGGTAAAAAGCTACATACAAGTCAAAACATGCACAAAAACTTAATTAAAAATGGGGAAATGATTCAAATAGCCATTTCTCCAAGGAAAAATGCATGTGAAATAAGGACATGAAAAGATGCTTAATATCACTAATCATTAGGGAAATGTAAAGCAAAGCAAAGCCCGGAGAAGCCAATGGCAAGCCACTCCAGTACTATTGCCTAGAAAATCCCATGGATGGAGGAGCCTGGTAGGCTGCAGTCCGTGGGGTCGCTAAGGGTCGGACACGACTGAGCGACTTCACTTTCACTTTTCACTTTCACACATTGGAGAAGGAAATGGCAACCCACTCCAGTGTTCTTGCCTGGGGAATCCCAGGGACGGGGGAGCCTGGTGGGCTTCCTTCTATGGGGTCACACAGAGTCGGACACGACTGAAGTGACTTAGCAGCAGCAGCAGCAGCAGCAAAGCAAAGCCACAATGCGATACCACCTCACAACCTTTACGGTAGTTACTATCCAAAGCAAATATAAACACAGAAAATAATATGATGGTGAGAATATGGATAAATTAGAACCTCTATGCACCATTCAAACTACGGCACAATTGCACTCATCTCACACGCTAGTAAAGTCATGCTCAAAATTCTCCAAGCCAGGCTTCAGCAATATGTCAACCATGAACTTCCAGATGTTCAAGCAGGTTGTAGAAAAGGCAGAGGAACCAGAGATCAAATTGCCAACATCCGATCGATCATGGAGAAAGCAAGAGAGTTCCAGAAAAACATCTATTTCTGCTTCATTGACTATGCCAAAGCCTTTGACTGTGTGGATCACAATAAACTGTGGAAAATTCTGAAAGAGATGGGAATACCAGACCACCTGACCTGCCTCTTGAGAAACCTGTATGCAGGACAGGAAGCATCAGTTAGAACTGGCCATGGAACAACAGACTGGTTCCAAATAGGAAAAGGAGTATGTCAAGGCTGTATATTGTCACCCTGCTTATTTAACTTCTATGCAGAGTACATCATGAGGAATCCTGGGCTGGAAGAAGCACAAGCTGGAATCAAGATTGCCGGGAGAAATATCAATAACCTCACCACTCTTATGGCAGAAAGTGAAGAGGAACTAAAAAGTCTCTTGATGAAAGTGAAAGAGGAGAGGGAAAAGGTTGGCTTGAAGCTCAACATTCATACAAAGATCATGGCATCTGGTCCCATCACTTCATGGGAAATAGATGGGGAAACAGTGGAAACAGTGTCAGACTTTATTTTTTGGGGCTCCAAAATCACTGCGGATGCTGATTGCAGCCATGAAATTAAAAGACGCTTACTCCTTGGAAGGAAAGTTATGACCAACCTTGATAGTATATTAAAAAGCAGAGACATTACTTTGCCAACAAAGGTCCATATAGTCAAGGCTATGGTTTTGCCCGTGGTCATGTACAGATGTGAGAGTTGGACTGTGAAGAAAGCTGAGCGCTGAAGAATTGATTCTTTTGACCTGTGGTGTTGGAGAAGACTCTTGAGAGTCCCTTGGACTGCAAGGAGATCCAACCAGTTCATTCTAAAGGAGATCAGTCCTGAACATTCACTGGAGGGACTGATGCTAAAGCTGAAACTCCAATCCTTTGACCACCTCATGCGACGAGTTGACTCACTGGAAAAGACTCTGATGCTGGGAGGGATTGGGGGCAGGAGGAGAAGGGGATGACAGAGAATGAGATGGCTGGATGGCATCACTGACTTGATGGACATGAGTTTGAGTGAACTCTGGGAGTTGGTGATGGACAGGGAGGCCTGGAATGCTGTGATTCATGGGGTTGGACACGACTGAGTGACTGAACTTAACTGAACTGAACTGAACTGATGCACCATTCATTGGAAAGTAAAATAAAGTAGCTGTTATGGAAGTCTGTATGGTGGTTTTTCAAATTAAATAAAAATTGAATTGCCACTTCTGGTTATCAACCCAAGATATTTTTAAGAAGGGCCTTAAAGATATGTTTGTACATCCATGTTTATAGTAGTCTCATTGATAATAACCAAAAGGTGGAATCAATTCAAGTGTCTATCAGTGAGTAAAAGGATAAAAATGTGGTCTATACTTTGGAATAATATTCAACCTTAAAACGGAAAGAAATTCTGACATGTTCTACAACACAGATGAATCTTGAAAACATTTTGCTAAGTGAAATAATCCAGTCATGAAAAGATAAATACTGTATTATGCCACTTATGTAAACTAACTAGAGTGATAAAATTTATAAGACAGAAAGGAGGCTCTAGTTGCCAGGGTTTATTGGGAAGTGGGAAATCGAAGGTATTGGTTATGGGGTATAAAGGTATAGTTATGCAAGATGAAAGCAGTTCTGAAAATTAGTTATACAATAATACAAATATACTTTACTGAAATATATGCTTAATGATTAAATGGTTAACTTCATGTGTTTTTACTACCATTAAACTCTAATTTTTTCATTTTCTTATATCTCTTTAATTTTTAAAATACTTTTTCAATGCTGTGTTAATTTCTGCCATACAGCACTTCCCCTCCCTCCCGAGCCTCCCTCCCCTCCAGTTATCCCATTCCTCCAGGTCATCATAGAGCGCCAGACTGGGATTCCTGTGCTAGCAGCTATTCATCTTACATTTGATAGTGTATATATGTTGATGCTATTTTCTCCATTTGGCTTCTCTCCCTCCCCTACTGTGTCCACATGTCCATTCTCTACATCTCCATTTCCATTCCTTCCCTGAAAATAGGTTCATCATTACCATTTTTCTAGGTTCCATATATATGCATTAATATATTATATTTGTTCTCTCTTTCTGACTTTACTCTGTATAACAAGTTCTAGGTTCATCCACTTAACTAGAACTGACCCAAATTCATTCCTTTTATGACTGAGTAATATTCCATTGCATATATGTACCACATTTTTCTTTATCCATTCATCTGTTAATGGACGTCTAGGTTACTTCCATGTCATGGCTATTAATAGTGCTTCTATGAACGTTATCTTTTTCTGTTAAGGTCTTCTCAGGGTATATGTCCAGTCGTGGGGTTGCTGAGTTGTATAGTAGATTAATTCCTATTTTTTAAAGGAATCTCCATACTGTTCTCCGTAAAGGCTAAGTTGGTTTGCATTCATCATTAATAACAGACATTTATATCTAGAAGTTTTAACAGAAATTTTTAGCACCAGAATGGAAGCAAATATATGGGTGACTGGTAAATATATAAATATAGAGATCGTGAAGACTTCTCTGGTGGTCCAGTGGTTAAGAATCCACCTTGTGATGCAGGGGACGTTACTTTAATTCCTGGTTGGGGAACTAAGAGTTTTGCCAAGAGAATACACTGGTCATAGCAAACACCCTTTTCCAACAACACAAGAGAAGACTCTACACATGGACATCACCAGATGGTCAACACCAAAATCAGATTGATTATATTTTATATTCTTTGCAGCCAAAGATGGAGAAGCTCTATACAGTCAGCAAAAACAAGACTGAGAGCTGACTGTGGCTCAGATCATGAACTCCTTATTGCCAAATTCAGACTTAAATTGAAGAAAGTAGGAAAAACCACTAGACAATTCAGGTATGACCTAAATCAAATCCCTTATGACTGTACAGTGGAAGTGAGAAATAGATTTAAGGGACTAGATCTGATAGACAGAGTGCCTGATGAACTATGGACAGAGGGTCATGACATTGTACAGGAGACAGGAATCAAACCACCCCCAAGAAAAAGAAATACATTAAGCAGAATGGCTGAGGAAGTCTTACAAATAGCTGAGAAAAGGAGAGAAGCAAAAAACAAAGGAGAAAAGGAAAGATATACCCATTTGAATGCAGAGTTCCAAAGTATTCAAAGGAGAGATAAGAAAGCCTTCCTCATGTCACCCTGCTTATTCTTATATTCAGAGTATATCATGAGACATGCTGGGCTAGAGTTAGTACAGGCTGGAATCAAGATTACTGGAAGAAATATCAAGAACCTCAGAAATACAGATGACACCACCCTTATGGCAGAAAGTGAAGAACTAAAGAGCCTCTTGATGAAAGGAAAGAGGAGAGTGAAAAAGTTGACTTAAAGCTCAACATTCAGAAAACTATGATCATGGTATCCGGTCCCATCACTTCATGGCAAATAGATGGGGAAACAGTGGAAATAGTGGCTGTCTTTATTTTTTTGGGTTTCAAAAACATTGCAGATAGTGATTTCAGCCATAAATTAACAGACACTTACTCCTTAGAAGGAAAGTTATGACCAATCTAGATAGCATATTAAAAAGCAGAAACATTACTTTGTCAATAATGATCCATCTAGTCAAGGCTATCGTTTTTCCAGTGGTCATCCAGTATGGATGTGAGAGTTGGACTATAAAGAAAGCTAAGCACTGAAGAATTGATGCTTTTGAACTGTGGTGTTGGAGAAGACTCTTGAGAGTCACTTGAACTGCAAGGAAATCCAACCAGTCCATCCTAAAGGAGATCAGTTCTGGGTGTTCATTGGAAGGACTAATGTTGAAGCTGAAACTCCAATACTTTGGCCACCTCATGCGACGAGTTGACTCACTGGAAAAGACTCTGATGCTGGGAGGGATTGGGGGTAGGAGGAGATGGGGACGGCAGAGAATGAGATGGCTGGATGGCATCACTGACTTGATGGACATGAGTTTGAGTGAACTCTGGGAGTTGGTGATGGACAGGGAGGCTGGGTGTGTTGCGGTTCATGGAGTTGCAAAGAGTCGGACACGACTGAGTGACTGAACTGAACTGAACTGGGGAACTAAGATCTCACGTGTCTTGGAGCTACTAAGCCCGTGGGCCACAACTGAAGCCCTGGATAGATAGTCTCTGTGCCACAACCAAAGGATCTTGCGTGGCACAACAAAGATTCTGCATGTTGCAACTAAGACCTAATGCAGGCAAATATATAAGTAAATATTTAAAAAGAACATTTTAGAAAATAAATAAAAATCAAGGTTATGGCAGGCAGTTTCTGAAATGACTTTATGCTTTCCATCTTGATGTTCATGCCTTCATATCATCTCCTCTCCTAGAGTATAGACTGGACCAGAGGCTTACAATTAATGGAATATAGTAAAAGTGATAGCATGGAAATTTTAAGATTAGGTTACACTGTAACTCCCCTTGTTCACATTCTCTCTCAAGGCCTCTTTCTTATAGTCTCTCTCTCTCTTCCTCTCCTCCTCTCTCTGCCTCTTCTCACTTGCTCACTCTGATGAAACATGTTGTTATATTCTCAATTGCTCTATGAAGAGGCCCACAGGCAAAATCTGAAGGAAGCCAGAAAAGAATTAAGACACTCAACCCAAAGTCCAAAAAGAATCAAATCGTAAATGTCCAAGTCAGTTAACCTTGGGAAGGGATCCTTTCTCAGTAGAGCCTTGATATGACTCATGCCTTGGCAAACACCTTGAACTCTTAGGAGAGATCTTGAGACCCAAAGGACCCAATAAAGCCATGCCCAGATTCCTGACCCACTTTATTCTGAGATTATTATTTTTCATAATTATTATTTTCACTTAATTTTGGGATGTTTTGTTAGACCATAATAGATAATGAAACCTGTATGCAGGTCAGGAAGCAACAGTTAGAACCGGTCATGGAACAACAGACTGGTTCCAAATAGGAAAAGGAGTGCGTCAAGGTTGTATATTGTCACCTTGCTTATTTAACTTATATGCAGAGTACATCATGAGGAACGCTGGGCTGGAAGAAGCACAAGCTGGAATCAAGATTGCTGGGAGAAATATCAATAACCTCAGATATGCAGATGACACTACCCTTATGGCAGAAAGTGAAGAGGAACTCAAAAGCCTCTTGATGAAAGTGAAAGAGGAGAGTGAAAAGGTTGGCTTGAAGCTCAACATTCAGAAAACAAAGATCATGGCATCTGGTCCCATCACTTCATGGGAAATAGATGGAAAAACAGTGGAAACAGTGTCAGACTTTGTTTTTTTGGGCTCCAAAATCACTGCAGATGCTGATTGCAGCCATGAAATTAAAAGACGCTTGCTCCTTGGAAGGAAAGTTATGACCAACCTTGATAGTATATTAAAAAGCAGAGACATTACTTTGCCGACCAAGGTCCGTCTAGTCAAGGCAATGGTTTTTCCCGTGGTCATGTATGGATGTGAGAGTTGGACTGTGAAGAAGGCTGATCGCCGAAGAATCGATGCTTTTGAACTGTGGTGTTGGAGAAGACTCTTGAGAGTCCCTTATACTGCAAGGAGATCCAACCAGTCCATTCTAAAGGAGATCAATCCTGGATGTTCATTGGAGGGACTGATGCTAAAGCTGAAACTCCAATACTTTGGCCACCTCATGCGACGAGTTGACTCACTGGAAAAGACTCTGATGCTGGGAAAGGTTGGGGGCGGGAGGAGAAGGGGACGACGGAGAATGAGATGGCTGGATGGCATCACCGACTCTGTGGACATGAGTTTGAGTGTACTCCGGGAGTTGGTGATGGACAGGGAGGCCTGGCGTGCTGTGATTCATGGGGTCGCGGAGAGTCGGACACGACTGAGCGACTGAACTGAACTGAACTGAACTGATGACAAATGACATTGAGTGAGACAGAAAAAAAAAAAAATATATATATATGTATGCATACGATAATTAGAAGAAAGTTCAAAGAGGACAATAATCTCCAGTAATGCTAGCAGAAATAATACCATAAAGCTTGGAACTCAGCATGTTCCTAAATTTTCCTACACATAGAACATGTGTGTTGGTGGTTTTGAAGTGATGGAATGGGAAGGAATGGAAAGGAATGAAGAAGCTTTCTCAATCATTAGCAGAGATATCAATTTCTAGTTTCTGAATGAACTGTGGGAGCATGAAGCAACATTTGAACTGCATGAATTTTATACCTGGAATCTCACAAGAGAAAATCTAGTCTTAGTTAATTGCCAGAAATCTACATTGACTAATCGTGTAATGTAATTGGCCACTTCTATTAATCTTAAATGCCAGTTAATTCTCAGTAAACCCTTAGCTGAATTATCTATCTTCTGTGAGTTTTTCCAATGCCTGCTTTGGCTAGCCAACTCTAGTGATGAGTAGGCAAAGATGTCTTTAGTTTGAAATGTGTGTGGTTCTAGATATAAACAATTGCCAAGTGACAAAATAAATGGTTTTACTAGATTTAGTGACTGATCAACAGTTTATATTCTACAGGCAAATTGCTTAGCAATTAAGAGATACCTGCATTTGAATGTGCCTTCTAATCTCTGCTTCCTTAAAAATTGGGTCTTAGACAAGGTATTTTACTGGCTCCACAGTGTGGTCAGCATGATGGAAGGCATAGTCCAAATCTGTGTACTCACTGCAAAGGTAAATAAGTGAATTTGCATATAAATGAACAACATTGTATACCTGTGCTTTTAAACATTATCACAGGTGACTGCTGAGATTAAAGTTAAATATTTCATTCCTCTGTCATACTAAATGTATCTTAAGTTCTCAATAGCCATATGTGTTTAGTGGATACTTAATTGTATAACACAGGTATACAACATTTTCATCATCATGGAATTCTATTGATTCTCAATATCATCCTCTTTGATTTTTCCATCTTTAAAAATGAAGATGAAGATCCCTGTCTATCTCACAATATAGGTAGGGATGTGGAAATAAATGTAAAATCTCTGTACATATTATTATTGTTGTTGCTTCCATTGTTTTGATTCATTTTTGTCAATGAAAATATGACACATCTGAATGAATTTATAGGAAATTTTTCTCTCATAGCTCAGTTGGTAAAGAATCTGCCTGCAATACAGAAGACCATGGTTCGATTCCTGGGTTGGGAAGATCCATGGGAGAAGGGAAAGGCTAACCACTCCAGTAATCTAGCCTGGAGAATCCTATACAGTCCATGGGTTGCAAAGAGTAGGACACGACTGAGCTATTTTCACTTTCACTTTCTCAAAAGTAAACATGCCAGCCAACACAAACATTTGCAAAATGAGATGTTTTATACTTACCTTCTTAAATTACTATTCATAATATTTTAAAAATCATATTTTTTACCATTGTAATCCACACAATTTTTACTTTATTTTCCAAATAAATATCTTTCTTTTAATAGGATGAGATGTTACAATTATATAGATAAGTATTTACAAAAGAAATATTTCATCCAAAGATGGGCACAATAAAGGACAGAAAAAGTAAAGACCTGAGAGAAGCAGAAGAGATCAAGAAGAGAAGGAAAGAATTCACAGAAGAACTGTACAGAAAAGATCTTAATGACTTGGATAACCACAGTGATGTGGTATTCACTCACCCAGAAGCCAGATATTCTGGAGTGTGAAGTCAAGTGGGCCTTAGGAAACATGGCTGTCAATAAAGCTAGCAGAGGCGATGGACTTCCAGCAGAGCTATTTGAAATCCTAACAGATGAAGCTATCAAAGTGCTGCACTCAATATGTCAGCAAATTTGGAAAGCCCAGCAATGGTCACAGGCCACAGAAATGAGGAAAATGTCAATCCTCATCCCAATTCCCCAAAAGGACACTACTAAAGAATGTTCAAACCACCAGACAATTGCACTCATCTTCCACAGTAGTAAGGTTATGCTTAAAATCCTGCATACTAGGCTTCAGCATTATATGAAGTGAGAACTTCCAGATGTCCAAGCTGGGGCTTAGAAAAGGCAGAGGAACCAGAAATCAAATTGCCAGCATTTTCTGGATCATAGAGAAAGCAAGGAAATTCTAGAAAAACATCTACCTCTGTTTCATTAACTGCGCCAGAAACTTTGACCATGTGGATCATAAACTGTGGAAAACTCTTAAAATGATGGGAATACAATACCATCTTACCTGTCTCCTGAGAAATCTGTATGCAGATCAAGAAGCAACAGTTAGAACCTTGTTTGGAAAAACTGACTAATTCAGGATTGAGGAAGGAGTACGACAAGGCTGTTTGTTGCCACCCTGTTTATTTAACTTTTACACAGAGCACATCATGAGAAATACTGGGAGACGCCGGGCTCCGGCGGCGCAGGCGCAGACGCGGGAGACGCCCGGCTCCGGCGGCGCAGACGCGGGAGACGCCCGGCTCCGGCGCAACCGACCACGTGCAGAATCGTGGCTGAGATGAGCTACCCCGCGCCCAGGGTTAGGGCGGTGGCCGAGAGGAGCTGTACCACGTTCAGGAGGCGGTGGCTGCTTGGGCACCGGAGGGCCGAGAGGAGCTGATCTACATTCAAAGCAGGAGGCGCGGCCTTGAGGAGATACCCCTCGTCCAAGGTAAGGTACAGCCGCTGCGCCTTGCTGGAGCAGCTGGGAAGAGATACTCCACGACCAAGTGGAATATAAGAATCCAGTGTTCTGGGGAGGAAGGAACAAGATGGCAGAGGGATAAGATGGCAAGACCACTTTCTCCCCCACAAATTCATCAAAAGAACATTTGAACGCGGAGTAAAGTCCACAAAACAACTTTTGAATACTGGCAGAGGACATCAGGCTCCCAGAAAAGCAGCCCATTGTCTTCTAAAGGAGAGAGAAGAAATCCAGCTCCACCCACCAGAACACCGACACATGCTTCCCTAACCAGGGAACCCGGACAAGTCACCCGTCCAACCCCACACACAGCGAAGAAACTATGTAATAAAGAGAACTCCACAAACTGCAAGAAGAGGGAAAGGCCACCCCAAGCAAAGCAATATAAGCAAGATGAAGAGGCAGAGAAATACCCAGCAAGTAAAGGAACAAGATAATTGCCCACCAACACAAACAAAAGAACATGATATAGGGAATTTACCTGATAAAGAATTTCAAATTGTGATGGTGAAAATGATTCAAAATCTTGAAAGCAAAATGGAGTTACAGATAAATAACCTGGAGAAAAGGATTGAGAAGATGGAAGAAAGATTTAATAAGGACTTAGAAGAAATAAAAAAGAGTCAATATACAATGAATAATGCAATAGATGAGATCAGAAACACTCTGGAGGGAACAAACAGTAGAATGACAGAGGCAGAAGACAGGATAAGCGAACTAGAAAATAGAATTGTAGAAATAAATGAATCAGAGAGGAAAAAAGAAAAACGAATTAAAAGAAATGAGGACAATATTAGAGACCTCTGGGACAATGTTAAACGCTCCAACATTCGAATCATAGGAGTCCCAGAAGAAGAAGACAAAAAGAAAGACCATGAGAGAATACTTGAGGAGATAATAGTTGAAAACTTCCCTAAAATGGGGAAAGAAATAATCACCCAAGTCCAAGAAACCCAGAGAGTCCCCAACAGGATAAACCCAAGGCGAAATACTCCAAGACACATATTAATCAAATTAACAAAGATCAAACACAAAGAACAAATATTAAAAGCAGCAAGGGAAAAGCAGCAAATAACACTCAAGGGGATTCCCATAAGGATAACAGCTGATCTTTCAACAGAAACTCTTCAGGCCAGAAGGGAGTGGCAAGACATACTTAAAGTGATGAAAGAAAATACCCCACAGCCCAGATTACTATACCCAGCAAGGATCTCATTCAAATATGAAGGAGAAATCAAAAGCTTTACAGACAAGCAGAAGCTGAGGGAATTCAGCATCACCAAACCAGCTCTCCAACAAATGCTAAAGGATCTTCTATAGACAGGATACACAGAAAGAGTGTATAAACTTGAACCCAAAGCAATAAAGAAAATGGCTACAGGATCGTACTTATCAATAATTACCTTAAACGTAAATGGGTTGAAATTTTCAAAAAGGCTAGGAAACAATTCTCATAGCCATCAATAGTTCAGTGTTGAGTTCATGAATAGTTTTTAAAGTTTGGGACAAACTGTAGTATTTGCTATTTGAAGTACTATTTGAAATTGGCATATTACGATGTAACATTGGTCTTCATTTCCATCTTAAAACGCCTAAAAATGCCTAACAGGTTTTTAGATTTGTGAATTTTAGTTGAAATGTATTTTACGATGTTACTAAACCTGCAGAAATATTGAAATATCTCAGAGAACTTATTCACTGTACATTTAATTTATTTTATTTATAAAAGTTATGAACTGTAAAAAAAAAAAGAAATACTGGGCTGGATGAGTTGCAAACCAGAATCAAGATCACCACAAGAACAAGATCAACAACCTCAGATATGCAGATGATACTAGTCTGACGGCAGAAAGCGAAGAGGAACTAAAGAAGCTCTTGAGAGGGTGAAGGAGGAGAGTGAAAAAGCCAGCTTAAAACTAAATATTAAAAAAAGAAACTAAGATCGTGGCATCCAGCCCCATCACTTCATGGCAAATAGAAGGGGAAAAAGTGGAAGCAGTGACAGATTTCCCCTTCTTGGGTCCTAAAATCACTACAGATGGTGACTGCAGCCATTAAAATAGAAGATGACTGCTTCTTGGTAGAAAAGCTATGACAAACATAGACAGTGTGTTAAAAAGCAATGACATCACCTTGCTGACAAAGGTCTGTATAGTCAAGGCTATGGTCTTTCCAGGAGTCACATATGGTTGTGAGAGCTTTACAAAAAAAAAAAGGGAGAGTGCCGAAGAATAGACGATTTCAAACTGTGGAGCTGGAGAAGACTGTTGAACATTGGACTGCAAGATCAAAACAGTCAATTCTGAAGGAAATCAAGCCTGAATATTCACTGGAAGGACTGATGCTGATGCCGAAGCTTCAATACTTTGGTCACCTGATGCATAGAGCCAAATCACTGGAAAAGACCGTGCAAGATAGTTGGGAAAGATTGAGGGCAAGAGTAGAACAGGGTGACAGAGTATGAGATGGCTGGATGGCTACACCGATTCAATAGATGTGAACTTGGGCAAACTTCAGGAGACGGTGAGGGATAGAGAAGACTGGTAAGGAGCAGTCCATGAGGGCATAAAGTCAGACATGACTAGGCCAATGAACAGCAGTAACATAATGTGAATTATATATAATTTAACACATTAATATAAAGTAATACAATGTTATGATGTGGTAATTATGTTATTTAATATGTTATAGGTATGTTCTTTTAACTTTGGAAACTGTTTCCTTTGAAATTTGGTTATTCTAGGAAACAAGAAGCAATATCCTTTCACATCCAAACATAATTTTTAAAAATTGCTGAAACAGTTTATATATTCATTATGTAAATATATATATGAATTTCACTATACATAAGTATTAAGTGTTTTATTAGTATATAAATATACACATCTATGAATTGATTTGCAAAGTAAAATATGGACAACAAATAAATACATATAAGTGTATATTTGTTTTTATATATGCATACTTATTTGTAAATTTAAAATATGAGTATGAAATAAAATATACCCATATTGCTTCAGAGGAAAGTATAGACTAAAAATGTTGATATGAAATAAAGTTACTTATTAGAAAACCATATTAAATTGGAGCAAAAATGGTTAATTTCTATGTTGTTAAAATTACACTTCATACAGAATCTAATCAAAGTGTCATTTGAGTCTGATAGCTAAGAAGTAAACTGCAATGCCAAGCTTTATGTAATTCTAACTGTATAAGTACTATTAACAGAAAATCACAAGTAATATGCAACTTGAGATTCATTTAACAGTGAATGGGCAAATCCAAGGTGAAAGTTGGACATTTTTTTTTTTTTTATTGTTTTACATTATTAGGTTGTATATTGGGTTGGCCAAAATTCCTTTGATTTTCAAGTAGAAACAAGAGACACAATTTTCATTTTCATCAAAAACTTTACTGAACAACATATTAACCATTTTGTTCCACTTTTTGTTGTTCAGTTGTTGAGTCATGTCCTACTCTTTGCAACCCCTTGGACCACAATGTGCCAACCTTTCCTGTCCTTCACCATCTCCTGGAGCCTGCTCAAATTCAAGTCAGTTGAGTCACTGATGCCATCTAACCATCTCATCCTCTGTCATCCCCTTCTCCTGGTGCCTTATTTTTCCCCAGCATCTGGGTCTTTCCTGATGAGTGAGCTCTTTGCATCAGGTGGACAAAGTATTGGAGCTTCAGCTTCAGTATCAGTCCTTCCAATGAATATTCAGGACTAATTTCCTTTAGGATGCACTGCTTTGATCTCCTTGCAGCCCGGTGTTGATCTTCTCCAACACCACAGTTCAAAAGTATCAATCATTCGGCACTCAGCCTTCTTTATGGTCCAACTCTCACATCCATACATGACTACTGGAAAAAACCACAGCTTTGACTATACAGACCTTTGTTGGCAAAGTAATGTCTCTGCTTTTTAATAGGCTGTCTAGGTTAGTCATAGCTTTTCTTCCAAGGAGCAAATGTCTTTTAATTTCATGGCTGCATTCACCATCTGCAGTGATTTTGGAGTCCCCCAAAATAAAGTCTCTTACTGTTTCCATTGTTTCCCCATCTATTTGCCATGAAGTGATGGGACTAGATGCCATGATCTTCATTCTTTGAATACTGAGTTTTAAGCCAGCTTTGTCACTCTTCTCTTTCACTTTGATCAAGAGGTTCTTTATTTCCTCTTTGCTTTCTACCATAAGGGTTGTGTCATCTTCATATCTGAGGTTATTGATATTTCTCCCAGTAATCTTGCTTCCAGATTGTGCTTTATCCAGTTTGGCATTTTGCATGATGTACTCTGCAAATAAGTTAAATAAGCGGGGTGACATTATACAGACTTGATGTACTCCTTTCCCAATTTGGAACCAGTCTGTTGTTCCATGTCTGGTTCTAACTGTTGCTTCTTCACCTGCATACAGGTTTCACAGAAGGCAGGTAAGGTGGTCTGATATTTCCATCTCTTTAAGAATTTTTTAAGTTTGTTGTGATCCACACAGTCAGAATCTTTAGCATAGTCAATGAAGCAGAAGTAGGTTTTTTTTTTTTCTGGAATTCTCTTGCTTTTTCTGTGATCCAACAGATATTGGCAATTTGATCTTCAGTTCTCTGCTGTTTTTTAAATCCAGCTTAATTTTTTGGAAGCTCTCAGTTCATGTACTGTTACAGCCTAGCTTGGAGAATTTTGAGCATTACCTTGTTTCACTGCCTTCTGTTATTTTTCAGGCACTTCAAAATTCTGTCTTCTCAAAACTTTTTATCTTTTTGAGCTAAGAGTTATTTTAGGTATATTTTGTAATATTCCATGGAATTTATATTTTTTCCATTAAGAGCAAAATAAATGGAAATTTGAAGGTGCAATGTCTGGTGAATATGGTGGATGAATCAGAACTTTCCAGCCAAGTTATAACAGCTTTGTCATGGTCAGCAAAAAAAAATGTGGTCTTGTGCTATCCTGATGGGATTCATTTCTGCTGTCTAACTCCAGCTGCTTTTCATTGAGTGCTGCTTTCAGTTGGTCTAATTGGGAGTAGTGCTTGTTGAAATTAATCCTTTCGTTTCTTGAAGGGGCTCACAATAGAGGACTCTTTCAATCCCACCATACAGACAAGGTCACCTTCTTTGGATAAAGATTGGATTTGATGTGGTTGGTGGTGGTTCATTTCTCTTGTCCCATGATCTCTTTCATCCCACATTATTGTACAGTATCCACTTTTCATCACCTGTCAAGTTGTGCTTTAAAAACAAAACATTTTCATTATGCTTCAGTAGCAATTTGCTTGCAGAAATATGGTCAAGAAGGCTTTTCTTTTTTGGCTTAGTTTATATGGAACCCAAACATCAAAGAGATTAATATAACCTCAGTCATGTCAGACTCTTTGCCACCCCATGGACTATACAGCCCATGGAATTCTCTAGGCCAGAATAGTGGAGTGGGTAGCCTTTCCCTTCTCAAGGGGATCTTCCCAACCCAGGGATCGAACCCAGGTCTCCCACAATGCAGGCGGATTCTTTACCAGCTGAGACACAAGGGAAGCCCAAGAATACTGGAGTGGGTAGCCTATCCCATCTCCAGGGGATCTTCTGAGCCAGGAATCAAACCGGGGTCTCCCGCATTGCAGGTGGATTCTTTACCAACTAAGCTATCACAGAAGCCCTCCAACTGAGCTATCAGGGAAGCCCCAGATTAACATAACCAAGCTGTTGCAAAGGATTTTCAACACTTGACTTGAATATTTTGAGTATGTCAGCTATCTCCCACATGGTATAAAGTTGATTATTTTCAATTAATGTCTCAATTTGATCACTATTAACTTCAACTGGTCTATCAGACTGTGGTGCATCATCTAGAGATAAATCGCCCCATTAAACTTTGCAAACCACTTTTGACACATTCAATCAGTCACAGCAACTTCTCCATAAATGGTACTATTCTTTTTTTTTTTTTGCATGTTAGTTGAGTTTTTACCTTTCTTGAAATAATAAAGCATAATAAACCAAATATATTGCTTTTTCTTCTATCTCCAATATTAAAATGGATACACAAAAATTCACTAATTTTGATATTTTTTAAAAACACGATATGACAGCTGCCACAATACCGTCTGACAAAATTGTTTCAAATGAATTTAAAGACATTTAAGTGCGACTAGAACCATCTAATGAGAAAAAAAAAAAAAGAACAAACCCTTTGTGTGCTGTGCTTAGCTGCTCACTCATGCCCGACTCTTGCAACTCCATGGACTACCAGGGGATCTCCCAACCCATGGATAAAACTCAGGTCTACTGCATTGCAGGCAGATTCTTTTAAGGGGGGAAGACCCAAACAAACTCTTTGTCCAACGCAATACTTTGTCTATTTCCACATATGTGCCTACTCTTTTGAACTTTATTGATACAATTTTATTAATATTATCTTAAAGTAACATTATAAAAGCAATTTCTCTCTAATTTTGAAAAGATGATAAATTCTTTAGGATTTCAGTTATGAAAAATAGATTTTAAAAAAAGCTATGAAAGCATTTCAGAAAAATAAATGCTTCAGCAAATGCATTTAAAATCTATTTCTCTCTGAAAGAACTTATGGTTACCAGGAGGAAAGGGCAGAGGAAATGAATAGTTAGGGAGTCTGAGATGGACATTTACTATATTTAAAATGAATAACCAGAAAGGATCTACTGTATAGCTCAGGGAACTATGATCAATATTATTTGGCAGCCTCAATGGGAGGAGTTTGGCTTCTCTGTTATGCACCTGAAACTATTATAACATTATTAATTGGTTATACTCCAATAGAAGATGAAAAGTTAAAACAAATTCTAGTTCTCTCCAACATTCCCACTGAAGTGATTGAAGGCCATAAAGCATGTGTGCATGACTATTTGTATGTTGTTCTTGTGTGTTTACCCTTTCCCTCTTTCATTTCCAGAAAGTAGTTGGGCTTTGTTCTTTGTTTTCTGTTTTTAATTTGCCACAGATCTTGAATGAGAAGAGAAAGTTAAAAGTGTTCTTCCTCTCTCTTTTTGTGCAATTTTAATTGCACAAACAGCAATTAAATCCTCAGCAAAGAGGCTTCCTAGGATTTCCAAGGAAATGGATGAATAAAAGAATTAAGAAACAACTAGATGGGAAAGACTGAGACTGAGAAGAGGGATGACAAATATGTGTCCTTGGGAATGCACAACATCCCAGGGAGAAGGCAAGAGCTCAGAGGAACATAATTCAAACATATGTGTACAGCTTGCTGTGTACAAACACTGGTTTTAGAACTTCACCTGTATATTTTTAACCCTCAAAAAGATATTTGAAACTAAGTGTTAGAATTTACATTTTGCAGTTGTAAAAAACTGAGGCAAAGGAAAGTTACATAGCATGCAATGCCACACAACAAATACTAGAGAAAGTATACTCTACTCAGAACTGCTTTGCTCCACTGCCTTTGTACTCACCTACTATAAGCTTTCACTTATAGTTTGTTAATTATTCCAGGCTTCATTTAATCATGTGTCTTCTTGACAAATTTCTCACTGTTGTGGCACGAAATAAAGACCGATGAGAATTTGTCTCTTTAAAGGTGATAATATTTGACTATGTGATATTGTTAGAGTATGAGCATTTCTGAGATTGAATTTTCTACTGGTCAGCTGTCATGCATGTTCAGAGGCATAAGTTAATTTAAAACAAAAATTTTAAAAATATCAATGCTCTCACACATTTTCAGACAAAGAATGTACGAAACTTTGAGGATTTTAGACAAGATGGAATACTGAAAGGATTAGCTCTGGCAAAAGGACAAGAAAGCCACCATTCACCAAATTCAAGCCACCATAGACCTCAAATATGGGAGGTATAGTTCCCAAAATCAGTATTCTTATTTCAGAATATCTGGGATCAAAGATAGGGAACCAGTTGGAGCAGATGGGAGGTATAAGTCTTGATCCAACTGTGGCCTTGAGGAAAGTCACAGATGGCTATGATGACACAAAGTAGGGGTCCAGTGTTGAAACTTATTGCTCCCAGCTTATACTCAGGGGCAGCTGGACTTGCTAGAAAAAGAGGTTTAGTATTTTATTTGCTTGTTTTTCTATTAAATAAGGTAAAATGAGTTGAGAATGAGAAAAATTCGCTAATCAACTTTTAGTGACACAACTAAAATGGAGACAGAACCACATTTTGCTTCCTACATATTTTGAGTGTAACCAATTCAAACCAAAGCAAACCCAATTTCTCCGATGACTCTTCTGAAATTTCAATGACACCAAGCACACTGGTTTAGCAAGGAAAAACCCATCACTGAAAATAAAGTAGACAACCACCATGGGGAGAACAAGAAGAAAAAAAATGTTACCTGCTTCTTAGCTAGAAACATCTCTGACTTTTGTTTGTTTGGAGGGGTGGGTATAGGAGAGTGGTTTAAATATAGATTTATTTCCTCATAATTCTGGACACTAGAAGTCAAAGATCAAGGTGTTGCAGCGTTATTTCTTCTGAGGTCTTTCCTCTTGGCTTGTAGGTGATCATCTTCTCCCTGAGCCTTCACCCTCTGTGTCTGGCTTTTGAAACTTTGTAAAATTATCTTGAATTCCTTTCAACGTCTGATTACAGTATGCTCTGCACCAATTTCATAGCTCTTTGAAGTTCAAGGGTTTCTCAAGTATTCATGCTAATGCTAAGGAGATTACACTGTCCTTATTTTCCACCTTTTACATTATTTACTGGCCCTAATATATTGGTCCTAACATAAAATATGATGCTTAGTCCTTCTGCTTCAAACAAGCAAAAATTAATTAAAGTCATTAAATAAACATTTGTGTTCTGAAAATATGTTTGAACCTCACCACAGGGGTTATAATGAGTGTATCAGAACTTTTCATATCCTCCCTGATTCTCTCCATCTCTTTCCTCACACATAATTCAGCAATCATTCTTGGTTCTTGAGCATTCCCTTAGCTTCTTATACAAGCAAAATATTTTTCCAATAAAATTTTTTCTTTAACAGGAATTCTTGCACCAGCTGTTCAGAGAAATAAATATTTCACCTCAGATTAAAAACATGATAACTGATGTAAAAACTGTAAAGCAGGGAGTGTACAGAATGTTGGAAATTGTAGAAGTCCACATGAGTACTAGATGTCAATTTAAAGAAATATTTCACAACATATCTAAAAAGAAAAAGAAAAGAGAACAAAAATTATGAGAATAAAGAAAGTAGAGGATATTGTACACTGTAATACAGTTAGTTGCCCAGATTGCAGTCAAGAATAAGAAAAGTCAATGATTGAGAATTAATAAAATGGATCTTTCTGTGATGAAGGAAAACTTGAGATCAAGATGACTTAAAAACTACTATCAGGGACTTCCATCACTGTCCAGTGGTTAAGACCAGGTTCTCAGCTCAGGGAATGTGAGTTCAATCCCTGATCTTGGAACTAAGATCTCCCATGCTGTATGGCATAACCTAAATAAATTTAAAACAATAAATAAAACAAGCAAAAAACTACCGTGCAGCATAAATATATAGAGGGCTTCAACTTGGTACTGAGCCCTGTAGATAAAGTTAAAACAAATAAGATTTTCTAAAAGTTTTCAGAAAAATGAACACAAATTCAATCCACACTAAAAAACACTTTATGTTGGTGGCAGACTTTTATTCTGCATCAGAAATGCCAGAAGACTATAAGATAATTGGGTCAATAGAGAAGGACATGTGTGCGTTTGTGTGTGTGGGTATATATGTTTATATACAAATGTATGTATGTATGTGCTTGGTTATTAATTTATTCAAAATCCTTCAAACTATAATGCATAAATCATGGCACCAAGTGGATATTGCCAGAAATTAAAATTTTTCAAAATGTAATATAATCTTAAAAAATATATAAACCTCTTGCTGAAGCTGAAACTCCAATACTTTGGCCACCTCACGCGATGAGTCGGACACGACTGAGTGACTGAACTGAACCGAACTTAAAGATGTACTTAATATTACTAAGAAATTAATCACATTAAAACATCAGTTCTCAGTTGCTCAGTTGTGGCCAAGTCTTCGTGACCCCATGGACTGTAGCCCACCAGGCTCCTCTGTCCATGGAATTTTCCTGACAAGGATACTGGAGTGGGTTGCCATTTCCTTCTCCAGGGAAAACATCGGTAATAAATGTTAAACAAACTAAAAACCTCTGTTTCCTTCTCTACTCTTCCTGCTAACTACAGTGGAAAGAAAAAGGCAGACTGGCAAGGGAGCTTGCTGTCCAGTGGCAAATTCTATGGGTTTTCTGTTTTCTTCAAATATTGTTGATTTTGTGCAGTTCAGTTCAGTTCAGTCCAGTCGCTCAGTTGTGTCCAACTCTCCGCAACCCCATGAATCATAGCACGCCAGGCCTCCCTGTCCATCACCAACTCCCGGAGTTCACTCAAACTCATGTCCATTGAGTCAGTGATGCCATCCAGCCATCTCATTCTCTGTCGTCCCCATCTCCTCCCACCCCCAACCTTTCCCAGCATCAGAGTCTTTTCCAGTGAGTCAACTCATCGCATGAGGTGGCCAAAGTATTGGAGTTTCAGCTTTAGCATCAGTCCTTCCAATGAACACCCAGGATTGATCTCCTTTAGAATGGACTGGTTGGATTTTGTGCAACTAAACACCAAATGGACACAGATGAAAAAGAAGTCCCCCAAAGCCTGCTCCTCTCTAGAAAAAGTACCAAAAATGAGATAATCTAGCAGAAGAAATCTTTCAGAAAGCAACCACTTTACTCCATCCAAACCACACAAAAAATTATGGCCCCCATCTCCACCCACACCAGCAAATGACCAGGGTGGATCTCTGACTCTCACCTTCTACTGGTTATAAGAAGTTGCCCAATCCTGCTCTCTATGAAGGTGAATCAAAGAAATCTAAGTGGTGAGATAGGACCTTTAGGCTTGCAGAACAAGTGGGAATCCATTCCTAGCCAAAGATAACAAAGTAACCCTACTTATTCTTGACTGAGGTGGTATCAGAGTGGACTTGGTAGAGAGTCAGGACTTCATCACTACTCAATTGTAAAAGAAATCTCTCCTTCTCCCCAGTGTGAAAGGAGAATGAGTAGGGAAAATGAACTTAACACTCTGTCCTAACATTCCCCATCCTTTGAAAGAGCAAAGCCAAAGAAGATCAACTAAAACAAGATTTAAATGAGATCCAGAGTCTCACACATAGTTCCTCAAATATCCAAAGTTTTAATAAAAAAAAAATTTCTTGACATAACAAGAAACAGAAATACATCAAATTAAGTGAGAAAAAGGAACAAACAGGTGCCAACACTTAGATGACACAGATGTTAGAAATATCTGACAAGACTTTAAATCACCCATCATAAAAAAAAATAACTATAAACATACTTGATAATTTTTTTTAAAAAGTCTCTGCAAAGCAGAAGATATAAAGAAGTGTGCAGAGAGAACCTTGGACTGCAAGGAGATCCAACCAGTCCATCCTAAAGGAAATCAGACATGAATATTCATTGGAAGGACTGATGCCAAAGCTGAAACTCCAATACTCTGGCCACCTGATGTGAAGAACTGACTCATTTGAAAAGACCCTGATGCTGGGAAAAATTGAAGGCGGGAGGAGAAGGGGACGGCAGAAGATGGAATGGTTGGATGGCATCACCGACTCAATGGACATGAGTTTAGCTCCGGGAGTTGGTGATGGACAGGAAGGCCTGGCATGCTGCATTCATTGGGGTTGCAAAGAATTGGACATGACTGAACAAATGAACTGAACTGAGCTAAACTGAACTGAAGAGAGAACAATAGAAATCATGCAATTTGAACAGGAAAAAAAAATCTTCATAAGTAACACACAATCACAGCTTCAAGGATCTGTGAAACTATATATAGGATCTAGTACTCGTGTTATCACAGTCTCAGGAGAAAAAGGAAATGGCAGAATTGGAAAATATTCAAATAAAAGTTTAAAAAATTCCCCAAAGTGGCAAAAGACATTAACTTATGAATTCAAGAAACTGAGTAAATCTCAAACAGGATAAATTCAAAGAAATTCACATCCAGATATATAAGTAAATTTTAAATCCTAAAGAAAAAGAATTGAAAGCAGACAGAAAAAGCACTTTGCTTATAGGAGAAAAACATTTGAGTGGCAATGAATTGCTCATTGTAATCCATGGGAATTAAAATGTGTGACACATTTTTAAGAGTTAAAGGAACTGTCATTTCACAATCTATAACCAACAAAAATATCCTTCAGGATTAAAGAGGAAATCAAGACAGACTCAAATGATGGAATACAAGACAAAAGAAACAAAAGAAAATCATTAGCAATAGCAATGAAAGAGAACTGCTGCCAGACAAATTTACCATGTAAGAATGGCTTAAGGAAGTTATCTAAACAGAAAGAGATGATAAAAGAACAAAATTTGGAACATCAGGAAGAAATAAAAAAGAACAAAAAAGCAAAATTATGGGTAAATATTATGGTAAAAAATTATTAATAATACTATTATTAATAATAGTATATTATGTATTAATTATGTAACAGTAGTAATGTATATTATTACTAAGAATGGCTAAATAATAATAAAACTATGGCTCATCAGAACAAGACCCAGTTTCCCCCTCAGTATCTCCCATCAGAAAGCTTCCATAAGCCTCTTATCCTTCTCCATCAGAGGGCAGACAGTGTGAAAACCACAATCACAGAAAATTAACCAATCTTATCACATGGGCCATAGCCTTGTCTAACTAATGAAACTATGAGGCATGCCATGTAGGGCCACCCAAGATGGACTGGTCATGGTGGAGAGTTCTGACAAAAGGTGGTCCACTGGAGAAAGGAACAGCAAACCACTTCAGTATTCTTGACTTGAGAACACCATGAAAGGTTTGAAGAGGCAAAAAAGATAGGACACTGAAAGATGAACTCCCCAGGTCTGTAGGTGCCAAGTATACTACCTAAGATCAGTGGAGAAATAACTCCAGAAAGAATGAAGAGATGGAGCCAAAGCAAAAATAAAACCCAGTTATGGGTGTGACTGGTGATGGAAGTAAAGTCTGATGCTGTAAAGAGCTATGTTGCATAGGAACCTGGAATGTTAGGTCCATCAGTTCAGTTCAGTTCAGTCGCTCACTCGTGTCCGACTCTTTGCAACCCTATGAATCACAGCACGCCAGGCCTCCCTGTCCATCACCAACTCCCCGAGTTCACTCAAACTCATGTCCATCGAGTCGGTGATGCCATCCAGCCATCTCATTCTCTGTCATCCCCTGCTCCTCCTGCCCCCAATCAGCATCAGAGTCTTTTCCAGTGAGTCAACTCTTTGCATGAGGTGGCCAAAGGATTGGAGTTTCAGCTTTAGCATCAGTCCCTCCAGTGAATGTTCAGGACTGATCTCCTTTAGAATGAACTGGTTGGATCTCCTTGCAGTCCAAGGGACCCTCAAGAGTCTACTCCAACACCACAGTTCAAAAGCATCAATTCTTCGGCGATCAGCTTTCTTCACAGTCCAAATCTCACATCCATACATGACCACAGGAAAAACCATAGCCTTGACTAGATGGACCTTTGTTGGCAAAGTAATGTCTCTGCTTTTTAATATACTATCAAGGTTGGTCATAACTTTCCTTCCAAGGAGTAAGCGTCTTTTAATTTCATGGCTGCAATCAGCATCCGCAGTGATTTTGGAGCCCAAAATAATAAAGTCTGACACTGTTTCCACTGTTTACCCATCTATTTCCCATGAAGTGATGGGACCAGATGCCATGATCTTTGTTTTCTGAATGTTGAGCTTCAAGCCAACCTTATCACTCTCCTCTTTCACTTTCATCAAGAGGCTTTTGAGTTCCTCTTCACTTTCTGCCATAAGGGTGGTGTCATCTGCATATCTGAGGTTATTGATGTTTCTCCCGGCAATCTTGATTCCAGCTTGTGCTTCTTCCAGCCCAGCGTTCCTCATGATGTACTCTGCATATAAGTTAAATAAGCAGGGTGACAATAGACAACCTTGATGTACTCCTTTTCCTATTTGGAACCAGTCTGTTGTTCCATGGCCAGTTCTAACTGTTGCTTCCTGACCTGCATACAGGTTTCTCAAGAGGCAGATCAGGTGGTCTGGTATTCCCATCTCTTGAAGAATGTTCCAGTTTCTTATGATCCACACAGTCAAAGGCTTTGGCATAGTCAATGAAGCAGAAATAGATGTTTTTCTGGAACTCTCTTGCTTTCTCCATGATCCAGCGGATGTTGGCAATTTGATCTCTGGTGCCTCTGCCTTTTCTAAAACCTGCTTGTACATCTGGACATTCACGATCCACATATTGCTGAAGCCTGGCTTGGAGAATTTTGAGCATGACTTTACTAGCGTGTGAGATGAGTGCAATTGTGTGGTAGTTTGAGCATTCTTTGGCATTGCCTTTCTTTAATCAAGGCAAATTGGAAGTGGTCAAACAGGAGATGGCAACAGTGAACCTCGACATTCTAGGAATCAGAATACTAAAATGGACTTGAAGGGGTGAATTTAACTCAGATGACTATTATATCTACTACTGTGGGCAAGAATCCCTTAGAAGAAACGGAGTAACCATCGTAGTCAACAAAAGAGTCCGAAGTGCAATACTTGGATGCAATCTCAAAAATGATAGAATGATCTCTGTTCGTTTCCACGGGACACCATTCAATATCAGAGTAATCCAGCCTATGGCCCCACAGGTAATGTTGAAACAGCTGACGTTGAACAGTTCTATGAAGACCTACAAGACCTTCTATAACTAACACTCAAAAAAAGATGTCCTTTTCATCATAAGAGACTGGAATGCAAAAGTAGGAAGTCAAGAGATACCTGGAGAACAGGCAAATTTAGCCACGGAGTACAGAATGAAGCAGGGCAAAGATTAACAGAATTTTTCCAAGAGAATGCACTAGTCATAGCAAAAACCCTCTTCCAACAACAGAAGAGAAGACTATACACATAGACAGCCCAGATGGTCAATCCTGAAATCTATTGATTATAATCTTTGCAGCCAAAGATGCAGAAGCTCTAGACAGTCAGCAAAAACAAGAATGGGAGCTGACTGTGGCTCAGATCATGGACTCCTTAATGCCAAATTCACACTTAAATTGAAGAAAATAGGGAAAACCATTAGACCATTCAGGTAGGACCTAATTCATATCCCTTATACAGTGGAAGTGACAAATAGATTCACAAGAATAGATCTGCTAGACAGAGTCCTTGAAGACCTATGGATAGAGGTTTGTGACATGATACAGGAGGCAGTGATCAAGACAATCCCCAAGAAAAAGAAATGCAAAAAGGCAAAATGGTTGTCTGAGGAGGGCTTACAGGTAGTTGAGAAAAGAAGAGAAGTGAAAGACAAAGGAGAAAAGGAAAGATATACCCATCTGAATGCAGAGTTCCAAAGAATAGCAAGGAGAGATCCGAAAGGCTTCCTCAGTGATCAATGCAAAGAAATAGAGGGTAAAGATAGAATGGGAAAGACTAGACATCTCTTCAAGAAAATTAGAGATACCGAGGGAATAGTTCATGCAAAGATGGGCACAATGAAGGACAGAAAAGTTATAGATCTAACAGAAGCTGAAGATAGAAGAAATGGCAAGAATAAGCAGAACTATACAAAAAGATCTTCATGACCCAGATTACTACGATGGTGTGATCACTCATCTAGAACCAAACATCCTGGAATGAGAAGTCAACTGGGCTTTAGGAAGCATCACTATGAACAAACCTCGTGGAGGTGGTGGAATTCCAATTAAGCTAATTCAAATCCTAAAAGATTATGCTGTCAAAGTGCTGCACTCAATATGTTAGTAAATTTGGGAAACTCAGCAATGGCCACAGGACTGGAAAAGGTCAGTTTTCATTCCAATTCCAAAGAAAGGCAATGTCCAAGAATGCTCAAACTATTGCACAATTGCACTTATCTCACATGCTAGCAAAGTAATGCTCAAAATTCTCCAAGGCAGGCTTCATCAGTACATGAACTGTGAATTTCTAGATGTTCAAGCTGGAATTAGAAAAGGCAGAGGAACCAGAGATCAGATTGCCAACATCTGTTGGATCATCAATAAGCAAGAGAGTTCCAGAAAAATACCTACTTCTGCTTTATTGACTATGCAAAAGTCTTTGACTGTGTGGATCACAAAAAACTGTGGAAAATTCTGAAAGAGATGGGAATACCAGACCACATGACCTGCCTCCTGAGAAATCTGTATGCAGGTTAAGAAGCAACAGTTAGAACCAGACATGGAATAACAGACTGGTTCCAAATTGGGAAAGAAGTATTTCAAGGCTGTATATTGTCATCCCGCTTATTTAACTTATATGCAGAGTATATCATGAGAAATGCTGGACTGGATGAAGTACAACCTGAAATCAAGATTGCCAGGAGAAATATCAATAACAGATATGCAAATGACACCACCCGTATGGCAGAAAGCGAAGAAGAACTAAGAAGCCTCTTGATTACATGAAAGAGGAGAGTGAAAAAGTTGGCTTAAAACTCAACATTCAGAAAATTAAAATCATGGCATCTGGAACCATCACTTCATGGCAAGTAGATGAGGAAACAATGGAAACAGTGACAGACTTTATCTTTTGGGGGCTTCCAAAATCACTGCAGATGGTGACTGAAGCCATGAAATTAAAAGACGCTTACTCCTTGGAAGGAAAGTTATGACCAACCTAGATAGCATATTAAAGAGCAGAGACATTACTTTGCCAACAAAGGTCCATCTGGTCAAAGCTTTGGTTTTTCCAGTAGTCATGTAGGGATGTGAGAGTTGGACTATAAAGAAAGCTGAGTGCCAAAAAATTGATGCTTTAGAACTGTGGTGTTGGAGAAGACTCTTGAGAGTTCCTTCGACTGCAAGGAGATCCAACCAGTCCATCCTAAAGGAAATCAGTCCTGAATATTCATTGGAAAGACGGATGCTGAAACTGAAGTTCCAATATTTTGGCCATCTGATGCGAAGAACTGACTCATTTGAAAAGACCCTGATGCTAGGAAAGATTGAAGGTGGGAGGAGAAGGGAATGACAGAGGATGAGATTGTTGGATGGCATCACTTATTCGAAGGACATGAGTTTGTGTACGCTCTGGGAGTTGGTGATGGACAAGGAAGCCTGTTGTGCTGCAGTCCATGGGGTCATAAAGAATTGGACACAGATGACTGATTGAACTGATGGCTTAATAGAATAGAGTTTCCTTTTTTATTGAGTTTCTAATTTATATCTGGTGATTATAGCAAAACTTGTAACACCATCTATTATAGCTCTCAATAAATGTAGATTAATTAAAGATGACTATATTATATCTGAGGGAAGATAGAGCTATATAAAGGGAGAGTATTTTTCTACACTTTACTCAGACAGTTAAAATGTTTACACTGGTAGACTGTTATAAACAATGTAATACCTAGAGCAAATATTTTTAAATTCTGTATAAAGAGATATATAAAAACATTATAGATAAATTAAAATGAAATTCTAATTTATGTTCAAATAATCCACAGGAATAAAAGATAAAAAAACATAAAGATAAAATACAAAGGAAACAATTAGAAAGCAAAAAATAAAATGACAGTCATAAGCCTTGACATATCAATAATTACATTACTGGTTAATTATCTGAATTCAACAGTTCAAGTACAGACTAAAAGAGTAGATTGAGAAATATGATACAACTATATGCTATCTGAAAGTAAACTACTTAAGATATAATGATACATATAAATGAAACAAAATATGTATGAAAAACATTGAAAGAGCCAAAAGGAGGCAGGAGAGGCTATATTAATATACCAGACTATTTCACAGTATTGAAAATAATTAGTAATAGAATGGTTCATTGTATAATGATAAAAGAATCAGTCCACAATAAGACAGTAATACTAAATGTGTATTCACCAAAAAATAAAATGGCAAAATAAAATATGTGAAGCAAAATTGATACACTGAAAGAAGAAATAGATCAATCTACAATTATAGCTAATTTTTCCACACTCAGATCTCAGAAAGTGGTAGAAAATTTGACAGAGAATTACAAGAAGTCAACATCATTATCAACAGGGTATATAGACATGTGTAGAATAGTCTACCTAACAACAGCAAATTACATTTTATTTAGACCATACTGAAACCATGAAACAAATTCAAAATCTTGAAAAGAATTTAAATCATACAGAGTGTGTTCTCTGATCCCAATGGCATTAGAATAGAAATCAATAATGGAGTAATAACAGCACACTCTCCAGACACGTGAAAACCAAACACTAGTTTTTTAATAATCCATGGATCAAAGAGAAAGTCTGGAGGGAAATAGAAGAAAATACACTTATCTGAATTAAAATTACAACCTATCAATATATGTGGGATGAAGCTAAAATGGTGAAGAAGGCAAATTTATATAACTTAAAAGGCTACATTAGCAAATTAAAAAAAAAAAAACAACCAAAACCTCATACTAATAATGTAGCTTTCTACATTAAAGAACTAGAAAAAAGTGAGTGAAAATAAACCCAAATTTTGCAGAAGAAATAACAGAAACACAAATGGAAGACAATAAAGTGAGAAATGGAAATACAATGGAGAAAATCAGTGCAACAAAATCTAGTTTGTTGATAAGATCAGTTAGTTTGACAAACCTCTAGCATAAGAGACATGAAAAAAAAAAAAGAAAAAATATGTCAATGTCATAATGAAATAGAGGATACATTTAAGCCTCTGCAGATCTCAGTGGGATAGTGATTTAATAATGCAATAATTATACAAAAATTGATTTGACAACAACATAGATGAAATGGACCAGTTCTTAAAAGTACAAATTATCATTACTCAGTCAACAGTAAATAGATAATGCAAATGGCCCTATTGCTGTTAAATTTAGTTTAAAAATCCTGAAAGAAAAATCTTCAGGCTCAAAGCATTTCATTGGAAAATTATATCAAACATTTGAAGAATTAACAATTTTAAACAAGCAGAGGAATAAAGACTTCCCAATTCACATTTATGCAGCTAATATTACATAAATGCAATCTCTAAGTGACAAAGACTGAACAAAGAAAGAAAGCAAGAAAAGCAGTTAAAAGACAAAAGAAAGAGAGAAAGAAAGAAAACTAGAGATCAAAATCCCTCATAAATATAGACACAGGATTCCTTAACAAAATATTAGTGAGTAGAATTCAGCAATATAAAAATGTACCCTTTGAGTAACTGGGTTTTACTCTGGAGATGCAAGGCTGGATAAATATTCTAGAAACAAGAAATATAATGAACTCAGATAAATTAGGAGTATTGGATTAACAGATGAATTAGCAGATGAATACTATCATATATAGAACAGGTAAAAAACAAGCTTTTACTGTGTAACACAGGGAATTACATTCAATGACTTGTAATAAACTATAATGGAAGAGAATGAGAAAAAAGAATATAGATATATACATACGTATGTGTATATATATATATATATATAAATCAGAATTTAATTTAAAAGAAGAAAGAAATATAATCAGCTAATATAATACTTAATGGTAAAACACTGAATGCTTTTTCTCTTAGATTAAGAATATGGCAAAGTAATGCAGTTTCACCACTGTAGTTTAACATACACATAGAAGTTCTAGCAAAAACATATGATTAGAAAAGGGAAAAAAAGACATATATAATGTGAAGGAAGAAATGATTTCCATATACAGATGAGTTAATCGTCTACTTTGAAAATCCTCCTCAAAACCATGCAAAAACCTTTCTAGAATTTATAAGTCATCAGAAATTTCACAGAGTGTATGATAAACAAAAAATCAACTACATGTCTAAATGCTAGCAATAAATGTGTGAAAATCAAAATTAAAATATAATACAAGTTATAATCTCCAAAAAAGAGAATATGAAAGAAGAAATACTTATACATTTAATAAAATATAGAGAAACTTTCTATGTTGTAAATTATAAAATTCTGATAAAATAAAAGATTTTAGAACATACCATGGTCATGAATAGGAAGACAATATAGGAAGTAAACTGAAATGGACATTTGACACAATTTCTATCAAAATTCTAGCAAGCTATTTTGTAAGCATACACAAGATTATTTTAAAATTTATATGGAAAGGCAACAGATAGCTAACATTTCTTTAAATATGATACATTTGCAGGAATTATCAGTCTACCTGATTACATGACGAATTTTAAATCTGCAATAAAAGAAGGGCAGTTTTAGAAAAACATCTATTTCTGCTTTACTGACTATGCCAAAGCCTTTGACTGTGTGGATCACCACAAACTGGAAAATTCTGAAAGAGATGGGAATACCAGACCACATGACATGCCTCCTGAGAAACCGTATGCAGGTCAGGAAGCAACAGTTAGAACTGGACATGGAAAAACAGACTGGTTCCAAATAGGAAAAGGAGTATGTCAAGGCTGTATATTGTCACCCTGATTATATAACTTATATGCAGAGTACAGTATGAGAAATGCCGGGCTGGAGGAAGCACAAACTGGAATCAAGATTGCCAGGAGAAATATCAAGAATCTCAGATATGCGGATGATACCACTCTTATGACAGAAAGTGAAGAACTAAAGAGCCTCTTGATGAAAGTGAGAGTCAAAAAGTTGGCTTAAAGCTCAACATTCAGGAAACTAATATGGCATCCAGTCCCATCACTTCATTGCAAATAGATGGATAAACATTGGAAACCGTGGCTGACTTTATTTATTTATTTTTGGCTCCAAAATACTGCAGATGGTGAATGCAGCCATAAAATTAAAAGACGCTTACTCCTTGAAAGGAAAGTTATGACCAACCTAGACTGCATATTAAAAAGCAGAAACATCACTTTGCCAACAAAGGTTCATCTAGTCAAGGCTATAGTTTTTCCAGTAGTCATGTATGGGTGAGATCTGGACTACAAAGAAAGCTGAGTGCCGAAGAATTGATGCTTTTGAATTGCAGTGTTGGAGAAGACGCTTGAGAGTCCCTTGGAGTGCAAGGAGATCCAACCCGTCCATCCTTAAGGAAATCAGTCCTGAATATTCATTGGAAGGACTGATTCTGAATTGAAACTCCAATACATTGGCCACCTGATGTGAAGAGCTGACTCATTTGAAAAGACCCTGATGTTGGATAAGATTGAAGGCGGGAGGAGAAGGGGACGACAGAAAATGTGATTGTTGGATGGCATCACCGACCCAATGGACATGAGTTTGAGTAAACTGGGGAAGTTGGTGATGGACAAGGAAGCCTATTGTGTGGCATTCCATGGGGTCTCAAAGAGCTGGACATGACTGAGTGACTGAACTGAAGTGAACCTATGGGGTAAGATCATCCTTGTAGTTCAAATGGTAAAGAATCTGCCTGCAATGCAGGAGACCCAGTGAATTCTGGGTGGTGAAGATCCCTTGAAGAAAGGAATGGCAATCCACTCCGGTATTCTTGCCTGGAGAATCCCATGGACAGAGGGGCCTGGCAGATAAAGTCTGTAGGATCACAACAAGTCGGACATGACTAAGCTATTAACACTACTACTACTACTACCACCTATGGGAGAACCTGGATGAATGGTATCTTAAAACTCTTTATGCTGTCTTTGTAGTTTTCTCTTAATCCATAATTATTTCAAAAGAAGAAGTCAGCAACAAAAAATAGGCCAAAAATAATTAAATGAAATAAATACCAATCATTAAAATAGTAAACTTTCATGTTACTATTAAATCCCTGCATATATAGATTTATATAGTATTAAAGAAAATTATTTAAAAATTTGAATATAGAGCAAATTGATGCTTGCATGCTTCCACTATCTTCGTATTTAATATTATAAGTTCCACAACTCAAATATAAATTTCAGTGGATCTTTATTGGAATAAACAAAATCTCCATAAGTTTTACCTAGAAGAATAATATGAGCAACATTTTCAAGAAGACTTTGTGTAGGAAAAAAAAAGCAATAAAGACGTGTTTCTGTGATTCCTTGATAGCTCAGCTGGTAAAGAATCTTCCTGCAACGCAAGAGACCCCAGTTTGATTCCTGGTCAGGAAGTTCCCCTGGAGAAGGAATAGGCTTCCCACTCTAGTATTCTTGGGCTTTCCTGGTGGCTCAGGAAAGAATCTGCCTGCAATACTGGAGACCTTGGTTCAATTCCTGGGTTGGGAAGACCCCCTGGAGGAGGGCATGGCAATTCACTCCAATGTTTTGCCTGGAGAAGCCCCATGGACAGAGGAGCCTGGCGGGCTACAGTGCATGGGGTCATAAAGAGTTGGAAACAACTGAGGGACTGAGCACAAAGACATTTGGCAACAGAGGTTTGGAGGGAGCAGGGAAGAAGAGCTTGCACTAGAAGACATCAAAATATATTAAAAAAATATTATAACTAAAAAAATACGACAACTATATTAGTACATTATTAACCAGAAATTAACATGGAGATATTTGGCACTAATTCAGTTCAGTTCAGTTCAGTTCAGTCTCTCAATCGTGTCCCACTCTTTGTGACCCCATGAACTGAGGTACAGCGGGCTTCCCTATCCATCACCAACTCTCTGAGTTTGCTCAAACTCATGTTCACTGAGTTGGTGATGCCATCCAACCATTTTATCCTCTGTTGTCCCCTTCTCCTCCCACCTTCAGTCTTTCCTAGCATCAGGGTCTTTTCAAATGAGTCAGTTCTTTGCATCAGGTGGCCAAAGTATTGGAGTTTCAGCTTCAGCATCACTTTTTCCAATGAATATTCAGGACTGATTTCCTTTGGGATGGATTGGTTGTATCTCCTTGCAGTCCAAGGGACTCTCAAGAGTCTTCTCCAACACTACAGTTCTAAAGCATCAATTCTTCGGTGTTCAGTTTTCTTTATAGTCCAACTCTCACATATGACTACTGGCAAAACCAAAGCTTTGACCAGATGGACCATTGTTGGCAAAGTGATGTCTCTGCTTTTTAATATGCTGTCTAGGTTGGTCATAACTTTTCTTCCAAAGAGCAAACGTCTTTTAAGTTCATGGCTGTGGTCACCATATGCAGTGATTTTGGAGCTCCAAAAGATAAAATCTTTCTCTGTTTCCACTGTTTCCCCATCTATTTGCCATGAAGTGATGTGACCAGATGCTATGATCTTGGTTTTCTGAATATTGAGTTTTAACCCAACTTTTTCACTCTTCTCTTTCACTTTCATCAAGAGACTCTTTAGTGCTTATTAGAAAGTCCAAAAATAAATTTTATTTTAAAAATTATAACGTCCTTTAAAATGTTATTCCTCGAATCCTGGCTCTCAACATTAACTGTGTGGCATTAATGAATTATTTAATATTCCAAAGGCATACCTCAAATACTTGTAAAGTAGTCAGGGTTAATATTTCTCTTTAAAAGATATATAAGTATTGAGAAAATGCACATGATATGCTGAATTCCTGACATGTAGCAAGTTTTAATACATGTCTGTACATCATTTGCAAGCCTGAGAGGAAACAGTTTATTCAGTGTTAATGTAATCAGTTGACTTTTCAACCTTTCCATGTATAACACCTACAGGTTTGATGAACAAAGAAATTCAATAGAACAGCCCACATCAAGAGACTTTGCAGGTCAAAATAGAGTCATAACTCTTCAGTTAATTATTGTGAATTGAAAGAGATACATAGAAAGGAAAGGAGAGGGCAATCTATTTGGAGAATGGTGAGGCAAGCAAAAGCTGAATGTCAGAAGGTTTAAGATGTGAATTAAAAGATCAGCCTAATAGATCATAGAATTCTTTTTGGTACTAGTAGGAGAAAATCTCTAGGAAGAGATTTTGGAAAGTCGGTTTGATTTTTAGCAGAGAGGTAAATTTCTATTCAACTTTACAATGTTACGGGTCACAGCACAGGTTATGGAGGTAAAGAGTGCTCTCATCTGAAATTGTAAAAAAGAAGCTGAAGAGATCAAAAAAAATGAGCAGAGCACAAGTGTATACAAAAGTTCCTCCCAAGTATCCAACATTAGATTTTTCCTAACTCTTGACCTTTTATTAAAGAGATTGGAACTGCCAAGAAATATGTGTGTGTGTGACTGGTAACTTGAAGTGTTATTTTCAGAAAAGAATACAGTGTAATCTATACATTAGATATAAGAACAGCACTTCACAGAAGTGAATTTTTGTAGGATAGTTGTGATTCATAACACAACACTATACAAATGGCAACATTTAGGCCTCAAACCATTTCTTGCCAGAATCTGCCAAAATGTTTTTCTATTAGTCATTAACTATGACATTATAAAAGAGATTCTAATTCGTTATCTTTCAATTATTGATGCTATTAAGAAAAGAAAATACAAACTGAGCTTGTGCCAAGATGTAAAAGTTAATTCAACTAAACTCATAGGCAAAGATGCAATAAATGCAAGTCAAAACATAACCTTTTTCATAGGCAATTGGGCATTTACATTTCTGAGTAGGTTTTTAGAATTATAATTATCCAATTTAGAAGGCAAGAAGATAATTTCCTTATGAAAATAAAGCCTCACCAAGCCTGATCAAAATGCACTTGGGGATCTTATACTAATTGATTATACCGGAATTGGAGACAATCTTAGAGTAATGATTTCAGGAGATGAATCACAGAGCAATTTGTACTTTTCCCCATCACGAGGCAATAATTTTAAAATAATCATCTCCTATATTCATATATATACTCATTTCACATTTCATCTTATTTCCACTGATAAGTGTTACATAGGCACAAATTGGAGGAATCATGAATTTTGTGTTTAGTTGATAGAAGATGGTGGAAAACTGACATGTAACTGGAGTTTCCAGTTTCTCTAGAGAATGGATTGAGAGTATTGTGAGTATTGAAGATTATGCAGTGTTCATGAAAAGAGTTTACAAATAGTATGGAGTTATTAATTATAAAAAGAAAAGAAATTGGATAAGTGTAAGGCAAAGAGTGGTAAAGAATGAGAAAATAAGAATGAATGGTAAATTTATTGCTTATCAAGTATTCCATTTGTTCCATTCATTTTGCAGTTTTCTTGTAGCTGGCAACTGCCATATGACAACTTCTAATCAACGAACTCTGAGCAGAAGTAACTGGCATCATTTCTGGATTTCTAGACTAAGGTTGTAAAAATGTATATACAGGATACCTTTTCTTGTTCTGATAAACCTGGAAACATTTAAGTTGGTGCTGTTACACAAAGTTCCCATTGGCCTTGTGAGTGAGTGTATTAGTCGCTCAGTTGTGTTAGACTCTTTGCAACCCCATGGACTATAGCCCACCAGGCTGCTCTGTCCATGGAATTCTCAACGCAAGAATAATGGAATGGTTTTGCCATTCCCTTCTCCAGGGGATCTTCCCAACGCAGGGATTGAACTTGGGTCTCCCACACTGCAGGCAGATTCTTTACTGTTTGAGCTACCTGGAAAGCCCATTAGCCTTAGTCCCTGAGTAAGTAGATCTCCTTGGTGGCACAAACTGGAAATGAAACATGAAACAGATATAAAACTGGATCACTTTAACCCACTTTTTAAAGATATCCAAACCCAACCTCTCTTGAATAATACACATGAGGCTGGGTATAGGATCCTATGATGAAAAATGGATAAATGAGCCTGTAAAGAATTCCTAACAGCATTAGGATTACTGATCCTGGGAGAGACAAGGCTTCCTATCCTGGTCTTTGCATCTTATTGACTTTGAGCAAAAAATAATAAAAAACACAGCTTCTCTTTCATATACTAACAGCTTTAAAATAAGCTTTATTTTCAGAAGCGTTCAGATTTTTTCAGAGTTTCATATACCCTTTACCCAGTTTCTCTGATTGTTAGCATCTTACATTAGTATGGTACATTTGTCATAAACTGATATAATACCATTAATACATTATTATTAAAGTTCATACTTTATTTGCATTTCTTTAAGTTTTAACTACTATCCTTTTTCCTGTTCCAGGATCCCATCTATAATACCATGTCATTTATTTTTCATGTCGGCTTAGACTCTGCTAGACTGTGACAGTTTATTTGAGTTTCTTTGCTTTTGATGACATTTGCAATTTTGAGGTATACTCATCAGGTACTCTGTAGACTATCTTTCAATCTGAATTTGTATATTTTTGTCATAGAGTGTGGTTATGGATTTGGGGCAGGAATATCACATCACACCAAGAGCACATACTTTTAAAATGACTTATCACTGATGATTTTCTCCTTAATTACCTGACTGAAGTAGTGTTTCTTAGACTTCCTTCACCATAAAATTACTCTTTACTCCACAATTTTATACTGTACCCCATAGAAGGAAAGTACTTGCACACACAATTTTAGACCTAGATAATTCTTCCTGGAATCTTCTTCTCCACTTATAGAATGTCCTGATATTTCTTAGTACCTTGTCCGAAGGGTATCTATACAAAGGCAGAACTTCAGGTAATGAAGATTTTACTTACACAAAGATACATTAAGTTCATTCTTCTTTAACACTTTTCTATGTAAATTTCATTTGTTATTTTTATACATAATCTTATAGCAACTCAGAATATTAACATTTTAGAATTGCATAAAGGAAGGTAAATTAATCTGCTCAGGCTGCCATAAAAATACCATCTAATGGGTGGCTTACACAACAAAACTTATTTTCTCATGTTTCGGAAGGTTGGAAGTCAAGGGTGAGGATTCTCCTCCTGGCTTGTAGATCACAGTATTTCCCATCTTACATGACCTCTTCAGTCCATTCATGTGGAGAGAGAGAGAGTGAATGAACCCTCTTCTAATAAGGACCCTGACCCTATAAGATCACTCCACCTTTATGATCTCATTTAACCTTTTATTGACTATGCCAAAGCCTTTGACTGTGTGGATCACAGTAAACTGTGGAAAATTCTGAATGAGATGGGAATACCAGACCACCTGACCTGCCTCTTGAGAAACCTGTATGTAGGTCAGGAAGCAACAGTTAGAACTGGACATGGAACAATAGACTGGTTCCAAATAGGAAAAGAAGTACATCAAGGCATATTATATATTGTATATTGTCACCCTGCTTATTTAACTTACATGTAAAGTACATCATGAGAAACGCTGGACTGGATGAAGCACAAGCTGGAATCGAGATTGCCAGGAGAAATATCAATAACCTCAGATATACAGGTGACAACACCCTTATTGCAGACAGCAAAGAAAAACTGAAGAGCCTCTTGATAAAAGTGAAAGAGGAGAATGAAAAAGTTCGCTTAAAGCTCAACATTCAGAAAACTAAGATCATGGGATCCAATCCCATCACTTCTTGGCAAATAGATGGGGAAACAGTGGAAACAGTGACAGACTTTATTTTTCTGGGCTCCAAAATCACTGCAGATGCTGAATGAAGCCATGAAATTAAAAGACACTTACTTCTTGGAAGGAAAGTTATGACCAACCTAGACAGCATATTAAAAAGCAGACATTACTTTGCTAACAAAGGTCCATCTGGTCAAAATTATGGTTTTTCCAGTGGTTGTGTATGGATGTGAGAGCTGGACTATAAAGAAAGCTGAGCATGGAAGAACTAATGCTTTTGAACTGTGGTGTTGGAGAAGACTCTTGAGAGTCCCTTGGACTGCAGGGAGATCCAACGAGTCCATCCTAAAGGAGATCAGTCCTGGGTGTTCATTGGAAGCCCTGATGTTGAAGCTGAAACTCCGATACTTTGGCCACCTGATGCGAAGAGCTAACTCATTTGAAAAGACCCTAATACTGGGAAAGATTGAGAGCAGGAGGAGAAGGGGACAACAGAGGATGAGATGGTTGGATGGCATCACTGACTCAATGGTCATTGGTTTGGGTGGACTCTGATAGTTGGTGATGGACAGGGAGGCCTGGCGTGCTGTGATTCATGGTGTTGCAAAGAGTCAGACACAACTGAGCGACTGAACTGAACTGAACTGAACTGATATCCTTTGAGGCTCATCTCCAACTTCTCCCACACTGGGGGTTTAGGTTTCAACATATGAATTTTTAGGAAAGACATTCTAAAGACACATAATTGAAGGTAAAGAATAAAATGAAATCCAAATATTTAATAAAAAACAATATATGAAACCTAATTTCTCTATCATTTAATATAAATTACTGGGAGAATGATTTATTTTAGTTGACACTACTTGGAGAAGGAAATGGCACCCCACTCCAGTACTCTTGCCTGGAAAATCCCATGGATGGAGGAGCCTGGTAGGCTACAATCCATGGGATTGTAAAGAATGGGACATGACTGAGTGACTTCACTTCACTCACTTCACTCACTTCATACTTTCTCACTGGAGAAGGAAATGGCAACCCACTCCAGTATTTATGCCTGGAGAATCCTAAGGACAGAAGAGCCTGATGGGTCATGGTCCATGGGGTAGCAGAGAATTGGGCATGACTGAAGTGACTAAGCACACACGCATTTGACTACTGTCTTTGGGAAAGCAATAATATTTAACTTTCATATATACACAGGGTGTCAAGACACGACTAGATATAAATCTATTCAAACCAACCCTAAAATGAGCCCCCTTATATAAAACACGCAGGGCAATTAGAATGAAATGGTCATCTCAGTACTACTCTACTAATGAGAATTGCCTCTATGAAATGACTATATTCTTTTAATTAAAAAGCCCATTATGGATCTCATTCAAAATGCTGTTCACTGAACTCTTCAGAATAAATCTAATTTGTTTTAGTGGAGTGTTTAGAATTGTCATTTTTATTTGTTTTCAAAGATGGTAAAACAACAGGGTCTTGGAAAATATAATGAGCCACTTACCAAGAGAAGTCACAGTGAATGGTTTTTATAAGTTGATAGAGCCTTAAAATCAAAAGGGAAGTCATGTCATCATAATATGTCAAGAAAAGGACAAAAGAGGTTCTGCTTAATACAGCAGAGAACAAATGAAGCAATGATGAAAAATGTAAAGCTTTCTTTACTTTCTAGTCACTCAGCATTTTTATAAAGTTGTATTTTACTACTAAAATTACAATATTTGAGAAGGAATATCTGTTGCATTAGTAACATCTTCAAATTGATGTACAATATAGTTTTATGTATATATATTTCATTTAATACATGCAAAACCTTGAGAAAAAGCTTTTCAAACTCAAAGAAGTGAAGATAAATCTTTAGTCTATAAAAACTTAGAATCACAAAGTGATAGGAAAATAATGAGTAAGTAGTTAAGTTAGAACAAATGATTATTTTAGCAGAAAGAAAATGAAGAATCTTACCTAATGTTGTATTCCAAAATTAATTTCAAGTGGAAAAAGATTTAAATATCAAAATATAATCAGCCATCAGGACTAAAATATCACTTCAACAGTTTTGTACAATAAAAAGTGAGAAAGGAGTGGTAAATGATTTAGTAGAGTGGAGGAAATGACAATCTAAGAGTCTATAGAGGGAGTTCTGATAACAAAAGCATTGGTTTGTCCCACCCATCTCCTGAGAGAGTTCAGTCAGAATTACAGTGGACAGTGGGAGACCCAGGTCTCCTGCATTGAGGGTGGATTCTTTACCAGCTGATCCACCATGGAAGCCCAAGAATATTGGAGTGGGTAGTCTATCCCTTCTCCAGTGGATCTTCCTGACCAGGAATTGAACCAAGGTCTCCTGCATTGCAGGTGGATTTTTTAGCCACTGAGTTACTAGGGAAGCCCTAAGTGGGAGATTAAAATTATGTTTGAAAGGCCTATTTTTTTCTGATTTCAGGAAGCAAGGGAACACTTTTACAGATCAGTAGAGGTGCAGAAGCTCTAGATGTGGAAGACACAGGCCCATCTGAGTACAGGAACAAAGCATCAGACTGAAACATGGGGTAAGTGGTTGACATACTGAACTCAGAGATTTCTCCTTCCTCTCCCAATGCGCTCCTTGGAAGTATGTTGGAGACTTGAAGATTGCTCAATAAAGTACTGACTATTCAGAGAAAACAAACAAGCAAAACCATTGAAAGAATGGTATTTGGAGGAAGGAGGAGTCCCTACCACCCAAAATGTTTTCCTCCAGATCTCTGTACAGTAAACCTACCAGGAAACAATTGTCCACATATAAATCTTCCATTAAACTTTTTAATGCTTTAATTGCTCTCAAAGAAACTCCCTAGAAATGACTGAAAATAAAAGGGTATAAAGCAGAAAATTTAAAACTTTAATCCAGAAGATCTAATATATCACTAAAGTAGAAAGACCATATATTCCAGTTTGCCCTGGTCAGTCCTGTTTAGTAAGTAATGTTTTTCCAGCATATATATTGGTAATTTCAATTTCAAGTATAAATATATCCTAGTTCAGGCTATAAGATCATACTACCAATTAGAAATTTTTAAGAAGGAATAAAAATTTAAAAAGATAAAAATTTCCAGTAGATGCTGGTAAAACATCAGAGCAGTGATGTTAAATAGAGGAGTCTAAACACTTTCAGAAATGGGAAATAACATACATACATAGCATCCGTATGAAAATGACTAGGCATCTGAATAGCAATTTTATTTTTTTCCTCCTACAATCTCTCAACTTTCTTTATTGCCTCATTTTTTTTTCTGTCAAGTTTTATTTCCTTAAAATTGGTTCTAGGCCTTTTCATGTTCTCATTGTATACTTTAAACTTAAGTGATTTGATCCACACACAAAACTTCAAATCTATCAATAGGTCACTGACTTTCAAATTTGTATTTTGGGCACATACTAAATATCTGAGCTCTGGGTCAGATATCCAAATGCCCATTTGACATTTCTACTAAAACAACAGCAACAATAAAAAACTCAATACCTTAATTCTACTATTCCTTTCATCACCTCTACCTCCAACCTGACCCTCTTACATGCATGTTTTTCCTGGGTGGTACCACAAAGCACCATCCAGACATTAGAAGGTAAAATTCTTGGAATCATCTTGACTTGTCCCTCTCCAACACTCTTATGTTGAATTTATTACTATGTCTTATTGATTTTCCCTCTTAAATATCCCTTGTATTTCTGTCAGTCTCTGCATTGTTACTCCTGTTACTCTGCCATTGCTCTTCTCTGAATGCCCGGAATAAGCTCCTAACTCCTCTTCCACCATGCATTTTGCTAACTTACCTTCCAACTTCTTTTGAATGATATAAAGCCAGTGATCTTTTCAAAAGACAAATGTGATCAAATCAGTTACATACTTAAAATCTACTAAGAAATTCCAACTGTTATTAAAGCTATGGAAGAAAATCTTATTAAAATTTCATTCATCTGCCTTCTCTGTACATTTCTGTATCCTCCATCCCTTGTTCCTTCTTCACAGAAGACTAGCCGCAATAACCTTCCCTCAATTTCTCTACTCCAGTGGTTCTCAGAGTATGATCTCTGGACCAGCAATAGCAGTATCACTGGAGAACTTGTTAGAAGTGTGTTTTGTGTAAATTCTTGGACCCTGCCCCAGACCTACTGAATCATAAGCTCTAAGATGCGGCTCAGAAATGTATGTTCATTGCAGCTCAGTTTATAATAGTCAGGACATGGAGCAACCTAGATGTTCATCTGTAGATGAATGGATAAGAAAGCTATGGTACATATATACAATGGAGTATTACTCAGCCATTAAAAAGAATACATTTGAATCAGTTCTAATGAGGTGAATGAAACTGGAGCCTATTATACAGAGTGAAGTAAACCAGAAAGAAAAACATCAATACAGTATGCTAATGCATATATATGGAATTTAGAAAGATGGTAACGATAACCCTGTATGTGAGACAACAAAAGAGACACAGATGTATAGAACAGTCTTTTGGACTCTCTGGGAGAGGGCGAGGGTGGGATGATTTGGGAGAATGACATTGAAACATGTATATTATCATATGTGAAACGAATCGTCAGTCCAGGTTCGATGAATGATACAGGATGCTCGGGGCTGGTGCACTGGGATGACCCAGAGGGATGACATGGGGAGGGAGGTGGGAGGCGGGTTCAAGATGGGGAACGCATGTATACCCGAGGCAGATTCATGTCAATGTATGGCAAAACCAATACAATACTGTAAAGTAATTAGCCTCCAATTAAAATTTTTTAAAAAAGAAAGAAATGTATGTTTTAACAAGCTTTCCAGGTGATTCTGATGTACTCTAAAGCTAAAATTTCTTCATTTGCAATTATTTCCCTCCTCTCGTTCCCTTGTGTTTTACTTTTTCCTGTATTTCAGCTCAAATTTTATTTCTTCTGGGGCATCTTTCCTTACATTTCATCTCTACCTTTGTCTAAATTAGCTTTTTTTTGTAATAAGCTCTCACAGCTTCCTTCCTGTACTTAACATTCAAACCAACTGTTACAGCCTCTTATTATATGTTCCTGTGATTAGTTGATTAAATGTCTATCCAGACTTTGCAAAACAGAAAGCCCTGGACCTGGTCAGATTCATTCATAATTTACCAAGAATGGTGCAGCATAAAATAGTGCCAATAAATAATACTAGCTTACTGTGAATAAGTTAAACATAGAGAGGAAATGGTGGTGAAACAGCAAGTTAAAGAAAGCCAGTTAGTATGCTGTATTGTTAATGATAAGCGTTCACTGATATAAGTAAGACAATAGATTATATGTCATTTTATGAAACTTACTGAATCAAAGAGTCTGCTGGACATTCTGTCAGTATCATTTGCAAATATAGACAAAATTCAAATAGCAATGCTGATAATCACTTAATAAGACAAAACAGTGCTTGGAATACACAGCATGATTATACAAAGCTCAATTGTACACAAGGACCTTGGTTAAGCTTTTTTTTTTGTTTTTCCCTTAATGTCTTTTTCTTTCAAATCACAAGACATTTTATTTAGTCTGTGCTTGTCTTTCATCTCTTTTTTATAAAATCTTGTATAATGTTCAACAAAAATCAAATAATAAAAGAGACTGAATAGCTAAGTGTTTTGTCTTTGAGAACAATGATGTATTGGAAAAAGCTTGAGCTAAACTCCTAAAGCCCTGATTCCTTAAATTCTGAATTTTGTTGCTTGGTTACTAAGTAACACTAGGGCTCCAAGGAAGACCCTGAAACACCCATTTAGTTGTGTCTTTCTTACCTGTGATTGTTGAGAGATACTCAAGTTAAGGTCATCTGGCCACAGACATGCACTAAAGTAGAAAGATTATTTAAGATCTGAACTGGAGCAAATGTCTGGATTGACTGATAAGGCAGCACTTGTTCATCTGCATCATTCTGCAGAGGCTTGGGCAAAAGTAAAAACCTCTCTCTTGATTAGTTATGTATTTGGCCACTGATTTTAAGAAAGAAAGGGACAGTTTAGAAAAATGATGTAGAAAATTGAAACGTTAGGGCTTAATTGGAAGAAAAAAATTAAAAAAAAAGATATTGGGTCTTGCTCTCTATCTGCCAAAGAAGGTTTTGAAATTGCATCCTTTTGTATTTTATTCAAGCTCAAAAGAGATATTATTTCAACCAAATTTATCCAGAATGACTTGTGTGAAAATAAGGTCACTCTTGCTTTGTTGTGCTCCAAATATTTTCTTTTTTTTATGAAAAAGACAATTTTTACTTGGAGTAGTATTGATAATAAATGTACAGTAAACACTTTGTGGGATTAAATTTTCTTTTCCTTTTGCTTCTCTTCTTTTTTCAGCTATTTGTAAGGCCTCCTCAGACAATCATTTTGCCTTTTTGCATTTCTTTTTCTTGGGGATGGTCTCGATCACTGCCTTCTGTACAATGTCATGAACCTCCATCCATAGTTCTTCAGATACTCTATCACGTGTAATCCTTTGAATCTATTTGTCACTTCTGATGGAGAATTGTAAGTGATTTGTTTTAGGTCACACCAGAATGCTCTAGTGGTTTTCCCTACTTTCTTCAATTTAATTCTCTATTTGGCAAAAATGAGTTCATGATCTGAGCCACAGTCAACTCCCAGTCTTGTTTTTGCTGACTTTATAGAGCTTCTCCATCTTTGGCTGCAAAATATGTAATCAATCTGATTTCAGTATTAACTATTTGGCCATGTTCATGTGTAGAATCTCTTGTGTGTTGGAAGACAGTGTTTGCTATGAAGAATGCAATCTCTTGGTAAAACTCTATTAGCCTTTGCCCTGCTTCATTCTGTACTCCAAGGCCAAATTTGCCTGTTATTCCAGGTATTTCTTAACTTCCTACTTTTGCATTCCAGTCCCCTATAATGAAAAAGACATCTTTTTTAAATGTTAGTTCTAGAAGGTCTTGTAGGCCTTCATAGAACCTTTCAACTTCAGCTTCTTCAGCATTACTGATTGAGGCATAGACTTGGATTACTGTGATACTGAATGGTTTGCCTTGGAAAGGAACAGAGATCATTCTCTTGTTTTTGAGATTTCAACCAAGTACTGCACGTCGGACTCTTTTGTTGACTATGATGGTTACCCCATTTCTTCTAAGGGATTCTTGTCCGCAGTAGTAGATATAATGGTCATCTGAGTTAAATTCACCAATTCCAGTCCATTTTAGTTTTCTGATTCCTAAAGTGTCGATGTTTACTCTTGCCATCTCCTGTTTGTTCTGTAACCCAGTAACAGATTCAGTTCAGTTCAGTTCAGTTCAGTCGCTCAGTTGTGTCCGACTCTTTGCGACTCCATGAATCACAATAAAACATGCCTCCACCACCAAGCCCTCTGCATACATATTCTACAAGCACAGATGATTCAAACTTAAGATATCTTTTAAATTTATTTGCCTATATCCTGTTGCTTAACACCTCCAAGCCATTATACTAGCTGTGCTCATTCACCCAAAACGTCCAGTGACTTCTCTAGATTTCTCTGCCTGCTTAAGTCTTAGTCCCCCTTCATGAGGGCTTATGTTACAGTTCTCTTTTGAAACTTACCCCAATCATTCCTCCCCTCTTTTCAATAATCATGGTTATCATCCCCTCCATTATACTTATTTTCTCCATACATTTATCAACACATGACATATATAGATTTTGTGGAGTTACAATTAATTTTCTGTCTTCCTCAACTAGATAGCTACTTAAAGATGGTATGCTGCTTGACAACTTTATAGCCAGTGGCCTGTATGTGGCAAACCATCAGTAAGTATACTATAAATGAGTAATCTAAATTTCATTAAAATATAAAAATTTACATTTATAGTGCTTTATACATTAGACTGAACTGGGTCTCTATTATATTTATCTTTATAGTTGCAGTGCCTTCCCAAGGCCAGTGCAATTTTAAGTATATAATAAAACAGTTTGAATGGATGAATCAGTGGTTTAAAAACGTTATCAGTTAAATTGCTGAACTAGACATATTATAGTAAAGAAGGAACTGTTTGTTCCCACTCACCTTTCCTTTCACCCTATTTAGCCTTGTTTCTTCACTCCAGGTCCTATACTCTGCCTGTTTTCACTGGTCTTTGCTTTTCTTCTCCCTACCCCCATCCCTTTTTTCCCCTGGTGGCTCAACTGGTAAAGAATCTGCCTGTAATGTCAGAGACCTAGGTTTGAAACCTGAGCTGGGAAGATCCCCTGGAGAAGGGAATGGCGACCCACTCCAGTATTCTGGCCAAGAGTATTTCATCAACTGTATAGTCCGTGGGTCACAGAGTTGGACACGACTGAGCAGCTTTCACTTTCACCCCATCCCTTGCCCATCGGTTGGAAAATCCTTGCCACCTGGGACTTTTAATTAGTTTGTTCCTTGATGACTCAGGCATATTGGCACTTTAATAAGATCAAAAAACAGAAAGATTTTTAAGGTTCAAAAGAAAGAATGAATCATTCAAAGGGAATTCAAGTAATCTGATGAACATAATAACAGCTATTTGTGAATTATGGAATGCAGGAATAGGAGAAAGGGAGAAAGAAAAAAGCAACAATTCACACTGCCTGCGCTGAGAACGTCCAGAATTTCTTTGAAATGAGGTCATTAAACAAGTCTGTTGATCACTACTTCTACTCGTTGACCATCAAAATAAAGTAAGCCTTTTCTAAATACCAGATTTTTTTTTTGCAAGATACAGATTTATTCAGAAAGTCATATTTTTACATAAAAGTCTATGATTTGACAGCTTTTAAAGTCATGTATTTAGAGTACAAACAGCTTTCAATGGCACTATCTTTTTAGTGAATTCCATCTTAATATTTTCATTCTGTGTGGCATAACAAATTATAATGGGACCACTTTTAATCAACTTGTTTTTTCATCCTGTTAATTTCCATGTCTATTTGGGACATCCATTAAAGTCAATATCCTTAATTTAATGGAAGATTTCCTTTTGAAGTTGTTACATTTTTTTCTGTCTAAATTAACACTGAGGATGTGTAATGGATGTGTTAAATAGATAATGCTATTAATGGGAAAACTGCATAAATTAAATACAAGCCTGATAATTTTCAGGGCATCTGTTTTATTTTCAGCAGTTTAGGCTCTCTTATGCAGTGTGCTCTGAAGCAAACAGACCTCTATGCTGAACTGTCTATTACACTAGAATTATAATCACTATGGCAAAAATGTTAGTCACTAAAATCTATTTTTATTGTGATATGGAGTAAGTAGGAGGAAGATATACATTAATATTCAGTCTCGTGGACAGCATCTTCACTGACACATAACCAGGGGTTTATGTAGACTTTAAGTGGGAATCATTGTTTAAGAACACTGTAAAATGAAAAGACATTCAGAGAATTAAATGTCAATTTTTTAAAATGTTTAAAACAGATGAAAAGCAAAATGTGTAGTTCTAATTTTATGTATTCTCTTTAGAAACAAAATAACAAGACCAATATATTAAATAAGCAATAGGAATTTTTAAAAGTTTTTTGTTTTATGTTTTGTTTTTGATATTTGAAAGCATTTTGAAATAGATACAACTGTGAGATTCTTAAACTGCTGATTACATATATCATGCATTGATTTTTACAAAATATATAACCATGTATCAGTCCCAAAGCTGTGAAAGCAGCACTATTTTCCTTACTGGTAAGGTAAATGCAAGATGCCTACTTCTTACCTAATTCAGTAATAAGAAAATTCTTAGGAAATGACCCTCACAAATTTTTTTTTTTTAGTTTCTCCTAAAAATAGAGGCTAACAATTCTTGAAACTCATTATTTTGATTCCTCTGGCAGCATTTATGTTCACTCTGGTGCTGCTGCTTCTGCTAAGTCACTTCAGTCGTGTCTGACTCTGTGTGACCCCATAGACGGAAGCCCACCAGGTTCCCCAGTCCCTGGGATTCTCCAGGCAAGAACACTGGAGTGGGTTGCCATTTCCTTCTCCAATGCATGAAAGTGAAAAGTGAAAGTGAAGTCGCTCATTTGTGTCTGACCCCTAGTGACCCCATGGACTGCAGCCCACCAGGCTCCTCCATCCATGGGATTTTCCAGGCAAGAGTACTGGAGTGGCCTTCTCTGAAATAATGCTATTGTTTTTTTCAAAGCCTTCATACTCTTGTTCTCTTTTGCTTTTTCTCTTTCTTTCATATGTGAATACATGCACAAAACATTGAAGCTTTTTGGCAACCAAGTAGATTTTCTGTTGCCCATTCTACATAATTAAAAGTTCAAGCAATTTATCACAAAAAGGTTAATGTGCATTTAGATGAGATGAAACCCAAGGATTTTAATGTTCTTTGGTGATCTTAAATGTGGTCTTGGCATTCTGTTGTAGATTTACCTATGGAAAATATCTCAGACTACCGAAGAGCATGGAGAAACTACAGGTGCAATAAAGGTCATGGTGTCTGGATGATAAATGTATTCAACTAACCATCCATATTTTTATGGATGGCATTTTTTGAGAATCAACAAAAATACTTCCAAGTTGGCACTGGGGAATATGTTACAACTCTGTGGCTTTTTTATATTGTATTAAAAACAAAATTTAATTACTCAGTAATTTCCAGGTTACATTAATGAACTGAAATTGCAAAGTGTCAAAAGATTTTGGCAAAAAATACTTACTATAGCCATCCTTTTACATGGATGATTTTAGAGTATTTTGGCTATATTGCTTTCTCAAAATTAGTTTTTGGAATTTTAATATAATGACTCATTTTTAATATCCATCAAAGTCCTGGGTCATTGTTGTTCAGTCACTAAGTTGTATCCAACTCTATGTGACCCCATGAACTGCAGCATGCCAGGCTTTCCTGTCCATCACGATCTCCCAGAGTTTACTCAGACTCATGTCCATTATGTCAATGATGCCATCCAATCATCCTTTGTGGCCCGCCTTCTCCTCCTGCCCTCAGTCTTTTCCAGCATCAGGGTCTTTTCCAATGAGTCAGCTCTTTGTGTCAGTTGGCCAAAGTACTGGAGATTCAGCTTCAACATCACTCCTTCCAGTGAACATTCAGGGTTTATTTCCTTCAGGATTGACTGGTTAGATCTCCTTGCTGTCCAAGGGACTCTCAAGAGTCTTCTGCAGCACCACAATGCAAAAGCATCAGCTCTTCTTTATGGTCCGACTCTACTTCTTTATGGTCCACCACAATTTGAAAGCGTTCAAAAGCCCTGGGTATGTAACCACAAAGAGTTGGACACGGCTTAACAACTGAAGAACAAAGACAACAACAAAGGGAGCCATAGACAGGCTAACAAAAAACAGCTCTCATTAGGAAATCTGTTTTTCCCTAAAATTCCAAACTCAGATAATTTGACAGAGTGTGCGGTTGGAAAGGGAAAAAAGAGTCACAAGGTTTTGATGGCTTTCACTGAGTGTGGGTTCCATTCAATTAGCCATGTGTATTCATTGCATCAGGCTCTGTGAGAGTCAATGAGGACACAGAGATGATGAGGAATGTTCAAGAACACTAAAATTCTTTTAGTGATGGAAATTACAATCTATCCAAAAGCCAAAGGTTGAGTTTTAAAAGAAAAAGAGGGGAGTGGAAAGGAAGGGAAGGGGAAAGAAAATGGTTGCTATGTATCATTTAAACCCATCCTGGCATATGCATAAGCAGCTCTGGCTGCCTATAAATATTCTCTTCCCTTAAAACTTACACACATTTAGTACCCACCTACACTGATTTGCATTGTTCCTGCAGAAATTTTTCTACAACTTTTAAGCTAGATTATAAAATCCTACAAAATGAGAGAGGTATTTTATAATGTTTTGATTCTCTTCTCCCTCTGAGGCATTGATTAGTCTCTAAATTAATATTTGTTGAATTTTTTATAGAACCAAATATAGTTTGATGCAATCAATAGAAGCTCAGGAAATGTTCTTCTATAATTTAAAAATATAACTGATAATCAGGCAAAAATACTCTGTAGGTTATATTAATGTGCAAAAATACTCCTGAAAATAAAATCAGGAGCATACAAATTGAATCAAGGGGCTTAGTAGTAGAACTTTAAAAGCTATTCTATTTCTTGCCTAGTTTCAGCCACTCTGTAAGAAGACATAGGCCTGTAGGCATCTACAAATCCATTTCTCCCTATGTTGGACCTCAGCCTTGCTCACCTTTATTCAAACTGAGTGATAGTGCATAGCTTGTAAATTGTTATTAAATACAAGTACTAGAAAGGTCCAGGACCCTCAAGGTTAGCATGACACCAAAGACACAGATAATATACATAAAAAGAGAGAGACAGATAAAGGGATGAATAAGATAATGAAAGATTTCCTTGAAGATTTTGCCTTGGAAAAAATTATTACATGAATTCAACTTTTAGTATGAGCTTCCATTGGATTTCCCCACCCTTAAGATGACAATCTTCTTCCTTTTGAGACTTCAGGAAAGAACTGGCTTTCAAAAATTGGGTTAAGTCATTGAGTAGAGAAGAGTTTACTGGCTTAAATATATGGGGCAGAAGCGAAACAACCAAAGTACAAAAAAAGTGTTAAACGTCTCTTTAACTACTGCTCAATATTATCCTCTTATCATTAAATTATAATTCTAATCATTATAAACAAACTGGTGGTTTTAAATTTTTTATTTGCTGAAAATCTCCCAAATTAACTACTTCAGAGTCTCAAGGAAGCATTACACTCTAGAAATATATAGCATGGTAAAAGCTAGGAAAAAGGCAGGAAGGAAAGAAGGTAAGAGGGGGAGGGGAGGGGGCAAGGGAGGAGGGAGGGGGCATGGAGAGAAAGAAAAATGAATCTTGTCACTGAAGTATATGTAGATATATAACTACAGGCTGCCCTCCATATCCACAGGTTCCACATCTTTGAATTCAACCCACCATAGATCAAAAATAACTGAAAAAAATTTCAGAAATTTTCAAAAAGCAAAATTTGAATTTGTCACAGAGCAGCTATTTATATAGCATTTACATTGTACTCTCTATTATAAGTAATCTAGAGATGATTTAAAGTATACGGGAAGATATGTACTGGTTATATGCAAATACTATGTCATTTTATGTAAGGGACTTGAGCATCTGTGGAGTTTGGAACCAATCTCAGGAAATTCTGGAACCAATCCTTAGGTCTGTACTGTAAAATTAAATATATATGTGTATATACATATATATATATATACTATATATATACTAATATATAATATATATATTACACATATAATATATATGTATATATACATGTGCATGTGTTTATTTTTTTCTGAACACTGACTGCTGGAGTAACTCATGGAAAGAAAAATATTAGAAGCAGGAAGGAACATGAGGGATTGAAATAACCCTTGGTCTTCCAGCAGTGAGGAAATAGGAGAGCTCTCTCTGATAATGGATGAGGGGAAACTGAACAAGACCAAAAAAAATCATGAGGAGAAGAGGCCAAATTTAGAGTTTAGAGACAGAGGATGAGATGTGGGTAGTCACCTCAGTCGCCTTATTGCACTTTGTTCTTAAAATAATGGCTTCACACCCTCTGTCAGTATTCTGTGCTCTAGAATGTTGATTCTTTAAAAGGTAGTATACAAAGGCAGTGACTTACTACTACAAATGACATGGCAGGGCATTAGGAACAATTCAAAACCTACATTTTGAAATAATTTTCTAAAGTGTGGCATATACTTCCTTGTTCCATAGTTTCACTTTTTGGAAAAGTTATATTCAAAACCAATTAGAGACAGCAACAGTAACACAGAGAGCACATTTTCTGAGAAAATAAATTTTACTATGTTCAGCTTTTAGTACTTCTGCATAGCAATGAAAAATACTTTGTTTTAGTTCATTACAAGTTTATAAGTGGGGTTTCCAGGTGGTACTAGTTGTAAAGAATATGCCTGCCAATGCAGGAGACAGATGCAAGTTCGATTCCTGGGTTGGGAAAATCCTCTGGAGGAGGGCATGCAAAGCTACTCTGGTATTCTTGCCTGGAGAATCACATGGATATAGGAGTCTGGTGGGCTACAGTCCATAGGGTTACAAAGAGTCAGACACACTGAAGTGACTTAACATGCAGGCATAGCAATGAAAAATACTTTGTTTTAGTTCTTATGAGTTTAACCTATCTCTCTCTGATCTGGCCAGTTGTATTAAAGAAAATCATTGTTTTCACAATTGTATATTATTGTACAGAAAATTAGAACTTGTATATTATGAAAATGTATAATATAGAGACATAGGTTAATGAAGAGGTTAAATAGAAGAGATATCCACCTGTCTTTTTTCAGGTATCCTTTCAAACACACAAAAAATTAAAGTTATACACAAATTGTTCAAATTTTCCACTCCTTTTCTCTACCAGTCTTCAGCAGGAAAGGAGTAAATGGGGATTATCCTCATGGTTAGATTATTTGAACCCAATCCATTGGGGAATGCTAATTTGGACATTTTCTGGCTTAGACTGGGTTTAATGCACTGTTAAATTTCTTCCTTCATATGTAAAAGCAGATGATCTCATTTTCTTAAGTGACAAATGGATTCTGTACAGTATAGTTCATTCGTAGTGAACTTTACAAATGACTCACACCATATATGACTTGTGTAATTACATTTACATTTGCTTCTCATATTTACTCTAAAATGTCACTGAGTGCTTTTTAAAGTAGCACTATATGGCAAACTAAAGATGAAAAAACTTAGTTATACATTTCAGATTAATCCCAACACTGATTAGATCCATAGGAAAAATAAATCAACTTCACTCACTAGGGTTAACTGGAGTTTTTCATTTGGGATTTCTCTCTCTTACTCCATCTCCCCTAGAAGTCACACCAAAAGCCTCAAAGTCACACTAAAAGCTAATTACCATGTTGGAAAGCTGTGGCATTTTACTTGGAAATGTCACATGGCATAGTGAAAAGAACACTGAACTTATAATTAGAAGTCCAAGATTCAAAGCCTGGTTCTCCTCCTGTCTAGTGGGAATGAGTATGGTATTGTAGGTGCATCTCTAAAGCCCTTCTGACCTTTAACCAGGAATGTGACACTTAGGTCTCAGTTTCCTCATGACATATTTGTTTTTTAATAGTACTTGTTATGATCAAAAGAGACTATACCTGACAAACATTTAGATAAAATATTAAATTTATATACATATGAGAAATTTAAACTCTATTAAGTGAAAAATATCTTTTGCATATAAACCTATCCTATGACAGCTGGAAGGAACTTAAAAATTCACCATATGTATGTCTGTGCATGCTTGATTGGCATTCTTGAAACATGTTTCTCATTCATCAGGCATCTCATAGCAATAGACTGAAATTGCCTTGAAAAATCACAGTGGTAGAGCACTAAATGTCACTTAAAAAAAAGATTTTCCCTAAATTGCATAAAGGGATATGAGAAGAGTTGGCAAGAAAAGTAAAAGCCAAAACTATGAGTTTCAGGATATGTCTAGAGGGAGTCAAGGGAGCAGCTATACCAATATAGCTGAAGAGGAAAGACAGATACAGATGGAGGATATAGATTCCCTACCCACAACATTTAACTTCACCTGTCAGGTTAGGAGGTAGTGTATTCCGCATGTACTCCACCACTTTATGGCTTAATACCATTTGGCAAGTGTAGAATTTTTCCTCCCATAAGCACTCTCATGGGCTTGGTATTTTAGCACTTACAGCAACATAAATCCCACTGCCCTCTGTCAAGTAAGATGCATATTGTGCCCTTCATAACTTGGCTCAAAGCAATGAGATTTCACTTGTCTTGTCCAAACACTTTAGTGTGGTTATAATAGGCAATGGTGACTCTGTAAAACTGGGAAATCAGGTAGAATGTGATGCATAATTTTAGAGATTACTACAAACTAAAAGTGTCAAAGTTTCACCCATTACAAAATTTTAGATCTAGTTAAAAGAAACTACAAAACTTTTGAAATCTAATGAATAAACTATTGCTTGGATCCTCTTCATGAGATCCAACTCACTGTCATTCAAAATAGCTCTTTTATCTTTTCACTTTTCTGTAGTTGCTCAGTCATGTTTGACTCTGCAGCCCTCCAGTCTCCTCTGTTCATGGAATTCTCCAGGTGAGAATACTGGAGGGGCTTGCTATTCCCTTCTGCAGGGGATCTTGCTGACCCAGGGATTAAACCGGGTCTCCTGCATTGCAGGCAGATTCTTTCATCTCTGGATAACTTAAATTATGTAGATACCAAAACTCTTTCCATGCATCTACTAAATATTGATTTTATCAGTGGTCAGGGAAAATAAACTTCTGTTTAACCTTAATGAACTTTAAAAAGTTGATAATATTATGCCAGATTTTTTTTGATCAAGCTAAATATTTCTTCAACCAAATTTATGTAGATTGTTAGTCATGTATCATTTTAACCACTCTCCTATGAATATGTTCCAGTTTGTCTATGCGTTCACATTGTAGTATTCAAAAGTGGATATCTTAGATCAATGGTTGTTTAATCGATAACATACTATGGAACACTTACTTTCTTTTCCTATACATTAAAATTCTACTATTTGAGTATTAAATATTACATCAGCTTTTAATAATAGATTGCTATTATATGACTATCATAGAGTCTAATAAAATCTCTGAGTTTATTTTTTATCATAAAAACCATCACATTATTGTAAAGTAATTATCCTCCAATTAAAATAATTAAAAAAATAAAGAGATAAAAAGTACCTAAAATAATAAAATCTGAGTTTACTTTAAAATTTTTATTATTAGAAATTCTAAATGTATACAAAAACAGACTAATATAGAAAATACCCCATTCATCACCCTGCTTCAATAATTTTCAGTTTCTAGAATGTTCCTGGCCTTTAAGCCATAAAGTTGGTTGAATATTACCTATAAAGTAATGAAGAGAGAATAAAATGTTTTAAAGCAGGATTTATTAAACTACAAATTGCACTAGAAAACTCATGTAAGTGGTTGTGGGAAGAAAAATACAATGCCCACCACATGACAAAACCAGATGCATTTCTTAGAGATTTCACTCTCTCAAAGTAGAGAATGAATTACAAGAACTATATTAGATGGAACATTGCTCAACCCAAAGATGTCTACATCCTCCCAGGTCTACTGCATTGCAGGCAGATTCTTTACCAACTGAACTACAAGGGAAGCTCATTAATAAATATTATTAGTTTAACATTTTGAAATTATTTATGCATCACCATAGCTTTTCTTCAAGTAGAAATTGCTCTTAAAACTCAGCTCACTTTATCTTATCAACAAGGAAAACATCAGAAATCTTGTCAAATGCTTGACTAAAATCCAGAACCTGTCTGCAAAGCCTCTAATATCCCCAATCTGTTAAGCTACTAACCATATTAAAAGAAGAAATTATTTAGTCGGAAAAGACTATTTGTGTGAACCCATACTGTCACTGAAGAGTATGTGTTCCTTCTTTCAGGTACCGTGTGCTGTGCTTAGTTTCTTAGTCATGTCTGACTCTGCGACCTGGTGGACTGTAGCCTGCCAGGCACCTCTGTCCATGGTGGATTCTGCAGGCAAGAATGCTGGAGTAGGTTGCTATGCCATCCTTCAGGGGATCTTCTCAACCCAGGGATTGAACCCAGGTCTCCAGCATTGCAGGCAGATTCTTTACTGTTTGAGCCACCAGGGAAGTCCTTTTTTCAGGTGTTCACTAATAATTTCTCTTAAAATCAGTTCAAGAATTTCATCTGAAATCAATGTCAACTTCATTTGGCTGATGTTTGTCCAATGTTTCAATCCTAAGTTATTTCATTCCAGAAACCTATGCTTAGTATTTCTTATGATATAAAATATTGTGAAAGTTTATAAACAGTTTGCAGTCTGGGAAAAGTCATTCTCAGGGTTCCAAACCTCATAATAAATATGATTCCTGGAGATTATAACAGTGTTTTCAGCATTTATAATTTCTAGATTTTTAAAAAAGATTTAAACATAATAGAAAGATTTTCAGTGAGAAATTTAGCAACCAGGTAAGCTTCTCTATCCAGGGTCTCCCATTTTTCCAGCTTTCTCTTCATCTTCCCAAAGTTCCAAAGCTCTGAATCAGAAATGGGACTAGCTTCTGAAATACACAAATCTCTTTCATTTATTTCTCAGGGTTTTTTAAGAAGTGTTAACTAATATGACCGCAAAGAGTCGGACACAACTGAGACTTCACTTTCACTTTTCACTTTAATGCATTGGAGAAGGAAATGGCAACCCACTCCAGTGTTCTTGCCTGGAGAATCCCTAGGACAGGGGAGCCTGTGGGCTGCCGTCTATGGGGTCGCACAGAGTCGGACACGACTGAAGCGACTTAGCAGCAGCAGCAACAACTAATATGAAACATAATATTTAGCCTCTTATGTTCTCACATGCAGAGTACAGTGTTATCAACTTTGTGAACAATGTTGATCTGCACAAGCAGATCTTTACAACTGTTTCATCATTTTTGTCTGAACCTCTGAGCTCATTGAGCAGCAATTTGCCAATTCTCCTTCCCATTGCCCCTGGCAGCCATGGTTCTAATCTTTGTTTCCAGAGCTTGACTACTTTAGATAAATACTAATCTACTATTCCATGGACATAGGAGCCTGGTGGGCAATAGTCCATGGAGTCGCAAAGAGTCAGAAATGACTGAGCAACTAACACTTTCAGTTTTTCAAGCTATGTTTGTATGAGTTTAGCCTTTTCAGATTCTACACATAAATGAACACTATGTAGTACTTATTTTCCTCTGTCTGATTTATTTAACTTGGCATAATGTCCTCAAGTCTCACCCATGTGTTGAAAATGGAAGGATTATTTCATTTTCATGGCTGAATAATATCTCATTGCATATATATATACAATATTTCCTTTGTCATTCATCCATTGAGGGACACAAATTGTTTTCAGCTCTTGGCCATTGTGAATATGGGTTGAATGAAGATGGGAGTACAGATATCTACTCAAGTTGTTGTTTAGTCGTGTGTTGTGTCCAATTCTTGCAACCCCATGGACTGTAGCCCACTAGTTTCCTTTGTCCATGAGATTTCCCAGGCAAGAATATTGAAGTCAGTTGCCATTTACTTCTCCAAAGGATCTTCCTGACCCAAGGATCGAACCCATGTCTCCAGATTTTCAGGTGAATTATTTTATTGCTGACCAACCAGGGAAATCTCATCTATTCAAGATTCTACTTTAAATTATTTTAGATAGATACCCAGAAGTGGACTTGATGGATCACATGGTACTTTTATTTTTAATTCTTTGAGAAGTTAGCATTCCGTTTTCCATTACATCTGTACCATCTTACATTATAGATTTGTTTCTTAACTAGAGCTTCAATGTATCATCATTTGCACTACACTAGTACACGAACAATAACAAGTACCTTCTATGCTTGCTATCTCCACAACATTTTACTGAAGAACTATGAGTCACTATCAATTTATTTCTTGTTCATTGCCCAGTCCCTGAGATGTGTTCGACTCTTTGCGACCGCATGAACTGAAGCATGCCAGGCTTCCCTGTTCTTCACTGTCTCCTGAGTTTGCTTAAATTCATGTCCATTGAGTCAGTGACGCCATCCAACCATCTTATCCTCCTGTTGTTCCCTTCTCCTCCTGTGTTTAATCTTTCCCAGTAGCCAAAGTATTGGAGCTTCAACTTCAACATCAGTCCTTCCAATGAATATTCAGTGTTGATTTCCTTTAGGATTGATTGGTTTGATCTCCTTGCAATCCAGGGCCTCTCAAAAGTCTCTTCTAGCACCACAATTGGGAAGCATCAATTCCTGGGCATTTGGGCTTTTTTTGTGGTTCAATTCTCACAACCATACATAACTACTGGAAAAACCAAAGCTTTGACTAGGTGGATCATTGTTGGCAAATTAATGTCTCTACTTTTTAATATGCTTTCAAAGTTTGTCTTAGCTTTTATTCCAAGGAACAGGCATCTCTTAATTTTGTGCCTGCAGTGACCATCTGCAGTGATTTTGGAGCCCAGGAAAATAAAATCTGCCACTGTTTCCACTTTGTCCCCATCTATTTTTCAGTAAATTAAAACTAGTAGAGGTGAAATAGGACATTTTTCACATATCAACTTCTTAAGTGGCTCATGTTACATAGTAAAAGAAAGCACTGCTTTCATTTGTGATTTAGGTAGTAGCATTGTCAATTTGCAACTATTCCTAATTGACTCATTCTCAGCAGGAAAAAAAAAAAAATAGCATGACAGAAGTGGTATAAGTAATATATATCCAAACAGTTTTAAGCCTTTCAATGATAGGCAGGTATATGCTAATGGGTGAGACACAAGCTTTCACTTAAGTAAATGTGTTAAGGAATGCATGCAAACAAAGTCACAAAAACATCTAAGTGTAGAGAAAATTCACAAAAAGAAAGCTTGACCTCTTAACTTTGTCAGTTCTGATTTCCATCATGTTTCATAAAATAATTAACAATAAAATGCAGGTGGCATATCCAACAGCTTTTAGTTAACCTAATTTTTTTTCCTGTTTTTAATAAATAACTTTTTAGGAGGGAGGAACAAGAGGGCGGAGGAATAGGACAGTGAGACCACTTTCTCCCCCACAAATTCATCAAAAGAACATTTGAACGTGGAGTAAAGTCCACAAAACAACTTCTGAATGCTGGCAGAGGACATCAAGCACCCAGAAAAGCAGCACATTGTCTTCTAAAGGAGGTAGGAAAAAACATAAAAGATAAAAAGAGAGACAAAAGAGGTAAGGACAGAGCTCCGTCCCAGGAAGGGAGGCTTTAAAAAGAGAGAAGTTTCTAAACACCAGGAAACACTCTCACTGATGAATCTGTGGTGAGCCTTAGAACCTCAGAGGGCCACATAACCAGGAGGAAAAAAAAAGAAACAATTAAAACCCACAGATTACCCGCCAAATGGTAACTCCCAGCAGAGAAGCAGCGCAGATGCCTGCATATGCCATTAGCAAGCTGGGGCTGGGCAGGGAGGAGCCGGCTGAACTGCTTAGAGAGAGGACTGGGCTTGAATGCTGAGAGAACAATCTGAGAGAACTGGGGATAGCAAAGCAGACTGGGATAGCTTCCCCCGTGAAAAGGCGGGAAGACCTAACCTAAGACTCCACCAGCTCCGCTCACAGAACAAAGGACTGAGCAGAGCGAGCCGGCTGCGGTCGGCCCATCCCCCATCCCCTGCTGAGACAGGCAGGGAGGTCAGCCAGAACTGGAGGGAGAAACCACGGCCCCAGAAAGGCATCTGATACAAACTGAAGGCAGGCTTGTTGCTAATCAAGACTTCTTGGGCTCGGGCTGGTCAATATCCACCTGAGAAGGTGCGCTGGTTGTACATCCAGAAAACCGAGTGGCAGGGACTGGGGAGGCGATAAGTTGCAGCGACCGTACTCGCCAAACACTTGGTCACCTGAGCTGCTCGGACCGGGGAAGGCACAAAACGCAGGCCCAACCAAGTCTGCACCTTTGTGGAGTACCCGAGAAACTGAACTTGAGCCACTCAGACCTTGGAAGTGCATACAACCCAGCGCCGGCCTCGGACAGTTCCTGGCAGAGCAACCTAGAGCCTGTGCAGTGTAGACTGGGATAACACACGTGCTGTGAGTGGGGACAAACCCAGTGTGGCTGAGACACTACGAGCACTCCCCACAGACCCCAGAGATATTTGTCTGCAGCATTCTTCCCTTCCCAGAACAGGACTGAACAACTGAGCCTACAAGTGTCCACCCGCCCCCTAATATCAGGGCGGAAATTAGACATTGAAGAGACCAGCAAACAGAAGCTAAAACATTCCTATCTTGGAAATGACAGATAGAGAAGTCTAGAGACTACTCCAAGAGTAAGACCAAAAACCAGAGGCAAGAGGCTTAAGCCAGAATCCTGAGAACACCAGAGAACTCTTGACTCCAAGGAACATTAATCGCTAGGAGCTCATCAAACGCCTCCATACCTACACTAAAACCAAGCACCACCCAAGGGTCAACAAGTTCCAGAGCAAGACATACCATGCAAATTCTCCAGCAAAACAGGAAAATAGCCCTGAGCTTCAATATACAGGCTGCCCAAAGTCTCTCCAAGCCCACTGACATCTCATAACTCATTACTGGACGCTTCATTGAACTCTGGAGAGAAGAAATCCAGCTCCACCCACCAGAACACCGACACAAGCTTCCCTAACCAGGGAACCATGACAAATCACCTGTCCAACCCCACACACAGCAAGGAAACTACATAATAAAAAGAACTTCACAAACTGCCAGAAGAGGGAAAGCCCACCCCAAGCAAAGCAATATAAGCAAGATGAAGAGGCAGAGAAATTCCCAGCAAGTAAAGGAACAAGATAAATGCCCACCAACACAAACAAAAGAGGAAGATATAGGGAATCTACCTGATAAAGAATTTCGAATTTTGATGGTGAAAATGATTCAAAATCTTCAAAGCAAAATGGAATTACAGATAAATAACCTGGAGAAGAGGATTGAGAAGATGGAAGAAAGGCTTAATAAAGACTTAGAGGAAATAAAAAAGAGTCAGTGTACAATGAATAATGCAATAGATGAGATCAGAAACACTCTGGAGGGAACAACAGTAGAATAACAGAGGCAGAAGACAGGATAAGCAAGCTAGAAGATAGAATTGTAGAAATAAATGAAGCAGAGAGGAAAAAAGAAAAACAAATTAAAAGAAATGGGGACAGTATTAGAGACCTCTGGGACAATATTAAACACTCCAACATCCGAATCATAGGAGTCCCAGAAGAAGAAGACAAAAAGAAAGACCATGAGAGAATACTTGAGGAGATAATAGTTGAAAACTTCCCTAAAATGGGGAAAGAAATAATCACCCAAGTCCAAGAAACCCAGAGAGTCCCCAACAGGATAAACCCAAGGCGAAATACTCCAAGACACATATTAATCAAATTAACAAAGATCAAACGCAAAGAACAAATACTAAAAGCAGCAAATAACACACAAGGGGATTCCCATAAGGATAACAGCTGATCTTTCAACAGAAACTCTTCAGGCCAGGAGGGAATGGCAAGACATACTTAAAGTGATGAAAGAAAATAACCTACAGCCCAGATTACTGTACCCAGCAAGGATCTCATTCAAATATGAAGGAGAAATCAAAAGTTTTACAGACAAGCAAAAGCTGAGAGAATTCAGCACCACCAAACCAGCTCTCCAACAAATGCTAAAGGATCTTCTCTACACAGGAAACACAGAAAGGGTGTATAAACTCGAACCCAAAGCAATAAAGAAAATGGCAATGGGATCATCAGTTCAGTTCAGTTCAGTCGCTCAGTCGTGTCCGACTCTCTGCGACCCCATGAATCACAGCACGCCAGGCCTCCCTGTCCATCACCAACTCCCGGAGTTCACTCAAACTCATGTCCATAGAATCGGTGATATCATCCAGCCATCTCTTTCTCTGTCGTCCCCTTCCTTCTCCTTCTGCCCCCAACCTTTCCCAGCATCAGAGTCTTTTCCAGTGAGTCAACTAATCGCATGAGGTGGCCAAAGTATTGGAGTTTCAGCTTTAGTATCAGTCCTTCCAATGAACACCCAGGATTGATCTCCTTTAGAATGGACTGGTTGGATCTCCTTGCAGTCCAAGGGACTCTCAAGAGTCTTCTCCAGCACCACAGTTCAAAAGCATCAATTCTTCGGCGATCAGCTTTCTTCACAATCCAACTGTCACATCCATACATGACCACGGGAAAAACCACAGCCTTGACTAGACTAACCTTGGTTGGCAAAGTAATGCCTCTACTTTTAAATATAATATCTAGGTTTGTCATAACTTTCCTTCCAAGGAGTAAGCGTCTTTTAATTTCATGGCTGCAATCAGCATCTTCAGTGATTTTGGAGCCCAAAAAATAAAGTCTGACACTGTTTCCAATAATTACCTTAAACGTAAATGGGTTGAATGCCCCAACCAAAAGACAAAGGCTGGCTGAATGGATACAAAATCAAGAACCCCACATATGTTGTCTACAAGAGACCCACCTCAAAATGAGGGACACATACAGACTGAAAGTGGAGGGCTGGAAAAAGATTTTCCATGCAAATAGAGACCAAAAGAAAGCAGGAGTAGCAATACTCATATCAGATAAAAAAGACTTTAAAACAAAAGCTGTGAAAAGAGACAAAGAAGGGAATTACATAATGATCAAAGGATCAATCCAAGAAGAAGATATAACAATTATAAATATTTATGCACTCAACATAGGAACACCGCAATATGTAAGACAATTACTAACAAGTATGAAAGGGGAAATTAACAACAACGCAATAATAGTGGGAATTTTCATACCCTACTTACATCTATGGATAGATCAACTAAACAGAAAATTAACAAGGAAACACAAACTTTAAATGATACAATAGACCAGTTAGACCTAATAGATATCTATAGGACATTTCATCCCAAAACAATGAAATTCACCTTTTTCTCAAACGTACACGGAACCTTTTCCAGGATAGATCACATTCTGTGCCATAAATCTAGCCTTGGTAAATTCAAAAAAATTGAAATCATTCCATTCATCTTTTCTGACCACAATGCAGTAAGATTAGATCTCAATTACAGGAGAAAAACTATTAAAAATGCCAACATATGAAGGCTGAACAACACGCTGCTGAATAATGAACAAATCATAGAAGAAATTAAAAAAGAAATCAAAATATGCATAGAAATGAATGAAAATGAAAACACAACAACCCAAAACCTCTGCGACACTGTAAAAGCAGTGCTAAGGGGGAAGTTCATAGCAATACAGGCACACATCAAGAAACAAGCAAAAAGTCAACTAAATAACCTAACTCTACACCTAAAGAAACTAGAAAAGGAAGAAATGAAGAACCCCAGGGTTAGTAGAAGGAAAGAAATCGTAAAAATTAGGGCAGAGATAAATGCAAAAGAAACAAAAGAGACCATAGCAAAAATCAACAAAGCCAAAAGCTGGTTCTTTGAGAAGGTAAATAAAATTGACAATCCACTAGCCAGACTCATCAAGAAACAAAGGGAGAAGAACCAAATCAATAAAATTAGAAATGAAAATGGAGAGGTCACAACCGACAACACAGAAATACAAAGGATTATTAGAGAATACTATCAGCCATTATATGGCAATAAAATGAATAACCTGGAAGAAATGGACAAATTCCTAGAAAAGTACAACTTTCCAAAACTGAACCAGGAAGAAATAGAAAATCTGAGCAGACCCATCACAAGCACGGAACTAGAGGCTGTAATCAGAAATCTTCCAGCAAACAAAAGCCCAGGTCCAGATGGCTTCACAGCTGAATTCTACCAAAAATTTAGAGAAGAGCTAACACCTATTCTACTCAAACTCTACCAGAAAATTGGTGAGGAAGGGAAACTTCCAAACTCATTCCATGAGGCCACCATCACCCTAATCCCAAAACCTGGTAAAGATCCCACAAAAAAGAAAACTACAGGCCAAAATCACTGATGAACATAGATGCAAAAATCCTTAAAAAAATTCTAGCAATCAGAATCCAGCAGCAACACATTAAGAAGATCATATATCATGACCAAGTGGGCTTTATCCCAGGAATGCAAGGATTCTTCAATTTCTGCAAATCAATCAACGTAATACACCACATTAACAAACTGAAAAATAAAAATCATATGATTATCTCAATAGATGCAGAGAAAGCCTTCGACAAAATTCAACATCCATTTATGATAGAAACCCTCCAGAAAGTGGGAATAGAAGGGACATATCTCAACATAATAAAAGCTATATACGACAAACCCACAGCAAACATTATCCTCAATGGTGAAAAACTGAAAGCATTTCCCCTAAAGTCAGGAACAAGACAAGGGTGCTCACTCTCACCACTACTATTCAACATAGTTCTTGAAGTTTTGGCTACAACAATCAAAGCAGAAAAAGACATAAAAAGAATACAAATTGGAAAAGAAGAAGTAAAACTTTCACTGTTTGCTGATGACATGATCCTCTACACAGAAAACCCTAAAGACTCTACCAGAAAACTACTAGAGCTAATCAATGAATATAGTAAAGTTGCAGGATATAAAATCAACACACAGAAATCCTTTGCATTCCTATACACTAATAATGAGAAAATAGAAAGGGAAATTAAGGAAACTATTCCATTCACTGTTGCAACGAAAGGAATTAAATACTTAGGAATATATCTACCTAAGGAAACAAAAGACTTGTACATAGAAAACTATAAAACACTAGTGAAAGTAATCAAAGAGGACACTAATAGATGGAGAAATATACCGTGTTCGTGGATTGGAAGAATAAATATTGTGAAAATGAGTATACTATCCAAAGTAATTTATACATTCAATGCAATCCCTATCAAGCTACCAACGATATTTTTCACAGAACTAGAACAAATAATCTCACAATTTGTATGGAAATACAAAAAACCTCAAATAGCCAAAGCAATCTTGAGGAAGAACAATGGAACTGGGTGAATCAACCTGCTGGACTTCAGGCTCTACTACAAAGCCACAGTCATCAAGACAGTATAGTACTGGCATAAAGGCAGAAATATAGATCAATGGAACAAAATAGAAAGCACAGAGATAAATCCACGCACCTATGGACACCTTATCTTTGACAAAGGAGGCAAGAATATAAAATGGAGAAAAGACAGTCTCTTTAACAAGTGGTGCTGGCAAAACTGGTCAGCCACTTGTAAAAGAATGAAACTAGAACACTTCCTAACACCACACACCAAAATAAACTCAAAATGGATTAGAGAGCTAAATGTAAGACCAGAAACTATAAAACTCTTAGAGGAGAACATAGGCAAAACACTCTCTGACATAAATCACAGCAGGATCCTCCAAGACCCACCCCCCAGAATATTGTAAATAAAAGCAAAAATAAACAAATGGGACCTAATTAAAATCAAAAGCTGCTGCACAGCAAAGGAAACTATAAGCAAGGTGAAAAGACAGCCTTCAGAATGGGAGAAAATAATAGCAAATGAAGCAACTGATAAAAGATTAATCTCCAAAATATACAAGCAGCTCCTGCAGCTCAATTCCAGAAAAATAAATGACCCAATCAAAAAATGGGCCAAAGAATAAACAGACATTTCTCCAAAGAAGACATAAAGATGGCTAACGAACACATGAAAAAATGTTCAACATCCCTCATAATCAGAGAAATGCAAATCAAAACCACAAAGAGATAACATTTCACAAAAGTCAGAATGGCTGCTATCCAAAAGTCTACATGCAATAAATGCTGGAGAGGGTGTGGAGAGAAGGGAACCCTCTTACACTGTTGGTGGGAATGCAAACTAGTACAGCCACTATGGAGAACAGTGTGGAGATTCCTCAAAAAACTGGAAATAGAACTGCCATATGATCCAGCAATCACACTCCTGGGCATACACACCGAGGAAACCAGAATTGAAAGAGACCCATGTACTCCAATGTTCATTGCAGCACTGTTTATAATAGCCAAGACATGGAAGCAACCTAGATGTCCATCTGCAGACGAATGGATAAGAAAGCTTTGGTACATATACACAATGGAGTATTATTCAGCCATTAAAAAGAATGCATTTGAACCAGTTCTAATGAGGTGGATGAAACTAGAGCCTATTATACAGAGTGAAGTAAGCCAGAAAGAAAAACACCAATACAATATACTAACGCATATATTGGAATTTAGAAAGATGCAAATGATAACCCTGTATACGAGACAGCAAAAGAGACACAGATGTATAGAACAGTCTTTTGGACTCTGTGGGAGAGGGCGAGGGCGGGAGGGTTTGGGAGAATAGCATTGAAACATGTATATTATCATATGTGAAATGAATCGCCAGTTCAGGGTCAATGCATGTTACAGGATGCTCGGGGCTGGTGTGCGGGGATGACCCAGAGGGAGGATAAGGGGAAGAGGGAGGTGGGAGGGGGGTTTGGGAGGGGGAACTCATGTACACCAGGGGCGGATTCATGTCAATGTATGGCAAAACCAACCAATATAATATTGTAAAATAATTAGCCTCCAATAAAAATAAAAATTAAAAAAAAATAACTTTTTCCTTGTGTTGTTTCCTGAATATCTAAAAATATTATCTTGAGATTCCTCAGGTGGATTTTAAAGTTGTGTTACTGCATCCTTTCTTCATGCCACAAGTGAAGCTTGTTTCTCGTATGGGAGTTAATAAATAAGGGCTACTTATTGCCCAAATGTTTCCTTGGGCTGAGTTACATGTGGGAGTTATATACACTTTTAGTATAGTGGTAGCAGTGGATATAGTATAGTAGTGGATGTATCAAACATGCACACATGGTCTGTTAATGATAATTCTCATATTGTCTCAGAAAACAATATTCTGCTAATATTAGTTAAAGCCAGATGACAACACATACTAAAATTTGAAAGCTATCTAAACTGGTGGATGCTGCATTTTATTCTCTCTTTCTATCTAATGCATTTTTCTTAAGTATAGAAAGTATTAATAATTTTAAAAAAAAGTATATTTAAAATTCCACATGAACAGGTGACATATTTACTCTTAAGTGTCATCAAATCATTGAAAAGATAATTAGATATATAGGAGGTATTGAATACATTCTTCAATAATCTCAATATTCCAGCTCAGATGGTTTCTGGTGCTATCTCTTCCCCATCCCCATTCTGCAGGTGATTAGGGAACTTTTCTCAAGACGAAATTCAAGGTTAATGATGGAGTTAAAAATGAAATTTGCTTCCTGAGTCATTCTGTCTTCCTTTCACCTCAACCTGGTATTTGCTTGCATGATTTCATAGTAGTGAGGAAGATATGAATGTAAATAAATAAAAAAATGAAGAAATCAGAGGAAACTGAATGCTGATGATCTCAATAGTTCTTAAAGTTTGCTTATCTAATATCAAACAGGCAATTCTCTCAGAAGTTGGGGAAAGCTTAATACAGTCATCAAAGTCCTTTTTACAATTACAGGGGTATTAAAGAAAATGTCCAACAGTGAGGGGTGAATCTTAAGTAGTTTGAAGGTTGCATTTAGATGATGAAGATAAGAGCAATAATAATTAATGCTACTGTTGAGCCTTGTTCCTGGAAGCTCAGAGTATTTATCTAAAGGTCAAATGATATAAACCCCTGATAGCTACAAAATTAGACTGAAAAACTGAACATTTTGTATTTTTTCCTGCCCTTTTATTTTCCTAAAATAAGGAAAAAACAAACAAACAAACAACAACTGGTTTTTGGTCTTAGGACATATGTGTGAGAATTTTAGCACAAATTTGCTTTAAAAAGTGATGAGGGTATTTTCAACTTTCAGTAAGAAGAACTAATGTAGTGCTGAGTTTAAAGGAATTGTTAGGGTCGAGGATCAAGATGGAAGAGGAGTAGGGAGGAGAGTTCACCTCCTTTCACAGAAACATTGAAAATATATCCGCAAGTGGAACGATTCACAAAGAACAGCTTCTGAGCACTGACAGAAGACCTGAGACTTCCAAAAAGACAATAAAACCTCGATGTAACCGGGTAGGACAAAAGGAAAAAGAAAAAGAAATCAGGATGGGGCCTGCGCCCCGATGAGAGGGCTGTGAAGGAGGAAATGTTCCTGTACCTTGGAAAGGCTCCTGACCAGCAGAGAAATTAGACCAGATGGATGAGGGCGTTTTGAAGCCAGTAAACAGGAGAGTAGTTTGTGGAAGGCAAAATGGAGAGCTACCTGCACAGAGCGTTAGCACCTCCACTCTGCTCCCCAACCTGAAAAATACTCCTCTGTCAGTGAGGGTGGGGGTCGGGTGCTGAGCTCAGACTATGAAGCTTGGCCCCAGGGAGAGGACCAGGGTTAGGCACAGAAATAGTTTGAAGGGTTCAGGCCATGGCAACTGCGGGTTGTTAGGAATAAGCCTGGGCCCACCAAAGAGAAAATTACTGGAAGAGGCGTGAGGAGAGGAGTGGGACCACCATAAAAACATCTTTCCCCATGAGGGCTCCCAGGTAAGAAGAGTCTGTCTAGAGGAGCACCAGAGGAGGCTTAGTCACCACTATCATCTTGGGCTCCAGGATAGACAGCTCTTCCAGGACTGGAGGCAGACACCAGGCCCTGCTCCTATTAACCAGAAAGGGTGTGGACAGATCTAGCCACTAGCCATTCCACCAACTGGGCCCTAGGACCAGCCCATTCTATTCCAGGAGGGTGTAGACTGCTTCCCAATCTAGAAATGTGCCAGTGGTCACAGGACTCACCACCACTGACCAGGAAGGGCTCAGACAGATCCAGCCACTAGTAATTCCACCAGAAGCACCCACCCACCACCACTGACCCAGAGGATGTAGAAATTCTTCTGTCAGTGGGAAATACATCAGATTTTCTAGAACGTGCCCCCACTGACCTGGGAGGGTGAAAAATAGCTGTCATTAGTGGGAAATCCACCAGCAGTTGCCAGTACCTGCTCTGATGTCTCAGGAGGGTATGGATAACTCTACCCACCAAGAAATATATCAGTAGATTCCTGAAAGTGCCCCATTGTCCTGGGAGCATGTAGAAAATTCTTGCTACTAGGAAATCTGCCAGTGGATTCCGAGACCCATCCTGCTTACCTAGGAAGGCACAGATAGCTTCTCCCACCAGTAAATTCACCCAGCAGAGGGGCTAAAGCCACAGCTAAGACCTGGGGCCTGTGTGACTGAGGGAGAAGGGTTTAACTCTTTCCTTATGGCTGCACAAACTGTGGAGTTATACCTTTGCTGATGGCTTCCTAAATTCAGTGCCTGAAAAACAGTTAGAAGGGCAAGTGCTTTTGCAGATGGGACAGGTATGGCTATAGCAGTTGTGAATTCTGTGGGCACACTCACGTGGGGATAGGCAGAATTGGAGCTGCCTCCATAGCTCCCACCATGGATCCAGGTACAGGACTACTGCAGCACTGGGACCTAACCTCAGTGTACCTGTGCCAGAGGACAAGTGAAAACAACTACTGCAAGTCACCAGGGCCAATTGCTATCATGCCCACAGTTTAGGTGGAACGAAGAGCAATGCAGACAGCAGTGTACTTTGTTAGCCCACACAACAGGTAAAAGAGGACACAACAGAGGACACTCACAGGTCTTCAGCTCCAATGGAGGAAAATTCAGTGATTTTCCCCCAAGTGGGAATGCTACAATCCTGTCTACCTTGCATCACAGATCAGGATCACAGCTGAGAGCTAGATCTGGGGTGCTATACTCCAACAACTAGGGAATAGACCTGGCTCCTGACAGGGCAGTGATAAGTGAAAGTGAAAGTGAAGTTGCTCGGTTGTGTCTTACTCTTTGTGACCCCATGGATTGTAGCCTACCAGGCTCCTCCGTCCGTGGGATTTTCCAGGCAGGAATACTGGAATGGGTTACCATTTCCTTCTCCAGGAGATCTTCCCAACCCAGGGATTGAACCCAGTCTCCTGCATTGTAGGCAGACACTTTATCGTCTGAGCCAACAGGGAAGTCCATTGGCAGGTCGGTATAAACACCCGACAGGGTTTCTGCCATAAGCCATATGAGGTAACTGCAGAACCACAGAACAGGGCTTCTCACTTGCTTCATACAGGGCATGTTATTCATTCACACAAGCACACTGTAGAGTTAGTCAAGTACAGCAGAAAACATGTTCACTAGGAGAACAAAGAACTAGAGCTCCAAGCATCCTTACCTTATTCTGAAGAATCTTGGATGAGCGCCAAAGATGAAAGATTGCTGCTGAACCACAAAAGATGCCAGGATTCTTGGCCTTTGGAGGAGAAGAATTCAATCTGGGTCAGCGACAAGGCTTGATTGCTCAAAGATTTTGTGTAATAAAATTTTATTAAAGTGTAAAAGAGAGAAAGCTTCTGACACAGACATCAGAAAAGAGCAGAAAGAGTGCCCCAGTGATAAGCGCATAATAAAGAGGAAGCCCTGTTCAATATCTAGGGCAGGCTCTGTTCACCACGACACCAATCAAAGCCCCCCTATCAAGTGGATAACAGGAAAAGCCTCTCAACCAGCCTCACCCACCAAGGGGCAAACTCCAGAGGCAAGAGGAAATGAAATCCTGCAGCCTGCAGAAAGGAGAGCACAAACAGAATAAGTCTGAAAAAATAAAATGACAAAGAATAATGTCGCAGGTGAAGGAGCAAGACAAAAACTTACAAGAACAAATAAACAAAGATGTGATAAGCAATCCATCTGAAAAAGAATTCAGAGTAATGATGCTAAAAATAACCCAAGATTTTAGAAACAGAATGGAAGCACAGATTGAGACAATAGCAGAAAGGTTTTACAACGATCTTGAAGAACTAAAGAACAAACAGACAGGGTTGAACAAGACAATAATTGAATTTAAAATTCACCAGAAGGATTCAATAATCAAATAACAGAGGCAGAAGAACAGATAAGTGACCTGGAAGAGGGAATGGTGGATATCTCAGCCACAGAACAGAATAAAGAAAAGAGAATGAGAAGTGAGAACAGTCTCAGAGACTTCTGAAACATTTATCACACCAGCATTCAAACCATAGGGATTCTAGAAAATGAAGAGAAAGGGTCTGAGAAAATATTTGAACAGATGATAGTTGAAAACTTCCCTAGCATGGGAAAAAAAATAGTCACCCAAGTCCAGGAAGCACAGAGAATCCCTCATAAGATAAACCCAAGAGGAATACACCAAGACACATATTAATCAAACTAACAAAAATTACATACAAAGAAAAAATATTAAAAGCAACAAATCACATACAAGGGAATCCTCATAAATTTAGCAGCTGATTTTTAAGCAGAAACTATGCACGACAGAAGGGAGTGGCAAAATGTATTTAAAAGTGATGAAAAAGAAAACCCTACAACCAAGAATCCTCTACCCAGCAAGGCTCTCATTCAGATTCAACAGAGGAATTAAAAGCTTTACAGACAAACAAAAGCTAAGAGAACTCAGCACCACCAACCAGTGTTACTACAATTGCTAAAGGAGCTTCTCTAGGCAGGAAAAGCAAGAGAAAAGAACAGAAGAGGAAGGGAAGAAAAAAAAGGCCTACAAAAACAAGCCCAAAACAAGAAAAAGGCAACAGGAACATACATATCTATAATTACCTTGGGCTTCTCAGCCTGTGCACCACAACAATTAAGCCTGTGCTCTAGAGTGCAGAAACCGCAACTACTGAAACCTGAGAGCAAGCTCTGGAGCCTGTGCTCTGCAACAAGACAAGCCACTGCAATAAGAAGTCTGTACACCACACCTAGAGAGTAGCCCTCACTCGGCATAGCTAGAGAAAAGCCTACTCAACAATGAAGACCTGAGACAGCCAAAAATAAATAAATAAATAAAACTTAAAAAAAAAAAAAACCTTAAATTTAAATGGATTAAGTGCTCCAATCAAAAAATAAAGACTGGCAGAATGAATACAAAACCAAGACACATATATGAGCTGTCTTCAAGAGACACGCTCAGGACCTAGGGACACATATAGATTGAAGGTAAGGAATGGAAAAAGATATCTCATGCAAATGGAAATCAAAATAATGTTGAAATAGCAATACTTATATGAGAGAAACTAGACTTTAAAATAAAGACTATTAAAAGAGACAAAGAAGGACACTGAAGAATGATCAAGGGATCAATTCAAGAAGATATAGCAATTGAAAGATATTTATGAGCCCAACATAGGAACAGCTTAATGCATAATGTGAGTGACAACAACCATAAAATGTGAAATCAAAAGTAACCCAAAAATACTGGGGAGAATTCGATACCTCATAAATATCAATGGGCAGATCATCTAGACAGAAAATTTAATAAGGAAACACAAGCCTTAAATGACATTAGATCAGATAGACTTAATTAACACTTAATAGGACATTCCATCCTAAAACAGCAGAAAGCACATATAACATTCTCCATGATAGACCACATCTTGGGTCACAAATCAAACCTTGGTAAACTTAGTATAATTAAAATCATATCAAACATATTTTCTGACTACAAAACATTGAGATTTGAAATCAGTTACAATAAAAAAAAAAAAGTGTAAAAAACAAAACAAGGGTTCCCTGGTGGTCCAGTGGTTAAGAATCTTCTTTGCAATGCAAGGGACACCAGTTCAATCCCTGTTCCTGGAAGATCCCACCTTCCATGGAACAAGAAAGCTAAGCTCATTCACCACAAATACAGAGACTGCACTCTATAGTCTGTGAGCTGTAACTACTGAGACCATATGCTGCAACTACTGAGCTGCATGCCTAGAGCCTGTGCTCTGAAACAGGAAAAGTCACCACAATGAGAAGCCTGCACACTGCACAAAGAGTAACCCCTGCTCACTGCAACTACAGAAAGCCTGTACGCAGCAACAAAGACCCACCACAGCCAAAAAATTAAAAATGCATAAATCTTTACAAAGCCCCCACGAACACAGGGAAGCTAAACAATATGCTACTAAATAACCAATAGATCACTGAAGAAATCAAAGAGGAGATAAAAAAAAGTACTCAGAAAAAAAATGACAAGAAAACAACATGACCCAAAACATACTGGATATAGCAAAGGCAGTTCTGGGATTTTATAGCAACACAACCTCACTTCAAGAACCAAGAAAAATCACAAATAATCTTAATTTACACCTAAAGCAGCTATATAAAGAAGAGCAAACAAAACCTAAAGTTAGCATAAGAAAAGAAATCACAAAGGTGAGAGCAGAAATAAAAGAAATAGAAATGAAGAAACTATGGCAAAGATCAGTGAAAGTAAAAGGAGGCTATTTTAGACCAAAAAAAAAAAAAGATAAAATTTCAGCCAGACTCATCAAGACACAAAGAGAGAGTATTCAAATCAACAAAATTAGAAATGAAAAAGGAGAAGTTACAATTGACACCACAGAAATATAAACACTCGTGAGAATAGTATGAACAACTATATGCCAATAAAATGAAAGAAATGGCAAAATTCTTAGAAAGGTACAAATTTTCAAGACTGAATTTAGAAAGAAAGAAATAATATAAACAGACCAGCCACAATTAATGAAATTGAAACTGTGATTTTAAAATCTTCCAAAAACAAAAGTCCAGGACCAGATGGCTTCATAGGCAAATTTTATCAAATATTTAGAGGAGAGCTAACATCTATTCTTCTCAAACTCATCCAAAAAATATCACAGATGGAGGAACACTCCCAAGTTCATTCAGCAATGTCACCATCATCTTGACATGAAAAATAGACAAAGATGTCACAAAACTTGAAAAAGAAAATTGCAGGCCAACATCTTTGATAAACACAGACACAAAGTCCTCTCAAACAGAATCTTAAAACACATTAAAAGTATTATACTCCATAATCAATTGGCATTTATCCTGGGATGCAAATATTCTTCAATATATGTAAATTAATCAATGTGACACACCATATTAACAAATTAAAGAATAAAAAATAAGATCATCTCAAAAGACGCAGAAAAAGCTTTTGACAAAATTCATCATCCATTTATGATAAAAACTCTCCAAAAAATGGGCATAGAGGGAACCCACCTCAACATAATAAAGGCTATTATGACAAACCCACAGCAAATATCATTCTTAATGATGAAAAACTGAAAGCATTTCCTCTAAGGGCAGAAACAAGGCAGGTCTTCACTCTTGACAAATATTATTCAACATAGTTTTGGGAGTCCTATCCAAGGCAATCAGAGAAGAAAAAGAAATAAAAGGAGTGTAAATTAGAAAAGAAGAAATAAAATTGTCACTGTTTGCAGATGACATGATTCTATGCATAGAAACTCCTAAGTGAAAGTGAAAGTCACTCAGTCACGTCCAACTCTTTGTGACCCCATGGACTATGCAGTCTATGGAATTCTCCAGGCCAGAACACTGGAGTGGGTAGCCTTTCCCTTCTCCAGGGGATCTTCCCAACATAGGGCTCGAACTCAGGTCTCCCATATTGCAGGCAGATTTTTTACCAGATGAGCCACAAGGGAAGCAGAAACTCCTAAATATGCTACCAAAAAACTACTAGAGCTAATCAATTAATTTGGTAATGTTGCAGATACAAAACTAATACACAAAAATCTCTTGCATTCCTATACACTACCAGTGAAATATCAAAAAGAGAAGTTAAGGAAACAGTGTCATTTACCAATGCAACAAAAAGAATAAAATACCTAGGCATAAACCTACCCAAGAAGGCAAAAACTTATAAAACTCAAAGATGCTGATGAAAGAAATCAAATAGATGGAGAGATATACCATGCTCTTAGACTGGAAGAATAAATATCATGAAAATGACTATACTATCTGAAGCAATCTACTGATTGAATTCAATCCCTATCATATTACTAATGGCAGTTTTTACAAAATTAGAACAAAGAACATTTACAATCTGTATGGGAATACAAAAGAACCTGAATACCCAAGAAAAATGGATCTGGAGGAATCAGGTTCTGTGACTTCAGACTATACTACAAAGCTACAGTCAACAAGACAGTTTGGTACTGGCCCAAAAACAGAAGTATAGATAAAAGAAATAGTATAGAAAGCTCAGAAATCAACTCACACACCTACAGTCACCTAATCTATGACAAAGGAGGCATGAGTATATAAAGAATAAAAGACACTCTCAAGGAGAAATGACACTCTCTTCAATAAGCAATGCTGGGAAAACTAGACAGTTACAAGTAAAAGAATTAAATTAGAACAATCTCTAACACCATATACAAATATAAACTCAAAATGGATCAAAGACCTAAATGTAAATCTAGACACTGTAAAATTTTGAGAGGAAAACACAGGCAGGACACTCTTTGACATAAATCACAGCATGGTCTTTTTTATCTATCTCTTGGAATAATGAAATTCAAAAATAAACAAATGAGATCTATTTATACATTATAACTTTTGCACAACAAAGAAAATTAAAACAAAAACAAAAACACAACCCTCAGAATGAGAGAAAATATTTTCAAAAGAAACAATTGACAAGGGATTAATCTCTAAAATACACAAGTAACTCATACAGCTCAGTATCAAAAAAGCAACCACCAGGTGGGATCTGAATAGACATTTCTCCAAAGGCATACAGGTGGCTCAAAAACATATGAAAAGATGCTTAATATCACTGATTATTAGAGGAATGCAAATCAACATTAGAGTGAGGTACCATTTTATAGGTCAGATGGCTGTCATCAAAAAATCTATAAACAAAATATGAAGGGGGCACCCTTCTACACTGTTGATGGAAATGTAAATTGGTACATCCACTATAGAATACAGTATGGAGATTCCTCAAAAAACTAAAAATAGTATTATCATATGACCCAACGATTTCACTTTTGGGCATATAACTGGAGAAAACCATAATTAAAAAAAAATATGTATACCCCAATATTCACTACAGCACTATATACAATAGCTATAACATGGAAGCAACCTAAATGGCCATCGACAGAGGAATGGATAAAGAAGAGATGGTACACACATATACAATGGAATACTAATCAGCCATGAAAGGGAACAAATTAGTGCCATTTGCAGATGTGGATGGGACTAGAGACTGTCATATAGAGTGAAGTAAGTCAGAAAGAGAAAATTAAATATTGTATAATATTACATATTTGTGGGATCTAGAAATATGGTAACGATGAACTTATTTGCAAAGCAGAAATAGAGAGACAAATGTCGAGAAAAAACTTATGGATATCAAATGGGGAAGGGGGGATGGAATGCATTGGCAGATTGGGATTGACATATATACATTCAGTTCAGTTCAGTTCAGTCACTCAGTCGTGTCCGACTCTCCACGACCCCATGAATCACAGCACGCCAGGCCTCCCTGTGCATCACCAACCCCCGGAGTTCACTCAAACCCATGTCCACAGAGTCGGTGATGCCATCCAGCCATCTCATTCTCGGTCGTCCCCTTCTCCCGCCCCCAACTTTTCCCAGCAGCAGAGTCTTTTCCAGTGAGTCAACTCATCGCATGAGGTGGCCAAAGTACTGGAGTTTCAGCTTTAGCATCAGTCCTTCCAATGAACACCCAGGATCGATCTTTACAATCTATAAAGTAGATCACTAATGAGAACCTACTATATAGCAATGAGAACTCTCCTCAAATGCTCTGTGGTGACTTAAATGGGAAGGAAATGATAGCCTTAGCACTCAATCTTACTTAGTCAAGACTAGTTTCTACCTCCAGCTCCAAATAAAATTCTTTGTAGTGCAAATGTCCCTTCTTTGAATTTAAAAGCCCTTGATTTTTAATCCCTAAGAGATCTATATTTGGGTTTCTACCTGAATCTGTGTGACAGGGATTGCAATTCTTTGATCATATATAAATGCTTTCTGCTTGATAATTGTCTCCTAGGTTTATTTAGATTGACAATTTTAATCTAATAAATCTTGGGAATTTTATCTACTATAAACTTGTATGTTTCCTGCTATTTACAGAGCTGGAAGAATACTCTGGATGGATTGTTTGGAGGAATTGTTTTAATCTTACAAACTCAGCTTGGGTATACAGATTATAATCTAGAATTGAAGATACTAAGACTGTCATTCATACTTATCTTAGTGAATAACTCAGTAAAATGAAAGTGTGTTTTTAAATACATAAAATATAAGGTAGACAAAGTTTACATAATAAAGCATTCTATGACATTTAAATGATATTGATTGTGGAAGTCGATGTTAGAAAATAATTTTTGATTATTAATCATCATATTTTTAATCTAATTCTAAAAATAATTCAAAATCATAATTGAATAAAAGAATACCAAATGTTAACTAACATTTTGGCCTTTAAGCATCTGCTAGTTTAACATTATAAAATGCAAATGATTTTTTCACTCAATTGGAAATTTTTCTTCACTCTAAATCACCATCAACAAAACTACATATATACAGGAAAAAAAAACTCTAGCAAAAAGAAAATTATGTTGTAGAAACTATATAGTGATAATTAAGAAAAATAGAAGTTTAAAAGAGGGCTTCTATTTTAAATTGGTATCTCACTCAGTTCAGTTCAGTCGCTCAGTCATGTCCGACTCTTTGTAACCCCATGACTCACAGCACGCCAGGCCTCCCTGTCCATCATCAACCCCCAGAGTTCACTCAAACTCATGTCCATCGAGTCGGTGATGCCATCCAGCCATCTCATTCTCTGTCGTCCCCATCTCCTCCCACCCCCAATCCCTCCTAGCATCAGACTCTTTCCAGTGAGTCAACTCGTTGCATGAGGCGGCCAAAGTATTGGAGTTTCAGTAGTTCCTAATTTAGCCTAGGCCAGATTTTGTGAAAATATTCCTTAAACCAATGGAAAAAAATTATAACCAAAGATATTTCTAAAATTTTTCACTTTTAAAGGGGGAAATGATACTAATTGAAACTTGTATACTTCACTGACTGTGCTAAAGCTTTTGACTGTGTGGATCACAACAAACTGTGGATAAGTCTTAAAGAGATGGAAATATCAGACCACCTGACCTGCCTCCTGAGAAATCTGTATGCAGGTCAGGAAACAACAGTTAGACCCAGACATGTAACAACAGACTGGTTCCAAATTGGGAAAGGAGTACATCAAGGCTGTATATTGTCACCTTGCTTATTTAACTTATATGCAGAGTACATCATGTACACTGGGTTGGGTGACTCAGGAGCTGGAATCAAGATTGCTGGGAGAAATATCAATAACCTCAGATGTGCAGAAGACACTACACTAATAGCAGAAAGCAAAGAGGAACTAAAGAGTTTCTTGATGAAGGTGATAAAAAGGCTTGAAAGAGCTGGCTTAAAACTTAACATTCAAAAGCCAAGATCACGGCATCTGGTCCCATATCTTCATGACAAATAGATGGGGAAAATGTGGAAATAGTAACCAACTTTATTTACTTGGGCTCCAAAATTGCTGTGGAAGGCAACCACAGCCATGATATTAGGAGACACTTACTCCTTGGAAGATAAACTATGACAAATCTAAACAGCATATTAAAAATCAGAGACATTACTTTCTAACAGAGGTTTATCTATTCAAAGGTATGGTTTTTCCACTAGTAATGGATGGATATGAGAATTGGATCATGAAGAAGACAGAGTCCCAAAGAATTGATGCTTTTGAACTGTGGTGCTGGGGAAGACTCTTGGGAGTACCTTGGGCAGCAAGGAGATCAAATCAGTCAATTCTAAAGGAAATCAACCCTGAATATTCACTGGAAGGACTGATGTTGAAGCTGAAAGCCCAATACTTTGGCCACTTGGTGTGAAGAGCTGACTCTTTGGAAAAGACTTTGATGTTGGGAAAGACTAAGGCCAGTAGGAAAAGGGGCAACAGAGGATGAGATTGCTGGATAGCATCATTGACTCAATGGACATGGATTTGAGCAAACTGGCAGTACAGACATGGGGCTCTTCATAGATGTTCCTTCTTTACCTAATAGAAAACACAAATATCAGTTCAGTTCAGTTCAGTCCCTCAGTCGTGTCCTACTCTTTGCAACCCCATGAATCACAGCAGGCCAGGCCTTCCTGTCCATCACCAACTCCCGGAGTTCATTCAAACTCATGTCCATCGAGTTGGTGATGCTATCCAGCCATCTCATTCTCTATCGTCCCCTTCTCCTCCTGCCCCCAATCCCTCCCAGCATCAGAGTCTTTTCCACTGAGTCAACTTGTTGCATGAGATGGCCAAAGAATTGGAGTTTCAGCTTTAGCATCAGTCCTTCCAATGAACACCCAGGACTGATCTCCTTTAGAATGGACTGGTTGGATCTCCTTTGCAGTCCAAGGGACCATCAAGAGTCTTCTCCAACACCACAGTTCAAAAGCATCAATTCTTCGGCTACATAAAGGCAATTCCTTTATGCTACAACAGTAGACAAATCTGTTGTCTGGACATTCTTTAAGGATAATCTAAAACAAGACAAGCTACAACATTAATTTCATGGTTAAGAAAAGAGGAAAATAAAAACTTCATAATTTGAAAGTGATCTTATCTCTGAATATGAATGAATCGAAACTTCAGACAGAAAGCACAGAAAATTGATATACCAAATAGATGGCAATAGAGCATGCTCACCATGAATCAGAAGCAGAGCATAAAATGGAGAAAATAGACTAACCAGGAAAATTAGTCTAAGTAATAAATGGTTTTTCCCGTGGTCATGTATGGATGTGAGAGTTGAACTGTGAAGAAAGCTGATCGCCGAAGAATTGATGCTTTTGAACTGTGGTGCTGGAGAAGACTCTTGACAGTCCCTTGGACTGCGAGGAGATCCAGCCAGTCCATTCTAAAGGAGATCAGTCCTGGGTATTCATTGGAAGGACTGAAGGTGAAACTCCAATACTTTGGCCACCTCATGCGATGAGTTGACTCACTGGAAAAGAGTCTGATGCTAGGAAAGGTTGGGGGCGGGAGGAGAAGGGGACGACAGAGAATGAGAGGGCTGGATGGCATCACCGACTCTGTGGACATGAGTTTGAGTGAACTCCGGGGGTTGGTGATGGACAGGGAGGCCTGGCGTGCTGTGATTCATGGGGTCGCAAAGAGTCGGACACGACTGAGCAACTGGACTGAACTGAACTGAACTGAATAAATTTAAAAGAGAAACAAAAAAGGAAGAATCATAAAGAAAGTAAAAAACAATAGCAAAAATGGAATTATTAATACAATTTGGAGATAACAGAAAAATGATATGGATAAACAAACATTTTTAAAAAGTAAATTAGGTTAATAAAATGGCATAGGTTTGACATACTAAAGACAACAGTATATTGAAAGTTAAAGCTTCCAAAAGAAAAGATGAAAAATTAGAGAAGCAGACGTTAAAAAAAAATGCTAAATTAGAAAATGATATTTATAAATTATGAAAAAGATTATACATACTAGTTGAAAAACTCATTATATTCGGGATAGCTTGTTTAACCCATCAACATATCATTGAAACTGAGTCCCTGGAGCTCCCCAAGTTCAAAGGCCCTTCCATGGCTCCTGTCTTTTGTGTGTAGAAAATCTGGTTTCCCAAGCCTCTCTGAGTCACAAAAGAGCAGGCTTAAGCAGTTAATGATTAGGACAATAAGGTTCACAGAATCTTTCAGTGTCTGATGCACATTTCTAGTTGCTTTACTGATACTATAACTGACACCAGCAGGAAAAAGCTAACTACATGAATAGCCAGCCTGTGTCCACAACATAAGCTGCTTCATCTTGAGCAATATTCAATCTATGGTTAGCACAATTCCAAGAACTGGATTCAAGAGAATGGTAATAACATTATTGCTCATAATAATCTATATGTTGTGGATATCAAAATAATTGCAGCTTACTTTGACCATATATGTAAGTGGGAAACTAAAATTGTCAACAAGTTTATTCTACAGACCTACAGATGTCAAGAAGTTGACATCTTCCACTCTAAGAATATAGTACCCTGTATCACCATAAAATTACTGAACCCAGACCTTTGCCCCAATCCTACAGAAACAGAATGATGTCAGACAAGTGAGGATTTGTAATCAGCTTTTTAGTCCCGTTAGTGTTTGCCTACTCTGCCTTTCTAAAACCTTAATTATACAAATGAAGTCTCTAGGTAACATTTAACCTAACTCCTGATGTATGCTCTACTGAATGCACACAATGCATCGCCTAACTTGTTGTTTCTCTTCATAGATTAAAAGAAGCAGCAATGAAGAATTAAGTAGCTCAAGAGTGACTAGCTTGCACTCCCATTAGCCCCCACCAATCCTGCGGACAAACCATACTGACAAGATAATATCTGAAGAAAAATCATGGGGAGTCAGCCAGCCTGCATTAATGGAAAAGAATGCAGAAACTGACCTCCTGCTTAAGTGTATCCTTTCAATGTACTCTTAGTTCTATCCTTTTATTAAAACCAATAGTCTATGCATGGACTGGACAGGGTTGCACACAGAGTGGTAGCATTATACATATTTTTTTAACTTCCTTTCTTAATTCAGTTCTTTTTTTCTCCTTGTCACAAAAGTGTGTCTTAATTTAGGCTCTAATATAAAATAGGTGTTTTTACTTTTAAAAGGAAAATTTCAAAGACAGTGGTGTTATAATCCCCAAATTTCTAAACTGTGTGTATGAAAATGGTTTGTTAAATGATTGTATCTTTTATCAGTTACATATTTACATTTATACAGAGACCTCCATGCTTGTCGTATATGCTGCACAATTACCATCTCCCTAGAGGTACTAGCATCAGTCCTTCCAATGAACACCCAGGATTGATCTCCTTTAGAATGGACTGGTTGGATCTCCTTGCAGTCCAAGGGACTCTCAAGAGTCTTCTCCAGCTCCACAGTTCAAAAGCATCAATTCTTCAGCGATCAGCTTTCTTCACAGTCCAACTCTCACATCCATACATGACCACTGGAAAAACCATAGCCTTGACTAGACAGAACTTTGTTGGCAAAGTAATGTCTCTGCTTTTTAATATATTACCTAGGTTGGAGGGATTGGGGGCAGGAGGAGAAGGGGACGACAGAGAATGAGATGGCTGGATGGCATCACCGTCTCAATGGACATGAGTTTGAATGAACTCTGGGAGTTGGTGATGGACAGGGAGGCCTGGCATGCTGTGATTCATGGGGTTGCAAAGAGTTGGACACAACTGAGAGACTGAACTGAACTGAACTGAGAGGTACTAGGGATCTCTTCAAGAAAACTAGAGATCTCTTCGAGAAAATTAGAGATACCAAGGGAATATTTCATGCAAAGATGGGCACAATAAAGGACAGAAATGGTATGGACCTAACAGAAGCAGAAGATATTAAGAAGAGGTGGCAAGAATACACAGAAGAATTATCCAGAAAGATCTTAAAGACTGAGATAACCATGATGGTGTGATCACTCACCTTGAGCCAGACATCCTGGAATGCAAAGTCAAGTGGACTTTAGGAGGTATCTCTACGAGCAAAGCTAGTGGAGGTGAAGGAATTCCAGTTGAGCTATTTCAATCCTAAAGGATGATGCTGTGAAAGTGATGCACTCAATATGCCAGCAAGCTTGGAAAGCTCAGCAGTGGCCACAGGACTGGAAAATTTGTTTTCATTCCAATCCCAAAGAAGGACAAAGTCAAAGAATGTTCAAACTACCACACGACTGCCCTCATCTCACACGCTAGCTCCAAGACAGGCTTCAACAGTACATGAACTGTGAAATTCCAGATATTCAAGTTGTATTTAGAAAAGGCAGAGGAACCAGAGGTCAAATTGCTAACATCCATTGAATCATCGAAAAAGCAAGAGAGTTCCAGAAAAACATCTACTTCTGCTTTATTGATTACACCAAAGCCTTTGACTGTGTAGATCACAACAAACTGTGAAAGACTCTTAAAGAGATGGGAATACCAAATCACCTTACCTGCCTCCTGAGAAATCTGCATGCAAGTCAAGAAGCAACAGTTAGAAGCAGACATGGAACAATGGACTGGTTCCAAGATTGGAAAAAGAGTATGTCAAGGCTGTATCTTGTCACCCTGCTTACTTAACTTCTATGCAGAGTATACCAAGCAAACTTCTGGGCTGCATGAAGCACAAGCTGGAATCAAGATTTCCCAGAGAATTATCAATAATCTCAGATATGTAGATGACACCACCCTTATGGAAGAAAGTGAAGAGGAACTAAAGAGCCTCTTGATTAAAGTGAAAGAGGAGAGTGAAAAAACTGGCTTAAAACTCAACATTCAAAAAACTAAGATCATGGCATCTGGTCACATCACTTCATGGCAAATAGATGGGAAAACAATGGATACAGGGACAGACTTTATTTTCTTGGTCTCCACAAACTGCAGATGGGGACTGCAACCATAAAATTAAAAGATGTTTGTTCCTTGGGAGAAAAGTTATGACCAACCTAGACAGCATATTAAAAAGCAGAGACATTACTTTGCTAACACAGGTCCATCTAGTCTAAGCTATGGTTTTTTCAGTAGACATGTATGGATGTAAGAGTTGGGCTACAAAGAAAGCTGAGCGCTGAAGAATTGATGCTTTTGGGCTGTGGTGTTGAAGAAGACTCTAGAGAGTCCCTTGGACTCCTAAAGGAAATCAGTCCTGAATATTCATTAGAAGGACTGATGCTTAAGCTGAAACTGCAGTCCTTTTCCCACTTTATTCAAAGAACTAACTCATTGAAAAAGACCCTGATGCTGGGAAAGATTGAAGGGGACAACAGAGGATGAGATGGTTGAATGGCATCACCAACTCAATGGAGAAGAGTATAAGCAAGCTCTGGGAATTGGTGATGGACAGGGAAGCCTGGGGTGCTACAGTCCATGTTGTCACAAAGAGTTGGACATGACTGAGTGACTGAATTGAACTGAAGTGGAGTTACTATCATAACTCTGATTAACCTTTATCTTAGCCATGGTCTTCCAATGCACAGTTGACAAAAATAGTGCTATTTTATCTCATGCTGATAATAACACATACAGAATCAAGATTATATGTTTGTGTTTTTAGGAATTGCTCTTTGGAGGCTAATCTGTTACTACTGACAACTTGTACTCTGGGACTTCTACTTAGGCCTAACTGTCTCCAAAGTAGGCATGTTGATTGAATTTCATAAGCAATGAGTGCATATGATTTTTTTTTTCTGTTCATTTCTGTCTGAAATAGTAACATCTCAGTGTTTAAAATCTGAGGAAAATTTTTCTTAAGTATGAAAAATCCACATTATTCATCTCTTCTGCCATTTTTCATGTTTCTCAAAATAGTGTCCCTTCATTCTTTCTCTTGGTCATTTGCTCCCCATTTATTTAGTTCCTGATCCCTAAGGGAAAACTCATGAATTATATCCAGGAGGAAATATTTTCTCATCATACTATTAAGAAGGGTTTTGCTTCTCCATCAGTTGACTTTGCCCTGTTAATTTTTTAATGCCTTGTAAGCATCCTACATATTTTGTGAACTAAAACAAGTGAAAATTAATGAAAGCATATAAAAGATGGGAAGGAAAATCTGTGTGATTCATTATACATAGTGGAACCAATAAAAATCCTACTCTACACAAAAGTGAAAGTTTAAATCTCTCCATGTGTCTGACTCGTTGAGACCCCATGGCTCCTCTGTACGTGGAGTTCTCCAGACAAGAATAATGGAGTGGTTGGAGTGGGTAGCCATTCCCTTCTCCAGGGAATGATCTTCCTTACACAGGGATTGAAATCAAGTCCCCTGCATTGCAGGAGGCTTCTTTATTGTCTGAGCCACTAGGGAAGCCCAGTCTACACAAATGTGAATGTTACCATCATCAATAACAATAACATTAGGTGATATCTTTCCCAGTCATCACATACTATTTATTTCATATAGGTGAACATTTATTTGACAATTTTATTCAGATGGTTGAATTAATACCCAAGGAGGTCTCATAACATTCAAAGTCCAAACTAGGATTACCATCTAAGTCACTTCACAATATGGCCCTACTTAAAATTTTAGCTTCTTTTTCTTCTTGTCATCAGTTCAGTTCAGTTCAGTTCAGTCACTCAGTCGTGTCCGACTCTTTGCAACCCCATGAATCACAGCACGCCAGGCCTCCCTGTCCATCACCAACTCCCAGAGTTCACTCAAACTCATGTCCATCGAGTCGGTGATGCCATCAAGCCATCTCATTCTCTGTCGTCCCCGTCTCCTCCCACCCCCAATCCCTCCTAGCATCAGACTCTTTTCCAGTGAGTCAACTCGTTGCATGAGGTGGCCAAAGTATTGGAGTTTCAGCTTTAGCATCAGTCCTTCCAATAAACACCCAGGATTGATTTCCTTTAGAATGGACTGGTTGGATCTCCTTGCAGTCCAAGGGACTGTCAAGAGTCTTCTCCAGCACCACAGTTCAAAAGCATCAATTCTTCGGCGATCAGCTTTCTTCATAGTCCAGCTCTCACATCCATACTATGTACTGAATATGACAGGATAGTAATTAATCACTCTGAACCTTTAAGGTACATATATGTAAAATAGACACAATGGTGACATTCCTTCAAAGGTTATTTTAAAGAGTAAATGAGACAATGTCAGGTAAGCGCTGAGCACAATGTGTGATCATACTGTGGTTTTACTACATTAACACAACTATTGGTTGTTGTGGTATTAGTACACTTAGTCCAGTAGCCATTATAATAAACCTGAGAGGCAAGAGCTAGTTCTAGTTTTTCCCTCTGATTTCTACTCATACTAAGCCTCAAGTACCTTTCCATTTGACTTTTTTTTCATTCATTTCTTCCTCTGAATTCATTTACTTCTCCAGAGAACTCCTTTCACTCATTCAACAAATCTTTGTTGAGTGTTTATCATGTGATCAGAACTGTGGAAAGAGGTGTTGAAGTTCGAGTGGTATGGAATTCAGGACACTAACCTGTGTGTGATAAAGTCTGAGCCATAGTCAGACCCTGCTAGTGACAATCGACAGGCTTGTTCTAATTCATCACTTTTATTTCTTCCCTGTCAAAATAAGATATATAAAAGGCTTTGTCTTCTTGGGAATGTTAATTACAACTTCCATCTCTGATGTGCTTAATCACTCAGTCATGTCTGACTCTGTAACTCCATGGACTGTAGCCTGCCTGTCTCCTCTGTCCATGGGGGTTCTCCAGGCAAGAATACTGGTGTGGGTTGCCATGCCATCTTCCAGGCACTCTTCCCAACCCAGGGATTGAACCCAGGTCTCCCACATTGCAGGTGGTTTCTTTACCATCTGAGTCACCAGGGAAGCCTTTAAAGTTTGCTGATTTCAGCCAAATCTACCAATCAAATTGTGACAATTACACTTTATCCTGGAGAAGAATAAAAGACATTGTAGTTTTGAGCAGGTGATTAACACTTTCAGTTTTATATTTTAGAAACATTTACCTGGGGCAGGTAAATTATAGAAGGGGCAGGACATAAGGGTCATGTATATATATATATATATATATACATACAACTTAAAAGTTGCAATTTTTGTATTGCTTGGAGACCTTACTGAAGACTACAGCCCAGAAGACAGCTTCTCAGATACCACTGAGAAACTGATCTGAAAAGGTAAGGGAGAAGTCAGGATATACAGAACTTTTGAAGAAAAAAAAATGTGGTTGAATATCAAACCATTATTGCCAATTACAAAAAACCGACAACAAACAAACACAGCTCAAGTTCATGATGTTAGTGCTTTTCTTTTCATGGAAAGATGTAAGAATGGCTTATTGAAAATTATTCCTTTGATATGCATCTTAACTATTAGCTTCCTTGATGGCTAAGTTGGCAAACAGTCTGCTTACAGTATGGAGGACTTCATCCTCTGGAGAAGGAAATGGCAATCCACTCCAGTATTCTTGCCTGGAGAATTCCATGGACAGAGGAGCCTGGTGGGTTGCAGTTCATGAGGTCACAAAGAGTCAGACACTGCATGGCTAACACCTTCTTCCTTAACTATCTATGGTTGATATCCTGTGTTATCCTGAATTCCCACAAGGGCATACCTGGGGGTGGCTGCAGGGTCTGAGGGTTTGAAGGAATACAGCATATGCTTTTTACCAGAAAGGCAGGCAACATTGTTTACTGAACTGGCAGGCAGGCAACATATTATTATTATTATTTTTTTGGCCACACCTTGAATAGTGACAGCTGGGTGCTGTGCTCAGCCATGTCTGACAGTCATGGACTGTCACCTGCCAGGCTCTTCTGTCCATAGAATTTTCCAGGCAAGAATATTGGAGTGGATTGCCATTTATTACTCCAGGGGATCTTCCTGATCCAGGGATCAAACCTGTATCTCTTTCGTCTCCTGCGTTGGCAGGCAAATTCTTTACCACTAGCACTATATGGGATGACAGTTTAGCATATGGACCCTAACCTACTCAGAAGCTAGCTACTTCAGCCTGCTGATCTGATTTGTTTCCCCATTTTATCCTCCCACTCCTGACATGCATAGTGGTTTCAACCAAAAGCTAGATTGTATTAAGACAGATTGTATTATCCTGAGTTTGAATGAACTCCAGGAGTTGGTGATGGACAGGGAGGCCTGGTGTGCTGCGATTCATGGGGTCTCAAAGAGTCGGATCTGACTGAGCAACTGAATTGAACTGAACTGAATATTATCTCCACACAAAGTGGCTCTGTCTCTTCCCTTTCCTAACAACTGCCTGGTAGTAATTTCCTCAGATTCGTTTCACAGACCCACGAAATGGTATGTGTAGAAACATTTCCCTTACTACTTCAGGAATCTTACTGAGGATGTTGGAGTAGTTTCAACCTACTCTTGCCAACATAAATTCCCCTCTACTGTTATAAGAGTTTCCACAGGATAATACTAGTTAGAGTAAAAGTGAGCAAGTAGTTATTGAAAACACCTCCTTTCCCCCATAAAATGAGGACTGTGCTAAATAGTGTTATTTACTTGTTTTATTTTATCCTCACAACAACACTGATTGGCATATTCTGACTTTAAACTGAAAATGTGTACCCCAGATAGGTGCTTGAACTTATGCGCCCAGGACATGAATCTGGCCAAACTCCACAGTCTTTTAACTGAGATCACATACATGGGTTCAGGACTTACTAAAACCCAGATTCTCTGATGTCTCATTGCAGAACGAATTCAGTGAGAACCAAAGTGATATGTAGCAAGTGAATTTATTGAGAGAGAAACACACTCTACAGATGGAGTGGGCCATCCTAGAATGCAAGAGTGGCCCTCAGAAGGCATGGTTACTTTTCATAGGCTGGGTAATTTCACAGGCTAAGTCAGATGAATATTCCAACTATTTTGAGGAGTAGATGGGGATTTCCAGGAGCTGGACCACCTCCCACTTTTTGGTCTTTGATGGTTGGCCTCAGAACTGTTATGGTGCCTGTGGGTGTGTCATTTAGCTTGCTGATGTGTTACAATATGTGTATACTGAGATTTAAGGTCTAGTGGAAATGGACTAGTTCCCCATCTTGGACCTATTTTGTTCTTATCAGTTTATGTTGTCATCTTTTTATGACAGCAATTTTTGTTGTCATCTTTTAAAATTTGTGCCCTATCCCCTTCCCTCCTATTTCAATTCTTCACAATATCTTTTTGCATTCTATCACAACTGCCTTAGAGGAAATTTTGAATCCTACTATTAATACTATTGAGAGCCATTTACAAAAAAAAAGTCAATATGTTCAGAGATTAAAAAGAAACATATATTTAATATTAAAAGCTTTAAATTTAAAAATGACGGACAGATTTAGCTACTATTTCATAAAATGATAAGAACTAGAAATGGTCTCACGGAAGCCACATTGAAGCAAGACCTAATAGTATTTTGGCACAATTATTTGTTTTTATATTAGATTTATATCTTACTACTTTACATTTGGAATTCATTTTTTATTATTTCTGATGAAAATTTTACTTCCATAATGTGAGTCTGCAGTGATGACTAGAAGAGTATGTCTATTTCTCTCTCCTCCTCTATTGCTCCTCTGGCGCACAGAAAATGAGTCCCTTTCTGTTTAGCTCTTTTTTCCTCCTAGATGACTTAGAAAGTATGTCTAAAATAGTTTATATGATTTCACCTGTTCTCATTTCTGGTGTCTTCTATCTTTCATTTTGTGAGGTGTTGCTAGGCAATGTCTAACCTATCCTTTATTTCATGTGATTCCTTAGCTTCTCCATGTCACAGAATAAGTTTTGAGTAGAGGACATAGAAACACAATATGCCATTTTTACCCTGTGTTTGAATCTCTCTTGATCCCAGAATAACCAAGCTTAATATGAAAGGAATGGGGTACTATTTGTTTAAAGATTTATTAGCAAAAATTCTACCTAACAGTTCAAACACAGGGAGAAACACAATTACATGAGTGGATTGTCAGCTGCCTCCTGAATTCCTCTGTGTCTCGTGGGACAGAATAAAAATGGCTGGCAATTATAGTTCAAATTTCAGAGGGAATTGTTTTGATAGCTTTAGCAATAGCTTTCTTATTTTTTATAAAGTTATGTTCATAAAAGAATGTCTGTGGTAATTTGTGCAATATTACACTTTGTTAGCAGTAATTACCACTTAATATAATCTATGTGACATAATGACATAAAAAAGCTTTCTGAGACATACACTATTTCAGGGTAAAACCTCATGAAATATCATTCTTATTTATGAAATATTTTGTGGTAATATTTTATCTAGCAATATCTACTTAATTTTTAGCAGTAGTTTATTTCTCTAGCTATGGCATATTTTTCAAATTTAATTACTTTATTGCATAAATTTACGAAGAAGGCAATGGCACCTCACTCCAGTACTCTTGCCTGGAAAATCCCATGAAAGGAGGAGCCTGGTGGGCTGTAGTCCATGGGGTTGTGAAGAGTCAGACACGACTAAGCGACTTCACTTTCACTTTTCACTTTCATGCATTGGAGTAGGAAATGGCAACCCACTCCAGTGTTCTTGCCTGGAGAATCCCAGGGACTGGAAACCTGGTGGGCTGCTGTCTATGGGGTTGCACAGAGTCGGACACGACTGAAGTGACTTAGCAGTAGCAATAGCAGCAGCAGCACCATAAATTAAAATCAGAAATTATTAACATTCAATGGTTATACAATTTCAGAGCATAAGAATCATCCATTTTCTTACAAACCTGTTAGGATATGAAAATTTAAACAGAAAAGTACTCTTGCAAAGAAGTGTCTATTTCAGAGAATATTAAAAATGTGTAGTGTGATTTTTTAATAAAGGTTTATATCTTCTCTGTTAACTTTACACAAACCAAAAAGTTCAATTAGCTTTAAAAAAGACAAAGCCTTACATGTATGGCCATGTAGCCTGTTTAAAAGAAGAAAAAGAAAATAAAAAGTCTATCTATTCAGAGTTGTTTAACATGTTTTTAAGTTTACTGAAACTAGATTTTTACCATGGTTTACATGTTTCTTTTAATTTAATATTATTGCTAGTTTTAAAGATGAAGAAGTAGAAAACAGGATATCACAGAATGCCAATTGATATCTGAATCAGATGAGATAACTGATAAACATGAAATGAACATATGAATGTGTACATTAAATATAGCTCCCAAATCCTTGTATAAGGTAGAGTAGTTAATAAATGATACACCTGTGCTGTATTTGATTTACATACACCAGCAGTAGCCACCAATTACTGAGCATTTTATGCCCAAATTTCAGTCTTTGTATAAACCATTGCCAAATCAAATCTTAGAGACAGTTTTGGGTGAAGTAGAAACGGATAGCATTATTGTTTTGCCTGGCAAAGCAGGACAAAGTGGGCTCCTGCTTCAAAAATCCATCTGTGCCAACCTGGGAGGAGGATATGGTGAGGAATTTTATAGCAAAAGTTCAAGGGTGAGAGTTGCTGACAAGATTAGAGTGTGTTCCAGGTTTCAAGTGTTTGGTCTCCTAATCTTGGTGAACATCTCTGGTCCTTGTAACCTTGCCTCAGGTGGTTTCTTACTTCTCTTCCTTGATTAACAACTGTTAAAATCTGCCCTTTGGAACTCAGGGAAGGTTATGAAGACTGGAGTCTTGCCTACAGAAATGAGGATAAAAAATGCTTCACAATTCCTTTGTGCTAGATACTGTACTAAATGGTATGTATAATTACTGTAATTTATTAATAACTCTATCTATCTCCTGAGAAACATATATACAGGTCAAAAAACAGCACTTAGAATCAGACATGAAACATTAGACTGTTCAAAATTAGGAAAGCAGTATGTCAAGGCTGTATATTGTTACCTTTCTTATTTAACTTATATGCAGAGTATATCATGCAAAATGCCAGACTGGACTGATCATGAGCTGGAATCAAAATTGCCAGGAAAAATGTCAATAACCTCAGATATGCAGATGATACCACTCTAATGGCAGAAAGTCCAATACTTTGGCCACCTCATGCGAAGAGCTGACTCACTGGAAAAGACTCTGATGCTGGCAGGGATTGGGGGCAGGAGGAGAAAGGGACGACAGAGAATGAGATGACTGGATGACATCACTGACTCAATGGGCATGAGTTTGAGTAAACTCTGGGAGTTGGTGGACAGGGAGGACTGGTGTGCTGTGATTCATGGGGTCACAGAGTCGGACATGACTGAGCGACTGAACTGAACTGAACTGAACTGAAAGTTGAAAGTAATTATATTTCACCATTCATAATGTGGTAATGAAGAAAACCTAATTGTGATATATATGTATATATTTTCCTTATCAACAAAGCCTGAATGCATTATTGCAAACAACCATGTAGACTGTTACATTAAAAATTTAATGGTTATTACTATATTAGTTTTCTTAACTTGCACTTCAGCTGGATTGAATATGTTCCTCTAATTCATTAAAAGGAATATATTTTTATACATTTTATGAACATTTATGTATAAACTTTTTTATACATCATCTTCTATACATTTTAGAAACCATATTAAGTGCTTCTCATAGACTTTAATCATCAGCACGGTTACAGTAATGGTTAGTAGTAAGGCAAGATAATCTAAAGTGCCAACAAAATTCCATTTTTTTCCTTCAAAATGAATACAATAATGACATTACTTTTATTCAAGTTATTTTTCCTCTGGAATGATATCAGTAGGTACTTTCTGATGAATGTAAGATTAATTAATCAATTGCAAACTTCATAACATTAGACTGAGAGAGGATTGCTTAATGCATTCTGAGGTCATTATTTGGTCCATAAGCTATCATAGGGGTTTTCAACTCTGACTTTGCATAAAAACCACCTCTAGAATTTTTAGAAAATAGCTATTCTTGGATTCCAGCATTTAAGATATTAAGTCTGGAGTGAGATCTGGGAATTGATTTTAAAATTTCCTTTAGCAGTTCTATGAAATAATTTTTAGAACTACTTCTGTATCTTAATTAGATTATCTTTTTTTGAGAATGGATCCATAGGGAACACAAGGTGATATTACTTCTGGTGACTGATCAATCTGCTTGCCTATAGATCTTGGATTACTCAAAGGAAGAATTTACTCTCCTTGTGAGTTTCCTGAAGATCACATGCTCATTCATCATACTTAATGTGCAAGGATTCTCTAGAAAAGAAATTTAAATATATCACCTACTTTCGGGGATGATATAATAACTTTTTTTTTTTTTAAAGAAGAAGAAGCATCAGCAGCTCATATTCTTTCTAACTGGTTAAGCCTTTGACCACATGATCTTGTGTCAGTCCTAAAGTAGCATAGTTGTTGTTGTCGTTCAGTCACTCAGTCATGTCCGACTCTTTGCGACCCCACAGACTGCAGCATGCCAGTCTTCCCTGTCTTTCGTCACCCCCTGGAGTCTGCTCAGACTCATATTGAGTCCATGATGCCATTCAGTTGTCTCATCCTCTGTCATCCCCTTTCCGTCTTACTTTCAATCTTCCCCAGCATCAGAGTCTTTTCCAGTGAGTCACTTCTTCACATCAGGTGGCCAAAGGTTTGGAGTTTCAGCTTCAGCATCAGTCCTTCCAATGAATGTTTAGGACTGATTTCCTTTAGGGTTAACTGATTTGATCTCCTTGCTGTCCAAGGGACTCTCAAGAATCCTCTCTAGCACTACAGTTTGAAGGAATCACTTCTTCAGCACTCAGCCTTTTTATTGTCAAGTTCTCAAATACATACATGACTACTAGAAAAACCATAGGTTTGACTATATGGACCTTTGTTGACAAAATAATGTCTCTGCTTTTTAATATACTGTCTAGGCTGGTCATAGCTTTTCTTCCAAGGAGCAAGTATCTTTCAATTTCATGGCTGCAGTCACCATCTGCAGTGATTTTGGAGCCCCCCAAAATAAAGTATCTCACTGTTTCCATTGTTTCTCCATCTATTTGCCATGAAGTGATGGGACCGGATGCCATGATCTTTGTTTTTGAATGTTGAGTTTTAAGTCAACTTTTTCACTCTCCTCTTTCATTTTCAAGAGGCTCTTTAGTTCCTCTTCACTTTCTGCCATAAGAGTGGTATCATTTGCGTATCTGAAATTATCAATATTTCTCTGGACAATCTTGATTACAGTTTGTGATTCACCCAGCCTGACATTTTGCGTGATGTACTCTGCATATGAGTCAGGTAAGCAAGGTAACAATATACAGTCTTGATGCACTCCTTTCCCATTTTGTACCAATCTTTCGTTCCATGTTTGTTTTAAATGTTGTTTCTTGACTTGTATACAGGTTTCTCAGGAGGCAGGTAAATTCACCTGGTATTTCTGTCTCTAAGGATTTCCCACAGTTTGTTGTCATCCACACTTTCAAAGGTTTTAGTGTATTCAATGAAGCAAAAGTAGATATTTTTCTGGAATTCTTTTGCTTTCTCTATGATACATTGGATGCTGGCTGGTTCCTCTGCCCGTTCTAAATCCAGATTGTACATCCAGAAGTTCTCAGTTCACATACCGTTGAAGCCTAGATTGAAGGATTTTAAGCATTACTTTGCTAGCATGTGAAATTAGGGCAATTGTATGGTAGTTTAAACATTCTTTGTCATTGCCCTTTTTTGGGATTGGAACGAAAACTGACCTTTTCCAGTCCTGTGGCCACTGCTGAGTTTTCAAATTTGCTAGCATATTGAGGGCAGCATTTTAATAGCATCATCTTTTAGGATTTGAAACAGTTCAGCTGTAATTCCATCACCTCCACTAGCTTTGTTCATAGTGATGCTTCCTAAGGCCCACTTGACCTCACATTCCAGGATGTCTGGCTCTAGTTGTCTGGCTCTAAAGCACATTGTAATCAGAATGTATTGTTAGTTTAGATAACTGCTGCTGCTGCTGCTAAGTCACCTCAGTCGTGTCCGACTCTGTGTGACCCCATAGACGGCAGCCCACAAGGCTCCTCTGTCCCTGGGATTCTCTAAGCAAGAATACTGGAGTGGGTTGCCATTTCCTTCTCTGGGCTACATTATAATTAATTTATTTTAAAGTTCCATTATCTGATTCTGTTATAAGGCAAAAATAATCTGAGTGTCTTTGGTATGACTGCATTCACAGATAACATCTAAGGGTCTCTTAAAAAGACTGTAGCCAAGCTTAGAAGAATCCCTAGGTATAAATAGACCAAGGAACAAATCAGGCCTACTTAATCCCTTGTCCCAATGTGTAGAAAAAGAGAAGTGCGCACTAACTAGTTCATACATTAGGAGAGTCCCTAAGATCAACCTACTAAAGCCTGTTTGTAGCTTTCTCTTTCCGCTATTTCTCACTGTATAGATAGAACTATAGAAGGCATTAAACTCATCAGGTATACAGTAAAATGTGGTGACTATAGAATAACTGGAATTCTCTCTGTAAGTAAAATAATCAATTTCATTGCATCTTATCAAACTTTTAATACACCTAAATAGGTCAAACTGTCTCTTCTTTTTATATACTATGATGTAAAACTCATATAAGAGAGACATTTTTAAAACAGTAAAAGATGGAAAAGAGTTTCTGCAACCCCCTTAAGGCAGCTAATACGTTTGAAGAGACTCTCCAGATAGAAGTGAAAGAAATATGTAGGGGGGAAAAGCACCAAGATTTATTAATGACAGAATGCCAGAATACTGCTGCTGCTGCTGCTGCTAAGTCGCTTCAGTCATGTCTGACTCTGTGCGACCCCGTAGACGGCAGCCCACCAGGCTCCGCCGTCCCTGAGATTCTCCAGTGGACTCTATATTCATTACCTAATGGAGCTGTGATGAAGACTTGGGGGCACTGAACTTTCTCTTTGTGCTGATTCCAGATTTCAGCTTATGAAATAGGAAGAGACCTGGAAAAGACTTTACCTTCACAGCACTCAGAAAGAACCAATTCTGCCAACATCTTGATCTTGAACTTCTAGCATCCAGAACTCTTCGAAAATAAATTTCTGTGGTTTAAGTCACCCAATCTGTGGTACTTGTTATGGTAGCCCTAGCAAATTAATCCAATGATGGTAAACTCATATAACTGAGTTTGTTATTGTATCAATATTATTCAAAAAGAGGAATATGCTGAAACTGTCAACACAGAATGTAAAGTACTGATCAACATACAACCTCATATCTCCTTTATAGTTTAAGGAAAATATATGTTTTAATAGGAAAAATTATAAGTAGAAGAAAACTTTTTGATTAAAAAAAGATAAGCTCTTTTTTTAGGGAAAATGTTTTTATCTTTTTATAGGGAAAAAACAATTACTGAGAAACAAGCTACTTTTATATCTCATATAAGAAGATACTCAAGATATGTTCTTAAAATAATATATAAAATAAATCACATTTGCTTTAAATTAAACAGAAAAAATGATGATATTTTCAGTTCTATAAACAGTTGGCTAAATTTGTAACAAGTGACAGTAATATAAATATGGTTTATAGTATAACTATACTATGGCTAGAAATGCTAGTATTATTACAAATATATAAAGTTGACTATACCCTAAAAATAAGATGATTTTTATCACCTACAAGCATTTTATGTCTATAAATTTTTCATGACAAATAAATGGACTTTAATTGCAACCTTGAAATGTTACTTAGATGGAACTGAGAGATTAAATACAGAAAATAATTGTATATAGTGAATGCTTGTTTTGATTTTTCCAGTTTTAAAATATAGATGATGTTAAAATATAAATCTTGTGTGCATTACCCACTGCAACTGAGCTCAATTCTTTTCTAGTGTCATTCTGAGTTCCCTGTTGCCATAGTTGCTGCTAAGAAAATACATTTTTCTAAAAGATTTATAAATAATGATTGCAATGTTTTTAGCTCTTTGTAGTGAAATACAATATCTGATGCCTCTGAGAAGAATATAAATCCAAGCACTAGGGAACCATTCAGGTCACACTTGAGTCTTGTTACAAGTAGGGCAAGAAAAGTGTCTCACTGGTATCCATTAATGTGTACTCTCCTGCCCACTTAAAAGATAAATTCCATGTATTTAGGTTCAGAAAGCATATATAAGACTGTCTTTAAGCTTTATATCTGCTTTTGTTACTCCAACATCTTGTCAAACAGAAAAAGATTGCATTTATTAACCCTTCTTTTTTCTAACATTACTCTCATCATTCTTCTAAATGCTGTTAAAATATTTAATTTATGTGAAAATGTTTTGCCAAGTGCATTCTTAAATCTCTGAAAATTAGGTAAATTCTAATTTTTTACTATAATAAAGAACCATGTTACCTATATTTGATAAATTGATTTTCATTATGTCTCTTCATAAGAGATGAAAATTAATATTTAAAGATCATTTCCTCATTTCCCTCCAAACAAACCACTGTTTACTAATTGAATAATTGTTTGCTTTTCCACATATAGTGTATGCTATCTGAAAGAAAAAATGTACCAAATAAAAAACACAAGAAAACAGAGGATAGCAATAAAAATAACATAAAAGACTAGCATCCAGGAAAAACAAAAAATTGAATGTTTCTGATATACACAAACACATAAATACACATATCTGATATACATATCAGCAGTATATACACATTGATTATGTAGCTTGTCTAGATTATGAAGCAGTAACAAAATCAAATTTGCATGGGCTGAAAAAACAAAGGTTTGTTCTTCCTCACAGTTATACTCAACTCTGTTCAATGAAAGAGTTTGCTTTCCTTAGCCACTCGGGGACCCCTAAGACAGCTGAAGTTCCATAGTCTTATGACATCTCCATCTCATCATGAGATTGCAGAGTTCACCGAGGGCTTCCCTGATGGCTCAGTCAGTAAAGAATCCGCCTGCAATGCAGGAGATGCAGGTTCGATCCCAGGGTCGTAAGATCCCCTGGAGAAGGAAACATCAACCCACTCCAGTATTCTTGCAGGGCAAATCAAATGGACAGAGGAGCCTGGGAGGCTATGTATTCCACAAGGTCACAAGAGTCAGACATGACTTAGCCATTAAAGCATCACCATGACAGGGGAAGAGAAGATTAGTGCTGCAGGCTCTCACACGAGTAATTAAATGCTTTGGCAATAGTATATTACTCACAGTTGGTCAAATCACCTTGACTAAATAAGGTGATGAAGTAATATTCCTTCCATATGTCCAAAAAGAGAGTGAATGTCTATCAATAAGCATAGAAAGATCAATCACAATGTTTTGCACAACTATTCATTCTCTTATTACTTCTCTTATTCTTTTTTTAATGTTTTATTTATATCTTGACCAAGAGTGTCAGTAATAATGTTATCATTTTTATGTTAATAGATACCTATATTATCACCTTAGTGGTTTCCTGATTTTCCATTATACAGATTTCAAAAAAAAAAAAAGTTCCATTTTATCCATTCACCCATTTCCCTGTTTTTTCCTTTAATGGGTTGAAATATGGGTCACAGTGCTTGGTACATGGTGTATCTAATGAATCATACAGTTTAAAATTCTCCTTCTGGTCTTGTGTATGTTTGCATATGGCACACCCTTGGACACCTCATGCAAAGAGCTGACTTACTGGAAAAAACTCTGATGCTCAGAGGGATTGGGGGCAGGAGGAGAAGGGGACGACAGAGAATGAGATGGCTGGATGGCATCACCAACTCAATGGATGTGAGTTTGAGTGAACTCCGGGAGTCGGTGATGGACAGGGAGGCCTAGCATGCTGTGATTCATGGGGTCACAAAGAGTTGGACATGACTGAGTGACTGAACTGAACTGAACTGAAGTTCTCAAAAAATGTTAGCTCTTAATCATTTTTTCTCATTTGAGTTTCATTTTTAGTATATATAGTGAAAATTCTTCCATTTGTTCTTTGGCTTTTTTCTCTCCTGATTTTACATTTTGGTACTATTTTTCCAAAATGTCATATTTTCCAATAGAATACCATGATAATATGAAAAGGAAAGGAATTAAGTACACAAGCTCACAGTGTACTCATTGTGTGAATTTATTTTTTAGTGCAAAATTTTTTAATAAAAATTTTCCTCTTGACAAGATATGGTAAATTCTGAAAGCATACTAGACTTACATGTGATCTGGATTTAGCTTCCAAATCTGTTAATAACTAAGGATGTGTTTTCAAGAAATAATCTATTAGAGTTAAATATTTATTATATCATTCAAATAAATCAGTGAATAATAAAAGTAGCTAAGATACATTATGAGAAATAGAAAAATGTAGAAAGCATGCGAAAGTATAATGAACTTTTAATACAGGTTTGTTTGTTTTCTTCTTTTCCCCAAATTTTCTCTTTTCTGAAATTTTGAAGTACACAGAAGCGCGGTTAAATATTTATATGTGAATAGTGTTATACTGCTTTTAAGCTTTTGATCTTTACTGGCAATCACATAAGCTGATATCAGTGGAAGTAAATAAGACACACTTATGTAAATATAAAGGAATTTAATTTTATGATATTTTTAAAAATTTTGAATTTATTTTTTCCTTTTATTTAAAAGAACAGTTTATTTTTATTATGTATCTTTTTATTATGTTATTTTTATAATAAAATATCTTTTTATTTATTTTTCAGTAGTTTTAGATTTATAGAAACGCTAAAATTGAACTGAACTGAGGATAATGGCAAGCCACTCCAGTACTATTGCCTAGAAAATTCCATGGATGGAGGAGCCTGGTAGGCTGCAGTCTGTGGGGTCGCTAAGGGTAGGACAGGACTGAGCGACTTCACTTTCACTTTTCACTTTCACACATTGGAGAAGGAAATGGCAACCCACTCCAATATTCTTGCCTGGAGAATCCCAGGGACGGGGGAGCCTGATGGGCTTCCGTCTATGGGGTCACACAGAGTCGGACACGACTGAAGTGATTTAGCAGTAGCAGAGGATAGTAATGAAAGTTTCCGTATAACCTGCACCCAATTTTCTCTATTACTAACTTCTTGTACTAGTGTGGTAAATTGGTTACTATCATTGGAAGGACTGATGCTAAAGCTGAAACTCCAATACTTTGGCCACCTCATGCGAAGAGTTGACTCACTGGAAAAGACTCTGATGCTGGGAGGGATTAGGGGCGGGAGGAGACGGGGACGACAGAGAATGAGATGGCTGGATGGCATCACCGACTCGATGGACATGAGTTTGAGTGAACTCCGGGAGTTGGTGATGGACAGGGAGGCCTGGTGTGCTGTGATTCATGGGGTCGCAAAGATTCGGACACTGCTGAGCGACTGAACTGAACTGAATATATAAATATTGATACATTCCATCCATTCCGTTCAGTCGCTCAGTCGTGTCCGACTCTTTGTGACCCCGTGGACTGTAGCCTACCAAGCTACTCCATCCATGGGATTCTCCAGGCAAGAATACTGGAATGGGTTCCATTTCCTTCTCCAGGGGATCTTCCCGACCCAGGGATCGAACCAGGGTCTCCCGCATCGGAGGCAGACGCGTTAAACTCTGAGCCACCAGGGTATTAACTAAAGTTCACACTTTATTTAGACTTTCTTAATTTTCAGCTAATGTCCTTTTACTGTTCCAGGGTCCAATCCAACTTAGCACATTACATTAGTCATCGTGTGCTATTCAGCTTCTCTCACATTTGCTTTTCAAAAGCAAAATCAGAGTTCTTCCATGTCTCCTGGTAAATTAGTTTCTTCTGCTTCTAATCTTTGCTTCCTGGCCCCATACACAATGAAAAGTTTAATTTTTAAAGTATGCTTCCTGATGCTGTTCTTTGTAAGATTAGAAGATAACGGGAAAGAATAATATTACAACACTCAAAAATCCAAAGCACTAATTTACGTGCTACATACTTAGTTCATGAAGTTTATATAACAATCTAATAATGTAATCTGTATGGAGTCTGCAGAATCCTCATTTATTTATTTATTATTCTTATTACTTATGATAGAAGAAGGCATGCTCTCTTGCTCTTTTATTCCAAGTTTCTTTTGTGATTCAAATTTAGCTAAAGCAATGTGAGAGAAAAATATTTGGCAAGGCTTCAAGGAAAGGCATTTCACTTTCCTCTTTATCATTTGCCCATGATTTTTATGTGGAATATCAAAATTCATTTTGATTGATAGAAGGACAGAATGAATCTATTTTATATATTATGGATGAAAGTCAACAGCTAAATTGGAATAAGAATATAGAAATAACAAAGACCATTTTTTTATGTTTTTGTAGCTTGCATAAGCCCCAACAGCCTAGCTCCAAAATTTTTGTGTTTGGAAAAAATATTTTTCTAATTTTTTCAGTACTAGTCAATTGTGTGACTGCTGCCATTAACTAAAATCCTAGATGTCATTCTAAATTAAATCTTGGGAATAAGGCCTGGTACAGGTAATTTGATATTTTTAGTGTATTGTTATGAAGACATCTACCAGTTCAGAAAATTAAAGCTACCAAAATATAAACACCCAGAATATATTAAAATTTGGTTTTCCTTAATAAAAAAATTTGCATTAAATATTTTTACACAAAATGAACAAAGTGGGTCATCAGCCATTTCCCCATACACACGACAAAAAGAGAAAGATTGCTGTCTCCAGGACAATAGTAGCGCACAAGCCAAAATATTAGATATGGAAAAAGAGGAGTACTTCAAAAGAAAAATAAACAATTGAACAATACGTATCATCTAAGAGCAATTATTGAAACCAAGAAAAAATAATTTAAAGTAAGCATAATAAATATATTTAACTAAATGAAGGAAAGTATTACCAAGTTAGATATGAATGAAATGAAGAACACAGTGGAAGAGATAAAATGTGAAATGAAAATAGTTTAAAAAAAATGAATTTGTGAGTTGAATGATCACATTGAGATAAATTTCACAGAAGATGGTGAGAGTAAAGTGATCTAGAAAACAAAAGAAAATTTAAGTTTAGAGGAAAAAAAGCATAAATATCTCAATTATATGGGTATCTTACAGAGAAAAATGAAATTAGAAAGGTGAAAATAGTGCTGTATTAATGAAGTAAAAATTGCCCTGATTCAAATAAATTTCATAGATCTTAGACTAAATGGTTCATAGAGTACTTGCTAGGTGAGAGAAGGAAAAATTTAACCTAAATATATAATAAAACTTTAATACACTGATTACAAACTAAAAATTGTTAACCTTTTTTAAAGCCATACATTATGGTTGATTATAGCCCTCTCCAGCAACCACCTATTTGCTCTCCTTATCTATGAATCTGTTTAATTTTTTTATATTCCACACTCTGAGTAGGGCAACTTCCCTACCTTTTCAATAGAATAGAATACGAAGCTATCTATGGGCTATGATAGCAGAAAAGGAGCAGGTAACCCAGCAATAATGGATTCCCACATGAGGTGTGTCTTAAACTGAAATAGAAAGATGCCCAGGCTGAATGATAACGTGAAAATCAGGGCTCAGAGATGTTTTGGGAAACAGATGCAGCATGGAAAAACACAAATTCAAAGAACTGTAAGTAACTGAGTATAGCTGGAGCATTTTGAAAATCCTGTCACTGTAGGGAAAGCAAGAAGAAAAAGAAGCTAAAATTTTAAGTAGGGCCATATTGTGAAGTGACTTAGATGGTAATACCTTAGATGAATACCTTTCTAATTTTAAATCTCCTTAAGATGGCATACCAAGTTTTGTTAAAACACATCTTTTAAGATCCCTGTGTAACATGCAAATAATTATGCTGTGTAAATTAACCAATTATTTATTCATTCATTATGGATTAATTCTTCATATTAGGAGCATCATCATACATATGTATGAAAAGAAGGAACATTGCTAATGTACATCAATTTCTGAGAACATTGGACCATATAAACTGAGGTTGAAATGACACACATAAAATTCAGTTATTTGAGATTTTAATTATTGCTTTATACTCAGAACTAGTTAATTCAGCACTGATACAACATCAATTGTCTCATTTTCTTCATTGACTTACAAATGAATTCGTCTATTTTATTTACCTGTTAAATTTCTTATTTTTTTTAATATTATAAATTCAAATCTTGTATATATACTACAAAAATTGAATTATAAACAATATTTTTATTCTTTATTCTCAAGAATATGTTTAAAAGCATGTTTGAACTTAATTTAAATTCCGAGTGAGAATTATTCTTTTCTCTAACTTCATATGTCTTAGAAAGATTCGATATGGGTAGTTTCAAAATAAATGATTTTAAAACAAAATATTTTTTAGTAAACTTCCTCCTCAACTTTGCACTTCATTTATTAAAATTGGTGCCTGAAAATAGTTTCAAAATTTATATACATTGTGCTAAATGAAGTGCTTTAGGCACTAGCAATTTCATATATTTAATATTCAACAAACATAGTTCCAAAAGTCAGTGCATGTTTTAAAATTTTCATTGCATAGCTATGTGTTATTGCTGAGCTCTTAAAATCATTGCTTTGTGATACTACTAAAAGTTTGCAGATGACATTTTCATATGATACTCTAAAATTTTAAAGTAAAAAAAGGTTGATGTTGTGCTTTCTGAAAGTTGTACAGTGATATGCTTAAATAGTATGACAGAATTATCTTTATGTTCTCATAATAAAATAATAACCCAGTACATTCTAAGCTTCCAAAAAATATATGAAATCATTACCACTGTTTCAATATATTTTATTCTAAAAATTTAAATAAGACAAAGTAAAAGTATGTGCATATTTGTATGCACAGAATGGATCACATCATCTGAAATCTGAATTTTCCTTATGCTTATGTGTTATGACCATGTGCCTACATCTCTACCTTTTTCATAAAGGCTGCATATTATACTTTACCTTGCTGAATAATAATTTGTTTATTCAACTGGAAGTTATGATTTTTCAGAAAGAATTTTAATATGTATTCCTTTATAGTTTATTAGATAACAACAGAAATCAGGTTCTGTGCCCTTTTGCATCCTGCAGCATCTGACATGTCACTCAACAATGGCAACTTGCAGGGACAATAACCCATATCAGGATGGTGTGTAACCTCCTTGCAATAGCTCTATTGCAATTTACCATAACTTTCAGAGATTGCTGATGGGGCTCCTGTTGAAAAAACCTTAAGATAGTTTCCATTAAGCTGCACCTGAGGCCTTGGGAGCAGACATGTCCCAAAATTATATGCAAATATGAAAACACTAGTATTCAAATGACTATTCAGCTTTTGCAACTGAAAATTCTTACTCTCTTTTCTCATCTCCTCAAAGCAGTTAACTGAAGGCCAATTAGAGATCATTTTAATGCAATTTTCTGTGATGCAGTTACCTATCTGGGTTGAGAATATGAGAAACAACTATATTTGGAGAATGGTTCAATATATGTGACCCGCTTTCCAATTTTTTTGATTCTTCAATTAGGTTATAAAATAATGAAATAGAAGAGAAAAGTCAGATGCCAAGCAGTGAATTGCAACTGAGGAGATGAAAGCTCTAATATTCTTTAATCACTTAAAAAGGAAGATTAAAAATTATCTATCATTTTATCTAGTTTCTAAAATAGTAGCTATATTCTGCTTTTACATATTTTTGTAGTCTACTTTGGGTAGTAAAATCGTATAAAATAAAACATAAATGGGTTAGAGGTCACCCTGAAATTTTCTCTGAAATTTGAATTACCAGTTACTTTTTGCTTCTTAGCTGTCCTTGTTTTATCTATCCACCAAGTATCTTAACTTCAGATTTCAGTTATCAACAATGATACACCTTTTTCATTATATTATATGATATAATGTTTATAATTTGTACTTATTTTTAAAATTTAATGATTCAATAACATATGTATACACATATGCTACTTCTAATACAAGTATACAAATACATACTTTAGCATGTTCCTTGCTTCTGTATAAGAAAAAGGTTAAAAAGCATGAATGCTTATAATGAAATATTTGATGTTAAATGGGAAGTTTCTTATATTATTAACCAAATGCAGTACACATTTGAAATGGGCCCTTCCAGATATAAATTCTTTCTGTGTCCCTCCTCACCTCTCTGCCCATTTCCTATTTGTAGGAACTATGCTAAAGCTGAAACTCCAATACTTTGGCCACCTCATGCGACGAGTTGACTCACTGGAAAAGACTCTGATGCTGCGAAGGATTGGGGGAGGGAGGAGATGGGGACGACAGAGAATGAGATGGCTGGATGGCATCACCGACTCAATGGACATGAGTTTGGGTGAACTCCGGGAGTTGGTGATGGACAGGGAGGCCTGGCGTGCTGTAATTCATGGGTTCGCAAAGAGTTGGTCATGACTGAGCGACTGAACTGAACTGAACTGAACTGATGCTTCATTCACCTTCCTTGACCTTCCTTGAGTTCCAAAGGGCAGATTTAATTAATTACTTGTCAGGGAAGGGAAGGAATACAGAAATGAAGGAGAAATAGTCAAGAAAATATAGTGCAGTGATAAAGCACACCCCTTAAGGAATGTGTATTACAATATCTTTGAGTTCTTCTGTAGGAAATAAGGTCTTTACCCAAGTGGTGGATGCTGCATATCAAAGGAATGATTTCAGTGGGCCCAGAACTTTGCATCTTGCCGTGCATAAAAAGCAATAAATTCATTAACTTGAGATGCCTCATTTTCTTTAATTAACAGTAGTCTTTTGATGTTCTGTGGTGATGGCTTAGTCACTAAGTGGTGTCTGACTCTTTAGCAACCCCATGGACTGTAGCCGACCAGGATCCTCTGTCCATGAGATTTCCCAGGTAAGAATGCTGGTGTGTGCTGTGCTAAGTTGCTTCAGTCGTGTCTGACTCTGTGGGACTCTATGGCCTATAATCCACCAGGTTCCTCTGTCCATGGGATTCTCCAGACAAGAATACTGAATTGCCATGCCCTTCTCCAGGGGATCTTTCTGACCCAGGGATTAAAAACACCACCTCTTATGTCTCCTGCATTCATAGGTGGGTTCTTTACCACTAGCACCACTGGGATGTTGCTATTTCCTTCTACAGGAGATCTTCCCAACCCAGGGATCAAACTTGCATCTCCTGCATTGCAGGTGAATTCTTTACCAACTGTTATTACAAAAACTCATATGAATCCTAGCTCCTTCCTTTCATCTTCAATGAAGTCCTTCAGAGTTACCTGAGAGGCTATCTACCAAGGCTTCAATTCTTACAAAGTTCACTGAAAAGATTGTGCAGTTCTGTCAGTCAACAAGTCCAAATTATTACTTTCTGTAGTAGACTCTCAAATTATGCTTTATTCCAGAGTTTGGGATCTATGTCAAGCACATCCTAAAGCTAAGTAGAATGTACAGACTTTGACTCAATAAATAAATAAATATCTAACAATAAATGTAGAATTAGAATTACAAAAAGGATTTAACTTTAAATTCTTAATCTTATAGCATTAATAATGCAAATTGTAAAAACAAGCAAAAATATACATAAGGCACAGGAAAACAAAGGTCCAAATTTCAAGAATAATAGGGCAAAAATAAACCCATTAATGATTATTCTTTGCTGTTTCCAATTCAGAGAGGTAGAAACTGGAATACAGTTCAAATAACACACTTTTAAATGACATTACAATAGCAACATGTCCTGAAAAATCAACTGGACATGCCTTTAAGGAAGGGTGTGATGACAAAATCTGACACCCTCTTTCCTTTTCTTTGGACTTAGTAAATGTGAAAACGTCACTGATCTTCCAATTTATATAAAGAAATCAAATGTTGAAAATTTTGTGTAACGTCTTAGGGTATAGGATACCCATTAAATGCTGTCTTGTAATTAACCTTGCCAAGGACACACCTGAGACAATATAATAGAGGAATTCCACAGTTCACAGAGGCCCTGTGGTTGGGAAGAAGCCCTGGAAGTTCTATCAGGCTGAGGAGTTATTAACTGGTAGGAAATCTAGCCCTCAGGGATGCTAGTCACAACACTACTAGGCAAAACTGCAGTGGAATCCTTGGCAGTACAAGAACTTTGTAAGAGAAGGCTGACAGCACAGACCCCTTGAGAGCAAAAGGCTTAAATGATCCACACCACATTCATATCATGGAACCTTCTGCAATGTTAAAATAGCAGTGTAGGTCACAGATGGGCAATTATTAGCCACGGAACAATCATGCACATTTCTTGTTTTTGTAAATAAAGTTTTATTGTAAAAAAATTACATACATATTTGTGCAGTTATCTCTTATGGCTGCTTTTTAAAAAAGAGTTGAATAGTTGCAACAGAGATCACTTGGCTTTGCTGTATGTATACAGAAGGTTTTCTTGTTTCTGGTAAAAAAAACAATAAAAGAGCTGAGAAATGAAGTATTTCCTTCCATAAGAGTAAACAAGGATGTCACAGTCATTAGCGATTGTAGCCCTCCAATGTGAGCTGGTGGTTCCAAAGGGCACTCATGCATGCTATGTCACTTCAGTTGTGTCCATCTCTTTGCAACCCCATGGACTCTAGCCCGCTAGGTTTCTCTGTCCATGGGATTCTCCAGGAAAGAATACTGGAGTGGTTTGCCATTTGCTTCTACAGGGAAATTCAGGGCACTCAGGAGGGAGAAAAATACTTGCAACCTAGCAACAATTAGACTGTGGCCCCTCCTCACTGTGAAGAAGGACATGGCAACCCATTCTGGTATTCTTGCCTGGAGAATTCCATGGACAGAGAAGCCTGGTGGGCTACAGTCCATGGGGTTGCAAAAAGTCAGACATGACTGAGTGACTAACACACATATGCACACTCCTCACTGTGAGCCCGATGTGAAAAACACAGGATATTGGCCCTAGAGAGCTGAAATTCTTATGAAAGGAATGATTTCAGTAAACCCAAAATCTTGCATCATCCCATATATAGAAAAGTGTTAAATTCTTTAACTTGGAAAATCTACTTTCTTTAATTAAATATTTTTATGTTTAGACTACCTGCCCTTTGTTCCTGCCCTTATACTTCCATATAACCTGACTCCTCTCCTCAGCTCCTCAGAGCAGTTTTCTCACGGTTACTTGAGATGCTGTCTCCTGAGCTTGATGTCCTCCCTTCTCCAGGGGATCTTCTCCATCCAGGGGTTGAACTCAGGTCTCCCACATTTCAGGCAAATTCTTTACTGTTTGAGCCACCAGGAAAGCCCAGAAAACATAACTCTTAACTTTTAAGTTGTGAATTTTTTTTTAAGTCAACAGAGGTATGTTTATGAACATGGAAACATTTTTGTTAGATAATATTAAGTGGAAAATGAAATTATAAAACTATGTATGCCAAGCTCATATATTTTTTTAATACCTAACAAGGTGTATGTGTATATGTGTAAATATGTGTATGTAAATGTGTTTGTGTATGTTCATTTGCGAGCATATAGGAAGGATAAATATCACCTAAGCAATGATTCTGGCTATTAAAAAGGATTATTAGTGACTTCCATTTTGTTATTATCTATTTTAAAAATTTTTTCATAAAGAAATTACATACATTAATACACATAAAAATTTTTTTTTAAAAAAGAAAGTGAGCAAAACCTTTGAGACATTCTTCATCATTGGTTGTACAGTTGAATTTTAGAAAAGGAAAACAGACCTTTCTTGTGCTTCGGTAGTGTGGAGCCTGCCAGCCTCAAGTAACATGTAGGCTTCATTCTAGTGCAGGGCAGTCTGCAAATTATGTCAAGGTTCTATGAGTTTGACAGCCGTTGTCTGGAAGGGGACAACTGCTCATTTTCAACTGTGGTCTCACAAGCATGGAGAGACTGTCATTTTCCTCTGTGCTCCTTCAATCGAACACAGAACATCTGTCACAAGACTAATGTCTGATGTGGCAATAAAGGTTTCTCTTGATCTAAGAGCCCAGTAGCTGCTACAGGAAAGATCAGATGTACAATCAATATGTCAATACTGTACCAGACTTCCATAATTAATTAATTTTTAATGACAATAAATATTGGAACATTTGGAATAATGATCATGGCAGTGTGTGCATTATATACATATTATATATATATATAAATATGTATATTTATTTAGATTGTGTTGAGCTTGTCTTTAACAAAAATACTCCTGTTCTTAAGGGAAGAATGCAATAATATATTTGAAATATCTCTAATAATGCTTTTTATTTTCAGTATGAGTTTAAGCCTTTGACTTCAAAGTTTGCTTTTCATTATTCAATACAAGATTGCAAATATTGTCACAAATATCCCCAAATTATTTGAGGGTACTAAGGTTTTTTTTTTTTTTAATTGAGTTGAGTTCAAATGTAACTATAAAACAAGATGAACAAATCTTGCCCAAGATTTGTGCCCAAGATTAACAAATTAAGGTGCAAGAAGTTTGATGAATTTTAAAAGCCTTGGCCTTTTAAAAAATGTTATCTGTGTATTATATTTGATTTATTAAACCTCTCCCAATTTATGCTGGCTACAAGGAAAATTATAGATGAGATCTGGGCTCAGAATGAATTACTTAATTTAGGGTACCTGAGGGATGAATGTTTAACAAAGTACCCAGGTTAAGAGCATAATCTCTGGAGATTGGGACTGAATTCTACTCACTGACTTTGAAAAATCAGGCAAGTTTTAAGCCCTCAGCGTGCTTATCCTGAGAGTGTAGGTAATTATACTATACCTGTCTCCCTCATAAGTTTATTTAATGGTCTAATAAAAGTGTTTAGCTCAGTAGATGACATGTATCAAAGACTGTGTATATTACATACTGGTTAAGTAAATCATGACAAGCGTGAGGTTTATTTGTTAGGTCATAATGAGCCACCAACGTAAAGTCACTGGAAAGAGTGAACATGAATAAAGAAACACTTAGGAAGGGAAGATGAGCTTTTGATTGCAAGCTGACATCAGACACAGAATTTAACAAATTCCAAAAGGGACAAGACTATTGAGAATTCTGAATTTGATGGAAAATGTGATGACTAAAAATTGAGACAGTCTAACAAAATATTGAGCTCTCTGGAGAAATGTAAGCAAATTTTGTTCTACTCTTACCCTGGCCCTTCTGAATGAATATGAATTAATCCATGCAAGGGACCATGGACTCTGATTTTTTTTTTCTCTGTATATTCCACAAATGACCAGCAAGCACAGTACATTTTTCTTTTTTATCATCCCTCACTGTGAGAGTGTTGGTGAATTGCCATATCTCCACCCATACCTCAAAGCCCCACCTTGGACACCCAAGCTATTGAAACATGTGATGCATCTTTTAAAGGTTGTTTGACTTCAATCCATTTCACTGCCCACACATTCTTGTCATTAATATGAGTTTCTCTCATTTATTTCTCAGTAGTGTATTCTATTTCACAAAAGTACGTAATTCCTCAGAGTTAATTGGATATCACTTAAAACTTCCTAATGATGTGAAACCAACCTGCTTATTGATGTTGTATTTCAACCTCTTTTGGACCGAGATTGTTTCAATTAGTGAAAAAAACTGCTATTAAATCCCATCAACAAGTTATCAACACGATTATGTAGATGTGATTTTATTTTGTGGGTATTACCAGATAATTTTAGATCGCTATGCACAGCTTCAATTATCCACTTTGAACTTCAACTTTAAAATCTAAAATTTAAAGACAGAAATATTTCTCAATTTAATTATTTTTGTTAGACAATATACAAGTACTTTTGTTTATTTCTCTATGATTTACAAAACCTATTACTTCATATTATATCTACTCTGCATAATGACCTATGTGGTTCTTAAAGAACACACATAGCTATACACACATAAACACACATATATACTTTCCTAATATAGTTTAAACCTTAAGTCATTTCTAAAATCTTACCTAAGTAAATGGAAATCCATCATCTGATAAGCTTGAAAACTGAAGTCAAACAGATACCAACTCAAATAACTCAAAGACTAAAATAAAGATTTGATGTGGTACTTTTAACAGAACTATCCAATGTTAATTTTGAGATGCTGGAGTCACAAGAACAAGGTCAAGGGAGTCAGTACCAAAGAATCTTCGATGATTAGAGTTCTAGAAATGAAGGTGAGAACTCTTGAGAAAGACAAAGATGCATACGTAAAACTGGAATGCTTAATTTTATAGAATAAGTAGGTGTCATCTCTGTAGGTTGTTTCATTTATTTCCATTGTTAAGAAAATATAATCCAAATCATAAAGGTGGATTTTCAGACTTTTTAAATCAAAATGCACCATCAGAGACTAAACAGCTTCCTCGAAGCTGTTGCCGTGATATCCCTCTATAACTTTTTGTTTCATCCTGGCATCCTTGACCATCCTTCCTGATGCTCTTTTGTCCCATATTCCTTTTTATCCTCTTGAAAGACTTAGCATACAACATCTCTCTTGTTTATTTATTGCTATTCTGAGCATCTGTGTGGTATCTTTATCCCCAGTCTCTCCTCCATTTTGGTTTATATCACATACTATTGACATTGTTCTTTCTGAAACAATGCCAACACACTTCTCTTTGAACACAAAAAAATACCCTTAAACTTCAATAATTCCCCCAAAATTACCCAGTAACATCCAAATTCCTTAGAAAGCTAGCTCCACTCAAAATCAAGATATTTTATGAATAATGAATTATTATACTCCTCTTAGAACAAAAGTTTGTTATTTATTTTACAAAAGTTTAAAGTAAATTGAAAAAAAATATTTCAGTGGAAATAGCTATTTTCAATTTTGAACCAAATTTCTTTTGCTATCTCTGAATGTAGGTAATGTAACATACTACCCTCTGGGGCCAAATAGATAATTTTTGGAAGACATGGGAATTTCAGATGATTGTAGGAAATAAAATTTTACATGCTTTAGATCAAGCTTATTTATAATTAGTTTATGTAAATTTAGACTATAAATAAGTAAGCTTGATCTGAAGCATATGAAAATTTGTTTATAGTCAGATCATCTAAATTTTGGGGCTTCCCTGGTGGCTTAGGTTCAATCCCTGGTTGAGGTGGACCTGGGTTGATCCCTGGATGAGGAAGATCCCCTAGAGAAGGGAATGGCTACCCACTTCAGTACTCTTGCCTGGAGAATTCCATGGACAGAGGAGCCTGGTGGGCTACAGTCCATGGGATTGCAGAGAGTCAGAAATGACTTAGTGATTAATTTCTAAATTTTTATTCATTTTGTTTTCTTGGGTGATTGAATATTGAAAAAAAATGTAATAGAGTTTTCTACAATTATAGTATTTCTCATATTCTAGGTACATTTTGCTTGGACTTCCCTGGTGTCTCAGTAGTAAAGAATTAGCCTTCCAATGCAGGAGATGCAGGTTTGATACCTGGGTTGAGAAGATCCCCTGGAGACGGAAATGGCAACCCACTCTAATAATCTTGCCTGGGAAATCCCACGGGCAGAGGAGTCTAGCAGATTACAGTCCATGGAATCACAAAAGAGTCAGACACAGCTTAGTGAGTAAACAAAAAAAACAACATAGTATTATCAGTCCAATGCATGCTTAAATATTAACTAACAAAATAAGAAAATAAGTTCATCCTATCAAATAGAAGTAAACACTGTTCAGATCTTGGTTTATAGCCTTATATATCTTCCAACAACACAAGAGAAGACTCTACAAATGGACATCACCAGATGGTCAACACCGAAATCAGATTGATTATATTCTTTGCAACCAAAGATGGAGAAGCTGTATACAGTTAGCGAAAACAAGACCAGGAGCTGACTGTGGCTCAGATCATGAACTCCTTATTGCGAAGTTCAGACTTAAATTGAAGAAAGTAGGGAAAACCACTAGACCATTCAGATATGACCTCAATCAAATTCCTTATGATTATACAGTGGAAGTGAGAAATAGATTTAAGGGACTAGATCTGATTGATAGAGTGCCTGATGAACTCTGGATGGAGGTTCGTGACATTGTACAGGAGACAGGGACCAAGACCATCCCCATGGAAAAGAAATGCAAAAGAGCGAAATGGCTGTCTGAGGAGGCCTTACAAATAGCTGTGAAAAGAAGAGAGGCGAAAAGCAAAGGAGAAAAGGAAAGATATAAGCATCTGAATGCAGAGTTCCAAAGAATAGCAAGGAGAGATAAGAAAGCCTTCCTCAGTGATCAATGCAAAGAAAGAGAGGAAAACAACAGAATAGGAAAAACAAGAGAGCTCTTCAAGAAAATTAGAGATTCCAAGGGAACATTTCATGCAAAGATGGGCTCGATAAAGGACAGAAATGGTATGGACCTAACAGAAGCAGAAGATATTAAGAAGAGGTGGCAGGAATACACAGAAGAACTGTACAAAAAAGATCTTCACGACCAAGATAGTCACGATAACGTGATCACTGACCTAGAGCCAGACATCTTGGAATGTGAAGTCAAGTGGGCCTTAGAAAGCATCACTACGAACAAAGCTAGTGGAGGTGATGGAATTCCAGTTGAGCTATTTCAAATCTTGAAAGATGATGCTGTGAAAGTGCTGCACTCAATATGCCAGCAGATTTGGAAAACTCAGCAGTGGCCACAGGACTGGAAGAGGTCAGTCTTCATTCCAATCCCAAAGAAAGGCAATGCCAAAGAATGCTCAAACTACCGCACAATTGCACTCATCTCACACGCTAGTAAAGTCATGCTCAAAATTCTCCAAGCCAGGCTTCAGCAGTATATAAACCGTGAACTCCCAGATGTTCAAGCAGGTTTTAGAAAAGGCAGAGGCACCAGAGATCAAATTGCCAACATCCGCTGGATCATGGAGAAAGCAAGAGAGTTTCAGAAAAACATCTATTTCTGCTTTATTGACTATGCCAAAGCCTTTGACTGTGTGGATCACAAGAAACTGTGGAACATTCTGAAAGAGATGGGAATCCCAGACCACCTGACCTGCCTCTTGAGAAACCTGTATGCAGGTCAGGAAGCAACTGTTAGAACTGGACATGGAACAACAGACTGGTTCCAAATAGGAAAAGGTGTACGTCAAGGTTGTATATTGTCACCTTGCTTATTTAACTTATATGCAGAGTACATCATGAGGAATGCTGGGCTGGAAGAAGCACAAGCTGGAATCAAGATTGCCGGGAGAAATATCAATAACCTCAGATATGCAGATGACACTACCCTTATGGCAGAAAGTGAAGAGGAACTCAAAAGCCTCTTGATGAAAGTGAAAGAGGAGAGTGAAAAGGTTGGCTTGAAGCTCAACATTCAGAAAACAAAGATCATGGCATCTGGTCCCATCACTTCATGGGAAATAGATGGAAAAACAGTGGAAACAGTGTCAGACTTTATTTTTTTGGGCTCCAAAATCACTACAGATGCTGATTGCAGCCATGAAATTAAAAGACGCTTGCTCCTTGGAAGGAAAGTTATGACCAACCTTGATAGTATATTAAAAAGCAGAGACATTACTTTGCCAACCAAGGTCCGTCTAGTCAAGGCAATGGTTTTTCCCGTGGTCATGTATGGATGTGAGAGTTGGACTGTGAAGAAGGCTGACCGCCGAAGAATCGATGCTTTTGAACTGTGGTGTTGGAGAAGACTCTTGAGAGTCCCTTATACTGCAAGGAGATCCAACCAGTCCATTCTAAAGGAGATCAATCCTGGATGTTCATTGGAGGGACTGATGCTAAAGCTGAAACTGCAATACTTTGGCCACCTCATGCGACGAGTTGACTCACTGGAAAAGACTCTGATGCTGGGAAAGGTTGGGGGCGGGAGGAGAAGGGGACGACGGAGAATGAGATGGCTGGATGGCATCACGGACTCTGTGGACATGAGTTTGAGTGAACTCCGGGAGTTGGTGATGGACAGGGAGGCCTGGCGTGCTGTGATTCATGGGGTCGCAGAGAGTCGGACACGACTGAGCGACTGAACTGAACTGAACTGAACTGAATAAATGTTATATATATATATATATATATATATATAAAACAGTTTTCTAAAACTAAGATCATAACATTCTTTTCAATCAGATATTGTTCACTAAATATTATATGTTCTATGTTTGGGAGGTTTACCAATTAAAAGTTATTCTGCAAGATCATTTACTAGCTTTGTGACCACAGGGGAGTAAGTTAGCATCTCTTTGATTAAATTTTCCAGTCTGAAGTACAGAGATGAAAACTGTACCTACCTCTTGGGCTCCTGAGAGGATTCAAAACAAAGTATTACAAAATACAGTATGCACTGCAAAATAATAGTAACAACATGTTATTTCAGGTCTTCCTCAACTTACCCACTGGGTTATGTCCAGTAGTCCCATCTAAATTGAAGGTAGCATACATTGAAAATGCATTTAATACACAAAGCTACAGAACAGCATAACTTAGCCTAGCCCCTTGAAGGTTCTCAAAATACTTATGTTAATTTATAGTTGGACAAAATCCTTTAACACAAACCCTATCTTATAATAAATTGTTGAATATCTGATATAATTTATTGATATACTCTACTGAAAGTGAAAAACAGAATGGTTGTATGGGTCCAGAATGGTTATAGGTGTATCAGTTGCTCAACTTAGGACTATGTGACTGACTGTGAACTGCCTGTCTGTCACTGCCCAATACTGTGAGAGGGCCTTATACTGCATATCACTAACTTGGGAAAAGATGAATATAAAAATCGAAAATCCAGTTTCTACTGATTGCATGTCACTTTTTCACTGTCATAAAGTCAAAATATTGTAAGTCGGAGGCCATCTGTATTATTGTGCAAAGATAATTTTTCTTTTCCTGGAGTAGTGTATGGTGTGTACACACTGTTTAATTGCAAACAATCTATATGAAATAGTAGAAGCTTGCTTAAACTGCAAAGTGTCAAATAGAAATTTAGAATGATATTCTAAAGTGCTGTTACTTATGAAGAACAATTTTTAAAATACATTGTTGATTAGAAAAAGTAGGTATCAGATTTGCATAACACATGTAAATAACTAGTCTAAATTTAGGTTTCCTGCCACTCAGTTTTTTCTCATTTTTCCATAACAAATATAGATTGCTAGTGTTGCTGCTGCTGCTGCTGAGTCGCGTCAGTCGTGTCCGACTCTGTGTTGCAAAATTTACTAAATTGTAAAGTGAAATACATTTGCTGAAAATTATTTGTGATAATTATGACTAATAGAGTTAATTTCTTTGAATATCAAAGGTTATTTAAGTTATCAAGACAGCCTTAATGTTTATTTTAGTTTGGCTAAACTTTAGACTACCTTCTTTATAGCTCTAAACCTCTAATTTCCCATTTCTGAGAGTGATTTAACTGTGAGGGCAATGTAATAGTAAATCCTTTTTCTACCCAAAGCCTCCTGCCAGTTTCATAAGCCAAAATTGTCTTTCTCAAGGATCCGAGAAACTCCTTGACACAAAAATATCAAGAAATACAGCTGAATTTTTTACTGGTTGATCTATAATTTGGGACGTTTTACAGCTCAGTCGGTAAAGAATCCACTTGCAATGCAGGAAACCCCGGTTTGTTTCCTGGGTTGGGAAGATCCGCTGGAGAAGGGATAGGCTACCCACTCCAGTATTCTTGGGTTTCCCTTGTGGCTCAGTTGGTAAAGAATCCACCTGCAATGCAAGAGGCCTGGGTTCGACCCCTGGGTTGGGAAGATCCCCTGGAGAAGGGAAAGGCTACCCATTCCTGTATTCTGGCCTAGAGAATTCCATGGACTGTATAGTCCATTGGGTTGCAAAGAGTCAGACAGGACTGAACAACTTTCGCCTTCGCTTTAATGATTACACTTCAACTTTTGATTCGATTTGTAATAGGAATTTACAGCATCTATAAAGCAAGGTGGTTGTTACAGGATTAAAGAAGATAACACAATACGTAAAGTGTTATTGGGGCTTCCCAGGTGGCTCAGTGGTAAAGAATCTGCCTGACAATGCAGGAGACACAAGAGACATGGGTTTGATCCTTGGATTGGGAAGATCCCCAGGAGGAGGAAATGGCAATCCACTCCAGTATTCTTGATGGAAACATTTTATGGACTGAGAAAGGTAGCAGTCAGTGGGGTTGCAGAGTAGGACATAATTGAGCACACATGAAAGTATCGTGCAGAATGATACATAGGAAGTGCTCAGTAAAGATCAGATATAAGGCAGACTAAGGTTTTAAATAGGCAATTGCAAAAATAGTCTAAAAAATGTTTCATGTCAATTGTTTTCAATGTAAGTTGAAACAGTAAAATGTTAGTTTCTAGCAATCAAAGTGCCATAATTTTTAAAAAATATCTATACTAAGTTGGCAGACTTTTGGCAAAGCAAATATTCTCATATATCAGGAGTGAAAATATAAATTGTTGTTTTATTTCTGGAGTAATATGACATTAAATATAAGAAATATTTAAATGTACTTACTTACAATTCTGCTTTTAAGATTAACATATAGTTCAACATTAGTGAATATTAAGCAATACTGATGTTTATCTCACCTCTACTTCTAATATAATTATATTATTAGTTTTATTATCGAAGTCAACTTTAAGAAACCAAATTATGAGATAAATAAAGCATTGTACAACTATTCAAGGGATTGTATATATAAATATTAAGAATCACATTTAAGAACCTATTATATGTTGAGAAAATTTTCATGATAAATGTGAAGAAAAAGTAAAACAATTTGTACATTGTAATCAACACATCACATTCTCAACAAAGAGAACTAGTTAGCAGTCTAAAATACACACACACATACAAAAAACCCTTCACTGTGATGATCATCTTTGCAGTTTTCTGCCATTTCACAACTATGCAAAAATGATCAAAGTAATCAACTTTGGTATTCATTTGCTAGTTAAAAAGAAAGATTCTCTTCTAGGTCATTATTTTTCTAGAAGAAATTAAAATAAATATTTGTATACTATTTGATGTCTTCCTTTCAGGAATTTTTGACTGCTTTCTTTTAGCTTTTTGACTTTATTCCATGTGCAGGCGTGCACAGTTGTTTCAGTACTGTCCAACTCTTCATGATCCTATGGACTGTAATCCACTGGGCTCCTCTGTCAGTGGGATTCTCCAGGCAAAAATACTGGAGTGGACTGCCATGCCCTTCTCCAGGAGATTTTCCTGACACAGAGATCGAACCTGGGTCTCCTTTACTGCAGGGAAGATTCTTTATTTACCTCCGAGCCACCAGAAAAGCCCTTATTCCCCTGAACTCTCATTAACTCCTTTATACAGGCCTATGGTAAATTGTGTTATCTCACAATTAATGTAATATCTTCTATATTTTTATATTTGTAAGACTGTCCCATGTTCCAAAGAAACAATTTTTTCCTTACATATTTTCTTTTTGTTCTCAAGTGGTATTCTCAAAGTTATATAATGCTATGTATTGTTTCCAGAGAGTCAGTAAGCCATAAGTCAGTTCAGACCGTCCCCTGATGATATGAGGACTAGAAGGAAGATAGAAAGCCATCTTTTCCTGTTTGACTTTTAATAAATACATGTGATATATTTCTGTTCTTCACATAGATAAACGTAAAACCACTGCTTTCATGCAGTATATTGAAAAAAAAATTGGAGGATTTTATTTGTTTAGAATATGTAAAAACAGATAATTGTAATTTAATTAGTTATAATTATATAATTGTTTTCCTCTCCAAATCAACACTTTCATTTAAATTTCTAATACTCAATTTTATTCAAAGCATATTTATATGGTAAGTTATTTAGCATAAATGAAGTTGTTAAATTGTTACATATAACTCATGTGGAGATATTCAGGAAACTCAAACTATACATTTATGAACTTAAAAACACCATAGGAAAGCAAATTCAGAACCAAAATTTCCATACACCTGCTGTAGATCACATTACCTTTAGCTTAAAATTAAAATGACACCTGGAAAATATAACTACCCTTTTCAAGGGCCAGATCTGAAATCTAATAAACTCCTTACTTAATATCATTTTGGCTTGAAACAGGATAGTTAATCTAATTTGGGTAAAGGAACAGGCAGTACCAATTTATTTATGTGGCATATATACTGTTTTCTTTGATATCATAATGATAATTATAATTTTATAATGGGTAATTTCTAAAGGTTGATAACATTTTTGCCAAGGTTTCATTTAAAGCTACACTATTATAAAGATTTGTAAGAAAGGACACTTGAGAACTAAAGTAAATCTGATAGACTTCTAAATTCTGAGCATCACAGATTATTTATACACCCATCTGCTCATTTATTTTTTATTTTGAAATAATTTCAAACTTAGAAGTTGCAAAAATAGTAGAGTGCCTTTATACTTTCACCCAGATTCCTCTATTGTTAACAGTTTATAAGACCACAGAACAATGATAGAAGTTAGGAAATTACATTAATACAATATTTTAAACTGATTGACTGATATTCTTTGAAACTTGCCAGTTTTCCTGCCTATGTTAGTCCAGTCCAACCTCCTTCATTGTCCATAGTTGTACCTTCTCTTTATATTCCTCCTTTGATAATTACTTAAGATTCCTTCTTCTTTATGATTCAGACAATTTTGATGAATACTAGTAAATTATATTGTATAATATCCCTCAATTTGGGTTTATCTGATATTTTCTTAGACTAGATTGAAATTGTGGATTTTGGATAAGAGTAGTACAGCATATCATCATGTATATATGATGTTATTCTAACTTACTTTAATCCTTGTTCTTCAGAAGTAGGTTACACCCTTGAAAATATCACAGAAGTAACTCTTCATCACTATCCCAAAATGTTCACACTGAATAATTCATATTTATGCCTATAATGCCTGATCAAAAATTATCATTAAGAAAGACTAACAAATGAAATTGCCAACATGCATTGGATCATAGGAAAAGCAAAACATCTACTTCAGCTTTAATGACTATGCCAAAGCCTTTGACCGTGTGGATGACCACAAACTGTGGAAAATTCTCAAAGAGATGGGAATACCAGACCACCTTATCTACCTCCTGAAAAATCTGTATGCAGGCCAAGAAGCAACAGTTAGAACTGGACATGGAACAAGGGACTGGTTCCAAATTGAAAAAGGAGTGCGTCAAGGTGGTATATTCTCACCCTGCTTATTTTACTTATATGGAGAGTACATCATGCAAAATGCCAGGCTGGATGAAGCACAAGCTGGAATCAAGATTGCTGGGAGAAATATCAATAACCTCAGATATGCAGAGGACACCACCCTTATGGCAGAAAGTGAAAAAGAACTAAAGAGCTTCTTCATGAAAGTGAGAGAGGAGAGTGAAAAAGCTGGCTTGAGACTCAACATTCAAAAAACTGAGATCATAGCATCCTGTCCCATCACTTCATGGTAAATGGATGGGGAAACAATGGAAACAATGACAAGTTTTATTTTCTTGAGCTCCAGAACCACTGTAGATGGTGACAGCAGCCATGAAATTAAAAGAGGCTAGCTCCCTGGAAGAAAAGTTATGACAAACCTAGACAACATTAAAAAGCAGAGACATTACTTTGTCAACAAAGGTCCATCTAGTCAAAGCTATGGTTTTTCCAGTAGTCATGTATGGATGTGAAGTGAAAGTGAAGTGAAAGTGAAGCCGCTCAGTCGTGTCTGACTCTTCGCGATCCCATGGACTGTAGTCTACCAGGCTTCTCTGTCCATGGGATTTTCCAGGCAAGAGTACTGGAGTGGGTTGCCATTTCCTTCTCCAGGGGATCTTCCTGACCCAGGGATTGAACCCAGGTCTCCTGCATTGCAGGCAGACGCTTTACCCTCTGAGCCACCACGGAAGCCCATGGTGATCTGTTAGTCTTTCTTAATGGATGTGAAAGTTGGACCATAAAGAAAGCTGAGCACCAAAGAATTGATGCTTTTGAACCATTGTGTTAGAGAATGCTCTTGAGAGTCTCTTGGACTGCAAAGAGATCCAACCAGTCAATCCTAAATGAAATCACTCCTGAATATTCATTGGAAGGACTAATGCTGAAGCTGAAGCTCCAATACTTTGGTCACCTGATGCAAAGAACTGATTAACTGGAAAAGACTTTGATGATGGGAAAGATTGAGTGCAGGAGGGGAGGGGGATGGCAAAGGATGAGATGTTGGATGGCACCTCTGACTCAGAAGACATGAGTTTCAGCAAGCTGTGGGTGTTGGTGATAGACAGGGAACCCTGGTGTTGTGTCATGGGGTCGCAAAGAGTTGGACACAACTGAGCGACTGAATTGATCTGAACTGTGCTTTTAACTCCTCATTTTCCAAATTTCAAACTAGAAACATCAAAATTTTTCTATTAAGCTGAAAGTGAGGCTAACATGTGACATCAATAAACAACAAAAAAGCCATAGTGCTGCATCACAGGATGAAATCTCTGTGTTGATATTTGAGACTCTGGGGTTGGCAGAAACCTACTAGGATATATATAGTTCGGTTTACTAAGAACTATGTGAACTCAAGCACAGTTTAAATGGTGTTTTGATATTAATTTTTTGTGTTTTGATTGGTGTTTCAATATTAATTTTTAGCAGTGCCAAAAACTATATCATAATTATATATATTAAAGAAAAATACTTAATATTGAATTAAGAGAGATGTCTAATTTGGTCAGTTGAATAGGGAATAGTAGAAACTGATGTACAAACTGTCAGTTCTAAGTACTAGGGATGTAATACACAACATGGTTAATGTAATTAACATTGCTGTATATTTTATATAAAAGTTAAGAAACTATTTTCAAAACATTTTCTCCAAACTCAATTGAAATATAAAGAATAGGTATAAGAAAATGGAATGTTTTAATAGTTGAAAATTTACCATTACTCATTGTTGGAAGTCATCCCTATCCAATTTAAGCTAAACGCTGAGTCCCTTGACATAGACAAGATGCCATTTATTTATTTGAAATGTGGTAGCCAATATTAGAAGAGCATAATATATTTAGGTTGATATAAGATAAATGAAGGCCACAATTAAAGAAAGAGATGAAGTAAAACTGGCCAAGAGTAAATGCTAATATAGTTTAACAGATCAAAAATCTTACCTTTATGACAATTTTTCCTATATGAACTTTAAAAATTTTAATTTTTAATATTGAAAAACATTATATACACACAGAAAAATGTTACAAAGTCAGCATGAGTGAAAACAGTACATGTGAGTTTATCTGTAATTGGAGTTATGCTGGCACTTAGATTACTTCAATTTTATAAGCATTCAGCATTTAAATAAATTATTAGGCTATAAGACATATCAATTTTAGCTACTTTGATATTTCATCTCTCACTTTTTGACAGAGACCTGATAGGAATACTGAAAAAACTGTTTTGAGCTTTGTAAGGATTTACATTAGTAACAACAATAAATATAGACTGCTTCATGTCACTGCAAAATATTACTTTCTCTCATTTCTGCTTAGTTTTATTTTAAAAAATCTACAGAAAGGATATTCAAGTAACCTCATAAATTTATTACTAAAAGCACCATCTACTGGTTAGTAGAAACTGATGCATTTCAATCTGTCTGTCTTCAGTTCCTCTGATATAAAAAGAGAAACTCATTTCACTCTTGCATACCTGCACAGATTCTCCTCTGCATACTGAAGCATAGAAAAAACAGGAGGTAGATTTCATTGGTAAAATGTTTTAGTCTATGTGTGTATGTGTGCAATGGAAATCAATTTTTCTGCTTGCCTTTTATAGGAAACCTAAGGTATATAAATGAGAGTATTTTCTCTTCTAAATCAGTCTTACATTACTAAACGGCAATTTTTAGTTCAGTAAGTGCAAAGGCCTGCCCCACAGGAGACATTACAGCATCTAAATTGAAGTTTTTAACTTGTCTAGCCTGTAGCCTGATTCTAGCCCACAGTAGGTTCTAAATAAGTATTGGCTGAATGAAGTAAGGAAAGATAAATTCCTGCTCTGACAAGGATGTGAGATAAGACAAGAATGGGGGAACCTCATATTTTATATTCATTAGATAGATATTTTTAACCATGACAAAATTTGATGTGTGAATTTAACATTAGCAAGGGAAGAGTGAAACATTTTATTTTTAAAGCAAGATTGTCATACAAAGAATAAATTTAGAATATTTTGATTTTTCAAAACTGTAGCAAGGTATTATTTCCGGGAAGTTTAAAAGATTTTTAGTATGAACATTTGAGATAATGGATTACAAACACAGAACAAAAAAATCTGTTGCTATGTAGCTTTGTTGTAAATTCAATAGAACTTATTTCCTACATTCTCTTGAGAGGATTAAATTGATTATTTCAAGCTGAAATTTAAGAAATGAAATTTCTAGTTTTAAGAGAGAAAATTTTGTTTTATTTTAATATTAATTTCTTCTGATTACAGATGGACAATTTGAATTTCAAGGATAATCAAGGCAATGCCATATCACAAAAGTAGAATTGGTAGACATTTAAATTCAGGCCTGTTGCTTACAAAATAATTTTTCAAATTTGTGAAGAAGGAGCTCAATTATACCAGTCAATCTGCTGGGAGGTGGGTAGCTGAGAGTGAATCCTCCTTTTTGTTTTGTGACTCCATGGACTGCAGCACTCAGGCTTGCCTATCCTTCACTATCACTTGGAGTTTGATCAAATCCATTTTTATTGCTTCAGTGATAGTGATGCTATCTAACCATCTCATTCTCTGATGCCCTTGTCTCCTGCCCTCAATCTTTCCCAGCATCAGGGTCTTTTCCAATTAGTTGGTTCTTTGCATCAGGTAGCCAAAGGATTGGCATTTCAGCATCAGCATCAGTCCTTCCGTGACTATTCAGAATTGATTTCTTTTAGGATTGGCTGGTTTTATCGCCATGCAGTCCAAGGGACTCTCAAGAGTCTTCTCCAACACCACAAATTCGAAAGCATCAATTCTTGGTGCTCAGCTTTCTTTATGATCCAACTCTCACATCCATACATCACTATCAGATACTTACCATGTAAATAGGCCATTTCCTCTAACTTTTACTAGGATGCTATTTCACCAATCATCTTATATGATCCAAATATTCCTCATTAAGTAAAATAAATTGACATTAACAATATTTCCTATGCATCTGACTCATCTAAGCAGTTTGAGGACAAACTCTCAGTATTTTAAGATGTGCTTCCATTTGAGCATAGTTTAAATAAAAATGATTGTGTGTTCACTAAATGATAGGCAAATTTTAACAATTCATTCCACAGATAATTTCCCAAATATTGAAACATTTCTGAATTCAGTGAGGAAGAGAAAAATGCGTTCATACACACACTGCAGATGACTATTAAAAAAAAAAAAAGAAAGAGAGAGAGTTTTATCATGGCTTTATGGAGAACAAATGGCTTCTGTCAGGAACACATACCTAGCTCTAGGGTAAAAATAATTTTCACAGATCACAATATAAATAAGAGATCTTCACCAAACAGGTATCAAACAGTTTAAAAAGTGAAACAACTAGATTCCACACAAATTTTTATAAACTCCATCTGATTTTGGTATGCCTGTGCCAAAGAGGGTAAAGATTAAGAGGTAGGATTTTGAAACTAAAAGACTACTCTCCCCCACCCCCAAATGTTTTGTTCCATATATCCATATGTACAAAACAGAAACATCAGCAATCAACACCTGTTACATAGACATTTATATTATAACCAAATTCTATAAAGGCATTATATAATATTTAGTGAAAATTCATTGCTTTTCTATCCAACATCATTGTCTCCCAATAGCATCCAGAGGTTCCTTCAGAGAATCACCCTATTTTCCATTGTATCTAAAACATAAGGTGTGGGTGGCACTGACTTCTGGGGAAAGCTATGATTATCATACACCAGCTACTGCTCTACTCATCATTCCTCAGTGGGCAGTAGCCAAGATATTTACAAGTGTCTCATGGCAATCATTCCGGTATGACCTAAATCAATCCCTTATGATTATACAGCAGAAGTGACAAATGGATTCACAGGATTAGATATGATAGACAGAGTTCCTGAAGAATTATGGGCAGAGGTTCATAGCATTGTACAAGAGGTAGTAATCAAAATCATCCTCAAGAAAAAGAAATGCAAAAAGGCAAAATGGTTTTCAAGGGAGATCTTACAAATAGCTGAGAAAAGAAGAGAAACTAAAGGAAAGGAGAAAAGGAAAGATATACTCATCTGAATGTAGAGTTCAAAAGAATAGCAAGGAAAGAAAAGAAAGCCTTCCTCAGTGATCAATGCACAAAAAAAAAAAAAAAAAAGGAAAACAATAGAATGGGAAAGACTAGAGATCTCTTCAAGAAAATTAGAGATACCAAGGGAAGATTTAGCAAAGATGGGCACAATAAAGGACAGAAATGGTATGGACCTAACAGAAACAGAAGATATTAAGAAGAGGTGGCAAGAACACACAGAAGAACTGTACAAAACAGATTGTAATGACCCAGATAACCACAATGGTGTGATCACTCACTTAGAGCCAGATATCCTGAAGGGAGGATAAAGTCAAGTGAGCCTTAAGAAGAATTACTATGAACAAAGCTAGGGGAAGTGATAGAATTCCAGTTGAGCTATTTCAAATCCTAAAAGATGATGCTGTTAAAGTGCTACCCTCAATATGTCAGCAAATTTGTAAAACTCAACAGTGGCCACAGGACTGGAAAAGGTCAGTTTTCATTCCAATCCCAAAGAAAGGCAATGCAAAGAATGTTCAATTTACCACACCATTGCACTCATTTCACATCCTGGCAAGGTAACGCACAAAATCCTTCAATCCAGGCTTCAAAAGTACAAGAAACAAGAACTTCCAGACATACAAGCTGAACTTAGAAAAAGCAGAGGAACCAGATATCAAATTGCCAATATCCACTGGATCATAGAAAAAGTAAGAGAATTCCAGAAAAACATATACTTCTGCTTCATTGACTATGCTAAAGCCTTTGACTACATGAATCAGGACAAAGTGTGGAACAGTCTTAAAGAGATGGGAATACCAGACACCTGACCTGCCTCGTGAGAAATATGTATGAAGGACAAGAAGCAACAGTTAGAACTGGACATGGCACAGTGGATTAGTTCAAAGTTGGGAAAGGAGGATGTCAAAGTTGTTTATTATCACCCTGCTTATTTAACTTATATGCAGAGTACATCATGCATGCAAAATGCTGGGCCAGATGAATCACAACCTAGAATCAAGACTGCTAGGAGAAATATCAACAACCTCAGCTATGCACAAGATACCACTTGAATGGATGAAAGTGAAGCGGAATTAAAGAATTTCTTGATGAAGGTGAAAGAGACAAGTGAAAAAGATAAAACTCAACATTCACAAACCTAAGATCATGATAGACAGTCCCATCACTTCATGGCATATGTGTTGTGCTTAGTCACTCAGTTGTGATTCTTTGTCACCCCATGAACCGCAGCCCACCAGGCTCCTCTGTCCATGGGGATTCTCCAGGCAAGACTACTCAGTGGGTTGTCATGTCTTCCTCCAGATAGTCTTCCCAATCCAGGGATCAAACCCAGGTCTCCCACATTGCACATGGATTCTTTATTGCCTGAGCCATAGATGGGGAGAAAATGGAAACAGTGACATATTTTAGTTTTCTGAGCTCCAAAATCACTGTGGACAGTGACTGTAGCAATGAAATTAAAAGATACTTGCTCCTTGGAAGAAAGGTTATGACAAACTTAGCACATTAAAAAGCAGAGACGTCACTTAACCAACAAAAGTCTATCTAGTCAAAGCTATGGTTTTTCCAGTAGCGATGTATGGATGTGAGACCTGGACCATAAAGAAAGCTGAGTACCAAAGAATTGATGAGTTTGAACTGGGATGCTGGAGAAGACTGTTAAGGGTCCCTTGGACTGCAAGGTATCAAACCAGTCAATCCTAAAGGAAATCAACCCTGATTATTCATCAGAAGGACTGATGCTGAAACTGAAGTTCCAATACTTTGGCCACTTGATGCAAAGAGCCAATCAATTGGAAAAGACCCTAATGCTGGAAAGGATTGCAGGCAGGAGGAGAAGGGGACAACAGAGGAAGAGATGGTTAGATGGCATCATTGACTCAAAGGACATCCATTTGAGCAAACTCTTGGGAGATAGTGAAGGACAGGGCAGCCTGGTGTGCTGCATTCCATGGGGTTGCAAAGAGTTGGACATGACTGAGCAACTGAACAACAACAAATCTCTTGTTCACTTTGATTCCTGACTACAGTTATACTGAACAGAGTAAATCCCAGAACTTCCTTCTCCAAAATTTGTTTGGTTGTTAAAGGAAAAACACTCTCACTCTAAACCAGAAAGAAATGAAAAGTGCTTTCATTTTCTGTCACTATCTGAGAACATAAAGGAATCTAACCTTTAGATAAAGCTGCTAGTCCAGAAGAGCAATATGTTGGGAAAATCCTGCACCCTGGGATTTTCACATTGGGTCACAATGATCTGACCCTCGCCTGGAGTCCACCTTACATTGGATTTTCAGCTACATGAGCCAGCCATTTCCCTTTATTGTGTATGCGAGTTTGATTTAAGATTTCTGCTAGTTGCAAACAAATACATAATCATAATACAGTGGCAATGACATTAGTTATTATTATTTGAGTATTTCCTAATTGAAAGGTATTGTGCTAAATGCTGACCTGGGAAACAAGTGCTTTTCTTGCCTCCATTTCATAAATAAGGAAACAAATTTGAAGAAGTTAAATGACTAGCTTAGGATCTTACACCTACTAAATTGTTAAGAGTTATCATTCAAACGACAACTTTCTGATTATAAAGTCTGTGTTCTTAAACCTTAAACCAAGGGAGCCCTGAATGAGAGCATGAGTGTTAAGAAAATCAATCTCAAACTTAATTATTGGCTTCACTATCACTAGCTGTGTGATCTTGGGCACATTATTTAGCCTCATTGCCTCTTGATCTCTTCAAACAAAATTTTTGGAAAAACAATAGATACTAACTTATATGAGTATTAAAGTTGTTAAAACATATGAAGTGCTTAGAAATGTACCTATATAATAATAATCATTCAAAAGTACTGGCTCCTTTTATAATTACTAGTGATAAAGTTAATTTGTGTATTAGGACTCACAAAACGGAGGCTGCCCCCGGGGCCTGACATACATCACAAATATAAACCTAAGTTAACCTACACTTCCAGGAACACCTGTCAAGGAAGCCTAATATGCACCAATCACAATCTTCCAACAAATCTTTTTTGAGCTCTCCTTATTCTAGAAAGCAAGACCTGCTCACCCTCTAAGAAAATGCCTGACCTCCTAGCCCATCCTGTTCTTCTAACCTCTGTAAAACTCACTCTTGCCCTAAACTCCTCAGGAATAGTGCTCCACTGCTTATGAGGCACTGAACTCCCCTAGTCCATGAATTGTTCTCCCTTGTATTCAAGAAAGGCATCAAACTCAATATGAAATTGCTTTAGCCACTTGGCACTCGGCTTGCATTTGCTAGTTTTCATATTAGGTTTCCTAAACAAGAGAATACAGATTCTTTAGGTACATCATCCTTGCCTGAAAGTAGACCTAGATAAATCTCAGCCAGAAACACAGAGTTTTCATAAAGCTCAGATAAGAATGGAGGCAATATTTCTGGTTTTTGCCTTCTATTCCACATGTATTTGACCTTTCCCCAACATATATTTGACCTTTCCCCAACATATATTTATTAGCATTTAGCTTGTGTTTCAGAGTTTTGGAGAAGGGGAAGAAAGTAGCAAATATAAAGAAGGTAAAACTTACTTTCATGAAGAATAACAGTCTTGGGTGGTATAGGAGAGAGACAATCAAATAGGGAAACTCACACATAAAAGTATATTTCTGACAAGTGCTACAAAAGTAAAGTGTAGTGTACTGTGAAACCACATAAGTAAAAACTCAAATCTAGTCCAGGAAGCTCAGGGAATGGTCCCTTGTGAATGAGATTTCTATCTAGAACTTGCTTCTTCTGGAGAAAAGTGTTTAGAATAGAGGACAGTGTGAACAAAAGCCATTAAATAGGAAACAACTTCTGCTTTTAGGAACTTTTATGTCCTCTAGTAGCTAAAGAATGCATTTCCCAGGTAGCTCAGTGGTATCAAGAATCTGCCTGCCAAGCTGGAGACGTGGGTTTGATCTTTAGGTCAGGAAGTTCCCCTGAAGAAGGAAATGGCAACCCACTCCACTATGCTTGTTTGGGAAATCCCATGGATAAAGGATCCTGGTGACTACAGTTCATGGGGTCTCAAAAGAGTCAAACATGACTTCATGACTAAATAACAAGAAGAAGCTAAAGTAGTCCGGGGACAGGCAGTTATGGAACTGACTGAAGAGGTTGACACAAAACAGATCATATGACATTTTGTAGACCATTTAATAGATTTGTAAATTTATCCTATGAGTCTCAGTTAAGGCAGTGAGGTGTCCATTTTGTTTTTTTTTTTTTGAAAAGTCACTGACTGTTTTGTGGATACATGAGAGAGGCATACCAATGGATTTGCGAGGAATAACTAGGAGAATATATTATATATTAGAAGAGAAAAACTAGTACCATGAACAGCGTAATGGTAGAATGATAGAGGAAAGTAGCTAAATCAATAATTATTTAAAATTTTGAATTAATGAGACTTGGTGACTCACTAGATATAGTTGACGGAATAGATACTGTGGCTTTCTCTGGCTCTGCTTTCATGTTCAGTTGTGTCTGACTCTTTGCGACCCCATGGGCTGTAGTCCATGGAATTGGTGGCCTACTCAAGTCTGCTCTACTGGGCAGGGTACTGTTTAAATAGGTTGCTAGCTTACTCTTAATCCCTTTATCAGAGAAATTTGACACCTGCTTGAAAGTTAGATACCACTCTTCATCCTTCATACTCGCACCCTAAGTTAATGACTGTCAATCTCCAAAGGACTGTTTCCGTTGTTACAGAATATTGTGTATCCAAATCCCTATCTCAATCTTTGCATTTAGGAAATCTGAAATAAGATACCCAGACAGTTATTAAAGGAAAAAATACTCCCAGGATGATTTTTGATTCTCTGGCCAAAGCAACTTGGAAATACACTGGAGGTAGGACTGAGTATGGGGGTTATACGCAAGTTCAGCTGGAGACATAAAAGGTTTGAGACCTGTAAGTACCAACCACGTGGAGATGTAAAGTTGTTGCTTAGCTGAAGATGGGAACTGGTCCTTTATGGACCTCAGAAAGGAAAGGAAATAAAATTTGATTGTGAAGATATAATAAAAAGTAAATGCAACTTGGGAATGAGAGAGAGAATAACATGAGAAAAAGGGTAGGCTTCCCCTCAAAGATTTGGAATTACAGGGGGCCATTTGCAGACAGAATTTTCTCCACTTCTTCTCTGAGGTTCCTTTCATGTTGAAGTTTGGGAAATTTACCCTTGGATTTGTTTTGGTGAGGGCACTATTTCTGAAGTGCTACCAACTATTTTTGCAGCTTTCAGCTCTTTGTACTTTGTACTGGTAAAAAGTGTCATGAAAGCTTTTTTCCTTAGGCAGTGCATCAGCTTTATCTGGGGATGATTCTGCCAGTAGAAATATTGTGTGTCACGTTCAAACCACTCACAGTTTACCTTTTTTATTGTCCAAATAGATCACTGCTCTGCCCATCTCTACTTTAAATAGAATCTATAGAATCTAAGCTTATTTCCAGCCAATGGAATGAAAGATACTGCATTCCATCCTAGTAGAAAGGGACTAGTTTCTTTTTCTCTGTTACCATCTTATCACAAATGTGCATGCTTACTTCATGCAGACTTGAAGCTATCATTTGACACATTTTCACCTCAATTTTGCTTATAACTTTCCATTTCCTTCTTCTGCCTGTATTAATTTCAGAATGCAAAATGTTTCCTAAACCTGGGTCTGAGCTGTCTCTGCTGCAAGACATGTCTTAGGAAAAAGTAAGGTTTGTTTCATTTGCTTGTTCACCTTGGTTCTCTTCTCTAAAGTGGATACAGTGAAGGAGTAGGGGAAATAGTTTCTTACTAAGTTAAATGTAGAGGACATCTCATTACCTGAATGCAAGGATGGAGATCAACTAGCATATTATATTAAACAAATATATACACTCTGGAACTAAAGAGTAACACCGTATGAATCAAATTTGTGGGTCTAAGTACACTGTCCAAAATACAAATAAGTACATAAATAATAGCTTAAAAGCCTGGGTAACTTGAGAATATGATAGAAATGTTTTTTTTATATATAATTTCAAATCTCTCAGCTCCTACATTTCCCCAATATAATACACTACTTAGGTGAGTAGAGAGTACTTTTTTCCATACTAATTAGTAAAAATATCAATAACAATGAATATCTATTTTGCTATATATATATATATATACACAAAAAACTATTATGTAAAACTGCTCTTAAGTCATGGTTCATTTTGTATTTGAAAAAGTAACAAGTTCTCCATAGGTAACAGAGGGAATGAAGAACAATAGGTCACAGGTCACGTATGGATGTGAGAGTTGGACTGTGAAGAAAGCTGATCGCCAAAGAATTGATGCTTTTGAACTGTGGAGCTGGAGAAGACTCTTGAGAGATGCAAGGAGATCCAACCAGTCCATTCTAAAGGAGATCAATCCTGGGTGTTCATTGGAAGGACTGATGCTAAAGCTGAAACTCCAATACTTTGGCCATCTCATGTGACAAGTTGACTCACTGGAAAAGACTCTGATGCTGGGAAGGATTGGGGGTGGGAGGAGAAGGGGATGACAGAGAATGAGCTGGCTGGATGGCATCACCAACTCGATGGAGATGAGTTTGAGTGAACTCCTGGAGTTGGTGATGGACAGGGAGGCCTGGCGTGCTAGATTCATGGGGTCGCAAAGAGTCGGACACGACTGAGGGACTGAACTGAACCGAACTGGGCAAGTAGAGACAAAAGAGAGAGGAATTGAGGGATTCTTTATTCTTCTACATCATTACAGTATTTTGGACTGATATTATCTCTCATTTGCTTTGCATTTTTCCTTAGTTTAATTTTAGGCAAGCATACCCACTCCAGTATTCTTGTCAAGAGAATCCCATGGATAGAGGACCCTGGCGGGCTATACAGTCCATGGGGTTGCAACGAGGTGGATACAACTTAGCAACTGAACAAAAACAAATCTTCTCTAGAAAGTGTAGAACAGGGATCCCAATAATATTCACATGGTTATCAGCAATGATTTCAATAGCTAAAGAGTAGAAGGAAAAATGTAAAGAAACAGAATAGAATATTGTTAAGTGGGGAAAAAACAGAAAGAAGGAAAATAAAAATTCAACTGAGAATGGAAAGATAAAAGAAGGGAAGAAGTGAGAAGGAGGGAAAAGAAAAGAGTGATTCAAAAGGGAGTGGGGAGAAAGACAGTCTGGGGAAAGAGACTGGTAGAAGGAGATCAAAGAAGACACGTGGAAACAAACAGGGGAGCAAAGGCTACTTGGTGACTTTTTAATTTCACAGATTTATATCCAGAATCTGCCTTTTATTCAAATACACGTGTTAAAAGACACAGCATTGCATTTCTTAATACATATTGTGCTAAACCCTCAGTGACCTCTTATTTTTGATAATAAAAGGATTTCAGGAACTAGGTTTCATCCTTTAACTCCATAGCCTACTTGGTATAACCTGAGATTAAGCTAAATTTAAAGTCCAAGTCAGTTCAAAGGTGTAGATGAAGGTTGCCTCTACTAGGCCTAACTGAGTAATAGGTCTTTGCAAAATCCCAGCCTTGTGAAACCCCTGCTCTAGCAATAGCAACCTTGTCACTTCAGCTGTGATTGCTACCAGAGATTTCACTGATTTTTCCATGGAAAATCCTGAAGCTTGCTGAGTGAGTTGACATTTTTATCACTGTGTGGTTGAAGAGGGAACTTTCCAGTAATGGGGAGTGGTATCATCTTTCTTTATCCCCTTTCTCCCATTCTTCTTTCCTTCTTTCTCCCTGAATCTCTCATCCTCTTCTTTCCTTGACCACAACTATTCCATTAGAACATATTCTGGTCACAGGTTGAGGGTATAAGGATTGGAACTGTACAATGATAATTTCTTAAACTGTAACTTTCCACATTAGTGAACAAAATGTGAAGCCCTGGGGGAAAGTAAAATGAGTTATGATCTATGGTTTACAAGTGCTGTCACTGGGAGAAGTTACACAGGAATCTTCATGTAACTGGGAAGGTGATTTATTTCTATTTGGGAATTTCAGGATAGGCACATAATTTGAAATAAACTGATGAATGGCTTCTATACTTCAGCACTGATGCTCACAAAAGGCATTGGAAATGCTCTAGATATAGAATCACTTCAGCAGAGATCTCTTGAGAACTAGGTGAGACAGTAACAGCCAAAGGGTTCATCAGCTACCTGGGAACCTTGATCTTTGATGTTTCTGAACTGAAGTTTCTCAATTGTAACATTTAGCCAGGATTTTGTGAAGCCCAGATGAGATGACCATTACACATTAACATCAACAGAGTGTATTCTTTTGATGTTAGAGCACTTAGGTGGCTTGCCCCAGTATGAGACTAATCTTAGTCCAGCCACCCACTCATCACAGAAGTGGCTGCGGTACTCCATTGTCTGGTTGAAATGCAATCACTATGAGTAACTTCACTGAACTCAGTCCAATTTACCAGAAAATTCCTCAGGTAAAATTGTGTCTTTACCTCTGTGTCCTCTTACTTTCTAATCAAATATATGTTTTCATTCAATAGATATTTAAGTGAGCAACTAATATGTACTGGTCTAGGAATTCTTCCAGATAAGAAATACTGGCATGAACACATGGAAACAGAATCTTATCCTTGCGGAGTTTAAATTCTCCAGGTAACTGGCAATCGGAAAGAAAAAGACAGAGATGTACTAGTAAAAGCTATAGTATGTTTAACAGTGCTTAAATGCTAAAGAAAAAAATAAAACCAAGGAGGACTCCCTGGATTGGATTTAACTGATGTTCTAAAGCTGCCCCACAACATAGTTTCTGGCCTGAAGCTGCTCAGTTTAATGAGGGGGTTAGGTAAATCAACAAATATGATGCATGGGTCATAGATTCCCTCACAATAGGATGCACAGGAACATGTGGGAGGAAAGTGATGAGAATATTTACCTGTAATGTGTGTAAGGCAGAGGAAAAAAAATTGAGAAAAATTTCATAGAAAGAGTTAACATTTGTTTCGGGTCTTGAGAGTGTATAGAATTTTTCCAGATGACATTATAGGCCAGTATGAACATGTTATAGGGGTAAATAATAATTCCATTATTATTAGAATAAACTGAATAATCCTGTTTAGTGAGAAGTCCTGAGTTTAATTAGGTAAGGAACAGTCAGGAAACTAAAAGAATGGACAACAACTTGGGCTTGACTGGAGGATGATGAGAGATGGGAAGACAAAATTAGAATCAGATCACCCAGATTTTTTTCCCTCTGAACAACAGACTTGATTTGTTTGGAACCTTGGATGATAGAGTGACTGACTCAGATTTATATTTTAGAAATGCCACTTGGTAAATATTAGTTGGATGATCTTGAGGGGCAGGGTTGTAGGTGGGGAGAACATTTGCTTATTACTGATTAGGCATTCATTAAAAGTTTTGGAGTTGTTTTGATACTTAATTGTTTGCTTTCCTAGACTTGGTTACTTATAATGTGCCCACATAGTTCAAATGACTTGCTAATTTTCCACAGAATGAGCTGACATGCATCCAATTAATAATGCTTTATTCAGTACAGCTGATCACAATCTAAATTGTGATATTTAAAATATTATTAATTGTTTATGTTTTATTGAGTGGGGAGAAATTAGTCCTTCAAAGAGTTTCATCCTACACTAAGTGAAGGATAATAAGTTGATAAGCTGCCATCCCAAACTATGTTTTCAAAAATTTTTTTAAAATTTATTTATTTTTTATTGGAGGCAAATTATTTTACAATATTATATTGGTTGGTTTTGCCATACGTTGACATGAATTCGCCCCAGGTGTACATAAGTTCCCCCTCCTGAACCCCCCTCCCACCTCCCTCCTCCCTTTATCCTCCCTCTGGGTCATCCCCGCACACCAGCCCCGAGCATCCTGTAACATGCATCGATCCTGAACTGGTGATTCGTTTCACATATAACAACATACATGTTTCAATGCCATTCTCCCAAATCATCCCACCCTCACCCTCTCCCACAGAGTCCCAAAGACTGTTTTATACATCTGTGTCTCTTTTGCTGTCTCGTATGCAGGGTTATCATTTGTTGGTGTGAATGCAAACTAGTACAGCCACTATGGAGAACAGTGTGGAGATTCCTCAAAAAACCGGAAATAGAACTGCCATATGATCCAGCAATCGCACTCCTGGGCATACACACCGAAGAAACCAGAATTGAAAGAGACACATGTACTCCAATGTTCATTGCAGCACTGTTTATAATAGCCAGGACATGGAAGCAACCTAGATGTCTATCTGCAAATGAATGGATAAGAAAGCTTTGGTACATATACACAATGGAGTATTATTCAGCCATTAAAAAGAATACATTTGAATCAGTTCTACTGAGCTGGATGAAACTGGAGCCTATTATACAGAGTGAAGTAAGCCAGAAAGAAAAACACCAATACAGTATACTAACGCATATATATGAAATTTAGAGAGATGCAAATGATAACCCTGCATACGAGACAGCAAAATTTTTAATAATATAAGGAAATTCACATGTTGCACCATATGAAATAAAACGAAAAATTGTATTTATAATCTAGTTTCTATTTTATATATGTATCTGTATCATATATATACAAATAAAATATGACATTTCATAATTGATATCTTTAATACTTGCATATTGGATTTCTCTTTTTTTAATTTATACTTATGTATATAATAAAAAAACTATTCTTAACTTTCTTATTAGTCAAGCTACTTATTTGAAAAAATAAAGTTTAGCAAATTTCATGTATTTAGTTCTTCTCAATGATGGAATCAAATTCAAAGTCCAGTGCTTCATAATGCTTTTTTATGTTATGGGAAAAGGAGGTAATTAAATTGTCAGAATATCACATGGCGCTTTACCCATTATAGAAATAAAGCAGGGTGACTCAATTAGAGGTTTATTTATTAATTTTTGTTCATTAAGACTCTGTAAGGGGGCAATAATCTATTTGTTAAACACTGGTTTATGTAGTTTGAAAGACAAAACATCCAACTTGGATAGATCTGAAAATTCAAAGAAAATAGTACTTTAGGGATCTAATTCATTACTCAGGATTTTTATCTTGTTTTCTGTTGTTATCTTTCTCTACAGTTCTCTTTCCAATTTGCTTTTTTCTTCTTACTGAGATTATTCTCTCTTACTTCAGCTATGTATTCCTTCCATGATACAAGTTTAGCCATTTCACTAGAAATAATAATTTAAAAAATCTACCTTCTAAGAATTATTATAGTGACTTCAAAGAAGGTTCACTGACTTTGTTTGATATGCATTTCCTTCATTGTACTAGTTATTATAACTAAGGCAAAGTGATGAGGGATGATGATTGCCCAGGCCTACTTGTAAAGTTTGGAGAGGGAAAAATACTGTAATTAAAAGTGTATGAAAGTGAAAGTGAAGTCACTCAGTCGTGTCTGACTCTTTGCGACCCTGTGGACCATAGCCTACCAGGCCTCTCCGTCCATGGGATTCTCCAGGCAAGAATACTGGAGTGGGTTGCCATTTCCTTCTCCAGGGGATCTTTCCCACCCAGGGATCAAACCCGGGTATCCCACATTACAGGCAGACGCTTTAACCTCTAAGCCACCAGGGAAGCCCTTAAAAGTGTATAGTCAATAGTGAGACCACAAAAAAGTGTATAGTCAATATTTAAATAGCAAGTCTGCAAAATGTTCTCTCCTTTTATTAGGTGCTGCCTTAGGAGAGAAAGGGCACAAAGCTTACAAACCTATATGAGTGAGAATGAAGAAGTTGCATGATCAAACTGACTTGTAGTCTGTAAGTTATGTGATTGCATACAATAAGTAAGAACCTCTTATGTTAATCTGGGCCTGAAAGAGGCAAGAGAACATCTGGGAAATGGTATTTGAGGTCTCAGAGTTTGCCCTGAATTGTCTACCTTGTGGTTACTCTAGAACACTCCTAGAAATTTTATTACAATTGTTACTGAGAAAGACCTTTAATTTTTGCAAGTATAATTGACCACTCTGTCCTTTGTGTTAAGCCGTGCCAAAGCCATATGGAAAGGAATTGGGATAGTTCCCTAAAGAAATAAATGGGCATACACAAGTAAATAAATTTTTATGAAAGATCTCTGAAGTGATATATGTATTGAAAACCTTATGCAGACGGACATAAAGTGTATTTTTACTAATTAAAATCAATTTTAGTTTCAGGGCAAAGTGACAGATATTGTCATAAATAATGATAACACCAATTTGTTTCCTAAGAAAGGCTAGCATTCCTAGTTTTTTAGGAAAAAACTGTTAAATATTGTTCAGTTCAGTTCAGTCGCTCAGTCGTGTCCGACTCTCCGCGACCCCATGAATCACAGCAGGCCAGGCCTCCCGGTCCATCTGGCTAAATTCCAGGACTGAATTTCGTCAAAATGCAAGAACTATCATAGATATTGCAATCTGATATGAGTAAAACACACAACAAAAAAGTACAAGCAAATTTTTTTAGATTTATTTGCACTCACTCCTCTAAATTCCAATTTAGACACTTGGAATTTGACTTATAAATAAATCAAACAATAAATATGGCAATCCACAAAGGACAATAGTTGGATGTTTGGGAACTTCTGGTGAGAGTCAAAAATAAAAGAGAGAGAGAGAGAGAAAAGAACCAGGAGCTTCATAATAAGTAAATAATAACCCAAGGGCTCAGCTGGTAAAGAACCCAGTGCAGGAGACACTGAAGATGTAGGTTTGATCCCTGAGTCAGGAAGATCCACTGGAGAAGGAAATGACAACACATTTTTTATTAAAAAGTGGAGACATCACTTTGTTGACAAAGTTCTGTATACTCAAAACTATGGTTTTTCCAGTAGTCATTTATGGATGTGAGAACTGGGCCATAAAGAAGGCTGAGCACCAAAGAATTGATCCTTTCAAATTGTGGTACTGGAGAAGACTCCTGAGAGTCCCTGGCAGAGCAAGGAAATCAAATCAGTCAGTCCTAAAGGAAATCAACCCAAATATTCATTGGAAGGACTGATGCTGAAGCTGAAATTCCAATACTTTAGCTACTTGATGCAAAGAGCCAACTCACTGGAAAAGACCCTGATGCTGGGAAAGATTGAAGGCAAAAGGAGAAGGGGATGGCAGAGGATGAGATGGTTAGATAGCATGATTGACTGAATGGATATGAATTTGAGCAAACTCCCGGAGATCGTGAAGGAGAGGGAAACCTGGTACGCTGCAGTCCATGGGATCTCAAAAGAGTGAGACATGACTTAGCAACTAAAAACAAGAACAAGTAGCTAAACTAGTCAGAGGACATGCAATTGGGGAACTGATTGGAGAGGCTGACACAAAGCAGATTATACTGCATTTTGTAGACCATTTTATAGATTTGTGAATTCATTCTATGAGTTAGACATGACTTAGTGACTGAACAACCATAATTATGAATTTGGTTTTTCTCTAAAACAAAGTATGTATTAATGCTCTAATAAAGGGATATGTGAATAATAATAGTAAATCTGAAGGAGTTCTTCCCTTGGCCAAAGTGAAAATGAAAGTGAAAATCTCTCAGTTGTGCCCAACTCTTTGCAACCCCATGGATTAGACAGTCTATGGAATTCTCCAGGCCAGAATACTGGAGTGGGTAGCCGTTCCCTTCTCCAGGGGTTCTTCTCAACCTAGGGATCAAACCCATGTCTCCCACATTGCAGGAAGATTCTTTAGTAGCTGAAATACCAGGGAAGCCCTTGGCCAAATCATACATCAAATTCTACCTGACTTCTACCTTTAAATAGGCTTCAAGAGTTAATCATATTCATTCTTAAAGTGCAATCACGGAAAGGTCAGATTAGAGTTCCAAGCATTTTCCTCAGTAATAGACAAAAGTGCTCCAATATCCCTAAATGTATTCATTATTTTTTGCATTTACTTGGATATACAATTTGCATAGTGTCACATTTGGTAGTCCTTGTGCTGCATTGAATCTCATACCTATACTGGACAATTGTGTAGCTTTAATTATTTACAATTCTATTTATACATATTTTAATTTTTGGAAGCACTAAGCTTCTATTGAGTACAGTTACATTCTTCCTTAGATATTTATCCTTATTCTCTACTATCTATCCATCTTTCTTGTAGATGGGTGTTCTATTTAGAGATAAACTATGTTTAGTCAAAGACAGGATAATTGTCTTTATCTTTTCTTTTAGTTTTGTCACTCACCCACCACAGGTACTATTACACATGATAGTTTTTTAGGTATAAAACTACAGTGAGCCTTATCTTCAAAATAGAAATAATAACTCTCTTGCATAGGTGTTTTTACCAATAGTATACCTAAAATGCAATTATAGTATCTGGCATGAAGTAAATGTTTAGAAAATGTTAGCTTCCAATGCTAATACTCTCCTTTCCCATTTAGGTAGTCTTGTAAATTCTTTCCTTAATTTGTTTCTTTTACTTTCCTATCTTCAGTTCAGTTCAGTTGCTCAGTCGTGTCCAACTCTTCCTATCTTAATAGTTCTAAATTCTTATCGATAATATAAATGTTATCTTTTGCTAGTAGCTTATATTAACATGAATATTGTGAGATACTCTGCTTTGTTATAGAATCTACCAATTGATCTAAAATGGAATTGGAGATTTTGATGTATTTTTTCATGTTCAATCTGTTTATTTGACCAAAACCTTCAAATCACTTCCCACTTCAGATTAAAAACCACTGCATTCCAATGGTTACATGCATGAAACAGTCTGAATGAAAGAGTGACCTCTACTCAACCTACTTGGTCCCTTGTTCAGCTGGTTTTAGTCAGGCTGGGTTCATCCCTGCTGACCATTTAACAGGCAGACATATCTGTTTCAGGGCCTTTGTGCTGGCTTTTCTCTCTGCCGGAAATGCGGATACTTCACAATTCCCCTAGCTGCATGATCATCTTCTTCAGGTGTTTGCTCAGATTACTCTGGTTTCAGTTCAGTTCAGTTCAGTCGCTCCATCGTGTCTGACTCTGCAACCCCATGAACCACAGCATGCCAGGCCTCCCTGTCCATCACCAATTCCCAGAGTCCATCCAAACCCATGTCCATTGAGTTGGTGATGCCATCCAGCCATCTCATCCTCATACCCTTGTTTAGGAAGGACTATCTTCATCACATTCCAGTCATTCCTCATTATCTGAGGGAGATATGTTGCAGGACCACCTCCTGCCCCCACTGGGATACCAAAATCTGTAGATGTTCAAGTCCCTTATATAAAATGGCATAGTATTTGCATATAACCTATGAATATCCACCCATATACTTTAAATTAACAGTAAATATTGCTTATAATATTTATTATAATTTAAATGCTATGTAACTAGTTGCAAATACAAAGTGAGTGCTATTTGCCAGTGCATGGCAAATACAAATTTTGCCTTTTGGAACTTTCTGGAATTTAAAAAATATATAGTTTTGATTGAATTTGGTTGAATCTATGAATGCAGAACATGTGAATTCCAAGAGCCAGTTGTATTTAAACCAAGTATCTTCACTTTCCTTTATCTTTTATAATCTGTTCTTGTATTGAACACAAACAATTTGCTTATTTTATTTATTATATCTAAGTGATATATTCTTCAGTGCTTCCCAGGTGGTGCTAGTGAAAAAGAACCTGCCTGCCAATGCAGGAAACACAAGAGATGTGGGTAGGGAAGATCCTCTGGAGGAGGGCATAGCAGCAACTCCAGTATTATTGCCTGGAGACTCTAATGGACAGAGAAACCTGGCAGGCTTCAGTCTATAGGTCCATAAGGTCACAAAGAATCAGATACAACTGAAATGATTTAGCACGCATGATATCAGTTCAGTTCAGTTACTCAGTCGTGTCCAACTCTGTGACCCCATGGAATGAGGCTCACCAGGCTTCCCTGTCCATCAACAAATCCTGGAGCTTGCTTAAACTCATGTCCATTGGGTTGGTGATGCCATTCACCCACCGGATCCTCTGTTGTCCCCTTCTCCTCCTGCCTTCAATCTTTCCCAACATCAGGGTCTTCTTCAATAAGTCAGTTCTTCGTATCAGGTGGCCAAAATATTGGAGTTTCTGCTTCAGCATCAGTCCTTCCAATGAATATTCAGGGCTGATTTCCTTTAGGATTGACTGGTTTGATCTCTTCGCAGTCCAAGGGTTGTTTAAGAGTCTTCTCCAACACCACAGTTCCAAAGCATTAGTTCTTCAGTGCTCAGCTTTTTTTATAGTCCAACTCTCACATCCCTACATGACTACTGGAAAAACCATAGCTTTGACTAGACAGGTGGGTTTCAGTCCATAGGTCCATAGGGTCACAAAAAATCAGACACGTCTGAAACAACTTAGCACACACAGTATATACTTCATTTATTTATCATAACTCTTGTTCCTATAGTTTAAACTCCAAGAGGATAGGAGTTTATGCCTGTTTTGAGCAATGATGAATACAAACTGCACAGACCATAGGAAGCACTAAGCAATCATGTTTTGAATGAATGCATAAATTGACCCCAAATTAGGCTTATTTTTATAATTGTGCCTTGATTATACTAATTTTGAAGTTATCACCTGTGTGTATCTAGTGTTGATAAGGTTGAGATTGATCTTGATATTTCCTCAAATAGCCCAGAATTCCTTTAAAAGATGTTTCAGTGGAAATACCTCTTCTTCATCCTATGTATTCTCAATACATATTAAAATAAACCATTCAAATATTTTTATCTCACTTTTTCATCTCTGAAATACTTACACATACCATCAATTTCTTATATGTGAGTCTATTAATTTATTTAATTATATATTTTTAAAAAATGTATAAATATATATCTCATTGTAGACAACATTGTTTAATACTAGTACTATAAAGAGCATGGACTTTTTTTCACTTTTTTAAAATTTATTTTTAATTGGAGGATAATTGCTTTACAATATTGCATTTGTTTATGCCATATATCAGCATAAATCAGCCATCAACACAGGTATGCCTCCTCCCGTTTGAACCTCTTTCCTACCTCCCACCCCAGAGGTCTGGCAAGCTTGGATATGAACACAGATTCTAACATTTCCTATTTCAGATCAGTTCAGTTCAGTCGCTCAGTCGTGTCCGACTCTTTGTGACCCCATGAATCACAGCACGCCAGGTCTCCCTGTCCATCACCAGCTCCAGGAGTTCACTCAAACTCATGTCCATCGAGTCGGTGATGCCATCCAGCCATCTCATTCTCTGTCGTCCCCATCTCCTCCTACCCCCAATCCCTCCTAGCATCAGACTCTTTCCCAGTGAGTCAACTCATCACATGAGGTGGCCAAAGTATTGGAGTTTCAGCTTTAGCATCAGTCCTTCCAATGAACACCCAGGACTGATCTCCTTTAGAATGGACTGGTTGGATCTCCTTGCAGTCCAAGGGACTCTCAAGAGTCTTCTCCAGCACCACAGTTCAAAAGCATCAATTCGTTGGTCTTAAATACTCTAACTCCAGTTTTCTCAACTTTAAATAAGATTGATAATAGTACTTTGTCCATGTGATTTGTGAGGCTGAGTGAGGTACTGCAATAAAACACATAATGTGATGCCTCCTATACTGTAGTGCTCAGTACATGCCCTTGCCATAAAGAGACATTTGCTGACCTAGCACTGCAGAATGTAGTGAACAGGTCCGTATTTCCTTGGCATGCCCTTTAAAACCGAATTTGTCATTTCTACTTCAGTCAGGAGTTTTCAAATAGAAGTAACTTTTGAGCTTCTTGCAAAGTATCCCCCATTAATTTGTCATGTCTAATAGTCCTTGTACTCAACAGGTTAGGGGTTAGTGCAGAGGTCAGCAAACTTTCCCCATAAAGGAGCAGACAGTAAATATTTTAGGCTTCCTGAACTATGTAGTCTGTATCACAGTAACTCAGTGCTGCTGGCATAGCACAATAGTAGCTGTAGACAACACATAAATGAATGGGTGTGGCTGAATTCCAATAAAATTTCTCTTAGAGAAAACAGTCAGTGAACTGGATTTGGTCTGCAGGCCAAAATGTACAGATCCCTACTCCAGTGATAGTACAGTTCTTTTGTAAAGTTATTTCTGAATAAAATAAACAAGAGAGGGAGAGAGGGGGGAAAAGAATTTAAAAAAACAAGCAAACACTACCTCAGAATACCTTATGAAAGTCTTGGACTTTCAACCATTAGCTCATAAATGAATTTTTGACCAAAACTGTAAATTTTTTCCTAAAATTCCTTTTAAGGTACATAAAAATACTTTCAAGAGTCTCTTCAAATTACTTTTCATTTAATATTTTAAATAGTTTCATTATCTTTTCTAAAATGAATAGTCAGGATATATAGTTTTTTTTCTCTCTGTCATCAGGATTTTGGAGGTCAATGAAGGTCACTGATCTTTGTACAAGAATCTCAAAATCAGTCCCTTATTGTAACTGTAGCCAAGTCTAGTACATCTGCTTCTTTGCTTTAAAAAGTAAAATGGTTTTCAAGCTTTAAATAGTTTAAAATAGCCTTAAATGTTTTTTGACTAAACTAAATAAATCCTCTCTTACAAAAACTTTACTTTTACATCTAGGTCAAAAAATAATGTCATATCAATGTGGTCATAATGGAAGTTTATATTGTTTAAACAAGGTATAAATTTGTAGTCACCCATCTTTTTAAGGAAAAGACTTAGAATGCTTCTGTGACTACAAGGACATTTTACCAATCAATTTCATATTCTTTTTAACTTGTAGCCACTTAAAAAATAGTTGACATATAACTAATAAGACACTGCCTTGAAATGGCTTTGTGAAATGATTTGACAAGCCCAAATTTAATTGTGCCACCAACTTATAAGTGACCAATTGTTCACATAACTGAATAGATATTATGTAAGTGCCACAAGTATTTATGGCTTCCCAGGTGCTGCTAGTGAAAAAAGAACCTGCCTGCCAATTCAGAAGATGTAAGAGATGTGGGTTCTCTGGGTTGGGAAAATCCCCTGGAGGAAGGCATGGCAACCCACTCCAGTATTCTTGCTGGGGAACCCCATGGAAACAGGGGAACCTTGGAGGTTACAGTCCTCAGAGTTACGAAGAGTCAGACACAACTGAAGCGACTTGACGCACAAGTGTTTGTCAGCATCAGAGGGCCCTGTGCATATGCCTGGATGAACTGGAAGTTTCTGATGGCCATTGTTCACCCTAACGTTGCTCTCTGCTTTACCTGGTCTTTTTATTCCAGAAAAATGGGCTGTTTTCCTCCTCTGACACCCACATTCTGAATAAATTTGAAGAGACTTAACAAAATAAAACATACAAATAACACTTCACGGTTCAGAAAGCCATGGCTTGTTCTATCACTTTATTTATGCCTCATTCAAAACCTAGCTTCTCAGGAAAAACTTCCCTGCCAAGGCTATCTAAAGTCTCCTCCGCTGTTTCCCCATCAGTCTCCATTCCTCCCTTTCTTCTTTGCTTTATTTTATGAAGCAATTATTACTATTTGATAGTATGTTTACATGTATAGGTATTCAGTTAGATACTCTTTCAGTTAGTAAAGAATCCACCTGCAATGTGGGAGACCTAGGTTTGATCCCTGGGTTGGGATGATCCCCTGGAGAAGGGAAAGGCTACCCACTCCAGTATTCTGACCTGGAGAATTCCATGGACCAGTCCATGGGGTCACAAACAGTCAGACACCACTGAGTGACTTTCACTTTCACTATACATATTTATTTACTTGTTTACTATTTATCTTCTAATTGAATTCCATAAGGGCAGCATGGCCATGTAGCAGGTGTTTAATAAATATTTTTTAAATGAATAATTAGGTAAACTTTGTTTATTGGAGATGTTGTGTTTTGGGGGCCTAAATTAGAAATTAGGAAAATGAGACTCTTGATGTATAAAGGATGTGGTTGAGAAAATATAGCTGATTATTAAGGTTTCCGGACACTTTCAGAAAACTAAGATCATGGCATCCGGTCCCATCACTTCATAGCAGATAGATGGGGAAACAGTGGAAACAGTGTCTGACTATTTTTCTGGGCTCCAAAATCATTGCAGATGTTGATTGCAGCCACTCCTTAGAAGGAAAGTTGTAACCAACCTAGACAGCATATTAAAAAGCAGAGACATTACTTTGCCAACAAGGGTCTGTCTAGTCAAGGCTATGGTTTTTCCAGTGGTCATGTATGGATGTGAGAGTTGGACTATAAAGAAAGCTAAGTGCCAAAGAATTGATGCTTTGGAACTGTGGTTAGAGAAGACTCTTGACAGTCCCTTGGACTGCAAGGAGATCCAACCAGTCCAAACTAAAGGCGATCAGTCCTGGGTGTTCATTGGAAGGCCTGATGTTGAAGCTGAAACTCCAATACTTTGGCCACCTCATACAGGTGGACTCTGGGAGTTGGTGATGGGCAGGGAGGCCTGGTGTGCTGCGGTATATGGGGTCACAAAGAGTTGGACACAACTGAGCGACTGAACTGAACTGAGACACTTTTTCCTTAAAAACTCTCACCTTATTATGCCACTTTATCATCCCCAATGTGAGATGGGTCAGAAGCAGATATATGGAGACTGCATAGAAGGAAGAAAGGGTTACAGCTGTATTTCCTCTCTCAGAGGCTGGAAATAGTGTGACAACTGAAGGAGAAAAATAGACTCAATCCCTAAGCAGAACAAAACTTTCTGAAAGGAAATTTATGTACTTTTAACCCTCATCATTGGTTTTATTCCATTCAGTGAATGTTGTTTTCTTTCTAACTAGAATGATACCCACTGATAATTGTGACCAAAGAAATGGGCAACACTGAAAGGCTATAAATCTGTACTCTGAATGTGAGTTTATATGGATTTAAAGGAATCCTGGGCTTCCCTGGTGACTCAGAGGTTAAAGCGTCTGCCTCCAATGAAGGAGACCTGGGTTTGATCCCTAGGTTGGGGAGATCCCTGGAGAAGGAAATGGCAACCCACTCCAGTACTCTTGCCTGGAGAATCCCACAGACGGAGGAGCCTGGTAGGCTACAGTCCACGGGGTCGCAAAGAGTCGGACACGACTGAGCGACTTCACTTCACTTCAAAGGAATCCTAGTTTAAAATAAATTTCATAAGAAATTTGATGCACCATATTCTGTTAGATTTTTATGAAATCAATTAACATATATCCCAAGAAGTAGCTTTCATAGAGTAAACTTCAGTCTTGCCAGGAAATTTAGCATGCATCTGTTTGGTTTTCAGTTCAGTTGCTCAGTCGTATCTGACTCTTTTTCAGATGGACTACAGCACGCCAGGCCTCACTGTCCATCACCACCTCCTGGAGTTTACTCAAACTCATGTCCATTGAATCGGTGATGCCATCCAACCATCTCATCCTCTGTTGTCCCCTTCTCCTCCTGACTTCAATCTTTCCCAACATCAGGGACTTTCCAAATGTCAGCTCTTCCCATCAGGTGGCCAAAGTATTGGAGTTTCAGCTTTAGTATCAGTCCTTCCAATGAATATGCAGGACTGATTTCCTTTAGGATGGACTGGTTAGATTTCCTTGCAGTCCAAGGGGCTCTCAAGAGTCTTCTCCAATCCAACAGTTCAAAAGCATCAATTCTTCTGCACTCAGCTTTCTTTATAGTCCAACTCTCATATTCATACATGACTACTGGAAAAAACATAGCCTTGACTAGACAGACCGTTGTTGGCAAAGTAATGTCTCTGATTTTTAATATGCTAAGTTGCTCATAACTTTCCTACCAAGGAGTAAGTGTCTTTTAATTTCATTGCTGCATTCACCATCTGCAGTGATTTTGGATCCCCCAAAAATTAAGTCTGCCACTGTTTCCAGTTTCCCAATCTATTCGCCATGAAGTGATGAGACTGGATGCCATGAACTTAGTTTTCTGAATGTTGAGCTTTAAGACAACTTTTTCACTCTCCTCTTTCACTTTAATCAAGAGGCCTTTTATTTCTTCTTCACTTTCTGCCATAAGGGTGTTGTCATCTCCATATCTGAGGTTATTGATATTTTTCCCGGCAATCTTGATTCCAGCTTGTGCTTCATCCAGCCCAGCATTTCTCATGACGTACTATGCATAAAAGTTACATAAGCAGGGTGACAATATACAGCCTTGATGTACTCCTTTTCCTATTTGGAACCAGTCTGTTGTTCCATGTCCAGTTCTAACTGTTGCTTCCTGATCTGCATACAGATTTCTCAAGATGCAGGTCAGGTGGACTGGTATTCCCACCTCTTTCAGAATTTTCCACAGTTTGTGGTGATCCACACAAAGGCTTTGGCATAGTTAATAAAGCAGAAATAGATGTTTTTCTGGAACTCTTGCTTTTTTGATGATCCAGCGGATGTTGGCAATTTGATCTCTGGTTCCTCTGCCTTTTCTAAAACCACCTTGAACATCTGGAATTTCACGATTCACGTATTGTTGAAGCCTGGCTTGGAGAATTTTGAGCATTACTTTACTAGCATGTGAGATGAGTGCAATTGTGTGGTAGTTTGAGCATTCTTTGGCATTGTCTTTTACTAAAATATAAATGTTAAATATATACCCTCAGCCATATACTGTTAGAAGTGATAGCATAGAGCAGTGGTGAAGAATGTGGCTTTGGAATCAGAAAGGAATACATACATAATTTATGAAGTCACAGATATTGGGAAAAACAACCATACTAAATTGGTGTCTTCAACTATAAAATTTGGTTTATTAAATAATCCACTATATAAGACTGCTGTGAAGATTAAACTCAATACATGTTAAGAGTTTAGTACACTACCTGGAACACTGTAAATCTTACTAAAGGCTAGGTATTTCTGTTCAAATAATCAAATGCATACTTAAATGCTGAAATAACACTAAATTAACCACACTAAAGCTCTTCACAGATTGTTGACTTTTTAAATATTTTCATTGTCCTTTGCAGAAACTGAGGGGTGCTTATACTTGGGGAAGAATTGGTAGGGATGGAATTGTGAGTCAAGAGTTCTAATTAATGGAAAAATAAAAGAATTTATGGTGCCACTGTGCTTGTAGTGCCTTGATTTATCATTTATTGAGACCAGAAGTTATTTTAATTTGGCCTCCATAATTCAAGATTTCAATATTCTTTTAAGGCATTTGACTCAACAAGTTTCTTAATATAATAAAAATATGGACCTTGCTCAGGGAGCATGATCTACATTTCAAAGTTAAAGAAGTTAAAAAAAAGTTCTTTGGTGAGAGTATAGAGAGGAAATTTAACAGTGCATATCACATAACCTCATAAAATACCTCTGAGTCAGAGAACATTCAAGCAGCATAAAATCCTGACATAAAGCATTTTGAAATTCTAATTTCAGATATTCTGCCAATGAAATGAAATTCTTCGTATTCACAATGATGTGCATACTGATCTCTTACTATCCCATAGATCATCAAGACTATAAATGGTTCATTTAATCAGAAATATCCTGTGAATAACTAACACTCGGCTAGTCACAGGGGCAGAGGTGAAGACTAAGGACACAGTCCTTAACATCTGGCTGATGTTACGGTGGAGAAATACATCACCTCCAGCTGGAGAAATACATCATCCCCAGGTGGAGAAATATATCCATACTTGAACTAAATTCCTCTTCACGTGCTTAAAACCTAAGATAAATTCGTCCTAGAATTTTTGTTTGTTGTTTCAGTTCTATGAGCAAAACATGTTCCTTTTCGCCTCTGAGCATTTGTTCATGTTTTTTTTCTGTCTGTGACACTCTTTTCCACTGCCACTGCTTTTGCTTTTCTTCTTAGAACCTCCTTAGCTCTGAGGTTAAAAGATTTCATGGAAAATAATGCAAATCATATTATCGAATTAAAATTAGAGATTCTTTAAACTTAAGTTAGTTATGGGTTTTCATTCAAAGTATATTTAACTTTTAAGACCAGTAGACCTCAAACTTGTAATAATAATTTTTTATTCTGTATTCTATTTCTAATTTTAGTCCTATAGGACTAGTAATACTTCTGTAACTTGTACTGGTGTTTATAAGAAACGTCTGGTAAAGCCAAAAATAAAAGTTGTAAAGGTTGAAAATATTATGATTGTAATCATTTTGTACTCTAAATATAGAATAATAAAATGATTTTTAATTATGTATAGTAAATTTATTAGGTGTGTGCCTACAGTTTTTCCAGTGGTCATGTATGGATGTGAGAGTTGGACTGTGAAGAAAGCTGAGCGCTGAAGAATTGATGCTTTTGAACTGTGGTGCTGGAGAAGACTCTTGAGAGTCCCTTGGACTGCAAGGAGATCCAACCAGTCCATTCTAAAGGAGATCAGTCCTGGGTGTTCATTGGAAGGACTGATGTTAAAGCTGAAACTCCAATACTTTGGCCATCTCATGCGAATAATTGACTCACTGGAAAAGTCTCTGATGCTGGGAGGGATTAAGGGCAGGAGGAGAAGGGGAAGGCAGAGAATGAGATGGCTGGATGGCATCACCAACTCGATGGACATGAGTTTGAGTGAACTCTGGGAGTTGGTGATGGACAGGGAGGCCTGGCATGCTGTGATTCATGGGGTCGCAAAGAGGCAGACACAATTGAGCAACTGAACAGAACTGAACTGACCTGAACTCCTATGTTCTGGTTATTATGCTGAAAAACTGTTTTTACCTTAATGGTGAAGACACATGATGAAATAAAACCCTTGTATTTTTACAATGAGGTAATAAAAATGTGACATAAATATATATATAGGCATACCTTACCTCAGAGTGATTGTGTGTTAAGTTCCAGACCAACTTAATAAAACAAAAGTTGCAATAAAGAGGATCATTTTATTCATATATTTTAATAAAAATATATGCACATTTTTGTTTCCCAGTGCATATAACATTTATATTTGCATTATATTTGAGGTCAACTAAGAACTGTGGTGCTGGAGAAGACTCTTGAGAGTCCCTTGGACTGCGAGGAGATCCAACCAGTTCATTCTAAAGGAGATCAATCCTGGGTGTTCATTGGAAGGACTGATGCTAAAGCTGAAACTCCAATACTTTGGCCACCTCATGCGACGAGTTGACTCACTGGAAAAGAGTCTGATGCTAGGAGGGATTGGGGGTGGGTGGAGACGGGGACGACAGAGAATGAGATGGCTGGATGGCATCACTGACTCGATGGACATGAGTTTGAGTGAACTCCGGGAGTTGGTGATGGACAGGGAGGCCTGGCGTGCTGTGATTCATGGGGTCGCAAAGAGTCGGACACGACTGAGCGACTGAACTGAACTGAACTGAACTGAAGTGTGGAATAGTATTATGCCTAAAAATTTATACATGTCTTAATTTAAAAAAAGATTTAATTGCTAAAAAAATGCTAGGCATCATCTGAGTCTTCTGAGTTATAACTTTTTGTAATAGTAACATCGAAGATTATTGATTGACGAATTACTATAAAAATAAAATAATAATGAAAAAATTAGAAATATTGGGGGAATTACCAAAATGTGACACACAGAGTCATAAAATGAGCTTTTTGAAAATGATGCTTTTGGAAAAATATCTCCCATAGACTTGCTTGATGCAGGGTTGCTACAAACCTTCAATTATTAAAAAAAAAAAAAAATGTGGTGTCTTTGAAGCACAATAAAATGAGATATGTCTGTTTGCAAGATGTTGAATAAGGCTTTTCTGAAGAAAGACTATTAAAACTGACATCTGAAAGTAGAGAAGTTAGGCAGTAAAACTGTGTGGAGATTGAATCAAGGAATTCAAATTCTTGATATAAAGTTTCCTGGGGAATCAGATTGTTGTACTAGCAAAATACAAGAAGAGATGGGATGGCTAGAAAAAGGCATGGGAAAACTGGATACAAAATAAATAAGTGAATTTTAAAATCTGTGCCTTTCTGGCCATTAAGTGATATTAACACAAGTCTGCAAAAACAAGCAAGTGAAGAAGCAAACAAAAACATTCTGTATATGATATAAACAGGATATAATGTAACTATTCAGGATACAAACCTAAATTATTCTACATACCAAACACATATACAATAATGAGTATTTAGTCACTCAGTCATGTGTTATTCTTTGCAACCCACTGGACTATAGCCTGCCAGGCTCCTCTGTCCATGGGAATTTTTAGGCAAGAATACTGGAGTGGATGTAATTTTCTTCTACAGGGTATCTTCCTGACCCAGGGATCAAATCCAAGTATCCTGTGTCTCCTGCATCTCAGGCAGATTCTTTATCCACTGAGCTAGTGGCTGTTGCTGCTGCTAAGTCACTTCAGTCGTGTCCGACTCTGTGTGACCCCATAGATGGAAGCCCACCAGGCTCCCCTGTCCCTGGGATTCTCCAGGCAAGAACACTGGAGTGGGCTTCCATTTCCTTCTCCAATGTGTGAAAGTGAAAAGTGGAAGTGAAGTCGCTCAGTCGTGTCTGACCCTTAGCGACCCCACGGACTGCAGCCTACCAGGCTGCTCCATCCATGGGATTTTCTAGGCAAGAGTACTGGAGTAGCTTGCCATTGCCTTCTCTGGGAAGCCCCCATATATCATAATGTCTGCTCTGTCACTTAGTTCTGTCCAACTCTGCAGCGTGTGGACTGTAGCCCACAAGCCTCCTCTGTACATGGAATTTTCCAGGCAAGAATACTGGAATCGTTTGTCTTTCCCTTGTCCAGAGGATCTTCATGAACCAGGGATTGAACCCTTGTCCCTTGCATCTCCTGCACTGAAGGTGGATTCTTTACCACTGGGCCATCTGAAAAGCTATATATCATAATGAATCATATTAAATACATAGCATAGCATAGCATATTGATATATCATAATAAAAAGACAATTAACAGATACCAATTAATTCTGAGCTACTCAGATAATGAAATTATTTGACAGACTAAAAAGAACAAATATAAGTAAGAATGAGTATCTCAAGTGAATTGAGACACACCAAATTTTGGCAGATAAATAAAGGACAAGTAAAGACAAGTTTTAGAATGAAAACTTATTGATTGAGCATCATAGGAGAATGGGACTTACATAGGAAACTGTGAGTTAACCTGAAAATATAGCAATAGAAATTATGCAATATTAATAATAGGGAGGAGAATGATTGATAATTAAAACAAACATTAAGCATTAGGAACTTGTGGGACAATACTAAAAGTGCAATATTTGTATTATTTACTACCAGAAGAAAAGAAGAATGTGGCAGAGAAAACCTCCAAGCTTTGTAAAAATGATGAATTTACAAATTTAAGAAGCTCAGAGACTCCCAGGCAGTATTAACTCAAAGAAATCTGTGCTTTAGAGCAATTCCTAATAACATCATACAAATAGTAAAACATTCAATAAAAACTAAATAAAATAATAAAAACATGAAGACAATTCAAAGAAAAAAGAAACAGAAAAGAGTTGTAAAATAAAGAGAAAAAGAGGAGAAAACAAAAAGTAAAATCCAAACATTATAATAACCATATTAAATATAACTTGTGTAATCATATTAAAAACAGGCAATCATATTAAAAACAGGCAGTGAGAGTATATTTTTAAACTGGTAAGTTAGCCTTTATGAAACTAATTGCATTTTCTCTGAGTAATTGATAAAAGAAGAAAAAGGCAATCCACAGGACAACGCAAATTCAAATATCAAAATATCATGAGATATCACCATATAGCAACTAGAATGAAACAATGACGACAAAAATGCTCCAACAATACCATTTGTTGATGAGGATGAGCAGCAACCAGAAAGCCAAACATTATTGATGAGAATGCTATGTGACAGAGCTACTATGGAAAAAAGTTTGGCATTTTCTTTTAAAGTTAGATATACATTTACATTATGAATTTGCAATGTCATTACTAGTTATTTACCATAGAGATTAAAGCCTACATTCACATGATAAATATACATTATGCTTATAGAAGTTACATTGATAGACAAAAAATGTAAATGCCCTTTCCTGAATGGATAAACTTTGGTGCTTTTGTATAATGAACTACTACTCATCTATAGGAAGGAATGAACAGCAGTTACACACAACAACCTATGCAAATCTCAATGGTATTATGCTGAGTAAAAGAAACCATTCTCAAAAGGTTATTTAATGACAATTCCTTTAGAGTACATTGTGAAAATGGCAAATTAAGGAATAGAGAACAGATTAGTTCCTAGCTGCTAGGCACAGAGTAGTTTGAGTATGAAGGATTAGTACCAGGTGAGGTGATAGAGCTGTTTTATATCTCAATTATGACAGTAGTTACCTGGATCTAATCATATGTTAAAATTCATAGAGTGGTAAAACAAAAAAGGTGGCTTTACTAAAATTTAAAAAAAAATTTTGAATATGAGAAAAAGTTTTGGTTATATATTTTCAAGTTTATGTGCTTCCGTTCTAAGTAGCTTCAGTCACATCCAACTCTTTGCAAACCTATGAACTCTAGCCTACCAGGCTCCTCTGTCTATGGGATTCTCCAGGCAAAAATACTGGAGTGGGTTGCCATGCCCTCCTTGAGATCTTCCTGATGCAGGGATGAAACCCACATCGCCTGTGTCTCCTGCATTGCAGGCAGATTCTGTAGTGGTTAGCCACTGGGAAAGCTCTTTCAAGTTTCAGTCAGTTCAGTCCCTCAGTCGTGTCTGTCGAACTGCAGAATGCCAGGCTTCTCTGCCCATCACCAGTTCTGGGAGCTTGCTCAAACTCATGTCCATCCAGTCGGTGATGCCATCCAACCATCTCATCATCTGTCATCGACTCCTACCTTCAATCTTTCCCAGCATCAGGGTCTTTTCCAGTGAGTCAGATCTTCGCATCAGGTGGCCAAAGTATTGGAGTTTCAGCTTCAGCATCAGTCCTCCCAATGAATGTTCAGGACTGATTTCCTGTAGGATTGACTGGTTGGCTCTCTTTGCTGTCCAAGGGACTGACAAGAGTCTTCTTCAACACTACAGTGCAAAAGCATCAATTCTTTAGTGCTCAACTTTCTTTATGGTCCAACTCTCACATCCATATGTGACTACTGGATAAACCATAGCTTTGACTAAATGGACCTTTGCCAACAAAGTAATGTCTCTGCTTTTTATTAGGCTGTCTAGGTTTGTCATAGTTTTCCTTCCAAGGAGCAAGTGTCTTTTAATTTCATGGCTGCAGTCACCAACTGCAGAGATTTTGGATCCCCAAAAAATTGTCTGAAAAAACTGTTCCCATTGTTTCCCCATCTATTTGCCACGAAGTGATGGGACCAGATGCCATGATCTTAGCTTTTTGAATGTTGAGTTTGAAGCCAGCTTTTTCATTCTCCTCTTTCACCTTCATCAAGAGGCTATTTGGTTCCTCTTCACTTTCTGCCATAAGGGTGGTGTCCTCTTTATGTCTTACTGATATTTCTCCCAGCAATCTTGATTCCAGCTTGTGCTTCATCCAGTCCAGCATTTTGCATGATGTATTGATGTATTCTTCAAATTATACCCAGGCAAAAATTGTGTTAGAAAAAAATATAGATTTGAGAGAAATAGTGTTTTGTGAAAAATAAATGCAAAGAAAAAAATGCAAGCAGATTATACCTGAGGAGAAATTTTGCAAATCACATGAATCTGTAAGTTTTAATTAACCATAAGTTACAAAGAGTTCTTGCCAACTGATTTTTTTAATTGATACTCAAATTCAAAAATGGTTAAAACCATGTTAAGTCTATTCACAGAAAATGGAAATAACAATGGTTAATACGATATGAAAAATGTTCCAATTTACTATCAAATAAACATAAATTAAGAAGTATGAGAAGTATGCCTAAAAAAATGACAGAGGTAGATATGTACATGTATATGTAGGATACGCCTGTGTGGAGGAGTCTGTGTACTTACCTGTGGATGTGAGCAATTGAATGCATCAAATAGGATGGGGAGACCACTTTCTCCCCCACAAATTTATAGAAACACCATTTGAACACTGAGCAAATACCACAAAGCAACTTCTGAACACTGGCTGAGGACACCAGACACCCAGAAAGGCAGCCTATTGTCTTTGAAAGGTGGTAGGATAAAATATAAAAGATAAAAAGGGAGACAAAAGAGTTAGGGATGAAGACCCGTCCTGGGGAGAGAGTTGTAAAAGAGGAGAAGTTTCCAAACACCAGGAAACCCTCACTGGCGGGTCTGTGGGGAGTTTTGGAATCTCAGAGGGCAACATAACCAGGAGGAAATAATAAATAAATAAAACTCAGAGATTATGTGCCTAACTGAAACTCCCAGCGGAGAAATAGCCCAGAAGCTCTCATCCACCACCAGGAAGCGGGGGTTGAACAGTATAGGGCGCATGGCTGAAAAAGGACACACGGCAAAGGCACACCCATAAAGATGGCGCTTGACAGATGTCAGGAGGGTGCAGCCCCAGATAATCACAAAAAATTGTGATTGGCCCCTGAACACTTCCCCTTGCGTGAACAGTGCATGATCACCCTAGACCTCTGTTGTGACATCAGCGCGTGATGACCTGACCCTTAATATGATTGGAGCCGACCGCAGAAAGTCCCTTGCAAAACCCCCACGCTTGCCTTTATATACAGAGGGCTTGTAACAATAAAGCGGAACTGCCTTGACAGAACCCCCGCTGCGTCTGAGTGTCCTTCTCCAGGCGAGGAGGGCTGTGGGGCAGGCGGCCAGCTCACCCTTCCCCTGGGGTTTCTTCCCCACCACTCCTGCGGGGGGGGAGGGGGAGGCAAACCGGACTCCATACTGCATTGTTTAGGGTAGGGACAGAGCCTGAATGCCTTGAGGGCAATCTGAGGGAGCTAATGTGAGATAGCAGCCCAAATTGTGGGATAGTCAGAGAGAGAGAAAAAAAATAAAAAAAAGAGGAAAGAGAGAGAGAGAACTTTCCAATGAAAAGCTCTAACCTAAGGCACTGCCAGCCCGCTCACAGAACAAAGGACTGAGCAAATAACAGAGGAGAGCTAGCTGGCAGCAGACTGGCCCATCCCCCACTGGAGGCAGGTAGGCAGGCGGGCGACAGCCAGAGCCAGAGGGAGAGGGGCAAACTCGGCTCCAGAGATGGCATCCTCTACCAAACTGTGAGCAGGCTCCCAGTTGCTAAGCAAATCTTCCTGAGATCCTGGACGGTTGAGCAGCTGGGGCAGGGGAAGTGATAAGATACTGCCCCACCTGGGGAGAGTGCACTCGCCAAGCACCTGGTCACCTGAGGTGCTTGGACATGGGAAGGGCACAAAAATGCAGGCCCAACCGAGTCTGTGCCTTTGTGGAGTACCCAAGAACCTGTACCTGAGCGGCTTAGACCTGGGAAGGGCATGCAACTCAGTGCCCACCTTAAACAGTTCCCCTGCAGAGTAACCTGGAGCCTGAGCAGCGTAGACCGGGAAAGCACACATGCTGTGAGTGGTGGCAAACCCAGTGTGGCCCAGACACTACACGCACTCCCTACACGTGCCAGTGATATTTGTTTGCAGTGTTCCTCCCTCCCCACATCACAATTGAAAAAGTGAACCTAAATAAATGACCACCTTCACCCCCTTGTGTCAGAGTGGAAGTTAGATACTGAAGAGATTTGCGAACAGAGGAAGCCAAAATAAACAAAGAAGAGGGAACTGCTTTGGAAGTGACAGGTGCAACAGATTAAAACCCTGTACCTAGCATTGGCTACATTGGAAAGGACCTATAGACTTTGAGAAGAAGTATAAGCTGGAACAAGGAACTATATGAAATGGAACTGACCCCACACTGCTCTCAACAGCTCCAGAGAAATTCCTGGATGTATTTTACTATTATCATTTTATAATTTTTATTTTTTTTTATTTTAAGTTCTTTATTACTCCTTTAATTTTCATTTTTAAATCCTACTATTACCTTGCAAAAAAAGACCCTATTTTTAAAGCAAATTTCATATATATATATTTTATAACTTTTGCGATTTTTTTTTTTTAATATTGTATTTTTGAGAGTTTAACCTCTACTCTGAACTAAACCTTTACTCTAAATCTTTGCTTTTTGGTATTTGTTATCAATTTTGTACCTGTAAGAATCCAATCTTCAGTACCCATTTTTACTTATGAGTGAGATTACTTGCTTGACTGCTCTCTCCCCTTTTGACTCTCCTTTTTCTCCCCTTCAGTTCAGTTCAGCTCAGTCGCTCAGTCGTGTCCGACTCTTTGCGACCCCATGAATCACAGCATGCCAGGCCTCCCTGCCCATCACCAACTCCCTCCTTCTCTTCTCTACTTAACGCTGAATCTCTTGTGTGTTCTGGGCTGTGGTGAACACTTAGGGAATTCATCACAGGCTAGATTGGTCTCTCTCATTTTGACTCCTCCTCCTCTCCTCCTGGTCATCTCTCTCTCCTTCCTCCCTTTTCTCTTCTCTATGGAACTCCGTGAACCTCTCTGATTGTTCCAGACTGTGGAGAGCAAATAGAGAATTGATTACTGGCTAGACTGCTCTCTCCCCTTTTTATTCCTCCTCTTCTCCTCCTGGTCACCTCTATCTCCCTTCTCCCTCTTCTCTTTTCCATGTAACTCTGTGAACCTCTCTGGGTGTCGCCCACCATGGAGAATCTTTTCACCACTAACCTAGATGTTTTATCATCAGTGCTGTATGGATGGAGAAGTCTTGAGGCTACTGTAAGAATAAGAATGAAAGCCAGAGGCAGGAGGCTTAAATCCAAAACTTGAGAACAACAGAAAACTCCTGTCTTCAGGGAATATTAAATGACAAGAGCTCATTCAAAAGCCTCCTAACCTACACTGAAACCAAGGTCCACCCAAGAGCCAACAAGTTTCAGAGCAAGACATACCAAGCTAATTCTCCATCAATGCAGGAATATAACCCTGAGCACAAAGATACAGGCGGCCAAAAGTCACACCAAACACATAGACCCCTCAAAACTTTCTACTGGACACTTCATGGCACTCCAGAAAGAAGAGATACAACTCCACCCACCAGAATATCAACTCAAGCTTCCCTAACCAGGAAACCTTGACAAGACACTCATCCAACTCCACCCACAGGGAGGAACATCCACAATAAAGAGGAACCACAAACTTCCAGCGTACAGAAAGGCCACCCCAAACACAGCAACCTAAACAAGATGAAAAGGCACAGAAATATTCAGCAGATAAAGGAACATGGTAAAAGCCCACCAAACCAAACCAAAGAGGAGGAGATAGGGAGTATACCTGAAAAAGAGTTCAGAATAATGATAGTAAAAATGAGCCCAAATCTTGAAAACAAAATGGAGTTACAGATAAATAGTCTGGAGACAAGGATTGAGAAGATGCATTAAAAGTTTAACAAGGACTTAGAAGAAATAAAAAAAGAGTCAGTCAATAATGAATAATGCAATAATTGAGATCAAAAACACTCTGGAGGGAACCAACAGTAGAATAACTGAGGAAGAAGATAGGATAAGTGAGGTGGAAGATAGAATGGTGGAAATAAATGAAGCAGAGAGGAAAAAAGAAAAAAAAAATAAAAGAAATGAGGACAACTTCAGAGACCTCTGGGACAATATTAAATGCCCAAACATTAGAATCATAGGAGTCCCAGAAGAAGAAAACAAAAAGAAAGGCCATGAGAAAATACTTGAGATAATAGTTGAAAACTTCCCTAAAATGGGGAAGGAAATAGCCACCCAAATCAAAGAAATCCAGAGAGTCCCAAACAGGATAAACCCAAGGTGAAACACCCCAAGACACATATTAATCAAATTAATGAAGAATAAACACACACAAAAAAAATATTAAAAGCAGCAAGGGAGAAACAACAAATAACTCACAAGGTTAACAGCTGATCTTTTAATAGAAACTCTTCAAGCCAGAAGGGAATGGCAGGACATACTTACAGTGATGAAAGAGAAAAACCTATAACCCAGATTACTGTACCCAGCAAGGATCTCATTCAAATATGAAGGAGAAACCAAAAGCTTTACAGACAAGCAAAAGCTGAGAGAATTCAGCACCACCAAACCAGCTCTTCAACAAATACTAAAAGATCTTCTCCAGACAGGAATGACAGAAAAGGTGTATAAACCCAAACCCCAAACAACAAAGTAAATGGCAATGGGATCATACTTATCAATAATTACGTTAAAGTAAATGGGTTGAATGCCCCAACCAAAAAACAAAGACTGGCTGGATGGATACAAAAACAAGACCCCTGTATTTGGTGTCTACAATAAACCCACCTCAAAACGAGAGACACATACAGACTGAAAGTGAAGGGTTCGAAAAAGATATTTCATGCAAATGGAGACCAAAAGAAAGCAGGAATAGCAATATTTATATCAGATAAAATAGACTTTGAAATAAAAGCCATGAAAGAGACAAAGAAGGACACTACATAATGATCAAAGGATAAATCCAAGAAGAAAATACAACATTTATAAATATATATGCATCCAACATAGGAGCACCGTGATATGTAAGGCAAATGCTAACAAGTATGAAAGAGGAAATTAACAGTAACACAATAGTAGTGGGAGAATTTAATACCCCACTCACACCTATGGATAGACCAACTAAACAGAAAATTAGCAAAGGAACACAAACTTTAAATGATACAATGGGCCAGTTAGACCTAATTGATATCTATAGAACATTTCACCCTAAACCAATGAATTTCAGCTTTTTCTCAAGTGCACATGGAACCTTCTCCAGGATAGATCACATCCTGGGCCATAAATCAAGCCTTGTGTGAATTCAAAAAGTTGAAATCATCTCAAGCATCTTTACTGATAGCAATGTGGTAAGATTAGATGTCAACTACAGGAAAAAAAACTATTAAAAACACAAACACATGGAGGCTAAACAACACACTTCTGAATAACCAACAAATCACAGAAGAAATAAACAAAGAAATAAAAATTTGCATAGAAATGAATGAATATGAAAACACAACAACCGAAAACCTATGGGATTCAGTAAAAAGCACTGCTAAGGGGAAGGTTCATAGCAGTATAAGACTACCGCAAGAAACAGGAGACAAATCAAATAAATAACCTAACTCTACACCTAAAGCAACTAGAAAAGGAAGAAAGGAAGCATTCCAGGGTTAGTAGAAGGAAAGAAATCATAAAAATCAGAGCAGAAATAAATGCAAAAGAAACAAAGGAGTCCATAACCAAAACAACAAAGCTAAAAGCTGGTTCTTTGAGAAGATAAATAAAATAGACAAACCATTAGCCAGACTCATCAAGAAAAAAGGGAGAAGAATCAAATCAACAAAATTAGAAGTGAAAATGAAGAAATCACAACAGACAACACAGAAATACAAAGGATCATAAGAGACTACTATCAGCAACTATATGCCAAAAAAATGGACAACTTGGAAGAAATTGAAAAATTCTTAGAAAAGTATAACTTCCCAAAACTGAACCAGGAAGAAATAGAAAATCTTAATAGACCCATCACAAGCACAGAAATCAAAACTGTAATCAGAAATCTTCTTAAAAAAACAAGAGCCTAGGACCAGATGGCTTCACAGCTGAATTCTACCAAAAATTTAGAGAAGAGCTAACACCTATCCTACTCAAAGTTTTCCAGAAAATTGCAGAGGAAGGTAAACTTCCAAAATCATTCTATAAGGCCACCATCATTCTAATACCAAAACCAGACAAAGATGCCACAAAAAAAGAAAACTACAGGCCAATATCACCAATTAACATAGATGCAAAAATCCTTAACAAAATTCTAGCAAACAGAATCCAACAACATATTAAAAAGATCACACATCATGACCAAGTGAGCTTTATCCCAGAGATGCAAGGATTCTTCAATATTTGCAAATCTATCAATGTGATATACCACATTAAATTTGAAAGATAAAAACCATATGATTATCTCAAGAGATGCAGAGAAAGCCTTTGACAAAGTTCAACATCCATTTATGATAAAAACCCTCCAGAAAGCAGATATGGAAGGAACATACCTCAACATAATAAAAGCCATATATGATAAACCCACAGCAAACATTATCCTCAATGGTGAAAAATTGAAAGCATTTTCCCTAAAGTCAGGAACAAGACAAGGATGCCCACTCTCACCACTACTAACCAATATAGTTTTGGAAGTTTTAGCCACAGCAATCAGAGAAGAGAAAGAAATAAAAAGAATCCAGATTGGAAAAGAAGTGAAACAAACTCTCACTGTTTGCAGATGACATGATCCTCTACATAGAAAACGATAAAGACTCCACCAGAAAATTACTAGAGCTAATCAATGAATATAGTAAAGTTACCGACTCTGTGGACATGAGTTTGAGTGTACTCCGGGAGTTGGTGATGGACAGGGAGGCCTGGCGTGTTGTGATTCATGGGGTCGCGGAGAGTCGGACACGACTGAGCGACTGAACTGAACTGAACTGAACTGAACAGGATATAAAATTAACCTACAGAAATCCCTTGCATTCCTATACACTAACAATGAGAGAAAGAGATATTATGGAAACAATTCCATTCACCATTGCAAGGAAAATAATAAAATACTTAGGAATAAATCTCCCGAAAGAATCAAAAGACCTATAAGAAGAAAACTATAAAACACTGATGAAAGAAATCAAAAATGACACAAATAGATGGAGAAATATACCATGTTCGTGGATTGGAAGAATCAATACAGTGAAAATGAGTATACTACCCAAAGCAATCTACAGATTCAATGCAATCGCTATCAAGCTATCGAAGGTATTTTTCAGAGAACTAGAACAAATAATTTTACAATTTTTATGGAAATACACAAAACCTAGAATAGCCAAAGCCATCTTGAGAAAGAAGAATGGAACTGCAGGAATCAACCTGCCTGACTTCAGGCTCTACTACAAAGCTACAGTCATCAAGACAGGATGATACTGGCACAGACAGAAACATTGATCAATGGAACAAAATAGAAAGCCCAGAGATATGTCGACACACCTATAGACACCTTATCTTTGACAAAGGAGGCAAGAATATACAATGGAGAAAAGACAATCTATTTAACAAGTGGTGCTGGGAAAACTGGTCAACTACTTGCAAAAGAATGAAACTAGAACACTTTCTAACACCATACACAAAAATAAACTCAAAATGGATTAAAGATCTAAATAAAACACCAGAAACTATAAAACTCCTAGAGGAAAACATAGGCAAAACACTCTGACATAAATCATAGCAGGATCTTCTATGACCCACCTCCCAGAGTAAAGGAAAAAAAGCAAAAATAAACAAATGGGACCTATTTAAACTTAAAAGCTTTTGCACAATGAAGGAAACTATAAGCAAGTGAAAAGACAACATTCAGAATAAGAGAAAATAATAGCCAATGAATTAACTGACAAAGAATTAATCTCAAAAATATACAAACAACTCCTGCAGCTCAATTCCAGAAAAATAAGCGACACAATCAAAAAAAGGGGCAAAGAACTAAACAGATATTTCTCCAAAGAAGACATACAGATGGCCAACAAACACATGAAAAGATGCTCAACATCATTCATTATCAGAGAAATGCAAATCAAAACCACAATGAGGTACCATCTCACACCAGCCAGAATGGCTGCTATCAAAAAGCCTACAATCGATGCTGGAGAGGATGAGGAAAAAATGGGACCCTCTTACACTGTTGGTGGGAATGCAAACTAATACAGTCACTATGGAGAACAGTGTGGAGATTCCTTAAAAAACTGGAAATAGAGCTGCCATACGATCCAGGAATCCCACTGCTGGGCAAACACACTGAGGAAACTGGAATTGAAAGAGACAAGTGTACCCCAATGTTCATTGCATCACTGTTTATAATAGCCAGGACATGGAAGCAACCTAGATGTCCATCTGCAGACAAATGGATAAGAAAGCAGTGGTACATATACACAATGGGATATTACGCAGCTATTAAAAAGAATGCATTTGAATCAGTTCTAATGAGGTGGATGAAACTGGAACCTATTATACAGAGCAAAGTAAGTAAGAAAGAAAAACATCACTACAGTATACTAATGCATATATATGGAGTTTAGAAAGATGGTAACGATGACCCTATATGTGAGACAGCAAAAGAGACACATATGTAAAGAACAAACTTTTGAACTCTGTGGGAGAAGGCAAGGGTGGGATGATTTGAAAGAATATCATTGAAACGTGTATATTATCATATGTGAAATAGATCGCCAGTACAGGTTTGATGCATGAGACAGGGTGCTCAGGGCTAGTGCACTGGGATGACCCTGAGGGATGGGATGAGGAAGGAGGTGGGAGGGAATGTCAGGATGGGGAACACATGTACACCCATGGTTGATTCATGTGAATGTATGGCAAAAACCACCACAGTATTGTAAAGTAACTAGCCTCCTATTAAAAAAAATAAATTAAAAAAATGCAATCAGCTATTAAAATGATGTTGAGAAATATATTACTTAAAAGGAAATAATTACCATAACAGAAAAATTAGATACATAATATAAAGACATTTTGATAATACATTATAACCATTATTTATATATTTATTGACTTGTATACTACCCCAAATAATACAAATCATGTGCATTAGATGTTATATTTTTCACTCTCTTCTACAGATCCACTCTCCACTACCTCCTCCCTGCTCTAGAACTACATCAATGGGCTCCCCTGCACCCTGGCTTCCAATCAGTTGGGCCAATGTAAGCTACTGGCAAAGTTGAAAAGGAGAAAGAAGACTGAAATTGGTTATTCCTCAGCTCTCTTCTTGAAGAGAAGAACCACTACTGTTTGATAGTGGTTACATCCTTTGACCAAAGTCCATATGTAGTTCCTATCAAGTGGTTAAATCCCATACCAGAATTCACACAAACTTCCGGTAACAGCTGTTTCCTGTTCAGACTCAAGAGATATGATGGCTTCACTAGTCCCAATTCTGGAGTTTTTCAGCTTCTCTTGCCATTAACCTTAATTTTTGTAACCAGTATATTTCTTAACTTCTGTCAATAATGAGCTCATTTTAATACTAGGCACTTCCTGTCAGGATCTGGAACATTACTTTCACCAAAATATTATCAGAAATTATTCCTTGCTATGAAAAAGTATTTATTTATTTACATGACTTTCACGTAGATTTACTTCTATGTGTGTTTTGTATATTATTTTTATGTGATTTTTGTAACTACAATAGGAAAAATATGCAATTTACTACAATATTGTTTCTTAAGCTACCTATTGTAAGAAATTAGTTGTTTTTTAATCAATCATGAATATACAGTTTTAAAAAATATAATGAAGATAATTATAAAAAATTATATATATATATATATATATATATATATATATATAAGCCCACATCTCATATTTAAATTCAAGAAATAAAATTTCTCTGTTAAATTGCTAGAAAATGTTCTAAACGTCTTATCTAAGTTTATGTTTGTGTACCCATAACTATTTTCAGACCACAGTTTGGTAACATTGATCTAAAATATGATCAAGATGATACCTGTATCTGTACCAATGTCAGGTATGCTCAGGCACTCAAGTGTGTATGACTGTTTGCTACCCCTTGGATGTAGCCCCAAGGCTCCTTTGACCATGGTGTTTCACAGGCAAGAATACTGGAGTGGGGTGCCATTTCATTTTCCAGGTCATCTTCCCATTCCAAGGGTTGAACCCACATTTCTTACATCTCCTGCATTGGCAGGTGGATTCTTTACCACTAGTGCCACCTCTATCTATATCTATAACCAAATGTTATATCTATTTGATCTATATTTATCTACACATACTTACATATAATTAATGATACCTAAACAATATCTTGTCACCTATCTGGTACTTAATAAATACTTGAGAAATATATGAATGAACATTAAAAAATCAGTTATGAAATGCAGAATATACACAAACATATGTACAGTCTCTTTTGTTGTTAAGTTTCAGAGAATATTTCTCTCTCATATACTGCCTGGGGGGCAAAAAATAGGCACAAACTATTTAAATGTTTAAGTGAACGCACTTTTTGACCTGACAATTCAACTTAGCAGTATTACTCACAAGACAAGAAAACTGGAAAATCAAATAGAGGTCCAATCAAATGGAAGAGTTTAGAATGCTTTCATAAAATCATAATAGAACACAAAGTCAGCCCTCAAATGAAAAATAGACACATATGCAATGCCATGGAAAGAAATATTTAGCTAAGTGAAACACAGTTTACAAGAGTACAAAACAGAATGTCAAAATTTTAAAGAACATTTTCTGGAAAAATATAAAAACATTATGCTAAAATCTTTACTCCTGTTAGTGAGATTATATATTTTTGATTGTGTGCTTTTTCTTGTAGGCAATCTTAAAATACCTTCAATGGACTTGTATTTTGAAAATAAAAAAATAAACACACACAGATAAAACTTTATGAACATAGTTACAAAAACTATACTAAAATAATGGCAAATAGAAGACATTAATATAAAAAGATTATTTTAAAGTAGAATGTATTACATGAATCCAGAAGTGGTTAGTCAAAAAAAAAATCTATCAACATAATCTCACATTCATAAATTAATGAAAAAAATAAATGAAAAGACATTTGATAAAGTAGAGCAGCCGCTTAAAATAAAAACTCTGAAAATGACAAAAATAGAAGACCATTAAAACTGACAGCAAACATGCTGCTTATAAATGCCAAACCACTTAAAAGCATTTTCAGTAATACGAGGAAGTGGACAGGGATACTAACTAACTCCACTTTTAAAATCAATAATGTTTTAGAGGATCTAGTGAATGCAATAAGAAAATGAAATATCATAAAAGTAGAGACAATACCCTATTTATGCTTATAACACAAAAGACTAGTGAAAAGCCATTAAAGTTAATAATCGACTTTTGCATGTTGGCTCTATACAAGGTAAATACATTAAAAAAATAAAACCCTAGCTCTTCTCTATCCCATCAGCAATTACCTGAAAAATCAGATAGAAATTTAAAAAAAAAGTTTTTCTATTCATAACTGCAATATCACCTAGAAACTGCTCATGAGTATATTTTGTAAGAATAGTACAGAAGAAAGGGGGAAGGAAACTCTAATCATAAAAGGCATAAAAAAGATTTCAACAAATGAAAGTGATGCTATGCTTTCAACCAGAGGCTTATTTTCTCAAGGTTTACTGATCATTAAAAATAATTATGGAAGCAGAAGGCTTGTGGTATTTTCATTGTTGATGTGCTTTTTGTTGTTTTGGAGTGGGAGATGGTGTGGAGATAAGACCTTAAAGTTTAAAAGAAAGAATAAATGCATGAAAAAGAATGACAATTTTTGCTAAATGATAATGGCAAAAGGGGACATGCTTTACCAGATGTTAGAAAATCTATAAATTTACTGCAAATTTATATGGAAACTGTAAAAAAAAAAAAAAAGTCAATAGTGTAAAGAAATTCACAAAAATAAAATTCCAGTGTATATGATAGCATAGTATTCCAACTCAGTAGGTAAACAAGGTGTTTACTGTCATCAAGAATAAAACTGGATATCTAAAAAAATATAAAATTATTCTCCTGTGTTACACCACATACAATAATAAGTTGCCGATTATTCCCTTAGAACTAGATTCAGACTCTTCAAGAATGGAGACCTTAACCTCAGAAGTTTCCATTTTTTTTCCCTTCATAAAATTTTCTCACAGAGAACTTGATAGTGTTAAGGTTTCAGATAATGAATTTGAGAAAATAAAATAATTTAGACTAAATAAATATTTAAATGTAAAAAAATCTTTAAGATTTCTCTGAAATTGTATGCGTAATGCATCTTTAAGGGAAGACAAAGACGTGAAATATAAAACTATGAAAGAAATTGAGATACATTTAATTACAAAAAGATTAAGATAGTTTGTGGAAATACCATAGATGAATTAAAGGTACAAAGGATAGAGTTGGAAAGATTTAATTCTACCAGCAAGCAGAAAATGACTACTGAATATCCAAAAGTATATGTGACAATGTTCAGACTCACCAGTACTCAAGAATATGCAGTGTATAAACTTATTTCATTACAGTAAAATTTCATTTTGAGATTTTCACTAAAAAAGTAAAAGTTAACAAGCAAACAAAAACCCTTACCTGGTGAAAATATAAATTGTTGCAGTGCTTTTTGATATCAAGTGGTCAAAATCTATAAAATTCAGAAATGCATATTCTGACAAGATATTCCAAATCCAATATTCTATTTCTTGGAAATATGTTATATTTAATGATACAAGTGGAATTATATTTATCGAAGTATTTACTGTAGTATAATTGTAAAAGAATTAAAACAAATTGAATTTTCCTCAGTAGTCAGATGGTTAATGAACTTGTACTACATCTGTACCACGGAATATTTAAGGACAAGTAGAAATACACCAAATGACTTGCAAGCATTTCTATGGGACATATTTGAATGATAAAAGAAAGATACAAAAAAATATACTTTTGTGAATGAATGACAAACTCATACAAGTGCATTTATGTTATGGGTTTGCACTCACACACACATACACATGAGGACTATACAGAGAAAAATATAGAAGGATTCATATTATTATTAACTCAGACCACAGTACTTGGTGTTTAATGCGAGCAATGAAGAGGCAGAAACGAACAAACAAAAAAAAAACTAGAAGAAAAAGAGGATTATACTACCGCAAAATAGCAACAAGAAAGAAAAATGTGAAAAAGTATAAATAAAACAATAGAATTCCTATATGAGTGTGTGTAGTTTGCATTTGCAAAAATACAAAATAAGAATTATTATAAAGTGCATTTAGGAACAGTTGCTATTTCTTGCCTACATTCCTCTAAGTATCCTCTTTGTTTCATTTTGCATAATTTTATTAACAAAGTCACCTTTATTACATATTTAAAATATGTGACACTGTAAATTAAAATGAGAAATGAAGGATTGAGGTGCATGTTATAATTCTTAGTCAATCACATGAACATCAGGTGGGAATGAGGGAAGATTCTATTATTATAGGACAACTTTTCTTGTCCTTTGTTTAACATTCATAAGAAGCTGTTCACTTTCCTCTTGTTGCTGAGCCTGACCTTCCTTTTTGAAATAATAGTTTAAAGTTATTTGTTTAGTTTTCTTTACCGATGTTTGAATAATAATTAAATTTTAAGAATGAACTCATATTGCTGATCTGATGCACAGTTCACCAGATGACCAGTAGAAAATGTGTCAGTTTCCTACATTTGACTGCGATGGAGTAATTCAAGCTCTCTTTCAGAGACCTAACATAGTGAAGACAATGTATTCTGGTAATTATTAAGTGATCTGAGGCACCCTTGAATCATTTTGGAAACTCCAGGAATTGCAATTAATGTTATGCATGACCCACCTTATTTAGAATACGTTCCCAAGAAATTGCTTGAAACTAGATGTAATCAGAAGTTCTGATTTTTCTATGTGTTTACATTTAAGAGGCCAGATTTCTCCCTGCTGAATAGAGTTATATTTCAACATGAGTTATTGATCTAAATGTGACAATACAGAGATCCCTTAAGCCTTGCAACAATTACATCTTCCAAACCAGGATAAGATTTTATAGCAACCTGCCTATAAAAGGAAACTTCAAGGAGTTCAGGAAAAGAAAACCAAACAAAAACCCCCAGTTTTTTTTTTTTGTTGTTGTTGTTATCATCGTTTCTTAGTGTAAGATATTACAAATGCCTTTTCAGTGAAAATTGATTGATAGAGAAATAAGAACATACAGATTAGGAGGCCAACTGCACACTTTTTAGCAAAGAGGCTAATTGGTAGCATTAAGCACACAAAATAAATAGCTATAACTAATTTTTATACATATTCTTATTAATGAAAAAGTAAAAGTGACAGTCACTCAGTCATCTCCGACTCTTTGTGATCCCATGGACTATACAGTCCATAGAATTCTAAAGGCCAGAATACTGGAGTAGGTAGCCATTCCCTTCTCCAGGGGATCTTCCCAACCCACGGATTGAACCCAGGTCTCCTGCACTGCAGGCTGATTCTTTACCAGCTGAGCTACCAGGGAAGCCCATTCTTATTAATAGATGTAAATGATTAAATTTTATAACTAATTTTATTCTGTGAATTTGAATTTTACAACATTTAAGGTAAGCAATACAAAATGCTTTAAAAATTTTAAGTACAGGCTTTACACAGATGTTGAAAAAGGAATTAAAATCTTTTCTTTAAAATGCTTTTATTTATATTACAGTATATATATATTAAGTATAGTAACTTTGTACAAGCATTGTAGTAACATTGTAAAAATATCATAGTAAAAGCTTAAAGCATTGTTGTTTTGTTGTTTAGTCACTAAATCATGTACAACTCTTTTGCAGGCCCACGGACTGTAGACTGCCAGGCTTTTCTATCCATGGGATTTCCAAGTAAAGAATTCTGGAATGTGTTGCCACTCCAGGTGATCTTCCCAACCCAGGGATGGAATCTTTGTCTCCTGCATTGCAGGCATACTCTTTACCACTGAGCCACAAGGGAAGCTGTGGTTATATTAGAAAATGCAAAAATTAAAACTAGATAACTTAAAGATGAAAGAAGGAATCACTGTATCATCCTCAGTTAATAGATATTAAATTTTAATCCATATTTTTCAAAGATTTATATTCTTTTTTCCTCTGAAAAAATAAAAATGTGTATATACTTTGCTGCTCACTGTATATTTTTAAACATTGTTTGATGTTTATAATTTCTAGATTACTATCTGAAGACTAAGTAGTTTTCTTCTGTATGGTTAAGTCCTAATACATACAGTGCATTTCCTGTTCTTAGATATTCAAGTTGTTTCAACTTTTTCATTATTTCATATAAACTCTAATAAACTATCCATATGTGTGCATGTGTGCTGTTGCTTCAGTTGTGTTCAACTCTTTGTGACTCTGTGGACTGTAACCTGCCAGGCTCCTCCTTCAATGGTATTCTCCAGCATGAATACTGGAGTGGGTTGCCACGCCCTCCTCCATGGTATCTTCCCGACCCAGGGATTGAACCAGCATCTCTTACATTTCCTACATTGGCAGGCTGGTTCTTTACCACTAGTGCTAACTGGAAAGCCCAAACATCCATATACATATATCTTTTTTGAATTGTATACATAGAGATAATGACACCTTACAGGATTCCCAGGTGGCTCAGTGAACAGTGCAGGAACTGCAGGAAACATGGGTTAGATACCTGGGTTGGGAGGATACCCCAGAGGAGGAAAAGGCAACCCACTCCAGTATTCTTGTTGGGGAAATTCCATGGGCAGAGGGGTCTGTTGGGCCACAGTTCATGGGATTGTGAAAAGTAGGACACAACTGAGCATGCACACTTGCATGAGGTAGTAAAAATATTTATATTCTCATCCAATTATTTTATTATTCTATTATTTATTTTTAAACTTAGGTTTATCTTGGTATCAAAATATATCTTAATTGTTAAACCAAATTGATTTTAAATATACCAGTATAACATTGAATAGTTCTTACCCACTGATATTAAGTATGACTTCAGAGGTAGGATTGAGATAGTGAAGTAGAAAAACCCTGAGCTCAATTCCTTTCACAGACAAAGAAAACTGCACCTATATATAAAGCAACTCTCTCTGAGAATACCCTGAAGGCTAGCAGAATGTCAAGGTTATAAAGAGCAAAATCACACTTAAAGGGTAGGAGAGTAAGAGAGGCTCTCCAGTCAAGATTATAAACCCAGTGGGTGACTAGAAAAAGAAAGGTTAAATAAAAAACTCAGAGGTTCTCCCTAGGAAGTAAATCCCACACTGGGTATCCCAGATTTGGTCACTGGGAATAAGAAGATCAGTTCACTTCAGTTCGGTTGCTCAGTTATGTCCGATTCTTTGTGACCCCATGAACTGCAGCATGCCAGGCTTCCCTGTCCATCACCAACTCCCTGAGCTTACTCAAACTCATGTCCATTGAGATGGTGATGCCATCCAATCATCTCATCCTCCCTTGTCCCCTTCTCATCCTGCCTTTTATCTTTCCCAGCGTCAGGGTCTTTTCCAATGAATTATTCTTCACATCAGGTGGCCAATATAGTATTAGAGTTTCAGCTATAGTATCAGTCCTTCCAATAAACATTCAGGACAGATTTCTTGTAGGATTGACTGGTTGGATCTCTTTGTCATCTAAGGGACTTTCAAGAGTCTTCTCCAACACCATGGTTCAAAGGCATCAATTCTTTGGTGCTCAGCTTTCTTTAGAGTCCAACTGTCACATCCACACAGGACTACTGGAAAAACCATAGCTTTGACTAGATGAACCTTTGTTGGTAAAGTAACGTCTCTGCTTTTTAATATGCTGTCTAGGTTGATCAGAGCTTTTCTTCCAAGAAGCAAGCATCTTTTAATTTCATGGCTGCAGTCACCATTTGCAGTGATTTTGAAGACCAAATAATAAACTCTGTCACTGTTTCCATTGTTTCCCCATCTATTTTCCATGATGTGATGGGACTGGATGTCATGATCTTAGTTTTCTGAATGTTGAGTTTCAAGCCAACTTTTTCACTCTCCTCTTTCACTTTTATCAAGAGGCTCTTTAGTTCTTCTTCACTTTCTGTCATAAGGGTGGTGTCATCTGTGTATCTCTCTTTAAATGGTTTTGGAAACCACTGGGATTTACAAGCAGGAGAGCTGGAGGGCTGTAGGAAGCCAATATTATACACTAAAGAGTGTGTGCACAAACTCATTCTCTCCAAGTCCCAACACAGAGGCAGCAGATTTAAAAGCATCTGGTGCTTTAGCTAGCAAGCAAAGGCAGTCTCAATAGGCACTCAGGCATACACTCAGATCCAGCTCCAAACATCATGTCAAGGTGACAACCCAAATGCATCATGGTAGAAGGATGGTCTGTGCTCTAGTCTCTTTGATTCTAAATGTCACTACCAAGGTGGCAACCATGGAGTGCCTCCAAAAATCATATTGGTCTGTGCCCTATTCAACCCTAGTGTGCCTGTCAAAGTCATTAAGCATATGCAATCTTCTTAGGGATGTCCTGCACAAGGGTGCCTCTTAACACTGGTAAAGGTAACTGCTATGTCTAGCTCATAGAGAAAAGCACAGAGCATCAAAAAAGTGAAAAGATTGGGGAATATGTTCCATATGAAAAAACAAGATAAATCTCCTGAAAAAAACCTAATGAAATGAAGATAAATAATTTTAACTGATACAGAGTTTAAAACAGCAGCCATAAATGCTCACCAAACTTGATAGAAGAATAGTGGAACACAACTAGAACTTAAAATAAAAATTCAGTTCAGTTCAGTTCAGTCGTTCAGTCGTGTTCGACTCTCATAATAAAAAAAAACTTATCACAGCTGAAGAATACAATAAAAAATTTTTAAAAAATACATGAGAAAGAATTAATAGTAAATTAGGTGATAGCAAATAATGCAATTTATCTGGAAGACAAAATAATGGAAATCACCTAAACATAAGTGAAAAAGGAAAATAATTGAAAAAAAATTAGGGAAGCTCAAGGTACCTTTGAAATAACATCCAGGCACACTAACATTTATAAGGGTCCTAAAATAAGAAGAGAGATTAAAGAAAAAATGGTAGAAATATATTTGATGAAATAATGGTGTAAAACTTCCCAAAACCATGCTCCTCTATCCATGGAATTCTCCAGGCAAGAATACTGAAGTGGGTTGGCATGCTCTCCTACAGGGTAACTTGGGGAAAGATAACAGATATTCAGGTCCAGGAATCACAGAGTCCCAAACAAGATGAGCTTAGAGAGATGCCCACCAAAACATACAATAAAAAAATAGCAAAAAATTGAAAATAATGAGATATTTTTAAAGGCAATCAAAGAAAAATTGAATCACTTACAAGGAAATCCCCATAAAACTATCAACTGATTTTTCAGCCAAAACTGTAAACCAGAAGGGATCAGTATGATATATTATATTTAAATATATGTGATATTTAAAGTACTGAAAGGAAAAACAAAAACAAAAATCAAGAATATCTATACCAGAAAGTTATCATTCAGAATTGAAAGATAGGTAGTGTTTTCCATATAAGCAAAAGCTAAGAGTTCATCACTGCCAAACCAGCCTCTAAGACATTTAAAAAATTGCCATTTTGCAACAACAAAAAAATCCATAAGAAGAAATTCAAAATATAAGTGAAGGAAATAATCCCATTGGTAAAAGCAAATATATATTGAAAGCAGTGGATCTACCACTTAGAAAGATATCCACAGAATATTCTATACCAAAATAGTACTTGTTTCAAGTGTAGATGGAACTTTTTTAGGATATATAGCATACTAGACCACAAAACAAGCCTCAATGAATTTAAGAAGACTGTAATCATATCAAACATTTTTTTTGTGTGATCACAAGGATATGAACCTAGAAATTAATTAAAGAAAAAAAACACAAATAAGTGGAAAGTGAACATACTACTTAAAAAAAAACAAAACAAAAACAGTAAGTCAATGAAGAAACCAAAGAGAAAATTGAAAAATAGCTTGAAGTGACTGAAATTGGAAACACAACTTTCCAAATCTATGGGATGCAGCAAAAGCAGTTCTAAGAGAGAGTTTATAGAAATACAAGCCTACCTTAAGGAACAAGAAAAAATAATCTAACTTTACACCTAGAGTTAGTGAAAGTGAAAGTCGCTCAGTTGTGTCTGACTTTTTGCAACCCCATGGACTTTACAGCCCATGGAATTCTCCAGGCCAGAGTACTGTAGTGGGTAACCTTTCCCTTCTCCAGGGGATCTTCCCAAACCCAGGTCTCAAACCCAAGGATCAGACCCAGGTCTCCTGCATTGTAGGCGGATTCTTTACCAGCTGAGCCACAAGGGAAGTACAAGAATTTTGGAGTAGGTAGCCTATCCCATCTCTAGCAGATCTTCACAACCCAGGAATCAAACTGGGGTCTCCTGCATTGTAAGTGGATTCTTTACCAACTATGAGGGAAGCCCTATAGGAACTAGAAATAGAAGAATAAACAAAACACAAATACGAGAAGGAAGGAAATAATATCAAGTTCAAAAAATAAAGACAAAAAAATTAAAAATCAATCAAACTAAAAGTTGTTTGTTTGAAAGTATCGAAAGAGACCCTTCTCATGGTCCAGTGTTTAAGACTCTGTACTCCCACTACAGGGGGCCTGGGATTCAGTCCCCGATTGGAGAACTAGATCTCACATGTGGCAACAAAGATCCTGCGTGATACAAATAAAGCACAGTGTAGCCAAATACATTTAAAAAAAGAAGAAGAAAGATAAACAAACTTGATAAATTGATAAAGTTTTAGTTAGATGCAAAAATCCTGTACAAAATATTAGCATATCAAATTCAATAAGATATTACAAGAATCATTTCTTATTCAGTCAGTAAGTCATATCGGACTCTTTGTGACCCCATGGACTATAGCATGCCAGGCTGCCCTGTCCTTCACTATCTCCTGGAGTTTGCTCAAATTCATGTCCATTGAATTGGTGATGCTATCTAACCATCTCATCCTCTGCCATCCCCTTCTCTTTTTGCCCTCAAACTTTCCCAGCATCAGGGTCTTTTCCAGTGAGTCGGCTCTTTGCAACAGGTAGCCAAATATTGGAACTTTAGCATCAGTTCTTCTAATGAATATCCAGTGTTGATTTCCTTTAGGATTGACTGGTTTGACCTCCCTGCAGCCCAAGGGACTCTCAAGAGTCTTCTTCAGCACCACAATTCAAAAGTATCAGTTCTTTGGTGCTTAGCCTTCTTTACGGTCCAACTCTCACATCTGTACATAGTTGCTGGAAAAACCATAATTTTGACTATATGGACATTTGTTGGTAAAGTGATGTCTCTGCTTTTTAGTACACTGTCTATGTTCATCATAGCTTTCCTCCCAAGGGGAAGGAGAAAGCATCTTTTAATTTCATGACTGCAGTCACTGTCCACAGTGATTTTGGAGCCCAAGAAAATAAAATAAAATAATAAAATCAAGAATCATACATCATATGTAAGATTTACATTCTTGCATGAATTATACAAGAATCACACAACATGATCAAGTGGGGTTTATTTCAAGGAAGAAAGAATCATTCAATATCCACAAGGTAATCGATATGATACACCACATTAGCAACATGAAAGATAAGAATGATATCATGGCTTCAACAGATGTAAAAAAGCGTTTAACAAAAGTCAATATCCATTTACAAAAAGTCTCAGAAAAGTTGGCATAAAGGTAACACAATAAAGGTCACTTATGACAAACTCACAGGTAATATCAGATTCGAAGGTGAAAATTTGAAACCATTTCTTCTAAAATCAGTACAAGACCATGTGGCCCACTAGTCACTTTTACTCAACACATTGTTGACAAGGGATTTTTACAGAAACTAATGCCTGTTTCTATTTTTATGTATATTTAAAAGTCTTTGGACCATAATTTTTGGGTAGCAAAAGATGTTTTCATATGTCTCTGGTGAATATTGAGTTAACATAGTATTGGAAGTCCTAGACCAATAGTCAGATCAAAAAAAGAAATAAAAGGCATCCACATTGGAACTAAGTTTGTAAAACTCTCAGTATCTGCAGATGACTTGAATTTTATACAGAAAATCCTAAAGACTCTACCACAAACCAATAGAACTAAGAAATAAATTCAGAAAAGTTGTAGGACATACAATTAATATACAGAAAACATGTTTCACTTTATACACTAATAACAAACTATAAAAAAATAATTTAAAATAATCACACTTACAGTTGTACTAAAAAGAATCAAATACCAGGAACAAATTTAGCTGAGGAGATGAAATACCTGTACTGTGAAAATGATAAGACATTAAAGAAAGAAATTTAAATAATACATAGAAAGTTATGCTTTATTAATGGGTTGGAGGAAGTAGTATTTTTAAATTGTCCATACTGTCCAAAACAATCCAAAGTTTCAATGTAATCTCTATTAAAATCCCAATGACATTTTTCACAGAACTGAACAAAACATTCAAGAACTTGTATGGACCCACAAAAGATACAAGTAGCCAAAGCAATCTAGAGACAAAAGGACAAAATGGAGGTATCATGCTCACTGATTTTAAACTATACTACAAAAAACTCTAGTAATCAAAACTGTATGGACCTGGCACAAATAAACAGATATATATTTAAATGGAAGTGAATAGAGAGCCCAGAAAGAAACACTACGTGTATGTACAATTAATTTATGACAAAGAAACAGTAACATATAGTGAAGAGAAGATAGTCCCGGCAATAAATAGTTTTGGACAGCAACATGCAAAAGAATTAAACTGGACCACTTTCTTATACAACACACAACTTCCCCCCCCCCAAAAAAAAAACCCCTCATACTCTTAAATAGAAGACCTGAAGCCACAAAACTCTTAGAAAACAAAGGTAGGCAGTGTGCTCTCTGAGTAAGTTCTATGCAATATTAGCACATTTTTAAGACTTCTTTAGGGCACCAAAAGCAAAAATCAGCAAAATGGAACCAGATCAAAGTAAAAAGCTTTTGCACAGCAAAAGAAACCATTGACCAAAGGAAATGGCAATGTTGAATGGGGGACAAGTTGGCAAATGATTGATAGTATCTAAAATATACAAAGGAACTCATACAACTCAATATCAATAAAAAAACTTTGATTTTAAAAATGGACAGAGGACCTGACTATCCATTTTTCCAATGAAGAAATACAGACGACCAATAGGTACATGAAAATATAGTCAAATCACTAGTCATCAGAGAAATGAAAATCAAAACCACAGTAAGGTATTATCTTACAATGTGTCAGAATGGTTATCATAAAAAAGGCAAGCAATAGCAACTCTTGGCAAAGATATGGAGAGAAGGAAATCTTTGTGCACTGATCATGGGAATGTAAATTGGTGCAACCACTGTGGAATATGTTACAGAAATTCCTCAAAAAAACTAAAAATATAAATACCAAATAGTCTAGGAATTCCACTTTTGAGTGGTGGAATTCTATACCGTAACCAAGATATAGAAGCAACCAAAGAGGTGTTCATTGACAGATGAATGAATAAAGAAATGGATAAGAGATGCTCAACATCACTCATAATCAGAGAAATAATTCAAAACCACAGTGAGATACCATTTCACGCCAGCCAGAATGGCTGCTATCCAAAAGTCTACAAGCAATAAATGCTGGAGAAGATGTGGAGAAAAGGGAACCCTCTTAACCTGTTGGTGGGAATGAAAACTAGTACAGTCACTATGGAGAATAGTGTGGAGATTCCTTAAAAAACTGAAAATAGAACTGCCATACGACACAGCAATCCCACTCCTGGGCATACACACTGAGGAAATCAGAATTGAAAGAGACACATTTACTCCAATGTTCATCGCGGCACTGTTTATAATAGCCAGGACATGGAAGCAACCTAGATGTCCATCTGCAGACGAATGGATAAGGAATCTGTGGTACATCTACACAATGGAGTATTACTCAGCAATTAAAAAGAATACATTTGAATCAATTCTAATGAGGTGGATGAAACTGGAGTCTATTATACAGAGTGAAATAAGCCACAAAGAAAAACACCAATACAGTATACTAATGCATTTATATGGAATTTAGAAAGATGGTAACGATAACCGTGTATATGAGACAACTAATCTTCGAATGTATAGGAATAAAGTTGTTTCTATTATTTCTATTCTTAATGCTTCTATGAGTAATTCCCATTTTGAGTATTGTTTATTTGCAAGATTTTTCTTGTTGATTATTGTTACCTGATGTTTGCCTTTATAGAGAAGCTTTTTAAGGCAGCTTTGGGTCTGTTGAGCCTCTCAATTTTATCTTTATTTTTATTGCATTAATACCTGGTATGTATTAGTTGTTTTATTTTCTTTATGATTATTATGTTTATTTTGATAACTTCTTAAACTGGCTGTATAAATGTACACTCATTGCTTTTCCTTTTTATATAAAGTCTACTACATTTAAGGCCTCAGTGGATAATGTTTTCCATATCCCGTAGGTTTTAAGACTTTGTATTTTTGTTGCTGCTGCTGCTGCTAAGTCACTTCAGTCGTGTCCGACTCTGTGTGACCCCATAGATGGAAGCCCACCAGGCTCCCCCGTCTCTGGGATTCTCCAGGCAAGAACACTGGAGTGGGTTGCCATTTCCTTCTCCAATGTGTCAAAGTGAAAAGTGAAAGTGAAGTCGCTCAGTCATGTCAGACTCGTAGCGACCCCATGGACTGCAGCCCACCAGGCTCCTCCGTCCATGGGATTTTCTAGGCAAGAGTACTGGAGTGGCTTGCCATTGCCTTCTCCGTGTATTTTTGTTATCTTTCTGTAATTATGTTGTTTTTAAGTGCCATGTACTCAGTGAGTGATAATTAAATAAATTCTAAAAAAAAAATGGATATATATATCCACCAACAGTGTAAGAGAGTTCCCTTTTCTCCACACCCTCTCCAGCATTTATTGCTTGCAAACTTTTGGATAGCAGTCATTCTGACTGGCGTGAAATGGTACCTCATTGTGGTTTTGATTTGAATTTCTCTGATTATGAGTGATGTTGGGCATCTTTTCATGTGTTTGTTAGCCATTTGTATGTCTTCTTTGGAGAATTGTCTGTTTAGTTCTTTGGCCCATTTTTTGATTGGATCGTTTATTTTTCTGGAATTGAGCTGCAGGAGTTACTTGTATATTTTTGAGATGCATTCTTTGTCAGTTGCTTCATTTGCTATCATTTTCTCCCATTCTGAAGGCTGTATTTTCACCTTGCTTATAGTTTCCTTTGCTGTGCAGAAGCTTTTATTTATTTATTTTTTTCTGGACTGGTCACTTATGATAATATACATGCTACAATTCCATTCTCTCCAATCATTCCACCTTCACCCTCTCCCACAGACTCCCAGAGACTGTTCTAAATGCCTATGTCTCTTTTGCAGTCTCTTATACAGGGTTTAGGTTACCATTTTTCTAAATTCCATATATATGCGTTAATATACGGTATTGATGTTCTTCTTTCTGGGTTACTTCACTCTGTATAATTGGCTCCAATTTCATCCACCTCATTAAAACTGATTCAAATGCATTCTTTTTGATGGCTGAGAAGCTTTTAATTTTAATTAGGTCCCATTTGTTTATTTTTGTTTTTATTTCCAATATTCTGGGAGGTGGGTCATGGTGTGGAGAACAGTGTGGAGATTCCTTAAAAAACTGGAAATAGAACTGCCATACGACCCAGAAATCCCACTCCTGGGCATACACACAGAGGAAACCAGAATTGAAAGAGACATATGTACTCCAATGTTCATCACAGCACTGTTTATAATAACCAGGACATGGAAACAACCAAGATGTCCATCAGTAGACAAATAGATATGAAAGCTGAGGTACATCTACACAATGGAGTATTACTCAGCCATTAAAAAGAATGCATTTGAATCAGTTCTAATGAGGCGGATGAAACTGGAGCCTACTATACAGAGTGAAGTAAGCCAGAAAGAAAAATACCAATACAGTATGCTGCTGCTAAGTTGCTTCAGTTGTGTCCGACTCTGTGAGACCCCATAGACGGAAGCCCACCAGGCTCCCCCGTCCCTGGGATTCTCCAGGCAAGAACACTGGAGTGGGTTGCCATTTCCTTCTCCAATACCAATATAGTATACTAATGCATATATATGGAATTTAGAAAAAGGGTAATGATAGCCCTGTATACTAGACAGCCAAAGAGACATAGATGTATAGAACAGTCTTTTGGACTCTGTGGGAGAGGGCGAGGGCGGGATGGTTTGGGAGAATGGCATTGAAACATGTATATTATCATATGTGAAACGAATCGCCAGTCCAGTTTCTATGCATGTACAGGATGCTCGGGGCTGGTGTACTGGGATGACCAAGAGGGAAGATATAGGGAGGGAGGTGGGAGGGGGGTTCAAGATGGGGAACACATGTACACCTGGGGCGGATTCATGTCAAAACCAATACAATATTGTAAAGTAATTAGCCTCCAATTAAAATTTTATAAAATGAATTATTGAAAAAAAAACCAAAATAGCAGTGTAAACAACTGAAAAAAAAAATAAAATTCTTGAAGATAAAAAAAGAGAAATATATATATAAGAAAGGGAAAATAGATGAAAGCGATTAAAAGGTACAAACTGCTAGTTATAAAATATGTCACAAGGGCATAATGTACAAAACACATCATATTTTCAATAATATTAGAATAATTTTGTATGAAGGATAATCTAGAGAAATTTAAATCACTATCTTATACACTTGAACAAATATAATATTGTAAGTCAACTATACTTCATTTTAAAAATGTACTACATATACTTCTTTCTGTGTCTATGCTTTTGTTCCTATATTGGTGCACATATATTTGCAACATTTGTGTTTATATATATGTTCAGTTCAGTTCAGTCGCTCTGTCATGTCCGACTCTCCGCGACCCCATGAATCACAGCACACCAGGCTTCCCTGTCCATCACAAACTCCCGGAGTTCACTCAAACTCATGTCCATTGAGTCGGTGATGCCATCCAGCCATCTCATTCTCGGTCATCCCCTTCTCCTCCCGCCCCCAACCTTTCCCAACATCAGAGTCTTTTCCAGTGAGTCAACTCGTCGCATGAGGTGACCAAAGTATTGCAGTTTCAGCTTTAGCATCAGTCCTTCCAATGAACACCCAGGATTGATCTCCTTTAGAATGGACTGGTTGGATCTCCTTGCAGTCCAAGGGACTCTCAAGAGTCTTCTCCAACACCACAGTTATATATATGTAAATATGTATTATGTGTACATACATACATATATGCTTATATTTGTAGATATATATGCCATTGGCCTATCCATTCACTGTGATATTCTGATTAAATTTTGATTTTTGAGACTTATTATAGTCTTGGAGTATACTGGATATCAGACAGAGCAAGTCGAGTCTCACTCTTGTTTCTTTAAAAATCTAAGATATTCTTGCCAATTTATTCTGCCAATTGTTGTTGAAACTATTCTTCTCTGTCTTTAAAATCTCTTTGTAGTTTTAAGTTCTTTAAACTTATAAACAAGTTTCTAAAGAACACAAGCTAGCCATATCTGAATACTCTAAGATTGTGCAGGCCAGGAGAAATTTGCATAAAAGTAAACAATATGGGAAACTTTCTTAATTCCTCTCAACTTGAGTAAACTTTTCTTGATAAATGAGTATGATAATAATTCATATGCATAAGATTGCTGCAAAGATTATTGAGGCAATTTGTGTGATACAAAACAGTATCTAGCACACAGGAAGTTCTCAAGATATTATATTTATTATAAATGAAAGCTGAATAACTGAATATGAACAATCTAATCTGAATTGACAGTTAAATAATTCATCACTTGGTGAAACAATATTTTCACAAAAAATTTTATATCAAAATAAATTTCAGTTCAGTTCAGGTCAGTCAATCAGTCATGTCCAACTCTGCAACCCCATGGACAGGAGCACACCAGGGTTCCCTGTACATCATCAACTCCCAGAGTTTGCTCAAACTCAGGTCTGTTGAGTCAGTGATGCCAACCAACCATTTCATCCTCTGTTGTCCCCTTCTCCTCCTGCCTTGAATCTTTCCCAGCATCTGGGTCTTTTCCAAGGAGTCAGTACTTCACATCAGGTGGCCAAAGTACTGGAGCTTCAGCTTCAGCGTCAGTGCTTCCAATGAACATTCAGGACTGATTTCCTACAGGATGGACTGGTTGGATCTCATTGCAGTCCAAAGGACTCTCAAGAGTCTTCTCCAACACCACAGTTCAAAAGCATCATTTTTTCGGTACTCAGCTTTCTTTATAGTCCAACTCTCACATCCATACTTGATGGCTTAAAAAAAAAAAAAAACATAGCTTTGAATAGACAGACCTTTTTGGCAGAGTAATGTCTCTGCTTTTTAATATGCTGTCTAGGTTGGTCATAGTTTTTCTTCCAAAGATCAAGCATCTTTTAATTTCCTGGCTGCAATCACCATCTACAGTGATTTTGGAGCCCCCCAAAATAGTCTATCACTGCTTCCATTATTTCCCCACCTATTTGTCATGAAGTGATGGGACCAGATGCTATGATCTTAGTTTTCTGAATGTTGAGTTTTAAGCCTACTTTTTCACTCTTCTTTTTCACTTTCAATAAGAGGCTCTTTAGTTCTTCTTCACTTTCTGCCATAAGTGGTGTCATCTTCATATCTGAGGTTATTGATATTTCCCCTGGTATCATAATTCCAGCTTGTGCTTCATCCAGCCCAGCATTTCAAGTGATGTACTCTGCATGTAAGTTAACTAAGCAGGGTGACAATATACACATCCTTGATGTACTCCTTTCCCAATTTGGAACTAGTCTGTTGTTCCATGTCCAGTTCTAACTGTTGCTTCTTGACCTGCATATAGATTTCTCAGGATGCAGGTCAGGTGGTCTGGTATTCCCATCTCTTTCAGAATTTTCCAAGTCTGTTGTGATCCACATGGTCAAAGTCTTTGGTATAGTCAGTAAAGCAGAAGTAGATGTTTTTCTGGAACTCTCTTGCTTTTTCGATGATTCAATGCATGTTGGCAACTTTATCTCTGGTTCCTCTGCCTTTTCTAAACTCAGCTCGAACATCTGGAGGTTCACGGTTCACGTACTGTTGAAGCCTCTCTTGAAGAATTTTGAGCATCACTTTGCTAGCCTGTAAGATGAGTGCAATTGTGAGGTACTTTGAACATTATTTGTCATTGCCTTTCTTTGGAATTGGAATGAAAACTGACCTTTTCCAGTCCTGTTGCTACTGCTGAGTTTTACAAATTTGCTGGCATCTTGTTTACAGTACTTTAATAGCATCATCCTTTAGGATATGAAATGGCTCAGCTGGAATTCCATCAGCTCCACTAGCTTTGTTTGTAGTGATGCTTCTTAAGGTTCACTTGACTTTGCATTCCAGGATGTCTGGCGCTAGGTGAATGATCACATCATCATGTTTATCTGGGTCATGAAGATCTTTTATGTATAGTTCTTCTGTGTATTCTTGCCACCTCTTCTTAATATCTTCTGCTTCTGTTAGGTCCATACCATTTCTGTCCTTCATTGTGCCCATCTTTGCATGAAATAGTCCCTTGGTACCTTTAATTTTCTTGAAGAGATCTATAGTCTTTCCCAATCTATTATTTTTCTCTATTTTTTTGCATTGATCCCTGAGGAAGGTTTTCTTATCTCTCCTTGCTATTCTTTGGAACTCTGCATTCAAATGGGTATACTTTTCCTTTTCTCCTTTGCCTTTCGCTTCTCTTCTTTTCATAGCTATTTTTAAGGCCTCATCAGACAACCATTTTGCTTTTTGCATTTCTTTTTATTGGGGATGGTCTTGATCACTGCTTCCTGTACAATATCACGAACCTCCATCCATAGTTCTTCAGGCACTCTGTCTGCTGCTAAGTAGCTTCAGTCGTGTCCGACTCTATGCGAGCCCATAGACGGCAGCCCGCCAGGCTCCGCCATCCCTGGGATTTTCCAGGCAAGAACACTGGAGTGGGTTGCCATTTCCTTCTATCAGATCTAATCCCTTTAATCTATTTGTCACTTCCACTCTATAATTGTAAGGGATTTCATTTAGGTCCTACCTGTATTGTCTAGTGGTTTTCTCTACTTTCTTCAATTTAAGTTCAAATTTGGCAATAAGGAGTTCATGATCTGAGCCACAGTCAGCTCCTGGTCTTGTTTTTTCAGACTGTATAGAACTTCTCCATCTTTGACTGCAAAGAGTATAATCTATCTGATTTCAGTTTGATCATCTGGTGATCTCCATGTATAGAGTCTTCTTTCGTACAAAATAAATTTAGATTATTCTATTTCTTATTAACTGTTTTTATTCTTAAAAGAATATCTGATTTATTTGCTTTTATTCTTAAAAGAAAAAAAGTGAGAGATAGAAAGTAATTAACAGTTACTTATGATCTAAACTATTCATCATTTGCTTAGGAGTACCAGAGTGAAAAATCTGATCAATCTTCTTTCCCTGGAAGAAGGTAAGAAGACTCTTTAAAGTTGTTGGCAATCCTATAACATGGTAGAGGAAAAAACAAACAAATAAATAAAACTGTCTTTATTTACAGACACATGTATTTATTTGTTCTGTTAACAAGATGATGATAAATAATAAATGACAGGCAGATGAATAGGTAACAGGAAGGAGGGAACAGACAGAGAGAGAAGAAAGGAAGGAAGAAAGGAAAGATGGAAGAAAAGACAGGCTAAAAAAATGAGAGGAGAATGTCAGAGGAACAGACAGGGGTAGAGGGAAGAAACAAAGATATTAAAAAGCTGTGGCCTGTGAGCTAGGAGATGAATTTCCAGACAAGTGGTTCTTAAACTTTAGCAAGCATAAAAACCATCTGGAGAACTTCTTAAAACACAAATTTCTCTGACATACCTCCTAGAAATTTTATTCACTACATCTGGGGTGAGGCCACGGAATTTGCATTTCTAATAGCCTTCCAGATGCTGCTACTGTTGTTGATTTGAGGACTACACTTTGGATAGCATGTCCCAAACTTTGTTTTTGCTAATCAACCATATAACTCAGTGAATTCCCCAGAAATAAATTTGCAACCAGAAATCTTGGGCTAGTGTTTTAATAAAGGAAGTTCTTCTAAGAGACATTGGAAAAAATGGGGGAAACAGGACAAGAAATGGGGTAAAAGACCTGCAAAGCTGAGATTTCAGGCAGAGTATAAAGTTTAGCCAGATATACCACAAGAGGTCTCCAAGGTACAAGTGCTTTCTGAGAGAGCTCAGCACTTCTTAGCTCTAGACAGTGGAATTGCGCTTTCATGCTTTCACGAGTCAGCCACTGGCTAAGGACATCTTAGAAAGAGACTCAACATACTCCCAGCCCTTCTACCTGTCTTCACCTATAGGCAAAAGGACAGAGCTCAGAACAGAATCACTCATCCACAGAATAGATCACAAATTCCAGTTCTCTGTCTCTCTTGTTAGCCAGGAGTTGCTAGTTCCTCAGCTGGGTTTTAAATATACTTACAATAATGATAAAAGTGGAATGAATAGAAACCAAGTAAATGATTACATAATCTCTTCTGAATCCATAGAATGTCCATTTTATTGAAATGTATTCTTGAATATGAAAAAGAATATGATCACGTCATGCATGAATTCTGTATTAAAAGCACTCAAATGCCCAATAACATGCTTCTAATATTTGCTATGCTCTGGTCTAATGACTGTAAGTGCCATTTATTATATCATATGTATTTATAGGTAAAAAGTGTTGGATGACATATTTGGGAATTCTAAATAATTTCATTTCATGTGAAAATAACTTTTGAGATGGTGTTTTGAAATTAAGGATGAATATTATAGAGTCAGGGCTCCCCTGGTGGCTCAGATGGCAAAGAATCTGACAGCAATGAGGGATACCTGGATTCGATCCGTGGGTTGGGAAGATCCCCTGGAGAATGTATGGCAACCCACTCCACTATTCTTGCCTGGAGAATCCCCATGGACTGAGGAGCCTGGCAGGCTATAATCCATGGGGTCATACAGAGTTGCACACAACTGTGTGAATATACACAGCATAGCATTATAGAGTCAACCTCTCCTTCCAATGCAATTTACACTGGTAAACAAAGAGTAAATTTGAATATCTTGCTTTCTGTTTCCGGAATCTTGTGAAGGATCTCTTTGAGAATTTCTTACTACTCAGAATAAAGTATCAATGTTGAAAAAGTTGCTGTGCCAAAATGATCCGTTTCAAGTTTTCCTGGTCATTTGCATGGCCATAAATTGTTGTAACAATAAGGTTATCAATGGAGAACATGCATATTCAGAGAAAGGACAAAGAAAACACAGATTCTGTTAACTTTTCTCAGTATCAAAAAGATCAAAGATAAAACATAAATTAAAAACAAAAAATACTGCAGACACCTGTAAGGAAGGAAAGCAGTTGAAAGAGCAAAGAAAAAGGACCTGTAAGGTGATGCCTGCTGAGGAATGACAGTTTGTTTGATTGCTTCTGGTTCAATGGAATGCACTAGAGTCAACCCTGTTGAAGTTTATGTTGGAATTAAATTATAGGTGGGCTTTGAATGCCAGGATAAATTTGTTTTCCTTTTGTTTTAAAGGCAGATCATACAATAATTGAAACATTAAATATTTCCCTCAAAGCAGTAACATAACATGACCATGGCAACATTTTAAGAGTATTTAGTTGATGCTAGCCACTCCAGTACTCTTGCCTAGAAAATCCCATGGATGGAGGAGCCTGGTAGGCTGCAGTCCGTGGGGTCGCTTAGGGTCGGACACGACTGAGCGACTTCACTTTCACACATTGGAGAAGGAAATGGCAACCCACTCCAGTGTTCTTGCCTGGAGAATCCCAGGGACGGGGGAGCCTGGTGGGCTTCCGTGTATGGGGTCACACAGAGTCGGACACGACTGAAGTGACTTAGCAGCAGCAGCAGCCTTTATGATGGTGGTCTGAAAAATCTTCTAAAAGACATTAGACCAATTTTGAAGGTTCCTGAAGTATTTCAGATTTGAAAAAAAATCTCTACTAGTGTTATGACAGTAGGGTTTCATCTAAGTGTGAAAACGTTAGTCACTCAGTCATGTCTAATTCTTTGTGACCTCATGGACTGTAGCCCACCAGGCTCCTCTGTCCATGGAATTCTCCAGGCAAAAATACTGAGTGTGTTGCCATTCCCTTTTCCAGGATATCTTCCCAACCCAGGAATCAAACCCAGGTGTCCTGCATTGCAGGTGGAGTGTTCAGCATCTAAGCCACCAGATAATCCCTTTTGTTTAAAGGCACTGATAACTCAAAGGAAAATAATAACAGAAAACATACAAAGATGAAAGAACTTAAGGGAAGGGAGCTTCAAAATTCTAATATGCTGAAGCTCAAAAACTGGAAGAAATGAATTTCTATAAACTAGAGCAGTATAAAAAAATCACATCAAAGGCAAAAGGGTCTTCAGCTTAGCTTATTAGAATGAGAATAAAGATCAATTTGTTTTGAGAAATGCCTATAAAAAGGAATCAGTAAGACAAGGCATCTCTATGCTGGCCATGCCGTGGCACTCTGCTATCATTTTAAAACAGTTCCATAAACATGTATAATTCCCCGGGGGCTAGTAGACAAGGCTAAATGAAGAAGCCTATGTCAAAAGCCTATTTCAAAAGCCTACTTGAAATAATTATAAAGCCAAAAGTTTGAAACCCAATCTTACCACTAGGTCTAATTGGTGGTGGGATTTTAGATTCTTATCATTCCACCTTTTGATGTGTCAGTTTTTCTATCTGTAAAATGAGGATATGTGCTAGATTCTAGGTATTATAATTGTTATGCAAGGTCAAATTACTTAACGCATTTGAGTTTTTTTAACTATCATGATAATGAAACACCTAATTCTCCATATCTTTTCCCTCTTATTTTGAAGAAGTTTACAGTGACATTCTTAGTTATTAGTGACAAATTATTATTGGATACTGTACTTTATGATCTCTTCTGTTTCATGGCTATGAACTAGAATCAGATTAAATTGTGTTTTACTTGATATATTTTATTATATGGTAGAATTATATTCACATTCCTTTTTCCTACCTTCAGAATGGTTACACTGATTTTATTATTTAAGTAATGTATTTCCTTCATATTTTTTTCTCTGTTCACGACTAGTACCAGAAATATATAATATTTCAGAAAAAGTTAGGGTCACATGAGCTTCCCAGGTGACAGAGTGGCAAAGAATCCCCCTGCTGATGCAAGAGAAGCAAGAGATGCAAATTTGATACCTGGGTCAGGAAGATCCCCTAAAATTCCAGTTTTCTTGGACACAGCGAAATTCCATGACAGGAGAGTCTGGAAGCTACAGTCCGTGGATAACAAAGAATGTGACACGACTGAGCTACTGAGCACACACATACAAGGTCATACTTTATATACTGCTTTGAAATCAGATATTTTCCCCACTTAATATATACTGAATTAATATTCTTAACCTTTCCTCTAAAACATATGATTTTATGTCAGGAGAAAATTTCTATTTTGTGGTTATTTTCAGTTTTTAATAGTATTCATTTTCTTACATATTTTTCCACATTTTGAAATTTTCAATGAGATAATTACTAAGATGTTGAATTACTCTGTTAAAACATATGAAGCTCAAAGAAATGTACACTAGCACATTTTATTCTTGAGAAATTTTTCTAATGTCTATATCCTACACCAGTAAATGAGATGGCCTTATGACTTTGGTAATATTTTTACAATGTTACAATTTTTCCAATTTAATTTAAAAATGATGCTTATTATTAACAGGGTACAAATATTTAATATATACTTTAACTAATGCAAAACCTTTTATTTTTGAATTTCCTCTCTTGATACTTTGTCCCACTCCCCATTAGTTGATTCAGCTTTTTCTTACTGATTGATGAAAATATTTCATTAATTGTATTAATTACCATTTATTTTTATTTTAATTACAGAATATTATTTTTTACTGCTTTAGATTAATGAATTTTTAAAATCTTATGTAATATATCAAATTTCATTTTTTTTCATTTGAACTTAGTCATAAACCTTTCTCCGCCTAAAATCAGATAACTACTCTAGTTTGTAATTATATTGTATTCCTGTTTTCAATTTTAATATTTTAAATTAAATTGATTTTTTTGCAATTAAGCAAAGGTCTTCTAGTTTTTTCCTCATATCCAATAGAATTATTTAAATTAGATTTTTTATATAATCAATTATCTCATGTAAAATCCTTGCAAGTTTTGGGGTCTCTTTGAGTTTTCCATTATATTTTTTACCAACAATAAATTATCTTAACTCTTGTAGTTAAAAAAAATTCCCATCTTATATATCCCTTATTCTTTTCTTTCATTGCTTTATTGTTCTGAGAATTTTTCTAATTAGAGAAAAATGTGAATATGTTTATGACATAGTATGTGCAAATCTTAAGAAATACATTGCTGTAAATTCTAAGAAGATTCTTCAATCTCTCTGTAAACTTAAGAGCAGTGTAAAAACTGGGAAAACAAAGATTTTGCATCATGCATGACCTAGTTTTGAATTCTGGATCTGTCACTATATACAATTGCATTAAGTCGAATTATTTTCAACTGTAAAATATGAACAAGTGTGTGTGTGTGTGTGTGTGTTTGTGTGTATGTGTGTGTGTGTGGTGTGAACTCGCTTCACTCATGTCTAACTCATGCTGCAGTCCCTGGGGTCACAAAGAATTGGACACGACTGAGCAACTGAACTAACTGACTGAACTCTGTGACCCTCATGGTCGCAGCCTGCCAGGCTCCTCTGTCAATGGGATCCTACAGGCAAGAATACTGATGGGTTGACATGCCCTCCTCCAGGGAATCTTCTCAACCAAGGGAAAGAAGGCATGTCTCTAGCATCTCCTGCTTAGGTAGGTGGGTTCTTAACCATTAGTGCTACCTGGGAAGCTGAACAGTTATACTTCCTTCAAATGATGCTTGCACAAATTGAGAGAGAGAAATAAGATCTGCAAGTTACCTAATTCATGGCATTTGCTTTATATTTTCCCCTGCACTTCTGCTCAACAGAGTAAATTAACTTTAAATACATTATGGCCAATTTAAGTTAGTTGAAGGAGACATTACTGATAGTGACTTTTGAACTTGAATTTGTCTGCTTTATAGTCTTTTAAAAACAAAAGGATATATGTTTATCTGAGAAATGCAAATGCAGTACTGTATAAATGTGTTATAATTACTAATATCAACTTTTCTTTAAACTTCAGTGATTTTATTTACTAATTTATTCACCTGATATAAATTGAATGTCTACTAAAAATACATAGTGCAATAATTTCTAGATGAAATAAATTAGCCCAGTGAACTTAAATGAGTTTAAAACACTTTTGCTAGAGAGAAACAGAGAAGAACTGGGATTTTGGGTTCTAAAATATTTTCAGTAGTCCAAAATACTCTGATACAACTTAATAGATTTAAATGAAAGTCAACAAGTACATTGGAAATGTTAGCTTTTATTAGTTAGTGACCACTGATTCCTCCAGGATACTCTTATTTCATTATGTATTTCTTCTTTATTGCAGCTTCCTTATGACAATCTTCTTTCTTATTCATTATTTTCCCTCAGTATTTCACCCAGAGGCTGTCACATCTGCCACCATTTCTATCAGTATCATATCATTGGACTTACTTTCTTAGTTATTCACCTTTTGTTCCAGGCTGGGATAGATCCAATCATTTAGATTTTCTGTTCTGATCTTGGGCAGCTGACTAAATGCATGAGAAAATCTCACAATCTTGTTACAGCTTCGTAAAATATCCCATTTCATCCAGTAAACTCTGACAGATCCTCCTCAATGTGTTCCTAGTAAGTTGTCTATGAACTCCTTCAAGAAGTCTTCTAAATATTGACTTATTTCCTGCAATCCCATATGCCTCACCCCCTTCCTCCTCTCAGCAAATGATCTTCCCTCCTTAAAAAAAAAAAAGAAAGACAATCAGGCAAGAACTTTCTAAACTTTTTCCTTCTTTTGCCACTTTCAGGTAAACGAAACTCTCTCCATTCTTCCATCCTTTCATCCCAGTTAGTTGAAGAGGTTTCTTTAAGTTAAAACATATGCCTTTCTCCAGATTTACTTTTCTGTGACATTTTGAGATATTGTGCTATTTTAAACACCTTCATCCTCTCCATCCTCACTGAAGCTTTTTGTGACTTATTACCTTAGCTAAATTATAATGCTCAATTTCATCTCATCTTAAATGAAAATGTTCCCTCAAATTCACATCTTCTGGTAACTATGGTTCTAAATACAGTATTCTCTTCAAAGCTAAACTATTTGAAAATACAGTCTTGAAGACGTACCATTTAACTTTTCAGTACCTGATATACTTTTAAACAGCCCATGAAACTAAAGTTACAAGATAAACACAAACAAAACTGGCAAAAGCTTTGTAAACTTGATATTGATGACGCAAGTTGAAATCTGGATGTCATTTTAGGATCATTCCATGTCAACATCAAATATTTTACCTCCTGTATTTCTTAAACTCACCCCTCTTTCTTCATTTCTATTGCTATAGCCACTGATATTTCACAGGTAAGAAAACTGAGGCCCAGAAAGTTTAGTTAAGTTGCTGGAAAGGGGCATGTTCCTAGATTTCATTCCAGGCAATCTGTCTTCAGAGGTCATCATCTTAACCATTAAACCTATCCGTTTTATACCCAAGCTCAGCATTTTATGATCAGACGAAGATTCTAGAATGTAAGACTCGTGTCCCTAAGTAAGGTAAACATAAATAGAACTTAAGTTCATACCACTCTGTCTGGGAAAACCTAAAGCAGTTAGAGATCAAACCAATACTTCTAATGTAGATCAACTTTGAGGGAGAAACTAAGTGATTTGAAAGAAGAGTTGAGGACAGACACTATGATAATGCTGATCCTATTCTTCTTCTCTGTGAAAAGCAATATGAGGACTGGCCTAATTTAGCTATCATTCTAGAGTAGTCCATTTTATGGCAAGTAAAATCTGACCAATGATGAGATGTTGAAAATCTGACTGATTCTGCCTTGCCACATGGGCCATAAGATAGAAGGTATCATAACTATACCTTCTATATTTTTAAAAATTTTCCCTATAACGATCATATAAATGATTCCTACATCTAAGCGTCTACTTTATACATTTCTTAAGACGAAACAAGTCAGTAGGAAAACTAGAACAGTCTGTAAACAAAAGGTACTTCAACATTAGCTCATTTCTTGATTTATAAAATAAGAAAATTTAACTTAATTTCAATGTACGATTTTTATGTATTTAACAAAGGATCTTCATAAGAATCCATAAGGGTACTATTATTGTCCAGAGATAGGAAAGTGTAGGTTAGTCACTCAGTAATGTCTGACTCTTTGCGACCCCATGGACTGTAGCCTACCAGGCTCCTCCATCCATGGAATTCTCCAGGCAAGAGAGCTGTTTGCCATTTCCTCCTCCAGAGGATCTTCCTGATCTAGGGATTGAACCTGGGTCTCCTGCATTGCAGGCAGATTCTTTATCATCTGAGCCACCAGGAAAACCCAACAGATGAGAAGATTGAGGTGATAAGATGTTAAGCAACTTGTCCAAAGTCAATAAATAATACATGCAAAGAGGACATTTGAAATTAAGCAATATGTCCCCCAAATCCATGTTCTTAACCACAATGCTATCTTGTCTGTTTACAAGTTATACAATATCCGTCATTAAAATCTGCAATAAATGTCACCAGGGTTAGTAATAAAAAATTACATCATGCCTCCAAATTTCATATTATGTGGTTCTCTTGGGCTATCACATAGCTTTAGTACTTTGCACTGAATATTGAAAAGAAAAGAAAGTGGGAGGCAAGGAAGAAAAATAATGAAACTGAAAAGTGTAGGAAATCAGAAGAAAAATGTGTACCTAAATATATAGCATATAGTCCTCAACTGACATGGACTCCAGCATTGTCCCTAATGACAGTAGTGAGATGGAGACTAGCAAAGCCTTGTATCATTACTGTCATCCCGCTGCATAGAAGTAGTGGTGGTAATTTCCCTTATGTCCTTTAAGGGATCAGGGCCATGCATCATTTCATGAATTCTGTGTGCTGTCATCCTGAAATGGTTCCCGAGCTTTGCATCCAGCCCAAAACTGTGACACAAATAGAAATTAATAATAAAAGGGCTGTTCAAAATTCTGTCTCATTAACATTAGGCCCTTAATAAAAGGGTGAGAATTTAACACAAATAATTGCATTCCCTATATAGACCGCAGCTCTAACTGAACACAGAGTATGTATATAAGATTTATCTCCTCCTTTACAGGAAGGTATTAAGAGGAATGCTTTGGAATTTTAACTAAACCTATTACATAACTCTTTGAATTCTCAAGTGAAAAGAAACTCTTTAAAATAGTTGAACTAGAGTGCTTCTTGGTATAATGGAAATTTTCAATCACAAGTGTGTGTATAATTCACATATGATTGACGCATTTACCACTGTTAAAAAATTACTAAAGATAATGAGCTACATGTTCCCTCTAAACATACTTAAATTAGAATCTCAAAAAGCAAATTTAGTAGGTAACATCTTTCTCATACATCGTGCATTTAGAAGCAGAGAAGGCCATGGACAGCAAGTGGAAAAAAAAAATCTTATTTACTTCCCTGTGTTTGCATGAACACATTTGCATTCAGCATCAGCACACCTGCCACATTGTAGCAGGATGAGCTGTTTCTGAGCACAGGAATGTGAACCTTCTGCTCCTAAGCACACATTTGTTTAAAATTCCGCTAAAAATTGAATCTTCTGACTAACTGCCATATACAGAGGATGTATTTGGAGAAAGCTACAACATTGATTTCATTTCATTTTAAAGGAAACTGTGGATTCAAGTCAAAACAAGAAAAGAGGAGTTAACCAGCAGAGGACCAAGTGTTAACTTACAGACAAAAACCTCTACCAGGATATATTTTAAAGGGACAACCCTAAGAGTCTAGCAAACATAACAAAAATCAAAGACTGTTCTTTGAGCTTACAAAACCATTTGAATTCCTGTTGTGCCCTCTGTAATCCCCCTCATGTCCTTTCACCCTTTCCTTTCATTACATCCTCCATCTCCTGGAAGTTTGCCTCACACTCAGTGAGTCAATAGCCTCTAATGCAGCCTTTAGTTCCTGAAGAAGACAGCAGTCGAACTAAATCCATTCCAATAAGTAGCTATCTTAACAGTAAGGCGGGCACAAAAAATGAGCCTAGATATCATAGAATCATCATAATAACCAGATTCATCTATATTATTTTTGCTGTTTTCATTGCTGCAGTAATTTCTATGTGGGAAAATCACTGCTTTTAGATTCACCAGGGTAGAACAAATCCCCAGTAATCACATAATCCGACCTTTAGCAGATAAACAAACAACATTTATTTAAATCAAAGTTTGAAACCAACATTGATCCTTTCAGTGAGAAGGGGTTTACTTTTATGGATTCTATCAAGTCTTTCAAGGCCCAAACTTCTACTTGTATTTTCAGAGTAGAAGTTGAATACTTATGAGTTGTAAGAACTAATAATCTTTAAAAGAAAAAAAGAGTAATATATTTTCGTTATGCAGGTACAGTCTAGATTTACATGTTTACTCTTACACGTTAAAAATAGCCTTAAGTAGAATAATATTTATCAAGAACAGGTTTACTGAATATTGATGTTCTTAGAGAAATGATAAAAGCCATGTTATCACCTAGTTAATTTCCAAATACCACAAAGTTCATTTCAAGCCCAGAACATAATATTTAATTATATCCTATCAGCCTGTGTTCCAGCTCTGTGGAAGCACTGTATTTATTTTAATACATGAAAAAATTGTAAATAAACTAAGGAGGCATTCAGTGATCAAGCAATCAAGAAAGCTTTCATGATTTTTCTCTTGACCCAGGTTTTTTTCCATAGAGGTAGATAAGTTTTGGCATGTCTCTAAAATAAACTATTAGAACTCTGCCTATGTAAAGGAGAGGTAAATAATAAGATTTGTTTGCTGCTTACTACTTTGCCTGAGTGACTTTATTAATACTTATTAATATAAATATCACCTATCAATATATGCAAATAAAACATGTAAAAGTATTAGGACTGTGGATGTTTTTATTTTCAACTTTATCTTCTCTGCATACTATTTTTTGAAAATTGAAATAATAAATCCCTTCTTGTTGATGGAACAAACACATGGGTGCATGCATGTATGCTGAGTTGCTTCAGCCATGTCGGACTCTTTGCGAACTCATGGACTGTAGTCCTCCAGGCTCCTTTGTCCATGGGATTCTCCAGGCAAGAATACTGGATTGGGTTGCCATGTCCTCCTCCAGGGGGTTCTCCCTGACTTAGGGGTCAAACTCATGTCTCTTACCTCTTACGTCTTCTGCATTGGAAGGCTGGTTCTTTACCACTAAGTGCCACCTGGGAAGCCCATATATATACATATACCATATATATATAACATATATATGAAAGGAAATGTGCCAGATTGCTTCATGTACCACTTTGAAAGTTAAATCAAAAAATAAATATAATAAACTTTCTCTTCAAAGACAACTTTGTTAGAAGCATTGTCCATAATTTTTACATCCATTATTTTAACACTTTCTCACACATTCACCCAATTTAATCTGGCGTTTTAAACTGTCTTCTTCCACAGCTTTTCTCACCAAGGTTCCCAGATCTAATGATCATTTGCCCAATGGTACTAACTTACTTAATTTCCTAGTTGAATTAATTTCACTTCACCATTTTCTCTTTCTTAAAAATGCTTTTCCTTGACTTCTAAGACATATCTTTTCCTCTTTTTCCTTCTTCTCCACCTTTTAACCTTTATTGCCATTCATCCAATCTTTCACTATTCACAAACATCTAGGCTTATTCTTAGATGGTTTTTTTTTTTTTTTAGTTTATATTCTCATTTGAATTGTCTCATTTCCACCCCAAACCAAACTTATTTCTCTAGCCTTGTCCATTCCTAAAAGCTCCCAGCAACTACTTATTAACTTTTTATCTGACATCTCCATTGGGTGTCTCAGAGGCCAATCTCATAAAAAATTGATCTACAATTCCTCTTACCTCTCTAAAACCCTGCCAACTTCTAGTCCCTTATCTCAGTGAAATGTACCACCATCCATGCAGCAGTATAAGCAAAACACAGAAAGTCATCAAGGATGCTCATTTCATAGTCATACACTATCCAATACCCTCTTCAGTCTCAAGTATTGTACTTACTATTTTAATTTATGTGCATTTTTATGTCTCTCTATCTCAGTCAACATCCTTGGTCAAGTTATTTTCATCTCTGCCCCAGACACTGCATTATCCACTTAACTTCTTCCTCTCCCACCTGTCTTTCCAAACTGCAATCAAAGAAACATTTAAAAAAAATTGCAAGTCTAGTCACATCTCTATGTCTCACTCTTTCCCCTTCTTATTATTAATAAATTTCAATTGATCTTATGTGAAGACAAAATCTTTTTGCAGCTCTCAGCTAACAAGATACTTCCAGAGAGAAGCCTTTCTTTCCTCCCAAACTAGGCTGATGCCCTTCCACACTCCCATGTAGGTTTCCATGGCATTTGCATTTGTTGGTATAATTATTATTATTATTTTTTTTAGTATCACTTACTAGATAACAAACTACATGAAAGGAGGAGCCTATGTTTCTCTTGACTACAATTCCAGATATTGTCACCAGAATATGTACATGAGACCATGATTGATTGTGAGTACATATTTCATTTTCTACTTGAGGTAGTAGCCTGTATGTAATTGAATAGCTTGGGTAAAGGACTTTTGAATAGGGTATATCTCTTGTAAAATTGTGGAGTAAGAAAAGAGCATTGATGCCTCTGTTCTTTTCTCCATTTTTTCCTGCTTCCTCCCAGCTTCTGGCAATTCTTCATCTTTAGAAGCTCAGTGATCTCTATAGCAGGCTTCAGTTAACTCTCCTTTTACTAAACAATTTTAACACACCTCTCCCAGAATACTTCTGTTTCCAAGTATCTAAAGAAATAGAGAAATTATGGAAAGTATAAAAATAACTGCAGGATTGAATAATAAGAAATAACTAGTAACTGTGCTCCATCTAGGGAAAATATTCATTTACACATCCATTAAACAAAGATTGATTACCTCATAATAACAGCTTCCATTTGTTGATAGTAAAATTTTGTAGCTACACTAGTCACTAACCATTTATGATTATTTTAAGTTAATTAAAATCAAATATTATATCCTTATTTGCAAGGAAACAGTTTAGGTGATCTTGTCCATCCTAATATAAAGCTCAATTGGAAAATACTGTTCTGTAATTTTTTTTTTTAATAAAACAAAATTCTCTAGAAGGAAAACATTGCTTCCTCTGTCAAAACCTAGAATTATCTCCTGATCCAAGCCACCAGAAGTGTCACCTGAACTAGCCAAAAGTGGCTTAGAAGATCCAGCTTTCTACTATATGACCTTGCCAGTGTTCACTATCCTCTTCACACAGGAACAGATTCTCAAATTAGGGCAACCTCTCTCTTCTCAAATAATTTGGAATTTGGGCTGAAGAAGAGAAAGATGATTTTATCTCCAGGTATCTCACCTGTTTCTACAGTGTATTTATGGAGAGGAAGAGGAATTGAATTCAAGAAATAAAGAAGATAACAGGTTGCCATCAACCAGTTATGAGGAGGAAAATGAAAGTCATGATTGTATTCACATACAGTCTTGTTCTGAATCCTTTCTTTATCCTTGCCCTCAGGGTATTATAAGCTACCTTTGAATCCTTAAACATGTTACCTTTTAATAAATATAAACTACCTTGTATAATATTTATTTAATCCTCATAATAAATCTTAAGGTATATCTTAATATTTCTATTTACAGATGAAGAGATTTTTGTTTAAAAAGTTCAATAAAAACAATAGAGCCCCAATTCAAATTTGTTTGATTTATGTGACTTGAAAACATGTCTTATTTTTATGCTACTATACTTGCAAGTTACAAATCTGTGCTAGAAGTTGGGAATTAAAGAATAAATAAGTCATTGACCTTGGTTAATTATATTTTTAATCAATTGTGCATCAAGGTATATAGGAAAGAAACAGGGAATAATGATATTGATGAGGGATTAGGTGCATAATATAGGAAAATCCCAAGAAAAGACAAAGACTGAGGTCATCCTCAAACTTTTCTTATCAACATAAGACAGTTACTAAGAACACTTGAAAATATTGGAGTTGAGATATCCACAAAGACTGTGGTCAAGCATTAGATCCAACAATTATTTAAAAATAAACTGTGTACATGGAATTTCTAGAGAGAGACTCTCTTCACTAAAGCTAATCTAAGGCCAGGACTGGAAAGAAACAAGGGAAATTATTGAGTCTGGCTTAAGAAAGGAAGGGGGCAGAGGTCAGAAAATGGGGACAAATCTGACCTAAGACCATCCATGTATAGACCACCAAGTTTCTAAGAATAATAACTACGGCCCAGAGCAATGATACTTTATGAAACATCAACCTTTGCATAAGGTTGATTTGACAGTAATCTGGATTTTCTAATTTTTGGGAAATAAGAGATTTATTCATTTCCAAACTGTAAGTGAGATAATGCTTCTATGACTGCTAAGTAAATATGAAAAAATACAAAGACTTTTTTTTTTGTTTTTGAAATTTAAAAATATGTCTATGGATGACTAGTCGGAGATGGCAGAGTTTAGATCTGATGAAATGGACTGATACAGCTATCTGTCAAACAGCATGATTAAAACCATTCAGACCCTGAAAATGGAGCAGAGAACATAGGCTTTATTTCTGTAAACTGAACTGTCACCATCAGACTTAAGTGCTCCTGTCTTGTCAGAGGATTTATTATTATTTAGAATTTCTCTGACATGTATTTGCCAAGTGCTTTATTGAAGTTCCCCATCACTCACAGCTCTTTGGTGACATGGTCTGGCTAAACTTCAATAAAAAAGAGAACAGAGACAACCATGCAAATTAATTCTAGTTTTATGCCCAAGGCCCCTCATTAACACATGATTTCAAGACAAGTTGGATTTAATCTATAATATGATTAGTTGGATGGGAGAGGACTATATCATATAGTGAAAAGGTTTTAGAATATGTGTGTCAGTTTCCACTTTTACTGCAGAATCAAACAGTGAATGTTCTATTTAAAGGATGTCACTCATCCATCACCTCAATGGTCAGCTACATCCATAGATGTACAATTAACTAGGACATGGGATGGGCATATAACTTTAAGGCTTATCACAGAATAATTGGCAACAGATATTATTCTCTGTCTTAACCAGGAAAACTAAAACTCTAAGATGGGGCTTCTCTCCTACTTCAGAACAACTTGATTCTGCCAGAGACCATTATATGACAGAGTTTTAAGAGCTCTACAGACATGCAAAACTCAGCTGGCCCTCATCACCACCTATTAACCCCATTACCTGTCTTTCTTTAGTCAGTTACCTCTTCCATTTTCTTACTGACAATTTCAGAACTATTCTTTTCCTCAGGCTTCCTCAGCACTGAATTCTTAACCCCTCCTTCAGCAGATGGCTTGACAACACAGAAAAGTGTGGCCAACAGACTCGATTTTTCTCATCTTTCCACCTCTTTATCAATCTGTTGCCACAGCCATTGTTTCTTTCTTCCATTCTCACAGGATGAAGTAGTCTTCCTCTTGCTCTAAGCCATCTTTTACTCTCAAGTCTTAAAATTCTCTTGTCAGTTTTGCTCTAGGAGCTGACTACATCAGTCATATCTCTTTCACAATACATTCAATCTCTCCTTTTTGCTCCTCCTTCTGAGCCTAATCCTCCAAATCTGATAGACTGCCTTTTGGCCTCAAAGTCTCCCTAGCTACTCACAAAGTTATAAGCTGCTCCAAGCTAAATCATTATTTCAAGAAACTTGAAGGGAATGGGATTTTACTCCACTTGAAAACCAGCAACTCGGTCTGCCACAGTTTTATGCATTGTGGCAGGAGACACAAAACTTTTACGTAGAGATAAAAAGGGCTCTGTTACTCATGGTACAGCAAGAAGCATGGGCTTTATATTTGCTTTGATTGCCAGGCCCCCAGGGCCCACAGCAAAGATGCATTTGGCCAAGGGAGTACTGTGTACACATTGAGCTTATCTTATAGCTAAGGAACCAAACATACTTCGATGTATTATAGCAAGCTGCTGGCAAATTCATCCGACTTTGTGCCAGAAGAAGGCTTTATCTTTGTTCTTCTGATCAGAAACAAACTTGCCCTCTGCCCAAGAAGGAGAATCTATCTCTGTTTTTCAAGGCTTCCTGTTGTACAAATATTCTTGGAAATATAATCTGGGACAAAAACCATCCTGAACCATGTAGAAATGCTGTGGAGAACTGACTTCAAAAGGTTACCTTTTAGAATTTATATACTTTTGAATTAAAAAAGCTACTGAATATTCTCTATACTGTAGCTATTTTGCTACATGGGGAGTTACAGAGATGCAGAACATAGTGCAGTACTAGATTTGAAGAACTGAATTTTAATAGACACAATGAACCTCTGCACATTTTAAGAATAATGGTGATTTATAAACATTCTTAATTATAAATCATAAATCACATGTAGTCGTTTCATTATAAACTGCTGAAAGGTTACTAGTCATTGAGATCATTCTCCACATGTATTAATATTGATTCAATAAAAAAGAATAAATTACAAATAATATTTCAGCATTCACAGTCCTTTCTTCACTCCAGAAGTCACAAATTGTACTTCATGAAAAATTGTTATAGTTGTTATAAGCCTTCACGTTGTTTTAAGCCAACAGTCAAAATTACATTATATTAAATAACTGTGTGTGCTTGGTCTTTTGGGGTAGGGATGAGAAAACACATTTTGCCAAGTTTAGCCATTGTGAGTTCAAAGTTCAGAAGCAAATGCAATTCTTTCTAGAAATAAGTGCAATAGAACAGCTGGTCAAACACAATTTACTTGCTCACAGAAATAAACTTAATGATTTCTGTGGGACAAAAAGGCTTACTAAAAAGAGCCAAAAGAAATATCAACCAAACTGAGGACACTTTTGACCTAAATGGCATTAAACCCATATGCATCTTTTCCCAGTCTTGAAAGACAAGATAAAAAGAAAAAAAAAGAAAAACTATGACAATATAATAATAAAAAATAGTCATTCAAAATTTCTAAAACTTAGATTGATGGATCACCTATAATGAGGATTTTTGAAAAGGGTAGAAAGGAGATTGTGGAAGAAATGAACAGTTAATATATTGATTGTTTTCAATATTATCAGTCAGGAAATAAAGCTCATTTGGGGAAAAATGTTAGAAAAGAATTTGTATTCAATTTTTGTCTGTCTCCAGACTCAGAAATTGAAAGCTTATATCAAATATAAAATGGAGGCACTGTTCTTCAACAACATTGGTAATGTGTTTGAGGTGTATAAAACATTCACTGCTTGCTGTCCCCCACCACTTTACTTTTTTAACTTTTTATTTTGAAAAATATTAGATTAATAGAAAGGTGTAATAACAGTGCAGAGTTCCCAGGTTCCTTGCACTTAACCTCCTTCAATGAAAACATCTTAAAGTATATAACATCAACCCAGGAATTAAACTGTTATCACACTGGAAACTAAGCTATCAACCTTTTTTGGATGTTTTTTTTGGATAAGATTTCTTTTCCTCCCCTTCATTTTCAAAGCTCATAGAAGACAACTGATCAGGAAGTATATAGTGGGAATGGGGCAGAAGTGGAAGTGGAGGTGCCCCTTTCTGGGAACCTAGCTGTTAACATAAAGTCAGAAAAGTCTAGGCAGAAATGGAAGCAACCTAGATCTCCATACAATGAAAAGTCCACTCTGTAGTAGAAAATGGAGTTCAGAATGCTCAGAGTCAAAAAGTCAAAGCCTCAATGGAAATGAGAAACCGGAGCTTACAAAATGACCTCGTAATTTCTTACCTCTGAAACTAGAGGGCAACTAGGCATCCTGCTTAAACGAAGTTGACACTGCTGAATTAAAATATAAAACATTAGAAAGTTTGGCATGCTCAAAAAATTACATGAATATGTGAGGCTGGAGGAAATAGCTATAGGGAAGAAAAAACTGAAATTAAAAGCAAATGAGCTCCTATGAAATGTGAGATGGAGGAGCTAAGAAAGTATTTCAAAGCAAATGGGAATAAATATAGTAAAGACAGAAGAAGAGACTGACTTGCAAGGAATTAAGCAGTGTAATTCTTCTATCCATAATTTTCAAAGGTATTTAAAAAGAATAATCCAAGTACTAAAACTTAGTACCCATTTCCCCTATGGTTTTCATATAAACAGACATGATTTTCTCAAATAAACATACATCCCTCTCCCCCACTATTTCTCTTCTTAAAAGTGTTCATTTACATGTGAATAAAACTAATAGCTTTGCACAGATTTTGTCATGTCTCTAATGTGGAAGTGAAACTCACTAGATGGTAATTCTAAGGTGTGTAGTGGGACTTTTATTTTGGATGACAGTCAATTTTGGTTCCAATAGAGTGACTACTCTCAATGACTGTTTATTTTTACTATGAAACTTTAGTGCCAGTCTTAATTGCTTTCAAAACTCTTGACTAGAGACCATCTGGTCTCAAAGATTTATCTGTACTAGTTTACAAATGCAATATCAAGCATTCTGTGGTGGTAGCACTACTTGATCTAGTTGCTTACTATAAATTTTAAGTTCCAAAGTCATTTTGTAGAGAACTTCCTAGTTTTCTTTAGTGAAACGGAAGAAAAGTATTATTTTTTTTTCCAAGTATAAGCTTTATTTTAAAGCACTGGATAATTCTACTAATATTTCAGTCACTTTCCTCAGTTTCTTCTAATTTTCTTAGTTTCCTAGATTCCTTGCTTCCTAAATTTCCTATGAATATTAGTTAAAATCTTATTTTTAGCAAAGTTTACAGGTTGTCAATCCAGTCATTCTTTTTCTTTCTACTCTGTCTTTCTCTCTTTCTGTGAACCTCATCACTGAATGAAAACTCAAATTTTACAACTTTAAAATCACCACTTTACACAATCAAGAGGACTCTCAATTTGATTAAGAAAATAAATGTAGCTATTACTAGGAAACAGAATTTGCTTGTAATTTGCTGCAGATATTTTCACTTTCTCTAGGGAAAAAGAACACAACAAAATTAGAGAAAAAACAAACAAACAAACAAAAAAACCTTAACTGAAAAAAAACAAAAAGCACATCATATTTATTGCTAGACTTCTTGCCTCCAAACCCAGGAAGTTGGGCTGATCATTTCAATCCGTGCTTACAAATGTGTGAACACTAGGGGGAAGCAGCTTGAGTTGGAATCTGTGCTCAACTGTTTCCTAGCTCTGTGATGTTGGGCAAGTAAAATATCTGACTGTGTGTCTTCATTTCTTTTTCTGTGAAATGGGAAAATATGACTGTTGCTTCATGGAATGTTTGTAAGAGGAAAAAATTGAAACAAATGAAATCCTTAGAAAATTGCCTGATAATTAATGCTGCAACAATAGCAAGCTACTAACCTCTCATCTCATGGGGCAGTAAAAAAACAAGCCATGAGCTGGATTTGGCTGAAGAGTTATAGCTTTCTGCCCCTATATAAAGATTAATTTGGTGTTAGTTGACATTTTACAATATGGATTCATCTATATTTTTAGTCTTACTGATTTGGATAGGATCCCCAGAACAATGTAAAATTGTAGCAACTTTTGTCATGAACTCTAACTGTAAATGAATGTTCTATTGCTTCTGGGAAAGTGAAACATTCTGTGCAAGTTTTTAATAACACTGCTTATCAGGTTAAAGAAATAATCTTCTACCTACAACTTGCTAAGAAAAATAAATATCTTTTAAATGGGGAGCTCAATATTATCACATGCTTTTCTGAATCACAAGGGAATATCACTTTTTAAAAAAAAATCAGTTTAGGTGGTAAATTGCATGAACATATTTTGTGATTAGATTTCCTCCATTGTTTTAGATAAAATTGTCTTCAGTCAGGATATATTCATCCTTTCATTGCTTTGAAAGATACGCTAATACTTGTTTTTATATTTTTGCATCTATTATCTTAAGGTAAAATCAATCAATTAACATTTTAAAATTAATTTGATCTCTTTAATATCTGTTTTCCTATCAAACTTTTGTTGTTCAGTTGCTCAGTCATGTCTGACTCTTTGTGACAATTCAGACTGCGGCACATAGGCTTCTGTGTTTCACCATCTGCTGGCTCTTGCTCAAACTTATATCCATTGAGTCAGTGATTCCATCCAACAATCTCATCCTCTGTTGTCCCCTTCTCTTCCTGCCCTCCACCCTCCATCTTTCCTAGAATCAGGATCGTTCCTAATTCGTTAGCTCTTCACATCAGGTCGCCAAAGTATTGAAGCTTCAGCTTCAGCATCAGTCCTTCCAAGGAGAATTCAAGGTTGATTTTCTTCAGGATTGACTGCTTTGATCTTCTTACAGTCCAAGAGACTCTCAAGAGTCTCCTCCGACACCACAATTCAAAAGCATCAATTTTTTGGTGCTCAGCTTTCTTTGTGATCCAACTCTCACATCCATACAAGACTACTGGAAAAACCATGGCTTTGACTAAATGAACCTTTGTTGGCAAAGTCGTATCTCTGCTTTTTAATATGGTGTCAAATTTTGTATAGATTTTCTTCCAAGAAGCAAGTGCTTTTTAATCTTATGACTGCAGTCACCATCTGCAGTGATTTTGAAGCCCCCAAAAATAAAGCCTGTCACTGCTTCCATTGTTTCCCATCCATTTCTGATGAAATGATGGGATTGGCTGCCATGATCTTAGTTTTATGAAAGTTGAGTTTTAAGCCAGCTTTTTCACTTTCTTCTTTCACCTTCATCAAAAGGCTCTTTAGTTCCTCTTTGCTTTTTGCCATAAGCGTGGTGTCATCTTCATATCTGAGGTTATTAATATTTCTCTCAGTAATCTTGATCCCAGCTTCTGCTTCATCCAGCCTGGCATTTAGCATGATGCACTCAGCATATAAGTTAAATAAGCCTGATGAAAATTTACAGCTTTGACACACTCCTTTTCCAACTATGAGTCAGTCCATTGTTCCACTTCCCGTTCTTACTGTTGCTTCTTGATCTGCATACAGGTTTTGCAGGAGGTAGGTCGGTTGGTCTGGTATTCTCATCACTTTAAGAATTATCTGCAGTTTGTTGTGATCTACACAGTCAAAGCCTTTAGCGTAGTCAATGAAGCAGAAGTAGACATTTTTATGGAATTCTCTTGTTTACTGTGATCCAACAAATATTGGGAATTGGATATCTGGTTCATCTGCCTTTTCTAAATCCAGCTTGAACATCTGGGAGTTCTCAGTTCACATGCTGTTGAAGCCTAGCTTGGAGAATTTTGAGCATTATTTTGCTAGCATGTGAAATTAGTGCACCTGTGCAGTAGTTTGAACATTCTTTGGCATTGCTTTTCTTTGGGATTGGAATGAAAACTGATATTTTCCAGTCCTGTGGCCACTGCTGAGTTTTTCAAATTTGCTGACATATTGAGTGCATCACTTTCACAGCATCATCTTTTATGATTCGAATTAGCTCAACTGGAATTCCATAACCCCCACTAGCTTTGTTTGTAGGGATGCTTCCTAAGTCCCACTTGAGTTCACACCCCCAAGATGTCTACCTCTAGGTGAGTGATCAAACTATTGTGGTTATCTGGGTCATTAAGATCTCTTTTGTATAGTTCTTCTGTGTATTTTTGCCGCTTCTTTTTATCTTCTGCTTCTGTCAGGTCCATAGAGTTTCTATCCTTTATTGTGCCCATCTTTGCATGAAATGTTCCCATGGTATCTCTACTTTTCTTGAAGAGATCTCTAGTCTTTCCCATTTTATTGTTTTCCTCTATTTCTTTCCATTGATCACTTAGGAAGCCTCTCTTTGCTCTTCTCTGGAACTCTGCATTCAGATTGATATATCTTTCTTTTTCTTCTTTGCCTTTCACTTCTCTTTTTTCCTCTGCTATTTTTTAAGGACTGCTCAGACAACCATTTTGTCTTTTTGTGTTTCATTTTCTTGGTTATGGTTTTGATCACTGCCTCCTGTACAATGTTACGAACCTTCATCCATAGTTCTTCAGTCACTCTGTCTATCAAATCTAATCCTTTGAATGTTTGTCACTTCCACTGTATAATCATAAATGATATGATTTAAGTCATATCTGAATGGCCGAGTGGTTTTTCCTCCCTCCTTAATTTCAAGGCTGAATTTGGAAATAAGGAGTTCATGATCTGAGCCACAGTCAGCTTTTTTTTTTTTTTTTTGCTGACTGTGTAGAGCTTCTCTCCATCTCTGGCTACAAAGAATTTAATCAATCTGATGTCCATGTGTGTAGTCATATCTTGTGTTTTTGTAAAAGAGTGTTCACTATGCCCAGTGTGTTTTCTTGGCAAGACTGTGTTAGCCTTTGCCCTGCTTCATGTTGTATGGCAAGGCCAAACTTGCCTGTTATTCCAGGTATCTCTTGACCGCCTACTTTTGCATTCCAGTCCCCCATAATGAAAAAAACATCTTTTTTTTTTTTTTTTTTTGGTATTAGTTCTAGAAGGTCTTATAGGTCTTCACAGAACCATTTAATTCCAGCTTCTTTCACATCAGTGATTAGGGCATAGACTTGGATTATGGTGATAGTGAATGGTTTGCTTTGGAAACAAACAGAGATCCTTCTGTCATTTTTGAGATTGCACCCAAGTACTGCATCTCGGATTCTTTTGTTGACTAAGAGGGCTACTCAGTTTCGTCTAAGTGATTCTTGCCCACAGTAGTATAGTGGTCATCCGAATTAAATTTGCCCATTCTGGTCCATTTTAGTTCACCAATTCCTTAAATGTCAATGCTCATTCTTGCCATCTCTTGTTTGACCACTTCCAATTCACCTAGATTCATGGACCTAGCATTCCAGTTCCTAAGCGATACTGTTCTTTACATCACCAGACTTTACTTTCACCACCAGACACATCCACACACCTGGGCATTGTTTCTGGTTTGGCTCAGCCTCATTCATTCCTTCTGGAGCTATTTCTCTACTCTTCTCCAGTAGCATATTGAGCACCTATTATCCTAGGAATTTCAACTCTCAGTGTCGTATCTTTTTGCCTTTTCATACTGTTCATGGATTTCTCAAGGCAAGAATGCTGAGGTGGTTTGCCAATCTCTTCTCCAGTGGACCACATTTTGTCAGAATTCTCCACTATGACCTGTCCATCTTGGGTGCCCCTATATGGCATGCCTCACAGTTTCATTGAGTTAGACAAGGCTGTGATCAGTTTGGTTAGTTTTCTGTGATTGTGGTTTTCATTCTGTCTGCCCTCTGACAGATGTGGATAACAGGCTTGTGGAAGTTTCCTGATGGGAGGGACTGGCTGTTTGTAAAATCTAGGGTAGTTACAATACTTTGAATTTCTGGCAAGTTCCCAGGTGATGTTATTGCTGCTACTCCAGAAACAAGTCTTGAGAACTATTGGTTAGTGATTCTAGAACTAGAAGGGTGGAGCTAGATCTCTAATTCTGTCATTTTTAAGTTATGTGAAGTTGAGACAATGATTAATATCTCTGGGCCTCCGTTTCTTCATCTTGTAAAGGAGATGGTAAAATTTTTGTATAAGATAGTATATGTAAATTGCTTAGAATAGTTCCTGATACATATGTTAAGTGCTCAGTAATTATTAACTGTATTGATTTTTATATTCTCTGGTGGTTCGATGGTAAGAAATCTTCCTGCCAATGCAGGAGACACATGCTTGATCCCTAGGTTTGGCAGATCCCCTGGATAGGGAAATGGCAACCCACTCCAGTATTTTTGTCTGGGAAATCCCATGGACAGAGAAGCCTAGATGGTTACAGTCCATGGGGCTACAAAGTGTCAGACACAACTTAAAGATTAAGCAACAACAACAAACATTTAGTTGCAAACATTAATACATCCAACTCTTTTTTAGACTATTCTGTGTGTGTGTTGTGATACAGAAAGCAAAGCACTGAGTAATAGAATCTGAACTGTGATTCTCAGAATAGCTGAGAAGAAGCTCATGAGGTATAAGAAAATTATGAGCAAAGTCTTAGTAGAAGATTCAAACAATTGTACAATGAACACAAAGAGCCTCATTAAAAAAAAAAGTTTTCTGTGAGAAGTGGAAGAAAAGAAGGATCATTTTTAAAGTGGCAGGGTAGAAGTCAGAAAGGTAATTTTTAATAAACATGGCACTGGATCTGAAATGTACAAAATTTACGATGAATGTTGCTAAATATAAGATTATCACTACTTTATTGGTAGTTAACATGATCCATAGTTTTATGTCATTTTACTTTAGTTTTTAGAATATGTAATTGACATAATTTCCAGAATTTAATTTGATGTACAAAACATATAAAAGTATTTTCCTTGTTCTTTGTGAACATGCTAGCAATAAAATTGAAACTGAGGAAATTTTCATATTTATTATTCCACATGGTTCATTGGAAGGACTGATGTTGAAGCTCAAACTCCGGTACTTTGGCCACCTGATGTGAAGAACTGACTCATTTGAAAAGACCCTGATGTTGGGAAAGATTGAGGGCAGGAGGAGAAGGGGATGACAGAGGATGAGATGCTTGGATGGCATCATCGGCTTGATGGACGTGGGTTTGGGTGGACTCTGGGAGTTGGTGATGGACAGGGAGGTCTGGCGTGCTGTGGTTCATGGAGTTGCAGAGTCGGACATGACTGAGCGACTGAACTGACCTGATTCCACTTGGAGAATCTGCTTCTTTTTTTTTTAGGAACAGGCTGTGCTGTACCAGAGTTTCATTCAAATCAGATTTTTAAACAGCAAAAGTAACCATATAACAGGATAATAACTAAAGATACAAAGGAAGTGGTTATGGTATGACTAGTACTCTACCAATTGGCCTATTTTCAGCTTAGATCCCCTGTATACTTAGATGTCAATTTAAAGAAAGTAGTCCTTTCTGTTTTTAACAGTATCACTTTATTCTAAACTAAAATGATATAAGGAAATAATACAGTAGTGGTATGATTTCCAACATAAACAGTTTCACATAAAAGGTCATTCTGTGACCCCTCTAGTAAGAATGTACTCCTGATTATTTTTACATACCTCATGAGTCAAAGGGCAATGCAATACAGTCAAATTAATATTGCTAGGGTCTACATGAAGGACAAATACCTTTGCTAGTGTCTTTCAAACTGTGATCTGTGGGTGCCTGCCCCAGAATCACACAAGATATTGGTGAAAAACTTAGGTCTCTAGGCATTTCCCAGGACCACTGACTCACAGCCTCTGGGAGTTCAACTCATGAATCAATTATCTTAACAATATCGCAAGCACTTTCTCCTGAACCTGTAACTCCCTGATGCTTGTAAGTGCAGACTTACTGGGAGAAACTGCGTAGTTAAAAATAAAATGCATTTTCTTCCTGTAGGTTAGGAACTGTGCAAATAAATTAAGCTTGCCAATCAGTGATAAAATACTTGCAGAAAGAACAAAGCATGCATTAATAAATATTTATTTCATATTTAGCTCGAAAAGCACTGTCATTTTCATGTATGCCAGATTTAACACAGAAAAATCTACAAAGTATTAATAAATCTGAATACTCGAGTCTTAACCATGATTTGAAAAACAGTAGAAAATTTATACAAAATTATTCTCCTTATACAAATATCCTTAACTCAAAAATATCTAAAAAGGTATTCACATTGCATTATAACAATACAAGAAATATTCTATGGCTTGTTTATATATATTATTCTAGCTGAGAAACTGAACTACCTTATATATTTATTATATATTACATTTTATAAATAATATAAAATTTTATCCTTCTCCTAAAGTCCATCATACTGTCATAAGAAAATTAAAATGGTCTCAAACATTCTTTGCCTGTGCAAAAATGTGTATGTGTGACTATATGGTAAATACCTAGAAGTGAGTTTACTGGATATTCTTTTTCAAAATGCCACTAAATAACTAAAAAAGCTATTATAACTTGCATGTTCATCAAAACATTAAAACAACCAACTCCTTTCCCAAATTCCCATTCACATTGGCTGTTAATAAACTTCCATTTTTACCTTACATATGAATAGAAATTATATAATTTTGTTAAAATTTTCAATTATTTGTATATTCCTATGCGTATTGGCTATTTATGCATTTATTGACTAATTTTCTACTGGTCTGCTTCACTTTCTCTTATTGGTTTCTAAGAGGTATTTTATGTAAAACACTTTGCCCTCTTGGTGTCATATCAGTTCAGTTCAGTCACTCAGTCGTGTCCGACTCTTTACAACCCTGTGGACGGCAACACGCCAGTCTATCAAGTCTATTTCCTGTCTATCACCAACTCTGGGATTTGCTCAAATTCATGTCCATTTAGTCGGTGATGCCATCAAACAATCTTATTCTCTGCCATCCCCTTCTCCTCCTGCCTTCAATCTTTCCCAGCATCAGGGTCTTTTCCAATGAGTCAGTTCTCCGTATCAGGTGGCCAAAGTATTGGAGTTTCAGCTTCAGCATCAGTCCTTCCAATGAATATTCAGAACTGATTTCCTTTAGGATTGACTGATTTGATCTTTTTGTAGTCCAAGGGACTCTCAAGAGTCTTCTCCAACACCACAGATGAAAAGCATCAATTCTTTGGAGTACAGCTCTCTTTATAGTCTAACTCTCACATCCATACCTGACTACTGGAAAAACCTAGCTTTGACTATACAGAACTTTGTCAGAAAAGTATTGTCTCTGCTTTTTAATGTCATATAGCTGCCAGGTTTTTTCTTTTTTTTCCCCGGTTTGTTATTTGTCTTCAGTTTGGTTTATTATATCATCAATAAAAGAACTTTAAAATTTTATGTAATCAAATTCCTTGATATTTCCTTTTCTCCTTTCATTTATGTGTCACACTTAGAAATTGTTCTATGATTTTCTAGGTCTGAAATCACTAACTTTTCAATCTCCATTTTTCAGTGCTCTCATAAATTAATAATAATTGCTAATTATATGCTATATTACAAATACCTTATTTATATCTACTTTTACTAGGTTTATGAGGCTTCTCTGGTGGCTTAGACAGTAAAGAATCTGTTTACAATGCAGAAGATCCAGGTTTGATCCTTGGATCAGGAAGATCCTATGGAGAAGGGAATGGCTATCTATTACAGTGTTCTTGCCTGGAGAATCCCTTGAAGAGAAGCACCTGGTGGGCTACAGTCCATGGGGTCACAAAGGTAAGACACGGCTGAGTGACTTGCACTTCACTTTAGTAGGTATCTTGTTCCTCCCATTCAAAATAATTGCTTCACCAGCTCACAAGGGTGATTCATGCAAATAACTTAGAAAGTTTAGAAAGCAGGAAGAAAATTGAAAGTATTCATCAGGTGCTCAGTTGCTCAGTCATGTCTGACTCTTTGCAACCCCATGGACTGTATCCCGTCAGGTTCCTCTGTCCATGGGATTTCCCAGGCAAGACTACTGGAGTGGGTTGCCATTTCCTTCTCCAATGGATCTTCCTGACCCAGGGATCGAACCCACATCTCCTGTGTCTCCAGCATTGACAGGTGAATTCTTTACCACTGAGCCATATTACCTAAATAAACTACCACTAGTTGATATATGTTATTCATTCATTTTCTTATGTTTTATCTATCAATGTGTTAATTAATTTGACCAAATTTTTATCTCATTGTGTATATTATTTTCAACTTCCCAGGTGACAGCTGTAAAGAATCCATCTGCCATTGCAGGAAACCTAGGAGTTGTGGATTCGATTGCTGGGTCAGGAAGATCCCCTGGAGGAGGAAATGGCAACCCACTTCAGTATTCTTGCTTGGAAATTTCCTTGGATAGTGGAGCCTGTCAGGCTACAGTCCATGGGATGTATTGTTTTATAAACTAATTTTTAATATATGCTCAATCACTTCAATCGTGTCTGATTCTTTGAAAGCCAATGGACTGTAGCATGACAGGCTCCACTGTGCATGGGATTATCCTGGGATAATAAGAATACTGGAGGGGACTGCCATATCCTCTTCTAGGGGATCTTCCTGATCCAGCAATCAAACCCATGTTTCCTGCTTGGCAGGCAGAGTCTTTAGCACTTAGCCACAAGTCTTTTCCCCAAAGTTCTTCAGAAAATTACTTTAATAGCCAGATAAACACTTCAGTATCTAGACATACAGCAAGTTTTAAGCAGGCTAATTGCAGGATTTTTTTTCTTCTTTGCTATTTTATTTATAATTTGTTAAGTATCTTTTTCATAATCCTCTGAATAAAATTATCATTATGAACAATTCTTAGAAGTTAAACTCCTGAGTCAATCTATATGAAAAGATTTTCAGCTTTTTTCATAAGTTGATGTTTTGCTCCAAAGAGATATGTTACTGACTGTTACTCCCTGAGTTGTACATGACATTTTTTCTTTAACTGAAACCTTGGCGATGTTTGATAATGTTTCTTAAAGTCAATCTATAAAAACAAAAGTCTTTGAAAATTTAATATACAAAGGACTTTTAAACTAATTATATGTTTTCATGAAATAATTGCCATTGTTTTGTCTTAACCTAAAAGACTCTTGAGAGTCCCTTATACTGCAAGGAGATCCAACCAGTCCATTCTAAAGGAGATCAATCCTGGATGTTCATTGGAGCGACTGATGCTAAAGCTGAAATTCCAATACTTTGGCCACCTCATGCGACGAGTTGACTCACTGGAAAAGACTCTGATGCTGGGAAGGATTGGAGACGGGAGGAGAAGGGGACGACGGAGAATGAGATGGCTGGATGGCATCACAGACTCTGTGGACATGAGTTTGAGTGTACTCCGGGAGTTGGTGATGGACAGGGAGGCCTGGCGTGCTGTGATTCATGGGGTTGCGGAGAGTCGGACACGACTGAGCGACTGAACTGAACTGAACTGAATCAGCTATATATTTAAAGATCTATGCTGTTTGAGATGATTGCCAAGAATTCTAACTTCATAGTCTGAAAAAAAGTTACCTAATGAGATCCACATATTCCTTTTTGTTGCTTACCATCTGCATATAAATACACTATTATAAAACTGTAGATTCCGTTCCGTTGCTCAGTCGTGTCTGACTCTTTGCGACCCTGTGGACTGTAGCCTACCAGGCTTCTCCGTCCATGGGATTCTCCAGGCAAGAATACTGGAGTGGGTTACTGTTTCCTTCTCCAGGGGATCTTCCCGACCCAGGGATCGAACCCGGGTCTCCCGCATTGGAGGCTTACACTTTAACCTCTGAGCCACCAGGGAACTGTAGATTATCAAAGACTAAATGAAAATTTTAAAAGACTAGAAATAAAAATAGATTAAATGAAAATCAATAACAATGAGATTTAGAGCAGACTTCCCAACTTCAACATAACTGTCAGAAAACAATGACATCATATGTATAACTTTTTGAGAAAAATAACTGCCATTCAGATCACCAGATTAACTAACACTGATATAAGTTGGAAAAATAAAAGATAAAACTAGATAGAGTTTATTTATAAGCCTTTTCTAAAGAACTATCACAAAGGAATAATTCAAGAAGTTTAACTCCAGGGAAAACGCAGGCAAATACCAATTATAAGCAAATAAATTGATAGCTATGTAGGGAAATCTATATAAAATTAGCAGTAAATATCAATATTAATAGCGGGAACTAGTAGATGAGATTAAATTTAACATAGAGGTAAAATAAAGGGCAACAATAATATACCATGTGTAAGAAGAGACCCTGGATTTAACTAATCTAAGTGACAGATGTTATTGGAAAGATAATGGGGTGTATAATTCTTTAGATGCTGCCATGCCAAACACTCATATTACAGATATACACACAAACATCAAAACTACAAAAATATACACAAACATTAAAACTACATAAATGCAAGGTATTACTTTCATAAATATAAGCTATTGGTTCCAAACCAGTGAAGATAAAGAAAGGAAATAAAAAATAAAATACAGAAAATCCTATCAATGAATAGATGTCCAGAAAGGAGATGAGGGAGAGAAATAATAAACACTGACAGTACAATCACAAAATATAGCAAAAAAAATTAAATTCAAAATATTAGTAATCAACAGTACAAGTAAAATCTATTCTCAAAATACTGACATAATACTCAATGGAAATATATGCATCTTAAAAATAGGTGCCTCTGAAAGCTATAAGATTAAAGGCAGAGAATGAGAAAGTACGCTATGGAGTCAAAAACGATAGGAACATTAGACGAAATGAGAAAAAAATGAGCATTTTTCATCACAAAGAGTGTCATTATGAGTAATGACAACAGGAAGATAAATTTCTAAGCTTCTGAAATGTGAAATGGCAAACATTATGTCACATAATATATTCCAGCCCAGCCTCTTCAATTTGCTCACAATGTATCACAACCAAACAGGAGGGTCCACTGTACACACAAAGTGACTGAAACAGGTGAAAGGTTAAGTGCCCAGTCTGAACTCATACATCTAAACATGGATAAAGTCAAATGTACACAGTAAACTTGGCTGCAAAGCATAAACTTGGGCAAGTCATAAGAAGCTACCACAATTACAGAAAGAGACCTTTGCCTCATATCTAAAAGAATGTAAACTGAATCCAAGCATGTGTGGAACTTTTAACAAACCTGATCAGGTTACAAAGAGAAGGTCTTAAAAATACCTAATAGATGAAAATATATGGAGCATGTTCCCAAAGCAGTTACTTATTCAGATAAAGATATGATAGCTCCCAAAACATAATAAAGGGAGAAATTAATAACAAAAAAAAAACATGCACACACTAGATATAGAATTGTAATAAAAAGACAGAAAAAGCAAAATTCTGTAAAGCAATTATCCTTCAATAAAAAGTAAATTAATTAAAAGAAAAAGAAATCATAATAAAAATAATATATATTTAAACAATGAAACAACTTTAAAATCAAATTTTAGACCCTCCAGAGAAGCTCAGAGGGTACAAACAAAACCTTGTGCACACCAAACCCAAGGAATGGGGCAGCGACCTCCACAAGAGACTGAGCCAGACCTGACTTTGAGTGTACGAGTGTCCTCTATTCAGGCACAGATCAGCAGTAACCCACAGTGGGGACAGGGACTCTGGTTGCAGCAGAGCTGAGAAGTGTGGCATGAAGCATAAATCCTCTTGGAGGAGGTTGCCATTAGCTTCACCATAGAGCCGCTGAGCAGATGACCCACAAACTTAAGAACAAATATGCCAAAGAAGTTCTCATAGTATTGCAAAAGTTCTAGGGCCCACAACAGATTTCCCAACCTGGGAATCCTGAAAAGGACCTGAGAATCCCCAGGGAATTTGACTTTGAAGGCTAGTGGAATTTGATTACAAAACTTCCACAGGAATGGGGAAAGAGACTCTTGGAGGGCACAAACAAAGCTTTGTGTGGACCAGGAGCCAGGAGAAAGGAGAAGTGACCCTACAAGAGACTGAACCTGACTTGACTGTGAGTTTTCAGGAGTCTATGGTGAAGACATGGGTCAGCAGTGGCCTGCTGTGGGGTCAGGGGCATCAACTACAACAGTACAGGGAGCCATGTTGTGCTGGCATAAGTCCTTTTGAAGGAGGTCTACATTACTGCCATTACTGTAGTTTGGCCACAGACCAAACTACTATGAGGAAACACAGGCCCACTGATCAACAGAAAATTGGATTAAAGGTTTACTGAGCATGGCCTTGCCCACCAGAGCAAGAATCATAAAATCTGAGGGTCCAGCAATCTGTACTATGATAACCCCTTCAAGGAATTCAAATACAAGCTTTAAATATGAGAACCACCACATTGTTCTGTTGTTTTGTTTAATTTTATAAGTGGGTTAACAGATGGAGATGCTGCAATAAATGAGGCTACTGCTGGTGAACAATGCAAAAAAAGAGGAACACAACAGAATGTGAAAGAATAGAGATCTCTTCAAAAAAATTAGAGGTACTATGGGAAGATTTCATTAAAAGTTGGGTGCAAAAAAGGACAGAAATGGTATGGACTTTACAGAAACAGAAGGTATTAAGAAGAGGTGGAAAGAATACAAAGAAGATCTGTACAAAAAGATCTTAATGACCTGGATAACCACAGTGATGTGATCACTTTCCTAAAGCCAGACATCCTGGAAAGCAAAGTCAAGTGGGCCTTAGGAAGCATCACTATGAACAAAGCTAGTGGTGGTGATAGAATACCAGATGAGCTACTTCAAATCCTAAAATATGATGCTGTTAAAGTGCTGCACTCAGTATGCCAGCAAATGTGGAAAACTCATCAGTGGTCACAGGACTGAAAACGGTCAGTTTTCATTCCGATCCCGAAAAAGGGCAATGCCAAACAATGTTCAAACTATTGCACAACTGCATTCATTTCACACACTAGCAGGTAATGCTCAAAATCCTCCAAACTAGGCTTCAACAGAACGTGAACTTAAAGCATTCAGATGTTCAAGCTGGGTTTAGAAAAGGCAGAGGAACCAGAGAGCAAATTGCCAACATCCGTGGGATCATAGAAAAAGCAAGAGAATTCCAGAAGAACATCTACCTCTTCTTCAATGACTACACTAAAACCTTTGACTGTGTGGATCACAACAAACTGTGGAAAATTCTTAAAGGGATGGGAATACTAGACCACCTACCTGCCTCCTGCAAAACCTGTATACAGGTCAAGAAGCAGCAATTAGAACTGGACATGAAACAACAGATTGGTTCAAAATTGAGAAATGATTATGTCAAGGATGTAAATTGTCACCCTGCTCTTTAACTTATATGCAGAGTACATCATGTGAAATGCCATACTAAATGAAGCTCAAGCAGGAATCAAGATTGCTGGGAAAAATAATAACCTCAAGTATGCAGATGACACCACTCTTAAGACAGAAAGTGAAGAGGAACTAATGAACCTCTTGAAGAAGGTGAAAAAGGAGAGTTAAAAAGCTGGCTTAAAACTCAACATTCAAAAAACTAAGACCATGGCATCCGGTCCCCTCACTTCATGGCAAATAGATAGGGAAACAATGGAAACAATGGGAGACTTTTATTTTCTTGGGCTCCAAAATCACTGCAGATGGTGACTGAAGCCTTGAAATTAAAGGACACTTGCTTTTTGGAAGAAAAGCTATGACCAACCTAGACAGCATATTAAAAAACAGAGATGTTACTTTGCCAACAAAGGTCCATCTAGTCAAAGCTATGGTTTATCCAATAGTCATGTATGGATGTGAAAGTTGGCCTTCCAAGGTGGTACCAGTGGTGAAGATCCCCTCTGCCAGACATAAGAGACGGTGGTTTGACCCTTGGGTAGAGGACATCCCCTGGAGGAGAAGATGGCTACCCACTCCAGTATTCTTGCCCAGACAATCCCGTGGACAGAGGAACCTGGTGGGCTACATACAGTCCATGGAGTCACAAATAGCCAGACACGACTGAGTACATCCTGTTTTCATGTACCTGCTTCAGGTTTTCACTGAAAAAGGCACTTGCTCCTTGGAAGAAGAGCTATGGCAAACCTAGACAGTGCACTAAAAAGCAGAGACAATACTTTGCCGACAAAGGTCAATAAAGTCAAAACTATTGTTTTCCCAGTAGTCATGTGTGGATGAGAAAGTTGGATCTTAAAGAAGGCTGAGCATCAAAAAATTGATGCTTTCAAGCTGCAGTGTTGGAGAAGACTCCTGATAGTCCCTTAGGTTGCAAGGAGATCAAACCAGTCAATCTAAATGGAAATCAACTGTGAATATTCTTGGAAGGACTGATGTTGAAGCTGGAGCTCCAATACTTTGGCCACCTGGTGCAAAGAGCTGACTCAGTGGAAAAGACCCTGATGCTGGGAAAGACTAAAGACAGGAGGAGAAGGGGTTGACAGATGAGATGGCTTGATGGCATCACTGACTCAATGGACATGACTTTGAGCAAACTCTAGGAGATGGTGAAGGACAGGAAAGCCTGGCATGCTGCTTTCCATGGGGTCACAAAGAGTCAAACACAACTGAGTGACTGACCTGAACTTAACTGAACTATTGGTTGCTATATTATTACTCTTAATATTTATATTTTGTTAAACAGCATATTTTACAATTCACTGCATCAATTGTTCAATTAATGACTTCATGTTCATTGAAAGCTTTCAGTGTACATGAAATTAGGTTCTACAATGGAACAAGAAATATATAAGACATTGTCATTTCTCTCAAAGAGCTTTTAATATAATTAGGAAGATAAGAATTTTAAAAAATATAGATCATTAAAAATTCTGTATATAGTTTGATGGTTTAATTTAGAGTGTTAGGTCTTGCATTGGAAAAACTGGGTTTGAATCTTTATTCTAATATGATTGACTGTGTAACTTTATGTTATTTGTTCAAATTCTTTGTTTCTAAATTTTTCTTAAAAGATCTCAATATACTAGGTTATTAAGAACATTAAATGAGAATGTGTGCATTTTGGACAATGTCTAACATATTAAGCCTCCAATAAATGTTAATTACTTACCACTACATCTATTGCTACTATTACTACTAGCAGTAATACTACTAGCAGTTTACAATCTACACTAAAATGCTTAAAAGAGATTATCAATTGATGAAATAGAAAAAAACTGAGGATTGGGCTATTCAAGGAAGTGTTTAAAGAAAAGATGAGCATAAAGATGTCTTTATCTTTCTCTAGTGAAAAGGAAATGATTTGGTAAAAAGAGAAATTTGAAATAATATTTCTGGGAAAATAATAAATCAGTTTTCAGACAACAAATTTATAAATGAAAGTAGGTGAATATGGCAAGTTTAGATTTAAAGTTAGTATATATGGGCACTTTCTTGCTGTAAATTGAAATTCATCTCTTCAAGAAATTTCACGTTATATAAATAATATGTGTTACAGCAAAACTATGAAAATTATAACACTAAAGTAGTAGCATTTACAAAAATATAATAATCTTCCAGCTATACCATTTTTTAATCCTTGAAATTCCCAGTGGAAAATGCTTAGGAAGAAAAACAAAGTAAAAAAATAACACCTAAGAAAGGGAAAAAATAACATTGGTAGGTAAAGCATTTTAAGAGGTAACAATCACAGTAGGATCTCTGAAGCCTGAAAAATAGAACAAGAGATAATGCAAAATGGAATTCTTCCAAAGGGATCAGAGTAGATTGCACTCTAATGACCCATTTGATTTTATAAATTCCATCAATAATTCTAACTGTACATTTCTCAACCTTTTATCCTTAGGGCTTAGCCAAAATTAAGTCAACTAGCAATAACATTAACAATAGACAAGAGAATAGAATTGTGTTTACTGTGGTTCCAAAGAGATTTCTGAAGAAGATTCACTGGTTAAAAAAAAATCCCCTTAGCTATTGTTGGCTTTGAAAATGTTTGTGTAGTGGAAGTTCTTTGCCCTCAGTTAACACACTCTGGCTATTTAGGCAGCTATCCTAATATAATAATAAGCTTTAAGATAGGAGTAGATTTCTAGAAAACCTCAGATCAAATAAGCATAACTTATGATATTCTGAAGATAATCAAGTTAACTTTAAAGCATGCTTTTGAAAGTGTATGGACCTCAGAATTTCTCACTCCATCATTAATGCCAGATGTTCTAAGTCAATATGTATATGTTCTTATTTTTAATATTTTTCTTTTTGGACAAAGATCTAGATTATACATATTAATAAGGTATGTTACATGGTACAGTTTTAGAGGTTCTGATATAGAAGATAGACTGTTTCTAAGAGAAAGTATTTTTAGGGGCTTTCCTGGTGGCTTAGATGGTAAAGAGTCTGCCTGCAATGCAGGAGACCCAGGTTCAATTCCTAGGTCAGGAAGAACCCCTGGAGAAGGGATCCAGTGCTCCTGCCTGGAGAACTCCAGGGACACAGGAGCCTGGTGGACTATAGTCCATGGGGTCAGAAACAGTAGGACACGACTGAGTGACATTCACTTTCACTTTATTGAGCCTAACTCCTGATCAAATTGTTCTAAAATAACTGAATTTGAAAGCTAAAAAAAAAAAAAAAAACTAAAAAGAAAGAGTAATACTGGAGATGTTAGATCAATAAACTTTCTAACATGAACAAAAGTGACAGACTTCATATATTTATGAATCTACTTGATACTCTATTAGCACATCTATATAAGAATGTTGTTCCCTCTTAACAAGGTTAAATACATTTTGTGCATCTACTAATTCAATAAAGCAAAGAGAAATTTTTAAATCAAAAGTTGATTATTAGCCTCACTCCTCATCCTTATGAGACTCATATAAGTTATTTCTCAATGTGTTATCAGTTTATTTCAATCTCTCAGTTGTGTCTGACTCTTTGCAACCCCATAGATTGCAGCATGCCAGGCTTCCCTGTCCATCACCAACTCCCAGAGTTTGCTCAAATTCATGTCCATCAAGTCGGTGATGCCATCAAACAATCTCATCCTCTGCCATCCCCTTCTTATCCTGCCTTCAATGTCTTCCAGCATCAGGGTCTTTTTTAAGGAGTCAGTTCTTCTCATCAGGTGGCCAAAGTATTGGAGTTTCAGCTTCAGCATCAGTCTTTCCAAAGAATATTCAGGACTGATTTCCTTTAGGGTGGACTGGTTGGATCTTCCTGCAGTCCAAGGGACTCTCAAGAATCTTCTCCAATACCACAGTTCAAAAACATAAATTTTTCAGCCCTCAGCTTTCTTCGTGGTCCAATTCTCACATCCATACATGACTACTGGAAAAACCATTGCTTTGACTAGATGGGTCTTTGTTGGCATAGTAATGTCTCTGCTTTTTAATAGGCTGTCTAGGTTTATCATAGTTTTTCTTTCAAGGCGCAAACGTCTTTTAATTTCATGTCTTTAGTCACCATCTGCAGTGATTTCGGAGCCCAAGAAAACAAAGTCTGCCACTGTTTCTTTTGTTTCCCTATCTATTTGCCATGAAGTGATGGGACCAGATGCCATGATCTTAGTTTTTTGAATGTGAGTTTTAAGCCAGCTTTCTCACTCTCCTCTTTCACTTTCATCAATGTGTTATCCCAGATTTAGATCCCACTACTTCTATGGAATGATTTTATGACCAAGAATCAGGTAATATTTCTTGTGAGAATATTAATTTCCTTACTTACTTAACTGAGAATTATATAATATTCTTCACAGACAGGGTTTAGAAATTAGAGTAAAAGTATATATGAAAATGCCTAGGATATGTTATTTAATAGTTATTAAATATAACTAGATTTGGTTGATTAGAATGTCTAGTTTCCTAATGTCCTTAGGAAAGTAGACACACAATATCAACACCATTTACATTAGATAGGACATGGAAGTAATTTAGATGTCCACTGGTAGAGGAAAGGATAAAGTTGTGGTACATATGTACATTGGAGTTTGAGTCAATTGTGGTGATGTGGATGAACCTAGAGCTTGTTACACAGAGTGAGGTAATTCAGAAAGAGAAAAACAAATGTTGTGTATTAATAAGGAAACCTAGAAGAATAGTACTGATGAACCTATTTGTAGGGCAGGAATAGAGACACAGGTGTAGAGAACAAATCTATGGACACAGAGGAGGGAAGAGGGGATCGAATTGAGAGAGTAAATAGTATTGACATATATACACTACCATATATAAAAGAGAGAGCTAGTGGGAAGCTGCTGTATAGCACAGAGAGCTCATCTCAGTCCTCTCTGTGACCTAAGAAGTGGGATGAGGGTTTGGGAGGGAGGCTTAAGAGCAAGGGGATATATATATATATATACTTAGAGCTGATTCACATTGCTATATAGCAGAAGCCAACACAATATTTTAAAGCAATTTTCCCCCAATTAAAAATAAATAATGAAAATAAAAACACATAAAAAAGGAAAAAGAAAAGGGGGACATTCTAATTTTATAAGCACTTTGATTTATATATAAAGGTGAATTTTCTACATTAATTTTTTTCTTTGCTTATGAGCACTTTTGAAAGACAAGTTTTCATTGATCTTGCATGTTTCTTCTAAGCAAAGGATATGTTTCTTTGCTCTTTGGGATATTGCCATTTGGAACAAAGTTGAGCCCTTTTGGTTGTCTTTAAGAGATTGGGGTTTCCTGAACTCATATTTGCTCACTATCAAGCTGGACAACTCCATGTCACCCAGCAGCACTGGGGAAGCAAGAGAAGCCCTGTGAAAAGGAAGCTTCTGCCTTATGCCTTGAGTTCTCATGCACCTTCTCCCAGCTTCTGTGAAAATGTGGCTGACTAACCTGTTAGCTTGCAAGCAGGGTAGCATCTTGGGCCCTTCACAGTTCTTGACAAGGACTAGCTTACCTAAATGGAAGTCATTCCACCTGATGAGAAAAATTATGTATAAACTAGGGACATGGCAATGAGTTGGAAAGCATAAGCCTAATAGCTAATAAAATTACTTCACCATTACCTCTACTTGTTTGAATAGAGATTATATTAAAATGTCCTCAAGCTATTATCATATACCACTTCACTGATAGTGAAGCAAAAATATGATCTAGGAAATTTAAATGGATTCTTCACTTCATATTTTCACAGAACCTAGGATAAGATCAGTTTCTTGTTCTTTTTCTGCTCACATCACTCTTTTGATGCAGATTTTTTTTCCCTGACTGGATGAAGGCCTTTGTTTTGTCTTGTAGTGAATTGATTTACCTGACAATGTAATGGAAGACTAAGAGACATGACCATCTTGACAAGAAAGGAAAAGACAGATTAGTAACTTCAGTCTTCAAAAATAGAAAATGTGAGGATTTCTGAAATGAGCAGTCATTCAGGCCCTCTGTGTACAGAAGTATATGAAATGAATCTTCACAGAAAAGATTAGATTAGATATAGAATGTTAAAGCTGGATCAGACCATAAATATCATCTAGTCTAAGCTTCGGTCCCTTGTCCAAGGTCACACTGTGTAGTTGGTGGCACACAGATCTCATAACTACAAGGCCAGAATATTATTTCTCTACATCAGACACTGAAAACTGTGACAGCAATACAAAAGGAGGCGCAAGCCCCTGATTTGGAGGAGATAAATGTGACAGAGTTTCTCTTTTTTATTCATTGCTTCTTTCCTTCACTTTAGTGTGGATGTTATTTTTCTTTCATGCAATTGTGTTACAGTTACAAGTAAATTTTTTTTTGTTTTGTGAGATTTATATTGTTTATCACCTGGGAGAATTTATAAAATCTCTACTTCTATTTCAAAAATTTTGTATAAAAATGTATAATATATACGAAAGAGCAATATTTATGAATAGCAGTGAATCAGTATGGTGTCAATTGCATTTCAAATTTTGAGCTTAGCTGGATGTTTTAAGACTTTTTGTCAACATTTTCCAAGGCAGGTATTTTAGTGAATGTGTTTTGTGTTATGAATTCCTTATGTCACTAATTTATTTCAGTGAATTAATAAAACAAGTAAAAATATAAATGTGTAAATGAATATGTAAAATAGCATATGTGCTCAGCTGTGTCCAAATCTTTGTAACCCTATGGACTGTAGCTTGCCAAGCTCCTCTGTCCATGGGATTCTCCAGGCAAGAATACTGGACCAGGTTGCCATTTCCTTCTCCAGCGGATCTTCCCAATCCAGGGACTGAACCATATCTCTTGTGTCTCCTGCTTTGGCAGATGGATTTTATACAACTAGTGCCACTTCAGTCCAGTTCAGTTCAGTTCAGTTGCTCAGTCGTGTCTGACTCTTTGCGACCCCATGAATCACAGCACACCAGGCCTCCCTGTCCATCACCAACTCCCAGAGTACACTCAAACTCATGTCCACAGAGTCGGTGATGCCATCCAGCCATCTCATTCTCTGTTGTCCCCTTCTCCTCCCACCCCCAATCCCTCCTAGCATCAGACTCTTTTCCAGTGAGTCAACTCTTCGCATGAGGTGGCCAAAGTATTGGAGTTTCAGCTTTAGCATCAGTCCTTCCAATGAAAACTCAGGATTGATCTCCTTTAGAATGGACTGGTTGGATCTCTTTGCGGTACAAGGGACTCTCAAGAGTCTTCTCCAACACCACAGTTCAAAAACATCAATTCTTTGGCGATCAGCTTTCTTCACAGTCCAACTCTCACATCCATACATGACCACGGGAAAAACCATAGCCTTGACTAGAGGGACCTTGGTTGGCAAAGTAATGTCTCTGCTTTTTAGTATGCTATCTAGGTTGGTCATAACTTTCCTTCCAAGGAGTAAGCGTCTTTTAATTTCATGGCTGCAATCAGCATCTGCATAGTGCCACTTAGGAAGCCCCAAATAGCATATAGATAGTTTTTAATATAAATATATGTACTTTGTAATATATATTTTAATGTATTCTATTTTGTGCTTCTAGAGGTACTTACACATTACTACAATTTTCCTATAGGGTGAACATGGCATTTAAGAATCATTTTGCAATATGAAATAATCATATCACCATAAATTAGTATATATATAGGTTTAGATATCATTCATCTGAAGCATGATCTCTGTTCTTCACATTGGTAAACCAGAGTGTTCTTTATATACTCTAAAGCTATAATTGCAAATTGTGTTATTACTATACAAATACATATGTATAAATTCAACTTTTTTCAAAAAGCTAAATAAAATGACCTTTATATAAATATAATTTAAAGTTTTGAGTTACATTAAAATAGAGGCAAAACACATTACATAATTTTAAATAATTTAGAGAAAATAAGTATGTTGCTTTGAGAAGTTAATATTTTGCTTGGATTAGTTTATATTTTTATTAAACATATCTAATACTATATTCTTTGAGTAAATCATGCTTTAATTTTTAACTTTTTTGAGCCTTGAGAATGAGTATAAATATTCTTAGAGAAGCAGGAAATTTATAAATATAGCAAGAAAAAAGTGAAAACAAAAGGGAAATATGTAAACTTTAGAGAGGTTGTCTACTTAAATTTTTAAAAACTAAAGACAGTGAAATGGAGCATAATTTTGTAGGGCATGACCCACTTAAAATTTGCAATCAGGACTTTATAATTTCTTTACTAATGAATATTTAATTACTCAATTACTGATTGAAACAGCGAAACCAAAAAAAAATTATTCTCATGAAATCCACAGCATGAATAGGTCAGATGAAAGCTTTATAACTTTATATTATTTATTAGTTGAAGATATAATTGCCCATAGAAACATTAGAAATGCGTGTATTTCTATTTGCATGTATTTTCTTGCGCAAGCATAAAATGTCTCTGGAAGGACATTTGGGGAAACTCTGACTCTGGTTTTCTCTGGGAAGGGAAGTATAGGCTGGGTAAAGCAAGATGCTTTCTCTATTCTTTGAGGATTGTGCATATGATACCTATTAAAAATAGTTTTTAATTCAAACATCTTTAAAGAGATCTTGGTTGAAAGTAGCGAAATTCTTTCACAGCTCACATTAGTCAGTTCCCTTCTGTATTCAATACAAATAAAAAACAAAAAAAACCCACGAAGATATTATACCCAATACATCTATAGAGTATTGAACAAATAACTGAATATCATTTACCTAGCATAGGACAACATAAAGGATAAGGCACAACTCAGACTGGCAAGTATGGAGTTAACTAAGACAGGTGGAGGGGAATGTATGAGATCTTTTAAGGCAGAGGAATCAAGACATAGGAGGCTCGCTATAGCTGGAGTTTACTTTAAAATGGATAAACTGGAAATGAACAAAAGTTCTAGATCACCTAGGGCTTTACCTTACCTCAGTTCAGTTCAGTTCAGTTGCTCAGTTGTGTCAGACTCTTTGTGACCCCATGGATTGCAGCACACCAGGCTTCCCTATCCATCACCAACTCCCTGAGCTTGCTCAAACTCATGTCCATGGAGTTAAAGTTGCCATCCAATCATCTCATCCTCTGCCATCCCCTTGTCTTCCTTCTTTCAATCATTCCCAGCATCAGGGTCTTTTCTATCGAATCAGCTCTTCACATCAGGTGGCCAGAACATTGGAGCTTCAGTTTCAGCATCAGTCCTTCCAATGAATATTCAGGGCTGATTTCTTTTAGGAGTGACTGTTTTGATCTCCTTGAAGTCCAAGGGGCTCTCAAGAGTCTTCTCCAACACCACAGTTCAAAAGCATCAATTATTCGGTGCTTGGTTTTCTTTATAGTCCAACTCTCACATCCATACATGACCACTGGAAAAACCATAGCTTTGACAAGATAGACCTTTGTTGGCAAAGTAATGTCTCTGCTTTTTAATATGCTATGCTGTCTAGGTTGGTCATAACTTTTCTTCCAAGGAGCAAGTGTCTTTTAATTTCATAGATGCTGTCACCATCTGCAGTGATTTTGGGGCCCTCCAAGATAAAGTCTCTCACTGTTTCCATTGTTTCCCCATCTATTTGCCATGAAGTGATGGGACTGGATTCCATGATCATAGTTTTCTGAATGTTGAGTCTCAAGCCAAGTTTTTCACTCACCTCTTTAATTTTCATCAAGAGTCCTTTTAGTTCTTCTTCGCTTTCCACCATAAGGGTGGTGTCATCTGCATATCTGAGGTTATTGATATTTCTTCCAGACTCTTGATTCCAGCTTGTGTTCATTCAGCCCAGCATTTCTCATGATGTACTCTGCATGTAAGTTAAATAAGTAGGGTGAAAATATACAGCCCTGACAGTACTCCTTTCCTGATTTGGAACCAGTCTGTTGTTCCATGCCCAGTTCTAACTGTTTCTTCTTGACCTGCATTCAGGTTTCACGGGAGGCAGGTCAGGTGGTCTGGTATTCCCAACTCTTTAAGAATTTTCTACAGTTTGTTGTGATCCACACAGTCAAAGGCTTTTGCGTAGTCAGTAAAGCAGAAGAAGATATTTTTCTGGAACTCTCTTGCTTTTTAGATTATCCAGTGATTAGGTATGACCTTATACAGTGGAAGTGACAAATAGATTCAAGGGAGTAGATCTGACAGAGTGCCTGAAGAACTGTGGATGGAGGTTCTTGACATTATACAGGAGGCAGTGATCAAGACCAACCCCAAGGAAAAGAAATGCAAAAAGGTTGTCTGAGGAGGCCTTGCAAATAGTTGAAGAAAGAAAAGAAGCTAAAAGTAATGGAGAAAAGGAAAGATATATCCATTTGAATGCAGAGTTGCAAAGAAGAGCAAGGAGAGATAAGAAAGCCTTCCTCAGTGATCAATGCAAAGAAATAGAAGAGAACCATAGAATGGGAAAGACTACAGATCTCTTCAAGAAAATTAGAGATAACAAGGGGACATTTCATGCAAAGATGAGCATAATAAAGGAGAGAAAAGGTATGGACCTAACAGAAGCAAAAGATATTAAGAAGAGGTGTCAAGAATACACAGAAGAACTGTACAAAAAAGATCACTACAAACAAAGCTAGTGGAGGTGATGGAATTCCAGTTGAGCTATTTTAAATCCTGAAAGATGATGCTGTGAAAGTGCTGAGCTCAATTTGCCAGCAAATTTGGAAAACTCAGCAGTGGCCACAGGACTGGAAAAGGTCAGTTTTCAGTCCAGTCCGAAAGAAAGGCAACGCGAAAGAATGCTCAAACTACTTCACAATTTCATTTACTAGAGTTTAAATTTTATCCAGAGGGTTTTGGGGAACCACTGACAAAATTTTAGTAGGCAAGTTACTGTAATTAGATTTGTGTTTTAGAACAATCACTTTGATACAAGGTGGAGAATAAATTGGAAGAAGGACAGAATAAAGCCAGATACAATTAGGAGGATGCTGGTGATGGACAGGGAGGCCTGGCGTGCTGTGATTCATGGGGTCGCAAAGAGTCAGACACGACTGAGCAACTGAACTGAACTGAACTGAACTGACTGGAATTATTAGAATCAAAATGATTATGGCCTAAATTAAGGAGGTCGCAGTAGGGACCTAGTGTGCTTGCATAGGTGCTAAGTCACTTTAGTCGTGTCTCTTTGTGACCCTATGGACTATAGCCTGCCAAGCAACTCTGTCTTGGCATTCTCCAGGCAAGAATACTGAAGTGGGTTGCCCTTCTCCAGTGGATCTTCCCCACCCAGTTATTGAACCTTCGTCTCCTGTGATTTCTGCATTGCAGGCTGATTCTTTACCGCTGAGCCACTGGGGAAGCCTCAAAGGGACCTAGATGAATGTACAAATTTGCTTGTTGATTAATTTGCTTTTAGGTTGACACATTGGTAATTCACTGGCTTCATACAGTCCGGGGTTGCCAGATTCATCAAATAAAAATATAAAATGCTTAGCTAAATGTGAATTTTAGATAAACACACAACAACTTATAATATAAATATGCCCATGTAAATTTGGGACATTTCTCTAAAGAATTGTTCCTCTTTATCTGAAATTCAAATTTAAACAAGTGTTGTGTATTTAATCTGACAACTACATTGTGGAACAATATTAGATATAAAGCATGCATTTTTGCAATATTCGGGACTTCCTCTAATTTCTAATGCATATACAGGTTTTTATTTCATGTAATACAATTCATAATTTTAAGTCAAGGATATCAGAAAAAGCAAATCTATGACCAGAAAAGATTGGAGAAAACCCAACTATGTAAAAAAAGACTCAAAAAGTTAAACATTTACCTGAGATCACATAGCTAGACCCAAATTAGCCAGTGCTTGAATTTAGATAGTTTTGATTATGACACAATACTAATTCCCTTGTAGAGAGTCTCATCTACACTTTTCTCATGCTGTTTTGGGTAACATAGGATTTTTATAAGCCCTTCAAGTCTTAATAATTTTCTCTGATGCTTCTATCCTAGTTGGAGGTTCCCTGGTGGCTCAGATGGTGAAGAATCTGCCTGCAATTCAGAAGACCCAGGTTCAATCTTTTGGTCAGGAAGATCCCCAGAAATAAGGTAACAACAACTCACTCCAGTATACTTGCATGGATAATTCCATGGACAGAGGAAGCTAGCAAGCTACAGTCCACCGGGTTGCAAAGAGTTGGACTTGACTAAGCAACTTTCACTACTCACTTCTATCCTAGTTAGGTTGCTGTGCTTGAAAATTTTAAAAATATATATATTTTAAACATTGTCTTGGTAAAAATAAGATGTGCTTACTCTTTGTTTATGCTCAGAGACAAGTGAGACTAGCTAATCAGTGATATTTTCATAACTTCATTTATATTTTTAGTCTACTGGGAAAGGACTTGTTTCAAATTATTTAGACACTCAAAAAGTATTTTGATGTTTTAGTGTTCTCTTAATATTCATTTTAGTACCACCTCAGTTGTTGTCCTTAGATTTTTTTCTTAAATGAACCAGGTTTCCTCCTAATTTTGCTACATTTAAAATAATTAGATAAAATAGGTATGTTTCTGTGACATTAGCTAAGAGACAAGGAGTTAATTTTGTTCATTGTTAATTATTTCATATCTTTCATGTCTTACAATTGATATTTTTATTGAAACATTTTTTTTTAACATTATTAGAATCAAGTTTATATTTGGAATCACTTAGATTCTATTATCTGGAGGAGGCAATGGCAACCCACTCCAGTACTCTTGCCTGGAAAATCCCATGGGCGGAGGAGCCTGGTAGGCTGTAGTCCACAGGGTCACTAAGAGTCAGACACGACTAAGCAACTTCACTTTCACTTTCCACTTTCATGCACTGGAGAAGGAAATGGCAACCCACTCCAGTGTTCTTGCCTGGAGAATCCCAGGGACGGGGGAGCCTGGTGGGCTGCCTCCTATGGGGTCGCACAGAGTCAGACAAGACTGAAGTGATTTAGCAGCAGCAGCAGCAGCAGATTCTATTATCAAGGAATACTTAATTTTGTTGATTTATTTATTATACCTACCACAGTAATTTATCCATTTTAACATTTTAAAGGAAAATTAACACAGAAAAAAGCCCCCAAATCATGTATACATATGTGTGGACCTGTGCACATATGTACACGCATCTATTCATATGCATTCTACGTTTGCCTTTAGCACTTCAGCAGAGAAGTAGTCTCCACAGCTGCTTGATTCAATAGACTTTGTTTATGCTACTCCTATGGCTTTCATCTTTTTGGAGCTTGTATTCAAGCTATTCATGCATATTTCATGTCTCGCTAAGATATTCATCTTTTCATTCATCTTTTTTTTCTCCCACAGTACCTACATATAGCTTTGCCTACTGTGAGCACTTGTTAAGTATTTGTTAAATGAATGACAGAAAAAGCAAAAATTTAGTTTATTTGACCCCTCTGTCTAGAAATGTTTTATTAAAATACAGTAAATCTAGTCCCTATAAAAGATTTACCCCAGACCTTTCTTTTATTTCTTATTGATGTATTTTATTTCTCAATCCTTAAATTATTTTCTCAGTAAGTACCATCTTCTATTGCAGATGTGAGGTTAGAAAAGGGATTTAAGGTGAACAGAGGATATACTTGAGATTTGTTATCCTGCTTTTGGATTATACAATCCTTCTATATTGTCCACTGAAGCAAAACAATATAGTACCTGATATAGCATCTTAACTGAATAGTCTTAAGAATACCAAATACCAAAAGCTTATCCCAGTGGCCTGGATGATAAAGAATCTGCCTGCAATGCAGGATACCAAGGTTTGTTGCTGGGGTCAGGAAGATCCCCTGGAGAAGGTAATGGCTACCCACTCTAGTATTCTTGCCTGGAAAGTTCCTTGGAGAGAAAGGAGCCTGGCAGGCTACAGTCCACAGAGTGGAAAAGAGTCAGACATTACTAAGCAACTGTCACTTTCACTTTCACCAAAGACCAAAAGCTTATTTCATAGAGGTTCTTCAGAGAATGGGCTTCCCTGGTAGCTCAGACGGTAAAGCGTCTGCCTATAGAGCGGGAGACCCAGGTTCGATCCCTGGGTTGGGAAGATCCCCTGGAGAAGGAAATGGCAACCCACTCCAGTATTCATGCCTGGAAAATCCCATGGACCGAGGATCCTGCTGGGCTACGGTCCATGGGGTCGTAAAGAGTCGGACACGACTAAGCAACTGTCACTTTCACTTTCACCAAAGACCAAAAGCTTATTTCATCGAGGTTCTTCAGACAATGATGATGACTTCAGAATTGGCAAACAAAATTCCCCTCTTTGATATCAGAAGTTGACTGAACAAAGATAGTGGGTTTGTCAGAATGTTTGTGTGGGTTTTCCCATAACATCTTATGGAAAAATCCAAATGAATTTTTGTTCAACCCAAAACATAAAAGTAGAGAAAATTTGTATCAGCGCTGTTAACAGAGAAGGAAGATATCCACATTTTGGAATCCTCAAGTGATTGGATTATCTATCTAAATTGGATAGAACCTAATTGAAGGACAACCATTTACTTTCTTAAATAGCAATACAAGCTACTGCTAAATACATCGGTGGAGGGGGCGGGGGCGGTGGGGTGGGGTGGGTTGTGTAGAATCCCGTCATAATTTAGAAAGGTGAGAACTGAAGGGAAACAATAGAACTATTCTGCTAGGAATTCCTTTGGCCATTGTGTATTAAAAAATATATATTTTCAAGTCATTGGATTTGGAGCAAAGTTCAGGAGCAAGCATCAGTGTGGGCACACTAAATTGAAGTCAGCAAAGTTTCTATTTGGTAAAGGTTTCTCCCGATAGACTCTTTTCTTATAATGAGTACCAACACAGGCGGCTGGGCACACCACTCTGTTTGCAAAGTACAGATGAGTAGAACAAAAAGCTAATCTCTATAAGGGTAGAGTTAAACAATATAGAGAAAAAAGCCATGTTTAAATATACTCCTTGTGGGATCACCCACGTCATTCCTTAACTTTTTGATTTCTAGATCACTAATCCAGTTAAATAAACTTGTATCAGTCACTTTTCCATCCTTTCCACACCTGAATCTCCAAAAGGAGTATCCTATCAATAGATGCATTAAGAATAAAGAGATCTAAAAATCTACTTACATTATTTTGAAGTAAAAATAGAGTTATAAACATCATTTTCTTTCTTCAATAATAATAAAAACACCAAGACTCTAGAACTGTGAGAGATATTAATAAACTTCTGTTGCTTAAGCCAAAAAAAAAAGAATAAATGAAACCATGACCTTTCTTTAACTAAAAAGAAAGTCAAGATGCTTATGAGTTATAATAATGGTATATAATATAAAGTTATACTACAGAAACATTTATAAAACCTTGACTTTCATTAAAATTTTCAAAATATATGGTCCGTTCGCTTAAAAAAGAGTTTTACAAAGATTGCGGCATACAAAAGTGCAAACATAGCTGCTTCTCCTTGCACTGAAGCTAGAAAAAAAAATTAAAATTGATTTTCTTATCTTTTATTAACAATCTTGGTTAGATTATACTTGTGTTTGGATAGTCAGCAAAACAAGGAAGCCTCACAATTGAACTTACTCCTTACCAGATAAAATATAGCACGGTTTCTGTCAAAAGTCATAGGAATGAGAGTCATCTGACTAGAAGATTGGAATCTACTTGACCAAAATGACCTTTTAATACCTGAGTGTTTAAAATTCTCAAGACACAGTTTGTCCTGATCATAAGTGAAGAGAGTCATTTTTGTGTCCAGGGCTAAAATATCATTGGTGATTTAAAATGTACCCTAAAGGGAAAGCATGACACAGAAAATTCTTTCTTGCCAATGAGAATGTAAAAGTCTTTATCTTTTGATGCCCCTTGAATATCATTAAATTATTACAAGATGAGGAAATTCTTACCGCTGGATAATCTGTGTGGTAAACTCAACATTTTGAAACATTCAAAAGCAACTGAATTACCTGTTTATATCAAATATTTGTTATTTTTCCTCTTTCTCAAGAAGATGTAAGTAGCTAATGAATACCAAAATAGAGTGGATATTTCTTTCACAATTAACTACTCTAATTTTCGGAAATCAAGGCATTTCAAGCCAAACTTTAGCATATAGATTCATGGTAAAATTTAAAAGTTTAGAATCTCCTAAATTTAAAGGCACTTCCCATTCATAGAGCTGACCTGGGAATATAGTTTCTCTTCTTTTTAGCCACTTAATCAGATTAAAATATAACACGAATCCAGTCCTTTATAGGTAATTTAACTTCTTACTCTTTTAAAAACACACATGTTTCTTTGTACCAGTGGGATAATGTTGCAGAGTACAGATACAATTGACCACTACTGGTTAAAAAAAAAAAGATCCTACTAATGACAGTTTATCCATAGTACATGTTTTTACAAAAGCAAAAAACTTACTTTGTAGTTGTATGTGTGTAACTTTTTGGACTTCGCCTCTCGCTGCAATCTCAGTCAGCTGAGATTCTGACTGTTTTTTTATCCCGATTCTCAGACTGACTGACTGAGATCTTGAGCAAGTTACTAAAATTCTGTAAACTGTGTTACTTCTGTAAACTGTGTAGGTCCAGGGATTTTTAAAAAGTATCTACAGTGAATGATCTCTTGGGATATTCTAGACAAGGAGGCATGACCCTTGGTTCTTCTGCAGTTCTCTAGGGTTATGCAAAGGATGCAGATCACCACAATGATCATGCAGGTCACACCTACCATGGTTGCCACTGTCAATGCAACAGTGCTGCCATATCAGTTAGCAAAAGATGTTGCAGCCATCAAGCCATCACATTACAACTACCCCTCCAGTGAGCCCTGAAGGAACACAGGGTGGAACAGGATTCTCATTATCTAGCAGTCATCTAGATCTGCAATTGGAGAAGGCAATGGCAACCCACTCTAGTACTCTTACCTGGAGTATCCCAGGGATGGTGGAGCCTGGTGGGCCGCTGTCTATGGGGTCGCACAGTCGGACATGACTGAAGCAACTTAGCAGCAGCAGCAGATCTGCAGCTATGCTCTATGGTGAGCCCTGAGGAAACTCAGGATGTGGAAACACAGGATACTGGTCCCAGATAGTTGAGTTGCAGATCAGAGGAATGATTTCAGTGAGCCTAGATTCTTGCATATTCCCTTGCATACGAATGCACTAAATTCTTTACTTTGAGATATGTTTGTTTTTTTTTTTTAATTAACAATAATCTTTTGATTTTCTGACATCTGGTCTTCATTGCAAAAAGTCCTATGGATCCTGGCTCCTTCCTTCTCTCTTTCTAGCAGTCCTTTAGAGCTATCTGAGAAGTTGCCTCTTTAAGTCCCCAGTTTTGTCCCCCATATAAAACATAATTCTCAATTTTAAGGTTATGCATTGTTTTGAGTTGACACTATCTACCCTTATTTTCAGTCAATAGTGTAAGTATTCCATAGAGCACAAGAAAGAAATATTCTTTCTTTAGAAAGTGATTATCAATATTACTCAAAAATCCACTCTGTGCTTCTCTCCTTTGTCTAATGTAGCATGTCTGAATTTCTGAGTCTAATTTTTCAAGCCCTACAAAACATAATTTATCAAAAATAAAATGATATAAAAAAAATAAATGGAGAAAGGAGGGAAAATAAAGAAAAATGAATATGGATTGGAAGAGAAGAAAAGAAGAAGAGAATTAGAGTGACAGAGAGACAGAAAGAGAACAACAAAACCGAATTTTTGATTATCTCTAGGGTCTATATTTCATTAAAGCTTTTCTGAATAAATCACACATACACATGATATAGTCTTTCCCTAGTTAATAAAGAATAACCTCAAATCCCCTTCAGTTCAGTCGCTCAGTAGTGTCCAACTCTTTGTGACCCCATGGACTACAGCATGCCAGGCCTCCCTGTCCACCAACAACTCCCAGAGTTTACTCAAACTCATGTCCATTGAGTCGGTGATGCCATTCAACTATCTCATCCTCTGTTGTCCTCTTCTCCTCCCACCCTCAATCTTTCCCAGCATCAGGGTCTTTTCAAATGAGTCAGTTCTTCTCATCAGGTGTCCAAAATGTTGGAGTTTCAGCTTCAGCATCAGTCTTCAGCAAGTCCTCTTAAAATCCAAGAAAAATTACTACAAATATCTTTTTCATGATAGGCCAAAACAATTCATGCTATATTATGAGAGTTTAAGGAAAACAAGTGTCAGTTTTATGTTTCAGTAGCATAGCTGACAGCAAGTTATTTACTAGTGAGACCAAACAACCTGTACACTTTCCTGAACAACACATAGAACAAAAAAGTGATTAAGTGGCATTGTTACTGCTGGGGGGTTGAACAGCAAGGTCAATTGAGATCACTGTCTTAATATAAGTTTCATAACAAAAGGTTATTTATGCACAGAAGATAGTACATTGCTACTGTCTTTTATTTTTCTTCACTTTACCTGTGGGAAAGTTGTACATAATAGAAACCTCTGACCTGTAGCTTCCAATACAGCAACACACAAAGACTGACTGAGTCTTTGATTTACTGATACTTTCAACAAACTCTTACTAAGTGTAGAGACTGTGTAAAACATGCTGGGCACTGAACAAATGCAATTCAAACAGATTTTTTGTATTTATCAAGTTCCTTTTTATATGTGTTGTTTAATTGATTATCAAAATAAATATGTGAGGCTATACCAAAATATTTCCATTCGTATAGTTATGTGTAACAGGTGTAATAAGAACTCCTGTCTTTGAATAAGTTATACAATCAAGACTGGAACTTAGGTCCTCTGATTCTATATTTCACAGCGATGCTTATAATTTCCATCTTCCTTATTACAATGTACTAAAGCTCAGTATCTTCCTTTATGGAGGGAAGACCTCTAAGACTGATTTCTGCTAATTAAATGCTGACATCAGCAGATAATGAATCAGAGAAAAGATAAGAAAAGGCATTTTAAAAGATTTGATAGTTCACAGGCCAGAAGGATGTGATTATTACCTGACCAAATTAGTTATCATCTCTAAGAAATATTGCATCTCTCTAAAGAGGTATGGCTGCTTGCAGGGAATAGAATACAAAAGAGAGACATAAAGAACCTTTTCGAAGCTCATTCCAGAGTTGTGCTAAGCCTTGAGGTACCTTGGGCCAAGAATTTGATTTACTTTTTCTGTTTCTACTAAAATTATTCGCATAAAACTATCCTCAGTTTATCTCATGCATATGCCACTAAACATTTCAACTTACACTATTATCTCCTATTTAAAAAGAGCTTCTATGATAAGTAAACAGAATGATGAATGCCATTGTCTTCCTATGCACTGGTCCTTATGTGCTATCCTCTTATCAGTAAATTTTTAAACTGACACCTTGAGTATAATTTGACTTTCTACACTACATCCCTTGCCTATAAGGTCACTTTGCATTACATAGGTTGTTCCTTACTGTCTATAGATCAATAAGGAGGAATCAAACACTTGCTGAAGACATAACAAAAATCGGTGTCCTTGCCCTTAAATGTGGCACAAGCTTACACAAAAAGGGAATTTGGAAAACATGTGACATTAACTCTTGTATTTCAACAAAAGTAATTACGGTTTTGGACCATGAATTTAAAATCATTATAATTAGGCTCAAACACATGGTTATTAATCAAAATAGGAGCCATTATAATCAAAACATTTTTCCCAGTGAGAAATAAGTTTATTTCTATAGCATAAAAGTCTGTGCTTCAGGATTTGATGAAATCTTGGAAAGCATTTTTTGCCTCCTGCTTGTTGCAGAATAATTTTCCCTGCAAAAAATTGTAGAGATGCTTGAAGAAGTGGTAGTTGGCTGGCGAGTTTTTATTTTTTTTGCTACAAGTTTCCCTTTGGGAAGTGCTTTGGAACTTCTTCACTGTCCAACCACTGAGCTGGTCATTGCCAGTTGTATAAAATCCACTTTTTGTCACATGTCACAATCTGATCGAGAAATGTTCTTTGTTGAGTAAAGTAAAAGAAGACAATACTCCAAATGGATGATCTTTTGATTTTCAGGTACCCAGTTATTGAGCTTTTTCACCTTTCCAACTTGCTTCAAATGTTGAATGACTGTAGAATTCAGTTGATATTGAATTCTTCAGCAAATTCTCACATAGTTTTAAGAGGATCAACTTTGATGATTGCTCTGTTAGGCATTGTCAGCTTCCCATGACTGGCCACTGTACTCCTCATCTTCAAGGATCTCATCTCTTTTCCAAAACTTCTTGAATCACCACTGCCTTTACATTCATTAGCAGTTCCCAGGCCATGTGTGTTGATGTTGTAAATTGACCCTGTAGCTTTATGACCTATTTTGAACTCAAATACAAAAAGAAATCACTCAATTTGCTTTTTGTCTAACACCAGTTCTCTAGTCTAAAATAAGTATAAAATAAATAGCAACTAATTGGCTTGAAGCTCAACATTCAGAAAACAAAGATCATGGCATCTGGTCCCATCACTTCATGGGAAATAGATGGAAAAACAGTGGAAACAGTGTCAGACTTTATTTTTTTTGGCTCCAAAATCACTGCAGATGCTGATTGCAGCCATGAAATTAAAAGACGCTTACTCCTTGGAAGGAAAGTTATGACCAACCTTGATAATATATTAAAAAGCAGAGACATTAGTTTGCCAACCAAGGTCCGTCTAGTCAAGGCTATGGTTTTTCCCGTGGTCATGTATGGATGTGAGAGTTGGACTGTGAAGAAGGCTGATCACCGAAGAATTGATGCTTTTGAACTGTGGTGTTGGAGAAGACTCTTGAGAGTCCCTTGTACCGCAAGGAGATCCAACCAGTCCATTCTAAAAGAGATCAATCCTGGATGTTCATTGGAGGGACTGATGCTAAAGCTGAAACTGCAATACTTTGGCCACCTCATGCGACGAGTTGACTCACTGGAAAAGACTCTGATGCTGGGAAAGGTTGGGGGCGGGAGGAGAAGGGGACGACGGAGAATGAGATGGCTGGATGGCATCACCGACTCTGTGGTCATGAGTTTGAGTGAACTCTGGGAGTTGGTGATGGACAGGGAGGCCTGGCGTGCTGTGATTCATGGGGTCGCGGAGAGTCGGACATGACTGAGCGACTGAACTGAACTGAACTGAACTGAATAAATCATTAGCAAAAAATAATAAATTGAGAAATGTGCAATAAAATGATGTGTAACATAACCACATTTATTTAAGAATGCATTCCAATATCAAACAGCAAAGTTCAACAATGCAAAACCAAAATTATTTTTCCACCAACCTAATAGTTCCCTTTTCATTTTATCTATTTCAAAGTGGCTAAGATTATAGACCATAAATACAGACAACTTGGATTGAAAACTATTTCAGAAAGCATGCTAATTTATGAAATGGCCGACTAATGTTTCCTATAATATAATGTTGTTAAGATGATTAAACGAGATAACATCATCTGACATGGCACAATGTGTTCACAAATGACCATCAGTTGCTTCAGCACTGCCCTTGCAGGAATGAAGATGCCCACAAGATTCAGACAACTCTTTGTCTTCACTCTGGGCCTCATCATTGACCCCAAAAGACTAGATGTAGAGCTATGAAAGCCTTGTTTATGCTGGTGAGAACATCATTCTTTCTCAATATTCCCATATCATCAACTATGGTACTACTCAGTTTCAAGAAAATGCAATAACTTGAACTTGAACACATACTCCCCCCATTATGTGCTAGGCTCAGTAGCTTCAGTCATGTTCAACTCTTTGCGATTGGAGTGTATCCCACTGGCTTCCTCTCTCTATGGGATTTTCCAGGCAAGAATACTGGAGTGGGTTGCCAGGGGATCTTCCCAACTCAGGGACTGAACTCAAATCTCCTGCATTGCAGGGAGATTCTTTACTGCTGAACCACCAAGGAAGCCCCATTATGCTAAATACAGCCTAATTTGAGTCCCACTCCTTCCTCTGCTCTTTAGTATATGTCCTCATCCATAGACTACCCAATTATTTCTGTGCATATCTGATTCATGAGGTCAGGCTGCCCTTGGATAAAATAGATTCCTTGGAAGTCTTTTCATGATGCAGATGTCTTTCCTTTGTCTATTTTCTCTAATGCCAATTCATAGAAATCCTGGAAGTAAATAGAGTTTTCCTTGTTATTCCAAGGCTACCAAAAACAGAAGTAGTCATATAGAAATAAGTATATCCTCTTTATACATATTCTATATTTTTACCTTTGTATATCAATATTGAGCTTCCCCTGGTAGCTCAGTGGTAAAGAATACACCTGCCAGTGCAGAAGATGTGGGTTTAATCCCTGGGTTGGGAGGATCCCTGGAGAAGGAAATGGCAACTCACTCTAGTATTGTTGCCTGGGAAGTCCCATGGACAGAGGAGCTTGGTAGGCTAAAGTTCATGGGGTCACAAAAAAGTCAGACATGACTAACAGACTAAACAACAAAAATGTGAATATTAGTCTTGCTTCTCTCTTGCGTCTATGATAACAATCCTCTAATCATGAACAAGATGCCATCTCTTCTAACAAACTCAAAAACCTAAACCAGCAATTTTTCTTAATCTTTTCTCTTTTATCAAAGTTTTCCTCTTAGCTGGATAATTCATGTGTATATTCTGTAATATTTGTAGTTTTTACCACAAAGAGGAGGGAAGCTACTTATTTCTATACCTTTCTAGTCAATTTTTCATTCTCTGTTCCCTGAATTAGCACAGATTTTCAAGAACAATCTGTAAACACTGTCTCTACTACTTTTTTTCCCATTCTCTCTTGAACTTCATACACAATATTACAATTTAGTGTCACAATTTAAAATAAACTGTCAGTGCTATGCCTGTGGCCAATTCTTCAACTTTACCTTTCCTCACTGTATTTGATCATTGTGAGCCCATTCTTCTTGAAACACTTTCTTTACTTGGTGACTAATGCTTTATTCTTTTTTTCCTTCATCCCGTTTAATGCCTATTCTGCCTTTTCACAATTTTTATTCTTTATTTTTCTCTATTGCCTACAGGTGAATAATTGACCCTTCAGTTTGCTCTGAAGACTGCAGCTGAGGAATCAGCCCTACAATTCACTGGCTTCCCAGATTGAAGTGCTTTAAACTGTCATTGACTTCTTTATTTCTCCTTCATCTCACAGCTCATCCATCAGTGTGTGTAGTTGCTTTATATCTCAAAAAAAAAAAAAAAAAGACCCACTCTCTTCCACTTGTATATCATTGCCTAGTTCATGCCAGATATTCACCTGAATAATTGAGGGAAGTTTCTGACAAGTCTCTCCATCCTTTTCTTGCTTCACTTTCTCAAACTTTTGTCTCATGTTTATATACAGCAGGCAGAGAGGGACTTTGATAATGCCATTTCTCTGCTGAAAGTGAAAGTCGCTCAGTCATGTCCAACTCTTGGAGACCCCATGGATATACAGTCCATGGAATTCCCCAGGCCAGAATACTGGAGTGGGTAGCCTATCTCTTCTCCAGTGGATATCCCAACCCAAGAATCGAACTAGGGTCTCCTGATTGCAGGTGGATTCTTTACCAACTGAGCTGTCAGGGAAGTCCATATAATGGTGGTAGATGAAAAAAAAAATTAGTCCTTTTGTTCATAAAAAATGTACATATTTTTCTATTTCTTAGTGGCCACTCTTCTAATATAGATCAACATTATTAATGCTTAGATTACTGTGAGAACATTTTAATGTTTCATTCTTTTTATATCACTCTCCACACTAAACCTAATCTAGCTTAAGAACAAATCTCATCATACCAATCATACCATTTTTGTGCTGAAAAACTAATAGTGACTGCTTGCTAACCTCAGATAAGTTTTAAAGTTCCTAATCTGATCAGTTCAAGCTCTTAATAATCAGTTTGCCTTTTTAATCCTGAGCTTTTAATACAATTTCTCCACAGTCACCCCCCAAACAAAGAAGCAAGCAAAAAAAAAAAAAGAAAGAAAAGAAGAAGAAAAAATGCCATCTTGATTTCAGGGCTCTAATCCTTCTTAACTAATTTCAGTCCTTTGGTTATTATTTCTGGTACTATAGACATATATTGATAATTGTGATTTTCTCTATCTAAAATTTTTCCTACTCCCTTTTTTGTGTTTGTATCCTGATAACTCCTGTTCTAAGATCTCTTCTCAGAATTCCATAGCAACATAAAGGCTTTTGCAATCCCCGTAAATTGACAGATTTACTCTCCTGTGTGTATTTATGGTACCCTGGTCACTTTCCCAGAAATCACTTACTGCCAATACTGTGTCCTGATTGTCATATTATTGCAAATCCCTTGAGGCCAGAAAGTACATGTTGTTTCAGGTAGATTTCTAGTATTTAGTACAGAACTTGGATTAAAGCAAGTATTTTATATTTATACAAAAATGGAGGTAAGTAAATTAATGAATGATGAATGAGAAATAATGGAAATTGGTAAGACTTTATGTACATAATAGAAATATATATATACTATGTTATATATATTAGCTATATATAACATTAATTTGTATATTATATAAATATATATATATATATTAAAAAACAATTTCACCATCAAATATATTGAACTTTATTCCTTCTTTCAGAGAGGGCATGACAACCCACTCCAGTACTCTTGCTTGGAAACTCCCATGGACAGAGGAGCCTGGTAGGCTTCAGTCCATGTGGTCACACAGAGTAGGACAGGACTGAAGCGACTTAGCAGCAGCAGCAGCATTCCTTCTTTATCATTTTGCCCTACTAAATATGTATTTAATTAATGATTTCTAACTGTTCAGTGATGGGATTAGGACTTGCTAGGCCCTAGATAGTTCTAAGACAGTTGTCAGTCCTTAGATAATTAGGGTGGGTCTTAGATAATTTCTCCATTTAAATCTCTGTCTACTGAGATTTATGAGTCATATTTTGTCATTATCATCTTGAAGCTTCATCCTTGATATACCCAGACTATATCATGCAATAGACAACATTTAATAAAACTGATTTTTTTTTTTTGGTATTGTTGAATGAGTAAGTATATCTTTTTTCCTGTTTATCCAAGAAAGATACATATATTTTAGCAAAGGAAACTTGGTTGAGAGATTTTCTTTTTTACTAAGAAGAAAAACGTTTATTAGACTCTAATAAAATGTTTTATAGATAAATATAAGTAATTTATTGTTACAGTTCTAAAGGATCCATCTTTGCATTCAGTGTAAATTGGAATTATAAGTTGTCTTGCTTGGAAAAATGAGAGAATACCACTTCTATTCTAATTTATTGTTTCATATAGAACTGTCCTTGGATCAGTTCTTATTACAGGAATTTTGCATGATTATATTCTGGTTTCTGATTTACCAATTCACTCTACTTTAAAATATTGCCATATAAATAATTTATAGAAATAAAAGGAAATACAAGATTCATGTAATTGTGTGCTGGTGAAAAAATATGCTCTTCAGTTGTCACTGTTTTTAATTTCCCTGTCATCTTTTTTCAGACGACTGCTACTTAATACTGGAAAACAATTTTATTCAATTTGATGTGTCAGCTTTTTATAATATAGGCACACCAGCTTCTACTGTGCTTCACTTTATCACATTTTGCAGATATCATGTTTTTTACAGATTGAAGGTTTGCGGTAACTCTGCCTCAGGCCAGTCAGTTGGTGCCATTTTTCCTGCAGCATTTGCTCACTTTATGTCTCTGTGTCCCATTTTGGTAATTCTCACAGTATTTCACACTTTTTCATTATTATATTGTTAAAGTGATCTGTTATCAATGGTTTTTTATGTTACAATTGCAAAAAGATTACTCATTGAAGGCTCAGCTCACTGTACTTTTTAGCAATATATTTAAAAATTATTTAGATATACATTATTTTTTAGATATAATGTTATTGTGCAATTAATAGACTACAATATAGCATAAGCACAACTTGTTTATACACTGGAAAAAAGCAAAAAATTATGTGACTCACTTTATTGTGATATTTACTTTATTCCAGTGGTCTGAAACTAAATATGGAGTATCTCTGAAGTATGCCTGTAATTATGCTGTAATTAACAAAAATGTTTGCTACTATTAACACTTTCTCTATTGGACACTACATGTCAGAACAACTCAGTTATCTAATAAAAGCAAGAGAAACGTTTTCCCTTAAGCAAACTTAAGGGCAAAAGAGGCCCTTTGAACAACAGGAAATGCTGAGAATACATATATAGTAGCTAAATACACTGCTTAACGTATATATATATATTCTAAGAACAGCTTTACCTCTGGTTGTTTAAGCATAGTGAATTGTCAAACGGGCTAAAGAAATTTAGAGTTTTCTTTCAATACCATTGAAACCTCCAACTTTCTATAAAAAATAGTTAAACCACATCCAGATTCATCAAACTCAACCCATTATGTTATCTGCCTATCTCACAGGAGTGGTGGGAAAGCTAATTAAAATGGCTACAGGGAACTTATAAATAAGTAGCTGAATGAAATAAAAGTTAAAAAATTAACATTTTTAATTAAGCAACAAGAATTATTGCATATCTTGAATTACTTCTAATATTTTTCATAAAACTCTCCCCTTCCTCCTTTTCAGATTATTGAACTTTCATATTATTGGTAAAGGTGATGCTACTTTTTAAGGTAAATATATAAACTTATTAAACAGTCTGCAATCAATATTACTGAATAGCAGGTGTAAGCCATGGCTTAAATTACTCTTATAATGTAATTTTAAAAGTCTAACAGAAAAACTCAACTTTCACAGATGTTTGAGTTGAAAGCTTCCACTTATCAGTCTCACTTTAATTGCAACGAAATTAACACAATTTGACTTATGAGGCCCATGCTCGTTATGATTTGGCTGCCCCTCTGGGAATGACAAAAATCACACCAATATTTTTACTGTATGTGTGCTCAGTTGCTCAGTTGTGCCAGACCCTGCAACCCCATGGACTATAGCCCACCAGTCTCCTCTGTCTATGGGATTTTCCCAGCAATAATACTTGAGTGGGTGGTTATTTCCTTCTCCAGGGATCAAACCCACATCTCATGCATTGACAGGTAGATTCTTTACCAATGAGCCACCTGGGAAGTATAGCATTTTTACTACTTTACCTCAAAACTTCCCTGGTGGCTTAGAGGGTAAAGCGTCTGCCCGCAATGTGGGTGAACCCAGGTTCAATCCCTGGGTCAGGAGGATTCCCTGGAGAAAGAATGGCAACCCACTCCAGTACCCTTGCCTGGAAAATCCCATGACTGGAGAAGCCTGGTAGGCTACAGAAGAGTCAGACAGGACTGAATAACTTCACTTTCACTTTCTTTCATCTCAAAACTGGGATGGGGGTGGAGGAAGATCCTGGACATGGTAGAAAGGTGAATTCTACTGAACAACATGAATGAACCTGAATGTGATATATCTCTTAAGCTTTGAACATAGTTTCATTGTATTGCTGAATCTTATACCATTAAATCATTATACTACTCTTAGCCAGTGACTTTTCTTTCACTCCTTTTCAAGCTTCACTTGTATGATACTTATTTTGTTCAGTATTTGATTCAAAGATACACCATTTCAGAAATTCTTTTTTAATTCTCTGAAATTAATTTAGCAACAGAGCTACTCCTGAAACAAAGGTGATATTGGCAATTATAATTTGTAAGTGACCTTGAAAGTGAAGGAATTTGAAAACCAAGAAGCAAAAACTCCAAGTCCAGCTATCCTGCATCTACCCAGAGTCTTTTTGTATTGAATCTGTTGGATTATCTCTGTTTACCATGCTGAGGAAAAGGAAGCAGTTTCTTCTTACTCTCCTCAGTATAGTATGTCTCATCTATCAGTTTCCATGGCTTTAATTTCTATCATCTTTGACTTTCCCAGTGGTCCAGTGGTTAAGGCTCTGTGCTTCCACTGCTGGGAATGTGGGTTTTATCCCTGGTCATGGAACTAAGATCCCACATGTTATGTGATGTGGCCTAAACTTAAAAAAAAAAAAAATTAGTTCTTCCCTGGTGGCTCAAATGGTAAAGAATCTGCCTGCAATGTGGGAGACCCAGGTTCAATCCCTGGGTCAGGAAGATCCCCTGGAGAAGGGAATGGCAACCCACTCCAGTATTTTTGCCTGGAGAACTCCATGGACAGAGGAGCCTGTTGGACTGCAGTCCATGGGGTCACAAAGAGTGGCACATGACTGATCGACTAACACTCTCATTTTCTTTGTGGGTACATCATCTGACTTTCACACTAGACAATGAGTCTCCTTTTCTTTATCCTTGTAACAAAGCCTAACACTATGTACATAATCAGTAGATACTGTATCAGTCAGTCAGTTCAGTCGCTCAGATACTGTATAAGTAACCCAAAAAATAAATGAACAGAAATATTAACAAACTAATAGCATCACTCACATTTTAATAGAATAATGTTGGGTTTTTCAAAAGGTTTGTCCCATTTTTACTGTAGGATGGCTCTGGTAGTGCTTAGTTGTATTTAACTTCATTTGAAGCAATTTTGTTAAATTGTATTGTGGCAGCTGTCATATCAGTATACATATTAAAAAAACAACAAAATTTGTGAATTTTTGTGGAACCATTTTAATATTAAAATGGAAGGAAAAAAGCAATAGCATATTATGCTTTATTGTTTCAAGAAAGGTAAAAATGCAACTGAAACACACAAAAAAGATTTGCACAGTGTATGGAAAATATGCTGTGACTGATTGAACATGTAAAAAGTGGTTTGTGAAGTTTTGTGTGGGAGATTTCTCGCTGAAAAATGCTCCATGTTTGGATTGACCAGTTGAAGTTAACCGAGATTGAATAGAGACACTAATTGAGAAGAATCAATGTTTTACCATGTAGGAGATAATTGACATACTTAAAATAATCAAATCAAGTGTTGAAAATCATTTGCACCAGCTTGGTTATATATATATTTTTTTGATGTTTGAGTTTCACATGTGTTCAGTTGCTCAGTTGTGTCTGACTCTTGTGACTCTGTGGACTGTAGCCTGCCAGGATCCTCTGTCCATGGAATTTTCCAGGCAAGAATCCTGGAGTGGGTTGCCATTTCCTCTTCCATGTAAATTAAGGGGGGAAAAAAAAAGCACCTTTTTGACAAATCAATTTTCTATTGAAATGTAACAAAAACGTTCTGTTTTTAAAACAAATTGTGACAGGAGATGAAAGGTGGATACTGTACAATAATATAGAATGGAAGACATCATAGGACAAATGAAATGACCATCACCAACCACACCAAAGGCTGTTCTTCATCCAAAGAAGTTGATGTCATGTATATGGTTGGATTGGAAAGGAGTCCTGTTATGAGATTCTTTTGAAAAACCAAACAGTTAATTCCAACAAGTACCACTCCCAATTAGATCAACTGAAAGCAACACTTGATGAAAATCATCTGGAATTAGGCAGTGGAAAAATGCATAATCTTCTACCAGAATAACACAAGACTGCATGTTTCTTTGATGACCAAGCAAAACTGTTATAGCTTGACTGGGAAGCTCTGATTCATCTGCCATGTTCACCAGACATTGCATCTCAAATTTCCATTTATTTTCATCTTTACAAAATTCTGTTCATGGAAAAATTGTCAATTCCCTGGAAGACTTAAAAGGCACTTGGAACGGTTTTTTTCATAAAAAGATAAAAAGGGAAGACAGAATTCTGTAGTTGCCTGAAAAAATGGCAGAAGGTAGTGGAACAAAATGGTAAATACATTGTTCAATAAAGTTCTTAGTGAAAATGAAAAATGTCTTTTATTTTTACTTAAATAAGGTGAAGGAACTTTCCTGCCAACCAAAAATATTTGGCCAGCCAATATCTGCCAAAAGTAACCTTTCTTTAGTAGTTGGGAGGAGGAAACAAAAGTGGGGAAGCAAGAAAAAAAGGTTATACCTGGAAGCTGGTCACTAGAATTTAGACCAAAACTCAGATTGAGACTGCTAATCAATTGCTAAAGTAAGCAACCGATTAATGTGTACTAAGTTTTATGCAGAAGGAAATGACAACCCACTCCAGTATTCTTGCCTGGAGAATCCCAGGGACAGGGGAGCCTGGTGGGCTGCCATCTGTGGGGTCGCACAGAGTCGGACACGACTGAAGCGATTTAGCAGCAGTAGCAGCAGCAGCAGCAGCAGCAGGTTTTATGATAGGGACTTCTATTTGCTAATATTAGTTTAGCCTAGTAAAAAGAATTATTTTTACTTTAAAAAGATAAATATAGTTTTACTATGAAACACGATGGTCATCAGACCACTTTGCATAGTCCATGGATTGAGATTGAGCTCAAACTTCTTCTTTCCGTGTGGTAGACTATCTCCACTTCACACAAAGAAATACAAAAAAGAAAACTTTTTTGCTCTAAATCCACAAATAACAAGGAAAGACTGGAACACAGTGATCTTGTATCTTAAAAAATATATGACCAGCAAAAAAATAGATATTTCCATTCTAATGGGAAACAACTGAGGAAGTATAGTACCCAATGCTCTGGGAGAAATAAATTTTCCTTCAGCAGGCTGGTGATGCATATCCTACAAAATTAACTACTGTAAAGTTGATCAATAAAGCCAATCTTTTAAATAGATAATTTCTAATTGTAGAGGAAGTATTTATTTCTTAGACCTGGATTATTGAACTCACTTGTAATTAAAAGTAAATCTTAGCAAGAAAACCTCACAAAATTGGTATCTGCTTGGTTGCTTTGTACTATTTATCAGGGCAGAGGAATTTATACATATACACCAATCTTACATGCCCCCATTTGGGAACAATTTGAGACAGTGAAAAGAAAATATTTGGTTAGAAGAAAACACAAATTGTATAAAAAAAAAGCAAAACAAAACACTTTACATTCTGTTCAAAAAGTGCCTGGAGTTCCCTGATAGCTCAGCTGGTAAAGAATCTGCCTGCAATGCAGGAGACCTGGATTTGATCCCTGGGTTGGGAAGATCCCCTGGAGAAATTAATGGCTACCCACTCCAGTATTCTGGCCTGGCCAATTCCATGTCCATGGGGTAGCAAAGAGTTGAACACCACTGAGTGACTTTCACTTTGAAATGCTTTTATATATATGAGATGCAATCACTGCATGAAATTTTTGAGAGCTATAATCTTGATGTGTCTATTTCAGACTAACAAATACTCTGAAGAGTGAAACTACAGTTTTGGACAAAAACTACTTTTGTACTATTTTTGAGCTCATGTTTTAAGTTTGAGTTTATTGTTAGTTTGTGTTTTTGTTTGCTTTGGCAGGTAAAGGTCATTGATTCGACAATAACAGTCTTGGGAAAAATCACAGGTATACATTTAAAAGACTGAAAATAGCTTCATATTACTCTCAGGGTTATTTCATGCCTCCAAAGTTGTCTCTAAATACTAACTCAGGCCCTTTTTCAAATTGTTTGAAAGTCTTTGATCTGGGTATATTTTTTGAAGATGTAATGATTGTGCCAAATAACCTGGCAACAGGAGAAAAAATATCACAAATGCTTAGCTAATTGTTTCTTTGGTCAAACTTATAGCTTGTCCTTTCACCTTGGTATGTTTCAGAAGGAAACTTGTGTAAATAAATCAAAGTCTGTAGGCTCACATGTATAAGAGTGTCTATTTCTCCAACATTCAAAAAATTATCAACTCCTATTAGGAAATATATTTCCCATAAATCTTTCCATTTTAAAAATCAATTTTAAGCATTGGTGTTTTCTAGTCTCATCCTCTAATTTCACTTCCTAGTGAAAATGATTTTTTCTTATCCAGGTTTAGTAAGAGTATGTCCTATGCCATGCTCATGATATCTCTTCATGATGGATTCTAATCCCATAGAAGTAGAATATTTGCCCTTACATCTGCTACTGAAGTTTATCTTTTAATTTAGTGTTTTGTTGTTAATAGCTCAATATCTATCATGGTTTGAGCTATTTTCCAGACATAATTTTTCATAGACCAAATTATATCAGTCATAAATCCCAATTTGAAATATGTTATTAAAAGATGCTGCTACTAATTAGGACTTTCTTTCATCTGTTGAGTTTAGAATTTAAATTCCTAAGAGATATAATATAAAATCAATATTCAATTTGCTGAAATTATGTTCACAAATATTTCTCATTGTGTGTTTTCTCATAAAAATAAGTAATTGCAGCAACTGAGCCACTGAATGCTTTGTTCATCAAATTACCTGTGAGCCCTGCATGTCTCCAGAAGCCTCCCAATCCTCTTGTCAGGGTTAGGTGCTCCTCTGCTGTCACTCTTATTCCCCATGTGGTCCTTGTCACTCTAAATTATAATTGCTTTTTTACTTCTCTGTATCCCCCATTAGACTAACGCTCTTCAAAAGAAGAAATTATGCCTGTTAAATCCCAAGTGTCTGATACAAGTGTTACAGTTTCTGTTTAATAAATGTTTGCATGAAAAAGATTAATATTAGTTAAAGTCAATTAAGAAAATATGTAATGAATTGCATGTGCATGTTCTGCTGTTTTCTGGTACTAATGATTCGCACTCTATGAGAAAATATTATAATTTAACCAACTTTATGGGGGAAAATATAGCTGTTCTCATCTAATTATACAAACAACATTCTTCCACTGAGAGTGTGTCTGTGTTTTTTAAATGAACATTGAATCCTGCCTTGTGGAATTTCTTCAAGTTTGTTAATGGCAGAAAAAAATCAACACAATAATATTTTATCCTCATAGGATTACATTGAAAATTAAATATAGTATATATGTAAGAGTATCTGATACAAAGTAGCATTTAACCATTTGGAGACTTTCTGTTTATTTGTCTTTTAGGTTGTATATTTGTTTGTGTGTGTGTGTGAGAGAGAGAGAGAGCATGTGCATGAATGTTTTTTACTTCCTTTAGAAGAGGTATAAAACAAAGAAGATAATTGACAGGTTTTCTTTAATAAGGAATGTCATTTCTCAGCCTTTGTTATTTTAAAAAATAAAAAATTTTTTTCTTTTTTTTTAAGTAGAAGAATCCTATCTTTAGTTTTAACTTATCTGCCCTAAGTTGATATTAAAGTTGACTGGAAAGTTTAAGGAACAATGCTAATCAAACCCACAGAGAAAATGAAAGGAAGTTGTAACCTTCTACTGTAGCACTTCTCTGGTGGTAATCTTGCCCCTCTTTGTCCCACTTAAACTTATGATAAGGAAAGCAGAAAATGTTCATTAATAAAGAAACCTTGGCTTAGCTTTGAAAGAAAGCTTCTTGGATTAATTTACCTGTCACTGCTAAACTTGTCCCACAAATCATTATATAATATATATAAACATATTTATATATATATATATAATATATATATATATAAACAAACATCACAGATTTTAAAACATACTATAAAGAACAATTTACAAATAAATGTTTTCTAAAATTCAGGACTATGTTCAGTAGAATAGAAATCACCAGAAACTTTTCATGTAGGTATAACTGGGATTTGATATTTGGAGAAATGGGGCCAGTCTCATAAGTGGGGAACCAGTTTTGTTGTGATTTTAGAGGTCTATTTTAAAGACTTCCCTGTCCTGAAATAGCTCCCACGCTGGTACTTGAAACCCCTATTAGATATCTTAAGCCCTAAAGATTTTGGTCCTCACATTTTCCTATTAAATTGAAATTGCTTTACAAGATGTAACACCATAGGAAGCATCAGCTAACACCTGATCAGGGATTGCTTTCCAATCTGGCAGACAGCTAATTAAGTGAGATAGTCCCTATAGGAAAGTATATTGAAAATAGGGTGCCATAAGGGATACTAACCGAGAAGAAGGAAGCTAAAGAAAATTTGGGCAAATTGAAATTTATTCTAGGAATATGTGTATTGGAAATCAACAGCATTTTCTTTCTCACTCACTGAAGTACTGATATTTAGTCAGGGACAAAGATCAGAATGATCTAGGGGTATTAAACAATGTTTTAAGTCCTCCAGTTTGTTGAATGCATGAGAATCTATGGTGGATAGAACTGGTCTATCCAGGTCTGCATATTTAAAATCACTCCAGATTATTCTGTTGTATACACCATTGCCATAAGAAGTCAGCAAGGTAACAACTTTGGGCACAGTTTCATTCAACAAACATTCATTGGAAATTTACTACATAGAAGAAACAATGTTGAGGTAAAACTGGTGAAAAAGATATGAGTTTTATTTTCAAGGAGATCATAATCTACCAGAAATAATAAATAATGAGGAATAGACATGCAAGGCATAATCAATTTAACTCAGTTGAGTCGCTCAGTCATGTCTGACACTTTGCGACCCCATGGACTGCAGCATGCTAGCCCTCCCTGTCCACCACCAACTCCTGGAGTTTACTCAAACTCATGTCCATTGAGTCTGTGAAGCAATCCAACCATCTCATCTTCTGTTGTCCCCTTCTTCTCCCACCTTCAATCTTTCCCAGCATCAGGGTCTTTTCAAATGAGTCAGAGAATTTGAAACTCAGTGAGTATTGGAGTTTCAGCTTCAACATCAGTCCTTCCAATGAATATTCAGGACTCATTTTCTTTAGGATGGAATGGTTGGACTTCTTGCAGTCCAAGGGACTCTCAAGAGTCTTCTCTAACACCACAGTTCAAAAGCATCAATTTTTCAGCCCTCAGCTTTCTTTATGGTCCAACTCTCACATCCATACATGACTACTGGAAAAAACATAGCTTTGACTAGATGGACCTTTGTTGACAAAGTAACGTCTCTGCTGTTTAATATGCTGTCTAGGTTGTTCATAACTTTTCTTCCAAGGAGCAAGCATTTTTTAATTTCAAGGCTGCAGTCACCATCTGCAGTGATTTTGGAGCCAAAAATAAAAATAAATAAATAAAATCTGTCACTGTTTCTACTGTTTCTCCATCTATTTGCCATGAAGTGATGGGCCCAGATGCCATGATCTTTTCTGAATGTTGAGTTTTATGCCAACTTTTTCACTTTCATCAAGAGACTCTTTAATTCTTTATCGCTTTCTGCCATAGGGTGGTGTCATCTGCATATTTGAGGTTATTGATATTTCTCCTGGCAATCTTGATTCCAGCTTGTGTTTCATCCAGTCCAGTGTTTCTCATGATTCACTATACACATAAGTTAAATAAGCAGACTGCAATATACAGCCTTGATGTACTCCTTTCCCTATTTGTAACCAGTCTGTTGTTCCATGTCCAGTTCTATCTGTTGCACTTAACCTGCATATAGATTTCTCAGGAGGCAGGTCAGGTGGTCTGGTATTCCCACCTTTTTCAGAATTTTCCACAGTTTGTTGTGATCCACACAGTCAAAGACTTTGGCATAGTCAATGAAGCAGAAATAGATGTTTCTCTGGAACTCTCTTCCTTTTTTTGATAATCGAACTGATGTTGGCAATCTGATCTCTGGATCTTCTGCCTTTTCTAAAACCAGCTTGAACATCTGGAAGTTCACGGTTCACGAATTGCTGAAGCCTAGCTTGGAGAATTTTAAATACTACTTTGCTAGCTTGTGAGATGAGTGCAATTATGTGGTAGTTTGAGCATTCGTTGGCATTGCCTTTCTTTGGGATTGGAATGAAAACTGACCTTTTCCAGTCCTGTGGCCACTGCTGAGTTTTCCAAATTTGCTGGTGTAATGTGTGCAGCACTTTCACAGCATCATCTTTTTGGATTTGAAATAGCTCAACTGGAATTCCATTACCTCCATTAGCTTTGTTCATAGTGATGCTTCCTGAGGCCCACTAGACTTCACATTCTAGGATGTCTGGCTCTAGGTGAGCAATCACACCAGTGTGATTATCTGGGTGTGAACATCTTCTTTTATATAGTTTTTCTGTGTATTCTTGCCACCTCTTCTTAATATCTTCTGCTTCTGTTAGGTCTGTACCATTTCTGTCCTTTATTGAGCCCATTTTTGCATGAACTGTTCCCTTGGTATCTCTAATTTTCTTGAAGAGATCTCTAGTCTATCCCATTCTATTGTTCTCCTCTATTTCTTTGCATTGATCACTGAGAAAGACTTTCTTATCTCTCCCTGCTATTCTTTGGAACTCTGTATTCAAATGGGTATATCTTTCCTTTTCTCCATTGCCTTTTGCTTCTCTTCTTTTCACAGCTATTTGTAAGGCCTCCTCCGATGACCATTCTGCCGTTTTGCATTTCTTTTTCTTGGGGATGGTCTTGATCCCTGCCTCTGTACAGTGTCAGGAACCTCTGTCTATAGTTCTTCAGGCACTCTATCAGATCTAATACCTTGAATCTATTTGTCACTTCCACTGTATAATCATAAGGGATTTGATTTAGGTCCTACCTGAATGGTCTAGTGGTTTTCCCCACTTTCTTCAATTTAAGTCAGAATTTGTCGGTAAGGAGTTCATGGTCTGAAACACAGTCAGCTCCCAGTCTTGTTTTTGCTGACTGTGTAGAGCTTCTTCATCTTTGGCTGCAAATAATGTAATCAATCTGATTTCAGTATTGACCATTTGGTGATGTCTATGTGTAGAGTCTTCTCTTGTGTTGTTGGAAGATGATATTTGCTATGACCAATGTTTTCTCTTGGCAAAATTCTGTTAACCTTTGCATTGCTTCATTCTATACTCCTTGGCCAAATTTGCCTGTTACTGTAGATATTTCTTGACTTCCTACTTTTGCTTTCCATTCCCCATAATCTACTAATTATTATAAAATTTTTGCAATGTGGAGGAAATGCATTACTTTTGTAGAAGGCATTCAGAAAAAGCTTCCTGGAACACATGTCCAGCTCTTTTCCTGATTTCCCTTCCCTTCCTTTGATCTCTCACAAAGGACTCTCACAGTGATCTAAACCATAGCCTCAGTCTCTTTTGTGTCTCTAAACTGTATGGCTTAACATCACAAGTATCCTCAGCAAAACATTGGGGTGGGATGTGACCCTAGATTCCAGTCACTTTCCTTTATACTTTTTCATGGGATAGGGTACACAAACATTTGACCCCAGGATCTTGGGTTTCTTTCTTTTTTAAATCATTTTATTGTTTATACCATAGTCATATTTGAATGGCAGAATTGCCAAAAACAACTGTGCTTTGTACCATTTATTCAAGAATTTTTTTATTTTTTTAAGAAATTGTTCCCATGACAGACCAGACAGAGACCTATTATTCAAAGAAAAATAGGTGAAGCTTTTCATAAAGCTTGAGGAGAGGAATTCCACAATAACTAACACAAGAATGGCTGTAGCAGTCTCAGACAATGGTGCCGAGGTGTGTGAACAGATAGGAACAAAGGGTGCTTCAGCAGCAGCTGGTCTACGTATGTTGGCCTGAGACCACTGCAGCTTCCTAAAAGGGATTTCTTAATATGTTTGGTAAGGGGATCACTTGTAACAGACATATAAGTGAAGTAGGGTAACACTTGTGCAGAATAAATTCTACAAGTTCCTGGGCAGGTTTTACAGATTTCATCAGTGATTAATGAGTTGTTTAATTATGACTCTTCAAAGGCAGATCCCATAAACAGACATTCAAGGAAATTTAACAATCGGTGAATCAATTCTAATGAGGTGGATGAAACTGGAGCCTACTATACAGAGTGAAGTAAATCAGAAAGAAAAACAGCAATACAGTATACTAACACATATTTATGGAATTTAGAATGATGGTAACGATAACCCTGTATGCGAGACAGCAAAAGAGACACAGATGTATAGAATAGTTTTTTGGACTCTGTGGGAGAGGGCAAGGGTGGGACGATTTGGGATAATAGCATTGAAACATGTATATTATAATATGTGAAATGAACCACCAGTCCAGGTTCGATGCATGATACAGGATGCTTGTGACTGGTGTGCCGGGATGAACCAGAGGGATGGTATGGGGAGGGAGGTAGGTGGGGGGGGTTCCAAGATGGGGAACATGTGTGCACCTGGGGCGGATTCATGTCAATGTATGGCAAAACCAATACAATATTGTAAAGTAATTAGACTCCAATTAAAATTTTAAAAATAAAAAATAATAATTAAAAAAAAACAACTGGTGAAATTCTTAAGCCAAAAAATAAATAGCCACACATACCAGACCTACACACCATGAATTAAAATGGTGTCATGTTAGGCCTTCTGGAAGAACCAGAGTAGGAGAGGTTATTCAATCAGAAGATCTTCATCTTTCTCTTGAGCCAGGAGATTAGCAGCCTCTGTCACTTCTCCAGCTGCCCTCCCTTGCTCCAAGTCCTTATCAGATTTTTCCTTGAGAATCTTTTTATTCGCCTGTATTTTCTTTAACCTGTAGAACTCTTCTCCCTCTCTCTCATCCAGATTTGTGATGATATAGGAAAGGGTAGGTTCAATCCAGGGAATGATGACATGCTCAATGGCATTTACATGCCTGTTGATTATCTTAATAGCTTTATCCAAAGTAACAAAGGAAGTTTGCAGTGAAGCCAGTTCCACCAGTAGTTCCACTGCTTTGGCATAATTCCTCTTCAGTTTAGTCAAACTATTCCCCACCTCAGGCTAAACCAGTCAGTTCATAACTGTCAGATCCTTCATGGTAATGTTCAAACACTGGCAAAGGAACACCTGTTACATTATCTTTCTTCACTCTAATCTTCTCTTGGGCTGCATTTACATTTTGGATGTATTATATTTGGGGTGTTTAAGTCCCTTGCTGTGAACTTGGCCTCAGAAAGTGAAAAGGCAGCTTCTCTGATCACTTCACCCATCTACATTTTAGTCTCTATTATTATCTTCTTAAGGATCTGTCGAAAGAGTTAAGGCATTAGATTTCTTCTTTGTTCATGAAGTTTCCTCCTATCTGTACTCCCTTTAACGGAACCTTCATGATGGCCTGTGCCACTCGTGAGGGAAAGATTTCAGTTTACTCTTTGCCTGACATTCTGAATATGACTGGCTTGGATTTCTGACTGGGTAACCGTGGCTGCAACAACCCAACCACTGAGTCTTTCTAAACCTGAGTCAGCTGCTTGTGTCACATGAGTCTCTCACTATGCTAAGAGGCAGCCAGGATATGCCGTCTTCACTTCTGTTTCCTGTTGGTACCGATCAGATCTTTAGCTTCTACTGCAGCACTTACACCACACCAGTGTATTTACTTAGCCAACTTGCAGAAGGCTCCCTAAGGTGGAAAGCAGTATGCTGGGCTCTGAAAAACAGGAGTGTATAAAACCCCATCCTTAATCTGAGGAACACATGACCTACAGATAATGGGATGTAGGTTTTAGGTTCTGAGTTCATACTGTCCCCTTGCTTGTCTCACTTTAAGAGTGAACTTCTGTGACATCAGTCCAGTCATCTGTCCTAATCTTAGTCTTCCCACAGGCATAACTGTGGGCATTAGAGTAGATTCTGTAAGGACTAATCACTTGTTCCTAAATTTTACTGGCTACAGTTCTGTTTCATTTTGGCATTATTCATAGAGACCTCTAAGTACTCCCCATGCAAATATCTCCTCAGTGTGAATAATGACAGGTGGATCAGTGGAGTAGACAAGGATCACAGACGTCTAGAGTATATGAAGGCAACATTTTAATTTGCGGTATAGCCAAGATTCTAGCAAGATGTCATTTGGAAGAAATTAGTTTATCTCTGAACAAAGACTAGCAGACAGTGGAAGAAAAGTATAACCCTTAATATGTTCCACTCCTAAGTTTTCCCAAAATCTCTACAGTATACTACAGTTGTATCAGTTTAGCCACCCTGCAAATGCTCTGTATTTGCAAGCATTTTGCAAGCAGCTATGAGTGTTTAATTTTGGGATAATGTCTTCTCGATGTGCTAACCCCAAGAGTATTTTGAACAGACTAAATGTGAATTATTGGTTGTAAAAAGAAAATTTGGCTGCTTCAAATCGTGTCTGTCTGTAACTGAAGACATGACAATGTTGAAACTCAAGGTCATGTCTGTGCAATGAAAGCCCATAAGGGCTTTGGCAGCAGGACTATCAAGGGAGATGTGGGTAATAATTAATCAGAAACTGCCATCATTAATTAGATACAACTTTGCAAACTGTTCTACATTTTATCAGCAGCACCGTATGGCAGAGATATGTTTATATAAAAAGTTAAAATATCTTGATTTAACTTTTTGCCATTTAATTTCTGTACCTCAATTTCATTGTCAGTAAGAATAAGTAATGCTCATTTTTGAGCTATGAAAGATATCCTCTTACATTTGTTTATAAAAGTACTACTTAATAAGTATTTTAACATACATTGTGTCTATTGAGACTCACAACTGTATTTTTTAACCAAACAGGGGAGATTTGTCCTTTTTCTTTTTTTGGGTAATCAGTTTCTCAGCTGTAAAGGTGACTAACCAACAAAGTGCAGTTTCTTAGTGTCAAGATTATTGACTCAAATACTGGTTTTATACTTCTTAGTTCACTGTTTGCATCATTAATGATTATCTTGCTTGTCATTGGAGGAAATCTTGACCCAAACTATAATAAACTAAAGTGAAATTGCTTAGTTAAATCGACCTGGAAAGAATATGGTTAATTCTGGCTTTACCGACAGCAGCTTAAACCAGGTAATGTAGATCCTTATCTTAAGACCCTTTCCTCTATTTCATCATCAAGTTGATTTCCTTCAGGATAGCAAATTGACTTGAGCAGTTCCAGTCTCCTAAACTGGAACTACTCATTCCAAAGAGAGTGAAAATTTTCCTTTTCAGAAGTCCCAGCAAATGTATTCTTTGATCAACTCTGTTCTGTGTTACTGAACCCAATTATTGTAGAGTGTGAGATGGATAATCCAATTGGTTTAAACCAATACACCTGTTGGAGAAAATTCTATTCACAGATGAGAACTAGAGGCATAATTTGTCGCAGAAAGTTCAGGAAATTGTTTCCAGTATGAGAGAATTGATGTTGAGACGGAAATTCCTTCTGTAGGGTTCTCTATCATCTAATCCCCCAACCACAGACAATGCCAACTATTACCTCCTGGAATGAAATCATGCATTTATGTGAATCCATGTTTTAAACACCAGGCAAACATCAATAATATCTCTTGTCTAGTTATGCTGTTAGTTCCCTCAAAAACATCCCCAATTATGTGGATGGCTGGGAGTTCTTTACCCTAACTTGTTCACCAAAAGTCAGTGAGATTTTCCTCCAAGCAAGTTTACCACAATGTTTAATTATAAATGTTTAATGTTCAATTATATGTTTGATCATAAAATAAAAATGAGGAAATATTTGCAATACTTCTGAGTGACAAGGTTCTTAAATGTTGGGAGATTAGATTGCTATCTGAAATAAAATTTTAAAAAGTTTCTAATTCCATCTGATTGTGTCTGTTTCTTTCTTTGACCTTCTTTCCTTTCTTCTCATCTTCCTCTAAAGTCTTTTCCTATCATCCTTCCATCAAACAAACAGATATTAAAGGTTTTCTAAGTGTGAGGCACTGTACCATAGCACAGCTGAGAAAACAAAGATAAAGTCAGAACTTTACCTTTAAGGGCAAACAGACAAATGCACAGATAAATATAATTTAGTCAGATAAATACTATGAAAAGAGATGGTGAGTATTATATGGACAGTCTCTCTGCTATCGTCAACTGACCTACTCAAGGAAGACTTTTCTTGCTTGTTTTCCTATCTTTGTCTAATCAGTGTTCTTTCTGTGTTCCCAAAGAGCCCTGATCATTCTTCACTTTATATCAGTGTTTTAATTTTCTCCTTTTCTTGGATAATGGTAGCCCTATCAGGACTAAAACCAATTAGAGACCATGAACTTCATAAGGACAGATTCCCAAGCATAATTTGGAATCAGTAAAGGGTGCATATTTTTCTAAAATTTCTCATAGGAATTAGGGATTGTTCTGATCCAATCATGCTTTCTCAGGAAGACAGACTATTATTAGGGGAGGAGCAAGTGTGAAGTCAGCAGTCTAGCATTCATGCCCAGAAACTTATGCTCATTGATTGATGATTTGTGAACAAAACACTAGCCCTCCCTGCACACTCTTTATACGTTTCTCCCCGTCACACATACACAGTACCAGTAGTTCATTTCTAATACATGAGCTACCTGGCTAGAAAATCAAACATCAAACCTAAAATCAAAGATGAGAAAATTGCTGAGAGGGTAGCTACCAATTGTATCACCATAAAAAAAAAAATCAAGAGGTAAATGTGTGAAATGGTGGATACGTTAATTACATAATTGTGGTAATCTTTTCACAATGTATACATATATTAAACATCAAATTATATGCTTTAAAATAAGCAATTTTGTCAGTTCTACTTCAAAAAAAACTGAGGGAAACAAAATGGGATTTGACTATTTTCAATGGCTTTTCTTTTTCACATACAATATGAAGTTAGATAAAATAATCTCTAAAGCCTTATTGAAATCTAATCATTCTATATGAGATTTAGAAAGATTTAATGGTAGCAATTTAGGAAGGAGTGAATATTGATCATGGTTCTAAATTGTACTGTCCTGTTTGCATTACAGTATACTGCAAGTCAGAGTCACTGTAAAATCACTAGAGAAGACATAAATAAGTTTGCCCATTTTACTCAAATGTTTGATACATGTTTTCTTTCTGAGGAAATACTTTTTTTCCTCGAAAACAGTATTGTATTTCCTAATCATCTGCCTGTACACAATACTTATAATGGAATAATTGCCATATTTTAGCTACAGTTAATAGGCTTTGCTTAGAGAAATGTATTTCTTCATGTGAATATTTATTCACTTTTACTGAATTAAAGATTACCCTCTTTAATGTACATGCCTGTTGAAAATTATTTTCCTTTTTAAGAGGTGCAAGAATATTAATGTATTCTTCCTTAAATTTACTCTTTCTCAGTTGTACAGTCATCAACATTTTTTGATGGTTTGAGATTTATCCTTCAGCTAAGTTCAATTTAGTCGCTCAGTAGTGTCCGACTCTTGGTGACCCCATGAGTCACAGCACGCCAGGCCTCCCTGTCCATCACCAACTCCCGGAGTTCACTCAGACTCATCTCCATCGAGTCGGTGATGCCATCCAGATATCTCATTCTCTGTCGTCCCCTTCTCCTCCTGCCTCCAATCCCTTCCAGCATCAGAGTCTTTTCCAGTGAGTCAGCTCTTCTCATGAGGTGGCCAAAGTATTGGAGTTTCAGCTTTAGCATCAGTCCTTCCAATGAACACCCAGGATTGATCTCCTTTAGAATGGACTGGTTGGATCTCCTTGCAGTCCAAGGGACTCTCAAGAGTCTTCTCCAGCACCACAGTTCAAAAGCATCAATTCTTTGGCAATCAGCTTTCTTCACAGTCCAACTCTCACATCCATACGTGACCACTGGAGAAACCATAGCCTTGACTAGACGGAATTGGTTGGCAAAGTAAGGTCTCTGCTTTTTAATATGCTATCTAGGTTGGTCATAACTTTCCTTCCAAGGAGTAAGCGTCTTTAAATGTCATGGATGCAATCAGCATCTGCAGTGATTTTTGAGCCCCCCAAAATAAAGTCTGACACTGTTTCCACTCTTTCCCCATCTTTTTCCCATGAGGTGATGGGACCAGATGCCATGATCTTAGTTTTCTGAATGTTGAGCTTCAAGCCAACTTTTTCAACCTCCTCTTTTAGTTTCATCAAGAGGCTTTTTAGCTCCTCTTCACTTTCTGCCATAAGGGTGGTGTCATTTGCATATCTGAGGTTATTGATATTTCTCCCGGCAATCTTGATTCCAGCCTGTGCTTCTTCCAGCCCAGCGTTCCTCATGATGTAATATGTATATAAGTTAAACAAACAGGGTGACAATATACAGCCTTGACATACTCCTCTTCCTATTTGGAACCAGTCCCTTGTTCCACGTCCAGTTCTAACTGTTGCTTTCTAAGCTGCATACAGGTTTCTCAAGAGCCAGGTCAGGTGGTCTGGTAATCCCATGTCTTTCAGAATTTTCCACAGTTTGTTGTGATCCACACAGTCAAAGGTTTTGGCATAGTCAATGAAGCAGAAATAGATGTTTTTTGGAACTCTCTTGCTTTTTCCAAGATCCAGCAGACATTGGCAATTTGATCTCTGGTTCCTCTGCCTTTTCTAAAACCAGCTTGAACATCTGAAAGCTCACAGTTCATATATTGCTGAAGCCTGGCTTGGAGAATTTTGAGCATGACTTTACTAGCGTGTGAGATGAGTGCAATTGTGCAGTAGTTTGAGCATTCATTGGCATTGCCTTTCTTTGGGATTGGAATGAAGACTGACCTTTTCCAGTCCTGTGGCCACTGCTGAGTTTTCCGTTTGCTGGCATATTGAGTGTAGCACTTTCCCAGCATCATTTTTAGGATTTGAAATAGCTCCACTGGAATTCCATCACTTCCACTAGCTTTGTTCGTAGTGATTCTTTCTAAGGCCCACTTGACTTCACATTCCAAGATGTCTGGCTCTAGGTGAGAGATCACATCATCATGATTATCTTGGTCATGAAGATCTTTTTTGTACAGTTCTTCTGTTTATTCTTCCCACCTCTTAAAATCTTCTGCTTCTGTTAGGTCCATACCATTTCTGTTCTTTATCGAGCCCATCTTTGCATGAAATGTTCCCTTGGTATCTCTAATTTTCTTGAAAAGATCTCTTGTTTTTCCTATTCTGTTGTTTTCCTCTATTTCTTTGCATTGATCACTGAAGAAGGCTTTCTCATCTCTCCTTGCTATTCTTTGGAACTCTGCATTCAGATGCTTATATCTTTCCTTTTCTCCTTTGCTTTTTGCTTCTCTTCTTTTCACAGCTATTTGTAAAGGCTCTTCTACTGTGTGCAGGAATCCCTTAGATGAAATGGAGTAGCCATTATGGCCAACAAAAGAGTCCGAAATGCAGTACTTGGATGCAATCTCAAAAATGACAGAATGACAGAATGATCTCTTTTCATTTTCAAACCATTCAGTATGACAGTAATCCAAGCCTACGTCCCAACCAGTGACACTGAAGAAGCCGAAGTTGAACGGTTTTATGAAGACCTACAAGACCTTTTAGAATTAACACCCAAAAAAGATGTCTTCTTCATCATAGGGGACTGGAATGTAAAAGTAGGAAGTCAAGAAACACTTGGAGTAACAGGCAAATTTGGCCTTGGAGCATGGAATGAAGCAGGGCAAAGGCTAATAGAGTTTTGCCAAGAGAATGCACTGGTCATAGCAAACAACCTCTTTCAACAACACAAGAGAAGACTCTACACATGGACATCACCAGATGGTCAACACCAAAATCAGATTGATTATATTCTTTGCAGCCAAAGATGGAGACGCTCTATACAGTTAGCAAAAACAAGACCAGGAGCTGACTGTGGCTCAGATCATGAACTCCTTATTGTCAAATTCAGACTTAAATTGAAGAAAGTAGGGAAAACCACTAGACCATTCAGGTATGACCTAAATCAAATCCTTTATGATTATACAGTGGAAGTGAGAAATAGATTGAAGGGACTAGATCTGATAGATAGAGTGCCTGATGAACTTTGGACCGAGGTTCGTGACATTGTATAGGAGACAGAGACCAAGACCACCCCCACGGAAAAGAGATTTATCCTTATGACCCTCTTAAATTCCAAGTGTCAACCATTTTGACGGACATTTACTTCTTCCAAAATACCACATCCCCTTGTGTCTCTATGAGAACAACTTTTGTGCATACTTCTCTGTCTGCATAAAACATTCTATCTCCCCACTTATTAGTCTCTCAAATTTCTTTTCAACATTGAGAGTCATCATAAGTACTACTGCTACTAAAAAGTACTACTTCTTCTAGGATTCGCCCATAGAATCCCTTTTGAATCTCTCATGAAATTTCCACAGTACTTTTCTTTTCTCTCAAAATTTTGTATTGTGATTGTCTATTTATTTGTGTGTACCTTCTTGGCCTAAAATCTGATTTCATGAGAACAAACATGGTGTCTGTTTCACAGACTTCAGCACAGTCCTTGGTACATCATAAGTACTTGTTGGGTATTTGTGATATGTATAAATAAATGAATGTCATTGACTAAGTCCTAGTTAACCGAGCACATCCAAACATGATTGATTTACTCTTGATTAGTAGATTATGATTGAAATCCTCTATGTGTGTGTGTGTATGCTCAGTTATGTCAGCCTTTTTGTGATCCTATGGACTGTAGCCAGTGAGTTGTCTCAGTTAACTTGATTTTTCAAGCAAGAATACAGCAATGGATTTCCATTTTTTCCTCTAGGGAATCTTCCTGATCTGGGGATCTAACCTGTGTCTTCTGAGCCTCTTGCATTGGCTGGCATATTCTTTTCAACAGAGCCACCTAGGAAGCTTGAAATCTTCTATAGAAAAAATATATAATTGACTAATATTTCTCTTAATTTATACTTTAGAGTATAAAGGCTTATTATGAGAATATACAAATATTTTCTCTTCATAGTCTATATCACATCTATTTTTTTTCTTTAAAATAAAATATGGTTTGTGCTTTTCCCTTTGTGCATTGAGTCCATTTTTCCAACATGCTTTATTACAGAAGGATAATATTTCCTTCATCTTATCCTCTAAATCTTGAGAACTTTCAAATCATGACTGCAAAATTCATGATGAATAGTTAACAGCTGATAAATAATTCACTTCCATAAAATTTGTAAGCCTATGATGGTCCTACAAATGAGCAAGTCTGATGTTATCATACTTTTTGGATTTTAGTAACAAATATTATCCTATGGTCAGGTTATTTTTCAGTCCATCTAGATATTTTTTTTCTGAAATAAATATATGCAGGGTATGCACACAAACGTTTGTTTTCATGGGTTGCTATTGAATGAATGTCTTTGTTTTGTTCACAAATATAGCTCACATTTTACAAAGGCTTACCACTGTAAAAACATTGAAATGGCTGCAATTTGATTCTGAAGAATTAAAAATTCATACTTTTCTGAACTTCCATTAAAATGAACACATGAAAAATTACTATCATCAAAAGATTTTTCTTACTATGGACATTTATTAATGGAATCTTAGTAAAAACATATCACTTCCAAATAAAGCTATAGGTTAAACTAGACTCCCCAGGTTTAGTCAAAAGAACTCCTTTCTGGAAGGAAAACTAAAGGAACTGAGTTAAAGAAAAAAAAAAAAAAGAGATATAAAGATAACTAAATAAATTAAACTTTGAAATAATGAGATATAAAAACACTATAATATTTCATTTTTCATTAGATCTAGTTATTTAAAAACATCAAAAGCCTTAACATATGAGTTTTTTTTTAACTATTAGACCTCTTTAATAATTTAAATAAACAGAAATGATCATGGTATTCTCAGTTATGTGTTCATTCAGCAAGTAATTTTTGAGTACCTTCTCTGGTAATGTAGATGCTGGAGATAGATCAGTGAACAAAAATAGCAAACCTACAATATCTACTTTTTCCCTTTGGTCATACCTTTTACCAGTCAGACATTTATTTTGTGTACAGATTTTCTTACACTTTTACATTAAAAATAGCTTTTTTTTTTAAAAGAATGAGATCTATTTGTTGGACATATGTTAAATTAAGCTTAACCTTAAAATTGATTTCCAATATCCATTAGGTGCAACAAATACTGTTTGATTTCACTTGTATGAGTCACCTAGAATAGTCTGATTCATAGACTCAGAAAGTACATTGGTAGAGGCCAGGGGCCTAAGAATGGAGGAGGTGGGGAGAAGGAGTGGGGAGTTGGTGTTTAGTGGGAACAGAGTTTCTGTTTAGGAAGGTGGAAAATTCAGTATATGGATGATAGGGAGAGTTGCACAACAATGTGAATGTACTTAGTGCCACTGAACTGCACAGTTAAATATGCTAAAATAGTATGTTTCATATGATGTGATTTTGCCACAATAAAAGAAATTTTAAAAGTGAGAATCCTGTAGTATTTATTTTACATGTAGTCAACACAATGCAAATACAATGAAAATGCATTCCTGATTATTTTTATGCTATGGTAATGTTTTATGAGGGCAAGGGGAGCATCACACACTAATTATTATATTTTCTTATTTTCAAAACAGAATTCAGAGCTTTCAAGAAAGTATGATAGTAACTAACATCAGATGTGCTTTCTTTTGCCTAATAAATTATATTAAATGTGTGGTTAAAACAACAACAGCCCTTCCTTCCCAAACTAAATGTTTTACATTTTTTGAAAGGCAGAATCAAAAATATTTTCTAAAATCAATGCAAATTAATTTTTAAATTTTCAGTATTTCATAAAATTTTACTTTTCTTAAAAAAGTATTTATATTAAATTTCCTTTTGCAAATAGCCTGCTACGTATATTTTTGCTGTCTAAGATGTCTCTATAAACAGATGTCTTTTAATCAGTGGGCAAAGAATTTGAAAACATGTTAAGAAATTAACTATTTTGAGAAATCACATAGCGATAACTTAATCTTACAATACATGCTTTTGCATTTACTTTACATTTTTAATTGAATTATATCTGATTTATAATATTATATTTGTTTCAGGTATACAATGTAGTAATTCAATTTTTGTATATTATATTTTATTTAAAATTACCCTAAAATATAAGCTATATTCCCTGTGCTATATAATGTATTCTTGTGCATACTTGTGTGCCAAGTCACTTCAGTTGTGTCCGACTCTTTGCAACCCTATGAACTGTAGCCCACCAGGATCCTCTGTCCATGGGATTCTCCAGACAAGAATACTGGAGTGGGCTGCCATGCCCTCCTCTTGTCATCTTTCCAACACAGGGATCAAACCTGTATCTCTTATGTCTTCGGCATTGACAGACATGTTCTTTGCCACTAGCACAGTCTGGAAAGCTTGTAGATTATTTATTTTATACACAGTATAAATTATTTATTTTATGCATAATACATATGTAGTAGTTTGTCCGTTTACTCCCCTACCTCTACTTTGCCATTCCTCCTTCCCTGTTCTCAATGGTAACTGCTAGTTTATTCTCTAAATCTATGAGTCTGTTTCTGTTTTGTTATATATATATATATATATATATATATATATATATATATATAAATATTTAATTCCACATATAAGCAATAATATACATTATTTGTCTTTCTGTAACTTATTTCTGGCATATTTTAATTTAACAAAATTTTTGCCTTATAAACATTTGAGTGCCAGAATTACTATACTGTTGTTTGTTTAACCAAGAAATAAGTATTTTAAAGTATTTTCTTAAGTTTTCACTTTATAATGAAACACAAATAATATAACTCTTTGAAATAAATAATATGATTGAAGGTTGGAATGTTCTTATTCAGAGTTCTTTATGTGCATTTCACATGCTCACTGTGTGGCTCATATCTTATTAAAAGTAGACGAGAGAATCAAGTAAGAAGTCTATATCCTAAATAGAACCACCTTCAGACTTCAGTTTTAAACACTACATTTCTATGGCTTACTCACTTTTTTTTAAATTTCACAACTTTAAGGGACAAGAAATGCTAAGAACACACAGAGTTTCCAAGTCAGCAGCAATGAGGATCATGGAAATCCATCATACTTATCACTAGGTTTTTGCCTGGTCATGATTTAATGGAAAAAGTTATCAACAATCCAAATGTATTAGACAAAACTAATTTCCATCAGTCGATCCTAAAGGAAATCAACCCTGAACATTCATTGAAAGGACTGCTACTGAGGCTGAAGCGCTAATACTTTGGCCACTTGATGTGAAGAGGCAAATTATTGGAAAATATCCTGTTGCTGAAAAAGATTAAAAGCAAAAGGACAAGGGGGCGGCAGAGGATGAGATGATTAGGTAGCATCACTGACTTAAAGGACATGAATTTGAGGAAACTCTAGAAGATGGGGGGCTTCCTAGGTGGCACAATGGAAAAGAATCTACCTGCCAACACGGGAGAAGCAAGTCACAGGTTTGGTCCCTGAGTTGGAAAGATCCCCTGGAGCAGGAAATGGCAACCCACTCCAGTATTCTAGCCTGGAAAATTCCATGGACAGAGGAGCCTAGTGGACTAAAGTCCAAGGGGTCACAAAGAGTTGGACATGACTGAACACACACAAACTAGGAGATAGTACCCAAGATGGCAGAGTAGAAGACTGTGCAGTCATCTTCTCCTGTGGGAAAACAAATTTGCAACTATGTGCTGAACAACCATCAATAGGAGAGTGTTGGATCCCACCAAAAAATGATACCCTGAATCCAAGGGTAAAGGATAAGCCCCAGCAAGATGGCAGGATGGGCAAAATCCTGTTTAGAATCAAACCTTATACCTGTCAAAGATGCACAGAGGTCCCCCCAAAACACTGTGGACACGAGGAAAGGAGCAGTGACTCACAAAAGAGGCTGAGCCAGACCTGCCTTTGAGTGTTTGAGTGTCTCCTGCAGGGGCACGGGTCATCAGTCGCCTGCCATGAGGACAGGGGCTCTGGATGCAGTGGACCTGGGAGGTACAGTGTGTGGTATAAGTCCTCTTGGAGGAGGATGCCATTAACCCAACCATAGGCTGAACAGATGACCCACAAATGGGAGAACAATTGCAGCAAAGAAGTTCTTGCAATTTTGTAAAAGTTCTAGGGTCTGCAAAAGATTTCCCAACTTGAGGACCTGCCAAAGGAACTGAGAACCCCCAGGGAATTTGACTTTGAAAGCCAATGGACTTGATTACAGAACTTCCACAGGACTGGAGAAACTGACTCTTGGAGGGCACAAACAAAACCTTGTGCACACCAGGACAAAGGAGAAAGGAGAAGTGACCCCAAAAAAGCCTGAACCAGACTTGCCTGGGAGTGTCCAGGAGTCTCCAGTGGAGGCATGGGTCTATAGTCAGGGGCATTGAATACAACAGTCCTGGGAGCTGTGGTTGGTGAGATTACTCCTACCATAGATTGGCCTCAGGCCAAACAACAGGGAGGGAACACAGTCCCACCCATCAGCAGATAATTGAAATAAAGATTTAGTGAGCATGGCCCTGCTAACCAGAGCACGCACTTATTTACCTCACAGCCAGTCCCTTCCATTAGGAAGCTTCCACAAGCCTCTTATTCTCATCCTTCAGAGGGAAGACAGAATGAAAACCACAATCACAGGAAACTAGCCAAACTGCTCATATAGATCACAGCTCTGTTTGACTCAATGAAACTATGAGCCATGCCCCGTTCAGTTCAGTTCAGTCACTCAGTTTTGTCCGACTGTTTGCAACCCCATGGACTGCAGTATGCCAGGCCTCCCTGTCCATCACTAACTAAGAGTCTTCTCCAACACAATTCAAAAACATCAATTTTTCAGTGTTCAGCTTTCTTTATAGTCCAACTCTCGCATTCCCTTTAGGGCCACCCAAGACAGATGGGTCATGGTGGAGAGTTCTGAAAAAACATGGTCCATTGGAGAAGGAAATGGAAAACCACTTCAGCATTATTGCCTAGAGAAGCCCATGAATAGTATGAAAAGGCAAAAAGATATGACACTGGAAGAAGAAGTCCCCAGGTCAATAGGTGCCCAATATGCTACTGGAGAGAGGAGAAATAGCTCCAGAAGGAATGAAGAGGTTGAGCCAAATTGGAAACAACTCCTAGGTGTGGATGTGTCTGGTGGTAAAAGTACAGTCCAGTGCTATAGAGAACAAAACTCTATAGGAACCTGGAATGTTAGGTCCACGAATCAGGGTAAATTGAAAGTGATCAAATAGGAGAGGCAAGAGTGAATATTGACATTTTAGGTAATGGACAGGAATGCCTACTACTGTGGGCAAAAATCACTTCAGTGAAATCGAGTAACCCTCATAGTCAACAAAGGATTTGTTGTATCCAAAATGCAGTCGTTGGGTGCAATCTTCATAATGAAGAGTGATCTTGGTTAGCTTCCAAGGCAAACCATTCAGTATCATAGTAATCTAAGTCTATCCCCTAACCTCTAATGCCAAAGAAGCTGAAGCTGAACAGTTCTATGAAGATCTACATGACCTTCTTGCACTAACACCAAAAAAAAAGATGTCCTTTTCATCATAGGGGACTGGAATGGAAAAGTAGGAAGTCAAGAGATACCTGCAGGAACAGGTACAAAATGAAGTACAGCCAAGGCCAACAGATTTTAGCCAAGAGAAAGCACTGGTCATAGCAAACACCCTCTTCCAACAACATAAAAGATGACTCTACACATGGATATCACAAGATGGCCAATACTGAAACCAGATTGATTATGTTCTTTGCAGCCAAAGATGGAGAAACTTTATACAGTCAGCAAAAACAAGACTGAGAACTGACTGTGACTCAGATCATGAACTCCTTATTGCATAATTCTGACTTAAATTGATTAAAGTAGGGGGAAAAACTAGGCCATTCAGGTATGACCTAAATCGAATCTTACAGTTATACAGTGGAAGAGACAAATAGATACAAGGGATTAGATCTGATATACAGGTGTCTGACTATGGGCAGAAGTTCACAACATGGTAATCAAAACCATCCCCAAGAAAAAGAAACACAAGAAGACAAAACGTTTGTCTGAGGAGGCCTTACAAATTAAGAGAAACAAAAAGCCAAGGAGACGAAAGATATATCCATCTGAATACAGAGTTCCAGAGAATAGCAAGGAGCTATAAGAAAGCCTTCCTCAGTGATCAATGTAAAGAAATAGAGGAAAACTATAGAATGGGAAAGGCTAGAGAAATCTTCAAGAAAATCAGAGATGCCAAGTGAACATTTCATGCAAAGATGAGCACAATAAATGACAGAAACAGTATGGACATAAGCAGAAGGTGTTCAGAAGAGCTGACAAGAAAACACAGAAGAACTATGCACAAGAGATTTTAATGACCCAGATAACCATGATGGTGTGATCACTCACCCAGAGTTAGACATCCTGGAGTGTGAAGTCAAGAGGGCCTTAGGAAGCATCAGTTCAGTTCAGTTTAGTCGCTCAGTCATGTCCGACTCTTTGCGACCCCATGAATCACAGCACACCAGGCCTCCCTGTCCGTCACCAACTCCCAGAGTTCACTCAAACTCACATCCATTGAGTCGGTGATGCCATCAAGCCATCTCATTCTTTATCGTCCCCTTCTTCTCCTGCCCCCAATCCCTCCCAGCATCAGAGTCTTTTCCAGTGAGTCAACTCTTCGTAGGAGGTGGCCAAAGTATTGGAGTTTCAGCTTTAGTGTCAGTCCTTCCAATGAACACCTAGGATTGATCTCCTTTAGAATGGACTGGTTGGATCTCCTTGCAGTCCAAGGGACTCTCAAGAGTCTTCTCCAGCACCACAGTTCAAAAGCATCAATTCTTCGGCAATCAGCTTTCTTCACAGTCCAACTCTCACATCCATACATGACCACGGGAAAAACGATAGCCTTGACTAGACGGACCTTTGATGGCAAAGTAACATCTCTGCTTTTTACTATGCTATCTAGGTTGGTCATAACTTTCCTTCCAAGGAGTAAGCGTCTTTTAATTTCATGGCTGCAATCAGCATCTGCAGTGATTTTGGAGCCCAAAAAAATAAAGTCTGACGCTGTTTCCACTGTTTCTCCATCTATTTCCTATGAAGTATGGGACCAGATGCCATGACCTTAGTTTAGGAAGCATAACTGGAATCAAAGCTAGTAAAGGTAATGGAATTCCAGCTGAGCTATTTCATATCCTAAAATGTGATGCTGTGAAAGTACTGGACTCAATGTGCCTTCAAATTCGGAAAACTCAGGAGAAGCCACAAGACTGGAAAATGTCAGTTTTCATCCCAATCCCAAAGAAGCGCAATGGCAGACAATGTTCAAACTAACTCACAATTGCATTCATTTCATGCACTAGCATAATAGTGCTCAAAGTTCTCCAAGTTAGGCTTCAATAGTACATGAACTGAGAAATTCCAGATATTCAAGCTGAATTTAGAAAAAGCAGAGGAACCAGAGATCAAATTGCCAACATCCATTGGATTGTAGAAAAAGCAAGAGAATTCCAGAAAAAAGCATCTACTTCTGCTTCATTGACTACACTATAGCTTTTGAGTTGGATCATAACAAATTGTGGAAAATTCTTCTCGAGATGGGAATACCAGGCCACCTTACCTGCCTCTAGCAACACCTGTATGCAGGTCAAGAAGCAACAGTTAGAGCTGGACATGGAACAACACACTAGGTCCAAATTGGGAAAGGAGTACATCAAGGCTGTATATTGTCACCCTGCTTATTTAACTTATATGCAGAGTAAATCATGAGAAATGCCAGGCCTGATGAAGCACAAGCTGGAATCAAGACTGAAGGGAGAAATATCAATAACCTCAGATACACAGATGACACCACCATTATGGCAGAAAGTGAAGAGGAACTAAAGATCCTCTTGAAGAAGGTGAAAGAGGAGAATGAAAAAGCTGGCTTAAAACTCAACATTCAAAAAAACAAAGATAATGGCATCTTGTCTCATCACTTCATTGCAAGAAGATGGGAAAACAATGGAAACAGTAACAGATTTTTACTTTTTGTGCTCCAAAATCACTTTGGATGGTGACTGCAGTCATGAAATTAAAAGAAGCTTGCTGCTTGGAAGAAAAGCTATGACAAACCTTGAAAGCAAATTAAAAAGTAGTGTCATTATTTTGCCAACAAAGGTCCGTACAGTCAAAGCTATGATTTTTCCAGTAGTCATGTATGAATGTGAGAGTTGGAGCACACAGATGGCTGCGCTCCAAAGAACTGATGCTTTCGAACTGTGTTGGAGAAGATTCCTGAGAGTCCCTTGACTACAAGGAATTCAAGCCAGTCCATCCTAAAGGAAATCAGTTTTGTATATTCATTGGAAGGACTGATGCTGAAGCTGAAGCTCCAATACTTTGGCCACCTGATGTGAAGTGTTGACTCATTGGAAAAGACCCTGATGCTGGGAAAGATTGAAGGCAAGTGGAGAAGGGACAACAGGATGAGATGGTTGGGTGACATCACCAACTCATTAGACATAAGTTTGAGCAAGCTCTGGGAGATGGTGAAGGACAGGAAAGCCTGGCGAACTGCAGTCCATCTGGTTGAGAAGTTAGACACAAATTATTCACTCAACAGTAACAGTAGTAATTGCCATCAAGCATCCATTAAAACCCTTGGCTGCCACTCTTTCAAAAGATGTCCTTTGCATGACTTCTTGTTTTAGAGTATTTCCTGTCATGATTCTATGGTAAATTGCTAAGGAATCCTTCCTCCCTAAGACTCATTCAGATTTCATATGAATTCTCTCCAGAAGAAGAGGTAAAAATTCTTATTTTTATACCTTATCTCTTCTGACAACTGGTTAAATCAGAGAAAAAGATGCATGGTTATACCATTTTCCCATAAAATTAATTATATTAGAGATACCTGTTGATTATCACTAAGTCAATCATTTAACAGTTATGAAGTTTGAAATGTATTTAGTTAAAGGAAAATTGTGTTTACTAAATGAAAAAAAATTATATGCTAAATCAAATTGAACATTTTTTCAATCATATAAACCAAGCTATATGTGAATTTGGCTCTTGAAAATGTTCTAATCATCCTTGCCCTTTCATTTATTTTCACTTTTGCCTATTCTTGACATAAGCTACATAGCAATTTCCACCCACTCACACCCCTGACTTCCTTTCAAACTGCTTCAAGGCATCTTTTCCAATAAATCTCCTGTTGAAATCTAAATTCATTCTGACCACTGCTATTTTGTATTTCCACAGAACTTTATATCAAAGTCAGAAAGAGGTTATCCCAGGCTTATTTTAATTATCTTTGTTTATATAATCATGTCTGAACTTCTAAGTATATAATAGACTCATGAAGGTCAGGAAGTCTCTTTCAATTCCATTATTTATCCAATTATACCTTGAACAGAATTGTATAAACACCAAGACAGCAAATAACTTCTCAATTAACATGCATTAAATTGTTAAACTCTCTTTTTAAGATAATGAAACAAGAACACAGGATGTATGAAACATATTCTTAAAAATTTATTTAGACTCTGACCCCCAGAACAGAATCAGGGAAATAAAGTCAAAGAGGGGGTAGGGGCTCTGACTTCTGCAGAGAAAAACAGGCCTAGGAAGACATAGTATCTACTCTGCTATATCCTGCTAGGCTGACTTTACTAATACAAATCAGTTCAGTACAGTTCAGTCGCTCAGTCGTGTCTGACTCTCTGCGACCCCATGAATCACAGCACTCCAGGCCTCCCTGTCCATCACCAACTCCCGGAGTACACTCAAACTCATGTCCACAGAGTCAGTGATGCCATCCAGCCATCTCATTCTCCGTCGTCCCCTTCTCCTCCCACCCCCAACCTTTCCCAGCATCAGAGTCTTTTCTAGTGAGTCAACTCGTCGCATGAGGTGGCCAAAGTACTGCAATTTCAGCTTTAGCATCAGTCCCTCCAATGAACACCCAGGATTGATCTCCTTTAGAATGGACTGGTTGGATCTCCTTGCAGTATAAGGGACTCTCAAGAGTCTTCTCCAACACCACAGTTCAAAAACATCAATTCTTTGGCGATCAGCTTTCTTCACAGTCCAACTCTCACATCCATATATGACCACGGGAAAAACCATTGCCCTGACTAGACGGACCTTGGTTGGCAAAGTAATGTCTCTGCTTTTTAATATACTATCAAGGTTGGTCATAACTTTCCTTCCAGGGAGCAAGCATCTTTTAATTTCATGGCTGCAATCAGCATCTGCAGTGATTTTGGAGCCCCCCAAAATAAAGTCTGACACTGTTTCCACTGTTTTTCCATCTATTTGCCATGAAGTGATGGGACCAGATGCCATGATCTTTGCTTTCTGAATGTTGAGCTTCAAGCCAACCTTTTCACTCTCCTCTTTCACTTTCATCAAGAGGCTTTTGAGTTCCTCTTCACTTTCTGCCATAAGGGTAGTGTCATCTGCATATCTGAGGTTATTGATATTTCTCCCAGCAATCTTGATTCCAGCTTGTGCTTCTTCCAGCCCAGCGTTCCTCATGATGTACTCTGCATATAAGTTAAATAAGCAAGGTGACAATATACAACCTTGACGCACTCCTTTTCCTATTTGGAACCAGTCTGTTGTTCCATGTCCAGTTCTAACTGTTGCTTCCTGACCTGCATACCAGATGGTCAACACCGAAATCAGATTGATTATATTCTTTGCTACCAAAGATGGAGAAGCTGTATACAGTTAGCAAAAACAAGACCAGGAGCTGACTGTGGCTCAGATCATGAACTCCTTATTGTGAAATTCAGACTTAAATTGAAGAAAGTAGGGAAAACCACTAGACCATTCAGATATGACCTCAATCAAATCCCTTATGATTATACAGTGGAAGTGAGAAATAGATTTAAGGGACTAGATATGATTGATAGAGTGCCTGATGAACTCTGGACGGAGGTTCGTGACATTGTACAGGAGACAGGGGCCAAGACCATCCCCATGGAAAAGAAATGCAAAAGAGCGAAATGGCTGTCTGAGGAGGCCTTACAAATAGCTGTGAAAAGAAGAGAGGTGAAAAGCAAAGGAGAAAAGGAAAGATATAAGCATCTGAATGCAGAGTTCCAAAGAATAGCAAGGAGAGATAAGAAAGACTTCCTCAGTGATCAATGCAAAGAAATAGAGAAAAACAACAGAATAGGAAAAACAAGAGACCTCTTCAAGAAAATTAGAGATTCCAAGGGAACATTTCATTCAAAGATGGGCTCTATAAAGGACAGAAATGGTATGGACCTAACAGAAGCAGAAGATATTAAGAAGAGGTGGCAGGAATACACAGAAGAACTGTACAAAAAAGATCTTCACGACCAAGATAGTCACGATAACGTGATCACTGACCTAGAGCCAGACATCTTGGAATGTGAAGTCAAGTGGGCCTTAGAAAGCATCACTACGAACAAAGCTAGTGGAGGTGATGGAATTCCAGTTGAGCTATTTCAAGTCTTGAAAGATGATGCTGTGAAAGTGCTACACTCAATATGCCAGCATTTGGAAAACTCAGCAGTGGCCACAGGACTGGAAGAGGTCAGTCTTCATTCCAATCCCAAAGAAAGGGAATGCCAAAGAATGCTCAAACTACTGCAGAATTGCACTCATCTCACACGCTAGTAAAGTCATGCTCAAAATTCTCCAAGCCAGGCTTCAGCAGTATGTAAACCGTGAACTCCCAGATGTTCAAGCAGGTTTTAGAAAAGGCAGAGGCACCAGAGATCAAATTGCCAACATCCGCTGGATCATGGAGAAAGCAAGAGAGTTTCAGAAAAACATCTATTTCTGCTTCATTGACTATGCCAAAGCCTTTGACTGTGTCGATCACAATAAACTGTGGAACATTCTGAAAGAAATGGGAATACCAGACTAATACAAATAGCAGGCACTGATAGGAGGGATCAGAGATGTGGAGGAATGGGGTCTGATGGATTACTATACACATGAATTCTTGGCACTAAGGTGTCCTTGTGTGTGTGAGCCAGTAGAGTGTATCTGCTGAGCATCAACTGGCCCAGGTTGGTGGGCCAAATGTCCCTTCAACATTAGGGGGTGAATTACATCTATCTAGATGTTGTGCTCGAAGAAGGTGATGGCACCCCACTCCAGTACTCTTGCCTGGAAAATCCCATGGATGGAGGAGCCTGATAGGCTGCAGTCCATGGGGTCACGAAGAGTCAGACACCACTGAGCGACTTCACTTTCACTTTTCACTTTCATGCAGTGGAGAAGGAAATGGCAACCCACTCCAGTGTTCTTGCCTGGAGAATCCCAGGGACGGGGGAGCCTGGTGGGCTTCCGTCTATGGGGTCACACAGAGTCGGACATGACTGAAGCGACTTAGCAGCAGCACAGCAGCAGATGTTGTGCTAACATATGGGGAACTATTGATGATCTTGCCTTCTTGGCTACCCTTTAAGTGAAAGTCACTCAGTCGTGTCCAACTGTTTGTGACCCCCATGGAGTGTCCATGGAATTCTACAGACCGGAATACTGGAGCGGGTATTCTTTCCCTTCTCCGGGGGATCTTCCCAACCCAGGGATCGAACCCAGGTCTCCCGCATTACAGGCACATTCTTTGCCAGCTGACCTACAAGGGAAGCCCAAGAATACTGGATTGGGTAGCCTAGCCCTTCTCCAGTGGATCTTGCCAACCCAGGAATGGAACCAGGGTTTCTAGCACTGCAGGTGAATTTTTTACCAACTGAGCTATCAGGGAATCCTGATAGGGCTCTACATAAAAAGTATAATTATTTCTCTATCATGCATCTGAAAAAGAGCTACTTTTTCTTGGCAAAGACTAAGAACCAGGAACCTCCCCTTATTTCTCAAGAGAAGACAGTTCTGAATCCCATTTACTTTCAGCCCACAAGAAGGAAAGCCCACAGAAAGGCTTCTGTGTACTCCTGCATGAATGACAACTTCTTAGTCCCTACTCTCAGAAGTTAATAATAAACACCCACTCATGCTGAGGAATGGTCTGTTGTGAAGCGCACACACTCAGTTCTGTCTGACTCTTTACAACCCCATGAAATGTAACCTGCAAGGCTCCTCTGTCCATTGGATTCTCCAGGCAAGAATACTGGAGTGGGTTGCCATTTCCTACTCCACGGGGATCTTCCTGACCCAGGGATTGAACTGGCATCTCTTACATCTCCTGCACTGGCAGGTGGATACTTTACTACTGAATCACCTGGAAAGCCCCCCCTAATATAAATGGGATAGTATAAATAGACAAAAGGAATTAACTCCTTATTTAAGGGACTCATTTATTTGAAAAATAGAGATCAACCTGAGAAATTGCAGGAGGTTATTTTCTCTGAAGGAGGTTTAATAGGAGAGAATTTTAGCCCCAAAGGAAAAACAAATCTATATTTCAAATTTTTAAGAGAATGCAAGAAGTTTATTACAAAAGAACTATCTGGGAAATATATACACATAGCTATATGTATATATACATGTAGATATATTGTGCACAATTGTTTGTTGCTGTATACACACACATATCATTTCTACAGTATACATATATGAACTGTGTACAGTTGGAGAAGGAAATGGCAACCTACTCAAGTACTCTTGCCATGAGATTTCCCATATATACCATCTGTACATGCATGTATAACCCAATGTATAATTTGAAAAACCAAAGGAGAATGATAGCAGAATAGATAATTTTGAAATAAAATTAATAGTCTAGAATACCAATAAGGATAAATTTTAACATTACTGCTATGGACTGAACCGTGCTGACCCCAAATTGCTTTGTTTATGCTTTAACCCTCACTGAGACTGAATTCAGAAATAGAATTTTTCAAAGAGATCATTAAGGTTAAATGGGCTCCAAATACAATAATTAGTAGCCTTACAAGAAGAATAAAAGATCTCTCTCTCCATCATGATTGCCATCTATAACGCAAGAAGAGAGCCCTCACCTGATATTGATCCCTGATGGAACTAAATCATGGCGGTATCCCAATCTTGGATGTCTATTCTCCAGAACTGTAAGAATATCAATTTCTGTTGTTTAAGCCACCCAGTATCTGGTATTTTGCTATGGAGGCTTAATCTAAGACAGCTGAGCAAGTTTTTTTTAAAAAACTGTAAAGTAAAACTGAAAGCTTAAAAAAGAAGGAAAATATATCACTTTACTCTTCGGATTATAAAACTTCCAGAAGGAAAGAGAGGACCAAATGAAGAACATGATCTCAGTTAGATAGCTCATCCCTACAAATTAGTTTAATGGCATAAGATGGCATCTAAAGGAAGCAAACATGGGCTTGCAGTGGAGAAGCCCTTAGGCATTGAGAAGAGGTACATAGCACCCCCATTCCAGCTATTCCTGTGTCAAAAGTCTCTTACTTTAAGCTCTAAGAATTTTTTGCTGTTTATTAAAAATGTAAGCAATGTGGGTTTATGGAGTTCTCCAAACTGCTTTTGTGAGGTAGGGGCAATAGCATTGTTGGATATAGTATACCAAATGAATTTTGTTTTAAATTATTTAAATCACATTTAAATATGTGACTTAATCTTGTTGATTGACATATTTTGTTCAACCTTCTGATGATTTTGTACATTAAATTAAGAAAAATGCTATGTTTAAATATTAAAACACGCAGAAAGTTTTGATCAGGTTAGACAATGAGCATTATTCATATCTAATAAAATTTCTGTTTGATCACTGTAGTATATGTTTTTAGCTTATTTTGATAAAAAGAAGTTGAAGTAAGACCCTTGTTATCTTAACATTACTAAGCATTCTCTGCTCAAAAATTTCCAATGATTGCCAGTCATGTGCAGAGAAAGATACAAAGTCCTCCTATCACTCCTGGGCTCTGCACAAGCCAGTGCCCCACTCAAGGTCTCTTTGACTTTATCTTTTCTTTCTATCTGTCTCAACCACGTGATTCCTATCACATGACAGGTATGTGCTTGCCTCAAGCCTTTGAACTGGCTCTTCCAAAGCACAGATATTCTTCTCTAAGTCATACACATGTCTTTACACACAATCAGATTGTTAGATATGTCTGTACTATCCTGTTTCAGTTTAGACACATCTCCATAGATGTACTCTTTATCTCCTGCCCTGCTTTATTTGTGCCAGCTTCCATTATACCATTTAATTTACTTACTAGGCCAATAGACTCTTAAAGTGGCTCCTAGGATCACAGCATTCTGATGTTCACTTACTTTTCATGTTTATTATTTATCTCTTCCAGTTACATAGTAAGTTCCATGAAGGCATGACATATTTTCTAATTTTTAGTCTGCTTTATTTAGAGTACTTAGCATACTTTGTATAGGAAACAAATATTTGTTGCATTAACTTGTCTAATTGTTTCTTCTGTATTACTGTCTATGCTGTGATTAGAAACATCTGAGCCCAAAATTAATAATGCCTAGTTGACAAAAAATCCCATATTTTGACATATGTTATATTTTGATTGGGATCTATTACTAATTTATGAATATCCAAATTTTCCCCAAAGTCCATTATGAACTTTATAGAACAAATACTGGTGAGCTTAAAAATAAAAAAAAACATGTAAGTTTAAAAAATGAAATTAAAAACCAAAACAGGAAAACAAAGATGAATCACACTTATCCAGCTTCTTTCTCCCATATATGTCCAGTAAAACAAAAGGAAAATATGATCAGTCACAGAGGAATATGGTCAGTAAACTATCAGGCAGTAGTTTGTACTGTTGCCCTGTCTCTTATAAGGGAACAAGATGGCTGGATGGCATCACCGACTCTGTGGACATGAGTTTGAGTGAACTCCGAGAGTTGGTGATGGACAGGGAGGCCTGGCGTGCTGTGATTCATGGGGTCGCGGAGAGTCGGACACGACTGAGCGACTGAACTGAACTGAACTGATAAACATTTTCGGTTGTCACAAATCAGGGAGAGCTGTTACTGGTATTGAATATGCCTGCAATGCAGAAGACCCAGGTTCGATCCATGGGTTGGGAAGATCCCCTGGAGAAGGGAATGGCAATCCATCCCAATATTCTTGCCTGGAGAATTCCATGAATAGAGGAGCCTGGCAGGATACAGTCTATGTAACCATAAAGAGTGGGACATGACTTAGAGACTAACACAGAACAACAATGGGCAGATGATAGGGCTGCTGCTAAACAGCATTCAATGCACAAAACACACAGTGAAGAACTACAGGAACCAAAACGTCAATACTACTTGGATTGAGATGCCCTTGTATGACAAAATGAAGGTCATTCTATAGTTATAGGACAGCCGCACTTATGAATTTTATAGTGGAGCTCAAATCAGCAATTTTTCAACCAGCATCAAACAGTAACAGAGACACCTTCAAATGAACTGGGCCACTGAGGGAAGATGCATGGTGGCATCAGAGGCATTTGGTGCTCCACATGCACTGTTACTCTCACTGTCTGTTCCTCCTCAAGTTTGGGCTCCTGGCATTGTTACTCCACTTCTCTTGGTTTCCAAAATGTTAGTCCACAGTGGGTTTGCTTCACATCTTGATTAATCTTTAAAATAATTATATTAAATTGTCACTTTCCACATTTATGTATCTGAGTATAAAGATATGGATTCTCTGCTTTCATTTAAGGTTTAATTAAAAAATGGTAAAAGCAGTTTGCCCCACTCAGCAACTCTCTTCTTAGCTATAGGGACAGCTGGCTGCTTTTATATATAGCATGGGTTCGTGAATGAAGTTGCTCATGACAAGTTTGCTTTTATTCACTGTCAGTGCCTAGAGCCAAGGCTGGGACTTTTACCAGGGACACAGAAGTAGTGATAGGGATTGTCCAGGGATTATGTTCAGAATTAAAGATTTCTAAAACATAATTCTTTCAGTTCCATTTATGAATGCTACACAGAAAGTAACAGAACTCCTGGGTTGATTTTTTTAAAGCGTATCTTTTCAATGTGAATTTAGCAAAAACTAACCACATACATTAGGCAAATAAGACTTTCACCTTTGAAATACTCTAACATTCATATTTAAATAGAATGAGAACTGATTAATTTTATTCTTAACCAACACATGTGGCAAGGGCCCACACTGTTTCCTATTAATAATTTGCTTTTAATACAGTCAAAATTTGAAGTTCCCTTGACTGAAATCTCAGGTCTAGTGATTCTGCTGGTCTCCTCTCTTATAAAATCACTATAAATATAAATCTTTATTATTTTGTGTGCTTAGTGAATTTATCTGTAAATATATTGTAGTGGCAAAATAAAATATAATAAAACAGTCAAAGTAATAAACAAAGCCATTTTTAAAATAATAAAAATAAGCAACCCTTTAATGGAGCAAAAAAAGAAAAAAAAAAGATGTGTTATTTTTTGGGTGAAGAAGATTCGAACAGAGTTCTTTTTTTTTTTTTGACCATGGTAAAGTAACCATTGAATTGGGAAAAAAAATAAATTTCTTTGAAAATCAATATGAAATGCATACATTTTTAGAAAAATTAAAACAACTAGACAAAATTATCCCCAATAAAGAGAGAAGTCTAAAAAGGCCCATTACCGAAGAAATAAAGTTGTTGAAGAACACAAACCCAAACCTAACAAAAACCTAGGTTCAGTTAGTTCTATAGAAAATTGTTCCTCATGACAAAAGAACTGATGGATAGCTTGTCTCCAAAACACAGTCTTCTGGAATGGAGAATTATAGAGGCTTTCTTGATAATGCCACACACACACACACACACCCCAAATCAAGGATCCTCACCATCTACACTATGTGTGCATGCTAGGTTGCTTTGGTCGTGTCCGTCTCTGTGCGACTCTATGGACTACAACCTGCCAGGCTCTTCCGTTCAAGGGATTCTCCAGGCAAGAATGTGTGTTGCCTTGACCTCCTCCCCGGCATCTTCCTGATCCAGAGATCAAAACTGCATCTCTTACATCTCCTGCAGTGGCAGGAGGGTTCTTAATTGCTGAGCCACCAGGGAAGCCCCATCTACACTACTACCTAGATATTATTGGAGGTATTATCAAATCCAATTAGAAAGCGATGAGAACCATAAGAACTTGAAAGACAGATATAAATAAACCTATTTTTTTTCAGAAGATATTATTGTGGATCGAGAAAACTGAAGAGTCAATAAAAAATGTACTTCAATGAGATAATTGAGCAAAGTAAAAATTTATAAAATCAACACAAAATTAATAGCTTTTGTATTAAAATAGCTTGTTACAAGATATAATGGAAGAAAAGAAACTACATTTAGTATAATTCTCAAAACAGAAGACATTCAGGTAAAGGTTATAAAAGAAGTCTAAACCCTATACTTTTCAAGAAATGAGAAATTGACTTAGTACAAGTTTAATTCCAATACTTTGTGCAAATGGAAAGATATACTTTACTCCTGAATACAAGACATTAACCTCATAAAAATGAGTGACCTCCCCACTTTATAAATTTGATATGTTACTTAATTAAGTTACTCATTTTAAAACTGAAATTAAAATGAATAGAGTTAGAATAGTCAGGAAATACCTTATTGAAAGGGAGGAATCAAGCCTTTGGATATTAAAATATATATTTTCTAAATTAAATCACTGTCTCAGACACATAGACCAAAGTTAAAGACTGCAAAATGTGGGAATAATTGTCAGTGTCTTAAAAAGTTAAACACATATTTACCATATGATTTAGCAATTCTGCCACTAGATATATACTCAAGAGAAATAAAATATATATTGTTCCCATCAATACACATGTGTGGATGTTCATAGCAGGGTTATTTTCAGTAGGCAAAAAGTGAATACAATTCAAATGTCTGTAATCTAATAATATCCTTCTCCAGGGGATCTTCTCAGTCCAGGGATTGAACCCAGGTCTCCTGCACTGCAGGTGTATTCTTTATCAGCTGAGCCACAAGGGAAGCCCTTGTAATCTAATAATAAGATTAAAAATGGTGTGTATCCATAAAATGGAATATCATTTGGTAATACAAAAGAATGAAGTACTGATGCATTCTACAAAATGTATAAATCTGAAAACACTATATTTAGTGAAAGAAGTCAGGTTTATTTATATAAATTTTCCAGAAGTGGCAAATATCTGAAGACAGAAGTTTGATTACTGATTTCCTGGGGCTGGAGATGGGAATGGAGAATGCTGGCAAATAGTAACAAGAGATCTTTTTGGAGTGATAAAAATGTTTTAAACTTAGATTTTGATGATGGTTGTGCAACTATATAATTTTACTCCAACATTTCATTGTCTATGCACACAAATATATTTTGTATTTAAGATAGTGATGCTCAAAATGCATTGCTAGTGTTTTCCAGGGAAACTTTGGTAATTTTAGAAACATGTTTGGTTGTCAAAACTGGGCGGGGAGGTGCTTCTGGCATCTATTTGGTAGAGAGGAGGAAAATTGCTAAACACTAACCCAGATTAAATTCTATTTTCTTCAAAAAAAAAGAAAATAGAACTCCTTAGAGAAAGAGTGGATTCCAGGCCTGATCAGGAAATGTACAAAATTTGTTTGGATTAACTTGTTACAGGAGAAAGCAAGGCCACTAAATGTATCAAAGGAATTTAGGAAACAACTGTGAAGAGGCTCAAACTGACCAAAAATAGGAAAACATGAGCATAATTTTGAAAAATACATTATATGAAAGACACAAAATACATTTTAAATCATGAATTTATAATGATACTGGAAAAAAGTCTCATATATCTTCTCAACAAAAGCTTGAGAACTAACCATTTTGAAAACTGAGTGAGTGAGTGAGTGAAGTCGCTCAGTCGTGTCCTACTCTTTGCAACCCCATGGACTGTAGCCCACCAGTCTTCCCCATCCATGGGATTTTCCACTCAAGAGTACTGGAGTGGGTTGCCATTTCCTTCTCGAGAATATCTTCCTGACCCAGGGGTCAAACCCAGGTCTCCCGCATTGTAAGCAAGATGCTTTACCGCCTGAGCCACCAGGGAAGTCCTTGAAAACTGAGAAGTAAAGGAAAAGCATACATTCTGTTCTTCATGTGTAAACTTTAGGATAACCTGGTAGTTCTCAGCTGGGGACAATTTTGCCTCCAGGATAATTTGGCAATGATGTGAGGGCATTTTTTTTCTAGTGACTGAGGGCAGGGTGCTAACAGCATCTAGTAAGAAGAAGCCAGGGATGCTACTAAGCCTTCTACAGTACACAGAACAACTTTTACACAGAATTATCCAGTCTAAACATAGCTCCTGGGTTGAGAAAGCTTAATTAAATTCAAGTAGTTGAAGAAATAGAAATTTTCTTTTTAGAAGTATTCTTGTTGATGTTGAAAATAACTTTCTGCAAACTCTAATAAAGGTGGTGTTGAGCGTTGATCATCAGTGACTGATAATATCGCTTAAACATGAAAGAGCAGGACCATTCACAGTGTTATTGACAGTGAACTAAATTCGTGTTTGACAGGGGAACGTTATAAATTGTACCACCTAGATGTAATTAGCTAAATCCATACTTTGAGAAATTCTACTGAACTGATGTCTCAACTTCTTTATTAAGTAAATTGCAAAGAAACAGCAGGCAGAAGTTGACCCATCAACCATTTCAGGTAATGGAAACTTTTTGGATTGCAAAAAGCAGAAAACATTTACAAGACCATTATGAAGTTTTGAAAAGAAATTGAATAGCTGATTATAATGTTAAGAACTTTTTTAATATTTTATAAGGATGTGACAAAGATACGGTGGTCATAATTTTAAAAACCATTCTTAACTTTCAAGATATTGTTTGAAAGATATTTTTTCAAGATATTGTTACAGAAAAACTATATGATGCTAGTTGGTAGTTAACTCAAAATAATCTAGGATGGAAAAAGAGGATATGTGTAGGAACATACAGGAAACAGTTTGAAGTTATGAGCTCATACCATTTCGTCTATTTTTACATTTTTCTGAAATTTTGCATCATTTTTTAAAAGTCACACGGAAGCTTTGTATTACTGTAGCCATAATTAAGGAGAAAAATCAGGTGATAAAATTTCAATAAAATATTCCATAATGCATATCAACTTGAAACAAAACATTATATATTCTTTAATATAGCATTTAATCATATTGTATACAACTTTGAATATTAATTTTAACTTTCTATTTATATTAAATTATCTCTAAGCTCTATTCATTTTCAGTAGTCATTTTATTGTTAGATAATGGTTTATTAAATAAACATCACTTGTTTAATATACTTTCCAACCCCTACTTATCGTTTAATTTTTTTCTACTTTTCAGTATTATAAATAGTGCTTAAATAAACAGTTTTGCACATAATATAATTTCTCATTCAAACTCATTCATTTTGGGGCATACAGGCCTTGTATAAATCAATCTCTTTGGAATAATTCCCAGAATTTAAATAACATAATATGAATTTTCATCATTCTAAAGATTATTGAGACATAAAGACAAATCACTCTATGCAGAGATTAAGAGAGCATTTGGCAGCCAGTAATTGAACATCCTATAATAATTACTTAAATAAGTGTTTTGTTTGTCTCATATAATATAAAGTTCAAGGCTAGTACAGTGGCACAATGATGTCATCAGTAACACAAGTTCTTTCTGTTCTTCTGTTATGCCATTTTTAGTGCTACCTCATGGTCATGATTCCTTTTCTGTTGCAAAGTACCTAGGCACAAGACTGGAATAGGGTTGAAGGTACAAAATTTCCTTTCAAAGCTTTGTCTTTGCATACAGACAGGCAAGAAATTTATTGTAGAATTCTTCTGACTTCTCATTGGTGAGAACTATGTTGCAAATTCACGCCTGACTAGAAGTTGTGTAGGAAAAGAGAGCGTTTATTTTTATAGCTTCCACGAAAAGGACAAGGTAGTTAGGAATGGCTGCTGAGTAAGTCAACTCATGGTAGATGAGCCCCACATGGTTTAATAATGCCAAAGTGCTAAATGACATCCAATTTCTGTCATTTGCACTTCATTTCTTAATAATTTTGCCTATAAGATGCTGTTTTTAAGTTGTGTTTATTGAACTGTTAATGAGGTCAAATTGTTTTATATTTATTAGTTTTATTCTATCTTTCTTAAGTTACCTAAATAGATATCTGTGTATTTATTAAACAGCACATGTCAACAATTTTTGGATAGGCAGACGTTATAGTGTTTGAGGGAACTGAAAAATTAGAATCAAAAGTTAAATAGCCTGCTTTAGTGTAATACCCCAGCCCTTAGTAATCATGCAAACTTGGCATATTTCTAGGATAGAGCAAGCATTCTTCGTTTTATTTGCTGTTGTTTCTAAAATAAGAGGCCAGTGGAAAGTTGAATTCAAGGAAAATATCTTTGAAACAATGTGTTTTTCATTCACCCTCAGTGAATAGTGCTTCAGCTCTGGGACATTTTATTTTGCTCCTGTGCTTTCAAAAGTACTTCATAATACATCTCACAGTCTAATAAGCTGATATCACCTCACTGTCACTTTAGAAAATGTCAGATAAGCTTCTTAGTACTAAAGTATTAATGATAGACATGAAGTCATCATTCTCCTATAGAATATTTTAATCTTAAACAAGGACCAGTCCTTATTCCAATAGAATATATATTTCACCATGTGTGAAGTTTCTGTTAACAACTTTCTGATGAATAAAATATTATAGCAAAAGGCAAATTTCCAGAAACTATCATATAACACCCTAAAGATGATTATATAAATTGCCATCACTGTTAAAATGAATTTCTTGAGATTGTTTAATAAGAAAATACAACAGAACAGAAGATTTGGGGGGATGAGGGGCATTTAGCTATAAACTTGAGGAAATTCCAACTTTAATCATATACACCCTCTTGGTAAAAGTTATACTGTATTTAGCTATAGACCTAGGAATGACTATAGATGACAGAGTTAAGTGTTAATGAGTCCATTATTAGTGTTGTTTTTATTAAAATACCACAAAGCTCCAGAAGGTGAAGTAATATATTCCTTTTTATTTTTGATGCCTGATATTTTAAATGGAGTATGAAGCATCTTTGAATAACAGTGGCAGATTCTTGAGGATGATTAAGCATGGTGTCTATTAAAAAACTATGTGAATTACAAAAAGATCTGTGCTAAATAAAACTGCACTCATACAGTGAGAAATTTAGCATTTAATAATCTTCAAATATTTTTATTTCTTGAAATATCTTCCTGCTTTTAGTTGTTAAAAGTAACACAGTGTTTGAGAATTAGGGACTAAGTTAAAAATCTTTCAGTTTCATAGACCAATTGCTTACAAGAGCTGTCCATATTGAGTCTTAATTTCCTGTCCTTTTATACAATTCTCAGCTTAGTCATTAATTTAGCATATCACTCTAAGTTGTTCATGATAGTCACCAGTCAAACTCATCTCTTTAAAATTCATTGGCTATTTATCAACCATCATACTACTTGTCTTTTAAGCAGTATTCACTCTTGTTGACATATTTTGTCTTGGCTTCTGGGTCATTTCTTATTTGTTTTTCTTTTATTGTGTTAGGTTACCCATTCTGTGCCTCTTCCTGGAGGTTTAACTTCTCTACTGATTGGAATTTCTCAAGACTCTGTCTAAAGTCTTTCTTCTTTGTACTCTATAGTATTTCCTTAGGTAATCACAGTAATCATTTACATACCAATTGATACATATTATCTATAGGTAGAATTGGTATATCAATCGTATAGATTTATATGTTTAGACCAGATCTCACTGTTAACTCTAGACATCTAATACATTGTCTCCTTAACAACTTCTCTTGGATGTTTCAAAGGTATTGTAATCCCTCGGCATTCTATATATATTGTCGTTGTAGTTTAGTAGCTGTCATGTCCAACTCTTTTGGGACCCCATGGATAGTAGCCACCAGGCTCCACTTTCCATGGGATTTCTCAGGCAAGAATGCTGGAGTGGGTTGCCACTTCCTTTTCCACGGTATCTTCCCAACCAGGGATGGAACCTGCATCTCCTGTATTGGCAGATGAATTCTTTACCACTTGATAGTTTATGGTGAATGATGTCAGATTATCTGAAGATTCTCTGATCTCCGGAGAAGAAAATTTAGCTTTGGGACCAGGGACCAGGCTTAATCTCTCACGAGATTTTGTGTAGCAGAGTTTTATTAAAGTGAAAAGGGGCAGAGAAATCTTCTGACACAGACATCAGAAGGGGGATGGAGAGTGTCCCTGACACTAGTCTTAACAAGGGAATTATATACTTTTTAAATTGGTTATTACAGTAAATCAAAAGAATGTCTCAAGATTATAAAAATTTTGCCAGCCCCACTTCCACTAGTTACATTTTAAGATAACAGGATTAGAATTTAACAATAAAAATTTTACCAGACCCACTCCCATAATATGTATTTTAAGATAACAGGATTAGTCAAAAGGTTTTTAAGGAGAAACTGTCCTCAAGCAGGATACATTGTTATTGTTACATTACAATGTATTGATACATTGCTATAATCCTTACAAAGGAATGTAGGGAAAAAAAAGTTTGTCCTTTCCTCCTCCTTGAGAATTCCAGACCCCTTTCTCCTCCTTGAGAGCCCCAGACCCCTTTCTCCTCCTCGGGGACCCTTGGACTTCTTATCAACCTGGCTCTCACACTGAGCCACCATGGTGGTGATGCTTTAGTCGCTAAGTCATGTCCAACTCTTGAGACCCCATGGACTGTGGCCTGCCAGTTTCCTCTGTCTATGGGATTCTCCAGGCAAGAATACTGGAGTGGGTTGCCATCTCTTTCTCCAGGGTATCTTCCTGACCCAGGAATCAAATCCAGGTCTCCTGCATTGCAGACAGATTCTTTATCAATTGAGCTATGAGAAAAGCCCCCTGCCATATTGCCTTTCAAAATCTGTCTTCTCATATGATAAAATCCCTATGCATCTAGTTATTCAAGTCAGTAATAGAGTCAACCATGACATCCATTCCCTGATCTCTATAAAATTCATCAAAAATCTCAATATACATTAAATGTTATCCAAACTGATTTACCTCTGAATATATCTTTTGCCAATACCATTTTTTCCAAGGTACCATTATCTCTATTTCATGTCTACAGTAGAAACTTAATTCATCTACACACATGTATCCCCTCACCCCCACTGCCCTACACTCAGCTTTCTGCCAGAGCAATACTTTCATCACAGTAACCTGATAATAGTTTTCAAGTAAAATGCTTGTCAGTTTCCCTTTTCTCCTAGAAAGGGAATTACTGGTTGAATTACTCCTGTGTGTGGGCTAAGTCACTTTAGTTGTGTCCAGCTCTTTGTGACCCCATGGACTGTGTAGCCCATCAGACTCCTCTGTGTGTGGGATTCTCCAGGCATGAATACAGGAGTGGCTTGCCAGTTCCTCCTCCAGGGAGTGGATCTCCCTGAGCCAGGGATCAAACCTGTTTCTCCTGCATCTCCTGCATTGCAGGCAGATTCTTTACCACTTAAGCCACCAGGAAGCCCCTACCAATCCTTCACTGAGGTTATCTCCTAGCCCTTTGCAGTTATCTGTTTCCCGGAAGTCTCAGGACCTCTACTTTGAATTATCCTATTTATTAATTTTTATTTATTCTTCTGATCTGATTTATGCATCTATTCTCTTTTCAAATTTATAATTCTGTATTTTGTCATAAAACTATTAAATGCTTGTGTTCCCCATTATTCTTTAAGCTCCAAAACAGCAGGAACCATGTCTTGTTTAATTTACTACTATCACCTGCTTGGAACCTTGTTATTATGTAAGAGGGATTTGTTGAAAAGTAATACATAAATACTTTCATGTCATATATCCCTATCTAATTCTACCTTCATGTATATTTTCCTTTGCTGTGATTCATGGGGTCGCAAAGAGTCGGACACGACTGAGCAACTGAACTGAACTGAACTGAAGACATTTAAAAAGTTAAATATTTTTCTCTTTGGAATACTCTTGTTAAAGTGAAGAAAAAGTACACATTTTTATGCATACTTTTATTCATTCACCAATGCTCTATCAACTTAGAATATAGAGAAAATTCTGTTTTATTGGTTATTTGAAGTTAAAATTCTCAAAGCATCATGAGATAATCAAGCTAGTTATGTAGTTGATTTGCTGATTTAGAATACATTTCACCTTAGATTATATGATATGGCCTGCTACAGGGACAGAACACTCTGTATTTTTGGATATGCAATTTTTACTTAGATCCTAAAACAAAAACTTAGCTGAATGGATGGAATTCTTTGACTATTGGCATATAAAATGATGTTACTTATGTTTAGCATCTTATATGCCATACAATATTTTAACAAGTGTTGAAGATTAGCATAAATCTGTCAGATTTTTCACTTGCCAACTCTGGAAATTAATAATGCCCACATTATTTGTTCAATAACTGTGTCATAAGTAAAGGAAGGATATATATATATATATAAATACCAAAAAATGAAAGACAAAATTTACAATTAAATAAAAATAATTTTTTGCTAAATCCTGTGTTCATGCTCAGTCAGTCAGTCATGTTTGGCTCTTTGTGACCCCATGGACTGTAACCCACTAGGTTCCTCTGTCCATGGAATTTTTCTAGGAAAGGACACTGTGGTGGGTTGCCGTTTCCTACTCCAGGGGATCTTCCAGACCCAGTGATTGAACTTGTGTCTCCTGCATTAGCAGGTGGATTCTTTACCAATGAGCCTCCTGAGAAACTATGGTGTGTCTTTATTTTTATCATTTCACCTTGACCTTTTAAAATTGTCAACAGCAGCTTGCCCCAGCTCATACTTTGATGTATGGAAATCATTCACATAATGTAAGTGAGTAAATATTTCTTTTTCCCATTCTTATGAATAATTCTAAGAAATTTTCTTCATTTTTGAGGAACAGATTCAAAGTAACTTCAGTTATATACCGAATAAGTGATAAAACTGAGAAAAAATGTTGAAGTCGGCCTGTGTAGTATCAACAGGTTCAAGTCTTTTATGGGCTTCCCTGATAGCTCAGTTGGTAACGAATCCACCTGCAATGCAGGAGACCCTGGTTTGATTCCTGGGTTGGGAAGATCTCCTGGAGAAGGGAAAGGCTACCCACTCCAGTATTCTGGCCTAGAGAATTCCATGGATTGTATAGTCCATGGGTCACAAAGAGTCAGACACTACTGAGTGACTTTCACTTTCACTTTGAAAGTTTTTTATTAATGATATAAAGAGGCCAGTAAACAGTGGACAGAACTGAGGCATGGTTTTAAGCAAAGTTTCTTCTCTGAGACTCTTAAGTAAGCAAATAAAGCTGAATTGCAATGGCACCCCACTCCAGTACTCTTGCCTGGAAAATCACATGGATGGAGGAGCCTGATAGGCTGCAGTCTATGGGGTCGCGAAGAGTCAGACACGACTGAGCGACTTCACTTTCCCTTTTCACTTTCATGCATTGGAGAAGGAAACGGCAACCCACTCCAGTGTTCTTGCCTGGAGAATCCCAGGGACGGGGGAGCCTGGTGGGCTGCCGTCTATGGGGTCACATAGAGTCGGACACAACTGAAGCGACTTAGCAGCAGCAGCAGCAGCTCCATGATTAACAGAATCCTTTGAATGTCTTCAAACTCAACATTTTGTCTCAAGACTCTGAAATATTTTTAAGCACATAGTGTGATGCTTAACAAATACATTTTGATTGCCATGAATAAGGAGTAAACACAGTTATGAGAGAAATAACAAAGCTAAATTAGTGCTCTGCTGGGTGGTAAAAGCTAACAATGTAATTCCCCAGGTTTGACAGTAATTTTATTTAAAGATTTTTATAAATAACCTAAAAGTGGGAGTACACAGCGAATTATCCAAGCTCTCGTCAGCAAAGGAATGCTGAGTCAGTGGGAGTAAAGTGCTCAAGAAGCTGTGTGGGATAATGCAAATGGCAACTGAGCTTCAATGTGGGTAAATGTGAAGTAAAGCATTTAAGGAACTGTTCCAGATATGGAATAATAGATTATGAGACACCATTTATGATCCAGGAAGATGATCTAAGAATTACAATATGCTATTTCATTCAAAAATGTTTTGCAAAATAGTCACTCACTGTGGACTCCTTGAAGATGAAAGTGAAAGTCCATCAATCGTGTCTGACTCTTTGCGACCCTATGGACTGGGGCCAGTTGGGTTCCTCTGTCCATGGAATTCTCCAAGCAATAATACTGGAGTGGGTAGATGTTCCCTTCTCCAGGGGATCTTCCCAACCTAGGGATCAAACCCAGGTTTCAGGCATTGCAGGTGCATTCTTTACCAGCTGAGCTACCAGGGAAGCTACCAGTGGACTCCTTAAATGTTGGGAATTCCTTAGAATAAAACAAGTCTACATCTTTATCTTCCTATCCAAGGTAATCTGCTTCCAAATCTTGTTTGGATCCAAAATACATAATGGATATTTCTCAATCTTTTTTTTTTCCCCCCACTATTGTGTTCTTGTTTTTCCTGGCTATCTTTCTATTTCCCTTCTTGGGAAGATAATCCAACTTTCCTTGGAGGGAATTCTCTGTGTTTTTGCCTAAATGTTTTCAGATTATTTGAAGCTACATATGTCTCCAAAGATGCAAGATCAGTACATTATCATCCTGTACCTTGTCCATGCCTATTGGTTCAGGGGAGAGAAGTGACCTTGTTTCAGTAAAGGAGATAGGAGATGTTTGGTGGAGCTTTGGGAGAAGAAAAGCATGTTATATTTTCTAGGTTGTGGTCACATGAAAATATGGATTCTAGCTAATAACTGTTGAGAAAAACCTGAGACTGACAGCAGTCTTGAAATGTACCCTGAAAATGAGACTAAGCCAAAAGAAATACAGAATATTCATGTCTTTGGACTCCATATAAATTTTTAGCAGAAAATAACGATATATTGGAGAAGGAAATGGCAACCCACTCCAGTGTTCTTGCCTGGAGAATCCCAGGGACGGGGGAGCCTGGTGGGCTGCTGTCAGTGGGGTCACACAGAGTCGGACACGACTGAAGTGACTTAGCAGCTTAGCAGCAGCAACGATATATCAGTGAAAAATTATATTTTTCTCTATTTATGAATTGGTTTTCTGTCACTTTCGATGTAAATAAATGTTGATCAATATAGCACACATGGTTACAGTGCTTACACTGTTGTACAGTCAGTCAGTCTGTTCAGTCGTTCAGTCGTGTCTGACTCTTTGCAACCCCATGGACTGCAGCATGCCAGGCCTCCCTGTCCAACACCAACTCCCGGAGTTTACTCAAACTCATTTTCCATTAAGTCGGTGATGTCATCCAACCATCTCATCCTCTGTCATCTCCATTTCCTCCTGCTTTCAATCTTTCCCAGTATCAGGGTCTTTTCAAATAAGTCAGTTCTTTGCTTCAGGTGGCTAAAGTATTGGAGTTTCAGATTCAGCATCAGTCCTTCCAAGAATATTCAGGACTGATTTCCTTTAGGATGGGCTGGTTGGATTTCCCTGCAGTCCAAGGGACTCTCAAGAGTCTTCTTCAACACCAGTTCAAAAGCATCAAGTCTTCAGTACTCAACTTTCTTTATAGTCCAACTCTCGCATCCATACATGACTACTGAAAAAACCATAGCTTTGACTAGATGGTACTATGTTGGCAAAGCAATGTCTCTGCTTTTTAATAAGCTGTCTATGTTGGTCATAGTTTTTCTTCCAAGGAGCAAGTGTCTTTTAATTTCATGGGTTCATTCACCATCTGCAGTGATTTTGGAGCCCAAGAAAATAGTCTGTCACTGTTTCCACTGTTTACCCACCTATTTGCCATGAAGTGATGGGAGCAGATGCCAAGATCTTAGTTTTCTGAATTATGAGTTTTAAGCCAACTTTTGCACTCTCCTCTCTCAATTTCATCAAGGGGCTCTTTACTTCTTCTTCACTTTCCATCATAAGGGTGGTGTCAACTGTGTATCTGAGGTTATTGATATTTCTCCTGGCAATCTTGATTCCAGTTTGTACTTCATCCAGCCCACCGTTTCTCATGATACACTCTGAATATAAGTTAAATAAATACTGTTGTACACTGGTAGGTTATTTGAAGTGCAAACTGCACCTTTTGAAATCCAGCCATAATTCCAATTGAATGTCTATGTTTATTTGAGTGCATGTGTGTGTGATCAGTCACTTCAGTCATGTTCAACTCTGGTTTATTTGAGCATTTCATAACAACGTTATAAATTGCATATTCAAAATTGATCTCTCTATTTTGTCCTCCAAGGTGTGTCGTTTTTCTTATATTATGTATTTTTGGAAGGCAAAATTAAGATATTAATGTTCAATTTTAATGACATTAACATAAATGCAAAGAAATAGAGGAAAACAATAGAATGGGAAAGATTAGAGATATCTTCAAGAAAATTAAAGACACCAAGGGAACATTTCATGAAAAGATGGGCACAGTAAAGGACAGAAAGAGTATGGACCTAACAGAAGCAGAAGATATTAAGAAGAGGTGGCAAGAATACTAAGAACTATACCAAAAAGATTTTAATGATCCAGATAACAATGATAGTGTGATCAATCACCTAGAGCCATATATCCTGGAGTGTGAAGACAAGTGGGCCTTAGAAAGCACCACAATGAACAAAGCTAGTGGAGGTGATGGAATTTCAGCTGAGCTATTTCAAATCTTCAAAGGGGATGCTGTGAAAATGCTTTGCTTAATATGCCAGCAAATTTGGAAAACTCAGTAGTGGCCGCAGGACTGGAAAAAGTCAGTTTTCATTCCAACCCCTAAGAAAGGCAATGTCAAAGAATATTCCAACTACTACACCATTGCACTCATCTTACATGCTAGCAAAGTATTTCTCAAGATTCTCCAAGCTAGTCTGCAACAGGATGTGAACCAAGAAATACCAGATATTCAAGCTGCGTTTAGAAAAGGAGAGGAACCAGAGATCAGTTGCCAACATCTGCTGGATCAGAGAAAAAATAAGAAAATTGCAGAAAGCATCTAATTCATTGACTTACACTAAAATCTTTTACTACGTGGATCACAGCAAACTGTGGAAAGATCTTAAAGAGATGGGCATACCGGACCACCTGATCTATCTCCTGAGAAATCTGTATGCAGGTCAAGAAGCAACAGTTAGAATCAGGCATGGAGAAACAGACTGGTTCCAAATTGGGAAAGGAGTATGTCAAGTCTGTATATTGTCACCTTGCTTATTTAACTTATATGAAGAGTACATCATGAGAAATGCTGTGCTAGATGAAGCACAAGTTGAAATCAAGATTGCTGGGAGACTATCAATAAACTGAGTAGGCAGATGACACCACTCTTATGGCAGAAAGCAACGAGGAATTACAGAGCTTCTTTATGAAAGTGAAATAGGAGAGTGAAAAGTTGGCTTAAAACTCAACACTTGAAAAACTTAGACCATGTCATTGAGTCCCATCACTTCATGGCAGATAGATGGGGAAACAATGGAAACGGTGACAGACTTTATTTTCTTGGACCTCAAAAGCACTGTAGGCATGAAATTAAAAGATGCTTGCTCCTTGGAAGAAAAGCTATGACCAACTTAGACAGCATATTAAATATCAGAAACATTACTTTGCTGACAAAAGTCCATCTAGTCACAGCTGTGGTTTATCCAGTAGTCATGTATGAATGTGACAGTTGGAGCATACAGTTGGCTTAGCTCCAAAGAACTGATTCTTTTGAACTCTGGTGTTGGATAAGCCTCTTGAGAGTCCCTTAGACTGCAAGGAGATCCAACCAGTCTATCTTAAATGAAATCAGTCCTGAATATTCATTGGAAGGACTGATGTTGAAGCTGAAACTCCAGTACTTTGGTCACCTGATGCGAAGAACTGACTCAGTGGAAAAGACCCTGATCTGGGAAAGATTGAAGGTAGGAGGAGAAAGGTTTGACAGGGGATGCAATGGTTGGATAGCCTCACCAACTCAATGGACATGAGTTTGAGTAACCTTGTAAGTTGGTAATGGACTGGAAGCCTGGTGTGCTGTAGTCTATGTGGTCGCAAAGAGTTGGACACAACTGAGCGACTGAACTGAACTGACTTCATTAAGATAAACTTATACATAATTGCCAAAACTTTAGTAGTGTTTTTAACTTTGTCTTTACTTAATCCTGACAGTTAATGAATTATCAAATTAGAAGATTTTAATAATTGCAACTTGGATAGCTTTCATCCCTTCCTATTATCACTACTTTATTTCAGCTATTACTATTTCTTACATTTCCCAATTGACCATGCTTTACATAATGCAGACCCATCCCTCCTAATATTAATTATTGTGATTTTGACAATAAAATGCTCTATTCAGTTCAGTTCAGTACAGTCACTCAGTTGTGACCAACTCTTTGCGACCCCATGAATCACAGCACGCCAGGCCTCCCATTCCATCACCAACTCCCGGAGTTCACTCAAACTCATGTCCATCGAGTCGGTGATGCCATCCAGCCATCTCATTCTCTGTCATTCTCTTCTCTTCCCGCCCCCAATCCTTCCCAGCATCAGAGTCTTTTCCAGTGAGTCAACTCTTTGCATGAGGTGATTCCCTATTTGAAATATTTCGATGGTTTTCCTGGATTTTTGGAATTAATTTTAATTGTTTTATCTAAATCCTTAGGAACTTTATCTTGAATCCTTCCCTATTGTGTTCAAGTCTTTGGTCACATTCCTATGCATCATGCTCCCTGGGGACACTGAACTTCCTGGAGTTACTCAAACAAAGCAAGCTTTCCTGTACAATGTAATTTTGCATTTAAAATTTTTGTTTTGGTCTACCTGGAATGTGTTGCATTCCCACTATTCATAAGCATTTCATCAAGCAGAACTCAGATTTACTGGAGTTTCACATGGACTTCTTCTTTGGATTTGTGATGCTTTTAGATGCTCCTATTTTAACTGCTCTGGTTTTACAATACTATGGGGCAATGATTGAGGTTTTTTTGTTTGTTTGTTTGTTTGTTTTTGTATAATTTCAGTAAAACATAAACCGTATCTCCTTCTTTTTATATATTGTCACTCTGTTTATTTAACTTATATGCAGGATAAATCATTCTAAATGTTAAGCTGGATTTAGAATCAACTGGAATTAACATTGCAGAAGAAATATCAGCAACCTCAGAAATACAGATGATACCATGCTAATGGCAGAAAGTGAAGAGAAACTAAAGATTCTGTTGGTGAGGGTGAAAGAAAAGAGTGAAAAAGGTGGCTTAAAACTCAACATTCAAAAAAACTAAGATCATGACTTCTAGTCCCACCACTTCATGACAGATAGAAAGGAAAAAAGTGACATATTTTATTTTCTTGGGTTCCAAAATCACCGCGGACAGTGACTGCAGCCATGAAATTAAAAGACACCAATTGGAAGGAAAACTATGACAAACACAGACAGCATATTAAAAACCAGAGACAGTGCTTTGCCAACAAAGGTCTGTCTAGTCAAAGCTATGGTTTTTCCAGTAGTCATGTACGGATGTAAGAGTTGAACCATAAGGCAAACTCAGTGCTGAAGAATTGATATTTTTGAACTGTGGTGTTGGAGAAGACCCTTGAGAGTCCTTTGGACTTCAAGGAGATCCAACCAGTCAATTCTTAAGGAATTCAGGAGTTCTGAATATCCATTGGAAGGAGAGATGCTGAGGCTGAAGTTCCAATATCTTCATTTCCCAATGCAAGGTCAGACTCATTGGAAAAGACCCTGATGCTAAGAAAGATTGAAGGTAAAAGGAGAAGTGGCAGGCAGAGGATGAGATGGTTAAATAGCATCACCAACTCAATGGACATGGATTTGAGCAAACTCCAAGAGATAGTGAAGGACAAGGAAGGCTGCCTAGCTGCAGTCCTTCGGGTTGCAAAGAGTCAGACACAATTTAGCAAGTGAACAAGAACAACCATATAAGGTGTATGCAATGGCACAAGATTAGTATATGGATGAATAAGTGAATGTACCTTGTCTTTTCCAGCTACTCTTATAACTGTTATATTAAATATTTCAATTATAATTTATATAAATTTATATATAATTATATATAATTACTTTAACTTGAAATATAGGATCTCATAAGAAAACAAATACCCAAATTCTGGATCCAGAATCCTTGCTTTTTCAGCTATTCAGTACCCATTTACCTCTGAAAATAGAGACAATGAATACTAATGAAGCTATGTACAAAATACTAAGTATTCTAGAATTCCAAAGGAAATATTATTAGGTAATCATTAAATTTGTATTTGATGCAGATAAGGAATTATTCATCTTATTTTTAAAAAATATGCTTAGTAATTTTTTATCTAGAATTGAAAGCAGTTAAGATGTTTTGAAATATTTGGTTAATGTTCTGCTTTCTCCTAGTTCATATTCTCTATTTACTATATATGTATCTATCTATCCATATATTTATTTATATTTTCAATTTTAAACTAAACATTATTTTGGAAGTTATATTAAATAAAAAGTAATTTAATTAGTAATGCAACATACTCATTTCTGAACTATCTTGGTGGCTCAGACGGTAAAGCATCTGCCTGCAATGCAGTAGACCTGGGTTCCACCCCTGGGTTGAAAAGATCCTTTTGAGAGGGAATGGCTACCAACTCCAGTATTCTTGCCTGGATAATTCCATGGACAGGGGAGCCTGGGGACCTACAGTTCATGGGGTCGGAAAGAGTCAGAAGCAACAGACTGACAGTTTAATACTCATTCTTATTTTTGAAAATTCTGCCACATGTATTCGTTTTTAATTAATTAATTTATTTTAGATGGAGGGCATATTATCTTTTGTATACCTTTCTTCAGACTACCACTACAAAATTCCAGGTACAGGTTAATTTTGCAATTTGCCAGTGCAAATTTCAAATACATTCAATGATGATAAGTTACCTCAGGGCAAGGTTTTTTGTTTAATTGTTGTTACAAGGTAAGGTCAACTTGCAATTTGTCAAAAAAAGAATGCCTTGCAAAACTACTTTAACCATTTAATAAATTCATTTCATTCTAGTGATATTTTCAAGCTCTGTAAAGCATTAGACTTCAAACATTTTAGTCCTATGCTTCATGTAAGGCTTTGAAAATCAGGGATCTTCTTGTACTTTATAAATTTATGTCTAGGATTATTTTATATTAAAATCTTTGTGAAAGATGTATTTTTTTTTGAAAATTGTATTTGGTATATCTTTTGAAAATATTTTTATTAAACTTTTAAGGGACAGATTTATCTCATTCAATTTAGGGAAAAAGCCTGCATTGGTAAAATCCAATCATTGTCAAGTCATTCATCTAAAGAAGACAAATATTAAAAATAAAAACAAAAATATGACTCAGGTCCTTATAATTACCTTCTTACTATCAATTCTAATTCTTATATAGGTAGATAAATTAAGAAATACTATACACATTTCATATATCTTTGTGTATATATGTGTTTACACACATACACTTACCAAGACAATATTGAAAGTAGTGGTATGAAGTATTGAAAAAAGTCGATACTTATTTCATTCTAGAGATAAGCAAGAAGCATATGATTAGGATAAAATCAGACTCTGTTCCTTTCAATACTAATTAAGATTTTCTTTGTCTTGCTTCTGGGGTTATCCTTCAGAAATAAAACATTCTCCAATTGCTTCTGTGCTTGGTGCCCTGGAGATTTTTAATAGCTCTTTTCAGTGGAAAGATGGTAGCTGAATGAAAGTTGCTTTTTTCCTCTGTAAAATGGGTAAGTCATGTTTGAGATGAGGGTAGTGAGAAAAGAAAATCTGCAGTTAGTAGATAGTTCTCAGGTAGGTCATTTCAGGTAGGTCTCAGGTAGGTATTTCAGCTAGGAAATAGTGTATATGGATCATGAAATTAAATTCCTAAACTTACTCATTCCTGTGGAAACCCTGAGCCTTCTTCTTGTACCATGAGAAAAAGAAGTCAATCATTTGAAAGATGGCTGCCCTGTAGAAGGACTCAGGTAGGCCTCCCCATCCACTTCCCTAATAAAGGACATTATGATTGCAGTATGAGAAAAAGCAGAATGTGCTGGAAGTTATGATGTCAAATTATGAGAAAATAATAAGAAAGATCAAACAGAATCAGTAATGACATCATGAAATAAAAACAGATTGGAGAGCCAAGAGGATGAATACCTTAATTTCAAACTTGCACCACTGTTAACAAGTCTAAGAATGCCTAAATTTCTAAAAGTCAAACACTATGCATATATTTTCATTGTAGTGTGTCTGTGTAGTATTGAAAAATTATACATATTACATATGACTTTCATAAGTTTTATTGGTATTTAGTTTCTAAGTTGTATCTGAAATTATTTTCTGACCCTGTGGACTGTAGCCCACCATGTTCCTCTGTCTATGGGATTTTCCAGGCAAAAATACTGAAATAAGTCACCATTTTCTCTTCCAGGGAAACTTCCTGACACAGGGATCAAACTCACATCTCCTGCATTGGCAGGCAGATTCTTTACCACTGAGCCACCTAGGAAACCCCTTTTATAACTACCTATCCACTAAAATTATCTTTTCCCTTATAGGTTATTACAAAACATAAAGTATTATACCCCATGATATAAAGTAGGTCCCTGTTGGTTATCTATTTTATATCTAGTAAGCTTATTTATCCATTTTTATATTCTCATTGCCATAAGATCTTCGGCAATATTTCCATAAATTAAGGAAATATATAGCAAACATTAAAAAAGGAAGAATGCATGGCGGCTAAATTTTCAAGGGCTAAAGTCCCAACAAAAACAATAGGAATGGAAGGAAATTTTTCAAGCCATCGTGATGCTTAAAGAATGAGTAAATAAACCTCTCTTTACCCAATTTGAACTGAAATGTAGGAAGCATCGGGAAGCATCAGAAAACAGAACAAAATAATTGAGTGAACTTTGAAAAATCTTCCTGAGAAATAGCCTTCTTCAATGAAACAGTGAAAGACTTTATTTTCTTGGGCTCCAAAATCACTGCAGATGGTGACTGCAGCCACGAAATTAAAAGACACTTGCTCCTTGGAAGAAAACCTTTGAGAAACCTAGAGAGCATATTAAAAAACAGAGACATTACTTTGCCAACAAATGTCCATATGGTCGAAGCTATGGTTTTACCAGTAGTCATGTATGGAAGTGAGAGTTGGACCATAAGGAAAGTTGAGTGCCAAAGAATTGATGCTTTTGAACTGTGGTGTTGGAGAAGACTCTTGAGAGCCCCGTGGACTGTAAGGAGATCCAACTATTCAATCCTAAAGGAAATCAGTCCTGAATATTCATTGGAAGGACTGATGCTGAAACTGAAGCTCCAATGCTTTGGCCACCTGATGTGAAGAGCTGATTCAATAGTAAAGACCCTGATGCTGGGAAAGATTGAAAGAAGGAGGAGAAGGGGATGGCAGAGGATGAGATGATTGGATGGCATCATTAACTAGACGGACATGAGTTTGATCAAGCTCCAGGAGTTGGTGATGGATAGGGAAGCCTGGCATGCTGCAGTCCATGTGGTTGCAAAGGGTCGGACACGACTGAGCAACTGAACTGAACTTGCTTTTCCACCCTTTGTCTGAGCTTCATGAGCTGTTGCTGCTGCTAAGTCACTTCAGTCGTGTCCGACTCTGTGTGACCCCATAGACGGAAGCCCACCAGGCTCCCCCGTCCCTGGGATTCTCCGGGCAAGAACACTGGAGTGGGTTGCCGTTTCCTTCTCCAATGCATGAAAGTGAAAAGTGAAGTCGCTCAGTCATGTCCAACCCTTAGCGACCCCACGGACTACAGCCTACCAGGCCCCTCCATCCATGGGATTTTCTAGGCAAGAGTACTGGAGTGGCTTGCCATTGCCTTCTCCGGAGCTTCATGAGAAGTAAAACAATAGAATCTTTAGGCAAATTTTGGAATTCTAAAGCAGAGAATACCTTTAAGGCTAGTTTTATGGGCCTGCAAGGGCATCATGTTCCAGATTTCCCTTGACATGAATATGTTGCTGATTCAATAAAATTTCATATAATTATCTACTGTGTTTGGATGTGAGATTGCCCTACTGAGCTTCCCACTGGAGTCAAAATGGCATAAGATAACACCCAAAAGTTCTCTAAAGAGAACACAGAATTACCCCCTGGTCAGGATGTTGAACAAGCTATATGTATGAACACATTATCAGAGCCCAGTTTTTTAAAAATGACTTCTAAATGCCAGAGAGGTATTTTGCTTGCTGAATGAGGATAAGGAAAACAAAAACTGCAAGTGATACCGAAATGGGTCAGTAGTCACTAAGAACTCAGACACCTTTCATGGGCTCAGAAACTTACATGCAACTTTAGAAATAAAGGGAGAACACAGTAAGACATCATTTACTAAAAAAATAATGAATTATTTGAGTTTTTCGACAATAGTTTAATTTTGTTTCGCCACCAGGCTAAAAATATCTGGTGACAGAAATAAGTAATGAAAAAAGTTAAACTATTTGCACACCAAAACTGATATATCTTCACAATCATCCTTACATAAAATTAACTTAATAGTTGCCATTTATTGAGTGCTTACTTTTTGCCTGCATTATTTTACCTTCACAAAACCCTCAAAACTTAGAAATCACTGCTACAGCATTACTATTTTAAAGGTAAATAAGGTCCCATTTGTTTATTTTTGCTTTTATTTCCAATATTCTGGGAGGTGGGTCATGGAAGATCCTGCTGTGATTTATGTCGGAGGATGTTTTGCCTATGTTCTCCTCTAGGAGTTTTATAGTTTCTGGTCTTACATTTAGATCTTTAATCCATTTTGAGTTTATTTTTGTGTATGGTGTTAGGAAGTGTTCTAGTTTCATTCTTTTACAAGTGGCTGACCAATTTTCCCAGCACCACTTGTTAAAGAGACTATCTTTTCTCCATTTTATATTCTTGCCTCCTTTGTCAAAGATAAGGTGTCCATAGGTGTGTGGGTTTATCTCTGGGCTTTCTATTTTGTTCCATTGATCTATATTTCTGTCTTTATGCCAGTACCATACTGTCTTGATGACTGTGGCTTTGTAGTAGAGCCTGAAGTCCAGCAGGTTGATTCCCCCAGTTCTATTCTTCTTCCTTAAAATTGCTTTGGCTATTGGAGGTTTTTTGTATTTCCATACAAATTGTGAGATTATTTGTTCTAGCTCTGTGAAAAATATTGTTGGTAGCTTGATAAGGATTGCATTGAATGTATAAATTACTTTGGGTAGTATACTCATTTTCACAATATTTATTCTTCCAATCCATGAACACGGTATATTTCTCCATCTATCAGTGTCCTCTTTGATTACTTTCAGCAGTGTTTTATAGCTCTTTTGTTTCCTTAGGTAGATATATTCAGCAAAGGAAACTATAAGCAAGGTGAAAAGACAGCCTTCAGAATGGGAGAAAATAATAGCAAATGAAACAACTGGCAAAGAATTAATCTCCAAAATATACAAGCAGCTCCTGTAGCTCAATTCCAGAAAAATAAATGACCCAATCAAAAAATGGGTCAAAGAACTAAACAGACATTTCTCCAAAGAAGGCATACAGATGGCTAAAAACACATGAAAAAATGCTCAACATCCCTCATAATCAGAGAAATGCAAATCAAAACCACAATGAGATACCATTTCACACCAGTCAGAATGGCTGCTATCCAAAAGTCTCCATGCAGTAAATGCTGGAGAGGGTGTGGAGAGAAGAGAACCCTCTTACACTGTTGGTGGGAAAGAAAACTAGCAAAGCCACTATGGAGAACAGTGTGGAGATTCCTCAAAAAACTGGAAATAGAACTGCCATATAATCCAGCAATTGCACTCCTGGGCATACACACAGAGGAAACCAGAATTAAAAGAAACACATGTACTCCAATGTTCATTCCAGCACTGTTTATGATAGCGAGGACATGGAAGCAACCTAGATGTCCATCTGCAGACGAATGGATAAGAAAGCTTTGGTACATATACACAATGGAGTATTATTCAGCCATTAAAAAGAATACATTTGAATCAGTTCTAATGAGGTGAAAGAAACTGGAGCATATTATACAGAGTGAAATAAGCCAGAAAGAAAAACACCAATACAGTATACTAACACATATATATGGAGTTTGAAAGATAGCAACCTTAACCCTGGAGAAGGCAATGGCACCCCAATCCAGTACTCTTGCCTGGAAGATCCCATGGACGGAGAAGCCTGGTAGACTGCAGTCCATGGGGTCGCTAGAGTTGGACAGGACTGAGCGACTTCACTTTCACTTTTCACTTCATGCATTGGAAAAGGAAATGGCAACCCACTCCAGTGTTCTTGTCTGGAGAATCCCAGGGATGGGTGAGCCTGGTGGGCTTCCGTGTATGGGGTCACACACAGTCGGACACGACTCAAGTGACTTAGCAAGCAAGCAACCTTAACCCTGTATATGAGACAGCAAAAGAGACACAGGTGTATAGAACAGTCTTTGGGACTCTGGGAGAGGGTGAGGGTGGGATGATTTGGGAGAATGGCATTGAAACATGTATATTATCATATGCGAAACAAATCACCAGTCCAGGTTCTACGCATGATACAGGATGCTTGGGACTGGTGCACGGGGATGACCCAGAGGGAGGATATGGGGAGGAGGAAGATGGGAGGGGGGTTCAAGAAAGGGAACACATGTACACCCGGGGCGGATTCATGTCAATGTATGGTAAAACCAATCAATATAATATTGTAAAGTAATTAGCCTCCAATAAAAAAATTAAAAAAAATAAAGGTAAATAAGGTTTAATGAGTTGACCAAGGTTAGGAAGCAAATGAATAGTAGAATCAGGAATTAAGCCCAAGTATGATTTCTGTTCATTTCCAAGGCAAACCATTCAGTATTACAGTAATCCAGGCCTATGCCCCAACCAGTAACGCTGAAGAAGCCGAAGTTGAACGGCTCTATGAAGACCTACAAGACCTTTTAGAATTAACACCCAAAAAAGATGTCCTTTTCATTATAGGGACTGAAATGCAAAAGTAGGAAGTCAAGAAACACCTGGAGTCACAGGTAAATTTGGCCTTGGAGCACGGAATGAAGCGGGGCAAAGGCTAATAGAGTTTTGCCAAGAGAACGCACTGGTCATAGCAAACACCCTCTTCCAACAACACAAGAGAAGACTCTACACATGGACATCACCAGATGGTCAACACCGAAATCAGATTGATTATATTCTTTGCAGCCAAAGATGGAGACGCTGTATACCGTTAGCAAAAACAAGACCAGGAGATGACTGTGGCTCAGATCATGATCTCCTTATTGGCAAATTCAAACTTAAATTGAAGAAAGTAGGGAAAACCACTAGACCATTCAGATATGACCTAAATCAAATCCCTTATGATTATACAGTGGAAGTGGGAAATAGATTTAAGGGACTAGATCTGATTGATAGAGTGCATGATGAAATCTGGACGGAGGTTCGTGACATTGTACAGGAGACAGGGACCAAGACCATCCCCATGGAAAAGAAATGCAAAAAAGCAAAATGGCTGTCTGAGGAGGCCTTACAAATAGCTGTGGAAAGAAGAGAAGCGAAAAGCAAAGGAGAAAAGGAAAGATATAAGCATCTGAATGCAGAGTTCGAAAGAATAGCAAGGAGAGATAAGAAAGCCTTCCTCAGTGATCAATGTGAAGAAATAGAGGAAAACAACAAAATAGGAAAAGCAAGATATCTCTTCAAGAAAATTAGAGATTCCAAGGGAACATTTCATGCAAAGATGGGCTCGATAAAGGACAGAAATTGTATGGACCTAACAGAAGCAGAAGATATTAAGAAGAGGTGGAAAGAATACACAGAAGGACTGTACAAAAAAGATCTTCACAACCACGATAGTCATGATAACGTGATTACTGACCTAGAACCAGACATCTTGGAATGTGAAGTCAAGTGGGCCTTAGAAAGCATCACTACGAACAAAGCTAGTGGAGGTGATGGAATTCCAGTTGAGCTATTTCAAGTCTTGAAAGATGATGCTGTGAAAGTGCTGCACTCAATATGCCAGCAGATTTGGAAAACTCAGCAGTGGCCACAGGACTGGAAGAGGTCAGTCTTCATTCCAATCCCAAAGAAAGGGAATGCCAAAGAATGCTCAAACTACCGCACAATTGCACTCATCTCACACGCTAGTAAAGTCATGCTCAAAATTCTCCAAGCCAGGCTTCAGCAGTATGTAAACCGTGAACTCCCAGATGTTCAAGCAGGTTTTAGAAAAGGCAGAGGCACCAGAGATCAAATTGCCAACATCCGCTGGATCATGGAGAAAGCAAGAGAGTTTCAGAAAAACATCTATTTCTGCTTCATTGACTATGCCAAAGCCTTTGACTGTGTGGATCACAATAAACTGTGGAACATTCTGAAGGAGATGGGAATCCCAGACCACCTGACCTGCCTCTTGAGAAACCTGTATGCAGGTCAGGAAGCAACAGTTAGAACCAGTCATGGAACAACAGATTGGTTCCAAATAGGAAAAGGTGTACGTCAAGGTTGTATATTGTCACCTTGCTTATTTAACTTATATGCAGAGTACATCATGAGGAACGCTGGGCTGGAAGAAGCACAAGCTGGAATCAAGATTGCTGGGAGAAATATCAATAACCTCAGATATGCAGATGACACTACCCTTATGGCAGAAAGTGAAGAGGAACTCAAAAGCCTCTTGATGAAAGTGAAAGAGGAGAGTGAAAAGGTTGGCTTGAAGCTCAACATTCAGAAAGCAAAGATCATGGCATCTGGTCCCATCACTTCATGGGAAATAGATGGAAAAACAGTGGAAACAGTGTCAGACTTTGTTTTTTTGGGCTCCAAAATCACTGCAGATGCTGATTGCAGCCATGAAATTAAAAGACGCTTGCTCCTTGGAAGGAAAGTTATGACCAACCTTGATAGTATATTGAAAAGCAGAGACATTACTTTGCCGACCAAGGTCCGTCTAGTCAAGGCAATGGTTTTTCCCGTGGTCATGTATGGATGTGAGAGTTGGACTGTGAAGAAAGCTGATCGCCGAAGAATCGATGCTTTTGAACTGTGGTGTTGGAGAAGACTCTTGAGAGTTCCTTATACTGCAAGGAGATCCAACCAGTCCATTCTAAAGGAGATCAATCCTGGATGTTCATTGGAGGGACTGATGCTAAAGCTGAAACTCCAATACTTTGGCCACCTCATGAGACGAGTTGACTCACTGGAAAAGACTCTGATGCTGGGAAAGGTTGGGGGCGGGAGGAGAAGGGGACGACGGAGAATGAGATGGCTGGATGGCATCACCGATTCTGTGGACATGGGTTTGAGTGTACTCCGGGAGTTGGTGATGGACAGGGAGGCCTGGCGTGCTGTGATTCATGGGGTCGCGGAGAGTCGGACACGACTGAGCGACTGAACTGAACTGAACTGAACTGAGAACAACTGATTTATATTAAAGTCGCTGAGGAACCACTCAAATGACCTTTTCCTTTATTAGCTGTTCTGACTCTAGTTTTGAGATTTCTTATGACATCAAGACTTGAACACTAGTAATTAGAGTAGCTGGAAACATTTCTACAGTTCATGGAAAGAAACTGTATGATAACTCATGTTTTCAAATTTTATAATTCAACTATTCTTTAATTGAATTGCTTCATTGCTCAACTGAAAATTGTTAAACAGGTCAATTATCTTATCTATATATAGCCTCTCATTTCTAAAATAAAAGTCATAATATAAACTTTATGTAATATTTTTAGGGAATAAAATGAAACAATAAACACAAAACTTGTTTAACTGTAGTGCCAGGAGATTAAAACCATGTTCACCTTGACCGTAAGCACAAGGGGAAAGTAAGTCAAGGATCAATGGAATTCTGAGCGAGATATTTGACTTTCTCAGTTCTAATTCTTTTATGTTTTCCACAAGCACATCTTTGCCTTTCACAGCAACTTCATATTATACAGTCTCAACCCTCTAATGAACTCCATTTGTTGACTCATGCAAGAAAAAAAGGTAATTGTATTATCTCAAACCTTCTGACTTTTGAGCTGTGGTGTTAGAGCTATTACATTGAGTACTTGCAAAGAAACATATTAAAAAATAACCAAGTTGCTTTGAGGAAATTGGGACACAACATTTCCATATAAAAAAAATGAAAACTCATTGAATTGGGGACAATATGTCTAGGGACATTTAACTCACTAGATACATGTGAAACATCATCATTGCTCTTGTAAAGTTATCGAAGTGATTAAAAATAATAAAACTACATTACACAAATTGATAGAAAATATAAGGTTAGAATATTTAATGAATATCTATTTTAGATTTTGTTTTTGTTTCTGTAGATCATTTAACATTATCTCATTCCTTTTCTGAATATTTTTCTTCTGAATATAATAATGAAATAAGCACATATTTACTGAACATTTTTACTGTACCAATTACCTCTAAATAAGAACAGAATAGAAACTATGTTGAGATTGTTAATCAATTATAAAGACTCAACAGTGTACTGTGATTATAGCTACACTACATGAGTACAGTTCAGTTCAGTCACTCAGTCGTGTCTGACCCTTTGTGACCCCATGGACCGCAGCATGCCAGGCTTCCCTGTCATCACCAGCTCCTGGAGCTTGCTCAAACTCATGTCCATTGAGTCGGTGATGCCATCCAACCATCTCATCCTCTGTCGTCCCCTTCTTCTCTTGCCTTCAGTCTTTCCCAGGACTCATTTTTTCCAGTGAGTCAGTTCTTCACATCAGGTGGACAAAGCATTTAAATTTCAGCTTCAGCATCTGTCCTTCCAATGAATATTCAGGACTGATTTCCTTTAGGATTGACTGGTTTGATCTCCTTGCAGTCCAAGGAACTCTCAAGAGTCTTCTCCAGTACCACAATTCAAAAGTATCAATTCTTTGGTGCTCAGCTTTCTTTATAGTCCAGCTCTCACATCCATACATGACTACTGGAAAAACCATAACTTTGACTAGACAGACCTTTTTTGGCAAAGTAATATCTCTGCAAATTAATAGGTTATCTAGGTTTGTCATAGCTTTTTTCCCAAGGAGCAAGTGTCTTTTAATTTCATGGCTGCAGTCATCAGAAAGTAGTATAGACAGTTCAGTTCAGTTCAGTTCAGTTCAGTCGCTCAGTCGTGTCTGACTCTTTGTGACCCCATGAATCACAGCACGCCAGGCCTCCCTGTCCATCACCAACTCACGGAGTTCACTCAAACTCATGTCCATCGAGTCGGTGATGCCATCCAGCCATCTCATTCTCTGTCGTCCCTGTCTCCTCCCACCCCCAGTCCTTCCTAGCATCAGACTCTTTTCCAGTGAGTCAACTCGTCGCATGAGGTGGCCAAAGTATTGGAGTTTCAGCTTTAGCATCAGTCCTTCCAATGAACACCCAGGATTGATCTCCTTTAGAATGGAGGATGTTATTTTTAGAACTTCTGCCCTTCCAACATTCTCAATGTTTCTGAGAGCAATGTAATATGGAAAAACATGGGCACAGAAAAGTGAAGTGAAGTGAATTGAAGCACTCAGTTTTGTCCAACTCTTTTCAACCCCATGGGCTATAGCCTATCAGGCTCCTCAGTCCATGGAATTTTCCAGGCAAGAATACTGGAGTGGTTTGCCATTTCCTTCTCCAGGGGATCTTCCCGAACCAGGAATCAAACCCTGGTCTCCCGCATTGCAGGCAGATGCTTTACCTTCTGAGCCACAAGCACAGAGAACTCTGGGTTAAAACTGGATACAGAAGAACAAATGTGAAGAGGTTTTTTTCAATACCATAACATTTTATTTCACATATATTTCCCTTTTATTAATGTACATACCATTGTCTAAATAGTCTACAAGCATTATTTCAGTATTTAAAATATACAATATTCTAACTGACAGGAAAGCATCATGTTATATTTTTATTTTCTTTCCAAGAAGACTATAAAATCATGACTGTTACAATTGGTGGTGTTTCAGGTTTCCCAACTCAGTAGTTCATGCATTTCGATGGAAGTAAGAAGAAATTTTGTACTCCACAAGTCAAAACTGTTCTTCCAGTCACAAAAATTTGACTGATACCCTCAAAGCAGCATGCTGATTACATTAGTGCCATCAGCATAACATCTCTCAAAGATGAATGTGTGTCAAGCTCTTTTACTATCAATATTGCTTGAAGACATGAAAATGTTTAAGTATCTGTTAAAGTTCTTAGAATTCCACATATCAAATATGCATTATTGATAGAGCAAATGTTTGTGAATATTATGCATGTTCTAAGCCCTCTGAGAAACTATAAGAACTCAGTGTTGAGCAACAAAAGACAGTTAGCTCCCTCATTTCATTTGGTACTCAATGTTATGTGGAGAACAGAGTATATAGAAATGCATGTTCGGTTCAGTTCAATTCAGTTCAGTTCAGTCTCTCAGTTATGTCCGCCTCTTTGTGACCCCATGGAATGCAGCACTCCAGGCCTCCCTGTCCATCACCAACTCCTAGAGTTTACTAAACTCATGTCCACTGAGTCAGTGATGTCTTCCAACGATCTCATCCTGTTGGCCCCCTTCCCTCCTGCCTTCAATCTTTCCTATCCTGCCTTCAATCTTTCCCAGCATCAGGGTTTTTTCAGATAAGTCAGTTCTTTTCATCAGGTGGCCATCTTTCTATCAAGTATTGGAGTTTTAGCTTCAGCGTCAGTCCTTCCAAAGAATATTCAGGACTGATTTCTTTCAGGATGGACTGGTTGAATCTCCTTGCAGTCCAAGGGACTCTCAAGAGTCTTCTCCAACACCACAGTTCAAAAGCATCAATTTTTTGGCACTCAGCTTTCTTTATAGTCCAACTCTCATTTCCATACATGACTACTGGAAAAACCATAGCTTTGACTAGACGGAGCTATGTTGGCAAATAATGTCTCTGCTTTTTAATAAACTGTCTAAGTTGCTCATAACTTTTCTTCCAAAGAGCAAGCGTCTTTTAATTTCATGGCTGAAATCAGCATCTGCAGTGATTTTGGAGCCCCCCAAAATAAATTATGTCACTATTTCCACTGTTTCCCCATCTATTTGCCATGTAGTGATGGGACCAGATGCCCTGATTTTAGTTTTCTGAATGTTGAATTTTAAACCAACTTTTTCACTCTCCTCTTTCACTTTCATCAAGAGGGTCTTTAGTTCTTCTTCACTTTCTGCCATAAGGGTGGTGTCATCTGCATATCTGAGGTTATTGATATTTCTCCTGGCAATCTTGATTCCAGCTTGTGCTTCTTCCAGCCCAGCATTCCTCATGATGTACTCTGCATATAAGTTAAATAAGCAGGGTGACAATATACAGCCTTGATATACTCCTTTCCCGATTTGGAACCAGTCTGTTGTTCCATGTCCAGTTTTAACTGTGGCTTCCTGACCTGCATACGGGTCTCTCAAGAGGCAGGTCAGGTGGTCTGGTATTTCCATCTCTTTCATAATTTTCTAGAGTTTCTTGTGGACCACACAGTCAAAGCCATATTTCCAAGGCAAACCATTGAATATTACAGTAATCCAAGTCTATGCTCCAGCCAGGAATGGTGAAGAAGTTGAAGTTGAACAGTTCTTTGAAGACCTACAAGACCTCCTAGAACTAACACACAAAAAAAGATATTCTTTTCATTATAGTGGACTGGGATGCAAAAGTAAGGAGTCAAGAAACACCTGGAGTAACAGGCAAATTTGTCTTTGGAGTACAGAATGAAGCAGGACAAAAGCTAATAGCGTTTTGCCAAGAGAGCGCCCTGGTCATAGCAAACAACTTCTTCCAACAACATGAGAGACGACTCTATACATGGACATCACCAGATGGTCAGTACCAAAATCGGAGTGATTATATTTTTTTCAGCCAAGGTGATGTATGTTAGATGAATTTAGCTAAGTAAAGGAGGTCAAAGAGGATATTCCCAAAGAAGTGACACTTTGATAAAGGTCTGATTGAGCCAAAAGATTTTAATTTCATGGAGATGATATGGGAAATTATTCTGGGTGTTCACATTGATATGTTCTTATTCTTATACCATTGTGTGAACTGAATTACATGTACATTTATATATATGCATGTATATATACATATATATCAATATATCTATCTGTATGTGATCAATTTTGATCAGTTCCTGGAACATAGTAAGAGCTCACTTGGTATACTAGCTACATGCATTCTCTGTTCTTTTTCTTTGTTCCCAAGTCCCCCTTCTTCTTCTAATTATCATTATAAGCATAAAGAATAATATACTCAGAAGCCTTGTGTCACAAGACAGTATAGCTATTAAAAATGATCTCCAGAAAAGACAGTGTGGTTCCAATGAAATGGGAAAAATAATAATTGTGTAAGGTGGGCTAGAGAGGGAGTCAATTTAGCCAGAGCTTTGTATGCTGAAAGTGAAAGAGTTAGTCATGCAGTCCTGTCCAATTCTTTGTGAACCCATGAACTATATAGCCCACCAGGCTCTTCTGTTCATGAAATTCTCCAGTCAAGAATACTGGAGTGTGTTGCCATTTCCTTATCCAGGGGAACTGCCAAACCCAGGAATTTATCCTGGGCTTCCTGCATTATTGGCAGATTCTTTACCATCTGAGCCACCAGGGAAGCCATTGTATGCTGAGCTGCTTTTATTAAGTTCTAATTAAGATTTCAAAAGGAAAGGGGGAAGAGTGAATATAAACTGATTATATTTGAGCTTTTCAAAATTGATTCTTCCTCTGTTGAGTCATAGAGATTGGCAAGGGTAAGACTGGACGCACGTCCATCAGTTAGATATCTTGTTAGTTGTCCAGAATAAAAAGTTGTGCCATGGAGGATATAACATTTATTTATTTTCAGTAAGTATTTTATTATTTGCATATCTTGAAAATACAGATAGATAAGAGAGCAGCACATATAGTTATTTTGCTAAAGTGGGGTACTACAACTATTTATTATTATTGTAATATCTACTATAATTATTGAAACGAAATCCTGGGATGATAGAATATATAACATGTGAACCATTCTGAGTTCCATGGAAGAAAAATTAGTAATATAAATATAAGCATTTTTTCATAGCCATAGCAGTGTCTCATAACAATAGCTAAGATATGGAAGATATGGAAGCATCTTAAGTGTCTATCGGTAGATGAATAGATAAAGATGTGATTTATATAAAAGGGATATTTTTCAGCCATAAAAGAAAAATGAACTTTTGCAAATTACTGCAACATGGACGGATCTAGAGGATATGCTAAGTGAAATAAGTCAGACAGAAAAAAACAAATACCATATTATTTCACTTACATGTGGAATCTAAAAAATGAATGAACAAGGCATAAACTTTCAGTTATAAAATAAATAGGTCATAGGAATGTAATTTACAACATAAGAAATACAGTAAATAATATTGTAATAACATTGCATGGAGATGGATGGTTACTAGACTTATTATAGTGATCAATTTATAATATATAAATATTTTGAATCACTGTTATACACCTGAAACTAATATAATATTGTATGTTGTTCAATAAAAATAAAAGAGAAAAAATACTAACAAAAAGTATTAATATATTTTTTATTACTATCACACCCAATCATTTGAATAACATTTATGCCTTGGATAGGTGCTCATGGATAGACACTTAACATGTTGTTTAGAGTAAGAGATGTGGATCCTGTGGATACACATGAAACAAATCATAGTCACAATGTTTCCAGGAGAATATTTACTCATCAATAGTAACCTTTACATTTCCAGGATAAATTCATGTTTTCTGAAGATAAATATTTCAGAGTAGTGATACAAGTGCTTACTCTTAAGATTGTGTTTCCTTTTATTATATTATCTTTAATAAAAAACTATGTTAAAGGATAGATTACAGACTGGTAAAATTTATTATTTTAGGGTTGCTAGCAGGAAGGAGGAGATATAATGAAAGCACATGATATTCTTTGCATAATTATCTCTTTGTATTTACTATTTCACTTATTACAATGATCATATATTGTTGATTTGACATACAAAATATCAAGTTAAAAATTAAAGTTTAAAAATGTAAAACTCTTTTAACATTGATTTCAGCCATCACGATAATCACTAGACTCAAAATAGCAGTTTCTATTAAATTCACAGGTTATTGAATGACATTTTTCAATATGTTACATCAACCTCCAGCTTTCTATCTGTTGGAAAGTATCAGGAAAAAGTGTCTCACACACTTTCATGTCATTTTCCTTTAAAACCCTTTGAAATATGGTAGGCATTCAGCAAAGGTAAATTATTGCTGTTACCAGTATTTCTATTCATTTTACTTTGCCATATCAGATTTTACCATCAAGCAAAAAATATGTGACATATTCTAGGTTCCTATGGGACAAGTTGAAGACTGATGTACAGAAAATGCAAATACTTCCAAAATAATATCATCATCATACAATTTTTATAAACAACATAGATCATCACTTTCCTAAATGCGACACTCTGTAAATAACAATCTGTCTATTCATTTATTTAATAAAATGTCATATTTCTTCTACAAAATGTCTTCTCCACCTTGGTATTTATATATGTGTGTATATATATATATATAAATGAGGAGGGCATGGCAATCCCACTCCAGTATTGTTGCCTGGATAGTCCCATGGACAGAGGAGCCTGGTCGGCTACAGTCAATGGGATCACAAAGAGTTGGACATGACTGAAGTCACTTGGCATATATACTTATATAATATACATATATATAAGATTGAAAGTGAAAAGGGAAAGATTGAAGGTAGGAGAAGAAGGGGATGAGAGGATGAGATGGTTGGATGGCATCACCAACTCCATGGACGTGAGTTTGAGTAAGCTCCAGGAGTTGTTGATGGACAGGGAAGCCTGGCCTGCTGCAGTCCATGGGGTCGCAGAGTCCGACAAGACTGAGCGACTGAACTGACTGATATATATACATATATATGTATATGTATGGACTTCCCTGGTGGCGCAGATGGTAAAGCTTCTGTCTACAATGAGGGAAATCCAGGTTCGATCCCTGGGTTGGGAAGATACCCTGGAGAAGGAAATGACAAACCACTCCAGTACTATTGCCTGGAAAATCCTGTGGACCAAGGAGCCTGATAGACTATAGTCCATGGGGTCGCAAAGAGTCAGACACGACTGAGCAACTTCACTCACTCACATGTATATGTATATATACATAGTCTTAGTTCATAGATTCAAAAACTGCATTGATTTGATTGTATAATACTTCTTTTGTAGGAGGTGGTCCTGTGCATTGTAAGCTATTTAGCAGCATCTCTAGTCTCCTCCCCTTAGAAACAGTTATACATCCCATGCCCCAGTTGTAACAATATTTCCAGACATTGCCAAACAGTTCCTGGCAGGCAAAAATATCTGCCTGGTTGAGAACTACTGCACTGCTTTGATCTGCAGATATGACAGTGGTATTAGTTCCTCATCCTCAACCACAAAATATAACTTACGGGGGAAAATAAGAGAATAAAAAGATGCGATGGTTGGATTCCATCATCGATTCAATGGACATGAGCTTGGGCGAACTCCAGGAGATGATGAGGGACAAGGAGGTGTGGTGTATTGCAGCCCATAGGGCCGCAAAGAGGCAGACAATTTAGCAACTGAACAACGACAACAACAGCAAAGATTATTTTTACAATTAACAGTACCATTAACAATCTTCAATAATTAGCTCTTTATGGGGCCAAATTTTGGTCTAGTTCCAATGTAAACTCACACCTCTTTGTGCTTCATTAAGGTTTAACATCAATCACATTATCTTCTTTCATGTTATTTATAAGCCAGTGTTTGAACTCATAGCTACAACAAGATAATAACAATTTAAATATGTAAACCTGATGCCCTTGTTTTTTAAATTTTCCTGAACAAATGCAATTTTTCTCTGTAAAAAATGCCCTGCCAATCTCTGTAACCTAGTTTTGATGGAATATGCTACTCCCTTTTACCAGTACAGAAAACAATGGAAATAAAAAGTCAGGCTTTGAAGGTTCACAAAAGTACCCAAAATTATGAAAACATATTTGGAAATGAACTCAAAACTCCCTTGTTGAATGAAAGAGTTTCCAAAGTATGAAGTCAAGCTAATACAAAATCAGGTGAAGAAAGTACATAATCTTGTGAAGTAAAATAATTTTTAAACATAATGCCAACAATAGAAATCAAAAAGAATTGGAATCTTATTGTATATGTGTTGTTTATGAATATATATTTATGGAAGAAGATTAATAATTTTTTATTATATTCAGCAATATTTTAATAACTCCAAATGATACTATGCTACACTGTATCACTTAATTTTGCTATAGATAATTCTATTAAAACACTTGATTTAAAAGTGCAAATTTGTTTCAAGGCAATTGATATGTGCATAGATGTAATATGTCATAAGTTATATATTATATATAGTTAAATATATGATATATATGTAGTCAAGTATATGATATATATGTAGTCAAATATATGATATATATGTAGTCAAATATATGATATACATGCTACAGCAAATATATGTATATAGCATAGGTTTCTTTGCCTCTATATAGATAAAAATTTATTTTTTTATTGAAATTTCATCTTTAGGAATACTGTGTGCTGTGCTTGGTTGCTCAGTCATGTCCAACTCTTTGCGACCCCCTGGACTGCAGCCCGCCAGGCTCCTCTGTCCATGAGGGTTCTCCACATAAGAATACTGGAGTGGATTGCCATGCACTCCTCCAGAGGATCTTCCCAACCCAGGGATCGAACCAGGTCTCCCACATTGCAGGTGGATTCCTTACTGACTGAGCCATGAGGGAAGTTCAGTTTATTATTAAATTTTTATTAAACAGATGTTTAAGATGGCATGTGACATGCTTGAGATATGCTAAATTTAAAAGCTTAGGCAACAAGGTTTCATTAATGACCCTAACATCAGCAACTGACAAAGACTATCACTACAACCAAAACCTCACTTTGAACATAGAAACAAAGTAGTAAAAAATAAAATAGAAAGTAAAATTTAAAAATAGCAAAGGTGGCAGACCTAATTCAATATTATTGAAAACCAGGAAATTTTATTCTGGAAATACAAGGTAGCTTCATTACAAGGAAAGGTATTAAATATAACAAATACAACAAAAAGGGCAAATAAAAAGATTTACTTCCATGTTTAACACTTACTTGACTGAGAGATGAATGCTAAAAACTGCACCCAGCTAAAGGCAGCGAGGGAGCAAACACACTTCAAAGTCTACCACCTACCTTAATTCACTGTGCTATTAACTGGGATGACCTACATCTGGTGTCCAAATTCAAGAACTCTCCTTCTATCACTGTATTATAATTCAGGAGCTCCAGTCACTCTAAATGGAGCAGGAAATGTCAACCCACTCCAGTATTCTTGCCTGGAGAATCCCATGGATAGAGAAGCTTGGTGGGCTACAGTCCATGTGGTTGTAAAGAGTCAGACATGACTGAGCATACATGTGAATCACTCTAAAGCCTACTTCCACCATCAAAGTTTTTCAAGGTAATGTGCCATAATCATTGTGCTACTTCTACACATCTTAACAAATCAACATGTATAAAGCTACCACACTTTCATTAGGGTCTTATAATTTTTAAGAACTATGTCATATTTAAACTTGTGAATGTTGTATGCCTAACTCCATTTTCCCACAAGTGCTTTAGTTTTCATTGCTCAATTCTGTGTATCACAGTGGTTTCCAGGAACACGTATATCAAATTAAAGCAGATCAGCTTTAGTTTAATGATAATGTTGTTGGAATTAGCTGTTTTACAAAGGCTTTTGTAACTAACTTGAATGTGGGAATGTCAGCATTGAGTTAGTACAATATATTTCTTAAACATTTTCCTTATTACCTAAGAAGCAGAGAAGGCATTGTTTATTTATAGAGCAGATTAGATGAGTGAACCATTGAGAAGCAGGAGCAAACTGCAAAAGAGAGAAAATAAATTATGAAAATGTTCCCATTCCTTAATCATCTTATAATAAACTTCTCATGCCCCCTCAAGGGGATAGAAAGAAGGATGTGTGTCATATCACACAGAAGGTGCATTACCTACTGTATTACCATCATGAAGATTTTGCGTGAGAATTAGCTGTTGTGGTGTAGATGGCCCAACATATTCTGACCTCCAATCCTGCACTATGATTTAACCACAGACACCTTCAGATGACTGGCAAGGCCTAAGCATACCTTCTGGTTGAGGTCAGTCCTTTACTTCAGTGATGAAATTATTATTCATTTTTCACATAGTTCCTTCAATAGCCTCATCTTTAAATTGTTCTTTAGCCTTCAACAGTAACCACATTCCTAGGTGAAAGAAGTTTATAATTTGTGTCTGTATCATTCTAATTGTGTTATCAAAAACATACAAATATTTTTCAAGTAACTTCACCACTGCAACTTGGATTTTAAAGTTAACCATTATCTCATGTGTTCTAATAAAAAAAGAACTAGAGAAGGAGTTCATAAATATGATTCTTACGCTTCTCTTTACTTCTTAAGGATTTTTCCCAACAAAAAACTGGGAATAAAATATTTTCTTACACACAAACATACATGCTCACATATAACAAAGTAAATGTTATCAATTGGATATGTTATGACTAAATGCACTGCTTTTGCACTAACAATAGAAAATCATGGGATTTAAAATAAATGATGTCACATGTGTGGAGAGAGAACTTTCACTCTTTTTCAAAGCTGGGCTTTTGTCCTTCTTTGTCCTCCCTTGGTACCTCAAAGGGCAGAAAAATTGCAGTATCTGTTAACCTGATTGTTTATAGCTAGGAGCTATATTCAGTTCAGTTCAGTTCAGTCGCTCAGTCGTGTCCGACTCTCCGCGACCCCATGAATCACAGCACGCCAGGCCTCCCTGTCCATCACCAACTCCCGGAGTACACTCAAACTCATGTCCACAGAGTCGGTGATGCCATCCAACCATCTCATTCTCTGTCGTCCCCTTCTCCTCCCGCCCCCAACCTTTCCCAACATCAGAGTCTTTTCCAGTGAGTCAACTCGTCGCATGAGGTGGCCAAAGTATTGCAGTTTCAGCTTTAGCATCAGTCCCTCCAATGAACATCCAGGATTGATCTCCTTTAGAATGGACTGGTTGGATCTCCTTGCAGTATAAGGAACTCTCAAGAGTCTTCTCCAACACCACAGTTCAAAACCTCCAATCTTCGGCGATCAGCTTTCTTCACAGTCCAACTCTCACATCCATATATGACCACGGGAAAAACCATTGCCCTGACTAGACGGACCTTGGTTGGCAAAGTAATGTCTCTGCTTTTTAATATACTATCAAGGTTGGTCATAACTTTCCTTCCAAGGAGTAAGCGTCTTTTAATATCATGGCTGCAATCAGCATCTGCAGTGATTTTGGAGCCCAAAAATATAAAGTCTGACACTGTTTCCACTGTTTTTCCGTCTATTTCCCATGAAGTGATGGGACCAGATGCCATGATCTTTGTTTTCTGAATGTTGAGCTTCAAGCCAACCTTTTCACACTCCTCTTTCACTTTCATCAAGAGGCTTTTGAGTTCCTCTTCACTTTCTGCCATAAGGGTGGTGTCATCTGCATATCTGAGGTTATTGATATTTCTCCCAGCAATCTTGATTCCAGCTTGTGCTTCTTCCAGCCCAGCGTTCCTCATGATGTATTAGCAAACAGTTAAAAAATACTAAGCACTGTTCTAAACACGTCACATGTATTAGGTCATTATATCCTCATTTGCAGTGTTATTCTTGTGCTACAAGGAGGAGAACAGGAGCACAGAACGCTTGGGAAACTTGCTAAAGAGACCCCTGACAATTCCCCATGCTGCTGTTCTGTGTCATATAGAAATGGAGTGATGCTGAGTTTCTTCTAATCACAACTAGGCACTTTCATTTTGGCACTTTGCTATATAAGAAAGAGGAAAATAAAAGTTAAGTCTGGATTTTGTATCTATTTGAGTTGTTGCATTGTGCAGGACTCCTCGGTGCTCAACTGTGATGCATATGCTCAGTAGCTCAGTCATGTCCGACTGTTTGCAACTCCATGGACTGTAGCCCACCAGGCTCCTCTGTCCATGGGATTCTCCAAGCAAGAACACTGGAGTGGGGTTGCCATGCCCTTTTCCAGGACTGTGATGCATGATTCATTGTTATTTGAATGATGTTTCCTTTATAGGGCTCACCATATAATCTTTAGAGAGTCAAATTGGACAGTTATACCTATGCATGAGTTGAGATGGGAAATACAATCAAGGTGAATTTTTTGACCTGGAGGATTTGGGGACAGAGATCTGGCTTTCTCAGGGATTTCAGAAGATTATAAAAAAACTGTATTAAGTATTTAAGTAACAGTCCCATATAGAGAAATAGGGCTTCCCTAGTGGCTCAAATAGGAAAGAATTTGCCTGCAATGCAGGAGAAAGAGTTTTGATCCCTGGGTTGGGAAGATACCCTGGATAAGGGAATGGCTACCCACTGCAGTATTCTTGCCTGGAGAATTCCATAGACATAGGAGCATGGTGGGCTACAGTCCATGGGGTTGCAAAGGGTCAGACACAAATGAATGAATGACACTTTCACTTCATATAAGAAAGCCAGATTCCCCCTATAGATTTTGTTCTCTTTCTTAGCAGGGGAGAACCTTATTTATCTTGTCGGTAGCGCTGAACACTGAATCCAAAAAATAAAGAGAAAAAAAAATCAAATAATCGGAGAAGGAAGAGGGTATATAGGTTTAGGGGGAGTTATGAGTTCATTACTTATTCTATGGGTGCCTCAGCCTTTGTTTATTCTTCCTCAAGATAGGAGAAGATGCTAAAATACAGTTAAAAGTATTAGGCATTGATTGAACTCTGATTACGACTTACTGAGTACCTTAAAATACCAGAAGCCATGTCTGCCTTCTATTTCCACTCATCCTGCCTTCTCCCAGTCCCATCCTCCAGCATGGGATTCACTAACCTTCCTTTCTGTCTATCTGTATGGATTTACATGGCTGGACACATAGAAATGATAACTTGATTCAACATCCCAACACCACCTATCCATACCCTCAAGAAGCAATCATTCTCTCTCTTCCTAGTTCCATTTTGTTAAAAGAGTGACTTGGGACATGAGTGTGTCTGTGCTAAGTTGTTTCAGTGGTTTCTGTCTCTGTGCAACCCTATGGACTGTAGTCCTCCAGATTCCTCTGTCCATGGGATTCTCCAGGCGAGAATCCTGGAGTGGGTTGCCATTTCCTCCTCCAGGGGATCTTCCTGACCCAGAGATTAAACCTATGTCTCTCGCAATTCCTGCATTGGTAGGCAAGTTCTTTATGTCTTTATGTGTCACCTGGGAAGCCCTATAACTTGAGACATGGTCACCTCTAACTCATCACAGATGCAACAGAGTACGTGTATTCTAATATTAATAAAGAATAATCTAGATTACTTACAAAAGACTTGAGGCTTCAAGTTTAAATGTTCTGCTCCAACTTAGCATTTTCTAGAGCTCAGCATCTTAGTCAAAGCTTGTCAATGGCATCTCTCACTCCCTCCCTATTCCCTATGCACGAGGACCAGAGATTAGTCAATTCTACATATCTTGTCACAATGTACTTTAACAGGATTAAAAACACACCCTTAAGGATTACCAAAACTTTTAGTATAGTAAGTAAAGCTTTCAATTTTTCACCATTAAGAAATATGTTGAATTTCAATCATAAAATTATACCATAGCATTTTATTTGATATATATTTGAAGGGGATGCGAGCATAGGGAGGAATAATTAGAAGATGCTGAAATGTGTAGTTCACTTTTCAATCGACACAAATAACTTCATTTCACTTCATAATTTTCTTAAGGATTCTGAGAAAATAAATGCAGTATAATAATCCTATTACAGAAGGAACTGATGCAGGTCCCATTCCATGTAACTAAAGTGCTTGCAGTTAATTCAAAGCTGTTTAAATGAGGTCCTGCACAAAACTGATCACATGTGTGTTACTTTCTTGGCACTAAATAACTCAAAATAAATTTAAGAAATCTTAGTCAAGGAATTATTGTAGCTGTTTAGATTTTATTTTTCAGTGTTATTCATAAAATCAGTTCCTTAAGAAGCTATCAGCCTTACTTTCCAGGTAGGGCTCCCTCTAATTCCCACTTTGAGCCCATTGATATATGTCTAATATTTAGGCTGAAAGAAATGTTATTTTCAAGAAAATGGTTGTGGAGTCAAGCAGATGGAAAAATCTATGATAACATTAAGTTGAACCAGAATCAAATAAGTTGAAGGGTACATCTACATGTGCTGGAACAAGTACATTCATTCAACAAATATTCCTGTATGGCAATGGTTTTTCAGTCTCAATGAGTATAAAAATTACCTGAGATATTTTTCAAAATATGAAGAATTCAGGGCCCCACCTCCAGAGATTTTTGTTAAGTAGGTTTGGATCAAATCCCTAGTGTTTTTAATGCAATGAACCCGCTGAATCCATTGGAAAGAAATAAACATGATTTAAGAGACACTTGTCTCTAAATTTACTAAAGATTGAAAAGATGTCAATAAAATTGCTTTTCAAGTTGAGCATTTCATGAACAGAAACAAGACTTTGAGGTAAATAGACTAATAAACAAATACAACAATTATGCATGTGATTAAAGAAGCGTGTACCCAGCACTAAAGGACCACAGAGGAAGGGGGTGCTAACTGCAGCACAGGCTTCAGGCTAGAGACACAGTGACTGGAATTCCTGTACGAAGTAACTAGGAAAAGACAGAAGTAAGAGTGGTGGAGCTTGGTGGGCTACAGTCCATGGGATTGCAAAAAGTTGGATATGACTTACTGATTAAACAACAACAAAAACAAAATGGTGGTACAGATAGAGAAATTCAGCACCATATCCAAGGATACCCACAGCAAGACTTTGTCTCCAGATCAGGAATTACAAATTGCTTAGCCCAAGAATGAGGTTGCATGAGGGAAATTGAGGTTGCAGAAGAAGTTCTAGAATCAAGTAGTTCCCACAATGAGTGTCACTGTTCCTCTGTGCTGTGATCTAGGATTTGTTCTAAATCTAATAAAGAGCAATTTTTTAAAAAAGTTTTGTGTGAAGGAATACAATCCTTTTATTTGAATGATCAAAGACTGTGGGCAAAAAAATTAATAGGAATATATTGCTATAATGTGGGTAAGTGATAATGCGGGCAAAGGGACTGAGAATGCTTTGGGAGTGAAGGAGGTGGGGGATTTGTCATCCAGAAATGTACTCAGAAGATAAAGTTGGTGGTATTTGGCCAATGGCTGGATTTGGAGGTTGTGCGGAAGAAGGCGTCTGTGTCTTCAGGCTTAGAAAGGAACATACACATCAAGTTCAAAAGATCCCCAGAGATGCATAGGACATTGGATAGCCTGATATTTGAGTGAAGATCTCCAATTTTTAAATGTTGACAACTAATTCAAAGAATTAAAAAACACTATAACTAACCAAATAAAAGATATCTGTTGGATGTATATATAGCCCATACTCTGCAGTATTCACCTTCTGATTCAGCTGGAGGAAAAACGCCCCAAGTGATAAACTGTTCACAATTATGCAGCTAATTAGAGGCAGAGTAGGACAAGAATGCTGTTTGTTTTCTACTGATGATGGTAACACTTTGAAACATTTTAATCTGAAAACATTTGCATATGTCCAAATTGTGTGCTGCTATATATGCACTATTAGGTTGCTTATTGAGGAAGAAGAAAGGAGTAGTTGTGGGGAAGAGGCAAACAGCACCATCTCTGTGGGTGTGCCTGAAACTGATTCAGTTGTGTAAAGAGAAAAGTTTTGCAGGGTTAAGGGTCTACAACTAATTTATTGTGTATTTAGAAGTTTAATACCTTTATTGTTTGGTTTTGTCAACCACTATCATGGTTTTGGAATCCTAGCTAACATAATAATGTCAAGTGACTCAGTCATGTCTAACTCTTTGAAACCCATGGACTGTAGTCCATGGTATTCAATTCTCCAGGCCAGAATACTGGAGTGGGTATCCTTTCCCTTCTTCAGGGGATCTTCCCAACCCAGGGATTGATCCCAGGTCTCCTGTACTGCGGGCAGATTCTTTACCAGCTGAGCCACCAGGGAAGCCCAAGTATACTGGAGTGAGTAGCCCATCCCTTCGCTAGCATATCTTTCCGATCTAGGAATCGAACCGGTGTCTCCTGCATTGCAGGCGGATTCTTTACCACCTGAGCTATCAGGGAAGCCATAATAATGTAAAGGCAGAGGTGGCTCAGAGGTTAAAGCATCTGCCTCCAATCCGGGAAACCCGGGTTCGATCCCTGGGTCGGGAAGATCCCCTGGAGAAGGAAACGGTAACCCACTCCAGTATTCTTGCCTGGAGAATCCCATGGACAGAGAAGCCTGGTAGGCTACAGTCCACGGGGTCGCAAAGAATCGGACACGACTGAGCGACAGGACGGACGGAGAGTTAATTATCTTATGTTATCTTGCTTTTGGAATCCTAATTAACATAATAATGTGAAAGTGGAGCTAATTATCTTCCTTTGGTTGTTTGTGCTGTATTACCTTTTTTTTCAATGATCACCTACAGAGTCAATATTGTATCAGTTGTAACTGTCACTGTAAGTCTTTTCTGAATTGAAGTCAGCTGAATTATGTCTAAATGTAACTATATGATGAACATGAAGAATAATATCGAGATAGGTAATTATGGGGATACTAATATAACATTCCTAGAGTCAAATTAAAATCACTTTAACCTAATTTGTCAAAAATGAAAATGTATTTTGTTTTCAGAATTATGTCACTAAAATAAACTGCTTTTGTCATTGTTTAAAAAATGTCTATAAATAACTATCCAATTACTAATGTAATAATTACACTTTTAGTTAAGTGTAATATGTTGCTTATATGCACAAATGTGTGTTCTGCCTGAATTAATCTGCTTATATCCTAAAAGAGAGCAAGACATAAGTACGAGATCTTGTGGGAAATAGAAAAAGAAAGAAAGATAAAAAAATTAGCAATGGTTTGATATCAGCACACTGGAAACAAGTGTATACCTCTGCAGACTGGAAGAGAGGTAGAAATCTTTGGATGTTTCAGATCCTTAACAGGCAGGAAAGAATGGTGGAAAGGTTGACTGTGGAAAAGGGAGTTGTGAAGAATTAAAAGATCCTTCTCAACTGCTCAGCGTATAGCATTAGCTCTATTTGTATTCGTGTTTTTAAAGGACTTCAACAAAATCAGTCACTTCAAATCACAGGTTTAAGATTGTAGATTTTGGCACAAAGTAAGGTCTCATGCTCCTTTATAGCTGGATTGTATAGAAAGAAAGACACTGAAAAATTGATCCCTTCAAACTATGGTGTTGAAAAAGACACATGAGAGTCCCTTGGACAGTAAGGAGATCAAATCAGTCAAACTTAAGATACATTAACTCTGAATATTCGTTGGAAGGACTGATGCTGAAACTCCAGTATTTTGGTCATCTGAGTGAACATCTGACTCATTGGAAAAGTCCCTGATGCTGGGAAAGACTGAGGGCAGAAGGAGAAGAGGGTATCAGAGAGTGAGATGGCTGGGTTGCATCATCAGTGCAATGGATATGAACTTGGGCAAACTTCAGGAGATGGTGAGGGACAGAGAGGCCTGGTGTGCTGGCCCATGGGGTCACAAACAGTTGGACACGACTGGGTGACTGAACAACAACGACTCATGTGGGTTTCCATGGTGGCTCAGTGGTAAAGAACCTGCCTGCCAACACAGGAGACACGGGTTTGATCCCTGGGTCAGGAAGATGTCCTGGAGAAGGAAATGGCAACTCACTCCAGTATTCTTGCCTAGAAAATCCCATGGACAGAGGAGCCTGGCAGGCTACAGTCCATAGGGTTGCAAAAGAGTCCTATACAACTTATTAACTAAACAACAACAAGGATTCATATATATGTTACATTTCTGCCTCTTTTTCTTGAAATGTGATTATATTACATAATCAAGTGTATAAAATTTGCACACAGTGTAAAAAGGATTAATAAAACAAAGCACACTATCCAGATTAAAATAATTGAACATTTTCAATACCTTAGAGACTTCTCCTGTACCAATTTCTGATCACATCTTTTTACTTCCAAAGGCAGTGATGCACTCAATCTTGTATGTTTTTCCCTTGTTTTACCTTTAATGCCACTATTAAGTAAAAAAAAAAAAAATCCATTCACATTATTAACAAAATCATAAAATGACTAGTAATAAATTTAACCCCCAAAATACAGAATTTATATGACTAAAACTATATTTAGTCATAAAACAAGATCTGAATAAAATTTTCTTTTAAAAAATTACAAAATAAGATTATTTTATGACTTTATTTTATCTTAATATTACATTATTTTCTTATTTATAATATATTAAATAGATTTCTCCTGGTATTAAACTTTCTACAAATCAACTCATAATGTATATGTGTCTTTGGGACTTACTCCTTTCATTTAATATTATGCTCTTGAGACTCTTTCTTTTTGATGTCTATAGTTGTACTTAGACTATTTTCACTTCTGTATAGCCTTCCATTATATAAAGCAAATTTTTATTTTCAATTCTCCTGCTAATACTGTACCTGTGAATTTCTAATTCAGGCTATTATGAACAATGGCTTTTATTTATCAAGACTCAAAACAGTGTTTTATTTCTGAATGTACCTATCAAAGTTACTGTTTCCAGTAACTTTTTTTCCTGAGGAAACAGTGATAGATTTTATTTTCTTGAGCTCCAAAATTAATGCAGTTGGTGACTGAAGCCATGAAATTAAAAAAAAAGGAAAAAACACTTGTTCCTTGGAAAGAAAGCTATGACATACCTAGATAGTGTATTAAAAACCAGAGACATCCCTTTACTGAGAAAGGTCCATCTAGTCAAAGCTAAATAATTAAGTAATTCTCTGACAGTTTCTTTTGTGTCTCTGTGAGTCCTAACATAAGAAAGGACAGAACATTGAGTCTAAAACCAAACATTATTCTTTATGTGTTCCTTTTCTGTCATTGGCTATCAATTTCAGATTATTTAGTCATCTGAAATCTAATGGAAACTATTTCAAATATATGCATATATGTTTAATGCAATTATATTTTGTTATTACGTTAAAATATCACAACAGATTTTGGAACACAGAGTATTTGGCGTGGATTTTTAGAATTTGACATGGTTTGGTTAAAATGTTGACTGTGCAATGGGTTAATTAGAATCTCTGCATGTCAGTTATTTCATGGTCTAAATTATTATAATAATGTCAGAATTGTAGCAAGTTTTAAATTAGATAATATACAGTGGAGAGAATATTTGTCATCTTTGTTTCTTGGCTTTTCTAAATTTTGAATCAGTTTCTTTTCTTCAGAGAATATTACCCTTTATGAGATAAAGTACTCTGGTGTCGATGGAAGCTAAAAGTGGCAGGCTCATTCCCCAGCCTCCGTTATTACTAGGGTGCAATCAGGTGACTCAGACTCTGCCAATTAAACATAACGCTCCAGAAACTTTGAATCAGAGGTTAGTGATAGAAGGCAGTAGAGACTACACAGAATCCACTATGGGAAGAGGTAGGTTCTGGCAACAGCTGCGTCTATTTCCCAGAATCAGCAGTTCTGTGGTCCAGTGTGCTGTGCTGATGGGGTCACTGTTGCCAACTACAACTTCTGGTGCCTGGAATGACCATAGTCTAATTTCACTGCATCATTTCCTTTGGCATAAATTTGGACACTGTACTGGCTGCTGCTGTTGCTGCTGCTAAGTCACTTCAGTCGTGTCTGACTCTGTGTGACCCCATAGACGGAAGCCCACCAGGCTCCTCCGTCCCTGGGATTCTCCAGGCAAGAACACTGGAGTGGGTTCCCATTTCCTTCTCCAATGTGTGAAAGTGAAAAGTGAAAGTGAAGTCGCTCAGTTGTGTCCGACCCTTAGCGACCCCACAGACTGCAGCCTACCAGACTCCTCCATCCATGGGATTTTCTAGGCAATAGTACATTGACATAAATCTGCCCCAGGTGTACATGTGTTCCCCATCTTGAACCCCCCTCCCACCTCTCTCCTCATACCATCCCTCTGGTTCATCCCAGTGCAAATGCTATCTATGTGCTAGTTCAAACTCCAATATTTTGGCTACCTGATGCAAAAAGCCAACCCATTGGAAAAGTCCCTGATGCTGGGAAAGATTGAAGGCAGGAGGAGAAGGAGACAACAGAAGATGAGATGGTTGGATGGCATCACTGATTCAATGGACAGTAGTTTGAACAAACTCCAGGATATAGCGAAGGACAGGGAAACCTGGCATGCTGTAATCCATGGAGGTGCAAAGAGTCAGACACGACTGAGTGACTAAACAACAACAATATGCTAGTTAACTTTAAACTCTATCTCTGACTCTGAAGATTCCCCAGAGTTGGATATTTCAAAGTCTACCTGTTTAGTGATAGATCACACTTAATAAAGCCATATATTTTATTTCCCTTTCTCTCACCACAAAATTTTTCCTTCCTCAGATTTTCATATTGCAGTGAGTACTATATAGTTAGTAAAGTTAATGATTGATTTCTTCCTTTTCTTCATCACTTCAATCCTCTTTGCACACAATCTAAAAACTTTTCAAGTTCTGTTATATCTTAACACAGGATCCACTTCTAATCCAATCACCTTCATTTCTCAGCAACTTGCCTGAGTTGGTTCATTTTTCTATAAAGAAGCCAAAATGGTATTTTAAAATGGAAATCATGCATAGATCTTCCCTACTTAAAGTCACTTAAACAGCTTTCAATTTCTTTTTAAAAAGTTTCTAAAGCTGTATCATGTACCAAAAGACCTGTGATCTTTCTACTGTTCATTTTCTTATGCTCTGATGTCTCTTTCGTCTTTCTTATCTTCCATCAGTGCATGGAAGGCAGTGCAATGGACCTGTTTTTGTCCCTCCAAAAGGCCCATTTTATTTCTGAATTAATTCCTTGATCTTTTTTGTTCCATAGTATAAAAAAGTCTCACCATACATCATCACCTGGCACCATCTTCTCTTCATCATGCTTCAGCCCAAAGGTCAATTTCTAAGAGATACCTTCCTACACTCTTGACACAGTTTTATTTTAGAGTTCACTCTGGCTACAGTACAGACATGGATTTAGAGAAAGGAAGTCAGAGTAGAAACAGCAAGTCCAACTTGAAAGTTAAAATTACCCAGGTGAGAGAAATTACAAATCTGTCTCATAGGTAGCATTGGATTAAATCCTTAGATTAACTCTCTGCTTAAAACCTAGTCCTTGCATATGTCCAATATATTTTTCCACCACTGCAGAGTGCATACAGTCAATAATTCTTCTCCAGATTTGGGATTTAAAATGGAATCTATCAGAGATTATGTTGATCTCTGTTCAAATATTTCTAGACCAGGCAAACAAATAAAGACAAAGGTTTAGAGTTGCTCTATTTTCACTTGCCAGGATAGAGCAGCAAGAGAGCTATAACCAGAAAGAGCAGAGATATAGTGCTTCACCTTTCTGCCAAATAATTTCTTTCTGTATTTCTCAGAGCAGCAGGATTTAGCTGGGTCAGTGGCACTCTAAAGAGCTGGCATCACTTCCTTCTTTTGGAGCCAGCTGTACAACTGCCTTGCTTTACTTGAAATGTCATACATGCCAAATGTAACCTGGGAAGAAGCACCACTGTAGGCTTGTCCCATGGACTTTATTTCAGATTTGATAAAAATCTGGGGAATAATGGGATCAATTTGTACTTCTCATCAAAGGTGCAGAGGTTGCCTTTAGCTCCAACTTCCACTGGTGCACATGAAAGAATGTTAGTGGAATTCAACGGTGCAGCTACCCCTTATATCCAGATGGGCATTTCCACACTGGATGGTTGACTGTCCTATTAAGTGTTCATTCTTGCTATTTATTTTACAGAAATTCTTCAGTATTTTTCACATCTGAATGGCTTCCTGGATTTAAATATTAATAGGATTTTTTGCTTTAATTGCATGAACTTTTTTCTCAGTTCTGTGCAAATGTATATTCAAGTCTTTTATCCATTTTGAGTTAATTGCTGTGCTTGATGTAACATACTAATCATATTTCATTCTTCTGTATGTGGCAGTCCAATTATCCCAACACTACTTATTAAACAGATCGTCCTTTCTTCACTGTATGTTTTTTGTTCCTTTGTTGTAAATTAGTTGTCCACACATGTTTGGGTTTATTTCTGGGCTTCAGTTCTGTTGCTTGGACCTGTGTATATGTTTCTGTGCCAGTACCACTCTTTCAATGACTGTAGTTTTATAGTACAGTTTCAAGTCTGGAAGCATGATACCTTCAGTTTTGTTCTTTCTCAAGGTTCAGTTCAGTTCAGTTCAGTCACTCAGTTGTGTCTAACTCTTTGTGATCCCATGGACTGTAGCATGCCAGGCCTCCCTGTCCATTGCCAACTCCCAGAGCTTACTCAAACTCATGTCCATTGAGTCAGTGATGCCATCCAACCATCTCATCCTCTGTCATTCTCTTCTCCTCCTGCCTTCAATCTTTCCCAGCCTCAGGGTCATTTCCAATGAGTCAGCTCTTCCTATCAGGTGGCCAAATTATTAGAGCTTCAGCTTCAGCATCAGTCCTTCCAATGAAAGGACTGATTTCCTTTAGGATGGATTGGTTGGAGCTCCTTGCAGTCCAAGGGACTCTCAAGAGTCTTCTCCAACACCACGGTTCAAAAACATCAGGTCTTCAGCACTCAGCTTTCTTTAGAGTCCATCTCTCACATCCATACATGACTACTGGAAAAACTATAGCTTTGACTAGACAGACCTTTGTTGGCAAAGTAATGTCTCTGCTTTTTAATATGCTGTCAAAGTTTTTCATTGCAAAAGGAAATGGCAACCCACTCCAGTATTCTTGCCTAGAGAATCCCGTGGACAGAGGAGCCTGGTGGGCTGCTGTCTATAGGGTCGCACTGAGTTGGACAAGACTGAAGCGACTTAGCAGCAGCAATTTTGTTATAGCATTTCTTCCAAGGAGCAAGCTTTTCTTCTCAAGATTGCTTTAGCCAAAAGTCTTTTTTGGTTCCATAACTTTAGGATTGTTTGTTCTAGTTCTGTGAAATGTCATTGGAGGTTTTTTTTTTTCACTTTACAAATACACTATATTTTATTCTTTTTTAAAGTTCTACTTTATGTTGGATTTAGTTGATTAAGAATGTTGTGTTACTTTCACTACAGCAAAATGATTCAACTATATATATACATGTATCTATTCTTTTTCAAATTCTTTAATCATTTTGGTTACTATGGAATATTGAGCAGAGTTCCCTGTACTATACAGTTTGTCCTTGTTGGTTATCTATTTTCAATATAGCATTGTGTGCATGTCAATCTCAGACTCTCAGTCTATCCCTGAAATCACCTTCCCCTGTGGTGACCATAAGGGCATTCTCTAATTCTGTGAGTCTTTTCCTGTTTCATTAATAAGTTTATTTGTATAATTTTTAAGAGTCTGCATATAAGTGATATCATCTGATATTTGTCTTTCTCTGTCTGACTTACTTCACTTGATAATCTCAGGTCCATCCATGTTGCTGCAAGTGGCAATATTTCATTATTTTAAATAAATATGACTGAGTAAAATTCTATTGTACATATGTATCACAACTTTATCCATACCCCTGTTGATGGACATTTAGGTTGCTCTCATGTCTTGGCTACTGTAAACCTCACTGCAATGAACGTTGGGATGAATGTATCTTTCACACCATGTTTTTCCTCAAGCATATGTCCAGGAGTGGGATTGCAGGATCATATGGTAGTTCTATTTTTAATTTTTAAACCTCCATACTGTTCTCCATGATGGCTGTACCAATTTACACTCCCATCAGCAGTGTAAAAGAATTCCCTTTTCTCTACACCCTCTCCAGCATTTGTTGTTTATAGATTTTTGATGCCAGTCATTCTGACTGCTGTGAGATGATGTGAGATGATACTTCATTTTAGTTTTGATTTGCATTTTTCTAATAATTAGAAATATTGAACTTTTTTTTTTTAATGTGGTTTTTGGTCATCTGTATGTCTTTGGTTTAATGGCATGAGCTGTTAGTATATTTTAGAGACAAACCTTTTTCTGGTCACATCATTTGCAAATATTTTCTCCCATTCTGTGGTTTGGCACTTTTTAAAATTATTTCTTTTACTGTGCAAAAGCTAGGGAGGGAATATATGTATACCTATGGTTGATTGATGTTGAGTTTTGATAGAAAACAACAAAGTTCTGTAAAGCAATTATCCTTCAAAAAATAAATTTAAGAAAAAAGCTTTTAAGTTTAATTAGGTTTCATTTGTTTATTTCTGTTTTTATTCCCATTACTCTGGTGGATGGATCAAAAAGCATATTTCTGGGACTTATGTGAGAGAATGTGCTGCCTATGTTTTCCTCTAAGAGTTTTATGGTATCCAGTTTTACATTTAGGTCTTTAATAAAAGCAGTAAGACAAGAAAACAACAAATAGTATACAAAGGAATAAGGTCATCAGCTGATTTCTCAGCAGAAATAAGGAAGGAAGTGGTATGGTATATTTAAAGTGGTTAAAGGGAAGAAACTACAACCAAGAATACCTACTCTGCAAGGTTCTCATTCAGGCTCAATGGAGAAATCAAAAGCTTTACACAAGTAAAAGCTGAAAAAATTCAGCCCCACCAGACTAGCTTTGCAACAAATGCTAAAGAAACTTCTCAAAGCAGAAAAGGACACAACTAGAAACAAGAAAATTGCAAATGGAAAAGCTTACCAGTAAAGGCAGGAAATCAATGACACAGAAATATGATATCAAAACCAGTTGTTTGAGAAGGGGAGAACACAAATACAAGATATTGGAAATGCATTTGAAATTAAAAGAAAAACAACTTTAAGCAATCTTTATATATAGGCTACTATATAAAAACATCATGGCAATTGCAAACTGAAAATCTACTATAAATACACACACACAAAAAGAGAAAGGAGTCAAAATGCAACACTAAAAATCAAACCACAAGAGAAGAGAACAACAGAGGAAGGGAAGAAAAAAAAAAAAAAGACCTACAAAAACAAATCCAAAACAATCAATAAAATGGCAATAGGACCAAATGTATTGATAATGACCTTAAACTTAAATGAATTAAATGCTCCAACCAAAAGACATAAACTGGCTGAATGGATGCAGAAAAAGGACCTGTATATATGCTATCTAGAATAGATGGGGAAACAATGGATACAGTGAGAGGTTTTATTTTTGGTGGCTTCAAAACCACTGCAGATGATGCCTGCAGTGATTAAAAGAAGCTTGCTCCTTGAAAGAAAAGCTATGACCATCCTAGACAGCCTATTAAAAAGCAAAGACATTACTTTGCCAACAAAGGTCTGTCTAGTCAAGGCTATGGTTTTTCCAGTAGTCATGTATGGATGTGAGACTTGGACTATAAAGCAAGCTGAGCGCCGAAGAATTGATGCTTTTAAATTGTGGTGTTGGAGAAGACTTTTGAGTCCCTTGGACTGCAAGGAGATCCAACCAGTCAATTCTAAAGGAAATCAGTCCTGAATATTCATTGGAAGTACTGATGCTGAAGCTGAAACTCCAATACTTTGGCCACCTGATGCGAAGAACTGACTCATTGGAAAAGACCCTGATGCTGGGAAAGATTGAAGCAGGAGGAGAAGGGGTCGACAGAGGATGAGATCATTGGATAACATCACTGACTCAGTGGATGTGAGTTTGAGTAAACTCACGGAGTTGGTGATGGACAGGGAGGCCTGGCATACTGCAGTCTATGGGGTCACAAAGAGTTGGACATGACTGAGCAACTGAAGTGAAGTGAACTGAACTGAAAGTCATGCCTGGCTGATGCTTCAGTGAAATAACTTTCAATAAAATATAATCAGTAAAACAAGGGACTTAGAAATAAATTCTTTTTCGTGACACACTTAAATCTTTATACTCCTTTTGTAAATTGGTTTTGATTTAAAAAAAAAAGTTTGCCATGAAACTGTGTGACTCTTGAATAATCATTTATGATAATGGAATTTCGAATGCTTGTGAATTAATCTTGCCTTTTAGCAACAGGCTTTTTCCTTGTGTTAAGTTTAGTTCATAATTCTTCTTATTGCAATGACCAGTTCATCAAGTCACCATCATCCTATGATCATGATGAAAAATGATGATATTCAAATTACTACATTTCTCTTTCCACTTGAGTGAACTAATTGCAATAATTCCACATCTGCATCCTCCATGGATACAGAAAGGAGTAAAAGAAAATATAAGGAGAACTGACTGAATACTTAAACATCTATGTAGCTGCTGAACAAAATGAAATTTCTATATGTTACATTCTGTGAATATTCCACCCATAATCTACCTAATCTAGGCTGCTGAACAAAATTAAGAAGGTTTTCTTTTATTTCTTTCTTTTTCAAATCTATGCTTAATCATATTTAATTCTGCATTTTGGAAGCTGAATGGTTCTACGAAGATCTAAAAGACCTTCTAGAACTAATACCCCAAAATGTCCTTTTCATTATAGGGGACTGGAATGCAAAAGTAGGACGTCAAGAGATACCTGCAGGAACAGGTAAGTTTGGCCTTGGAGTACAAAATGAAGCAGGTCAACGGCTAATTGAGTTTTGCCAAAAGAATGCATTGGTCATAGCAAACATTCTCTTCCAACAACACAATAGAAGACTCTACACATAGACGTCACGAAAATCAGATTGATTATATTCTTTGCAGCCAAATATGGAGAAACTCTATACAATCAGCAAAAACAAGACCACCAGCTGACTGAGGCTCAGATCATGAACTCCTTATTTCCAACTTCAGATGTAAATTGAAGAAAGCAGGGAAAACCATAGGCCATTCAGGTATGACCTAAATCAAATTCCTTATGACTATACAGAGGAAATGATCAATAGATTCAAGAGGTTAGATCTGATAGACAGAGTACCTGAGGAACTATGGATCGAGGTTCGTGACATTGTACAGGAGACAGTGATCAAGTCCATCTCCCAAAAAGAGAAATGCAAAAAGGCAAAATGGTTGTCTGAGGAGACCTTACAAATACCTGAAAAAAGAAAAGACACAAAAGGCAAAGAAGAAAAGGAGAGACACACCCATTTGAATGCAGAGATGCAAAGAATAGCAAGGAGAGATAAGAAAGCCTTCCTCAGTGATCACTGCAAGGAAATAGAGGAAAACAATAGAATGGGAAAGACCAGAGCTCTCTTCAAGAAAATTAGAGATGCCAAGAGAACATGTCATGCAAAGATGGGCACAAGAAAGGACAGAAACGGTATGGACCTAACAGAAGCAGAAGATATTGAGAAGAGGTAGCAAGAGTACATAGAACTATACAAAAAGATCTTCATTATCCAGATAACCGTGATGACATGGTCACTCATCTAGAGCCAGACATCCTTGAATGCAAAGTCAAGTTGGTCTTAGGAAGCATCATTACAAACTAAACTAGTGGAGGTGATGGAATTCCAGTTGAGCTATTTCAATTCCTTAAAGATGATGCTGTGAAAGTGCTGTGCTCAATATGCCAGCAAATTTGGAAAACTCAGCAGTGGCCACAGGACTGGATAAGGTCAGTTTTCATTCCAATCCCAAAGAAAGGCAATATCAAAGAATGCTCAAACTACTGCACAATTGCACTCATCTCACACACCAGTAAAGTAATGCTCAAAAATTTCCAGCCAGGCTTCAACAGTACACGAGCCATGAACTTCTAGATGTTCAAGCTGGAATTGGAAAAGACAGAGAAACCAGAGATCAAATTGCCAACATCCGCTGGATAATCAAAAAAACAAGAGCGTTCCAGTAAAATGTTTACTCTTGCTTTATTGACTATGCCAATGCCTTTGACACTGTGGGTCACAACAAACTGTGGAAAATTCTTCAAGAGATGGGAATGCAAGACCACCTGAACTGCCTCCTGAAAAATCTGTGTGCCAGTCAAGAAGCAAAAGTTAGAACTAGACATGGAACAACAGCCTGTTTCCAAATTGGGAAAGGAGTATGTCAAGGCTGTATATTGTCACCCTGTTTATTTAACTTACATGTGGTGCATCATGAGAAATGGTGGACTGGATGAAGCATAAGTTGGAATCAAGATTGCCAAGAGAAATATCAATAACCTCAGATATGCAGATGACACCACCCTTACAGCAGAAAGCAAAGAACTAAAGAACCTCTTGTTGAAAGTGAAAGAGGAGAGTCAAAAAGTTGGCTTAAAGCTCAATATTCAGAAAATTAAGATCATGGCATCCGGTCCCATCACTTCATGGCAAATAGATGAGGAAACAATGGCAACAGTGAGATACTATTTTGGGGGGGTCTAAAATCACTGTAGATAGAAACGTCAGCCATGAAAATAAGAGACGTTTGCTCCTTTGAAGGAAAGCTACGGCCAACCTAGAAAGTGAAAGTGAAGTTGCTCAGTCTTGTACAACTCTTTGAGACCCCATAGACTGTAGCCTACCAGGCTCCTCTGCCCATGGGATATTCCAGGCAAGAATACTGGAGTGGGTTGCCATTTTCTTCTCCTGGAGATCTTCCCTACCCAGGGATTGAACTCGGGTCTCCCAAATTGTAGCACATACTTCACCATTTGAGCCACCAGGGAAGTCAACCTAGATGGCGTATTAAAAAGCAGAGGCATTACTTTGCCAACAGAGGTCCATCTAAGCTGTACCATCAAAGCTGTGGTTTTTCCAGTAGTCATGTTGGACGTGAGAGTTGGACTATAGAGAAAGCAAAGTGAGGAAGAATTGATGCTTTTGACCTGTGGTGTTGGAGAAGACTCTTGAGCCCCTTGGACTGCAAGCAGATCCAATCAGTCAATCCTAAAAGAAATCAGTCCTGAATATTCATTAAGGACTGATGCTGAAGCTGAAGCTCCAATACTTTGGCCACCTGATGCGAAGAACTAACTCATTAGAAAAGCCCCTGATTCTGGGAAAGACTGAAGGCAGGAGAAGAAGGAAACGACAGAGAATGAGATGGTTGGATGGCATCACTGACTCTATGGACATGAATTTGAGTAGGCTCCGGGAATTGGCGATGGATAGGGAAGCTTCGTGTGCTGCAGTCCATGGGGTGTTAAAGAACTGGACATGACTGAGGGACTGAACTGAACTGATCGGAAGTAGTCAGTGTATGTGTTAACTGTTCAGTCGTGTCCAACTCTTTGCAACCCCATGAACTGTAGCCAGCCAGTCTCCTCTGTCTTTTGAATTCTCCGGGTAGGAATACTTGAGTGGGTTGCCATCACCGTCTCCAGGGGAAACAGTATGAGTACTGAACTTAAAGAAAGCTGAATGTGCAACTTTGTTAACATTATAAACTTTGGTTAAACTACTTAACTACTTTGAGCTTTCTTTTATTGGTAAGAGAGCAGCCATCATAATCACTAGTCTGAAAATGATGATGAGAAATCTCTTTTGCATGCCTGTTTACTGTAGGCAAGGGGTAGTTTATCTCTTGATAATCACTTTTGTAAGTCCTGCCAACACAAATATAAATTTTAAGTGATGATATTTATAGTTCATTAACCAAAGTAATTATTCACATGTAATAGAATAATTGATTAAGAAAAACTTTTCTTTTGAAATAATGTATGATAGTCAGAAAGATAAAAAATAGTTTAAGTATTTGATTTGGTCATTAGAAAGCAAATTTTGCATTTCCTAGAGTGATTGACTGTCTTTACCCAAATTTTGAGCACCAGGAAAAAAACAGTATAAAACCCCCCAGGAAGTAGTTACTTTGACCTAAATCTATTTGGGGCAGCACTTCCAAAAAAGTAACTGTATTCTCGTAATCTATTGTGACATTGGGAATTTCAACTCATTTCCCTCTAGGAAACCTGATGTTTGTAAAAGTATTGTTTTCCCCATTTAACATTAAAAGGGAATATAGACTAAATTTTAAAGAATTTGATAATTACAAAGGAGTAATTGATAGAAAAAAAATTTCAACCCAGAGTCAATTATTTTTAATTCACAGGCTAATTCATTTTGGTGCACTTTAATTTTCTTACTTTTTAAAACATCAAATTATATTCATACATATACTTACAAAGACATATAATTTATTTATATATATGTATGTATATGCATATATATACACAAATAAGTTGTATATGCTAATTTTGATGTCTCTTTTCTCTGACTTAAAATTCATACTCATTTCAGGAAACATGGAAATACATGAGAATACATTATAAATGACCCAGAGGTATCTACTGTTACCATGTTTTTTGTTTTTTCGTTATTGTGCATGTGTGCAAGCTCAGTTGCTTCAGTCATGGCCGACTCTTTGCAATCCTATGGACTATAGCCCACCAGGGATTCTCCAGGCAAGAATACTGGAGAGGGTTGCCATGCCCTTCTCCAGGGGATCTTTCCAGCCCAGAAATCCAACTGAAGTCTCTTGCACTGCAGGCGGATTCTTTGCTACTAAGCCACCAAGGAAGTTCTTTGGTTATTTTCATTGTACAGTCACTCCGCTGCTGCTAAGTCGCTTCAGTGGTGTCTGACTCTGTGTGACCCCATAGGTGGCAGCCCACCAGGCTCCCCCATCCCTGGGATTCTCCAGGCAAGAACACTGGAGTGGATTGCCATTTCCTCCTCCAATGCATGAAAGTGAAAAGTGAAAGTGAAGTTGCTCAGTCATGTCCGACTCTTAGCAACCCCATGGACTGCAGCCTACCAGGCTCCTCCACCCATGGGATTTTCCAGACAAGAGTACTGGAGAGGGTTGCCATTGCCTTCTCCGTGTGCAGTCATTCAGTTGTCTCCAACTCTTTGCGACCCCATGGACTACAGCACACCAGGCTTCCCCATTCTTCACCATCTCCCAGAAATGGCTCAAACTCATGTCTGTTGAGTCGGTGATGCCATCCAATCATCTCATTCTCTGTCATTCCCTTATCCTGCCTTCAATCTTTCCCAGCATCAAGGTCTTTTCCAGTGAGTTATACAGAGAAGAACTGTACAAAAAAGATCTTCACGACCAAGATAATCACGATGGCATGATCACTCATCTATAGCCAGACATCTTGGAATGTGAAGTCAAGTGGGCCTTAGAAAGCATCACTATGAACAAAGCTAGTGGAGGTGATGGAATTCCAGTTGAGCTATTTCAAATCCTGAAAGACGATGCTGTGAAAGTGCTGCACTCAATATGCCAGCAAATTTAGAAAACTCAGCAGTGGCCACAGGACTGGAAAAGGTCAGTCTTCATTCCAAATCCAAAGATAGGCAATGCCAAAGAATGCTCAAACTACCACACAATTGCACTCATCTCACACGCTAGTAAAGTCATGCTCAAAATTCTCCAAGCTAGGCTTCAGCAATATGTGAACCGTGAACTTCCAGTTTTTCAAGCAGGTTTTAGAAAAGGCAGAGGCACTAGAGATCAAATTGCCAACATCTGATGGATCATGGAGAAAGCAAGAGAATTCCAGAAAAACATCTATTTCTGCTTCATTGACTATGCCAAAGCCTTTGACTGTGTGGATCACAATAAACTGTGGAACATTCTGAAAGAGATGGGAATACCAGACCACCTGACCTGCCTCTTGAGAAACCTGTATGCAGGTCAGGAAGCAACAGTTAGAACTGGACATGGAACAACAGACTGGTTCCAAATAGGAAAAGGAGTACGTCAAGGTTGTCTATTGTCACCTTGCTTATTTAACTTCTATGCAGAGTACATCATGAGGAACACTGGGCTGGAAGAAGCACAAGCTGAAATCAAGATTACCGGGAGAAATATCAATAACCTCAGATATGCAGATGACACCACCCTTATGGCAGAAAGTGAAGAAGAAGTAAAGAGAACCTTGGTGAAATTGAGAGAGGAGAGTGAAAAAGTTGGCTTGAAGCTCAAAATTCAGAAAACAAAGATCATGGCATCTGGTCCCATCACTTCATGGGAAATAGATGGGGAAACAGCAGAAACAGTGTCAGACTTTATTTTTTTGGGCTCCAAAATCACTTCAGATGCTGATTGCAGCCATGAAATTAAAAGACACTTACTCCTTGGAAGGAAAGTTATGACCAACCTAGATAGTATATTAAAAAGCAGAAACACTACTTTGCCAACAAAGGTCCGTTTGGTCAAGGCTATGGTTTTTCCAGTGGTCATGTATGGATGTGAGAGTTGGACTGTGAAGAAAGCTGATCGCCGAAGAATTGATGCTTTTGAACTGTGGTTTGGAGAAGACTCTTGAGAGTCCCTTGGACTGCAAGGAGATCCAACCAGTCCATTCGAAAAGAGATCAATCCTGGGTGTTCATTGGAAGGACTGATGCTGGAGCTGAAACTCCAATACTTTGGCCACCTCATGTGACGAGTTGACTCACTGGAAAAGACTCTGATGCTGGGAGGGATTCGGGGCGGGAGGTGAAGGGGATGACAGAGAATGAAATGGCTGGATGGCATCACCGACTCGATGGACATGAGTTTGAGTGAATTCTGGGAGTTGGTGATGGACAGGGAGGCCTGTCGTGCTGTGATTCATGGGGTCGCAAAGAGTCGAACATGACTGAGCGACTGAACTGAACTGAACTGAAAGTATTGGATCTTCAGCTTCAGCATCAGTCCTTCCAATGAATATTCAAGGTGGATTTCCTTTAGGAGTGACTGGTTTGATCTCCTTGCAGTCCAAGAGACTCTCAAGAGTCTTCTCCAACACCGCAGCTGGAAAGGATGAATTCTTATCACTCAGCATCTTTTGGTTATTGTATGCATCTTCAAATGCAAAGAAATTTTTTCAGATTCAGTACTTGCCAGCAGCCTTGGTATTTGGATTTCCTTGGCTCTGCTCATTTGAGTACTGTTTAAATATCTCTGTAGATTTGTAACTAAGGGCAAATACCTTCCTGCCATGGTGTGGTTCTCAGTCTCTTCAGCTGTGTCCAACTCTAGGGAACCCCATGTACTGCACCCTGCCAGGTTCTTATGGCCATGTGATTCTCCAGGCAAGAATATTGGAGCAGGTTGCCATTTCCTTCTTGACCCAGGGATCCAACCTGCATCTCTTATGTCTCCTGCATTGGTATCCTGGTTCTTTACAACTAGTGCCACCTGGAAAGCCCTCCTGCCATGGCAGGGATTATGAATTTCAGAGGCCATATAAACTGAAAATGTCAAAATATTCCATTCCTTAATTACCTTTATGCAATGAAAATTAAGAATAGTACAGCATTTTAAAGCAATCATAAAGGGTACTATTTTACTAATAAGGACTGCTTTTATGATTATTTTGAAATAATAAATATAAACCTATTTTGCTAAAAAATTACATACTTCATTGGGGACCTGAGCAATCTCTCTACAGTTAATCCAATTTATTCTGAAGATTTAAAAGCATTACTGCTTTTTCACTCAGCATCCCCTGATCTGTGGCTGATTTTGTTTTCTCACCCTGGGAGTATTGAATTGTACTGAGCAACCAATAAAATGACTTTTCAGTCAGTTGCCTCAAAATAGCTGATTGAATTGCTATGCTTTTATCTGATTATTTGTTTTGCTTATCTGCCTGCCTTTAGCAAAAACTTACTGCTTGCTTTTGTCTTTCTGTATGTATTAATTAATGTCAGTCAGGTCATAATCCTTAAAAAAAATAATAGTACCTTGAATCCACTTTTCTCTGAGCACAAACTGAGAGGAACTGAAAACATTCTTTCTCTTTTTCCCCTTGCTGTCTACTCACTAAACAAGCGGTTCAATTGACACTTTCTTTGGGAAGTCTGACTTGAACACCCCACATGCTCTGTCCCCACAATATCCCATGTATAACTACCAAAGCTCTTATTATGCTCTCTGCAAAGGTCAGTTTGTTTGCTCTGTTTCGCACAGTATTGTGAAAGTCATAATGTGAGCACTGAATATGTATTCCTGCTGCTGCTGCTGCTGCTAAGTTGCTTCAGTCGTGTCCGACTCTGTGCGACACCATAGACGGTAGCCCACCAGGCTCCCCCATCTCTGGGATTCTCCCGGCAAGAACACTGAAGTGGGTTGCCATTTCCTTCTCCAATGCATGAAAATAAAAAGTGAAAGGGAAGTTGCTTAGTCATGTCCGACTCTTAACAACCCCATGGACTGCAACCTACCAGGCTTCTCTGTCCATGGGAGTTTCCAGGCAAGAGTACTGGAGTGGGTTGCCATTGCCTTCTCCAGTTTATCCCTAGGACACAGCAAAATATTCGACAGAGAGAAGTCATTATCAAAATAAAATCTCTCAAGGGAACTATTTTCATTTCAGAGAGAAAGCAATCAGTCCAGACATTTGGAAAGTCTTCCTTTATATAGGGATTATTGTGGTGAAGTAATCTTCCCTGGTAAAATTGGAGTGAGCTCAGTGGAGAACAGGAGCAAGGATTATTAGAGTCCAGCTTTCTTCTCATTCTTCTTCGCACAGCCCCACCCTCACTTCCGACTACTACCAATCAGAAAATGAACTGCCTTTTTTGACCCAAGAAAACCTTACAGGGAAATTGGTCTAGCATGTGGAAAAACATAATTGGCTCTCCAGGAAAAAAATTTAAAAAATAAAAACAGGTGGCAGGAAGATCTACCAACAGCTCTCTTTGATATTCATGCTGTTGCTGGATTCACAGATGGTGAAATACTCACAAGAAAAGGCTTTTAAATGGAAACAGAGTGGGTCTTGCATCCATCCTAATTAACAATCAGCATAAGAAAAAATAAAATCACAAATTGCCTACCTGTGCAAAAATCAAATCACATATTATTTTTGAAATTTTGACTCTAGAGCAGTCCTTCCTGTTTAAACAGAGCTTTCTAGAAGGGTTCATTTGTATACATTTGTGTGTGTGAGCATGTATGTGTGTTTTGGAGTTGAACAGTGAATTAACAGAATAGGATCTAGGCAAAGGTTGTGAAAGTCTCAAAGAAGAAATGAGTAGGAAGCAAGAGAGATGAATTGTTTGAATTGTCAGTGCTAAATTTAATTATTTTATTAGATCATCTTCATAAATAAGTCAGAAATCCTCTTCCCTTTATGTTAAAGTATGTTCATGAATAACCTATATATTGCAAATCTGAAATATTACGTATGAATACAAATAATATTTTAACCAATAAACCAAGATCTTTCATATGTTTATAATTATAAAGTTCACAGTAACTAATAGATATCTATATTGCAACACAACACTGGAAAATGTTTATGGTTTTTAAGTGCATTTTGTGATAGTAATTGACCTCCAAGAAAATCACTCTTCTCTACCAGAGAAAAGTGATTATATTTCGTATAAATGGAAGGTCAGTATATATTTTACAGTTCTGACAATGATACTAAGATTTTCTCATTCACAGACCTTGTTATCTTCCTCCTTCTTCAACCTCTATTAACACGTGCAATAATGAATAATGAAGTAAACTTACATTTTTATCATTGCACTGCAGTACCATTGCAGTCAGTGATTTCACCTCCTCTTTTTACACCTTATCACTAAAGTACATAATAATCAGAAACATTACCATTGCAACATTTTAATAACTTCTGGAGTGAGTCAGTGAATTGATGAATACAGGGGTACACAATAAATATTATAGGTACATCTTTTTTAAAGATGGGATTTGAAATGATTTTGATGAAACAGTAGGAATGTATGATGTAGGCTTATATAATATTGTTTGGCAGGACAGACAAGGCAAGGAGGTGGCGACCCACTCCAGTGTTCTTGCCTGGAGAATCCCAGGGACAGGGGAGCCTGGTGGGCTTCCTTCTATGGGGTCACACAGAGTCGGACACGACTGAAGTGACTTAGCATAGCATAGCATAGGCTGGTACAGAACATAGCAAAGAGAGTGCATAGTGTCAGTGTGGCATTGCATGGGATAAGACTAGGGAAATATCAGAAAAAGCCATATGTGCCAGAGAAACATGACCCTGGAATTAAGTGTGGGATAACAGTGGAATTATTTTCATAGATTTTTATTTATTTATTTATTATTTTTTACTTTATATAAAAAGGAAAAGAAATGCATATACAAGTATAGATTTTTAAATAAACAATGGGTCAAACTTTGTCTAAGACAGTAGTCCAATAGAACTATAATGTGAGCTTCATATATCACTTTAAATCTTCTAGTAGCCATATTAAAAGTGTTTAAGATAGTAAGATTAATATAAAAATATTTATTGTTTATCTTAAATGGGCTTCCCTGGTAGCTCAGCTGATAAAGAATCTGCCTGCAATGCACGGATCCTGGTTTGAACCCAAGGTCAGGAAGGTCCACTGGAGAAGGGAATGGCTACCCACTCCAGCATTCTTGCCTGGAGTATTCCATCCAATATATCATTTCAGCATGTAATCTGTATAAAAATTATTTATGCATCACATTAAATTAATTTTTTAAACCAAGTCTTCAAAATCCAGTATGTATTTTGTATTTTCATCCCATTTCAATTTGGTCCATGCATCCTTCAAGAGCTTAAGAGTCATATGTATTGACAATGCAGCTCTCAGAAAATAATTGGTCTTGAGTAAGTCTGTTTTTCTGAAACCTCAACTTAGGGCCTGATATTACAGTGGCTAACCATGTCAACTACCTATTCTTTCCGACAATTTTGTCTCAAAAGGTGACCAGTGAGGGAACTGCATTAGAATCACCTCAGATGCTTATTAAAATAATCTTCTACCAAGTTTGTTAAATTGGGACCTTTGGATTATAAGAATTAGCATTTTTCAAACACTTGACTAAATATTTCTTATGTAGTTATATACCTGAAAACACAGATTTAAAAAATACTTCTCCAATAAACAAATGACAACAAGGAGTGATGCTACATGAAACCATTAACATTTTAGAACAAAATCAATCCTAATCACCTTTTACCTTGAGAGGCTGCATGGTAGAGAATTAAAAAATTATGAAATGCATAATCACTGTATTCTCCGAGGCTCAAGCCCCTAATGTTTTATCATAGCATTTATCACTGTCCCTCACTGTAATGTAGCTTATTGATTGTCTTTCTGTCACCACCAGTATATAATCTTCATGAAGTTTGGGACCAATGTATGTTATCCACATTATATATAGTATATTTCTATTAAAATATGCCCTTTCAAAATAGTAGGTTTCCAACAAATAGTTGATTAACTTCCTTTAGCCAATTACTTAACTAGTTGAGCTAAAAATATGCCCATCCACAAACTGAAGATAATATATATCTTTAAGTATTATATGAAATGAAAATTGATTATACGTATGGAGTTTTCAATCAACATAACTTTTCCCAAACAGCTTTCCTCTGAGGGAGAAGAATAAATTCATAAACTCACAGTTGTTAATAACCTGCATTTTGTCTCCAAGAACATCTGCATTTTAAAAGCACATATCTCAGGAGATTCACTTCAATTCATACAGATTAATCTAATAGGTGTTATTCTGTCTTGTGATCACACCGGGGAACAAAGAAAATCTCTCATAATTTTATTGTATAGAGTCTAGGCACTTAAGATTTGCCCACTGTTTAAATCCTAGTTGAACTCAACGACTATAGTAGGGAAAAACATTTGTTTCTGCCAAAGATTTTACCTACTCGCTGTGCTGGAAAGCATTTCTTTTAGAACACAACAATTTCAATATTATGATTTCCCTTTTGATTTATTGTTTTTAGCCAGATTTCTCTAGTTTTCTCAGATACTGTCTTCCTGGTCTGCACACTGATTAGACTGACATTACAGAACAATGCATACAGGCAGCTGGCATCTAAGGTAATGAAAAAAACAGCAGGCTTCTCAAATGCAATATGGACTATTTTTTCTTGCACCATTATTTTGCTTAGAGATTATATAATTCATTCATAGAACATAAAAGGTGTCTAAGGCAGTCCCTAAGCAACCATTACTCTTTTTATGTAAGGAGGAGATCTTTGTTTTAGAGAAAAACAACAAGACTTTAACTATGGGATACATTTCTTAGAAACAATAGAATTAAATTCAGATCAGTTCTCTACAGACCTTCCATTCTGAACAAAGCTTATCAGAAGGGGGCATATGGGGACAGGAAAGGCTTGTGAATTTAATTGGATGGAAGTGAAAAGAACCCTGCTTCTGCAGAATTCTGATTTTTTAAAAACACCCCAAATTAATTACTTCAGAGAAGTCAGAATTAAATTGGTCTTGGTTACCACTGAGCAGGAAAAGAAAAATAATGAGACTATCTGGCAGTTAAATGTAAGTATTTTGAGTTTTATAACCTCAAAGGTGAGGTTAGTGGCTTGGGAGAGACACCTTAATGCAAAGAACCGAGGTTGCTGATGCGATGCCCTAGAGTCACTAACTAAACAATCCAATCTTTCAACTATTTCATGTTTTAAAACATCTCTTCCTTTTATATTAAATGATAATACCATGTTTCTTAGTCACTATTTTCTTTGTGAATAATCAATTCAGATCTGTAAAACACCAACCAAGAAAGTTCCTTTTCCAGTTCTGTGTTTCTGAAATCATCTTTTTCCAGTAAAATATTTGGTGCTGGGATAAAAGGTTCCAAACTACATATAGCAACTTTCACTTCCTGTTCACTACTGAAACTAAATATCACATTTTACGTGCTACATTTTTATTTAGAATGAGCTTTTCTTTTTACTGAGGGCCTCTTTGTGGATTTGGGGAGAGGAGAGGGAGTTTCTGGGGCTGAAAGATGGAAGCTCTTGAGCTCTGGGTTTTTCAAAACGTCTGGTGATCAACATACTGTTTCCTTACTTATTTATGTTTACTCTGTTTGGAATATCCATCCTGACATGTAGCATAATAACTCAGCCCCCTCCACAGACAATTACAACATGACCTTTCCATATCTTGGGCTGCTCTGGATTCTTGTTCATCTGGGATTACATGACAGCCATCAGTTATTTTACATTTCCCTTTAAGGACTCTGAGTGCCTGGATAAATTCCACTTCAGATGGCCCAAGAATGTACACACAGTCATACACATGTTGGTAACTGCATATGTATACCTGTTGGCTTTTATGCTTGCATTCTTAACCATCAAAAGATCAAAGGGGATCTTTTGAACATATCCTAACAATAATACATGTCAAATAAATCAGGCTAAAAGCACAGTAATTTGGTTTTGAGTTAGGCTGAGGTTGAGTATATAAATAATGTAACAGTGGTTTTAAAGACAATGTAAATTGACATTTCATTCCAAAAACTGTATATTTTTAAGAAAAAAAGTGATGTTACTTTTGGATGGTAGAAAAACACGACAAGACCTTTAGAAAAGAAACACAATCTGTGCTCTTTAAAATCAATGGCCATCAACACTGAAAAAATATTTTTAATAAATCAGAGGTTATTTGTTTATTTGCCTTTTTCCTCTATTTACATCTGAATAGCAATCAGAAGCACTTATGTAGTTCTCTATGTTAGCCAGGGCATGCAAAATGTCATGTTGTATGCGTATTTATTTATTTACTTTTGTGTTACGCATTTATTTCATTGGCTTCTCCTTTTTCTTTCCAAAATGTCTATGATATCTATCGAGCCAGCATCTGTGGCATTTTTTTATAACCCTCCTCTGCTTCTTCTCCAGTGAATAAAAACCAAAGTAACAGACAATATCAAGGAAAAAAGTCATTACAACCTCACTATATAATTATGTTTGCCTATCACAGATTTTTTTAAAAAAATTCTTCTGTTCATTGCCTCATTTGACAAAGGTTTAGATTTTACTGTGGGGATGGTGAAAGTGAAAGTGTTAATCACTCAGTCGTTTCTGACTCTTTGACACCCCATGGACTGTAGCCTACAGGTTCCACTTTCCGTGGAATTCTCCAGGCAAAAATACTGGAGTGGGTTGTCATTCCCCTTCTTCAAGGAATTTTTCCAACCCAGGAATCCAATTCAGGTCTCCTGTATTGCAGGCAGATGCTTTACCATCTCAGCCACCAGAGAAGCCAGCATAAAAATTAAGAATCATTACTGACTGAGAATGAAAAGATGCTTATTACACACTCTGCATCCACAGGAAGCCCAGAGTGAGGCAAACTGATAATTCTGTTAGAGCATGCTATAATATAAAATCGAAGTATGCTTAATGTATTTTTGGAGCCATCTGTATTCATTCTTCAAATATGGAAAAGCTATTTTATTCAAGGCACTAAGTTATCATTGAGTTTAGAGTCCATAAGGAAGACAGAGACATCAAAGGTCAATTGCCACATACAGGTGAGAGCAGTACAGTGCTCTGGGGCCATCTTTGCCCAGATTTGGGAACATGGATTCTCATTGAAGGGCTCTGGAAGTCTTCACACACTCTCCTATCTCTCTTCTAACTCTTCTGGTTCTATGTCTTGTGTTCTCAGGGATCTCTTCATGGCCAACTTCCCATGATGTGATGTCTACCACACATAGTGATATCCCTAACGCCCAAATTGATCCTCTTTCCTTTGCTCATCAGAGTACCACAAGATATCTACTCTCAGTCTCCAAGGACATGATAGAAAATGTCTACTAAGTGGACGTATTCTGAAATTTTAATCCCTCAGAAGTACCTAGTATAGTGTGTTGCCTATTTTTGCTCATTTGTTCTCAAATTGAAAAATAATCCAGTTTTTTACTTAGGATGTCAGGACTGTACCCCATTAGTGCATAAGGTGCCTTGATTAGGGAACACAGAAACTGTGCTTTCACACCCAGCTTTAGGTGCTTTTTTAAAAGGAAGAGCAGAGAAAGGAAGTGAGGAAGGAAACACAAGAGGGGAAGAGGTTACTTTGATTCCTGGCTAAACATTTACATTTGAGGAAAGTAGTGTGATTGCAATGGTGATCTCTAAAAACTACAGACTCTGCCTGGGCAAAGGAAGCAGCAAGAGTTTGCCTCTGAAAGCTGGGGCAGCAGGGAAATCACAACCCACACAGAAGCATCTTTATTTCACAGAAGGCCAGTAATAAACTACTCAAACAGAAGCCTATTTGATGGAGGAAGAGAGAATGTGTCAGAGGGCAGAGAAAAAATCCTACAAAGAATTCAAACTGAAATTTAGTAATAGAGAGCTAATGTACTGCAAAAATAAGCTTGCTGCTAACAGTAAAGACACTGCCAAGAAAGAGATGGGAATTAGTGCCAGGTTAACACATAAATCAAAATTTTGCAATTATGCAAATGATAAAGCTAGAGACTTTATTTCATTTCCATATGATTCCAGAATAAAGGCCCTAATTTTGATGAATATATAAAAAGCTTTTAAGAAAGTGAGATGATGAATTGCAGCAAACTAAAGATATCAATCTCACTCTGGAAAAGGAAGATGATTAAATTTTTCTATATATGTATATCACACATATATTTTAAACATGTATATGAATTCATACATTGCTATAAATGTTCAGTATTATAATTTTTACATATTCAAGTGCAACTTTCTTTTTCTATAGCACTTTATACATCTTCTGACATTTTACACAACTCTTGATAAGACTGATATAATTTTCTTCATTTTTAAGTGAATTATTTTAATATCACAATAGGGTTAAAGTTTCCTTATTTATAAGACAGATAAGAAGACAGGGATTAGCTCAGTTGTGTCTGACTCTTTGCAACTCCACAGACTAGCCTGCTAGGCTCCCCTGCCCATGGAATTCTCCTGGTAAGAAAACTGGAGTGGGTTGCCATTCCCTTCTCCAGAGGATCTTCTTGACCCAGGGATCGAACTTGGGTCTCCTGAATTGCAAGCAGATTCTTTACTGTTTGAGCCACCAGGGGAGCTCTCCATTATATATAAAGGTACAGTTAATCACAATAAACATATTCCTGAAATATTACTACTACACACTACAGTGAAAGGCATAGATGGGTCAGATAAGGTAAGAAATGAGTCACAGAGGATAAATTTACTGTAGCTCTAATAAGTCTAGTTTCTTACGATTGACTAGAACTGTTAGTGAAAAGCAAGGTCATGTGATCAGGTTGTAGACAAATGCATTTAAAAGGTCAGGAGTGGCGGCCGGGGGAGATACCCAACGTCCAAAGTAAGGAGCAGCGACTGCACATTGCTGGAGCAGCAGTGAAGAGATACCCCAAGTCCAAGGTAAGAGAAACCAAAGTAAGATGGTAGGCGCTAAGAGAGGGCATCAGAGGGCAAACATATTGAAACCACAATCACAGAAAACTAGCCAATCTGATCACATGGACCACAGCCTTGTCTGACTCAATGAAACTAAGCCATGCAGTGTGGGGCCACTCAAGACGGCTGGGTCATGGTGGAGAAGTCTGATAGAATGTGGTCCACTAGAGAAGGGAATGGCAAACCACTTCAGTATTCTTGCCTTGAGAACCGCATGAACAGTATGAAAAGGCAAAAAGATAGGACAATGAAAGATGAAATCCTCAGGTCAGTAGGTGCCCAATATGCTACTGGAGATCATGTAGAAATAACTCCAGAAAGAATGAAGAGATGGAGTCAAAGCAAAAACAACACCCAGTGGTGGATGAGACTGCTGATAGAAGCAAGGTCTGATGCTGTAAAGAGCAATAATACATAGGACCCTGGAATGTTAGGTCCATGAATCAAGGCAAATTGAAAGTGGTCAAACAGGAGATGGTAAGAGTGAAAGTCGACATTCTAAGAATCAGTGAACTAAGATGGACTGGAATGGGTGAATTTAACTCAGATGACCCTTATATCTACTACTGTGGGCAGGAATCCCTTAGAATAAATGGAGAAGCCATCATAGTCAACAATCTCTGAAATGACAGAATGATTTCTGTTCATTTAAAGGCAAACCATTCAATATCATGGTAATCCAAGTCTATGCCCTGACAAGTGACGCTGAAGGAGCTGAAGTTAATGGTTCCATGAAGACCTACAAGACTTTTTAGAACTAACACCCCAAAAGATGTCCTTTTCATTATAGGGGACTGGAATGCAAAAGTAGGAAGTCAAGAAACACCTGGAGTAACAGTCAAAATTGGCATTGGAGTACAGAATGAAGCAGAGCAAAGGCTAATAGAGTTTTGTCAAGAGAACTCATTGTTCATAGCAAGCACCCTCTTCAGACAACACAAGAGAATAGTCTACACATGGACATCACCAAATGGCCAGCACCTAAATCAGATTGATTATATTTTTTACAGCCAAAGATGGAGAAGTTGTATACAGTCAGCAAAAACGAGAATGGGAGCTGACTGTGACTCAGATCATTAACTCCTTATTTCCAACTTTGGATGTAAATTGAAGAAAGCAGGGAAAACCACTAGACCATTCAAGTATGACCTAAATAAAATCCCTTATGATTACACAGTGGAAGTGAGAAATAGATTTAAAGGACTAGATCTGATAGACAGAGCACCTGATGAACTATACATGGAGGTTCACGATATTGTACAGGAGACAGGGATCAAGATGATCTCCAAGAAAAAGAAATCCAAAAAAGCAAAATGGCTGTCTGAGGAGGTCTTACAAATACCTGTGAAAAAAAGAGAAGTGAAAAGTAAAGAAGAAAAGACAATATATATACCCATTTGAATGCAGAGTTCCAAAGAATAGCAAGGAGAGACAAGAAAGCCTTTCTCAGTGATTAATTCAAAGAAATATAGAAAACAATAGAATGGGAAAGACTTGAGATCTCTTCAAGAAAATTAGAGATACCAAGAAAACATTTCATGTAAAATGGATTCAATAAAGGACAGAAACTGTATGGACCCAACAGAAGCAGAAGATATTAAGAAGAGGTGGCAAGAATACACAGAACTGTACAAAAAAGACCTTCATGACCCAGATAATCACCCTGGTGTGATCACTCACCTAGAGCCAGACATCCTTGAATGTGAAGTCAAGTGGGCCTTAGGAAGCATCACTACGAGCAAAGCTAGTGGAGGTGATGGAATTCCAGTTGAGCTATTTCAAATCCTAAAAGATGATGATGTGAAAGTGCTGCACTCAATATGCCAGCAAATTTGGAAAACTCAGCAGTGGCCACAGGACTGGAAAAGGTCAGTTTTCATTCTAATCCCAAAGAAAGGCAATGCCAAACAATGCTCAAACTACTGCACAATTACACTCATCTCACATACCAGTAAAGTAATGCTCAAAATTCTCCAAGCCAGGCTTCAGCAATACATGAACCCTGAACTTCCAGATGTTCAAGCTGATTTTAGAAAAGGCAAAGGAACCAGAGATCAAATTGCTAACATCTGCTGGATCATCAAAAAAGTGAGAGAATTCCAAAAAACCATCCACTTCTAATTTATTGACTATGCCAAAGCCTTTGACTGTGTGGATCACAATAAACTGTGGAATATTCTTCAAGAGATGGGAACACCAGACCACCTGACCTGCCTCTTGAGAAACCTGTATGCAGGTCAGGAAGCAACAGTTAGAACTGGGCATGGAAGTACAGACTGGTTCCAAATAGGAAAAGGAGTATGTCAAGGCTGTATATTGTCACTCTGCTTATTTAACTCATATGAAGAGTACATCATGAGAAACGCTGGGCTGGAAGAAGCACAAGTTGAAATCAAGATTGCTGGGAGAAACATCAATAACCTCAGATATGCAGATGACACCACCCTTATGGCAGAAAGTGAAGAAGAACTAAAGACCCTCTTGATGAAAGTGAAAGAGGAGAGTGAAAAAGTTGGTTTAAAACTCAACATTCAGAAAACTAAAATCAGGGCATCTGGTCCCATCACTACATGGCAAATAGATGGGGAAACAGTGGAAATAGTGACAGAATTTATTTTGGGGGGCTCCAAAATCACTGAAGATGGTGACTGCAGCCATGAAATTGAAAGACACTTACTCCTTGGAAGGAAAGATATGACCAACCTAGAGAGCATATCAAAAAGCAGAGACATTACTTTGCCAACAAAGGTCTGTCTAGTCAAGGCTGTGGTTTTTCCACTGGTCATGTATGGATGTGAGAATTGGAGTATAAAGAAAGCTGAGCCCCAAAGAATTGATGCTTTTGAACTGTGGTGTTGGAGAAGACTCTTGAGAGTCCCTTGGACTGCAAGAGATCCAACCAGTCCATCCTAAAGGAGATCAGTCCTGGGTGTTCATTGGAAGGACTGATGATGAAGCTGAAACGCCAATACTTTGGCCACCTGATGTGAAGAGCTAACTCATTGGAAAAGACCCTGATGCTGGGAAAGATTGAGGGCCGGAGGAGAAGGGGATGACAGAGGATGAGATCGTTAGATGGCATCACTGACTCAATGGACATGAGTTTGGGTAAACACTAGGAGTTAGTGATGGATAGGGAAGCTTGGTGTGCTGCAGTTTATGCGGTCACAAAGAGTCGGACACGACTGAACTAAACTGAACTGAATATTACACAAGCAAGCATGTATCATTTGCAATTACATATCATATAGTAAGGTAGAATATTTCATGTTATCCAACTATTTCCTTAGGAACTAAGGATTAATATCTGGTTTTTGGCATGTGGAGAAACAGATGAGTGGATGTAAGAATTTTGGAAGGCATACCAAGTTGATTCTGAATATGTTGAAAATTATATAAAACAGAGCCCAAGTGATACAAAGAAAGTATTTGAAACAATGAAATATATTTGAAAAGGAACATAGAAAAGATGTGCTTTTAGAGTAACTAAAATACTAATCCACCAAAAGACATTTGTTTTTCTGTCTAATGAAGCTGTGAATAGCATAAAGGTGAGTCAGATGACAAGCATTAGGTAAATATAAAGACTGTTGTGCCAAGTGAGTTTACAATGTTTATGGCACAATCACAACCTTTGGTTGTTGCAAGTTCATAAAATGTACCTCAACAGAATAATGATTTATCAATCAATCAACAATTCATTTGGTATTTTATGATAGATACACAATGTATTAAGACTTTGTATTTACACATATAGATCACAAAATTGAATTCTGGTGTCTTTAAGATATAACAGTATTTTAAAATGTACAACTTTTATTTTTTGCTTATATTGTATGAATAAGGGCACAACAAGATCATGCCAATTGTTTTTGAAGTCATGGGAAACTTTTTGGATTCAAATGTACCAATAGATCAGACATAAACATTTAATAAGAACATAAATCACTTGTTATTTTAATGTTCAGGACTCCGTTTCAGCAACTTGTCTCCTTTGCTCAGGGATCCTTTCCAGTCTCTTGGCTTTAAATGCTATCATATGTATCTGATTCCCAATGTACTAGTTATATTCACACAGCAAGTTACGCAACTCATAACTCACACAACTGAGGACGTGATGCTTCCACTTGTGTTTGACACATCTGTGCCTGAAACTTGGCATACAAAGCCAGGTGCCCCTAAGTTCCTTTTCAGTGCCCCAGGTTCCTTTCCCCTAAGCCATATTTCATATAGTTTTTTCCCCCTTGCCAAAAGCAATTCCACTCTCCCAAGTGCTCAGACAGTCATCATGGAATTATCACAAATTCTTCTTTTCCCATACCTTATACACAATTAGAAAATCCTATCAAGTCTATTTTTCTAATGGATCCAAAGTTCAACCATGCCTGACTGTCCCAGTACAAAGTATTATTATCTCTCAGTCAAATTACTGTAATAAGCTCTGGAATTGTAGTAGTTTCCAAAATTAATTCCTGCTTCACTCCCATTCACTCTCTACAAAAGTCAGAATGATCCACTTTAAATATATCAGATTGTACTGCTCATCTTCTGAAATCCTCCTTGACTTCCCCTTGCCCTCTCTAATGTCTCATGTGACCTAACCCTTTACAGTCTCCATGATCTCATCTCCTCCCCAATCTCGACCTCTCTCCATTTTTCCCATGATTTGTTTGTTGATTCTCAAACAAAAGGGTAGTGATGCTGCCTCAAGTCTTTGCACTTGTTCTTCTTTGCCTAGAAGACATTTGTGATAGATATTCACATGGCATCCTCCCTAACTATCTTAAGATCTTTCTGCAAATGCCAGCTTGTCATAGAGGACTTTACAGGCAGCTTTAGACATATACACACTCTCACCACTACCAGAAGCAGCATTCTCTGCACCCTTTACCTTGATTTTTCTCCAACACATTTTTTTACCATATGGTATGTTTTAGACACATACATACATATAGTCTTTCTTCATTTTTAACAAATTCTATATTTGCCAATTTACCCACTCACTAAAATATAGTTGTAACCTCAAGCCTAGTACTTGTGGTGTTTTCAAAGTCATTTACAGGCATGTGCAGAGTTGTGAAAACTTTGGCACCCAGAGGCACATTCTCATCTTAGGCTGAACTCTCTCCTTGTTCATCTCTCATATTGTAAACAAGTGTCCTTTTTGCAGTATATATTGTGCCATGTTTTTCCCATTTTTCATGTTTTTGGTAGCGATTTATCTGTTTAAAACGGTCTCAAGTGTGGTGCTGAAGTGCTTTCTAGTGTTCCTAAATGCAAGAAAACTATGCTGTGCCTTGCAGAGAAAATGTGTGTTAGACGAGCCTTGTTCAGGCATGAGTTACTGTGCTTTTGGCTATAAGCTCAATGTCAGTGAATCAACAGAATCTATTAAACAAGATGTCTTTAAGCAGAAACACATATAAAACAAGGTTATATATTGTTCAGTCTACAAATTCTTGTGGCCAGAGGCTCACAGGAACCTACACTGTATTTCCCCTAAGAGCAATGGTTTAGAATGTGTTAATTCAGTGTTCCTGGCAACATTATAAAACACAGCTATTGTAAATAATGTAATTTGACTGTATATGTTCTTTTTTATTGTCATACTCTTCCCTATTATGTAGGAGATTCTGAAAAAGTGGGGCTTTGTTTATTTTCCTAACTCTTCAGTGCTTAAATCTGTGCCAGGAATATAGCTGGCGCTCAGTAGTAATGATACATTATTATAGCATATAATCCTCTCAACAGTGTAGCGTCATAGGAGCTATCACAATCATTTGACAAATAAAAAAGCTTATAGCAAGAAGGTCAATCACTTACTCAAAATAACTCAGTGTAAAGATGTGAAGCAGGAAGTGTGTTCATATTCCTAACCACCTCAGTGTTGCTCAAGGTGACATGAGTGGAAAATTATGAAGTTGATGGATGAAATGAATGAAGGGATAAGTGAATGAATCAAAAACACATGCATCTCAGGTGTATCTAATCCTAAACCAAATTTAACTTGCTTTGATCACAAACAAGCCCATATCAGTTATTACCAAACTAATTGTGATATTAAAATTTATTATCTCTAATTTAAAATACCAAATAGACATAGGCAGTGATTAATTTGAAACAGAAAACAGCCTAGAGTAGATAACACATTGATCATATATTAATAGCAATGTGGACTCTACTACTGTATCAGGCTACTGTTTTATTCCCCCTTAGACACAGACAAACACACACACATAGACACACTTCCATACACCTACCATCTCTCTTCTCTATCAAGTCAAAACTGATTTTGCAATGATATTTACATATAAACTTACTTCCCTACCCACTTTTCTGAATTGTTAAAGGAATCGTGGGATCATGAATGTAAATGCAATTTAAAAATGGCTCAATGTTATGAAATATTAAAATACTAGATAACCATTTTATAATATGAATTATTCTTCTAAGATTTGAAACAAATATTTATACAAAGATTCATAAAGAGGGAGTATAGAATAAATATGGTTATTGTTATCATAAGAAAACATATAAAATCAAACACATATACACAAATTAACATCACTCAGACATAAGAGTTTTGCTTTCCCTTCAGGCTAATGGTATTGATTTTATGCACAGTGCTCACCTGATATCTCCATTAGTCTTTCTAGAAATGAGTGGGACTGATATACAAGTAAAATCAAATAAAGAAAGAACTATTGACCCTATTGCAGCTTGAAAACTGTGACAGAGAGCACCTTCCCTTCATAGACTTTGAGCTTTGGTTTTCGCCTCATGAGGCCTTCTGAGCTGTCACTTTGACTTAATTGTTTCTTTGGGGAGTAAAAACTGATAGTTGACCATGATTTGTGTTGCTTTTCAATAAAGTCACTGCCAGGGGTATTTAAGCCAAGATATCTGCCTAACAGCTTTATTGGAGCCAGTGTATGTGACACTAATAAAGAAATGAAGAAGATTTCCTTCTATTGTGCATTTTCTCCTCTTTCTTTGGCAGGTAGAATTCTAAGTACTGCAACAGTCAGGACAAGTCTACTTGTATGTCATTACTACAAATAACCACTTACTCAGTTAGTCCTGGTAATTTAAAGTATTCATGGTCACTTCCTTTGCTTAGAATGTAAACCAAGTGAATTTGTCTGTTTTGTTCTGGGTTTATCATTCCTCGTGGGTATTCAGTTCAGTTCACTTCAGTTCAGTTCAGTCTCTCAGTCGTGTCTGACTCTCTGCGACCCCATGAATCACAGCACGCCAGGCCTCCCTGTCCATCACCAACTCACGGAGTTCACTCAAACTCATGTCCATCAAGTCGGTGATGCCATCCAGCCATCTCATTCTCTGTCGTCCCCTTCTCTTCCTGCCCCCAATCCTTCCCAGTATCAGAGTCTTTTCCAGTGAGTCAACTCGTCGCATGAGGTGGCCAAAGTATTGGAGTTTCAGCTTTAGCATCAGTCCTTCCAATGAACACCCAGGACTGATCTCCTTTAGAATGGACTGGTTGGATCTCCTTGCAGTCCAAGGGACTCTCAAGAGTCTTCTCCAGCATCACAGTTCAAAAGCATCAATTCTTCGGCTTACATTGAAACAAATATTTTTTTGTAATTTCTGGATCAGTGATGTAGAAAAATTATCGATCATGGAATTTACACTAAAGTGTGTGTATGTGTGTGTTTTTATTTTTAATTTTCAGAGAAAAAACATTTTGTTAAATTGTTTCAAAAAATTAACATGTGTGGATGGATAGGCTGACAGAGGAAGAGATGGAAAGAGAGTAGAGAGAGCAAAAGAATGAGGGCGCCCCTGAGAAACAGAGAAGTAAAAGATACTGAGTGGATTCTGAGTTACCTGTCTGGGGCTGCAGCTGTTTTTTTTACATAAGCTGAAACTCCAGTACTTTGGACACCTGGTGTGAAGAATTAACTCATTGGAAAAGACCCTGATGCTGGGAAAGATTAAAGGAGGGAAGAGAAGGGACCAACGTGCATGAGATGGTTGGATGGCATCACCAACTCAATGGACATGCGTTTGAGCAAGCTCCAGGAGTTGGTGATGGACTAGGAAGCCTGGCATGCTGCAGTCCATGGGGTCACAAATAGTCAGACATGACTGAGTGACTGAGCTGAACTGAAAGATTTTTTTTACAAATTGACAGTCCTATCTCCTGCTTTGTTGACTTAATCATATTTATGCCTTTCTGACATAACCTAACTGCCAACCCTTACGTGATCCATGGTATATACAATGGTCACAGAAGCCTGTATCAGTGGAAACTTCTCAGTAGGGGTGAACTTCTATGGCGATGTCAAAACTAAGATTGGAACAGAATTAATATGGCAGTTAGACTTAGTTTAAACGCCCCCCTAAAAAAGTCAAAATTAAATCAAGACAGTAAATATTTAAAATGGCAGAAATGAAAGAGGAACTAAAAAGCCTCTTAATGAGCGTGAAGGAGGAGAGTAAAAGAGCCAGCTTAAAACTGAAAAGAAAACAAAAACAAAACCTAAGGTCATGTCATCTGGTCCCATTACTTCATGGTACATAGAGAGGGAAAAAGGTGGAAATAGTTAGATTTTCTCTTCTTGGGCTCTAAAATCACTGTGGATGGTGACTGCAGCTATCAAATTAGAAGACATTTGTTTCTTGGTAGGAAAGCTATGACAAACCTAGACAGTGTGTTGAAAAGCAGAGACATTACTCTGCCAACAAAGGACCATATAGCCAAGGCTGTGGTTTTCCCAGTGGTCATGCATGGTAGGGAGAGTGAGAGCCAGACCAGAAAGAAGGTGGAGTGCTGAAGAATTGATGTCTTCGAAATGTGGTGCTGGATAAGACTCCTGAGAGTCCCTTGGACAGCAAGGAGATCAAGCCAGCCAATTTTAAGGGAAATCCACCTTGACTAGACAATGGAAGGACTGAAGCTGAAACTCCAGGATTTTGATCATCTGATGCAAACAGCTGACTCATTGGTAAAGTCCTTGATCCTGGGAAAGGTTGAAGGCAAAAGGAGAAGTGGGTATCAGAAGATGAGATGGCTGATGGCATCACTGATGCAATGGACATGAACTTGGGCAAACTTCAGGAGTTGGTAAGGGACAGAGAGACCTGGCGTACTGCAGTCCATGAGGTTGCAAAGAGTAGTATACAACTGGGCAACTGAACAACAACAACAACAACACATATTTAAAAGTCAAATGATTATAGTAAATGGGTAACCAAATTTGTAAAAAACAGAAGATCATTAACTACTAGTTTTCTTACTTATACTTGATATTTGAGCCATATTGACTTATTTAAATCCAATATATTTATGATTAAGGGTCAAAATGATCTGTGCTTTTTTTTTTTTTTTTGCAGTTGTAGGGATGATCACCTTTCATTCAATTATGTTACTCATAATGATCAGTAATTCTTTTATATTGTACTTTTTGTAAAATAACAAGGTTATAATATGATAAAGGCTTCAAATAATCAACATAAATCTTTGTAGTATGAATGTAGTTAAGGCTTTTAAAAACATCGTTGTTGACTGGCAGGCAGCATCACTGCATGATAAACTAAAACTTTGCTCATCTGCTGGTATCCGAAAGCCCAAATTCCATTTTGTGTTGAGAGTAAGCTGAGGAAAGGAAGAGGTCACTATGCTGCAAACAACTGGTTGTGTGTGTGAAAGACAGACATATAAACATTAAGAAAAATTTATGACCAAGAGAGATGTCTTTGATGAGAAAACATTTCCTTCTAAAATATGTAAAAGAAGAGAAAATATTGTTTCCCTAAAACACCAGCTGTATACTGTAGAGGAAGTAACTCTAATCCGTGCATATGAAGAAGCACAGATAGTACTGGTTTGATAATTCAGTTCATTCTTAAGTAATTAATTTAGCTTAATTCAGGGAAACACGTTAATCCCTGAATCCCATTAAAAATTTAAGTTTTAAAGAGATAGCCTGAATTATTTTTATAATCCATTGCATATTGCTGGATAACAGGTTAGTATCATAGTGAACAATGCCTAAATTACTTTTCACAAATATATTTTCTATTTTGAACCAACAATATATTGTATCTTATTTAAGGAATATATAGTAAATTATAAAGAATTTTTTCTCACTTTGTAGATTTTTTTTTCCCTGGAGACAAGGCAAAGATGAAAGTCTGTTTCTTTAGACAAGTTTCTCAAGTGTATGCTTTATAGGTTAACTAATATGCATTTTTAAAGCCTTTTGATACATATTTCTGAATTATCTTCTAGAAAGGTCTTGAATGTCTGTTTCTTTAGACAAGTTCCTCAAGTATATTCTTTATAGGTTAACTGATACACATTTTTTAAAGCCCTTTGATATATATTTCTAAATTATCTTCTTTAAAGTTTTACCCATTCTCCATCAACACTAGCATCTAATAATTTTTAAAATATGCTGACAATATTGTCAATCTGACGAGCAAAAGAGGATAATTAATTTTAGTGTAATTTGCATATATTTTATTTATGTGTTAATTGGAGATATTCCCTTGTGGTTCAGCTGGTAAAGAATCCACCTGCAATACAGGAGACCTCAGTTCGATTCCTGGCTCAGAAGATCCCCTGGAGAAGGGAAAGGCTACCCACTCCAGTATTCTGGCCTGGAGAATTCCATGGACTACAATGCTTGGGGTCGCAAAGAGTAGGACACGACTGAACAACTTTCACTTTTCTCACATATTGGACATTTTATATTTTTTTTCTTTATTAGGTTTCCTGTTCATATTCTTTTCCCTTTTTTAATTTAAGGTTTATGATATTTTATCTTTGATGAATTGATTTGTAGACCTACTTTTCCTATTTAATGAAATAACGTTTTCCATCATAGTGTTCTATATGTTATCTTTCTTTTCTATTTTATTTAAGGTTTTATTACACATGAAAAGTAATCTTTTGTGTTTCCCGGTTGATCAATACTGACTTTACTAACACAGACACACTAAAAAATTTAGTGAAAGCAATGGAAGCTTTTCTCAGGATAAAGAGTTCAACTGAATCTTTTCTCATGAGAAAAAAATTACACAGAAAACTTTGCTTAAACATGTAAAAAGAATCGTGAACTATATGAGCCCTTTAGTGCCAAAAGAAGCACCCTCTTTCTTGTTGCCCTTTTTGTGCCATATCTGCAATGCCCATCTCCCAGTCATCCTTGTCTAGACATACACCTTTACATCACTGTTTTTTTTAACATTCCCATTTATTCACATATGTCAATTTATTGTTATACTTGTTATTGTTATTTGTGATAGTTCCTCTTTTTTTTTCTAAAATAGTTAATTATCCCAGCTCCATCGAACTAAATTTCCATTTTCTCACTGATAAGAAATACTTAGTGGATATATGTGAGACTCATAAATGTATTACTTTTCATACATAAAGTTTTTTTAACTTTTCCATTTTGGGGGGAAATTTTTAATACATTTTGCTCAGTCCTTGACATAGCAAACTTATAAAAACATAAACAAGGGTTTCAAGTAATGGGATAATGTAATTGAGATCTCCTGGAGAAGGACATGGCAACCCACTCCAGTATTCTTGCGAAGGAAATCCCATGAACAGAGGAATCTGGCAAGCTGTAGTCCATGGGTTGCAGAGTCAAACACGACTTAGCAAGGAAGCAACAAGGACTGAACTATCAAACAGAGTATTCAGTTCTGATGTGCTTGTAGGACATTTTCAAAATTTAATCATATTCTAAATTAAAATTAAATACAAAATTCAAAATCAGTAAATATATTGAACTGATTATTTGATTATAATGAAACAAAAGCTACAAATTAGTTTAGTAGTAAAATATTTTAGAAATTAAAGTCAGCACAAATTATTCTTTTTAGTAACTCTTACACCAATAAGAAAACCAAAGCATCACGTAGAAAATGTTTACAATATAATCAAAAGAGTAGAAATGATGAATTGTAGTCAAGGCTATATTCAAAGAAAAATTTATTCTGGAAAATCTTTATAATGATAAATAGTGCAATTTAAAAATAATGTTGCAATAGAATAAAGACCATAGCATAAAGAGCAGTATGGAATGGTTGTCATATTAAAGCCAGTTACAAACATTTAAAAATCAATAATTTGATTTTTAAAAAATGGTAGTCTAAGAAAAGAATTTACAGTGGTGTATTTTACCAGAAAAATATGGGAATAAATACTTTCTCTAAGAGATAACTGCAGATTTTTTTCCCAAAATAATCCAAATTATGTACAATTCAAGAAAACTACTGAGAATTCAGGGAAATAGTCTTTAGGAAATCAGCAGGCACTAAAGAAAATAAAAGTATTTAGCCAGGTACCTCTGAGATAGTCTTGTGATATAACTGATGGCACTTCTGTGCAATAACAATTTCTGGAAACACACACACACACACAAATACTAAAAAAAAAAAAAGAAAGAAAGAAAGAAAAAAAGCCCCTTTCAACTTGAGTAAAGGAAGCCCTGAAAGGGAATTTGACAAGATAATGGCCCTATTTTGTAGAGTTAAACTTTATTTCAAACTTTTCCATAAGTACAAATGGAATAGTTTGTTCCTATTATCATCCTTTTTAAAAACGATTTATTTTGAGATGCAGATCAATGCCATATAGTGTTTTAAATGTATTGTTTCCATGTTTGTTCAATAACCACATGAAGCAGGTACTGTTACTTTAACCCTAAGAATGAGGGAATTAGGCTCACAGATGTTCATTTTCTTCTTCAAGAAAACATAGATTCTAAACTTCAAGATAAATTACGTTAACATCTATTTTGAGCAGACTTATAAAACACTGGTATCCCCACTAGTACTTATTTCTCTAAAATTGTATTTTCTTTTCAATCTTATATGTTAACAAAATTGATCAGGACTTGTGTAAAGGTAATGGAAGCATACAACACCAATGTTGCTCATGGAAAGGAATCTCTTTGTCATTGTTAGTTCAAAATGTAATTAAAGATGAAATTATTATTTTTAAGTGAACCTTCACCTTTACATTTATGCAAATATTATTTGTCATTCAACATAGCTCAGTTTTCTAAATTTTCAAGATGAACTGTTATGGCTTTTATCCATGCTTTACTCTTCAGTCTTTTTTAAATTGCTAGGTATCTTATAGGTTATTTAGAAAACTTTACGTATGGAAACACAAAATGTCTTATGTAAGTGGTTAGTATTTTAAACATTTTATTTTTTTCTGGATATTTTAAGAAGAACATTTTGTTTCCGCAAGCAATTAATTCAGTACTGAGAAACGTTCACACTTTCCAAACCCCATTGATCGATACGTATTTGTCTCTACGTAAACACTGGCCCATGGTAAAGTATATTGTTGGTGATGGACAGGGAGGCCTGGCGTGCTGTGATGCATGGGGTCGCAAAGAGTTGGACACGACTGAGCAACTGAACTGAACTGAAAGTATATCGTTGGACTTTACTTCCATCTTTCAGTCACATCGACAACTGGATGTTGTTCTTTCTTTGACTCCATCTCTTCATTCTTTCTGGAGTTATTTCTCCACTGATCTCCAGTAGTATATTGGACACCTACCTACCTGGGGAATTCATCTTTCAGTGTCCTATCTTTTTGCTTTTTCATACTGTTCATGGGGTTCTCAAAGCAAGAATACTGAAGTGGTTTGCCATTCCCTTCTTCAGTGGACCATATTTTGTCAGACCTCTCCACCATGACCCATCCATCTTGGGTGGTGCTACACTGCATGACTCATAGTTTCAATGAGTTAGACAAGGTTGTGGTCCATGTGATCAGATTGGTTAGTTTTCTGTGATTGTTGTTTACATTCTGTCTGCCCTCTGATGGAGAAGGATAAGAGGTTTATGGAAAGATTCCTGATGGGAGAGACTGACTGAGGGGGAATCTGAGTCTTGTTCTGATAGGCAGGACATTGCTCAGTAAACCTTTAATCCAATTTTCTGTTGAAGGGTGGGGCTATATTCCCTCCTTGTTATTTGACCTGAGGCCAAACTAAGGTGGAGGTAATGAAGATAATGGCAACCTCCTTCAAAAGATCCCATGTATGCACTGCTACACTTAGTGCCCCCAGTTTGCAGCAGGACACCACTGACCCACGCCTCTGGCAGAGATTCCTAGACACTCAAGGGCAAGTCTGGGTCAGTCTCTTGATGTGGATGGTGATGGAAGTAAAGTCCGGTGCTGTAAAGAGCAATACTGCATAGGAACCTAGAATGTTAGGTCCATGGATCAAGGCAAATTGGAAGTGGTCAAACAGGAGATGGCAAGAGTGAACATCAACATTTTAGGAATCAGCAAACTAAATTGGAGTGGAATGGGTGAATTTAACTGAGATGACCAATTTATTTACTAATGTGGGCTGCTGCTGCTGCGTCGTAATGTGGGCAAGGATCCCTTAAAGATATGGAGTAGTCATCATATTCAACAAAAGAGTCCAAAATGCAGTACTTGGATGCAATCTCAAAAATGACAGAATGATGTCTGTTTAGTTCCAGAGCAAACTATTCACTATCACAAAAATCAAAGTTTATGCCCCAACCAATAATGCAAAAGAAGCTGAAGTTGAACAGTTCTATGAAGATCTACAAAACTTTTTAGAACTAACACCTAAAAAAGATGTCCTTTTCATTATAGGGGACTAGAAGCAAAAGTAGGAAGTCAAGAAATACCTGGAATAACAGACAAATTTGGCTTTGGAGTACAGAACAAATCAGAACAACGGCTAATAGAGTTTTGCCAAGAGAATGCACTGGTCATAGCAAACATCCTCTTCCAACAACACAGGAGAAGACTCTACACATGGACATCACCAGATGGTCAATACCAAAATCAGACTGATTATATTCTTTGCAGCCAAAGATGGAGAAGCTCTATACAGTCAGCAAAAACAAGACTGGGATCTGACTGTGGCTCAGATCATGAACTCCTTAGTGCCAAATTCAGATTGAAATTGAAGAAAGTAGGGAAAACCACTAGACCATTCAGTTCAGTTCATTTCAGTCGCTCAGTCGTGTCCAACTCTTTGCAACCCCATGAATCACAGCATGCCAGGCCTCCCTGTCCATCACCAACTCCCGGAGTTCAATCAAACTCATCTCCATCGAGTCAGTGATGCCATCCATCCATCTCATTCTCTGTCGTCCCCGTCTCCTCCCGCCCCCAATCCCTCCCAGCATCAGAGTCTTTTTCAGTGAGTCAACTCGTTGCATGAGGTGGCCAAAGTATTGGAGTTTCAGTTTTAGCATCAGTCCTTCCAATGAACACCCAGGATTGATCTCCTCTAGAATGGACTGGTTGGATCTCCTTGCAGTCCAAGGGACTCTCAAGAGTCTTCTCCCACACCACAGTTCAAAGCATCAATTCTTCGGCACTCAGCTTTCTTCACAGTCCAACTCTCACATCCATACATGACCACGGGAAAAACCATTGCCTTGACTAGATGTACTTTGGTTGGCAAAGTAATGTCTCTGCTTTTTAATATGCTATCTAGGTTGGTCATAACTTTCCTTCCAAGGAGTAAGTGTCTTTTAATTTCATGGCTGCAATCAGCATTCACAGTGATTTTGGAGCCCCCCAAAATAAAGTCTGACACTGTTTCCACTGTTTCCCCATCTGTTTCCCATGAAGTGATGGGACCAGATGCCATGATCTTTGTTTTCTGAATGTTGAGCTACAAGCCAAACTTTTCACTCTCCTCTTTCACTTTCATCAAGAGGCTTTTGAGTTCCTCTTCACTTTCTGCCATAAGGGTGGTGTCATCTGCATATCTGAGGTTATTGATGTTTCTCCCAGCAATCTTGATTCCAGTTGTGCTTCTTCCAGTCCAGCGTTCCTCATGATGTACTCTGCATAGAAGTTAAATAAGCAGGGTGACAATATACAACTTTGACGCACTCCTTTTCCTATTTGGAACCAGTCTGTAGTTCCATGTCCAGTTCTAACTGTTGCTTCCTGACCTGCATACAGGTTTCTCAAGAGGCAGGTCAGGTGGTCTGGGATTCCCATCTCTTTCAGAATTTTCTAGTTTATTGTGATCCACACAGTCAAAAGCTTAGGCATAGTCAATGAAGCAGAAATAGATGTTTCTCTGGAACTCTTTTGCTTTCTCCATGATCCAGCGGATGTTGGCAATTTGATCTCTGGTGCTTCTGCCTTTTCTAAAACCTGCTTGAAAATCTGGAAGTTCACGGTTCACATATTGCTGAAGCCTGGCTTGGAGAATTTTGAGCATGACTTTACTAGCGTGTGAGATGAGTGCAATTGTGTGGTAGTTTGAGCATTCTTTGGCATTGCCTTTCGTTGGGATTGGAATGAAGACTGACCTTTTCGAGTCCTGTGGCCACTGCTGCATTTTCCAAATTTGCTGGCATATTGAGTGTAGCACTTTCACAGCATCATCTTTCAGGATTTGAAATAGCTCAACTGGAATTCCATCACCTCCACTAGCTTTGTTCATAGTGATGCTTTCTAAGGCCCACTTGACTTCACATTCCAAGATGTCTGGCTCCAGGTGAGTGATCACGCCATCATGAGTATCTTGGCTGCGAAGATCTTTTTTTACTGTTCTTCTGTGTATTCTTGCCACCTCTTCTTAATATCTTCTGTTTCTGTTAGGTCCATACTATTTCTGTCCTTTATTGAGCCCATCTTTTCATGAAATGTTCCCTTGATATCTCTAATTTTCTCTTAGAAGAAGAGATCTCTTGTTTTTCCTATTGTGTTGTTTTCCTCTATTTCTTTGCATTGATCGCTGAGGAAGGCTTTCTTCTCTCTCCTTGCTATTCTTTGGAACTCTGCATTCAGATGCTTATATCTTTCCTTTTCTCCTTTGCTTTTCGCTTCTCTTCTTTTCACAGCTATTTGTAAGGCCTCCTCAGACAGCCATTTTGCTTTTTTACATTTCTTTTCCATGGGAATGGTCTTCGTCCCTGTCTCCTGTACAATGTCACGAACCTCCATCCAGAGTTTTCAGGCACTCTATCAATCAGATCTAGTCCCTTAAATCTATTTCTTACTTCCACTGTATAATCTTAAGGGATTTGATTTAGGTCATATCTGAACGGTCTAGTGGTTTTCCCTACTTTCTTCAATTTCATTCTGAATTTGGCACTAAGGAGTTCATGATCTGAGCCACAGTCAGCTCCTGGTCTTGTTTTTGCTATCTATATAGAGCTTCTCCATCTTTGGCTGCAAAGAATATAATCAATCTGATTTTGGTGTTGACCATCTGGTGATGTCCATGTGTAGAGTCTTCTCTTGTGTTGTTGGAAGGGGGTGTTTGCTATGACCAGTGCGTTCTCTTGGCAAAACTCTAGTAGCCTTTGCCCTGCTTCATTCCATGCTCCAAGGCCAAATTTGCCTGTTACTCCATTTGTTTCTTGACTTCCTACTTTTACATTCCAGTCCCCTATAATGAAAAGGACATCTTTTTTGGGTGTTAGTTCTAAAAGGTCTTGTAGGTCTTTATAGAACCATTCGACTTCGGCTTCTTCAGCATTACTGGTTGGGGCATAGACTTGGATTACTGTAATATTGAATGGCTTGCCTTGGAAACGAACAGAAATCATTAATAATTAAGATCATGGCATTTGGAACCATTACTTCATGGCAAATAGATGGTGAAACGGTAGAAACAGTGACAGACTTTATTTTTTTTGGCTCCAAAATCACTGCAGATGGTGACTGAACCCATGAAATTAAAAGACGTTTGCTTCTTGGAAGAAAAGCTATGACCAACATAGACAGTTTATTGACATTACTTTGCCAAAAAAGTTCCTTCCATTCAAAGCTATAATTTTTCCAGCGGTCATGTATGGATGTGAGATTTGGACTACAAAGTAAGCTGGGCACTGATCAATTGATGCTTTTGTACTGTGGTGTTTTAGAAGACTCTTGAGAGTCCCTTGAACAGCAAGGAGGTCCAACCAGTCCATCCCAAAGGAAATCAGTCCTGCATATTAATTCGAAGGACTGATACTAAAGCTGAAACTCCAATACTTTGGCCACCTGATGCGAAGTACTGACTCGTTTGAGAAGACCCTGATTCTGGGAAAGATTGAAGGTATGAGGAGAAGGGGACAACAGAGGATGAGATGATTGGATGGCATCGCGGGCTCAATGGACATGGGTTTGGGTAGACTCTGGCAGTTGCTGATGGATAGGTGGGCCTGGCATGCTCAGCTCATGGGGTTGCAAAGAGTCAGACACGACTGAGCAACTGAACTGAACTGATAGTATATTGTCAGTGCAACTCTCTCAATTCACCCCACCCTCCTCTTCATCACCTCCCTGTTTACATGTCCATTCTCTACATCTGTGTCTCTATTTCTGCTTTGCAAATAGGTTCATCTGTACAGCTTTTTTCTAGATTCCACATAAATGTGTTAATATACAATATTCATTTTATTCTTTCTGACTTCACTTTGCATGAAAGACTGTAAGTCTATCCACAACTCTGCAAATGACTTAATTTGGTTCCTTTTTATCGGCAAGCAATATTCCATTGTGTACATGTACAACATCTTCTTTATCGAATCATCTGTCAAAGGACATTTAGGTTTTTCCTTGTCCTGGTGATTGTAAATAGTGTTCTAAAGAACACTGGGGTACCTGTGTCTTTTTGAGTTGTGTTTTTTTCTGGATATATGCCTAGTAGCCCAGTAGTGGGATTTCTGGATCATATAGGTAGCTTTCGTTTTAATATTTTAAGGAACCTCCATACTCTTCTCCACATTGGCTATAGCAATTTACATTCCCACCAACAGTGTAGGAGGGTTCCCTTTTCTCCACAGCTTCACTAACATTTAGCGTTTGTGGATTTTTTAATGATGGCCATTTTGACAGATATGAGGTGATACTTCATTGCATACACTAATCATTTTCCTGGAAAACAATCTGAGTTTCAAGATATTCAATTAGAGAAAATGCACTTGTATTTGTTTATGTCATTTCAGAAGCACTTACTTCTAAAGGTCTGTAAGTAGTATCTGATGTGAAGACACTGTCTGCTATAATCGACATATATGAGTTTACAGTTTTTATCTTTTCTTAAAGGAAAAAAAGCTCATCTAGATCAGTCCCCTATGGTGAAAGATTTTTATGTAATTCAACATTTATTTTTCCATAAGGAGTTTTTTGTGTCTTAAGCTATTTTGTTTCCTTGTTGACCTTTTCATTAATGTGAATGTCTGATTTTAAAAAATATGAAAGTGAGTGTGAGAATCTTTTAATGGGCTTGCTATCACCCATCATAAAACTGTAGAGGAAGTGAGATACTCCCAAAATGAATATTTTTCTGATGACAAAATATACCTGACAAAAAGAAAAGATCAAATAGGCAGTTCACTTTGTAAAAGCACTGAAGGTTTCAAAAAGCAAGTTCTCAGAGTTGCTGGAGAGTGTCACCTTAGCAGGATACTAATCTCTGCAGACTTATAAACAAAGATCGGTAACAGGAGGTGACTTTGATTGTGAAAGTGATGTGACCTGCAGGAAGTACACAGTGCAGTATTGCCCTGTAAGTCATTTGGAGGCACAGTGAGTCTCAGGGTTAGAGGAGGGATCTTGCCATTCCTTCATGCCATTTCCTGACCCCTCTCTTTCATGCCTATAGATCCTCAGACCCTTTAGAGTCAGTGTACACTTCATCTTCTCACAAAGACTGTAAGCTACCTGTTACTCAAATAATACAGAAATAGAAAAAAGCTAAATGTCTAGGGGGAAAAAAAGTATTTCAAATAATACCTTGCTTATGACACAAAGTTTTCCTGTCTAGGATCTCATTGCACCCTTTACTCTCAGCTTAATTTGGCCTGTAATGGTGTTTCACCACCATCCAGATAAGAAGACAAACTTCCCAGAGTTAGAGCCCATGCAGACAATGTTGGAATTTGGTATAAAGGATAGATGGGGTCTGCCTGGGTCCATGCTCTTTCATTTACACTGCATTGCCTGATTATCAACCTTAGCAAATTTTATCTGATTAATGAAGTTTGTGTTAGTGGATTTCTACTTTCAAGAGGAAATTATCAAGTGAAAAGAGCCACACAAGAGAAGAGAAGCAGAGCATTTGCAAAAGATCTCCACACTATTTCCTGGCAGTAGATAATTCAGAAGGTTCTCACTCTTCCTTAGAGGTGCTTTGTGCTAATTCTTGCCTTATTTTTCCAACAAATAGTGTGTTCTTTATATTTTAATATGTTAGCAACTGCAGATGCAAAGAAATAAGAACACAGACCATGAAAAATGAATAGTCACCTCACCCAGGGTTAATGTCTGACTGCTCACTGGACGCTTGTACAACTCACTATCTTGAAGTCAAACAGGCCCAAGCAAATCAACTAATGCATCATTTCAATTCTTGGATAGATCTTTTTCTGCCTACTACATACAGACACTATTAATAAAGCAGGCAAATTAAGCACTGCCAGGAGCAGGGGGTAAGAAGGAAGTGCAGGCATAAAAGCTCACAATTTACAAAAAGAATAACCCATATGAGTCATTCAACATCACCCTCTAACATTCTGAAACTCAAAACTTGCTGTTTTAGGGGTGTTGGGGGGAGGGGGTGAGGAGACAGAGCAAAGCCAGAGACAGAAAGACAGAGACATACAGAAAGAGAGAGAGAGCCAGAGACAGACAGGCTGCAAGAGTTCTTTGTGCAGGTTTTTCTCTCATTTTTTTTCTTCGCAGTTCAAGTCCACATCCAAATGCAACAGAGTCACTGAATCACTAAACATACCCCAAGCTGCCACATCTGAAAGGGCCTTGAGTTGATGTTTGGTATTTCAGATATGATCTATATGAAAGCACAGTATTAGCCATCTATCTATTCAGTGTCTGCCTAGAGAATGTCAGCTCTTACCACTAAGACTATTAATTCACTGCCTGCTTACTGGCACCTTTCAGGAAAAAGCAACATGAATGTTAATTAACATTATTGAGCACATTCTCTGTGACAAGCCCTGTTCTAACCTGATATGTAAGTGAGCTCACCTAATTCTCTTTACATCTCTGTGATGCATGGGTCTAGTATTCTCTCCATTTTACAGAAGAAAAAATGAGGCTCAGAGAAGCAAAGTAACCTGCCTAGGGGCTTCCCTGGTGGCTCAGAGGTTACAGCGTCTGCCTCCAATGCGGGAGACCCGGGTTCGATCCCTGGGTCGGGAAGATCCTCTGGAGAAGGAAATGGTAACCCACTCCAGTATTCTTACCTGGAGAATCCCATGGACGGAGAAGCCTGGTAGGCTACAGTCCACGGGGTCGCAAAGAGTCGGACACGACTGAGCGACTGAACGGAACGGAACGGAGATTTAAATGTAGCAATCTGGTTCCTGAACCTGCCTACTTAACTATGAACAATACCTGGCTTTAGCAAGGCAGTCCACTAGGGTTCCTCCTCTTTAGAGATCTAGGCAGACAAGAGTAGGTGGCCTCCACTTTTGCCTGGGTGACCCTGTATAGAAGCTTGATGAACTTAAACTACAGTCATAGTTCTCTAGCTAGTGGAGCCTATTGATCACCCGTGTTCAAGATGAAGGGAGAGACGAATGTCAAGGGTAGAGACCCCACCACCCATTTTCTCATGCACGAGGAGTCACCCTTAGTTTCTCCTTCCATGTTCTTTCCTTTTTAATTGAAGATTGTAAGATTGTTTTTAGTTCGTTTTGGAATCGTGTGATATTTGTCTCAGGCATTACTTCTAGGAAATTCTTTAAATGTATTCATAAATTTGAAAGCCCCCTTTCCAAAACAGTATGATTATTCAAAAGATAAGGGCAACTGCTCCAGGTTAACCTGTTTCACATAGCAAGCTTACAATGTAACAAAACAAGAGGATGGAGGTTGATTTTATTTCTTCTATTTATTTTGGGACCTGACGATAAGCATGAAATACAGCATTTCTCTCGAAATTCCTGGACTGAATGTTCAGTTCCAATTTTTAGGATGTAAAATTAGAGTATAACTCTAATTTCTAACCAGCTGTATGAAAATAATGAATAAATGTTCTAAAATACCAGATGAAATATTATGTTTCAAAGCAATAGGTAGCTAAACTTTTCCTGAGTTTGAATTAGTGACTTCAATGAAAAGATGATAATGGATGGGGGGAGCATGTTATGAATTACGATAGCTGATTTTCACAAACTTGAAGCTGCTGGTGCTTTTTTCCAATACAATTTGGCCAATCTTTATTCCAACTGTGAGGGAAGAGAGGAACCTTTATTTCTCATTTGATTTCCTACAAGGCATTGGATTTTAAATCAAATACCCTACATGAGGTTTTTGAGACTTCATGAAGTAAATGAAAAGGCAAAAAAAGAAAAAAAAAAAAAAAAGAAACACAAATTACTGGAAAACAATGTATTTTTGAATATAAAAATCCTATAGAAATATTTCTGAAAGACAAAATAAGACATATCATTAACTTTCCATTCTATCTGAAAATATTAGAGAGTAAAACTTGACAAAGATTCCAGAGAGGTATTGATCCACAGAAGAAGATAATAATTATATGATAAATTCAAAATAAATTTTAAATTATTTTATAATATGTTGACTGGTGTATTTTTAGATGTAAGATGACATGGGAAAGTATCTTTCACCCTTCTATAATTTAATGCTAGTAACTATATGTATCACTTTCAAAATCAGGTTTTAAAAATTTACTATTCATTTATTTATTTGGAATGTATTTCATTTAATAGAATGAATTAGTATTAACTCATGAACAATAAAATCTGCTCCACCTCTCAAGATATATTTTACCTAATCTAAATTTTCAAGTTATTGGGTTAAATGCCATGAGATTCTAAGTTATAATGCATATCTGCACATCTATCTATCATCTAATCATTTCTATTTGATAAGTGAATTCTGTGTCTTGGGTGAAATCTGGAAGACTCCATAAAGACATTTTTTAATTCAAATGGGTGATAGATTAGTAAATAACAGAGGATATCAAAGTCTGAGAAAGAAGACTTGAGTGAAATTTCCTCTTTGGTGAAAAGCTCTATATAGCTAGAGAACAAAAATTACCTTGAGTGTGAATTGAAATCTAAATGAGTGAACTGTAAAAAACTTTGGGGGTAGATTTCTGGGACAGCACTTCTCATGAAAGTTATTGGTGTGAAAAAAAAAAGTTTATCTACCAGAAAAATTTTAATAACATTATTTTTGGTTGATGAAGCAAACTGACCATCTGTATAGATGAGATGGTAGTATCTTTAACAGTGGCTTGAATGTATTGATTGTTATAAGTCAGAGATTTTATCTATTTTGTACAGATCTTTTAAAAATACTTCAAAGTAAGGTTTTCCTTTGTTTTTACATCATTGTTAGTCAGCCTTAGGAGACTTGTCTAATACTAATAGAGACAATATGTGTTGTTGTATTACCGTTAAACAATAGCATAGTGAAATGCAGTTGGGTTGCATTTATTTGACTTGTTTGAGTGTAACTGAAAAGTGCCTAAGCACAAACATTTTAAGAAGCAAATAGTGGCATCCGTAAGTAGGCAGTAGGCAATGTCTGAGACACCAAGGTAGGTGTTTTGGCTACTGGGTAACCGAGCACTTCAGTTAGCAACAGGAGATTCCTTGGGCAGAAAAACTGAGTTATTTTTTATAACCCAGTGACAATTTTTTTCTGGTATTTTCAATATATATTATTTTCTCTAGCACATTTAAGTGGTCTGTTCCTTTGTGGTGGCTTGTACTGTATTAGATCATGAATCATTCATATATTTTGGCCAGGTTACTTTTCTGTGTCTGAAGGGATGTCTCTGTTCTCAAGTCTGACATGAAATGGCAAAGGGGCCATGGATTCAAGACTGGTCTAGAACATGAGGGCTTTTTCTTCAATTTACAGTTGTCTTTTAAGAATCTCTTTCTTAATGTCAAGAACATTGCACAGAGACTTTAGAATTTTAATAAAATTTTCTTAAACTTATATATTTTAGTATTTTATGTAGAAAAACATTTTAGACATCCTCAAAATAATATTGATGCTAGAAAGTATAACTCTAATTTTAAAATTATTTGATTAAATGCAAATGCTAAAAAGTTAAATGGTGGGCCTCCCTAGTGGCTCAGATTGTTAAGGAACTTTACAAAGCAACTTCAGTGCAGAAGCTGCAGGTTTGGCCCCTGAGTTGGGAAGATCCCCTGGAGAAGGGAATTGGAACCCACTCCAGTATTCTTGCCTGGAGAATCCCATGGATAGAGGAGCCTGGTGAGCTACAGTCCACGTGGTTGCAATGAGTCAGACACGACTGAGTGACTAACACACACACAGTTAAAAAACATATTCTCAGGGTTTTTTTCTTTGTATTGGTAAACTCAGTCTGCCTTTAGTGTTTTAATAGTTAATTAAGATCAATCTTGAAATTACTGGTTTAAATTATTATAACTTGAATTTACCCAAGAACAAATGGAAATCAGTGACATGTTTATCAATAGAGAACACTGAGGAATACTCTAGGCATAGAATTGTTGTAGAAAGATGAGGAAAACTCAGGTTAAAAACAAAAATTCTCAATGAATCAGAATCTCAAGTAGGATTATAATAAATTCCACAATTGGTTTCTGCTCATGCAGTTATTTATAATATTTAATGTGTTCTTCAAACTATGTTTGCTTTTAAAATTTATTTTTGAGAATATTTTATGTGTCAGACAATTTACAAGACTCCTAGACATTAAAGATAAATGCATTATAGAAGCTCAAATTCTTATGTGGAGTATGGTATGTAAACAAGGAGTTTTGCTTTTTTTTTTTTTTTTTAAAGTGGATCACATAATGTAAATTTGCGAGAAAGAGAGAGTATGCAAAGCTTGAGAGTGTACCATTAAGCCACTTGGAGAGTTGAAGATAAAATTTGAATGGATCTTAAATAAGGGTGATTTTCAAAGTAGATAAAATAGCACAAATAGCAATTGACACAGAGAGAAAAAAATGTGGTGTTTTTTTTATAGTCGTGAATCAAAGGGCTCCTGCTGGGGGAAAATACAAAAAAACAAAAACAACTGCATAATGGGAATTAACAGAATTTTAATTCAAATAGAAGGTTTGAAATCAGGTCATAAAGATTATAAAGAGGTTAAGAGTTTGTATGTTATCAGGAAGAGAAAAGAAGTCAAGGAGATTTTCATATCAGGAGTGTGATCCAAGATTTATTCAGAAGACAGCCCTGGAGGCATTCAACAAAAATCAGGATTGTCAGCTTCATCCTTGTATTTCCTCAAAGAAAAGGCTGCATTTTTTAAATAAATTTTAAACTTCTATTATACTTTATCGGAGAACAATAAATATTCTGAGATTGTTACAGTTACCACTTCCAAAATTAAGTCATGAAGACTATATTAATTAGCTATTACTTCACACTGATTGAAATAAACATTTCCTTCAAACTCAGAACAGGTTCATCAGAAAAAATAGTAATGACAGTTATTCTCATAGAAATTAAAAATACATGAACTAATGGAAGTTGGAAACAAGTGAAAAATTGATTATTGTGTCCTTTCTCTTCCTCTTTAGAGAAAGAAAGGTGGACAGGAGGGGGGATATTTCCTGTGTTAAAAAAATTTAATAAAATCTTTTCTCAATAAAGCTACCCTTTACAAATATTTGTGTAAGAAACTTTATTTATTTCATGTTTAACCTTAAAAAAGGACATGGTGTAATACTTTGGATTATAGGTTACAAGGACAAAATCACTATAATCATATATAATTGCATACTTTATATGAAAAAAGAGATATTATTTAGCAAGTTAAAAAACTATTTTAAAGTTTACAAATATGGCATGATTGATCACTAACCTATGTATACTTTTAAATTAGTTCACTGAGATGAAGAAATAAATAACACCAAAGAGATGATAATGCCCATTTCCAACTCTTGTGATAAACCTCTAAAAATGACAGATTTATATTCTGAAAGTTCTGCTCTCACTTGAATGGAGAGACATCAGAAATAACGTAGCATGCAGTAAGAATTCAAAATTAAATAGCCAAATATTTCTGTTCTCACAATTTACAACACATCAAAGAACTGTGTGAATACCATTTAAATAATGAAAATTTAAAAATTAAGTGGAAAGAGCAGAATGTTGAAAATTTAAAGGAATCTTAAAATGACATTTTCAGATCAATCAAGGAAAATAACAAGTTTCTCTTTAGTACAAGTACGAAACAAATACGAATCAACGGGGACCACATGTACACCCAGGGCAGATTCATGTCAATGTATGGCAAAACCAATACAATAATGTAAAGTAATTAGCCTCCAATTAAAATAAATTAATTTAGAAAAAAATGAAAAAAAATTATGGAATTAATAAACTTATTTGCAACCTCACTTCTTATCCATCACTTATCATCTTTACCATGTTTGAACCTGGTACTGGAATGAGTCTTACACAATACACTTATATATTTGATACATGTACAAAGGGCTTTAATAATCCATACATATTTGTGACTCCAAAAAATGTTATAAAATACTACCCAAAGTATACTAGTATATATAACAGGTATACATATTAGTAATATTAATACATGTGAAGTGAAGTGAAGTGAAAAATCACTCAGCTGTGTTCAACTCTTTACGAGACCCTATGGACTGTAGCCCACCAAGTTCCTCTGTCCATGGAACTCTCCAGGCAAGGATATTGGAGCGGGTTGCCATTTCCTTCTCCAGGGGGATATTCCCAACCCAAGGACTGAGCCTGAGTCTCCTGATTGCAGGCAGATTCATTAACCTTTGAACCACCAGGAAATGTAATGATGGTCAAATGGTCTCTATATATCTTGATTTTTCAATACTGCTATATGATGTTTGCTTCTGATCTCTTCAAATTACCTCTAGTGCAGAAGACTATAATCTGTCTGAACCTGTACAAATATTACCCTTTGCAGAGAACACATGAGTTATATCCACAGGTGGTCCTTCAGGTTTACATTTACACAGAACTGCGATTTTATCTACAATTTACCAGTCTTTCTTAAAAGTCTGTTTTTACTGTGATTTGGAGAACTAGGGAATGATACTCAAAGTATGTAAGCAACTATCTACAATATAAACTCTGATTTCTGATTGCACAAATCGACAAGTCAAAGAACCAAGAATAGCTAGTTCACAGAAATAAACCATTTTAAACAATCCTGTTATAGGAAACATTTAACATTTAGAACAGCATGCATCTTTACAAGTTTTCATTATTTCAAAATCATGGTCTACAGATCTGAAGAATAATTTTCATAGTCTTGGAAGATACCTAAACAATTTATTATTAAAACAAAACAAAAGCAATAATTACCACTTATAGCATGCAAGAGTTGTAGCTGTACTACACTAGACGGCAAAACCTATACTAGATTTCTAACTGCTAATGACTCTCATGCATGCTTCCCATCATTTACTTTCCTTAGTATTATCAGTATAATACTCCAAGCAGATTTAAAGTATGATAGGAGATAGACAATTGTATAGTCAAGGTAACAAGCTTCTTGCAAGAGGACATACTAACTTGAGTGTTAAATGTGTTCATATTTTGAGAAATGCCATTGAAATTATTCAACTGCTATACAAAGATATATTATATTTTGTCTCTATTATAGTTAGTCCTTCAGTCATGTCCAACTCTTTGGGACCCCATGCACTATAGCCCACTAGGCTCCTCTATCCTTGGAATTCTCAAAGCAAGAATACTGGAGTAGGTAGTCATTCCCTTCTCCAGAGGATCTTCCCAACTGAGGGGCTGAACCAGCATCTCCTGTGTCTCCTGCATTGCAGGCAGATTCTTTACCATCTGAGCCACCAAGGAAACCCATATTAGAATAGATGTATTTAATCAACTTCTTTTAAAATTTGGTGTGTTAAGCCTACTCAGTTTAAGAGAACTAATAATAGTTAACTATTATATTTTTCAGATACAAAAATCACAAACTTTTTTTCATAAATATAAAATGACATACAGGCAGTAGATTCTCATTCATATTCCCGGACTTCAACATTATGATCCCAGTATGCACGACAGAGAACTGACCACCCAAATTTCATTTATAGTTTTTAAATATATTTCTGATATTTAGGATTAAATATCAGAAATATAGCAGCATGTGCTCCAAAATAACTTTAGGCTCAGTCTAGCTCGATTTTAAGTATGGAGAAAACAGAGAGACACACCCATATATGGAAAGACCCAGAATATATACCACTTTTACCTGTTTGTCCTATAAGCAATTGTTTGAAAACTGAGTCTATTTGACTAGACATAAAGCAAAATAGGCTTCCCTGGTGGCTCAGAAAGTAAAGCGTTTGCCTGAAGTGCAGGAGACCTGGGTTCGATCCCTGGGTTGGGAAGATGCCCTGGAGAAGGAAATAGCAACCCACTCCAGTACTCTTGCCTGGAAAATTCCATGGACTGAGGAGCCTGGTAGGCTACAGTCCATGGGGTCGCCAAGAGTCAGACATGACTGAGCGACTTCACTTTAAAGCAAAATAGGGCTTCCCAGGTGGTGCTAGTGGTAAAGAACCCGACTACCATTGCAGGAAACATAAGAGACGGGATTTTGATCCCCGGGTCGGGAAGATTCCCTGGAGGAGGGCCTGGCAACCCTCTCCAGTATTCTTGCCTGGAGAATCAAATAGACAGTGGAGCCTGGTGGGTTACAGCCTGTAGGGCAGCAGAATCGGACATGACTGAAGTGACTTAGTACACATGCACAGCAAAGCAAAATAAACTGAAAAAAAAAATGAGAGATTATCTTATAAAGATGTCTGGGACCATTGACAATACAGCACATATTTTACTAAAGTCTATTTTTTCATAAATTTGGAATAATGTTGAAACAGTGTAAAAAATTAATATGGAAATACAATATCTCCACAGATATTCATATTCCTCTATTATAAGGGTATATCTAGTAGTAAGAAAAGCAGAAGTACTTTATGGGAGGTGTAGTCTATAGAAGAAAAGTGCTTACAAGAAGAGGCTATTTTTGTCATTATAACTTTTTCTTTTATTGTCCTGTCTTGCTGCAAAGTATTAATGATGATTAATTAGGTGATTAATCATAGATGATGATTGCAGCCATGAAATTAAAAGATGCTTACTCCTTGGAAGGAAAGTTATGACCAACATAGACAGCATATTAAAAAGCAGAGACATTACTTTGCCAACAAAGGTCCATCTAGTCAAGGCTATGGTTTTTCCAGTGGTCATGTATAGATGTGAGAGTTGGACTGTGAACAAAGCTGAGCGCCGAAGAATTGATGCTTTTGAACTGTGGTGTTGGAGAAGACTCTTGAGAGTCCCTTGGACTGCAAGAAGATCCAACCAGTCCATCCTATGAGTGTTCATTGGAAGGACTGATGCTGAAGCTGAAACTCCAATACTTTGGCCACCTCATGCGAAGAGTTGACTCATTGGAAAAGACCCTGATGCTGGCAGGGATTGGGGGCAGGAGGAGAAGAGGATGACAGAGGATGAGATGGCTGGATGGCATTACCGACTCGATGGACATGAGTTTGGGTAAACTCCGGGTTTGGTGATGGACAGGGAGGCCTGGCGTGCTGCGATTCATGGGGTCGCAAAGAGTCGGACGTGACTGAGCGACTGAACTGAACTGAACTGAACATAGATGATATTGGGGATTCAGTTCCAGATTACTCTAATAAAGTGAATATGGAAATAAAGTGAGTCACACAAATTCTTTGGTTTTCCAGCACATATAAAGTATATGTTTATACTGTAGCCTATTAAGTGTGCAATAGCATTACATCTAAAGAAAAACAAGGTACAACTATAATTTAAAAAAAAAAAACAACTTTGTTGCTAAACAAAGCTAACCATCAGCTGAACCTTCAGCAATTCCTTTTTTCTTATTTTCTTAAATTTATTTATTTTCAATTGAAGGATGATTGTTTTACAAATCCTTTTTCTCGTGGAGATCTTCCCCTGATGTTGATATATGCTGACTGAACAGAGTGGGTAGAAGACTACACATTAAAGACTGAGTGACTGTGATAATTTCTTAGAATAAGAAATGAGTTTGCTACATGATGGCAATTTCTTAAAGAATAAGTTTGCTACATGACTGACCATCCTTTCCACTAATAATTTCTCTGAGCATGCAATGCCCTTAGGTAGCATTTTTGACCTTACATATTTTTTCTTTTCAAAATAAATAATAATTGTTGTTGTTTTACTGACTATGCTATTATCATGTCCTAAGTCCTTTCTTGCCATTTAACTAATCCTTAAAGCATTTTCACCAGGAGTAGATTCCGTCTCAAGAGTCTACTTTCTTTATTCATCTGTAAGAAACCATGTTTTATCACAAGACTGCATCAATTCAGTTACGTTTTTAGGTTTTATTTCTAATTTTAGTTCTCTTACTATTTCTATCACATCCGCAGTTACTTTCTCTACTGAAAATTTGAACACTTCAATGTCATTCATGAGAGTTGGAATCAACTACTTTCAAACTCCACTTAATGTTGATATTTTAACCTCTATCCATGAATCAGAAATGGTCTCCATGGCATCTAGAATAGTGAATACTTTCAAAAAGCTTGTAGACTGACTTTGCACAGATGTAAGCCAAGCTCCTGGGAGGTGGTGGTAGACAGCGAAGCCTGGTATGCTGCAGTCCATGGGGTCACAAAGAGTTGGACATGACTAAGCGACTGAACTGAACTGAACTGAAACCAAGCTCAGTATATCTATGGCAGCTAAGAAATGTATAATTATTTAATAAAAAGACTTGAAAGTCAAAATTATTCCTTGATCCATGAACTACAGAATGAATGTCATGTTAGCAAACATAAAAACAGCATCATTCTCATTGCACATATCCATCAGAGGTCTTAGGTGACCAGATGTTTGATAAATCAGTAGTCATGTTTTGACAGGAAGAATCTTTTTCTAAGCATCAGGTCTCAAGAGTGGGTTTAAAATATTTGCATACTGTGTTGTAAATAAATGTGCTATCATCCAGAGTTTCTTGTTTAACTTACAGAGCACAGGCTGAGTAAATTTAGCATATTTTGTAAAGGCTCTATAATTTTTGAAATGGTAAGTGAATATTGGGTTCAATTTAAAGTCACCAGCTGCATTAGCCCCTGATAAGAGAATCAACCTATACTTTGAAGTTTTCAAGTCAAGCAATAACTTCTACTCTCTAGCTTTGAAAGCCCTACATGTCATCTTCTTCCAATATAAGTTGTCTAATCCATGCTGGAAAATCTGTTGTCTAGAGTAGGGAATTCTATTATTTCATTTTGGTTAGATCTTCTGTATAAACTTGCTGCAGTTTCTGCATCAGCCTTTATTGCTTCCGCTTGCACTTTCATGTTATAGAGATGACTTTTTTCCTTAAACCTCGTGAATCAACCTCTGCTAACTTCAGACTTTTTATTGTAGCTTCCTTACCTCCCTCAGCCTCCATAGAATTGAATAGAATTAGGGTCTTTCTCTGGAACAGACAGGATTTAGCTTAAAGGATAACTGTTGATGATTTGATCTCTGCAGATCACTTTCTCCATATAGCAATAAGGTTGTTTCACATTTTTTTCTTATTGTTTGTGTGTTTATAGGAGTAGCACTTTTAATTCCTTCAAGAACTTTTTCTTTTTATTTAAAGAGGCCTATGTTTTGTTCCAACTTGGCCTTCAAGATGCTTTCTCACTAACCTTTGATTTAAAGGTAGAGACACGGAAATTTTTTGTCTTTTTTAAAATTTTAATTAAATTTTATTTTAATTTAAATTTAATTTAATTAGAGCCCCTTGAGAGGTTACTGATTGCCCAAAATTTCAACATTATTGTGTGCCAGGGCACAGGTAGAGATATAGGGAAACAGTCAGTGAAGGAGTCAGAACACATTGCATTTATTAAGTATGCCTTCTTATATGAATATATTTCCATACAAGTAGAAGATATAACACTTGCTAAAATATGTGCAACTAATATAGTGGCAATTAAATATATAAAGCAAATGTTAACATACAGAAAGGGAAAAGTAGACAATAACACAATAATAGTGGGGGACTTTAACAACCTGCTTACATCAAAGAAAAATCATCCAGACAGAAAATCAACGAGAGATATATTCTTGTATGACAGGTTAGATCAGTTGGATTTAACAGATGTGATAGTCTGGACTTCCCTGGTGGCTCAGATTGTAAAGAATATGCCTGGACTGTGGGAGATCTGAGTTTGATCCCTGGATTCGGAAGATCCCCTGGAGGAGGGCATGGCAATCCACTCCAGTATTCTTATCTGGAGAATCCCCATGAACAGAGGAGCCTAGCAGATTACAGTTCATAGGGTTGCAAAGAGTCAGACATGACTGAGTGACTAAGCACAGCTCAGTCCATCTAAAACCAAGGATATACCATTTTTTTTCAAGTGCACATAAAATGTTCTCCACACTAGGCCACAAAACAAGTTTCAAATATTTAGAAGGATAAAATTCCTATCAAACATCTTTTGCAATCACAACAGCAAGAAACTAGAATTCAATTATAAGAAGAAAAATAGGACAAATGCAAACACTTGTAGACCAAACAGCATGCCACTGAAACACAGAAGATCATGAAGAAATCAAAAAGGAAATCATAAATTATCTTGAGGCAAATGAAAACAAAAACACAATTTTCCAAAAATCTATGGGATGCCACAACTGCACCAAAAGGAAAGCATCCAAGAGGGAATACAAGCAATATGAGGCTACCCTAAGAAGCAAGAAAAATATCAAATGAACAACTTAAACTCCTATCTAAAGAAATTTGAAAAAGAAGAATAAACAAAGCCCAAAGTCATCAGAAGAAAGAAAATCATAAGTATCAGGAAATGAATAAAAGAGACAGAAAAAACAGAAAAAAACACACAAAGTAATAGATCAATAAAACCAAGAACTGATGTTTTGAAAGGATACACAAAATTAATGTCTTTAACCAGGATTATAAAGAAAAAGGGAGAGGTAGAGAATAAATAAACAAAATGAAAGAGGAGCATCTGATATCAGAGATAGAAAAAATCATAAAAGAATATTATGAAGTTAAATGCCAACATATTAGACAACCTACAGAAAATTTCTAGATTCATCCAATCTTCCAAGACTGAATTTCAAGGGAATAGGAATATGAACAGGCCTATCACTAGTAGGGAAATAAAAGGAAACAAAAGGAAGGATAAAGATCACATGATCATCTCAATAGATACAGGAAAAGCACTTGACAAAATTCAACATTCATGCATGTTAAAAACCCTCATCAAAGTGAGTATAGAAGGAACACATCTTGTAATTAAAAAAGTCATTTATGACAAACCGATAGCCTACATTATACTGAACAATGGAAAGCTGAAAACTTTTCCTCTAAAATCAGGAACATGACAAGAATCCCTACTCTTGCCAGTTCTATAACATAGTATTGGAAGTCCTAGCCACAGGAGTCAGACCTGACAAAAATAAAAGGCGTCCAAATTGGAAGGAAATAATTAAAACAATCAATATTTTCATACTATGACACTATATTAAGGAAACCCTAGTCACCACAAAAAATCTGTGAAAACTAATAAATGAATTCAGTAAGCAGCAAGATATAAGATTAATATGCAGAAGTCAGTTGCTTTTATATAAACTAATATTTATATTAGTCTAGTCAAGGCTATGGTTTTCCCATGGTCATGTATGGATGTGAGAGTTGGACTGTGAAGAAAGCTGATCACCGAAGAATTGATGCTTTTGAACTGTGGTGCTGGAGAAGACTCCTGAGAGTCCCTTGGACTGCAAGGAGATCCAACCAGTCCATTCTAAAGGAGATCAATCCTGTTTGTTCACTGGAAGGAGTGATGCTAAAGCTGAAACTCCAATACTTTGGTCACCTCATGTGATGAGTTGACTCACTGGAAAAGACTCTGATGCTGGGAAGGATTGAGGGCGGGAGGAGAAGGGGACGACAGAGAATGAGATGGCTGGATGGCATCACCGACTCGATGGACATGAGTTTGAGTGAACTCTGGGAGTTGGTGATGGACAGGGAGGCCTGGCGTGCTGTGATTCATGGGGTTGCAAAGAGTCGGACACGACTGAGCAACTGAACTGAACTGAATATTGAACTATCATAAAAAGAAAATAATCCTGTTTAAAATCACATCAGAAAGAATAATATATCTAGAAATAAATAACTAAGGAAGTGAATGGTCTATACATTGAAAAATATAAAACAAAATGAAGGAAATTGAAGATTATACAAAGAAATAATAAAGATAATTTAAAGATAGCTAGCATTCATTGACTGGACACATTAATATTGTTAAAATGCCCACAATACACAAATCAATATACAGATTTAATTCAATCCCTATCAAAATGCCCATTTTTTTCACTGAACTAGAACAAATAATCCAAAAATATATATTGAAACACAAAATACCTCAAATATCCAAAGTGATCTTGGAAGAAAAACAAAAAACTGGAGGTATTATACTCCCTGACTTTAAACTGCACTACAAAGCTAGTTATCAAAACAGTACTGCAGAAAAACAGAAACATAGATCAATGGAACAGAATAAAGAGCCCAGAAATAAGCTCACACACTTATGGCCTATTATTCTATGACAAAGAAGACAAGAATATACAACAGGGAAAAGACAGTCTCTTCAATAAGTGGTGCTGGGAAAACTGGACTGTTATATGCAAAAGAATGAAGGTAGAATATATTCTCATATCGCACAGAAAAATAAACTCAAAGTGGGTTAAAGACCTAAATATAAGACCATAAGCCATAAGACTCCTGCAAGAAAACATAGAGATAATACTTTGACATACAGTGCAGCAATATTTTTCTTTGTTACTGTCTCCTAATGTAAAGGAAATGAAAGCAAGAATAAATGCATGAAACCTAATTAAACTTATAAACTTTTACATAGCAAAGGAGACAACTAGTAAAATAAAAAAAAACACTCACTGAATGGGAGAAAATATCTGCAAATAATATGACAGAAACAGGTTAAGATCCAAAATATATAAATAGCACATACAAATCAATATCAAAAAACAAACAACTTGATTAAAATATACAGAAGATCTGGATAGACATTTTGCAAAGAAGACATAACAGATGGCCAACAGGCACATGAAAGGATTCTCAACGCTGCTAACCATCAGATAATTGCAAATCAAAATCACAATGACATGTCACCTTACATCTATCAAAATTGCGATCATTAAAAAGACTACAAACAACAAATTTTGGTGAGTATGTGGAGAAAAGTGAATATTTTGAGTAGGAATGCACATTGGTGCAGTCACTGCACTGGAAAACACTGTGGAGATTCCTTGGAAAAAAAACAATAGAACTATGATATGATCCAGCAATTCCACCCCCAAGTATATAATCAAAGAAAATGAAAATTCTAGTTTGAAAAGATACACTCACCCCAATTTTCATAGCAACATTATTTACAATAGCCAATATATGGAAGCAACTTAAATGTTCATCGACAGACTAATGGATAAAGAAGAAGTAGTGTATATTTAATGAGATGTTACTTAGCCACAGATAGAGTGAAATATTGCCATTTGCATCAATATCATAGATGAACCAGCAAGGTATTATTTCTAGTAAAATAAGTCAGACCGGAAAGACAAATACTGTATGCTATCACTTATTTGTGGAATCTATAAACATTAAGACAAATGAATATAACAAAACATAAATAGACTCACAGATATGGAGAAAAAATTAGTGATTACTAGGGGTAAAAGCATGAGCAAAGGGGCAAAATATGAGTAGGTGATTAAGAGCTATAGAGTACTATGTATAAAATAAATATGCTGCAAGTATATACTGTACTGCACAAGGAATATAATCAATGTTTTATAATAACTTTAAATGGAGCCTAATTTATAAAAATATTGATGTATTATGCTGTACACTCAAAACTAAAATGACAGTAAATCAACTATACTTCAATTTACACACACACACACAATCTGTAAAGCTCAATAAAAGGTACTGTACCTACATATTAAAATCAGGCAGCCTAGAGAAAGATAGCAACTCACTACAGTAAAAAATTGGGTAAAAACTTGCTAGACTTTGAAATTAAGCTTTTAAGCATCTCAGGTTGACTTCTAGTGTTGCTGTATATTTGAGAGGGACCTTCCACAACCTGATCTTTGGACACTATAGTCAGCCTTGCCCCATTGTGTCTTTGCAATACTGTATCTGAACCATTATTTCTTTCATTCATGAAGATAATATGAGACTGGTAACAATATATGACAGAACAAAAGGAAATTAAAGAAAAATCATATCATTAAAAACTTTGAAAAAAATTAGAGAAACAGTTCACAAAATGGTTCTTTTTCTTTGACATGATAAGTTACAGTGGTATCTGACAGTCATCAAAGAGGATAGAGGATCAAAACTGGAAAGAGTGTTGGTATGAAAAAGCAACAGAATGAGAAAATAGAAGAGAGAATGTAAGAAGGGGAGAAGAAAATTTAAAAAAAAAGCAGACGAGCAAATTTCAAAGAAAGTGCAAATTTCAGAGGAAAACTGGATTACAGGACATAAAGATCTAAATAGCTTGTTGAAAATTAAAGTTACTGAAGAAATATTTGAAAATAATACTCTGAATGTGAAAGGGAATTAAAAAGCTAGGAAACACTGAGAGATTACAAAATAGATAAAGAGGAAAGTGAAAGAGAAGCTAATTATTGCTAAATACAGAAGTAAACAATAGAGAAAGGAAGTAAAACAGAAAAATGATTGGATGGAAATTAGCAATGTTGCTGAGACGAAAAAAGCCATATCTCAAGGCTTATCAAAAGGCTTATCATATCTCAAACAATATCATTTCAACAGCTTAGCACATTCTAGATAAATGCAAGAATAATGTTCAACAAAGTTCCACCTTGCCAAGCAGGTTTTAATGGAGCAACATAATGATTCAATGATCTAAAACGGAAGTCGAAAAAACCCAAAATACCATTGTTCAATGCATACAAACTAAATAAACTTTAAAACATTAAGTATTTATGTAAATATATATGTGTAAATTATATAAAGGATTATAACTGTGTAATATATATAATTATATAATAGTAATAAAGTTTGACCTAAAATAATGATAAGAATATATTGTTGAAGAAAAGGGAAAGAGAAAAAGAATGCTAAATTCTTTGTCAGGAGTGGGCATAAAATTTTATACATTTCTTCATTTTTCAGATAATTAGTGGAACCAGAAATTTAAAAATTTTAAAGAATAAAAAAATGAAGACACTATTTGAATTATGAAGAAAGGTACGTACATTTTGAAGATAATAAAGATAAGAAAGTATAAAGTTAAAAGGTATGCAATCATATTGTAAAATGTGAAGAATGTGTCAATTACACATAACAATTATTTCAAGGGGACCTAAGGAAAAATTTAAATTTCATTTAAACTATTTTACAAGAGTCATCTCTAAAATTGAAAAAACTAAATTCATACTTAAAAATAACATATGACATGTATAGAACCTATATGTTAATATGTAGAAAAGTATATCATAAAAAATTTTTAAATGAAAGATTACAAAATTAATGCAAAATTTTAGAGAACTTAGGTGAAAATAATTTTTCTGAACAAAAACATTGTCATATATTTCTAGTTGTACTATTCCTAAAGGATATAAAAACTCCTGAAACATTCTATGTGGAAATAGTAGAGAATAACAATATATAAACACCAACCTATTTATACTAAAATATAAAATAATCAAGATTTAAGGAGCCACTATGAAACTAAGTGTGGAAAACTTCATGAAATTTACATGTAGCACTCAGTTTTGAGAGATCAATACATAGGCAAGAAATTAAACAGCTTAAAATCATTTAGATAGTTTATATATTTATATATAGTTTATGCTACAGAAAGAAGCAATACATTTTTGTACCCAGGGACTAAAATACTTAAAATATTGTGTGCACTGGTCAACATAGAAATATCTACATTTGTTTTGCAAAGTAAAAGTAACGCAATAAAATTTTTAAAAAATTAGAATTATTTCAAATGTCTGAAAAAAAAGCAATTCAAAATATAGCATTCTTTTTAACTAAACTAGGCTGAAAATAGACAACAAAACAGTAATTAACATCTGTTTAAAAGTTATGGACAATCAGAATCATACCTATCAGGGCTCATGGAAGGAAGCCAAAACTCTACTCTGATCAAATATCTTGGGTTAAATTCTTTCATTATGAAATAAAAAACAAAATTTAAAAAACTAAACCACACTTAGTAATACAAATGATAAAACTATATTTAAGGAAAGGTATAAATTAGTAACAAACAGAAAAATATTCAGTGTATCAATAATAAAAATCAGAGAAACATATGCATAAAATATGCATATTTAAGAAAGGGGTGAAGACCAAAACAATAAGTCACTTATAAAACTACCAATTGAGAGACTTTCTAAATTTTATATTTAAAGTATCTATTTCTACTACTTTGCAAACAAACTTGAGTATCTCTTAGAAATTACTTTCTAAAAAGTATAAATTTTTGAAATTATTTCATGAACACTTTAAATAAAATCTTAAAAATAGAGATAATCAAAAATGAGTAAGAAATATATGTTCTGTAAAAGACCCAGAATCCAGGATCCCAAGACTTTAAAATATAACATAAATGAAATACACATACATTTTTATGTACTTTAAACTACTGCAGAATGATGAAATTACAGAAAGCTTCACAATTTTTTAAAAAGCTGAGTTTAATTCTGCTAAGAAAAAGCCAAATTGAAAAAAGTACTAATAATTTTTTACAGGTATAGATACCTAATACTTAATATTTTATAATGAATTTATTTCAGCCATATATTACCATGGTATTCTATGATAAAATAGTTTCTAGTAGTAAAGTGATGATGGTTGAAAATTAGGAAGTCTCACAAAATAAATCAACTTTAGTAATAAGTTAATAGCAATTATTTCCATAGACCTGGCTTACTTCTATATTAAACTTCAATATGCATTTCCTATAAACCCATGATAAACTGAAAGCACAACATTTTCCTAACATGTTAAAGAATTTATAACTATAAGCAAGTGTCACTACAAAAGACCTGCCAAGTTTTGTCTATGAGTGTAGAGAATCTATAAAAGGAAAACCAAACAACAAATTTGGGGACAGAAGTTCATTTAACAAATTCTTTTGTTTGGATTTGGTTTGGTTTTGATTTTTTCATCACCAGGCAATCCGTCCCTAGACCTCTATTACCAAATCTTTCTTGATCTTTCCCATGGCTGTCAGTGTTTTTTCTACCCAGTGGGAGGCGATGGATAATGACTTGTGCCCTAGATCCCCAGTGACAGTGTTCCCTAGATCCCCAGTTTCCCATTTAGATACTTATAGTTATGCTTTTGGCCGAGTTCTGGGAAACATCAGGAAAGGAGATCAGCAGATAATTAAAAGTGAAGCTTCCTTTTCCCACTACTGCTCCTCTACTCTTAAGAATTTTTCACAGAAAAATCCCCAGATCTGTGCAGTTTTTTCCCACTTTTTTTTATTTGGCATGGTCCAGGCTCTTCTCCTTCAAGACAGTGTTTGCATTGTTTTTTAACAGCTTTACAGAGTAAAATTAACATGATATATATGTACATATATATATATATACACACTTATATATATATATACACATATATAGAATATATAGAATGCACACATATAAAATACACAATTTAATGAGTCTTGGAATTTGTACACACTGGTGAGACCATCAACAAAATCAAGACTGTGAGCATATCCACCATTTCCAGAAATTTCTGTGTGCCCTTTTTTAGCCTTCCTACCAATAATTCTCTCCATCTCCAGGAAACCACTGATCTTTTCTTTATCACTATTCATTAGTTTGTGTTCTCTGGAGAGCTACACAAATTGAATCATGTATAACATTCTCTCTTTTGCTTGGCTTCTAGCACTCAACATAAATACTGAGATTCTTTTATGGTGCATATCATTGCTCGGTCCATTTTTATTTCTGGGTAGTGGCCCTTTGTATGGATAAAACACAATCTGCTCACCTGTTAATCTGTTGATGAGCATAAGGGTGATTTCTATTTATTGGATATTACAAATATAGCTGCTATGTTCATTCATGTACAAGTCTTTGTATAAGCATGAGCTTTCATATCTCTGATTAGATATGCAGAAATTTTGTAGTAGAAGTATTAGATCACATGGCTGTGATCATATTTAGCATTTTAAGAATCTGCTAAAATGGTTTTCCAAAATGATTTTACCATTTTACATTCTCACCAGAATTGAATGAACGTTCTAGTTCTTCCAAATCTTTGTCACCATTTGGTATGACCTATCATTTGTATTTTAGCCATTTCTCTCAGCCTGCGGCTCATATTTTTATCCCTTTAACCGTGTTTTTCCAACAGCAAATTTTTAAAGTTTATTTTTTTCTTTTATGGATCATACTTTTGTTATCATATGTTAAAAAAACACAAAATTTTATCTACTATACTATTTACTCTAGGAATTTTATAGTTTTAGGTTTCACATGTAGGTCTATGATCCATATTGTTAAGTTGATGTGAGGTATGATGCATTTTGTTATTTTATTTTCTGCATATGGATATTAAACACCATTTGTTGAAAAGACAATGCTTTCTCCCTTGTACTGCCTTTGCATCTTTACCAAAAATCAGTTGTCCATATAAGTATGGGTTTACCTTCTGAACTTTATTCTGTTGCATTGACTGTCTATCTTCATGTCAGTTCTACACTGTATTGAATACTAATGCTTTATAAGTCCTAAAATAGAGTAATTTTTCCTCCATCTTGCTCTTCCTTTACAAATTTGATTTGATTATTCTAGGTCTTTCACATTTTAGCATGAAATTTAGTTAGCTACTCAGTCATATCTGACTCTGCAACTCCATATCTGACTCTGCAACTCCATGGACTATGGCCCACCAGTCTCTTCTGTCCATGGGTTTCTCCAGGCTTCAGTGTTAATGTGGCATTTTCCACAAAAATAAGTCTGCTGTGTTATTGTTTGTAATTATATTGAATCTTTAGATCAGTCTGGGGACAACTGATATTATAATAATATATAGTGTTCTGATTCATGAAGAAGATTTACCTCACTGATTATTTATGTATTCTTTAATTTCTCTCAGCAATATTTTGTAGTTTACAGAGTACAGATCAAATCTTGGGTATTTTATTTCAGATTTATTTCCTAAGTAATTCATATTTTGATATTATCATAAGTAGCATTGTTTTTATTTAAATATTTATTTATTATTAATATGGAAGTAAATTGATCTCATATGATAATGTGGCACACTGTAATCATGATAAATTTACTGATTCTGGGAGTTTTGTGTTGCTGTTTCATAGATCCCTTTTGATTTTCTATTCAGATGGTCTGTTTTCTGAATATAGTTTTATATCTTTCTCTCCCATCTGGATGGATTTAGTCTCTAATTTCTGCCTACTGGCTAAATTTCACATCATGAACATAGAAGGTAAAAGCAAACACTTTTGTCTTGTTCCTGATATTATGGTGAAAACCATATTATTATTTTCTAATGATCCTTGTCTGATTGAGGAAGTTCCCTTCTATTCCTAGTTTGCTGAGTTTTTACTAGAAATGCATGTTGCATATTGTCAAATGCTTTATCCATATGTACTTAGACAATTATATGCTAATTATACCACATCATAAATTATATTGATTGATATTAGAATACTATACCAGGTGGCACAATGGTAAATATTCACCTGCTAATGCAGGAGACACAGGAGGCATGTGTTCCATCTCTGAGTTGGAAAGATCCTCTGAAGAAGGAAATGTCAACCCACTGTAGTATTCTTGCCTGAAAAATTCCATGGACAGAGGAGCCTGGCAGGCTAGAGTTCATGGGATCACAAAGAATCATACATGATTGAGCAATTGAGCATGCATGCACTACACCAAAAGTGTTCCTGAATTCCTGGGATAAGCCCTGCTTGGTCACGATTATAAATTTTGAGGTATGTGTAGAACTTTTAGATATATATTTATTAAGTGTATTTGCCTGTAGTTTTCTTTTCTTGTAATTTGTTTGTCTGCCTCTGGTACCAGTGTAGTGATGATTTTACTGAATGAGTTGGAATGTTTTCTTCTCTTTGACTTTCTCTTCAATCCTTTTCAGTTTGTATATTTCTTCTTTCAATGAAGGATAGAATTTATCAGTAATGCCACTGACACCTGGAGTTTCATTTGTGGTGCTTATTTTATTTAGTTAATAGACATAAGGATATTCAGGTTATCTTCTTCAGTAAACCTTTGTATCTTTTGTCTTTTGATGAATTTTTCAGTTATGTCTAGGATATCAAGTTAATTTACAAAATGAAGTTTGCAATATTTTCTTACTTTGCTTTTAATATATTTGGAAACTGGTATGATCCCACCACTCTCATTCCTGATACTGATATTCATGTTTGTTTTTTGTTTTTGCGGATCAGTTAAATTTTAATCAACTGTATTGTTTTTCTTAAAGAATTTCCCTTATTATTTTATACTTTTTTATTTGATAGATTTCAACTTCTATCTTCACTAATTATTACTTCTGCTTTCTTTAAGTTTGATTTGCTCTTTTTTCTAGTTTATTAAAGTAGAAGCTGAGGACATTCACATGAGACCTTTCTTCTTTTATAATATAGGCATTTATCACTGCATATTTCCAATAAGTAATGACAGAAGTTTTGAAAATTTTTTTCAGAGCCTATACTCACGATCTTCCTCCAAATATCCCTTATGTCTCACTTTCATACAGCTTCAAAAAGTCAGGAAGACAAAATATTTTAATCCCAGAACTATATCCACATTCATATACTCACACACACACACACACACACACTCTATTCCTCTCTCTGTTTCTCTCCCTGTGTATACGTATGTGTGTGTATATATATGTTTGTGTGTATGTGTATATGCACGCATATATGTGCATAAATATGGATTTATATGGAATTATACATATGAATATAGAGAAACAATATATATAATCATTTTGTCTTATATAATGGCTTATTCCAAAGTGCCATCACATAGTCCTTAAAATGCTTAAATAGTTGATAACAGTAATAAACATAACCAAAAATTAATGATATCTTAATAAAGAGAGAGGATATTGCATACATAATGCTAATATCACAACAATAGCTACCATTTGTTAGGGACACTCACTTTGTGTCAGAGACTATGTTATGTCTTTTACTATACAATATCTTTATATGAGCTTATAAGGTACAAATGGCATCAGTATTTTATAGATAAGAAAACAGGTTGACATGGGCTTCAAAGTCTGCCCATGATTCCAGAGCTAAAAACATGGCTGGGTTAGTGTTAGATCCTAGGTACTTTTGACTCCAAAGTGCTCCTATGGGAGAAAAAAAGAGGCAATCTTTTTAATTTCAGCCTCTCCATGGTACCAATAAGTCTGTGACATGTGTTCAGATTTCATAGCTTGTGACCCTCAAACTCAATTGGAAGAAATCTTTCATCAAGAGTTTAACCATACCCCTCCCATTTAATAGGGGGAAATTCTACCATCCGTGAAAATTGCTTCCTCTAATAGAGCAAGTCTTCTGAAAATCTATCTTCTTAGAGATTATAGAAAATTACAGAAATGCCTCTGCTAGCCCCAAGTTTTTCCTGAGGCTAGTTTCTTCTACACATTTTCATTTGGTGTGTTCAAAACCTTTTATTTGCTTTTCAGTTCCCCCCTTGATTCTTGCTTTGCAGGTCTTCCAACTTTGAAGTGAGAATAGAAAGTCTTTTATTTTGGTTTTTCCCCTTTCCATGTATATAATAGTCAAACAAAGTTGCAGTTTTAAATTCACTGATTTATGCATTAAATATTGTTAGGCCTGATTGGTGCTATTCATGTTTCCCAAACCCAATTACTTAGGAGCTTTGTGGAAAGATGTATTTGAACTACCAAGTGCATGATTTTCCCAGCACTGCCTCTCTTCATGCAAAATTCTCTAGACCTACACTACTACCATGGGGGGCAGCAAAATCATTCATTTATTCTTATTCTTTCCTGGAAGAGGACTGACCATTTTATCTGTAGGCACTTGTTAGTCCTTTAACCTTGGATAACAGTTATAGTAAAACAAAGCATCTCATTCCTGTCATCAACAACAACTTGATGTTAGTTAAAAGCTTGACATAGAAATCTCTAACTTTTCATGTGAGTCTGAGTTTAGAGTTACCTATTCATCTCTGCTTCAAATACCCCTTGTTCCACATATATGACATCAAGATTTTGAAGTCTGAGGATCACTAGTGATCTTTTCTTGGCTATAGAAATGTATTCTTATCTCTCCAAGATCAAATTCTATGTGCTACCTCAGTGGTTTTCAATCACGGCCAATATTACTTCTGTTTTCCCAGGGGATCATTTAGCACTATCTTGAAACACAGTCAGTCATCACAATGGAAGAGTGAGTGTTGCTGCTGGTTTCTAATGGATCAGGTCAGGCATACTTTCCATGATGCTCAAGTCAGATCAGTCACATCCCCCACCGCCAAATATGTGGCCTCAAATGTCAACAGTGCTCAGGTTGGAAAACCTTCTACTAGATCATTTCCTACTTTAGGAGTTTTTTTAGGAGTAGGAGTATGAAAATATCCATACTTCAGCAAGTACAAGTCCTTGAGGAAAGCTTTTCTATTTCTAGTTCTCTACACACTTACCTGAACTTGCCCAGTTGTTAACTGTGTCTCATTATTTTATAGATAAGAAAACAAGTTGACATAGGCTGCATGGTCTGCTCATGTTACTGTAAGTTTCCAAAGTTGCACCAATTCTTAATTCTTATATTTTATACTATTGCTTCATATCATCTCTCTTGCCGTGGAAGACATTGGAGTTTGGCTCAGTTCAGTTCAGTTCAGTCGCTCAGTCATGTCTCATTAAATGCAACTCATTTAATGAAAATTTAAACAGAGAAAATTCCTAATATTTTGGCCCAAACTTACAGGCTTATTTTGGCTCCCATGGCAGCTACAATCAAATCAAAAGACTACAAGTGCTAGAAGAAGCCTAATAGAAGATACTCAGGAAGAAAGTGGTATCACTCAGCAACCTAAGTCTACCTCATCCGAGTGGAAACATTCCCATTTAAGAATTGCTTCCAGACCACCTAGTGCATCCTTTTCATGCAGAAGAGTTTTAATACCCACTATAAACACTGCTCTATCACTTTGAACATTGTAGGTTTTGGCCCAAATCATACACAGTAACGATTTTCCTCCTCAGAACTCAGAATTGTGAAAATGAGAGAGAGGAAAATTGTTGACCAAACTAATTGGTCAATATAATTTCAGACATTTAACTAAAATAAAAGATGCAAATTTTAACAGTTGGGAGAGTTAAGAGATAATGAATAAATGAAGAATGTCCTATTTATTAAATCAAAGAAAATATACTGAAACACAATTAGAATTAACATTTCAAATAGTGTTGTTTTTAATTGCAATAGGGCCAAAAAAAATATAACTTCCCCTCTCCCACATACACACACAAATAAAGATTAGGTGGATGATAGCAAAAAACAGGTAGAAAATACCAAAAAAGAAAAATTCATGATGTACATATTAGGAACAAAGGTAAAATACAGTTGACTTTGAATACTGCAGAGATTAATCTGCTTATAATTTATAGTTGGCTTTCTGTATTTGCAGTTCCTCAGAATCCTCAGATTCAACCAACAATGGACCATGGAATACTGTATTACTCACTATTGAAAAACATCCATGTATAAGTGGACCCAAGCAGTTCAAATTTGCCTTCAAAGGTCAACTGTAATTGTAACATATGTAATACAAATTTTTCTCACAGGCAGAATATTTTAGTCTTTAAAAAGTACAGCTTTATCATATCTAAGATGAAAGATTTAGAATTTGCTATTAATTCATTCAAAATTATTCTTTAAAAATAACACAATTCCAATAAAAGTATCAACAAATTTTATTAGGGTATTGATGTAATAATTCTAAAGTTTGTCTCTATATTTTCAAACATCTCACTTGTCTACCACTTGAGAATCATTTTAGTAAGCTAAAAACAAAGAGGTAGATCTTTATTTGCCATCATGGATAAATGTCCAAGATATATCACAAGATGCAAAGCCAAAAGCATACAAATAGAATTTAGATCAGTACAGGTAGTATAATATTATAAGAGAAGAAAACATATTCATTTATAAATGCACAGAAAATATCCAGAAAAATACAGAGTAAAATGTTAACAGTGTTTTATTTCTAGAATATGATTTTGGAGAGGTTAAAAGGATATAGAAAGCAAGATAGTTGAAAGAACTACATACACAATTAATATAATATATATTATAAATAATAAATATATGCATATATAAGGTATATTATATATGTAAATGTATGCTATACTATATACAGTGCCTTTTATAATTAAGTATAGAAACTCAAAATTATACCCAAAATGTTGTAAAAATATGAACAACGAAATATAATTCTACCTATTATATTAAATAAAAAGTAGGAGGAAAAACTAAAAGTTTAATAGAAGAGCATGTGTATTCATATATATTTATATAATATAGAAACATATATGTGAAAACATAATCCCTATATATAACACATAAATGCATGCAACTTTAATATATGTATCTGTAAGTATTTAATGCTTTGAGATTAACAAATCAAATATTAATAACTGTGAGTAAATAACTAATAAGATTGTGGAACTAGGCAAAATTTTGACAACAAAAAGTTAGTTGAATTAATGATTTGCATGCAAAAAATAAAACCATGAAACTATTAGAGGATCACAAATGAATATTTATTTAATATTTCTGGAGATAATTTTTGTACCATACAATAAAGGCAGAAACCATAAAATAAAACATACAATAACTTAATTATGTGAAATTAATTTTCTAATTATATAATCAAAATCTCACATAAAATAATTAAAAGATGAATAAAAATTGCTGAGGAAAACATCTGTGATATTTATAAAAGTTAAAAGATGAATAAATTAATTTAAAACCTATAAAAGTCAATAATAATTGGCAAAGCAAGTGAACATAAAATACAGAAAGTAAAATATAGAAATGTCAAACAAATGTAAGGTATTCCAGTATATTATTAGCAATGAAAATGATGAATCTTAGAAAAAAAAATGTCTTTGACTTAAATTGTAACAGATCACCATCAATTATTTTTTAAATTTTGGATAAGACAGATTGGAATATTAATATAAAATTATAAATACTAAATATATTTAGAAAGATATAAGTTCAAAAGTGGTCATCATAAGTTTGTTTATTCCAAACAGTTTGCAAACGTCACTGGAATAAAACTATAACCCACATATATAGTAAATCAATATATAGTACTATGCACTAACTAAAACTACGCTGTAGGTGGATGCTTAATATGCTCACAATATAGTAAATAAAACTGGCAGATTGTAAACAGTTTGCTTTTATTAACTTTATGTTTGTTACAAAAATATACAAAAATGCTAGGAAAATAGTAAACCAAGTTATACATAGGTATTTTTCTTTTTTGTCCTTATGTATTTTGTCATTTTGAACATAGACATAATAAGATGATATATTAATAAAAAGTCAATCAGAAAAATTATTACAAATCAGCTACATCAAATCTATATTATATAGTTTGAACTTTAAATAATGAAAGAAACTTACTAATTTTTCAAGACAAAGATTTATAGAGACTTTTCGAAGAAGAGAGCCAATTTTTGAAGGCAGAAAATAGAAGTAAAATTTGGGAATGCACTTACTTATTCTTCCAGTAAACTTTTATGACATTCCTCTTCTATACAAAGTATGGAATAAGGCATCGAGATATAAGGTCAAACAGAAACAGTCATATGGTTTGCATGGATATGGGAGATTCAAATAGAACTTGAAGATGTTAATCAAATCACAATAAAAAAGAAGTGGTGGTGATGAAGAATTAAATCTTGTGGCTTGACAATATAAGAATTTTAGCAATGGCTTCCTGAGGAGATGATGAGCTGGAATAAATTGAGTGAGTAGCTAGGGCTACTTACACAGTAATATTATCAAAGGATAGAGCATGACAAGTAAAAGGAAAAGAAAAGGAAGTCAGTATAGTATGTGGAGGCCTCCTTGGTTGGAGATTTGAGAGCAAGTGGAGTATGGGTGAGAAGGATCTGTGAAGAAAGGACCATATTATTCAGGGTTTTTAAGGTTATGCTAAGGGTCTTATTTTTATCCAAAACAACAGGACTCCACTAAATTCTCTAAATAAAGGAGAAAGGTATCATGATCAGCTCTTGTGTTGAAAGATCCACCTTGTACGCAGTGTAAATACAGAGAATGAATCCAATGCGGCAAGAGTTGAGCCTGGGAGAACTAAATAGGACAAAAGGTGACGATAGCAAAGACACAGAGAAGAATGGTTGGATTTGCTGCTGCTGCTGCTAAGTCACTTCAGTCGTGTCCGACTCTGTGTGACCCCATAGACGGAAGCCCACCAGGCTCCCCCTTCCCTGGGATTCTCCAGGCAAGAACACTGGAGTGGGTTGCCATTTCCTTCTCCAATGTGTGCAAGTGAAAAGTGAAAGTGAAGTCGCTCAGTCACGTCAGACTCGTAGCGACCCCACGGACTGCAGCCTACCAGGCTCCTCCGTCCATGGGATTTTCTAGGCAAGAGCACTGGAGTGGCTTGCCATTGCCTTCTCCTGGTTGGATTTGAGACATACTCAAAAGGTAATTTGTTTATGGGATGTGAGAGTGTGTACAGAGTCAAGGATAATTCCTTGATTCTGACTTACAGAAATGGATAGCTTCATTGACAAGACATGAACCACCAGAAGGAAAACAGCCTTAGAAAGAAAGGCCATGATTTGGTTTGGAAATGGCCTTAAGGAACTCTTGGATATTTGCCTTTAGATGTAAATAGGAAATTGATATTCATATGGAGAACTCAGGGAAGAGTTCAAGCAATAGAGGAGTAACATTTACTGTTAGTAAATAAATGATAATGCATGCTGTGTATGTAAATGCTATCATTGAGAGAGAGGGAGGGAGAATATGGTGATATGAGAGGAAGTGCAAGGCAAGAGCCTTAAGAAAAACATAATATTCAAGTAGAGAAAGTTGAGCTTATAAAGAATATGAAAAAGAAACATGTTGGAATGAAGAGGAAATAGTTTGACTATGAAATTCTGGAAAGAAAACATTTAAAGAAGGAGGAAAAGACAGTTTTGAATATTACGGAGATGTCACAGTGAAGCAAAGAATTTTAAATAAAGGCATAGCATTTAGTGACAATGAAGTCAGGGGCAAATTTAGTAAGACCTCTAATTACAGACTGTAGAAATTCTGGGGTAGAATCTTATGACCAGACTCTCTATTAAGGGGAAGACTAAGATAAGACAGTAGTAGAAGAAAGTATCAGGTTAGGAGAAAATTCTATGTTGTTCACTCTTGAGTGGTAAGACCCACGCATGTTTAAAATGATCTAGACTAGGAGTCAGCAAACTATAAAACCTGAACCAAATCCACCCACTGCCTGCTTTTGCAAATAAGGTTTTATTGGGACACAGATGTACTCTTCCTCTACATATTTTCTATGGTTGCTTTCATGCTATAATGGCAGGGTTAGGTAGTTGTAACAGACCATATAGCTCATAAAGTCTAAAATATTTACTATCTGGTCCTTTCCAGAAATATTTTGCCAATCTCTTATAGATCAAAGAAATAATTTGGCTATATAAGTCAGTGAAATGTAAGATAACAGTAAGATAAAATAACTTAAAATGTCTGAGAGTATTGGTGGAGGAATTCATTCAGACATAGACGATATTATACCATGAGAAGTGGCACATTGATACCATTTCCTGTAGTTTGAAGGTAATTCTCTTCAAGTTCTTTTTAAAAATAATAAATCTGCAAACTTTCAGGAATTATGAATAAGAATAAATTAACAAAACTAAAATACAAAAAAAGTACAACTAGAGAAATTTTACACATCTTTAAAGAATTTTAAACCTTAAGAAAAAAGTACATCTAATACTTTAATGACTTTTATTCTGGATTATCAGAGTATACATAGAAGAAATTCACCTGCCTCATTTACAATTTCTAGTATAGTGGTCCATAGAGCTTGAATGAACAACTGCATGGCTAGAGAAGATGTTTAAGAAAATGTAATTATCACATAAATCACTATATAGGCTACATTTTCAATGAAATGGGTGTTTTTCTAGGAAACCTATTTCAACATTCTGATTCAAGGACACAAAAAGGCAAAAAATATCTTGATAAAATTTACACAATTTTCTCAATACTATACCCAAAAAAGACGCCACAAAGGCAGTTTATGATAAATATTTTGTAAATTTAAAGGAAAAGATCATGTCCATATTATTTAACCATTTCAGAGATAGAAAAAGATAAATAATAAATGTAACAACTGATAAAGAGAGTATAATTTTGAGTTACCTTATTAAGAGAGGTTTAAAAATTTCAGACAAAATAAAAGTAAACACAATGAGGGCTGATCTAGGAAAAATATTGTGAAAAAAAATCATATTCCAGGAAGGCAAATAAATTTTAACATTAGAAAATAAAAATGTATAATTCATATAATCAATAAGTAAAAGGTGGGAAAAATGCAGGACTCAAAGAGAAAAATGAAGTTCCCAAATGTCATTAAGTAAAAATGTCATTAAGTAATACTTAATGTCCATCCTAATAAATGTGTATTTTATAAATGGAGCTTAAGGTATAAAAATGTGATAAATAAAATTTTACCTAAAACAGAGTATGGTATCCACTATTGTAAACACAGCACTGAACCCAGTGTTAACAGACACAATGAAGGTATATAATACATTTTTGTTGAATAAATAAGTAAATGAATAAATAGAATGATAAAATGTATAAAAAATACAGGAGCAGTCTGTGTTAAAATTAGAAACAAAAGAACTTAGTTACAGATCACCATAATGATGTAACATTATTTTAGAAGGTGTAGGAAATACAATATAGAAATATGTCAGAAGAAATGTAACTATTATAAAGCTAAGATTTTTTTTTCCTTTACAAATTATTTTTGAACTAGAAATTTAAAAAAAATTAACAAATTAAGGATTTGGTCAAAATATAATATTATATATATACACGTATGTTTTTATAGACATACTAGAATCATAATAAAAAACAAGTCAGCTCATGTTTATTGAGAATATAAGAAATAAAAAACATAAATGGAGCTCTCTGCCATTTTTATTCCATAACATTTCTTTTTGACAGCTTTAGATATTTCAATTATTTACTAACGAATTAATTGATCCACAAAATCCCAGTCAAAACATGTGTGTGTGTTCTAGAATAAAAAAAAGAAACAGAGAAAGAAAGATGCAAAATTTTATTTCAAATGAAGATATTGATGAATAAACAAAGAAAAAAATATGTGGGATTTAGTATTAGAAATAAGAACACATTTATTAAAGAAATATTTTAAAACTGTAAAAATATGATTTTGATATAAAATAGAGAATGAACCAATGGGAAAAGTATAGTAAACAAAAACTTATGTGGAATATGAAAATTCTACATTAAAATGGTAAAACACACTGAAAAAATATAATTCTTTAGTGAAAAAATAAAAATTAGGTCCGTGTTTCACATGATATACTAAAGGATATTTTAGCTAAAGAAAAAAATATAAAAATTAAATTATTGAGGGAGTGATCAAAACATAGCAAATGTTTCCTTGTAAGATGGAAAGGCCTTTCCAAAAATACAAGCAATGTACAAAAGATAACAAAAACTAGTATTACTGTCGATACCATGGACTATTTATATACCATATTTCCAAAATAAGAAACCCAATAACACAAAATACACAGAAAAAAAAATTCTACAGCATAAAGACAAAAACATGTATATTAAACACTAAAAAACTGTCAACTTGTTGAACAAAAAGATAAATAATGCTGGTATCTATGTGGGAAAATAGCTCATTCAATTCATGTGGTAATACAAATAAGTGTATATTTTTGAGAGTAATTTGGTGACATGAGCTAAATTTAACATTTTCATTTTTTTGGCTCTGTGTTTTATCTTCTAAGAATCTATCTAGATAATGAAGTCATTGAAGAAATATTAGTAACAGTAAAACAAAGCATCATAAAAGTTCAACTAAAAGGAAGGAGCAAATAGAATATGACATTTTATTAATGTGACTTCAAAAACTAGTATTTTAAAAAGTGACTCTATTCATTAGAGAAAGTTAACTTTAAAGTAACAGCATGTATATAAATCTATACAACAGTTTTCAATGCTAAATTAACTTTATAAACACTCATATACACATATTTGTGTATATTATTAGATGTAAATGTAGCAGAAATTCTGCATAGTGGTATTTTTTGATCATCTTTCTGCTTATTTTTATAACTAACCTTATATTTTCAACATTTTCTAAACATAATATTCATTTATAATTAGAAAATAAAAAATAAAAATACTTCAGGTTAATCCACAAAATTATACTTGTCCATATGTCAGTACAGGATTATCTTTGTTCACTATCAATAGAATAGCAATAGTTGGACAACATTAATAAAAATGTATATTTGCTTACACAGTTGATCATCAGATTGCAATAAACTTTAACTAAGAAATGCAATGAGAAAGAGAGTAGATGCTATCTTCTTTCTTGGCCAATAATCCTTGCCAGTCTTCATGTTTTGGAGGAAATCTATGCACATTCTCAAGGAAGGTGTTATGCCAAAATTAAAGGGAAAATAGTTGGAATCTTGATTTAAAGTCATCAGTTATCTCTAATCATTTGAGTAAAGGTACACTATGAGGAGATAGAAAGCTCAGATAATTATGAACTGCGAATTATATATTTATAATTTATATCATCTTTTAAGCTTCTAGATTAGTGTCTAAGCAGTAATTCTTCAAAAAAAGAAAATCTGGTTATAATACTGTGGACCATATTTCAAGATGATAAAACTGATTGACAGCCTGGTGACTGTAGTGGGGAAAGAGATTGAGAATGTAATTCAGGATTAATGCCTCTGTTGTCACTCTACACTCCAGAACAGAAATTACAGGGGGACAGCTACCACTGAACTGACATTCTTAAATGTTACGTGAAAAATGAGATCCTTATTTGGCACAGGCCTAGTGCCCAAGAAATGATGGGCAGCGCTACCATATGGAACTGTAAACTCAAAGAAGTAATCAATATAGTCTTATTCGAAATAGACTTATGATATTGTCAACTTAACCATGATGTCCTCAGGAAAAAAAGGTATACCAGCAGTCTACTAAATTCTTACTTGATCTGTATAAGTAGAAGAGTTCTAGGTCAAGTGAACAGAATTCTAACTTGAATCAACATACGTGTACATACAGCTATTTACCAAGGTGACGGTACATTTGGGAGAGTGAAGTAATCAGACTTTTGGGAATTACTGTGGATGTCAACTCCAAAGGGACACTAACCTGGAGATCCCAAACATCACTGTGGTCCTCCAATGAAAGTAGGGGTCATGAAAGCAATGAAATTTTAGCTAAGAGATATTTCAGAGTTGTATCTGTGACCCCATTATGTTGTTACTTCCCTCATTCTAGAATGTATAACTGGAAGAAACATTCATTGACTGGAAGAATCTCCAACTTGTAATAATTCCACCTTCCCAATCACGAAAACAGCTTATTGTCTTTTCTAGTAATGCTAGCATTTTTCTTTTGTCTGCAGGTTGCCAGTTTTTGCAAAGTGGTACCCTTTATTTTACAGCACACAATAATATTTCATGTGAAAACTTAAATGTTTTTCATTTTAAAATATAACATAAATAATGGGAAATATGTAACCATATATTTATGCAAAAATAAGAACTCATACTTTATTCAACCAAAATAAAAGCTTACTATTCACATCAAAGCATTAAACATGTATGTGTGTATATGTACATAAATGTATACAACTAGAGAAATATAAGATTCATAAAATCACATATTAACTTATTCAAAAGGAACACCTTACATATTATTTGAAGAGTCCTACTTGTCATTGATAAAAACTTTGGGGAAATTAAAATTACTTTTATTTGTTATGAAAATGAATTGATGGGCAATACCTGATTAGATTGGAAATTTATAAGTTGTTTCTATAACCCATTTCTTCTTTACAGTTAATACTAAAAAATGAATTATGAATGCTGCTTTCTTCGAAAGGTGAAAAAATGTTCAGTCAAGAGAGTATTTACAAATCCTGAGTATTATTTAACTATTAGCATGTTTGGTACCCAAACTAAATTACAGCTCAGACAAGGGACTGAAAATTCAGGTTTATTATTCGCTTTATTAAAATATAACCACAACACTTGTTTCTACATAAGGCTATATTATAGCCATCATTATAACTAATAATAGCAATGAAAATAATATAGCCACATTGTATTTTAAATTTTCCAGTAGACACTAGGGCTTATGGCTAATAATCATTTATATTTACACTGAAAAAATTTTTTATGGAATAGTTCAGAGTGGTTTTCGAATAGAAGCTCATTAATCACTTCAACAAGTTAGTTGGAGTTACCATCCCGATTCAATAGATGGAGAAATTATATCACAGAAAGGTCAGATATATATTTGCTTGTCCAATATTATAGAAGTAAACCAAATTTCTGAGACCTCTTTTTCACCCCTTTATCTAACCACTGGATCAATGTAATTTTGGTCCATGTTGTGGTTTGACCATCAACCTAAAGTATTTTAAGGTTGACCTCTCTGCTATTACTTTCACAGAACTATAAACACAGAAGAAAATATCAATTTTTTATACAGGTACCATACCAAAAAGGAAGAACATAATTACTTTATATTTCTAGTATTTTCTTTTTTTAGTCTTATTAGGAATATTTAACAATGGTTAGCATTAATTTAAAATAATAAATATCCAATACTTAATAACAGTGAAATGCATCATGATCAAAATTATGCTGAAATAAACAAGCAATATTTTCAGGTCTTCATTTGCACGTAAATATATTTAATAGGAGTCAGTTAAAAAAACAAAAAATCAACTTTTAATAATTCTCAGCACAGCAAATTAGATATCCAGCAGAAAATGAAAAGAGAAATGTTTCAGTAAAAATGACTTAAGGGAGGAAGGAGAAATTGAAAAGCAAGCATATAATTTATATCCAAAGATGTTTTCTTGTTTACTTTAATAAAATCAATACAATTTCAAAGATTTATCTGATGTTATTTAACTTTAAAAGAAGGCAGAAAACAGCAATTGTCATCTTTTCAAAAGAAAATATACAGTGAATATGAATTAAGCAAACTTGGGAGATGGTGAAGGATCAGGAAACCTGTCGTGCTGCAGTCCATGGGGTTGCAAAGAGTTGAACACAACTGGGCCACTGAACAGCGATAAATGAATTAAGTACCATTGATTTTCCAAAATAAAACAATTTCAGGAATTTCCCCTCTTTGTCTGGTATCATTTGGTGTGCCAAGACTAGGGTCTATATAGTTTTTCTCTAACTGTAAAAGGGATCTCAAAAATGGCATTAATTCATAATACAATATATTTCTATTTCAGAATAAATTTGGTTACTGAAAATGAAAATCACTTAGTTGTGACCAACTCTTTGCGACCCCATGGACTATATAGTCCATGGAATTCTCCAGACCAGAATACTGGAGTGGGTAGCTGTTCCCTTCTCCAGGAGATCTTCCCAACCCAGGGATCGAACCCCAGGTCTCCCACATTTTAGGCATATTCTTTACCAGCTGAGCCACCAGGGAAGCCCTGCTTGGTTACCAAGATTCTAAAAAAGAGTGAGTTTTTCTTAAACAAATCCATCTCTACTCATTTTAGTTTGTCTGTTTCAAATATTCAAATATATTGTTAAAAAAAAATACAATTTTTAGTTTTTATAATTCAATGAAATTTGAAGATCCTAACCATTAAAATAGTAGATAAAATGGTAATCATAAATTTGTTTAGGAAGTTTCATTTTGAAGTTATAATTTCTTTATCTTGAAATGCTCTTTTAAAATCAAAGTGTCAAACATGTTTACTGTACCTTACTTTTTATATACTAGAAGACTTTAAAAAAAAGAAAAGAAAAACCAAAGAAATTACCCTTCTCGCTAAGTTCAGTTGTTACATCTTTACGCCTAACTCGAAAGTCTGAGAATTCAGTGAATATATAAATGACTGAAGCAAAGGAGACACATGCTCTATGGATGTACAAAAATTCAGAAAACCATCATGATGCATTAAAGCAATGAGAGAAAAAACATAAAATTATTTTGATGCCATTATGTATTTTTAATATCTCCTCCAAATAATTAGTTTTGAGGCAATTTAGGTTTACTGGACATGTTAGTAAAGAACGGGGCTCATTCAAAAGTATAATATAAATTAATCTGCAGTCTGTTTGCAATATACATTTCAGTATTTTAGAAATATATGTATGTGGGATATATGGGGATTTAATGTCATATGGTTGTTTAAAAGCAATTATACTTCGAAGTTATTTTTCTTTGTGTTTAAGAACATTATTTATATAATATGAAAAGATATTATTTTTATATACAAACAATAATGCTAAATGTCATAATCTTATTTAGTTATACACATGTTCATTATCTGATATCCACACATCAGTTTTGTCTAGCTTTTGCCTTTTTGTTAAGCTTGTTCATAATTTTTGGAGATGGATTTTTTTCAGAATTTCTTATATTCTCATTCTTATTTAAACCTTTTATTAATGTTTATTATTTTTGCCATCATTTCATTTTCAAACCTTACAAGTATTAAAATATGTAAGATCTGTCTTAAAGTCAAACATCTTACTTTCAAAGGACCTTAATTTCTCTTCGTGGTTTAAGCATTACTTTTAAACTACTCAGAAGGAGTATAAATCATATCCTTTGTACATATCGAGCAGTTTCATGTATATTAAAGCAGTTTATTAAAAAGTCAATGATTCTGATATCGAGGAAATACTGTGCTTTTTATCAACCTTCCTTAACTGTTAAAATTTTAATTGGCTTATGGAGTGCATGAGAAAAATACCCTCACAATTTCTCTTTCATTTTAAGAATATTGAGATTTTATTAAGCTGACCCAATGAATAATGGTTCTTTTGGTATATAAAAAGCACTTTTAATTTTTAAAACATATTCAACATCTCTTTTATGCTTTCCACTGATCAAAAGACAGAATGATTTTTCAAAACTTTCAAAAGTGTATATCAATGTCTAGTGATATATACTGGTGAGGGCCTGGTCTTGTTTTGATTTAGTGATTCATGAAACTCTAGAGACATGAAAGTTCTGATGAGTCACCACGTACCCAATGCTAATATTTCTGAACAACTTGCAAAGCATGACGCTATCTATAAATGTAATTCTTGAGAACTAGGATGACTAGATTTTGCTGAATATAGGAAAGTCACAAGAAGAAAAATTCTGGAGTCATCAAAAGAATACTGGGGTGTATCAAAAGCTATACATTCCTAAGACCGGAGTCAGACTTCTCAACTTGGATTCTTAAAGAGAAACCATTTATTAAAACCTTGTTCATGAGATGCTAATACAACATAATTCTAGAAAAAAGAATTGAACCTTTTATTGTCAGCTTAAAAACCATTCCTAAATTAGCCATGTCAGGCCTTCCTGAAAGCTGTCACTCTTCACCAGTACTATTTGCAGACTTTAATAAAAAATGTATTCATGAATGAAATTTAGTTGGATCAAATTTAGAGAGTATATTTTTTAAAGTCATATTTAAATGCTTTCAAAATAACTGGTTACTTGGAAGAAATAAAAATACATATAAATTTGTGTATGTGTGCTCACATGTGTGCACATGTGTTATATATGCTCCCTTTTAGCATAAAGAAATTGTATGGCTGCTCACCTGAGCATGCCACTTTTTAGTTAACTCAAGATGTTCTCTCTTTTCTCATTGATGATGATTATAAATAGCTCAGTTTTTCTTCCACATCCCATCTTGCTCTTGTAAGCCTGGGAATGATCACAAAGATTTTACAAAGTTGACTATTCTGAGGAATAATCTGAATTGAGATATACTGGACTAGGTGAATACACTCGTTAAGTGATGGTTCACAGAGAAGTGAAATGACTAGCCCAAAGTCACAGCAAAACTGATAATGTACATTAAATTCTATTTTTTCAAAAAAAAACATGAGAATATCTGGACATAAGACACATGTAATTTTAGAGACGATGAAACATTTATCTTAAGAAGTATTTTCCTAACTAACAAATCCCAGTAATTATGACCCAAATTTTTGTTATTAGTATTTCATGTGTTCAGAATGGACCAGATATATTTCCTGCTCTCTCTTTCTGTCTCTGAGCACATATACTTAATCACAGAATACAAACACATACATACGCACACACACACAAGCATAAAAAGACTCTTTAAATATACGAAGTATAGTTTCAATTGCAGCTTTTTAATATGACACAGTAGTAGTCAGCCAACAAAATTAACTTTGTTTTCTATAGCTTCATAGAAAGGGTATTAAACTCAGTGATTCTGAGCCTGCTTCACTTAGAATCCTCTTTGAATATATTATGAATTTTAGCTCCTGGAAATTCATTCAATATACTTCAAAATGTCAATTTCCAAAGCGAAGAAAAAAGTTAATATTCCCCTTTAAATCAGTAGTTTGGACGTGACTTAATGCATTCAATAAATATAAATTTTTAGAAATGGTCTATACTACCCACTGCACAGCAGTGAAAGAAATAATATAAGCCCAGATGACAATCAATACAGTTTTATTTTAAAGAGTATAATCAAAATATTAAATATCTGGAAAATATATTCCTAATGTCACCTATATTGCCATTTTTCTAATGGCAGCACTGTTAGCATTATGGGATCATTAAACTTTATATTTCAATTATTTCTTTTTTGAAGCATTCTGAAATGCAGGATCTCTCTAGAGACCACTTTTATTCATATTAAGGTTTTACTAATTTAAGCTATTTTAATTCAAAAGACAAACTCTCTTGGTTTATATTCACGATGATTAATTGTATAAAAGTCTTTGCTATTTTCTGTTGATAAAACATATCCTAGAAGAACCAGGTATTCAAAATTTCGTTTTGTATAACCTTTAAGTAAAATTTTGGTATGTGGAATGAAGTAATTTTATAATTTTGTAAACTTTTTATGCAATAAAGCTATCCAAAATTTCACAAGTTATTTTCAAAAGTAAGTATTTGCAATTTTCTCTGGCAAAGACACTAAGTTTTAGACAAAGCTGTATCCTTTTGGTTTTAAGTTCCGTTCTTTGAATACATGTTGAGAACAAATTGAATGATTCAGTTCAACCAAGCACACTGATCCAGTCAAGGTATGATTGAGATGAATCTATCAGAGTTTTGCCATATATCTTTAATTATTCATTTCTATCTACTCTATTCTTTTATAGATATAAGAAAGTTTAACTGTTTAAATTATTATAGTATTCTCCTTCAGATTCTCATCATATAATGTGCATTTGGACCTTTAAAATTCATAAAGAACAGAACCAAATTATTTAATTATTTATAGATCACATGACATATATGTGCGGTGGGTCACAGATATTATTCTAAGGAGGAATGTTAATAATTTTATTTTCTTTTTAAAGAGAATAGACAAAATGAATACTTTAACCATATTTAGACTATGATAATTGACAATAACATCAACTATGTAAGTAAAATTTTCAATTTAATGCAATTTTTTCAAGGCACTATCCTAGAAATTAGCATTTAGTGCTAAGTTTTCTAGTTAAATATTTATGGCTTTATTAGGTAATTTAATGTTTTGAATAACAAAACCTACCTTAAAAAAATATACCATAAACATTAAAGGTTCTCTATTTTTCAAAGCTATTGATACGTGAGGTTTGTCAAAACACCACCAGACCTAAACTCAAGGTACATCAACTGTCGTAAAATGCCGTAAGCTTGGGCAAATCACATCTCTCTCTTGGCTTCATTTTTTAGAGTTTTCTCAACAAGAGAAATTTTACTCTGGGTTGACATAGAAATACATTGAAAATTATTGTTTTCATAACACTTTCTAAGAATCTACTTTTCCTCATTTCTTTTTTCCATCTGTAACTATAATAAACTGGGCAAGCAGTAGTGGCAGTTGCTCTATTTGTTTCTGTGTATTTGTGTTTCAGAATAAGTTAATATTCATTTCAATGTAGCTTTATTGAACCCCATGCACTCAAAAATGCAGTTAATGATCTCAGATGTATAGCTTACCATTTTCTACTTTAAGAGTTTGATCTATTTCAGTAGGGCTACCATTTCAATTGAACATCTTCATTATAATGTTTAGTTAAATTTTTCATTACTTATTGCTGTAACACCACACCCATCCCCAACAATGTCACCGCGATTTCACAACCATAAACACAACTCTACGGAACACATATAATGTCAAAATGCATTTTAAAACACGTTTCTACAGAATGAAATATGTTTTTATTTTGTTTCAATCATGGTAATGCCTGTGGTCTTTAAAGGATGATCTCTGGGATTTAAGACCTCTGGAAAAGTTTTAGAACCACTGTTTTGAAATACTAGCTCTTTAAAAATCTTTCCTGGTGTTTCTTTTAAATAAAAATCACCATGCTAATACAAACTCAAAGAGAAAATGAAAGAATGGAACTGGATTTTAATTTTCTTTTTACATTACTAGCCTTTAGGAGGATCTCAAAATAGAAGCCAAATCTAGAATAAAACAGAATGAACTTTTACTAATATTCACAAATATTGTTTAAATACTACCTTGCAATAAAAACATCAAGACTTGCTAGATTTTTATATAAAATTTTGTATTCTCTTTAATTTTTAAGGACAATTTCTTATACAGGTTTCTCTTAGGGATTTATTATCAGGGATTACTTTTCTTATTTACAATTATATATAAGAGGAGAAAATAAACTTTGTGAAGAATAGCTCAATATTTCAAATTACACTGCGTTGGAGACAATTTCAAACTCAATGCTTTGTCTGAAAACATTTTCATTAGCTCTTAATTTTGGGTTATGGAAAGATTTGGAATATATATCATAAAACAGCAAATTATATTTTTCAATACTCATGCTGCTGCTGCTGCTAAGTTACTTCATAACTAGTATTAAAAAGGGCAAAGTCTACAAATGCTTGTTAAAACTTTCTTTTGAGAAAGTAATCATGTAAAATTGGATATTAAGATGACACAGAGTCAGAACTTTCGGAGAAGGCAATGGCAAGCCACTCCAGTACTCTTGCCTAGAAAATTCCATGGATGGAGGAGCCTGGTAGGCTGCAGTCCATAGGGTCGCTAGGGGTCGGACAGGACTGAGCGACTTCACTTTCACTTTTCACTTTCACACATTGGAGAAGGAAATGGCAACCCACTCCAGTGTTCTTGCCTGGAGAATCCCAGGAATAGGGGAGCCTGGTGGGCTTCCGTCTATGGGGTCACACAGAGTCGGACATGACTGAAGTGACTTAGCAGCAGCAGAGTCAGAACTTTACCTCTCTTTACTAATTTATTCTAGTAACAAGGCCTTGGCAGTCTCACAATCTTTGCACTTTTTAATTAATTTTACCAAATAAAGAATAATTGGCATCCACCATTACTTATTAACAAGTTGGAAATTTGTGACTATTTTCCTTCTCTAAATACATTCCTATCTGTGATCTTTAAAACACTGACTCCAAACTTATTCTCATGAAAATAGTATAACACGAAACACCTTCATTTGAGATGATTGTTACAGAAAGGGAAAATACTCAGAACCCAAATCTCTCTCTTTTTATTTATAAATATTTGCATCATTTAGTTTTGGATTAGTGTAACAAGAATGCACATTATGTCTTTGGGGATGACAACAACACTGACAAACAGTCCCTGTTATGCTTGTCATTATGTTATTGCTAAATCACCCACAATATCATGACCTGATTGTAGTTACCAGGGAAAAGCCAAAACGTGGAATTTAAGTTTCATTCTGATTACATACATACAACCAGCACTTAAAAAACCTTTGAAAATGATCTATGTCCAGTAATTAAAAAAAAAAAAAGGAAAGGAGGAAGTAAGGAAGAAAAGAAAGGAAGGAAAGGAGAAAGGAGGGAAGAAAGGCAGGAAGGAAGGAAAGAAGGGAAAAAGGACATCTTTAAATGCCTTAATACAATTACACAATAGGCCTGACATTCTCTATGCTGGTATAATAACCAAGTGGCAAGTAACATAAAAACAGTTATCCCTGTGAGATCCCTGTTGCATGCTTTAATTAAAAGTAAAAAATATACAACAAAATCAACCCTTGGGTAAATTGCTCTTTGGTTTAAATCTTCATTACCTCCTGGAATTTTGGTAAATCACTTTTTTTTAAATTAAGCCAGCCCCTCCTTTACTAGATTACAAAGTTAAACAACAAAACCAGACATAAACTTTAGGATGAAAAGAGTTTTGTTTGTGTGTGTGTGTGTGTGTCTGTAAGTCCAACCCCTATACACAATCTGTTTAAAAAAAAAAAAAACAGATGCTTTAACATAGTGCTTTATTCCAACTTAATCTCATCCTTGAATGAACTTCCTTCAAGTTTCAACCATTTAAGGAAAAAGAAAAAGAGCAGTCAATTTCCTCGTGGTTGTAATTTAATTAAGTAACCTTTCACACTGAGCAAAACCCAAAAGCAAAAGGGTCATTAATCTTTCTAGTGATTAGAGACACCTCTAGAGCTTCAAACATTTACCTCGCCTTCCCCGCAGTGGAAATGCTTTTAGGAGGATCATGGTTCATACCTCACATTCCCTGGAGCCAGAGATGGTATATGTGCAGGGCCCAGATCCATTAACCGATATAGCCATGTTCTCAGAGTTTGTAGGCTTGTAGTCCACATAATACTCCTGTAAAGGGGAATTCATTTGTCTCTCAGACTCTCTGGTCTTTTTCCGCCGCCTCTTCATAAGAGAGTGTTGCTGAAGTTGTTTCATGCTGGCTGGGTAGCGTTTCCAAGACACATAGATTACCAAGAGGATCATAGCCACCGAAAGAAAGAGAGCCACGCTCCCTGCAATAATTTTGTGGAATGAAACATGCTCATACTCTTGCTCTGTGCCAGGAATCTGAAACCCCGGGGAAGGGCTTGGTGTTTCAAAGGTGGACCGGCTAGGGTCAGATTTCAAGGTTGTAGGTTTAGGGATAATCAGAGGCTTCTGGGGAGTTTGGGGTACCACGTGTGATTTTTCTGTGTTGACCACTTGGATTTCAGAGCAGATATTATATGTTTCCACTGCATCACTAACCTTTTCACCTTGGATGTGCTTAGGTCCTGCACATATCATGGTGCTTTCCTTATTTCCTTTGAAATTCTTAAGCCAATAAAATAGAGGACAAATGCTCCGACTACATTCCCACATATTCCCAGACAAAGTGATGGATATTAATGATATCCATGCATTGACAGTTTCTTGTGAGATGTTGGTAAGCTTGTTGGAATCCAAATTCAATTTTTGCAAATTGGGCAAACATTTAAAAGTGCCCGGCTCAATTCCTTGGATATCATTCCCTGATAAATCCAAGTTGTGTAAGGAACTCCAAGTCCATGTCAAGCCTTGGCTAATGGAGCGAATTCTGTTCCATTGTAAGTAAATTGAACGAAGGTTGAAGAGACGTGGAAAATGAGCAAAGTTGATCTTGGAAAACTGATTGTGCTCCAAGTGGAGCTCTTTTAACTTCAAAAGGCCAGCAAAAGCATTTCGCGACAAGCTTCGAAGACGATTATAACCCAAATCCAGAAAGTCAAGATTTCGACAGTCTTGAAAAACTCTGATTGGTACAGTCTTTAATGAGTTAGATCTCAAGTGCAAAATGATAAGTTTCCGAAGGCCTTTAAATTGTTCAGATTGCAATGTCTGAAGCTTATTGTAGGAGAGGTCCAGACTGCGGAGATTGGGAACCGGGTGAAATGTTTTATTGTGCAGATAGGTAATTTTGTTGGAGCTTAGAATTAATTCTTTCAGTCTACGGATGCCTTGAAATGCATCTTCATCCACTGAGCTAATGTAATTATGGTCAAGATAAAGCCATATAAGCTGGTTAAGGCTGGCAAACTGATTGGATTTGAGTTTCTGAATGCTGTTGAACCTTAATGATAAGCCTTGTGACCCTCCAGAAATGTTCTCAGGAATATCTGCAAAAGCATGAGACTCACAGTACACAATTTTGCCATCACATCTGCAGTTCTTTGGGCAAGCTCTCTGAGCCCCCGTGAGCATAACAAGCAGCAGTGTAGGAAGTAGCACTAGCACCACACGCATGCCTCTCAGCTGCGTAATTAAATGGAAACCTACAATATTAAAAAGAAGACAAATGCACATTGTAAAGCTATTAATGCAAATCACCACCAGCTTACCAATATCAGGGGTGTCTCATCTAGTGTAGTAATGGAACAGTTGATTTAAGAACGATGTATTTGACACTTAAAGCCTTATTTTTTTCAGTATTGCATGCTTACTATTTAGGTTTCATGCTTTCTTTCTTGATTTCCAAATTGCCACAGTGTCCTAGAACTAAGAACAGCTTCCTGAGTTTCAGGAGTTCATATGCACATCAACACTGGAAAACATCCACCCTATCTTATCACATAATGACAACATTTAATAACATCTGTGTTTGGCTAGTCACTCTGTTGGATACCAGTACTCAAAAGAAGAATATTAAGTCTTCTGGTAATGGGAAAAATGTGACTTACTAAGCTCTATACTTGTACATCTTTCTTAGTTGAGCGAAGAGGCTGTGTTTTGGCAAAGGAGCTTCAGTAAACTGTCAAGGTAACCCAAGTTTGCCCAGCTTGAAATTGCATCCCTATTGCATAATGAGGTAGCCATATAGGAGCTCGGATAAAACAGCACTGGGACCAGTATACAAGACCAATGAAGAATGGTATGCAGACTAGTAACAGCGGGGAGTACTGTCAATGTATTAATAAGCATATAAGCTCTCAACATTCAGAAAGAGATTCCTACTAAGGTTCTCCTACCCAGTGATTATCAGCTGAGAGTCCTAACTATTGATAGCACAGAACGCTCCAAAGTTATGATTATCAAATTTCTATGAAATATTTGCACAAAATACAAAATAATGTTGTGAAGTATTATTTTTTTTCTTATATACTTAACTTAGTTGTTTTTCCAAATTTGGGGGATAAACAAAGAGAGAAACAGCAGACTACTAACCTCTCCTATCCCAAACTGCTCAAATTTCTCACTGACTTTTTTTCTCCCCTACCTCCATTAACTTCAGAAAATCTGCAAAGTTGCAATCTATTGGCACTGATGCTGCATTTCCAAGTCATAGCATGTTAAGGGACTTCGTTCCTCTGTCAACAGTAGATTTATTGTTTTTTAGTGGTGAGAAAAAAAAAGTACCTTGTGCTGCAGTATTAATCTTAAATATTCATGTCTTTAAACAACAGGCAATCAGCCAAATTCTTAATTTAAGAAAAGAAACTCTCTTTTTACTCAACGAATTAATTTTTTTTTAAAATCTGAAACCCCATCTTGCTCTCTGTCCTTTTGCCAGCTACAGACTCATTGAAATACATTCCAGCTCTCCCAGACAGGAGAAAGGGGTGGAGGGGGGAAAGCCAGTCACACTTGAAAAAATAAGACTGGCAAATGACTGCTGGATATTTGGAAGCTGTGTTGAGTATTCATCCTCAAAGATAAAACAAGCCCTTGTGCGACCTCTGATAAAGTAATGACCCCACCCCTACACACACGCAGTAAAGTGTTGACAATCTTCCTGACAGCAACCAGAAATACAAGCATGGTTAATATTATCAAGAAATAGAAGCAAATATATCATTTATCTCATGCTCAATTCCCAAGCAAGGATATGCATACGGAAGAGACAGTCATAAAGATATTTTCCAGAGTCTGTTTAAGTCCGTGTTATGCATTTACAGTTTACAAAAAAATAAAGGAAAATGATCTAAAAATATAATAGCAACTATAGTGAGTCAACTGGCAAACTCCAAGGCTGCCGCTTTTTGCCTGTTTTGATGTTTTTTATCAGCTAATGCCACGACTGAGAATAGAAAGCCGAGAGGATCAGCTTTGCTAAGAAGGAAACAACAAAAGTTCACTTACCCATCCTTTGTCATCCAAAACGGTTCCCCCCTCTCTCAGCGTTCTTCTTATTTGGTCTCTCGTGCTGAAACCACCACCACCTTCATGACACAGTGCGGCTGTCATTCACACAATTCTGATCCCGCATGTGAGCTAGTAGCCCCACACAAACTTCCCCGGAGAGGACAGACAAAAATATATATATATATATATGTACATGAAAAAAAATTCAGCATGGGGTGGGATGGGGGGCAGGGAGGTGGAAGCAGTAGGGGGGTGGGGGAGGGCTCTAGGCTCTGAGCATCATTGTGTAATTCACCAGAGATCCATCAGCAGTAATTGGCAATCTGTGCAAAAGAGCTACAGCCCATCTCGAAGGTAACCAACTTCTCTGTAAAAAGAGAGGAGGAAAAAAAAAAAAAAAAGAAAATCTTCAGAATACCTGGCATTCCTTATTGTGCTGGCTTTTGCCATCCCCAGATAAAGCAATTCATCCTCTGGATTTTCAGTTCTTCCAGCAAGTAGGCCTCCTGTGCTGTATGAGACCCCAGTTTAAAAGCTATGCAGGCTAGGTTTATCCATTTAGCTGGTCAGGTTTAAAGTGTTTTGTAGCTGTGCTGAGAGGCAGCCCTTGTCTAATTCAGAAGGCTTTCCAGAGACTGATGATGCTCAGAGCTTGTTGGTGCTAATGCTTGAGTTTGTGATACACTGAGTGCCCTCCGCTGGAGAAAACAGATTGCACATTAAAGACGGGAACAAGTGAGGCTGTCAGTGGTGTGCAGCCTTCCCTCTCTCAGAAAGGGAAATTAAAGGCACAGGATCACTTTTTTCCCCTCTGATAATATATATTATGAAAGGTTTATGCCAAAGAGCTTTATTCAGTGATAGCAAATATTAAGTAAAATACTGCCTCTCTAAATATTAAGCAATTAGTAGTTTTTAAAGTTTCTTTGACCTGATTTTTTTCCTATATGTATCACAGGGGATATATATTTTGTAACAGTAGAAATAATTTCTTTTTTACTTTTATGTTGGTTTGTTTTATTTACACATTTTTTTGAGCAAACCACAAAAAGAAATAGTCTTTTTTTTAGTTGAATTACATTTATTTTTATTCAATAACTTCATTCAGCCTGTTGTTCAGTATCCACATTTGCATTACTTTCTTGGTTGTTCATATGGACAGAGTTCAACAGAAGTAAACAGCCTAAACTGAATCTCATTATATATAGAATTCTAATGCATAAGACCTGAAATTAATAGAGATCTTTCACTTAAGAATTATTCATACTCAAGGAAAAATATCACTTTCAAAGATAGTTACATTAAAAAAATTAGATCTAATTTTTAAATTTCCAATTTTTGGTAATAAAATATATTCTTAGTTTTGCGTGTTTATTAAAGAGGCTATATCATTACTTTCAAAAATGCAAATTTTTAGCCTTAAAACAGTCTTTTTAAAAAACTTATTACCAAATGTGCAGATAACTAAGAGAGACGAAATTTTAGAAAAGAGAAGAACTCCAGGTTGACATTGTTATTGCAATCACTTTCTTTAAAACTTATCTACATGTATAATGCAAGTTTCCCTAAGAATAAGTTATAATGGACAATGCCAGAAAAACCAAACCATGTGAATTCATTGCTGTAGTTCTCTAAAATTTGCAGAATATTCTCAGAATTATGGGGACAAATGATATAATACCTGAAATATGTATTTTTTAAACTACACACTTTCCTTAACTTATAATAAACTTTGAAAAAAAATAGTGTAACTCATCATTTCCATTTTGTTTCTATTCTTGTTTATTCCATAATCTTCTGGCAGATAATAATTTTAGGAAGAATCTAGAACACTGACCCAACACAAAATAGAGAGAGACTGCTAGATGACATAGATAAACTAATTTAGCAGGTATGGGAAGTTTAAATGAATTTTATATAAATATCTAGAATTGCTATAAATCATTGAAAATGGATAGCTTTAGAAATAGTCTTTGATTTTAGGTTGTCTGCCAAAATATTATAAGGGATGCTTATTACATGATAGTGTATGTTATTTAATCCAGATTTATGAGCAAGCAATATCAGGCCATTGCCTAATTACAAAGATTTCTCAAGGAACAAATAAATCCTTTTTTCATTAACTAAAACTTAAATTTCTATTTTAGAAATGTATACCTTTGGTTTAAGGCTTAATACTTATTAAAATGCAAATGAACACTGAAAGAGAGATTAATGAAAATTATATACCTTTCTAAGAAAATCAACGTAGATGATACACATATAATTTGTTTATAGTAGTGTGGTTTACATAGGAATACAAACTTCACCTAAATACTCAATGATAGAGGATTAGTTCAGAAAAGTTAACACATTTATGAATTAGAACACATGCTGCCATTAAAACTGAAACAGTTTGCATTTGCTAAGAGGAAATGATGATCACAATGTATGAAATAAGAAGAGGAGGGGCAGAGAACGCAGGCACTGGAGGATAATGTTAGGGATTTTATTTCTATTTTTATTTGCATAGGCACAAAATAAAGCAGATTTTCCTGGGAAACTAATTTTTTACTTTGTTTTATTGTTTATGATTTTTCATATTTGTATTTTCTATTTTTTAATATAATGAATATGTTGTACCTGAGATATATAGATATGTGCTTGTGTGTATAAATTTTTCTTTGTTTGAATGAAAGATATGAGAACGGTTTTGGTAGAAGACCGGAAAAAATTTCATGATGTTACCCACATTTATGATGTAATAATCAGCTAAAATGTAGGTTTTGTCTGAAGTACTAAGATCTAATATGTGTATATTTCAAAGGAGACTAGACCATAGAAAGAATTTATAAACAACGTTGTCAAATTCAGTTACAGTTCTCTTGAACACACTGTGAGGACATTAAAGGGCAGAGAGAGATGAGAGTGAAAAAAGGATATTACATAGAAGATTTCTTGGAAAGAGCTTCTCTGTATTACCACCTCTACATGGTCACAAGACACAAAAACATACACACACACACACACACACATCCCCTCACCCAAAAGAAGGTGGGAGGGCTGTCAGTTGCCCTCAGCTTAACTATGGGCAAGGGACTTCTCGAGGCTACTTGAAGAGCTTGATATGTCTTTCTCTCAGTGAATCCAGCTCTATAAAATGGAATCTGACTCAGGTCTGAGAAATCCAGGAGATAAGAAATGGGTTTTCCAAAGCAAAGAAGAGCTAAATTAGTGTTGGGATTGACTTTCACTTTCAGAGTTTGTCTGGATAAAAATATATACAAATACTTTCCATGGAAGAGAGATGGGTTATGAGAGAGAGGAGAAAGACTCTTACAAGCCATTTTAAATCCTGGCAATAACCCCAACAGAATGAAACTGTGTAAGTGCATTATCCAAAAGTGAAAGTGAAGTCACTCAGTCCTGTGCGACTCCTTGCGGCCCCATGGACTATAGAGTCCATGGAATTCTTCAGGCCAGAATACTAGAGTGGATAGCTGTTCCCTCCTCCAGGTGATCTTTCCAATCCAGGAATCGAACCCAGGTCTCCTGAACTACAGGCAGATTCTTTACCAGCTGAACAACCAGGGATTCTTTATCAGCTGAGCCACCAGGGAAGCCCACATTATCAACAATGGGCAAATAAAAAAGAAAAAAGAAAAAGAAATCAATCAAGTTTGAAAAGGCACCAAACACATGAAGAAAAAAATGTCATCCTTATCATGGGAAATTTTACCCATTATTCTTAATGAGGCTATTAAAGATCTATCAATGTGTCAATGAAAAAGATTAGTACTTTTGACCTCTGTTAGGCCTAAAGATCTCCTTTAGAATGGACTGGTGATCTTTAGGCCTAGCAGAGGTCAAAAGTACTAATCCTGGGTGTTCATTGGAAGGACTGATGCTAAAGCTGAAACTGCAATACTTTGGCCACCTCATGCGACGAGTTGACTCACTGGAAAAGACTCTGATGCTGGGAAAGGTTGGGGGCGGGAGGAGAAGGGGACGACAGAGAATGAGATGGCTGGATGGCATCACCGACTCTGTGGACATGAGTTTGAGTGAACTCCGGGAGTTGGTGATGGACAGGGAGGCCTGGCGTGCTGTGATTCATGGGGTCGTGGAGAGTCGGACATGACTGAGCGACTGAACTGAACTGAACTGAACTGAGGCCTAAAGATCAAACAACTTTTTCACAACTGTACCAGTCAACTAGAAAGTTTCCTGGGAAGATTAGAAACAGAAGTAAGTAAGAGAGGAGTGGGAAGAGGTAAGCAAGAATGAGCGAAGCTGACTTCACTTCCTCTTTTTTTTAGGTAGCAGATGGCTCATCTGCAAGTGGTCCTCCAGGGGAATGGGAAAAAATGCTTAAGCTTTATGTGAAATATGAGGTATTAATTAGTATGATGGACAATATTTTAATTTACTGAATTGAGACATTATGAACTCAGCATATAATAGGAAATTTTGTTACCATGCAGAGAATTCAGTCACTTCATTCTGATAATTTGAAATTGACATTTGCACAAAGGAAATTTTAGCAAAAACTAAAATTTAAGGCATGATCTTTTGTTTTGCTGAATGTCTAGAAAGTAATGGAAAAAAAATATTAGTATTACAGATTAAACTTAAAAGAGGTAAATTCTTGGCATTGTTTGAATAAATGATAAGAAAAACAAGTAAACAACAGAAACAGACTCAGATAATTCAACAGTAGAGTTATCAGACACACTCTTAAAAATAATTGTTGCTATGATCTGAAAAAATAAATCACAAGATGGAGGATTTCAGCAGCTAAATGAAATTTGCAAATAAGACTCAAAAATTTTAAAACTAAAAACAATATCTGAAAATAATTGAAATTAATAACTATATATTTAAATGGAAGTTGTGCAGAGCAGAATGGAAGATTTTGTAGACAACTAGTTTAAACAATAGAATGGGATATTTAGTTTGCTGCTGCTGCTGCTAAGTCGCTTCAGTCATGTCCGACTCTGTGAGACCACATAGATGGCAGCCCACAAGGCTCTGCCATCCCTGGGATTCTCCAGGCAAGAACACTGGAGTGGGTTGCCATTTCCTTTCAGTTCAGTTCAGTCGCTCAGTCGTGTCCGACTCTCCGCGACCCCATGAATCACGGCACGCCAGGCCTCCCTGTCCATCACCAACTCCCGCAGTTCACTCAAACTCATGTCCACAGAGTCGGTGATGCCATCCAGCCATCTCATTCTCGGTTGTCCCCTTCTCCTCCCGCCCCCAACCCTTCCCAGCATCAGAGTCTTTTCCAGTGAGTCAACTCGTCGCATGAGGTGGCCAAAGTATTGCAGTTTTAGCTTTAGCATCAGTCCTTACAATGAACACCCAGGACTTAGGGAGTTTCAAATATACATGAATTTTTTTTCACCATCACCCATAGAAAATGATATAATTTACTGAATTAAAAATACTTTTTATAAAACAATTTTTCCAACTTTTAAAAATTTTGTTCTACAATATAATGATAGTCTACTTAATTGACCTCTCTGTTTATAGGTTAAACAACACTGATTTGAACCTATTGATATATAAACTTGGAGAAGGAAATGGCAATCCACTCCAGTACTATTGCCTGGAAAATCCCATGGACAGGTAGGCTACAGTCCATGGGGTTGCAAAGAGTCAGACACGACTGAGCAACTTCACATGAATCACATGAATTCACATGATATATAAACTAAATTTAAGCTTTGTAGCCTTTTCAAAATTTCACAAATAGTTAACATCAGAGCTCTGAGTAGAGCTCAATGCAAATAAAAAAACATCATTTTTTTTAACCTAATATGAGCATTTTATCAGTTACAGTAGTAGTGTTACAGGATTAGTGGCAAAATTCATCGGAAGTTGCACCTCAAAGGTATAACTAAGGCTCAATTTGCTTCCAAGGTCTGTTTTTTTAAATAAAATTTGAGGTGATAAAAAAAAAATTACACAAAAATTGCTGACAGATTCTTATGTAAAAACTCATAATTTTTAGCTTCAGTGAAAATTTTAAGAAAAAAATATAAACAATACATCAAGACTTTTCCCATAAGATATTTAAAACTACTTATAGATGATATAACAAGATATCAGAAAGTCAGAAAATCAGATAGAAAAAATGTAAACTATATAGCCCTACTAGGAAAAGAAATGTAAATTAAGCCACACATCAAATATATTATCAGATATTATACTTTATATTTGTACATATTTTGTATTTATTGTCAAACCTGTATCTATAGTTGTTGTCTAGTTGTTGTGTCACATCTGACTCTTTTGTGACCCTATGGACTGTAGGATCCTCACTCCAAGGTATTATCAGGCAAGAATATTGGAGTGGGTTGCAATTTCTTTCTGCAGGGAATTTCCCCACCCAGAAATCAAATACATGTCTCCTTGCAAGTGGGCCTTAGAAAGCATCACTATGAACAAAGATAGTGGAGGTGATGGAATTCCAGTTGAGCTATTTCAAATCTTGAAAGATGATGCTGTGAAAGTGCTGCACTCAATATGCCAGCAAATTTGGAAAACTCAGCAATGGCCACAGGACTGGAAAAGGTCAGTCTTCATTCCAATCCCAAAGAAAGGCAATGCCAAAGAATGCTCAAACTACCCCACAATTGCACTCATCTCACACGCTAGTAAAGTCATGCTCAAAATTCTCCAAGCCAGGCTTCAGCAATATGTGAACCGTGAACTCCCAGATGTTCAAGCAGGTTTTAGAAAAGGCAGAGGCACCAAAGATCAAATTGCCAACATCTGCTGGATCATCGAAAAAGCAAGAGAGTTCCAGAAGAGCATCTATTTCTGCTTCATTGACTATGCCAAAGCCTTTGACTGTGTGGATCACAATAAACTGTGGAGAATTCTGAAAGAGATGGGAATACCAGACCACCTGACCTGCCTCTTGAGAAACCTGTATGCAGGTCAGGAAGCAACAGTCAGAACTGTACATGGAACAGACTGGTTCCAAATAGGAAAAGGAGTGTGTCAAGGCTGTATATTGTCACCTTGCTTATTTAACTTCTATGCAGAGTATATCATGAGGAACGCTGGGCTGGAAGAAGCACAAGCTGGAATCAAGATTGCCAGGAGAAATATCAATAATCTCAGATATGCAGATGACACTACCCTTATGGCAGAAAGTGAAGAGGAACTCAAAAGCCTCTTGATGAAAGTGAAAGAGGAGAGTGAAAAGGTTGGCTTGAAGCTCAACATTCAGAAAACAAAGATCATGGCATCTGGTCCCATCACTTCATGGGAAATAGATGGAAAAACAGTGGAAACAGTGTCAGACTTTATTTTTGGGGGCTCCAATATCACTGCAGATGCTGATTGCAGCCATGAAATTAAAAGACGCTTACTCCTTGGAAGGAAAGTTATGACCAACCTTGATAGTATATTAAAAAGCAGAGACATTACTTTGCCAACCAAGGTCCATCTAGTCAAGGCAATGGTTTTTCCCGTGGTCATGTATGGATGAGAGTGTTGGACTGTGAAGAAAGCTGATCGCCGAAGAATCGATGCTTTTGAACTGTGGTGTTGGAGAAGACTCTTGAGAGTCCTTTGTACCTCAAGGAGATCCAACCAGTCCATTCTAAGGGAGATCGATCCTGGATGTTCATTGGAAGGACTGATGCTAAAGCTGAGACTGCAATACTTTGGCCACCTCATGCGACGAGTTGACTCACTGGAAAAGACTCTGATGCTGGGGAGGGTTGGGGGCGGGAGGAGAAGGGGACGACCGAGGATGAGATGGCTGGATGGCATCACCGACTGTGGACTTGAGTCTGAGTGAACTCCGGGAGTTGGTGATGGACAGGGAGGCCTGGCATGCTGTGATTCATGGCGTCGGGGAGAGTCGGACACGACTGAGCGACTGAACTGAACTGAACTGAACTGCATAGGCAGGTGAATTCTTTACCACTGAACCACCAGCGAAGCCCATATAGTAGATCTATAAATTAGAATAATTTTTGTGTACTTAGCAGTAAGTATCAAGATATATAGAAACAAATGTTCCAAGCCTTTAACTAGTGTTTCCATTCTAAGATGTCTGAAGATAATAGAACAGAGTAGCCAAACATATACATTGTAATATTGTTAGAAAGAAAAGGGGGAAAAGTCACAAAATAAACTTTATAAAAGAGATAATTTTTACTGAATGTGTCACAGCAATCAATATAATATTTGCAGTCAATAAGTATGAAAGAAATTTTTATTATTAAAGTGAAATTGTATTCATCTTATTGATAACAGTCATGCAGAAAACTACACTAATGCTCATAAAAGAATGAAGGTAATACAGAAAATAATGAATTGATGAATATATAACTTTTTGATAATTTTTTTATGGTTATGATTCTCTTTTTGCAATACATATGAATCAAAATATAGAAGATGATTTCAAACATGTGATGAATTCATCCTAAACTATGCCAAATTAATTTCAGGTCTCAGTCACATTTCTGAATTTATTACTGAACGATCTTGGATACTTTGTAAACGATTTTGCTCTGTCTTTCCTGTCTACAAAAACACATTCAATCAGACATCCATTACAGGATATTGATTGATTAGAGTAGGTATTTTGCACCCTAATAACCTTTCTATCTGAACCATGCTGATAAATCTCTTCACCCTTTGCATTTTGTGTTTATCTTTTGCAAGGAAGAGGATGATAACACAAATTTGGAAAGCAGAGGTATTTTGAAATTTAAGTAATTGATGATAGAAAACTTTTTAAGACCTATAAAGTCTTTAGTTCTGCTATAGTATTGCCTGTAGAATTCATTCTTATATGCCTGGTAAAAATTATATTTACAAGTACTAGTATTTATTTGTTCCTGCACATTGTCCTGACATATCTATCAATTATATTTTGGTATTTGTCATGGTATCACTGTTGTTGATTTGGTCTTGGCCTTCTACAAAGTGTGATTTATCCTTTCCGAGGATAAATTGATGCTAGGAAAGATTGAAGGCAGGAGAAGGGGGTGACAGAGAATGAGATCATCAGATGGCATCACCGACTAAATGGACATGAGCAGACTCCAGGATATAGAGAAAACTCTGCTGCTGTGCAAGCCGGGTTTAGAAGGACATGCACTCATCTCCTGTGAGAACTCCAAAACTGCAACTTGCTGCTGAACAATCATCCACAGGAGAATGTTGGATCCCACCAAAAAAAGATAACTCACATCCAAGGGCAAAGGAGAAGCCCCAACAAGATGGCTGGGGGCAAAACTGCTTTTAGAATCAATCCCCATACCTGCCAGAGATGCTTGGAGGGCTCAATCAAAACCTTGTGTGCACCAGGACCCAGAGATCCCACAGAGACTGAGCCAGACCTGCCTTTGAGTGTTTGAGTGTCTTCTGCAGAAGTACAGTCAGCAGTGGCCTGCCACAGGGTTAGGGGCTCTGGATGCAGCAGGCTTCAGACACGCAGCACCTAGCATAAACCCTCTTAGAGGAGGTTGCCATTTGCTCCATCATAGAGCTGCTGAGTTTTTGGATCGTAGAAAAAGCAAGAGAGTTCCAGAAAACTTCTACTTCTGCTTTATTGACTACACAAAAGTCTTTTACTGTACGGATCACCACAAACTGCAGAAAATTCTTAAAGAGATAGGAATACCAAACTACCTTAGCTGCCTCCTGAGAAATCTATATGCAGTTCAAGAAGCAACAGTTAGAGCCAGTCATGAAACAATGGACTGGTTCCAAACTGGGAAAGGAGTACGTCAAGGATATATAGTATCACCCTGCTTATTTAACTTATATGTAGAGTACATCATGTGAAATGCTGGGCTGGATGAAGAACAGCTGGAATCAAGATTGCAGGGAGAAATGTCCTCAGATATGCAGAAGACAATACCCTTATAGCAGAGAGTGAAGAGGAACTAAAGAGCCTCTTGATGAAAGTGAAAGAGGAGAGTGAAAAATTTGGCTTAAAACTCAACATTCAAGAAACTAAGATCATGGCATCTGGTCCTATCACTTCATGGAAATAGATGGGGAAACAATGGAAACAATGACAGACTTTATTTTCCTGGGCTCCAAAATCACTGCAGATGGTGACTGAAGCCATGAAATTAAAAGATGCTTGCTCCTTGGAAGAAAAGATATGACAATCTAGACAGCATGTTAAAAAGCAGAGACATTACTTTTCCAACAAAGGTCCATCTAGTCAAAGCTATGGTTTTTTCAGTAGTGTTGGAAAGACTCTTGGGAGTCCCTTGGACTGCAAGAAGATCAAACCAGTCAATCCTAAAGGAACTCAGTCCTGAATATTCATTGGAAGAACTGATACTGAAGCTGAAGCTCCAATCAGGTGGCTTTGGTGATCTGATACGAAGAACTGACTCATTGGTAAAGACAATGATGCTGGGAAGGATTGAAGGCAGAAGAGGGAGACAACAGAGGATGAGATGGTTGGATGGCATCACTGACTCAATGTACATGAGTTTGACCAAGTTCCGGGAGTTGGTGATGGACAGGAAAGCCTGGCAGGGTGCAGCCCATGAGGTCGTAAAGAGTCGGACACGATTGAGAAACTGACCTGAACTATATCTTATATTGGGGCTTCCTAGGTGGTGTTAGTAGTAAAGAACCTGTCTGCCAATGCAGAAGACATAAGAGACGCGGGTTTGATCCCTGGGTCAGGAAGATCCCCTGGAGGAGGGTATCAAACCCACTCCAGTATTCTTGCCTGGAGAATCCCACGGATAGAGGAGGCTGGCGGACTACAGTGCATCAAGTTGCAAAGAGTCAGGCACAACTGAAGTGACTGAACATGCATGCACATATTTTGTATCAAATGTTTCATGAAGTTTTAAATGATACCACCGGCCAACACTGTTTTTCTTTCTGCCACACTGGTAAATGTTTTTTTTTTTTTTCAATTGAAAGCAAACACTGTATTAGGAAGAACATGATTATTGAAGTAAAAATAATTCTAATGCAGCACTATTAACTGTTTCTCCATTTATCAAGTAGAGCATGCACTGTATCAGTGAGCAAAAAGAGAACTCTGTCTCTATGTACTGGATTACAGAGAAAAAGTAAGCTAATAAACTAACCAGTCCTACTCTAGTTACTTATCTGTAAAGTGGAAATAATAGGATAATAGTATATAACTGCTAAGGATGTTTTGGGCATTAAGTATATACATATCTATCTCAATCTCCATATATTGATACGCATAACAATACATTTATATTTAATTAATTCATGTTTGGTGTTTTCATGGATAGATTTAATAATATTCAGCTCAGCTTGTCTACGCATTTTGTGTTTTTCACTACCAACTTTTCTCTTGAAAGAGAAAATAAGCTTTATACTACTGTTTTTTACTAGCTGTCATTGTCAGCACATTAACAAACTGCTCAAGTCTTCACTCAAACATATCTGATTGCACTGCACTAACACCAAGGGGGCTTGTGTTTTGGCATAGATTCAACAACAAAACAGCAAAATAACCTTAGTACTATTACAGTCTGGCTAAATATTTCCCCCCATAATCTCTAAAGAAAAGTATCAGAGTGCTTTAGGTGTTAACAGTCTCTGATTAATTTTGTACTATCTGAATTAAAGCAAACAAACAGTAAATTATAAATATGAAGAAAATACAAGAGACTATTTGATCATCTTGCTTGTTTGTAAACTCTAACGTTAGAGCTATTCTGGACTATTCTATAGTCACTAACATTCCCTTCATCCATATCATGTATAAAATAAGAAGAAAATGCCCCAGAGTTGGATGAGAAGACATTAAACTGCCACCTGCCCATATTAAAGTCTTCTATAAATCAATTTATGACTTCACACGTAAGCCCTTCATTTTTAAACAGGAAATTTTGCAACTGAAAAAAAATATCTGAAGTATATCCCAAACATAAACTCTCCTTATCTGTAGCTTTAGAGAGCCCAATTGGGGGAAAAATGCAAAAAGTTGAGTTTATATGTAACAGTTTATAGCAAGTTCAGAATTAGTATTGCATTTATCCAGGAAAGTGAGGTACATGTTTAGGCTCAAGGTCCCCAAATGATCCTGAGTCATTCACATCTAAAGCAGGCAGCTTGAAGAATAGTGACAATATCAATTGAACAGAATGAACATGCTTCAGCAACTTACAATAGATTTCACTCCATTCTGTAGGAGCGGAAGTAAGGAGGCAACAGGAACTTAGATGTTTATCACTGCAATTCCTATACCCTCTCAGTATAATTAGAATGTAAGTAAAAAGTATCTAAATAGTACTCTGAGATACACATCCGTCAGAAAAAACTCTGTAGTACTAACATTGATTTCTTATATACATATATACAGGAACCCCTGATGGCTCAGACCATAAAGAGTCTGCCTGCAGTGTGGGAAACCCGGGTTCAATCCCTGGGTCAGGAAGATCCCCTGGAGAAGGAAATCGCAACCCACTCCAAAATTCTTGCCTGGAGAATCCCATGGACGGAGGAGACTGGCAGACTACAGTCAATGGGGTCACAAAGAGTCAGACATGACTGAGCAACTTCACGTACATATATATATGAGTATGTACACACACACTGTTCTATGCATGACTTTCCTTAAAATTACCTCTGATGAATGTATGCTGCTGCTGCTGCTGCTAAGTCGCTTTAGTCCTGTCCGACTCTGTGCGACCCCATAGACAGCAGCCCACCAGGCTACCCTGTCCCTGGGATTCTCCAGGTAAGAGTACTGGAGTGAGCTGCCGTTTCCTTCTACAATACATGAAAGTGAAAAGTGAAAGTGAAGTTGCTCAGTCGTGTCGGACTCTTAGCGACCCCATGGACTGCAGCCTACCAGGCTCCTCCATCCATGGGATTTTCCAGGCAAGAGTACTGGAGTGGGTTGCCATTGCCTTCTCCCATTACTGCACAGCCAGTTATAAATTAGGCATGAGAATTTTCTATTGGAAAATTGTTTTAAATACAACTATACAGTGGAAACAGTGTCAGACTTTATTTTTTGAGGCTCCAAAATCACTGCAGATGCTGATTGCAGCCATGAAATTAATAGACGCTTGCTCCTTGGAAGGAAAGTTATGACCAACCTTGATAGTATATTAAAAAGCAGAGACATTACTTTGCCAACCAAGGTCCGTCTAGTCAAGGCAATGGTTTTTCCCGTGGTCATGTATGGATGTGAGAGTTGGACTGTGAAGAAAGCTGATCGCCGAAGAATCGATGCTTTTGAACTGTGGTGTTGGAGAAGACTCTTGAGAGTCCCTTGGACTGCAAGGAGATCCAACCAGTCCATTCTAAAGGAGATCAATCCTGGGTGTTCATTGGAGGGACTGATGCTAAAACTGAAACTGCAATACTTTGGCCACCTCATGCGACGAGTTGACTCACTGGAAAAGACTCTGATGCTGGGAAAGGTTGGGGGCAGGAGGAGAAGGGGACGATGGAGAATGAGATGGCTGGATGGCATCACCGACTCTGTGGACATGAGTTTGAGTGAACTCCGGGAGTTGGTGATGGACAGGGAGGCCTGGCGTGCTGTGAGTCATGGGGTCGCAGAGAGTCGGACACGACTGAGCGACTGATCTGATCTGATCTGATACCGTCATCATGGAGAAGGCAATGGCAACCCACTCCAGTATTCTTGCCTGGAAAATCCCCTGAGCGGAGGAGCCTAGTAGGCTGCAGTCCATAGGGTCGCTAAGAGTCGGACACTACTGAGCAACTTCACTTTCACTTTTCACTTTCATGCATTAGAGAAGGAAATGGCAACCCACTCCAGTACTCTTACCTGGAGAATCCCAGGGACAGGGGAGCCTGGTGGGCTGCCGTCTATGGGGTCGCACAGAGTCGGACCCGACTGAAGCGACTTAGCAGCAGCAGCAGCAGTTGCAGTAATGAAAAACCCCAAAGAAAACTGAATGTCACTAGAAATTAACAGAGGAAAATGCAAGGGTCTTCCAGTTTGGCAGGAGTCTAGGGTTATAGTGTTATCCAGATACCAGTTATGAAAATATGACTTGGCCTAGCTATTTCAAAATTCAGGACCTCAGTTTTCACATCTGTATACAGTCCTATAAAATTGAATATATTTAATACAGATAATAGCAGTAATAAATAGGTATTCATAGGTTAAAAATGTAGACCTGAAAACATCCACAGGTAAACTAAAGCATAAACTGAATTTAAATTTAGAAGAGAGGTTTTATTTCATGGGATGGTGTTTCTTAATTATAGGGGAAACAAAATAGACTGCCCACTGTAAGGAGACAAGAACCGAACTTTAGCATGAGACAAGAGAAATGAGACATGTAAGATATAAGGGCTTGTTTCAAAGGACAAATGGACTGGGGAGACATACCATGCGCTATACCTCAACACAGTTGCTGGAACCCCAAAGATGCCTCGATCCATCCATTCAGCTATGAGACCCTAGGACTCAGCTGAAGTGCAGCTGGCGGAGGAAGGATATAGAAGGGCAGCCTTCAACTCCCTGTGATAAACTCCATAGTCATATATCAGAGTTGATAGCAATCATCATAATGACAACAATAATTGATAACAATAATTAATATCTCTTGAACGCTTGGAGTTGTACTCACACCCTCAGCCTCTGGGCTGGCCCACTGCAAGTTGTTCTAGACAATTGCTCCTGAGAATGCCAGGAACACAATCAAGACCTTTAAATCCCCACAGTCCTGGTGATAGTCTTAGTCCTAACCAGATCTGAGTATTACTCTAAATTTGTATGGACAATGACTAATCTGCAGAGCTAACTGGGCAACAAACTCACTCTGAGTCAAGAAAAGTGTGAGGGCTGTAACCTCTGGACATCTCCCCTGTGATAACTCACTTGTGTGGGCTAAGATCCCCTGTAAATGGATGATGGAGAACACAGAACTGTTTCAAAGAATGGCTGACTGCATTTCAGGTCATTCAGAGAACGGTATTATTCACATACCCAAACTGAGCTGAGTGATGGAGGTCATACTGATGGAAAGTTGATGGGGTAAGGACAACTGGAATCATACATTTATTTTTAATCAACCAATTATCCTAAAGGAAAAATTAGAACACCTGGAAGAAATCGCTTTTTTTTTTTGTCTTCAAGTTTTATAATTCCCTCTGCAGCCACATATTTTACAAATGCAATTCACTGATTACAATATGTTATTCAATGATGAATTATTTAGTATGACTTGCTTAGCCTGGTGGTATTAGAAATTAGAGTACAAATAAATATGATGTATATCCAATTTAAAGGTATTTTCTGACTTTCTAAAGGAAATAATGCTCATATTTTAAAAGATAGATTAAAATAATACTTAAATAATGCTTAAAGTTTACAGATATTAAAGTAGTTAGACAAGGAGGTGGCTCTGATGCCTTAGCAGTCTGTGAAAGCAAACTGAAACTAAGCCAGAATCAATGCAGTCAAATTCAAGAATATGAAACTTAAGAAGAACCAATCACAAACAGCCAACCAGCTTTCCCAAGTAAGGAGGCCTTAAACTTCAGTCAATCAAATAATTTCCTTGTTTTTCTTCCATGTCTTCTCTGTGAAAATCTCTCCCCTAGCTCCAGCCAGTAGAGTACCCCTGATTGAGTGAAAGTTGCTCAGTTGTGCCTGACTCTTTGCAACCACATGGACTATACAGTCTATGGAATTCTCCAAACTAGAATACTGGGGTGGGTAGCCTTTCTCTTTTCCAGGGGATCTTCCCAACCCAAGTATCGAACCCAGGTTTCCCACACTGCAGGCGGATTCTTTACCAGCTGAGCCAAAAAGGAAACCCAGAGTACCCCTAACCACTCCTAGTTTGCTGTTGCCTGATTTGAATTGACGTATGTTCAAATAAACTCCTGAAAATGTTAATGTGTCTCAGTTTATTTTTTAACACAGTACATGACAAATAAGTATTATAAAATTAAGCACTGAAAGTGTAGAATATGAATGTGGTGAATTACTCCTGTGACCCTTGCAGCTTTTGACAGAAAACAGTTTTGTAAGGCTGGAAGCCATTTGTCTGTTAACAGGAGTGTCAGCAAAAACTCTTGTAATTCAAGTCTTCTTAGGCTGTATAACAATTTAGTCCTTACTTATACTATCCTTTTAGGTCAAATTGTCTGTGAGTTAATCATGGCCCTGAGAATATCTATGAGCTTTGTTAAATTTTTATACAATATTAACTTTTAATTTGAGTTATGAGGTTATTGCATCATACTGCTTTTCATTTCAGTATAGACATATATAGTCATATGTGACCGTTTATTGCATGATACATAGAGATGTATACCATTATGACTCTACAAAAACATGAGTATTATTTAAAAATTCATACTATGCACTGACTGTAGTTTTCAAAACCCCACAACTATGAGAAGCTTGCTGAATTAAGCAATATTTGGTGCCTTAATGTCATAGCTGTTTTTCACAGGTGTAACCAATATGTAAAACCCATGCATAAATTTTAGACTAAAGGAGTTCTTAATAATAAAGAAACTGTGTTTGATATGTCCATTACATCACAAAATTGCATATTATCAGGATTCAGTTTTTACTTTTTAATACTTGCACATACATGCATTATTTCTACTTGCAAACTTTACCAAACTGTTCCTTGGAGAAAATGTTGGAGCTAATGAAGTTTATTTTATTATTGATTTCTGACTTGTGGTTGATTGACTTCTTAACTTAATAAGTGACTTGACCAAATACAACACTTAAACACTCTCTCTTGAAATAGTTTTTACCAATGATATCAAAGGTGCTGGAGTTACTTTCTAAGGAAATGCTTGGTTCAGTGTTTAAGGGTATGATTTTTGCATGGTGATTAATAATTTTGTACAAGACTTTTCAAGGACAGCTTTTTTTGTCTTTTGGACAGGATAAGTCTTTTTCTGGGAGCTGTTCTGTGCATTGTACGGTAGTTAGCAACATCCTTGTTTTCTATTCATTAGATTTCAGTAACAAATTCCCACCTTTAGTTGTTATGGTCTCAGATGTCATCAGGTATTACTAAATGACCCCTGGACCAAAATATACTCTCTCTGCCTTTGAGAAATACTTTTTAAGTAGAAGAGAAAGGTGAAGAAAATCCAGAGATCACAAATCAAGGGGAGAATCTAAGCAGAGGAATTTTTCTAGAAAGGTCTTCAACGTACAGAAAACATGATTTAGTATAAATTTAATTGAAGAATTAAAGTCAATATACTTTATGTTAAAATTATTACAGATAAATTGATTATTAATGCATGTATTTTTGAAAGTCAATTAGCTTCAGGATCAAAATAATATACTACCCACTCCATTTAATATCATCTGAATTTCCAAATTGAGAAAACATAGTATTTGAAGGCATTGCTGTCTTTTTAAATTTTTTTTGACTGCACTGTGAGGCATGTGGGATTTTAGATCCCCAACCAGGGATGAAACCCAGGCCCCCTGCTGTGGAAATGCAGAGTCTTAACCACTGGACCATGAAAGTCCCAAGGCACTGCAGTCTTTGACAGATTCTTTTGGTTTGAAAATACTAGGCCTTAAAAGTCTATCTTCCAGAATCTTCAAAGTGGAAGACTAATAATTTTGTTTTTGAAAATGACTGACATTCTCAAAATGAGGTATTTCTTATATGACCTTCCAAACCCAGGGACTAAACCTGGGTCTCCTGCATCCAGGCAGATTCTTTATCATCTAAGCCACTAGGGAAGCCCTGAACAATGGTTCAGTTCAGTTCAGTCACTCAGTCGTGTCTGACTCTTTGCGACCCCATGAATCACAGCATGCCAGGCCTCCCTGTCCATCACCAGCTCCCAGAGTTCACTCAAACTCATGTCCATCGAGTTGGTGATGCCATCCAGCCATTCTCTGTCGTTCCCGTCTCCTCCCGCCCCCAATCCTTCCCAGCATCAGAGTCTTTTCCAGTGAGTCAACTCGTCGCATGAGGTGGCCAAAGTATTGGAGTTTCAGTTTTAGCATCAGTCCTTCCAATGAACACCCAGGAATGATCTCCTCTAGAATGGACTGGATGGATCTCCTTGCAGTCCAAGGGACTCTCAAGAGTCTTCTCCAGCACCACAGTTCAAAAGCATCAATTCTTCAGTGATCAGCTTTCTTCACAGTCCAACTCTCACATCCATGCATGACCACGGGCAAAACCATAGCCTTGACTAGATGGACCTTTGTTGGCAAAGTAATGTCTCTGCTTTTTAATATGCTATAAAATTCTCCAATTATTAATCATTTTAAACATAAGAATAAGAAAAAATGTATCTTAAGAGAGAAATTATTTGACTATCTCAAATATGTGTCAATATAATTTAAAAGATGGGTGGACACTAAGTTAGTTATTAGAACAGTCTATCCTTTTTTCCTGATATTTGGAAAACACAATTATGACAAATAAATTATAATTATAGTAGTTGTGTTAATATACCTTTTAATTAACATTATCCTCAAATAATAATGATATTAATAAGACTTGAATTTACTAGCACCAGATCCAAATCTTTCCTTTGACAGTAAAAATTACCATTTATATTAAAGATCAGCCTAGAGTTAGTTAATTGTGCTGGAGTGCCATAAAAATAATTCAAACTCGGCAATTCTTAATAAATTTAGACTCTATAATTTGTGTCAGCCTCAGAACAATTCAAGAGACTAAGAAGTCACTGTCCTCATTCTTAATGCTATTAAGAAAGAAACTTACCAGATATGCAATATTCAGTGACTACATTAACACATGTTCATTTATACTTTGGAGTAGAAAATTAAACTTCTGGCATTCTTGCAAGCCAAGAAGTCTCAATTTTTAAATCAAGACAAGATTAATAAACATGTCTGTAATGTATCACAGACCCTGTTACAAGCTTCACACTGTTTTCCTGTGGTGGTTATGCCTTAATTTCTATAAATAAAGCTACTTTGAAAAACAATGGATATTACAACCACATCAAGCAATTCAGGGGATTTCAGAGACAAATTTTTCACACACAGCTGGTGAATTTTCTTTTGTGAAAGTGTTAGTCACTCAGCCATGTCCAGCTCTTTGTGACCCCCTGGACTGTATGTAGCCTACCAGACTCCTTTGTCCATGGGATTTTCTAGGTAAGAATACTGATGTGGGTAGCCATTCCCTTCTCCAGGGGATCTTCCTGCCCCAGGGATCAAACTCAGATCTCTTGCATTACAGGCAGATTCTTTTACCATCTGAGCCACCAAGGAAGTTGTAAGGCTCTGACAAATGGTCTCATTCACTCTGTGTGAAGCTAACCCTAAGACTGTCTGTAAATAGACAAACCCAACTTGACAATGGCAGGTAGAAAATAATTAATATAATATGTTGGTTAGATTTCTATATGTTGCCTGCTAAAACTTTTTGTATCCGTGCTTTCTATGTTCTTGAAACCTTTGTTCTAGACTTCTATGTAAAGTGATTTAAAGACAAGTTGTTTCTAGGAAAATAGAAAACTCCAATGTGTCTAATAGTACTACTGTTGAGGTTCTATCAGGCACTTCTTTGTGAATATTATGGTTGTTCAGTTCAGTCGCTCAGTCGTGTCCGACTCTCCACGACCCCATGAATCACAGCACGCCAGGCCTCCCTGTCCATCACCAACTCCCGGAGCACACTCAAACTCATGTCCACAGAGTCGGTGATGCCATCCAGCCATCTCATTCTCTGTCGTCCCCTTCTCCTCCCACCCCCAACCTTTCCTAGCATCAGAGTCTTTTCCAGTGAGTCAACTCGTCGCATGAGGTGGCCAAAGTATTGCAGTTTCAGCCTCAGCATCAGTTTTTCCAATGAACACCCAGGATTGATCTCCTTTAGAATGGACTGGTTGGATCTCCTTGCAGTCCAAGGGACTCTCAAAAGTCTTCTCCAACACCACAGGTCAAAAGCATCAATTCTTCGGCGATCAGCTTTCTTCACAGTCCATCTCTCACATCCATACATGACCACGGGAAAAACCATAGCCTTGACTAGACCGACTTTTGTTGGCAAAGTAATGTCTCTGCTTTTCAACATATTATCAAGGTTGGTCATAACTTTCCTTCCAAGGAGTAAGCGTCTTTTAATTTCATGGCTGCAATCAGCATCTGCAGTGACTTTGGAGCCCAGAAAAATAAAGTCTGACACTGTTTCCACTGTTTTTCCATCTATTTCCCACGAAGTGATGGGACCAGATGCCATGATCTTTGTTTTCTGAATGTTGAGCTTCAAGCCAACCTTTTCACTCTCCTCTTTCACTTTCATCAAGAGGCTTTTGAGTTCCTCTTCACTTTCTGCCATAAGGGTGGTGTCATCTGCATATCTGAGATTATTGATATTTCTCCCAGCAATCTTGATTCCAGCTTGTGCTGCTTCCAGCCCAGCGTTCCTCATGATGTGCTCTGCATAGAAGTTAAATAAGCAAGGTGACAATATACAGCCTTGACGTACTCCTTTTCCTATTTGGAACCAGTCTGTTGTTCCATGTCCAGTTCTGACTGTGGCTTCCTGACCTGCATACAGGTTTCTCAAGAGGCAGGTCAGGTGGTCTGGTATTCCCATCTCTTTCCGAATGTTCCACAGTTTATTGTGATCCACACAGTCAAAGGCTTTGGCATAGTCAATGAAGCAGAAATAGATGGTTTTCTGGAACTCTCTTGCTTTCTCCATGATCCAGCGGATGTTGGCAATTTGATCTCTGGTGCCTCTGCCTTTTCTAAAACCTGCTGATTATGGTTGTAATTATGGCTAAAATATATACATATACTGTTTCTTTCACCAATATTGGATTTAGACTGTTCTACTTCTGAAAATTATTGCTTGTTTTGGGAGGAACTCTTTCCACATGGTGAACCAGAGGGAATTTGATCCAAAATCTAGAGGTTTCAGGAAGAATATCTTAATTTCACATTGGCAGAGCAACTCTAAAGGGTAAAATGTTGAGAGAGGCAGAGATCAACCTTGATCATTTTGTGGATACTTCCCATGCAGTATTTCAAACTGAATAACTGAGTATTTGGACCTGGCCTGATAGGGATTGTCATTTTCTGACAATGATTTTTGTCAGAGTTTCAGATTGTTCTCAAAGTCTCAGGCTCAAGACATTCAGCAACTGTTGCAGATAATGGAAAACAAAGGCAAGGACTCTAGGGGAGTAGGTGGCTGGACTTGGAGAGTGGACAGTTACTGTGATGGAAGTTACTCTCAGTTACTGAGGTGAGCTGGTTTCTGTATGGTGGTGGTTTTTATGTTTAAAGCTCATTTACAAAGTTTTGCCAATATTATATATTAAATCTTATTAAATCACACACCTTTCTCAACAGTGATTATCAATTGTTTTTGCATCTTTTAATGAAACTGCTTTTTTTATTTTTACAGCATTTAAATTTATTTCAAGTAATAGATAATAAGTATGGCTTTAAAATTTTTTAAATATATATTTTGTATGATACTTTCACCTAGAGATGAATGTCTTTAGTAGAAATCCAAATCATATTATGATTAAACCTAAGTAAATATACATGCCTATATAATTTTCAAAAATGCTAAATTATAAGTTTGCCTCAATGGCATAATTTTACTGAGAAATGTATACATATAAAAGTCAGCAAGTATTTTTCTGAAGTGCTTCTTTAACAGAAATTAGCAAAATCTATATAAATTAATTAAATCATCTAGCTTTAAATTTTTGTGTTTCGGGAAAGTATCATGCTTTCCAATACTTCTATTCTACCTCTGATTTTCTTCACTTTAATAATCAAAAATTACCAAATGATAAGAACAATTGTGAGTAAGCATACAAAAACTGCATCTATCTCTCTGCATAAATATTTATATTGGTTGTGTGCTCAGTCATTCCATCGTGTCTGATTCTTTGCAACCCTATGGATTGTAGCCCACCAGGTTCCTCTGTCCGTGGGAATTTTCAAGCATGAATACTGGAGTGGGTTGCCATTTCCCTCTCTGGGGCTCTTTCTGACCCAGGGATCAAACCAGTGTATCCTGTGACTCCTGAATACAGGTAGATTCTTTATCTTCGGAGCCTTAATAGCTTTAGATAACAATGTTTAGTGATTGTACTCTTTAGGCATTGCTAAAAAATTTCCGAGAATTGGTGTTTTTCAATTATCTTTTGCTTCAATAGAGATGGTCAAATGATGTTTTTCTTATATGAAATTTTACAAAGTGGATTATATTTATAAACATGAAATATTAAACTATATTTGCACCAGCGGAATGAGCTGTACTATTGAATGCTGTGTTGTCTCATCTCAATATATTGATCAATTCAATTGTGGTATATATTATTAGAGTTGCTTATCTATTATTTTCTTTCTTATACTTTTTTGAAGTTTTTATTTTTCTATTAAATAAAAATTTCAAAGAATCAATTTTCCTCATAACATAAACTTAAAGCATCCTAATTATTTGAAATTAAATATATTTTTTTATTTTACCTTTTTAGTTTTAGTTATATCAATATAAAGTCTTCCTTGGTGGCCCATATGGTAAAGAATACACCTGCAATACAGGAGACCTGAATTTGATCCCTGAGTTGGAAAGATCTCCTGGAGAAGGGAATGGCACACCACTCGAGTGTCCTTGCCTGGAAAATTCCATGAACAGAGGATCCTGGCCAGCTACAGTCCATGGTATTGCAAGGAGTCAGACAGGACTGAGTGACTGACACACACATCAATATAGTTTAAACTGCCTCCTTGCTAAGGCATTACTTGTGGTGTTTCAATTTTCCCCAAGAAATTTAACATTTTCTTCTATTATTATTTGATAGTTTTCTTCAATTATGATGAAAAGTTGTGCGCCCATTTAACTTTAAGAAAAGGTTTAGAGATTTCTTTGGCCTCTAATATATAAAATATAAGACATACTATTTTATCATAAAATATAAATATATATACAAACATTTATACACACATATGTGTATATCACATTAACATTTTATAATATGTTGTCCTTTATCATGTCTCTCTCTCTGCAGTTGTCCCACTCTTTGAGACCCCGTGGACTGTAGACTGCCAGGCTCTTCTGTCCTTGCAATTTTTCAGGCAAAATTACTAGAATGGGTTGCTATTTCCTCCTCCAGGTGATCTTCCCCACCCAGGGATTGAACCCACATCTGCTTGGCAGGCAGGTTCTTTACCACTGAGCCACCTGGGAAGACCTGTCCTTTATTATACTTACAAACTGACTCAGTGGACATGAGTTTGAGCAAGGTTTGGGAGATAGTAAGGACAGGGAAGACTGGTGTGATGCAGTCCAGGGTTGCAAAAAGTTGGATATGACTGAGCAACTGAACAACAACAATGACTTGCTAATTTTTGCTGTCAAAAGTGATAGTGATATTTTAAAAATCTCTCACTTGATTAAAAAAAAATCGCATAATGAAAGAGCAGTGAGTTTCAATTTTATTCATGCACTTTACTGATGACTGTAGTGTAGGAGACAGCCTCTCTGTAGCTCACAGGAGCTGCTCCAAAGGGGTAGGGGAGGAACTTGCACATATATGAATTGTTTTGCAAGGAAATATATGTAGGTAAGCATATGTCTTAGTAAAAGCATCTGGTCCCATCACTTCATGGGAAATAGATGGGGAAACAGTGGAAACAGTGTCAGACTTAATTTTTTTGGACTCCAAAGTCACTGAGGATGCTGATTGCAGCCATGAAATTAAAAGACGCTTACTCCTTGGAAGGAAAGTTATGGCCAACCTAGATAGTAAATTAAAAAGCAGAGACATTACTTTGCCAACCAAGGTCCATCCAGTCAAGGCTATGGTTTTTCCAGTGGTCATGTATGAATGTGAGAGTTGGACTGTGAAGAAAGCTGATCACCAAAGAATTGATGCTTTTGAACTGTGGTGCTGGAGAAGACTCTTGAGAGTCCCTTGGACTGCAAGGAGATCCAACCATTCCATCCTAAAGGAAATCAGTCCTGAAGATTCATAGGAAGGACTGATGCTGAAGCTGAAGCTCCAATACTTTGGCCACCTGATGTGAAGAACTGACTCCTTGGAAAAGACCCTGATGCTGGGAAAGATTGAAGGCAGGAGAAGGGTATGACAGAGGATGAGATGGTTGGATGGCAGCACCTACTCAATGGACATGAATTTGAGTAAACTCTGGGAGCTGGTGATGGACAGGGAGTCTTGCCGTGCTGCAGTCCATGGGGTTGCAAAAAGTCAGACACGATGAGTGACTGAACTGAACTGAATTCTGGGGTCACTGAAATTATTCCTTAGATCTGTATCTTGACTATCCAGGGAAATTTATCCAAAGTACAGAATGCTTCATCTTATTATTCACCATCTTGAATTTGTGTGTGTGTTGTGTGTGACTGCTACGGGTTGCTACATGACTCTTTCTATAACTGGATGATGAGAAACCTTTTATTCTTTTGTTTATACACTATTATATTTTAATTTATTATAATATTTATAAAGTTGTTTTTGATAAAATAATTATACTAATAAAACTTGAAAGTTTATCTTAAATTGCACAATATTAGATACAATTTTGGATAGAGAAAAGCATCTTGATTTTTCTGACCATGAGATTTTAATTATTTTACTTTATGTTTTCCACACTTATTCTTTTTTTGATTGTTAGTTAGAATAGGAAACGAGTCCAGAATGGTGGTGGCTAAAAGACAAAGGAAAAGCCCACAAAAATAGAACAAAGGAAGGTCCAAGGACCAGAATGAGGACCTCAGGTAGAACAAACAGAACTCCTGGCTAGTCCAATTTACAAAGGGCAGGCCCGGGGGAGGGAAAAACATATAAAAAGAGGAGCCAAAGGGCTGGGGCTCTCTCTCTCCCCCACGGGCGCACAGTCTCTCTCTCTCTCTCTCTCTCCCTCTTCCTGTCTTCTTGGTCAGCATGCCCTCACACCTCGAGGATTTATTTTCCTGTTATTTTCTAGATAAAACTGAGGGAGCTATAACACTGTCCAAGAGCTGTGATGCACTGAGAGCTTTAATATCCATTGCTTCAAATTTTTGTTGAGACAAGACAGAACCGAGGAGATTACACTCCCCTGGCATGATTAAGCACATATTTCAAATCTTCACTTGGGTTCAAATCATTTAGAGGTTATATATATATATTTTTTGCTGTTTGCCATTCTTGAAGATGAGGTAACTTGTGTAAACTCTGCTTAAACAAAATTTCAAAATATTTATCATGATAATCTGATTTTCGACAGGCAGAGGTTACTTTCTGTGAAATATTTCATCTCATTACAATTTTAATTTTTTTCCATACCTTAATATGTGATTAAGCAACAGCATGCTTTATTAACACCATTGTTTATAGTCCTTTCTTTTTTTAATCAGTTATCCTTTTTATTGTTATTTAATTTCACATTCATAAATACTTTTCCAGAATTTCTATGTGTGTGGCATATTAAATGAGTCTTTGCATGGCAATGAATCTGTGAGGTGATGGTAAAAGAATCATGGTTTGATTCAAATCTTTAGTCACAATCTTTTAACATTAAATTTTAAATCCTGCTTTCATAATTTTCCTTCATGTAAAGAAATTTGAGTCCAACTAGATGATTTTTTACTCACTTAATAGCTAGTATGTCTTTTTTCCATGAATGCTTGTATGATTTTTTCCCATCATTAATTTTCATGAATATTTCTTAAAAGAACATTTTAAATACATGTTCCATATATCAAACATATAAAACATTTAAATGATATAAGATTAATATATAATAATTACAGCTATACATATATTAGGCAAAAGGAAAAGAGCATAGCTACTTGAAAAAGATTAAAAAGTTGGATAGTTAATATCTAGTGACAACAGTAGTTTAGAAAAAAAATAATAAACTTAAATCCTGAGTGTAATTATTTCAGAATATCTGAAAATATGTATAGACACATTCTTTTCCAGGCAACATTTCCATTCTAGGTATTTATTGGAATAAAATTATTAACTAACACAACAAAGTTACATAGAGTCTATGATTCTTAAGGTTTTAACAATAATTATCAAATAATTATTCCATATATATCCATGGAAAATATGCTATATAAACCAGTGAAATAAAATGTTGAAAGCAGAAATGATACCACATATACATGGTCAAGTTATCTTTGACAAGTATACCAAAACTGTTCCATGTGAAATGGATAGAAGAGTTTCCAGGAATCTTTGTTGAGAAACTGAATGGCCACATGCAAAAGAAAGAATTTGGAACCTTTCCTAATATATACAAATTTAACTCCAAATGGATCAAGACCTAAACATAAAACCCCAAATTATAAGATTTTAAAAGAAAAACATAGGGGAAAATATTCATGCCACTGGATTTTACAAATATTTTTAAAATATGACATTGAAAACACAGGAGGAAATAAAAAAAAAAAAGGAATGGCAGGTAATTGAATTACACCAAAATTTAAAACTTCCGTAAATCAGAGAACAAAATTAACAGAGTCAGAAAGCATCCTGTGGAATAAGAGAAAATATTTGCAAATCATATATTTGATAACAGATTAATAAACAGAACATATAAAGAATACTCCCAAAGTACCAGAGCAGAATAAAAGTCGTATATGAGAAACTCAAAGGTAAAAAGTTAAAACTTTTCTTCTAAGATCAGGAACAAGATGTCAAGACAAGGATGTCCACGCAATACCACTTTTTTCCAGCATAGTACTGAAAATCAATCAACAACACTAGGTTAAAAATAAATAAAAGGCATCTAAATCAGAAAGAAAAAGTAAAATTTCTCTATTTGTGAGTGTGATCTGATATACAGAAAACCTGAAAGACTCTACCTAAAAGCTGTTAAACTAAAAAGTCTTCTGTAAAGTCGCAGGATACAAAAATTAAGATATAATGATCTTTTTTTTTTTTTTTTAGCTATTGGACTATAATTGTTTTACAACATTGTCTTAGTTTTTGCTGTGTAACATCATGAATCAGGCATAGCTATACATATATCCCCTCCTTCTTGAGCCAGCCTCCCACCCTCCCATTTCACCTATCTAGGTCATCACAGAGCAGTGAGCTGAGCACCCTGTGCTATACACCAACTTCCTGCTAAGTTATTTATTTTACTCATGGTCATGTATATATGTCAATGCTATTCTCTTTTCATGCAGAATGAAGTAAGTCAGAGAAAGAAAAACAATTATCCTGTGTTAACACACACATATAGAATCTAGAAAAATGGAACTTATCTAGAAAATTAACTTATTTGTAAGGTAGGAAATCAGTGGTTTTTTCATACATTAACAACAAACTATCTGAAAGAAATAATAAGAATGAAACCCTTTCATAATAGCATTAAAAATCAGTAGAGAATGTAAGAATAGCTTTAAGGAGATAAAGACCTGTAAACTAGAAGATACTGATGAAAGAAAGTGAAGAAGACACAAATAAATGAAAAGATATCCAGTGTCTGTGGTTAAGAGAATTAACCATTTTAAATGCCCATACTATTCAAAGAGTTCTACAGACTCAATGCAATCCTTATCACAATTTCAGTGATATTTCTAAGAGAAATAAAAGAAACAACCCTGAATTTCTTTAATAGAACCACAACATGCCCCAAATATCCAAAGCAATCTTCAGAAAGAACAAAGTGGAAGCATCTCACTCCCTGATGTCAAAATATAAAGCACTAGTAATCAAAAAGTATGGTACTATAATAATAAGCACATACAACAGGAGACTAGACTACTCCAGAAAGAAAACTGCAAATATAAGGCCAACACATTTTTGACAAGAGCACCAAGAACACATAATGATTAAAGGATGGTCTTATTCAATAAATTGTGTTGGGAACACTGGATATCTATCAACAAAAGAATGAAGTTGGCCTTCTATCTTATACCACTCTCAAAATCAACTTGAAATCGATTAAAGATTTAAGTTTAAAGTCTGTGACCATAAAACATTTAAAAGAAAACATAGAGTCGAAACTCTTTGACATTGATCTTATCAATGATATCTTGGATAAGATACTAATCAAAAACAGGAATCATAAGCTAAAGTAAGCACAAGGGACTACATCAAACAAGACAACTTTACACAATGAAAGCAATGACAATAAATTGAAAACGTAATCTACATAATGGAAATAAGTATTTGCAAACCATATATCTTTTAAAAGGGTAATATACAAAATATATAAAGAACTCATAAAATCCAATAGCTAAAAACCTCAAATAATCAGTTAAAAATGAGTAAAGGATATGAGAACACATTATTTTCAAAAAAAGATTTACAAGTGCTTAACATGAAAAGTGCTCAACATCACTAGTTATCAGTGAAAAGCAAATAAAAAAATATAATATTACCTCACGTCTTCTAGGATGGTTATTATCAGGAAGACAAAAGAATCAAGTGTTGGCAAGAATATAAAGTGAACCGTTGTATGCTGTTAGTAGGAACTTTAATGGGTATAGCTGTTATGGAAAACAGTATGGTGGTTCCCCAAAAATTAAGAATACACCTAGCAATTAATAGAGGACATAGAGGGAAACAAAATGGGAAAGACTAGAGATCTCTTCAAGAAAATGGGAGATACCATGGGAATATTTCATCCAAAGATGGGTACAACAAAGTACCCATCAAAAGCAGAAGATATTAAGAGGAGGTGGCAAGAACACACAGAAGAACCATATGTAAAAGACATTAATGACCCAGAAAACCATGATGGTGTGATTACTCACCTAGAGCAAGATATCTTGGAATGTGAAGTCAAGTGGGCCTTAGGAAATATCACAACAACAAAGTTAGTGAAGGTGATGGAATTCCAGCTAAACTATTTCAAATCCTAAAAGATGATGCTGTTAAAGTACTGTACTCAATATGCCAGCAAGTTGGAAAACTCAGCAGTGGCCACAGGAAGGAAAATATCAGTTTTCATTCCAATCCCAAAGAACAACAATGCCAAAGAATGTTCAAACTACTGCACATTTTCACTAATTTCATATGCTACCAAAGTAATCCTCAAAACCCTCCATGCCAACAGTACATGAACTGAGAACTTCCAGATGTACAAGCTGTGTTTTGAAAAGGTGGAAGAAACAGAGATCAAATTGACAATATCTGTTAGATCATAGGAAAAGCAATAGAATTCCAAAAAAAATCTACTTCTGATTCATGGACTACACTAAAGTCTTTGACTGTGTGGATCATAGCAAATTGTGGAAAATTCTGAAAAAAATGGGAATACCAGACCACCTTAACTGCCTCCTGAGAAACCTGTATACAATCAAGAAACAACACTTAGAGCCAGATATGGAACAACAGATTGGTAAAACATGAGCAAGGAGGAGGTCAAGGCTGCTTATTGTCACCCTGATTATTTAACTTTTATGCAGAGTACTTCATCCAAAATGCCAGGCTGCATGAATCACAAAATAGAATCAAGACTGCCAGGAATAACATCAATAACCTCAGATATGCAGATGACACCACCCTTATGGCAGAAAAGGAAGAGGAACTTAGTGATTCTTGATGAGAGTCAAAGAGGAGAGTGGAAGAGCTGGCTTAAAAGTCAACATTCAAAAAATGAAGATCATGGCATCTGGTCCCATCATTTCATGGCAAATAGACACGGAAACAATTGAAACACTGAAAGACTTTATTTTCTTGGGCTCCAAAATCACTGTGGACAGAGACTGCAGCCATGAAATTAAAAGATACTTGTTCCTTGGAAGAAAAGCTATGACAAACCTAGAGAGTATACTAAAAAGCAGAAACATTTGTCGCCAACAAAGGTCAGTATAGTCAAAGCTATGGTTTTTTCAGTAGTCATGTACGGATGTGAGTTGGAACATAAAGAAGACTTAGACTGAAGAACTGATGCTTTTGAACTGTGGTGTTAGGGAAGACTCTTGAGAGTCCCTTGGACCACGGGAATATCCAACCTGTCAAGTGTAAATTAAATCAGTACTGAATATTCATTGGAAGGACTGATTCTGAAGCTGAAACTCCAATACTTGGCCACTGATGTGAAGAGCAGAATTATTGGAAAATACCCTCATGCTGGGAAAGATAGAAGGCAGGAGGAGAAAGGGATTACAGAGGATGAGATGGCAGATTTTTCCTCTGTTATCTTCAATTTTATATATTTAAAGATTTTAATTTTGACAAAGGAAGAAAGAATATACAAGCTGGATGGCATCACCAGCTCAATGGACATGAGTTTGAGCAAACTCTGGGAGATGGTGAAGGACAGGGAAGCCTGGCGTGCTGCAGTCCATGGGTTGCAAAGAGTTGGACACGACTGAGGGACAGAAAAACAGCAACAAAGTAATTAATATACAACAAAATATCTTTAAAAAATTTTTTAAATGTTTTTTTCATTGAACTGTTGTTGATTTACAACATTGTTTTAGTTTCTGGTGTACATAAAGTGATTCAGTAATGTATATGTGTATATACATTACACACGGTGACAAAGAGTCAGACATGACTGAGACATGTGCTGTGCTTAGTTGGTCAGTCATGTCGTCATGTATGATTCTTTGTTTATATATATATATATACACACACATGCACACACACCCCATATATACAGTAAGTGACTCAGCTGGTAAAGAATCTGCTGCAATGCAGGAGACCTGGGTTCGATCCCTGGGTTGGGAAGATCCCCTGTCAATGGAAGGGCTACCCACTCCAGTATTTTGGCTTGGAGAATTCCTTGGATGGTATAGTCCATGGGTTTGCAAAGAGTTGGGCATGACTGAGTGACTTTCACTTTCATGTATACTATATTTTCTTTATCCATACATGTTGAGTGACATTTAGAGTTATTCTATGTCTCAGGTATTGTAAATAGTACTGTTATGAAATTTGGGGAGCATGTATATCTTCAAATTATGGTTTTCTCTAATATATGCCCAGGAGTGGGATTGCTGGGACATATGTTAACTCAGATTTTTAAGGAACTTTTATACTCTTGAATAGAGAGGCTAAACCATTTTACATTCTCACCAACATTATTCTCTTTCTTCACATCTTTTCCAGAATTTATTAATTGTAGTCTTTATATTGACGGTCATTCTGACTCATATGAGGTGAAACTTTGTTGTAGTTTTGATTTGCATTTCTAATCCCAGACCACCTGACCTGCCTCTTGAGAAACCTGTATGCAGGTCAGGAAGCAACAGTTAGAACTGGACATGGAACAACAGACTAGTTCCAAAGAGGAAAAGGAGTACGTCAAGATTGTATATTGTCACCCTGCTTATTTAACTTCTATGCAGAGCGCATCATGAGGAACGCTGGGCTGGAAGAAGCACAAGCTGGAATCAAGATTGCCGGGAGAAATATCAATAACCTCAGATATGCAGATGACACCACCCTTATGGCAGCAAGTGAAGAGGAACTCAAAGGCCTCTTGATGAAAGTGAAAGAGGAGAGTGAAAAGGTTGGCTTGAAGCTCAACATTCAGAAAACAAAGATCATGGCATCTGGTCCCATCACTTCATGGGAAATAGATGGGGAAACAGTAGACACAGTGTCAGACTTTATCTTTTGGGGCTCCAAAATTACTGCAGATGCTATTGCAGCCATGAAATTAAAAGACGCTTACTCCTTGGAAGGAAATTTATGGCCAATCTAGACAGCATATTAAAAAGCAGAGACATTACTTTGCCAACCAAGGTCCGTCTAGTCAAGGCTATGGTTTTTCTCGTGGTCATGTATGGATGTGAGAGTTGGACTATGAAGAAAGCTGATCGCAGAAGAATTGATGCTTTTGAACTGTGGCGCTGGAGAAGACTCTTGAGAGTCCCTTGGACTGCAAGGAGATCCAACCAGTCCATTCGAAAGGAGATCAGTCCTGGGTGTTCATTGGAAGGACCGATGCTAAAGCTGAAACTCTAATACTTTGGCCACCTCATGCGATGAGTTGACTCAATGGAAAAGAGTCTGATGCTGGGAGGGATTGGGGTCGGGAGGAGACGGGGACGACAGAGAATGAGATGGCTGGATGGCATCACCAACTCGATGGACATGAGATTGAATGAACTCCGGGAGTTAGTGATGGACAGGGAGGCCTGGCATGCTGTGATTCATGGGGTCGCAAAGAGTCGGACACGACTGAGAGACTGAACTGAACTGAATAATGATGTTGACCGTCTTTACATGTGTCTGTTGGCCATCCATATTTTATCTGGAGAAATGTCTATTTAAATCTTCTGTCATTTTTTGAATTATTTGATTTGTTGTTGTTGTTATTGCATTGTATGAATTGTTTGTATATTTTGGAAATTAAGACCATGTTGGCCACATCATTTGCATTATTTTCTCCTAGTCCATAGGTTGTCTTTCATTTTATCTATGTTTCTTTGCTGTGCAAAAGCTTATACATTTGAGCTGTTCAATTTGTTTATTTTTGCTTTTATTTCTATTGCCTTGGGAAATTGACCAAAGAAAAAATTGGTGCGATTTATATCAGAGAATGTTTTGCCTATGTTCTCTTATAAGAACTTTATGGTGTCATGACTTGTACTTAAATCTTTAAGATGTTTTGAGTTTATTTTTGTGTATGGTGTGAGGGACATCAACATCACTGATGTACATGTGACTATCAAACTCTCAATACCACTAGCTGATGAGACTGTCTTTTCTCCATTGTATATTCTTGCTTCCTTTGTCAAAATTGAAATCTTTAAGTATATAAAATTGAGGATAACAAAGGAAAAATCTGCCTACCTAGTAAGCCAAATATAAGTCCTGGTTTTTATACCAGTGGTTCTCAGACTTATTGTGCATCAGAAGCACCTCAAGTGCTATTAAAACACAGATTAATGAGTTTTGCCTGAATTTCTAATTCAGCAGGTCTAGAATAGAGTCCAATAATTTGCATTTGCAATGTTCCCATATGATGCTGATGCTGCTGGTCCTCGTTTTACACTTTGGAAACAACCAATGAATATTTATTTGAAAATGCACATTCTCAAAATTTTTGCTTTCAGAAAGAAAAAGTCTAATTGCATTCACAATGCTACTGTCTACTGAACCAAACCCTATGTAGCAGGTTCTTGTGTATCTTATACATGATAGCCTGCTTCAATTACAGCCATAAAAGTGTGATTCCCTCTGTGATGAAATGGGCCAGTATAAGCTACTGCAAGTTATTTTTTTAAAGAAAGAATTACAGATTTTTCTCCTCAGTTATCTCATATCTGATATTTGTGATTATATGCATTTTCTCATTGGATAGGTAAATTCCTAAAATTTTGTATATATATATTTCATATTACAAACAACAGAAAATCTCAGATGAACATGAAAATAAAAGTAAACATGCAAAGTATAGAAAAATGGATCAAAATAGAAAGTTTATCAAATGTTGAAAAATAGAAATTATGAAACATGGAGGTAAAAGGAAAGATAAAGAAATGATGACTCCATTGACTGCATTCACCAGAGATTGCATGAATTTCCGCCGTAAAATAAAATTATATTATTCTAGGCCTAACTGCCAATATCTGTGGTCCTTATAATTTTTTAATTTAACACATGTTTTGAATAGCCAAATGACATTTATTAATAGTTAATTAGTATTATTTGAATAGTTAAATATATAACTGTCAGTTAAAAAATTATTAGCATGATATTTATTTATATTCTCAAGATACGTCATTTGAGAGTTCCATGAGCCAGTCACTGAGTTAGAACTTACTCTGGGAAGGCAAAAATCACTCAGGAAAGAGCAGGCAAATGTGGTATTGGGTGGCCCCTCAATATAGATGGCAGTCTTTGATGATTCACTATTGAAGTTGATAAAATGTCTGCTGTAGATATGATTTGATCCTTTTCCATATCTATCATGTATGGGTGAAATTAAAGAATAATCATTTATATTTACTGTATTTTCCTATATCCATATAGAGATACACAGAATGAAAAATCGTAGAGAGAAGAAAGAATCTGACACTGCTTAACAAATGCTGATCATGCAGTCTTGTTGTTTGGTGGCGGGGAGGGGTTGGAGCAAAAACATATTCAGTTCAGTTCATTTCAGTGGCTCAGTCATGTTCGACTCTTTGCGATCCCATGAACCTCAGTACGCCTGGCCTCTCAGTCAATCACCAACTCCTGGAGTCCACCCAAACCCATGTCCACTGTGTCGGAGATGCCATCCAATCATCTCATCCTCTGTCGTCCCCTTCTCCTCCTGCCCTCAATCATTCCCACCATCAGGGTCTTTTCAAATGAGTCAGCTCTCCGTATCCGGTGGCAAAAGTATTGGAGTTACAGCTTCAGCATCAGTCCTTCCAACGAACACCCAGGACTGATCTCCTTTAGAATGGACTGGTTGGATCTCCTTGCAGTCCAAGGGACTCTCAGGAGTCCTCTCCAACACCACAGTTCAAAAGCATCAATTCTTCGGCGATCAGCTTTCTTTATAGTTCAACTCACACATCCATACATGACCACTGGAAAAACCGTAGCCTTGACTAGATGGACATTTGTTGGCAAAGTAATGTCTTTGCTTTTTAATATATTGTCTAGTTTGGTCATGACTTTCCTTCCAAGGATCAAGCGTCTTTTAATTTCATGGCTACAATCACCATCTGCAGTGATTTTGGAGCCCAAAAAAATAAAGTCAGCCACTGTGTCCATGTTTCCCCATCTACTTGCCATGAAGAGATGGGATGGGATGCCGTGATCTTAGTTTTCTGAATGCTGAGTTTAAAAAAAGCCAACTTTTCCCTTCTCTTCTTTCACGTTCATCAAGAGGCTTTTTAGTTCTTCTTCGCTTTCCACCATAAGGCTGGTGTCATCTGCATATCTGAGGTTATTGATATTTCTCCCGGCAATCTTGATTCCAGCTTGTGCTTCCTCCAGCCCAGCGTTTCTCATGATGTACTCTGCATAAAAGTTATATAAGCACGGAGACAATATACAGTCTTGACATACTCCTTTTGATATTTGGAACAAGTCTGCTCCATGTCTAGTTCTAACTGTTGCTTCTTCACCTGTATACAAGTTTCTCAAGAGGCAGATCAGGTGGTCTGGTATACCCATCTCTTTCAGAATTTTCCACAGTTTATTGTGATCCACACTGTCAAAGGCTTTGGCATAGTCAATAATGTAGAAGTAGATGTTTTTCTGGAACTCTTTTTTTTTGATGATCCAGTAGATTTTGGCAATTTGATCTCTGGTTCCTCTGCCTTTTCTAAAACCAGCTTGAACATCTGGAAGATCACGGTTCACATATTGCTGAAGCCTGGCTTGGAGAATTTTGAGCATGATTTTACTAGTGTGTGAGATGAGTACATCATGAGGAACGCTGGGCTGGAAGAAGCACAAGCTGGAATCAAGATTGCTGGGAGAAATATCAATAACCTCAGATATGCAGATGACACCACCCTTGTGGCAGAAAGTGAAGAGGAACTCAAAAGCCTCTTGATGAAAGTGAAAGAGGAGACTGAGAGGTTGGCTTGAAGCTCAACATTCAGAAAACAAAGATCATGGCATCTGGTCCCATCACTTCATGGGAAATAGATGGGGAAACAGTGTCAGACTTTATTTTTGGGGGCTCCAAAATCACTGCAGATGCTGATTGCAGCCATGAAATTAAAAGACACTTACTCCTTGGAAGGAAATTTATGACCAACCTTGATAGTATATTAAAAAGCAGAGACATTACTTTGCCAACCAAGGTTCGTCTAGTCAAGGCTATGGTTTTTCCCGTGGTCATGTATGGATGTGAGAGTTGGACTGTGAAGAAAGAATCGCCAAAGAATTGATGCTTTTGAACTGTGGTGTTGGAGAAGACTCTTGAGAGTCCCTTGAACTGCAAGGAGATCCAACCAGTCCATTCTAAAGGAGATCAGTCCTGGGTGTTCACTGGAAGGACTGATGCTAAAGCTGAAACTCCAAAACTTTGGCCACCTCATGCGACGAGTTGACTCACTGGAAAAGACTCTGATGCTGGGAAAGGTTGGGGGCAGGAGGAGAAGGGGACGACAGAGAATGAGATGGCTGGATGGCATCACCGACTCTGTGGACATGAGTTTGAGTGAACTCCGGGAGTTGGTGATGGACAGGGAGGCCTGGCGTGCTGTGATTCATGGGGTCACGGAGAGTTGGACATGACTGAGCAACTGAACTGAACTGAACTGAACTGAGATGAGTTCAATTGTGTGGTAGTTTGAGCATTTTCTGGCATTACCTTTCTTTGGGATTGGAATGAAAACTGACCTTTTCCAGTCCTGTGGCCACTGCTGCATTTTCAAAATTTGCTGACATATGAGTGCAGCACTTTCACAGCATCATCTTTTAGAACTTGAAATAGCTCCACTGGAATTCCATCATCTCCACTAGCTTTGTTCGTAGTGAGGCTTTCTAAGGCCCACTTAACTTCATATTCCAAGATGTCTGGCTCTAGGTGAGTGATCACACCATCATGATTATCTTGGTCGTGAAGATCCTTTTTGTATAGTTCTTCTGTGTATTCTTGCCACCTCTTCTTTATATCTTCTGCTTCTGTTAGGTCCATACCATTTCGGTCCTTTATTGAGCCCATCTTTACATGAAATATTCCCTTGGTATCTCTAATTTTCTTGAAGAGATCTCTAGTCTTTCCCATTCTGTTGTTTTCCTTTATTTCTTTGCATTGATTGCTGAGGAAGGCTTTCTTATCTCTCCTTGCTATTCTTTGGAACTCTGAATTCAGATGCTTATATCTTTCCTTTTCTCCTTTGCTTTTTGCTTCTCTTCTTTTCACAGCTATTTGTAAGGCATCCTCAGACAGCCATTTTGGTTTTTTGCATTTCTTTTTCTTGGGGATAGTCTTGCTCCCTGCCTCCTGTCCAATGTCAAAAACCTCTGTCCATAGTTCATCAGGCACTCAGTCTATCAGATCTAGTCCCTTAAATCTATTTCTCACTTCCACTGTGTAGTCATAAGGGATTTTTATTTAGGTCATATCTAAATAGTCTAGTGGTTTTCCCCACTTTCTTCAATTTCAATCTGAATTTGGCAATAAAGAGTTCGTGATCTGAGTCACAGTCAGCTCCTGATCTTGTTTTTGCTGACTGAATAGAGCTTCTTCTTTGCCTACGAAGGATATAAGCAATCTGATTTCGGTGTTGGCCATCTGGTGATGTCCATGTGTAGTGTTCTCCTGTGTTGTTGGAAGTGAGTATTTGCTATGACCAGTGTGTTCTCTTGGCAGAACTCTGTTAGCCTTTGCCTTGCTTCATTCTGTACTCCAAGGCCACATTTCCCTGTTACTCCAGGTGTTTCTTGACTTCCTACTTTTGCATTCCAGTCCTCTATAATGAAAAGGACATCTTTTTTGGGTGTTAGTTCTAGCAGGTCTTGTAGGTCTTCATAGAACCACTCACCTTCAGCTTCTTCAGTATTACTGGTCGGGGCATAGACTTGGATTACCATGATATTGAATGGTTTGCCTTGGAAACGAACAGAGATTATTCTGTCTTTTTTGAGATTGCATTTAAGTAGTGCATTTTGGATTCTTTTGTTGACCATGGTGGCTACTCCATTTCTTCGAAGGGATTCCTGCCCACAGTAGTAGATATAATGTTCATCTGAGTTAAATTCACCCATTCTAGTCCATCTTACTTCGCTGATTCCTAGAATGTCAATGTTCACTCTTGCCATCTCCTGTTTGACCACTTCCAATTTGCCTTGATTCATGGGCCTAACATTCCATGTCCCTATGCAATGTTGCTCTTTACAGCATCATTGCTTTTGAGCAATTCAGTCTTTGGATGGGGCAAATAATTCTTGGGTAAACAGAAATCAAGTTTTCTTGAAGTAAAGCCTATATATACTCTGGAAATATTATTTTCTATTTATTTGCTTTAAGTATTTTTAAGTTTAGGGAAGATGGGATTGTAATTATTTCATTTGATCTACACTGGTGGTCGTTTCCTTAGTTTTAGATTAGAAACTTAAAAACATGTTTGTGTGCTTAATTGCTTAGTCATGTTTAACTCTTTGTGACCGTGTGGACTGTAGTCCATCAGGCTCCTCTGTCCATGGGAATTTTCCCTTCAAGAATACTAGAGTGGGTTGCCATTCCTTTCTGCAAGGGATCTTCCCAGTCAGGGATTGAACCGGAGTCTCCTGCATTGCAGGCAGATTCTTTACATCTGAGCCACCAGGGAAACCCACTAAGTTAGTCATCATTAAAAAAGATAAACTTATTAACAATAAGAAAATTAAAGATATAAGTGATAAGACCCATACACCAAGATTCAGATAACAAATACAAAACGGAGTTCACTCTGATGATAAAATAAATATAAATTAAATAAAGAAAAGTCACTATAACCTTCACCACAGGTTCAATCCATCAACCATTCTCATAGTTTGCTTCAATATAAAGTGAGACTCTGTCCCCTATGACCTTCCTAGTCTAAGCACAGTCATCACTCACCTTAACTTCTGCAAGAAATCCTTGCAATTCTACTGTTATGCAATTTGCCCCACACCAAAGAGCCAAGATAATATTTTAAAAATATATATAAACCATGGCATCCCTGACAAGATATACCCTTGGCAGATGCATGAGGGCACCCAACCAAAAGGCTCAGAGATTCCTACTTCTTAGGTTTTAGATGTATGTCTTGAGTTGGGACCCCTGCTTCTTCTCAGAGGAACACACCTTAAACACACCTTAAATTACTAGACTCTTGTAGTTAGGGTGTGTTAAGTTTTTAAGAATGTAGGCCAAAGCAAAGCAAGTTGGAGACAGTATTCTCCTCTGTGTCAACACCTAATGTATATTCAGAAGCAGTTGGTAAGATCAAAATTTTCTTTTCTCAAACTCCAGCACAAGTCTCTCATACCCACTGTCCTCTCATTTATAATTTCTGCCTGCTATTCTAATGTAAACAGTGTAAAGGCCATTCATCTTGGAATCCCCTTCATTTACAAGTAAATGCTTGGGTTAATTTGCCCTTCCTTCAACTAGCTTGCAATGTAGCTTAGAAACATTTCTCAAAGTATTCTTCAGGCAGTTTATATTTGTTAAAGTTACTACTGTTGTGCAACTAATTAATCAAAATTAGCAGCTTAAAACACCTAATTTGTTCTACTCACTGTTTCTGGGGACTGAAATTTAGACAGAGCATAGCAGGGGGTGGCTTTTCTCTACTTCACAGTGTCCAGAACCTCAGCTGGGAACATTGCTGAATGATTATTCACTCCCATGTCTGGCACCTGAGCTTGAATGATGGGAACACTAAGGAGGCTGATTCGAGTTATGTGTCCCTTCTCCATCTTTCCTTTAGCTTCCTAGCAGCTCAGCAGACTCAGGCTGTTCTTCCTTTAATGCTCAGAGCTCTAATCACAAATGTTACAATCAAACAAGGCAGAAACTACATCCCTTTTTATCACTCAGACTCGGGAGTGACACAGCATCATTTAGTCCATGGTGGCTCAAGTAGTCACAGGCTTGGTCAAGATGGCCAAAAGGAACGGAGCGTGTCATTGAATTGGCAGTCATGCTTTAAAATCTCCTCAACACTGATCCTTTTACTGATACAGTCATCCCTCCTCAACTCTATATTCTTTTGATCAGCATTGGGAAACTTGAGAGAATAGAATGATCAGGGTGTGGAGGCAGCTACCAAAGAATAGGTGGGGATTCATTTGGAAACCTCATTTACCCAACTCCATTTGTCAAAAGACGTAGAAATGAACAAGGACCTATGAAAATAAACCTGATCATTCTACCGATTAGAGCTTTATTGATGGTGAAGATGATGTTGATGTTTTACTTACTAACATTACTGGACATTTTTAAATTACTTGAAACATGAATATGAGAAGTAGGAAAGTTGAGGAATACAAGCAGTCTTTAGAAAGAAAAGTCAGGGCAAGAATTTATGGAAAAATTGAATACATAAGAAATTTGAAAGTTTTTACCTGTTTTCTTTGGGATTACAAGAAGTAGCAAAACGTTGTATATGTGCTATGCATGTGTGTGTGTGCAATTTTGTTTGATTCCCTAAAAGTTACCACAGAGAAAGTTTGTACAGAAGATATGTTAAGAAAGCAAAAGCTAAAGTCCCTGTTTTTATTTTTCTTTGTACTTAACTTTTAATTTGTTGATTTGTTTTAGTAGAAATAATATCTTGCAACTAATTTTTAAAAATTAGAATGTGTGTGTGTGTCTGGTTGAATATAGTCATATCTCAAGTAGTCAATAAATCTATGGGTCTGGGACATGTGTGTTCAGTCGTGTCTGACTCTTTGTGACCTTATGGACTGTAACCTGTCAGGCTCCTCTGTCCACTGGGATTCACTAGGCAAGAATACTGGAGTGGGTTGCTATATGCTCCTCGAAGGGAATCTTTCTGACCCAGGGATTGAAGCCACATTGCTTTTGTCTCCTGTATTGGCAGGTGGGTTCTTTACCATTAGCACTACCTGGGAAGACCATGGGTCTGCTATTTTCTTTAATTAAAAAGCTTTAATATGCATGGTATGCAATACCTCATGTGAAGAGTTGACTCACTGGAAAACACTCTGATGCTGGGAAAGATTGGGGGTGGAAGGAGAAGGGGATGACAGAGAATGAGATGGCTGGATGGCATTACCGACTCGATGGAATGAGTCTGAGTGAATTCCGGGAGTTAGTGATGGACAGGGAGGCCTGGCGTGCTGTGATTCGTGGGGTCGCAAAGAGTCAGTCACGACTGAGCGACTGAACTGAACTGAATTGATGCAATATACCTGGTATATTTTGTTTAAATATTTATAACTACATATAGTTAGTAATTGAAATTGTGCTAAATACATTTTAATGCTTTTTATTTTTATAGCATCTTAAAACATGAAATTCAGGACTATCATTTTAACCATCAGCTTTTTACAAGGCAGATCTTTTTAAAATATCAGTTCAGAGAGAATCCTGGAAAATTAAATAATGGCTATTTAGGTGGTTGGTCTACATATCTTTCTTAGAATTAAGATGTTTTATAGTAGAAATACCCTGCTGCTAACACACAAGTGTCCTTTAAAAACAGATGGAATTCTTATACTCAAGAGTCCAATTAGTGCATCTTAGTGAATTTTTATTCTAGTTTCTGTTTTGGGATTGGGGAATATTATCCCTTGAAGAAACATATTTGTAAAATATTAGTGATGCAAGTATCTTTTAGCCTCAAGTGAAAATGCTAAAAATGATCCTGCAACATTATTAAACATTATAATTATGTCATATCCTTTTTCCCTCAGAGGAGCTCTTTTAATTTTTGAGTTGTTATCTCTTAAATCATTTTGAATTTCCCAGTTTACTCCATTATTTAAATCGCAAGCAAATAATAAATAATATATTATGTAGAGTGCAGTGCTATATTTAGAAAAAAACAAACAATAGCAAGAAAAATATGGAATGTATATTCTATAAATTATCATACACTAGTTGTATCAAGTAAAATAATAATCTTTATGAAAAATATAATCTTCCTTTTTGCAGTCAGAAGGGTGATAGAGAATTGACATATAAATTCAATTTTCTGTGTAATGTTTTTGATAATATTTTGTCAAAAATTGGTTATTTTATGCCACCTATTATTTAATAAGTAATTTAGAATCACTTCAAATGACAGAAAAAAAAAACATATTTTCATCAAAAGAGCCAAAGAACAGAAAACTAAAGCATATTTGAGTTTCCAGAAAACAGGGTGATATAATTCCATAAACCGAAGAATCTCAGACTTCAAAATTTTCATAGAAATAAACAAAGGAATTAAAAAACAAGAAAATATATGTTTCTATGCTGAATACCAAGATAAAATATGCCTTATACCTCACTAACTTCTAGGGGTCTGACTGAGATATAAGTTGGCCAACCTGACTGACTGTATGAGATTGACCATTCCTTTCTTGTTCATGGTGAGGAGGGCTTATGAAAATGAAATACTTAACAATTGAGAGCTGAAGTCACAGCAATTGGATCTAAATCCTGGTGGCATCACAGTCAATGAGGGGCAGATATTGATTCTTGACACTAACTCTCCTTCAAAATGAATTGTGCATCAATTCTACAGTCAGAACTGCAGAGAAAAAAACTCTTGTAAAATTTTTGGATTGCAAGAAAAATTGATATGATTACAAAATACTTTTAAATTATGTCTTAAATGATGTCTTCATGGGTTATCAAAAACTGTAACTTTAAAACATTCAAGGGTACAACATATAAAAAATAATATGAGTATATGTATAAACTCTATAATAATTAATATTAGTAATGCAATTTACTAAATGTTTTAATATACAAACATGGTCTAAAACACAATATTAAACCAGCTGAAACATAAAAATGATGGAAGATAAAATCTGAAATGCTAAAATGGACTTTTATTCCATAAAAACTAGCAAAGATAATTTTATTTTATTATATAGAGTTTTAAAAGCATGTTTCATCTCATTTGAAATTTGTGTCTAATTGATTCTATTTAAAATACATTTAAATGAGTTTTTAAAAAAATTGAAGATAAATTAAAAGCTACACTAAGTGGGTCTTTTTTCCAAATTGTCAGTGAATTTTTGAAAAGGAAAAAAATAAATTTTGCAAAAATCATCATAGGTGAAGATAGAAAACAATTTAAAAATTATGAAAAGCAGGAAGCCAACTGAAAAAGCTATATAATTTATGTTTCTATTTATACAACATTCTGGAAAAAGTGAAATTATAGAGATGGCAAATCAGTGGTTCCATGGAATTTGGAAAAGAGAACATGTTTGTTGAAGAGGTAAAACAGATTTTCAGGGTCATAAAACTACTCTGTGTAATATTTTAGTGGGTTGTTACATGACATTATGCATTTATTTATCAAAACACACAGAACACAGAAAGAGTGAACTTTAATGCATGCAAATTAAAAAAAAAAAAAACCCACTCATGATGTCACGCTGTTCCAGTGTGAAATACAAACTGTGACAAAAGACTCTCAGTGTATTACAAATGAATATAATGGTTTCACTCTGAGATCCTAGAAAATACATGCTGAAAAACTATTTTGAGAAATGCAAATTGACTATAAAACTAAAAGCTAAAGGAATTATATGGAAGCATTATAACCCAGTTGAAAAATATAAGTTTTTCCATAAGAATGTGGGTTAACAGTATTAAAACCACTATAAAGGTATACTGGAATTTTAAAAATAAGTAAATGGATGATGCCTGTCAGGACCATGCTTCTCACTGTTGGAGGTGACAAGCAAGAGAAGAAAGCTAGAATAATGTGTGATAATGGGTTAGAATTCATGACATCAGGATGAACTAGTCATCATTATGACACAGAGGAACACATTTATCAGTTCAGTTCAGCTCAGTCGCTCAGTCGTGACTGACTCTTTGCAAACCCATGAATCGTAGCACACCAGTCCTCCCTGTCCATCACCAACTCCCGGAGTTCACTCACACTCATGTCCATCGAGTCGGTGATGCCATCCAGCCATCTCATCCTCTGTCGTCCCCTTCTCCTCCTGCCCCCATTCTCTCCCAGCATCAGAGTCTTTTCCAGTGAGTCAACTCTTTGCACGAGATGGCCAAAGTATTGGAGTTTCAGCTTCAGTATCAGTCCTTCCAATGAACACCCAGGACTGATCTCTTTTAGAATGGACTGGTTGGAACTCCTTGCAGTCCAAGGGATTCTCAAGAGTCTTCTCCAACACCACTGTTCAAAAGCATCAATTCTTTGGGGCTCAGCTTTCTTCACCAGCCAACTCTCACATCCATACATGACCACTGGAAAAACCATAGCCTTGACTAGATAGACTTTTGTTGACAGAGTAGTATCTCTGCTTTTTAATATGCTATCTAGATTGGTCATGACTTTCCTTCCAAGGAGTAAGCGTCTTTTAATTTCATGGCTGCAATCATAATCAACATTGATTTTGGAGCCCCAAAAAATAAAGTCTGACACTGTTTCCATTGTCTCCCCACCTATTTGCCATGAAGTGTTGGGACTGGATGCCGTGATCTTAGTTTTCTGAATGTTGAGCTTTAAGCCAACTTTTTCACTCTCCTCTTTCACTTTCATCAACAGGCTTTTTAGTTCCTCTTCACTTATACACACATATGTTTCCATATTCTTTCACCAGAGGTGACACAGAATATTGATATCCTATGAATAACAGTGAATGTAACACCCATATACTGATTGTTGACACCATTCTTCAAACAATGGCTGATTCTAGGGCTGGAGTAGAGGATATATAGATTGATCCTGATCATCTTTCCATGCTAGAAATTAAGAAAGTACTTAAAATAACAGCAGAAAAAAATGTACATATGATAAGAATATATTAAAGTGACAGAGAAAAATCAACTTTAAGAGCACTTAATAATCAAACTTGGAACAATTTAAGCAACATTGTAAAGAGCATATTATTGCTGCTGCTGCTGCTAAGTCACTTCAGTCGTGTCCAACTCTGTGCGACCCCACAGACGGAAGCCCACCAGGCTCCCCCTTCCCTGGGATTCTCCAGGCAAGAAGGCTGGAGTGGGTTGCATTTCCTTCTCCAATGTGTGAAAGTGAAAGTGAAGTCATTCAGTCATGTCCAACCCTTAGCGACCCCACAGTCTGCAGCCTACCAGACTCCTCCATACTTACCCAATATAACCCAAAGTATAAGATAAATATCCTTGAGTCATATGAATATAAATAATTAAGTAAATTAAATGGGGGAACAGAGACCAATTTCCCACATGGAATATGTCCAGATAATTTATGTGTATACACCATCTTCAAAAAGGAGGGACCACAACAGTCCACTTTCGAAGTTTGTGCTTCACACTGACTTTCTCCATAAAAGTACACTATGGGAAGGGGGAAAAAATAACTTTAAAGTAGAGATATCTTACAAAAACTACCTACGGGGAAATGACCAGGGTTAGTATTAAATATAATTACTTATATTGACACTCTTTATTCCTGATAATTATTTAAAGAAAATGGCACTTTTTCTCTGTTGGCATCCTCTCCAGAAAAAAAAAAACAGAAACAAAACTTCTGTCTAATCATGATAAAAATTTAAAAATCTCAATTACTAAATATTCTACAAAACATATGGCTAATATTTCTCAAAACCATCATGATCATCAAAACAAAGAAAGTCTGAGAAATCCACAGTCTAGTTGATCCTAAGAAAATAGAACTTCTGAATGAAATGTGTCTTGGATGAGATCCTAGAAAAGAAGAAAGAAACCAAAACTTAAGAAAATTTGAATAATGTATGGACTTTAGTTAACAAAAAACATATCAATATTAGCTTGTGACTGAATCCAAGCTTGCCCTGCTTGCCAAACAATAGGGCAGTAATAAATTTGGAGATGAACTGTTAAAGCAAGAAATAGTGGACTTTATTTAGAAAGCTGAGCATCTAGGAAGATGACAGATTAGCATTCTAGAGTACCATCTTATGGGGTTTGGATTAATTTCTTTTATAGAACAGAGAGGCAAATGAGGTGAGAGAGTAAAGTAAAAAGGCCATGTGTGCTCAACTGCTTCAGTCATGTCCAGCTCTGTGACCCCATGGAGTATGGTCCTCCAGGCTTCTGTGTCCATAGGATTTTCTGGACAAAAACACTAGAGTGGGTTGCCATGCCTTCTCCAGGGGATCTTCCCTACCCAGGGATCAAATCCATGTCTCTTAAGTTTCCTGCACTGGCAGGTGGGTTCTTTACCACTAGTACTACCTGGGAAGCCCATGAAAAGGCCATCAGTTCAGTCAGTTCAGTAGCTTAGTCGTGTCTGACTTTTTGCGACCCTGGGAACCGTAGCACGCCAGACCTCCCTGTCCATCATCAATTCCCAGAGTTTACTCAAACTCATGTCAATCGAGTCGGTGATACTATCCATCCATCTCATACTCTGTCATCTTCTTCTCCTCCTTCCCCCAACCCTCCCAGCATCAGAGTCGTTTCCAGTGAGTCAACTCTTCGTGTGAGGTGGCCAAAGTATTGGAGTTTCAGCTTTAGCATCAGTCCTTCCGATGAACACCCAGGATTGATCTCCTTTAGAATGGACTGGTTGGATCTCCTTGCAGTCCAAGGGACTCTCAAGAGTCTTCTCCAACACCACAGTTCAAAAGCATCAATTCTTCAGCACTCAGCTTTGTTCACAGTCCAACTCTCACATCCATACATGACCGCGGGAAAAACTATAGCCTTGACTAGACGGACCTAGGTTGGCAAAGTAATGTTTCTGCTTTTTAATATGCTATCTAGGTTGGTCAGAACTTTCCTTCCAAGGAGAAAGCGTCTTTTAATTTCATGGCTGCAATCAGCATCCACAGTGATTTTGGAGCCCCCAAAAATAAAGTCTGACACTGTTTCCACTGTTTCTCCATCTATTTCCCATGAAGTGACGGGACCAGATGCCATGATCTTTGTTTTCTGAATGCTTAGCTTCAAGCCAACCTTTTCACTCTCCTCTTTCACTTTCATCAAGAGGCTTTTGAGTTCCTCTTCACTTTCTGTCATAAGAGTGGTGTCATCTGCATATCTGAGGTTGTTAATATTTCTTCCGGCAATCTTGATTCCAGCTTGTGCTTCTTCCAGCCCAGCGTTCCTCATGATGTACTCTGCATATAAATTAAATAAGCAAGGTGACAATATACAGCCTTGACGTACTCCTTTTCCTATTTGGAACCAGTCTGTTGTTCCATGTCCAGTTCTAACTGTTGCTTCCTGACCTGCATACAGGTTTCTCAAGAGGCAGGTCAGGTTGTCTGGTATTCCCATCTCTTTCAGAATTTTCCACAGCTTATTGTGATCCACACAGTCAAAGGCTTTGGCATAGTCAATGAAGCAGAAATAGATGTTTTTCTGGAACTCTCTTGCTTTTCCCATGATCCAGCAGATATTGGCAATCTGATCTCTGGTTCCTCTGCCTTTTCTAAAACCAGCTTGAACATCTGGGAGTTCACAGTTCACATATTGCTGAAGCCTGGCTTGGAGAATTTTGAGCATGTCTTTACTAGCATGTGAGATGAATGTAATTGTGCGGTAGTATGAGCATTCTTTGGCATTGCTTTCCTTTGGGATTGGAATGAAGACTGACCTTTTCCAGTCCTGTGGCCACTGCTGAGTTTTCCAAATTCGCTGACATATTGAGTGCAGCACTTTCACAGCATCATCTTTCAAGATTTGAAATAGCTCAACTGGAATTCCATCACCTCCACTAGCTTTGTTTGTAATGATGCTTTCTAAGGCCCACTTGACTTCACATTCCATGAAATGTCTCTAGGTAAGTAATCACACCATCATGATTATCTTGGTCGTGAAGATATTTTTTGTACAGTTCTTCTGTGTATTCTTGCCACCTCTTCTTAATATCTTCTGCTTCTGTTAGGTCCATGCCATTTCTGTTCTTTATTGAGCCTATCTTTGCATGAAATGTTCCCTTGGTATGTCTAATTTTCTTGAAGAGATCTCTTGTCTTTCTTATTCTGTTGTTTTTCTCTATTTCTTTGCATTGATCTCTGAGGAAGGCTTTCTTATCTCTCCTTGCTATTCTTTGGAACTCTGCATTCAGAGGCTTATATCTTTCCTTTTCTCCTTTGCTTTTCGCTTCTCTTCTTTTCACAGCTATTTGTAAGGCCTCCTCAGACAGACATTTTGCTTTTTTGCATTTCTTTTCCATGAGGATGGTCTTGATCCCTGTTTCCTGTACAATGTCAGGAATCTCCATTAATCTTGCTAAATATCTCCTGACTTGGCAAGAATTGGGGAAAGAATGTGCTAATTTCTTCTTTTCTGCAGAAATTCACAGGTGGTCAGGATCAGAATGTCTTCCTCTAGGCTGAACAAAGGCACTTTATTTTAATATTCAGGGAAAGGGACAGCTTCCTTAATACAGGCCATTGTGTGTGCTTACATCTATAGACAGCATCCTTTCAATGATTATATTAACAAAAGCAACAGACAGCCAAGATTAAAGTTAAAGAAACAGATCAAGCATGTCAGATTCTGTTCTTCCCTGTTATAGGTTCTTTAATTATGAAAAATTTATCATATTGATGTTAAATGTTAATAGCAGGAACTTTTGATGTGATGTTAGGAGAAGCACACTGACTGAAACCACCCTGCCTGGTCAGGCACCATACTAACCATTTGCATGAGTTGTTTTATGACTGGAGGTCCTGGTAAGGAACACAGAACTCATAAGCCACCACCGACCAGAAGAGTTAAGGAGAGGTCAAAAGGTGACACCAGGTGTCCAACCACCTCCCAGAATCCTTCTCACTGGTATCTATCTTTGCTGAGCAAATCGTGTGCCACCAGGAAGGACTCCGAGTCAGAATGATTGGCCTAGAACAACCCAGAAACGAATCCCATCATCATAAAACCCAAGACTGCGAGGCACATGGCAGAGTAATCCTCCTGGGTTCCCTTACCCTACTTCTCTCCACCTGGGTGACCCTTCCCAATAAAATCTCTTGTTTTGTCAGCACATGTGTCTCCTCAGACAATTCCTTTCCAAATGTTAGACAAGAGCCCGCTTTCGGGCCCTGGAAGGGGTCCCCCTTCCTGCAATAGTGTGACATATGAAATTACTTTGTACTATCTTTACAACTTCTCTATAAGTTTGAAACGTTTCAAAAATGAAAGTCTATTTTTAAAAATCCTTTTAGTCATGTGTGGTAATGTCATCTCAAATTGATTATCTGTCCTGTAAAATAGTACAAACCTTTTTAAAAAAGTGAATAAGTAGCAGAATTAGAGAGTAGCTTTGATATAGATACACTGCTGCTGCTGCTGCTAAGTCACTTCAGTCATGTCTGACTCTGCACTGGAGTGAGTTTCCTTCTCCAATGTATGAAAATGAAAAGTGAAAGTGAAGCCACTCAGTCATGTCCGACTCTTAGCAACCCCATGGACTTCAAGCCTACCAGGCTCCTCCGTCCGTGGGATTTTCCAGGCAAGAGTAATGGAGTGGGTTACCACGCCTTCTCCAATAGATACACTACCATGTGCAAAATTGATAGCTAGTGAGAGGCTGCTATATAGCACACGGAGTTCAGCTCAGTGCTCTGTGATGACCTAGAGAAGTGGGATGAGGCATGAGAGGGAGGCTCCAGAGGGAAGGCACATATATATATATTTATATATGCTTATAGCTGATATATGTTGTACAGCAGAAACCAACTCAATATTGCAAAGCAATTATCGTCCAATTTTAAAGAAAGAACAAACTGTAAAACAAGCAATTGGTTTAAAAAAACAACAATGAAACGAATGCAAGTACATTGATTTTCAAAATTAAAATATAGAGCCTCTAAGATTTGGTCATCCAAAACTAAAAAACACAGCAACTCAAAATGGATAAAGTAAATAACACATTAGTTTAAAATAAGAGAAAATAAAATATCCTGCAGTCCTCTTCAAGCAAAAATACACCTTTTGTCCTACAGCAATAATGCAATATATAGAGCTAAATAAGATCAAGAGTGTTCTTTTCAAAAGTAATTATCTTTCTTATTCAGAAGTTCAGCATACTTCCCAAAGGTTCAACTCTACTGATATTTCCAAGTGCCTAATCTTGTTTACCACTGGATAATGAAGGTGAATATCAAGTTACTTTTTTAAAGTTTAAAAATATCACCAACAGTTAAGACTATTGTTATGGAAGATGTTCCCCTTCTCCTGTTGCTACTGTCAACTCTGAGTGTTGCAGAAAAGCCAATTATGACTCCATGTTGGAAACTCTGTCTTGGTTTTCATTGCTTTTGTTATTATATATACATAATGGCCTGCCTCAGAGGACCCTGCCCCTCTGCCTGAAAGTGAAAATATTATTTGCTCAGTCATGTCTGACTCTTTGAGACCCCATGGACTAGTAGCCCTCCAGGCTCTTCTGTCCATAGAATTCTCCAGGCAACAATACTGGAGTGGGTTGCCATTTCCTTCTCCAAGGGATCTTCCTGACCCAGGGATTGAACCTGGATCTCCTGCATCGAAGGCAGATTTTTTTTACCTTCTAAACCACCAGGGAAGCCCTGCCCCTCTGCCTGAATGCAAACTAGAGTACCTTTGTTCAGCTCATAGAGAAATAATCTGACCCTTCCCATCTATGAATACCTACAGCAAAAAGAAGAGATTAACACACCCCTTCCAAAGGCTGGCCATTGCCAAAGATATTTTGAAAGACTGAAGGCCCTTTCAGTTTACTTCCCCATCGCCTCTCCCTCCCTTTCACTTTACGTCCCCACTACCTCTCCCTCTCTATTCTGCCTTTTAACTTCAGTTCATCGTTAATTCTCTCTCCCTGACTTTGTAAAAGAACCTGGCATCCAGATCATGACAAGATGATTACTCTGAGATTCCTGTCTGCAGTCTTTTCAGTTAGCCAGCTTTCCGAATAAAGTTGTATTCCTTGCCTCAACACCTCATCTTTTGGATCCATTGGCCTGTCATGTGGTGAGCAGAGTGAACTTGGACTCAGCAGTAGGAGCACTGGTGGCCATCCCTGAGACTGGTCAGTCCAAACACAAAATGTAGTCTCCGTTCTTTGTCATAACTGATTCAGTATGCGCTTCTCATTCCCTGCCCTTTTCCCTACCCTTGTCCTTGTCACATCCATTTTAAAGCCAGTGACAATAAGTCTTTTACATATTTCAAGAAATGTCTTAGAGAATATGTGATAAGTCCTTAAAGGTTGGTTTGAATGTACAATAGCTGTACAACGACTAGAAATATCATGAAAATTGAAAGTAAAATGAAAAAGCAGGAGTGCATAAAAATATAAAAAAAGAGATATCACCAAGTAAAAAGAAAATTTTAAAAATTCCAATAGGTGAGTATTTAAAATGTAACTATGATACAGTTAAAAAGAGCCTCTTGATGAAAGTGAAAGAGGAGAGTGAAAAAGTTGGCTTAAAACTCAGCATTCAGAAAACTAAGATCATGAATCTGTTTCTATCCATTCATGGCAAATAAATGGGGAAACAATGGAAGCAATGACAGACTTTATTTTTGGGCTCCTAAATCACTGCAGATGGTGACTGTAGCCATGAAATTAAAAGATACTTGCCCCTTGGAAGAAAAGTTATGACCAACTTAGACAGCATTTTAAAAAGCAGAGACATTACTTTGCCAACAAAGGTCTGTCCAGTCAAAGCTATGGTTTTTCCAGTAGTCATGTATGGATGTGAGAGTTGGACTATAAAGAAAGCTGAGCACCAAAGAATTGATGTTTTTGAACTGTGGTGTTGGAGAAGACCCTTGAGAGTCCCTTGGACAGCAAGAAAATCCAACCAGACCACCCTAAAGGAAATCATACCTGAATATTCATTGGAAGGACTAATGCTGAAGCTGAAACTCCAATACTTTGGCCGCCTGATGGGAAGAATTGACCCATTTGAAAAGACCCTGATGCTGGGAAAGATTGAAGGTGGGAGAAGAAGGGATCGACAGAGGATGAGATGGTTGGATGGCATCACTGACTCAATGGACATGAGTTTGAGTAGGCTCTGGGTGTTGGTGATGGACAGGGAAGCCTGGCATGTTGCAGTCCATAGGGTCACAAAGAGTCAGACCAGACAGAAGGACTGAACTGAACTGAAACAAGTGAAAAGATATCTAGCATTACTCACAGTCAAAATTTTTAGCTTTTAATTTTAACATAATGATCAAAATATATTTTTTAATAAGAGTGAAGTTGCAATGAAATGAAAGTTTCAAATATATCTAGAGTGTATATTGTTATAAAATTTCAGAAGGAATATGTGCTGAAGAAATAATCCTAAATATTTGCAAAACCATTGGCTATCATAATAATCTGCATTGCCAGGATGACCATAATTAAGACAGTTCAAATTCTCTATAAATTAAAAAAGTGGATTAGATAAACTTGTAATTTATACAGTGCAATAATAAAAGGGGCTTTCCTGGTGGCTCAATGGCAAAGAATCCACCTGCTAATGCAGAAGACACGGGTTCAATCTGTTAGGCAGTTAGAATAGGAAAAGTGAGCCCAAAGTGGAGGTGCCTAAATGACAAAGAAGGGAAAAGCCTGAAAAAATGGAGCAAAAGTAAATTAATAGACTGGAGTGAGAATCTTGGGTGAAACAATCAGCCTTCCCAGTTAGCCCAATTTGCATAGGACAGGCTCAGGAGGAAGGAGACAAAATGTATAAAAAGAGGAAGCCAAGAGGATTGAGGTATCTCCTTTGGGGTTGGCCCGCCCTCACACCTGAAGGGTGTACTATCCTTTGTTTTCCAATAAAACTCTGAACTGTAACCGAGCTGTAACACTGCTCCCCCATTTCAAATCTTTGGGGCAGTGAGACAGAACTGGGGAGATTACACTCTCCCCTGACACACCCTTGGGTCAGGAAGATTCCCTGGGGAAGGAAATGACAACCCACTCCAATATTCTTGCCTAGGAAATCCCATGGACAGGGAAGCCTGGTGGGCTATAGCCCATGGGGTTACAAAAAGTCAGATACAACTTAATAACAAAACAGCAGCAGTATTATATAATCATTCGACTAACTTCTTAGGCAACATGTACTGGAAAAGACTCTGATGCTGGGAGGGATTAGGGGCAGGAGGAGAAGGGGACGACAGAGAATGAGATGGCTGGATGGCATCACCGACTCGATGGACATGAGTTTGAGTGAACTCTGGGAGTTGGTGATGGACAGGGAGGCCTGGCGTGCTGTGATTCATGGAGTCACAAAGAATAGGACCTTACTGAGCAACTGAAATGAACTAAACTGAATGATGTAGAAGGTTGTTCATAATATTTGTATAATTATAGTTTCATAATTGCTACAAGTAGTACATAGGTATGATATCACTTTAAATATAATATATGATTATGAAATTACTAGAAGAATATCCAATGAAGAGATTTTTATCTAAATAGCAGGATACTATGTAATTATTATCAACTTCATTTAGTGTGTAATGACTGTATTTAGGAAATAGTCACTTATGTGCAGTTAAATATTGTTATATTTCATCAGTTATTATATGAATTTTTTTCACATTTTCCCCTTAAAATCTGATATTGCACATCAATTTACTTACATGAATAAATAGCGGTTTAATAATTATTTTCACATAATGAGAACATGACTTTGCCATTTAAATGACGATAATAAAAACATTCTATTATGAAGTTTGACAGTTCTAAAACATAGACTAATTTCAGACTTTCAAGTGACCTTTCACAAACCTTGGGCCATACTGACTCCATTTTGACATTAAAATTTTTACATGCTGACAAAATGTTGATGACATTCTGATGGACCATTCCATTAATAATGCTTGAATCTTCTATAGAAGAATTTTCCAAAGCATTAGGTTACTGAAGAAGTTATTTTCTACATCTTTCTATTTAGTTTGCTTCTTCTGCTGCTAAGTTGCTTCAGTCGTGTCCGACTCTGTGTGACACCATAGACAGCAGCCCACCAGGCTCCCCCATCCTGGGATTCTCCAGGCAAGAATACTAGAGTGGGTTGCCATTTCCTTCTCCAATGTATGAAAGTGAAGTCGTTCAGTCGTGTCCGACTTGTAGGGACCCCATGGACTGCAGCCTACCAGGCTCCTCCGCCCATGGGATTTTCCAGGCAAGGGTACTGGAGTGGGGTGCTATTGCTTTCTCAGTTCTATTTAGGTTATCTCAGTGTAAACAACATAAAAAAAAACAAAAGTTTATTAAGTTTTTCTTTTCAGTCCATTTGTCTCCTTTTTACATATTATATGAATATGAAGATATGCTTTGTTTTTTGTCCATACTTTTGACTTGAGACAGTCAAAATTTACATACTAATTAAAATAGACAAACATCATTCATTAATGCATTATTGAAACAGAATTGTTTCCTAAGTCTCACAACACTGGAAACAATATTCATTCTTACTACATTTATGTATCTTTTGTTTTTCTTTTTATTTTTTCACCAACTTACTCCAACCTTTCAGAAAAGTAATATTCATCCATTGATCAAGATAATTTGCAATTGCCCATTTAATCAAGTGGTAATTAATATTTCATTGACAGATTAAACACTTCAACGGAGTTACTTGTATATAACTTTCATCTTCATAATCTTCTACAGGTCAAATTAAACTAACCTTTGACTCACATATGATTTTCTTTTGTTTTAGCAATATCGATGATTAGAATATTCAGTTCAGTTCAGTTCAGTCGCTCAGTCGTGTCCGACTCTCTGCGACCCCACGAATCACAGCACGCCAGGCCTCCTTGTTCATCACCAACTCCCGGAATTCACTCAAACTTGATGCTTCTGAACTGTGGTGTTGGAGAAGACTCTTGGGAGTCCCTTGTACTGCAAGGAGATCCAACCAGTCCATTCAAAAGGAGATCAATCCTGGGTGTTCATTGGAAGGACTGATGCTAAAGGTGAAACTGCAATACTTTGGCCACCTCATGCAACTAGTTGACTCACTGGAGAAGACTCTGATGCTGGGAAAGGTTGGGGGCGGGAGGAGAAGGGGACGATGGAAAATGAGATGGCTGGATTAGAATATTACTTAACATTTATTGAGTATTTACAATGTGTCAGGTGTGGTTCTATAGGTTTTAAATGAATTAAGTTGATGTTTGTAATAACTCAAGGAGATAGGTGACTTAAGTTGAGTTTCCTAGCAGTAGGACCAGAGAAAAAGATTTATGAGTATGTGATTTATTGAAGCAGTGCTCTCTGAGTTACCTGTAAGGACATGAGAAAAGCAGGATAGAGACAAGAGTTAGGCATATAAAAGAATGTGGATTCAGGGGTGGTCTAACTGAAGATCATCTCAAGGGGTGCTCTGGAGGGTAAATTACTCCAAAAACTCTATTCTACTTTAAGTGAAAGGAGAAGAGCTTTGGGTTGTAATTGTCTGTGACCTTAAGGGAGGGAGTTTCAAGATAGAAGACATGGGAGAAGGACAGGTATATAATGCCCAAGCAGCTCCAGTGAGGTAACCTCAGTTTCAGGAGGATATTCCTTAAGAATACAACTGTGTGCTGTTTAAGAAAGTACCTAGCATCCCAAGAATGGGAGATAGGCACAACCACAAAACTGAATAATGTACTCCAGAAGATCTAGGCAGGGCATCACAGGCATCTGATGTGATTATTTCATTCTTTTTACAACTTAGGACGCAGGGTCCAGTAAGAATGTGTGATTTACCCAATGGCACACCAGTAGAAAGTTACAGATTTTGATGCAAGTCTTTTCAGTCTGGTTGTAGAGCCATATTCCTATGTCCATATATTAAATTGACTCAGGTGTTCAAGTTAGCATTGTATCTGTAGAGATTTTTAAAAGCTTGTTTGGGTAATTAATTAAAATTTCATATACTGTCGAGTGCACTAACTGAAACCAAAAGTCCTATAGACGTTAGAAAGCACATAAGAAAATTTTCTTATTAACATTGGACATTATTTTTTTTTAAAAAAATCAACATTAACTTCAAGCATAGGAAGTGTGTGTGTGTGTGAGTCACTCAGGAATGTCTGACTCTTTGTAACTCTATGGACTGTAGTCTGCTAGGACCCTCTGTCTGTGGAATTCTCCAGGCAAGAATACTGAAGTGGGTAGCCATTCCTTTCTCCAGGGAATCTTTCTGACCCAGAGATGGAATCTAGGTCTCTTGCACTGCAGGCAGATTCTTTCCCATCTGGGCCACTGAGCCACCAAGGAAGCATAACTGCTCCACAATTCTTTCCACACAGAAGTTCCTTCATTGAAGTTTGACAGAGAATAGCAAAATTCTGTAAAGTAATTATCTTTCAATAAAAAAACAAATTTAAAAATAAAGCCTGTTTTACCTTCTCAGGGCACTTCCTATTTTATTTTTTGAGTCATTTTTCAGAAAGATAAGAATTAATCTATTTAGTCAAAACCTCTGTCTCTAAAATCAAGACTTTTCCCAGAAAACTTGTTTAATAAGGAATTCAAAATCAATATGTAATTAAAGACATGCACAAGCAAGATTTTAAAATTACCATAATGGGTAATATGCAATGGGAAATAAATACTTTAAGTTGAGTTATATGTGATCTTGCCAATAGCAAATAGGATGCAATATGCTGCAGACCCAGATATTCCATGACTATAATAATAAATATTCAAGAATATAATATAAGCACACAATTATGAGTTTTAATAAGGATATTCTATGGCTAAAGTTGGAAATACTTTGGGGGGTAATGGACCTACATAATTTAAAGATCGGCAGTAAACTACAGGCAGTAAAATTCAATTACACTGACTATAAGATGCATTCAAACATTCTCCCATGAAGCACACTATTCCCAGCATCATTTTGCTGATAATGTTTCCTGCGGTTATGGCTGACCACACTTTTATTCTGATCATTTAATGTATGAACACAAAAGAGAAACTGAATGATTGGTTTGGGATTAGAAGAAGAAAAACCCTTATAGTTTCTCACAAATCCTATCTTCCAAAAGCATATGTGGACTTTGTAAAAGCAACTACATATTTTAACAATAAAGGGTAGTTGTTAATCAGGGTCCCAAGTTTATTAGGAAATGAAAAAAGTTATCAGTTGGAGAAATAATGTTCGTGAGAGGAAGTTGGAAGAAAAACATGAAGATAGATAGTGACAGACAGCATGCCATTCTGAGAATAAGATAATAGCTTCAACTGTTCATTTTCAAGGTGATCAGATGGATTCAAGAAAGAGGGGGAAATTACTTCAACTATTTTCTCTAATGAGTACATAGCAACTTAGTAGAATTTTTATTTCATTACTTCAAAAACTGTGTCTATATTATGTTTCTTAGAAAGAGTCATTGCCTGCTATATGATGGTTTTAAAGTCCTATATTACAAATTGCTAGTATAATGTATCTTTTACAAACACAGTAATTCTGTTTAAAAGTACTTCTGCAAGGAAAGTAAAACTGTCCACAATATATGCAAATTACAAGGCAACTTTTGATCTGAATGAAATGTTCATACCCTTAACTGACAGATTATTAGATTCTAGGAAGAGAATATATGACATTATGCTTAGCAAATGTACAGATCATTAAAGGAAAGCATACATTAAAACTGTTTGTATCGTAAATAACAGGCTACTGAAAACTTACACATTAAGTTGAGCTACACACTTTATTTTGTTAGCAAAAGCAATCCAAATAAATGTAAGTATATTTATACAGTGTACAACTGTCTGTATGCTAGTTTCAAAAATTAGTCATTATTGGAAAAAGTAGCAAAATGTTAATCTTGCATTTTTCTTCATTATATCCACTATCTCAATTCACAAAAATGATAATGCCATGTAAATAATATCTCTGTTAGAGTCATCTTCTTCTTAGAAGTAGTAATAACTGTCAGTAACTTAGAAGTAGTTACTAAGATGTAACTACTTCTTAGAAGTAGTAACATCTGTCTTCTTAGAAGTAGTAACATCTATGTAGTAACATAGAAAATCGTGGAGAAGTCAAAGATAAGGCTTTCATAATCTTGGAAAACATACTGTAAAATGTTAGTTTTTATTCCAATCCCAAAAAAGAGTAATGCCAAATAATTTTCAAACTACTGGACAGTTGTGCTCATTTCACATGCTAGTAAAGTTATGTTCAAAATCCTTCAAGCTAGGCTTCAGCAGTACATGAACTGAAAACTTAAAAATGTACAAGTTGGATTTAGAAAGGACAGAGGAATCAGAGATCAAATTTGTTGGATTATAGAGAAAGCAAGGGAATTCCAATAAAACACCTACTTCTGCTTCATTGACTATGAGACAGCCTTTGACTGTGCACCACAACAAACTGGAAAATTCTTAAAGATATAGGAATACCAGACCACCTTAGCTGCTTCCCAATAAACCTGTATATAGGTCAAGAAGCAACAGTTAGAAACAGATATGGAATAATGGACTGGTTCAAAATTGGGAAAGGAGTACATCCTGGCTCAATATTGTCACCATGCTTATTTAACTCATATTCAGAGTACATCATGCAAAATGCCAGGGTAGATGAAGCTCCAGCTGGCATCAAGAGTGTCAGTAGAAATGTCAGCAACCTCAGATATGCAAGTGGTACCACTCTAATAGCAGAGAGTGAGGAGGAACTAAAGAGCCTCTTGATGAAGGTGAAAGAGAAGAGTGAAAGAGCTGGCTTAAAACTCAACCTTCAAGAAACTAAGATCAAGGTATCCAGTTCCATCATTTCATGGAAAATAGAAGGGAAAACAATGGAAACAGTGACAGACTTTATTTTCTTGTGCTCCAAAATCACTGTGGATGGTGACTGCAGCCATGAGATTAAAAGACACTTGCTCCTTGGAAGAAAATTTATGACCAACCTAGACAACATATTAAAAAGCAGAGACATCACTTCGTGGAAACAGGTCCTTATATTCAAAGATATAGTTTTTTCAATAGTCATTTATGGATGTGAGAGTTGGACCTTAAAGAAAGCTGAACACCAAAGAAGTGATGCTTTCAAACTGTAATGTTGGAGAAGAGTCTGGAGAATTCCTTGGACAACAAGATCAAAGTAGCCAATCCTAAAGGAAATCATTCCTGAATATACATTGAAAAGACTGACGCTGAAGCGGAAACTCCAGTACTTTGGCCACTTGAGGCAAAGAGCCAACTCATTGGAAAAGACTGTGATGCTGGAAAAGATTGAAGGCAGAAGGAGAAGGGGACAAGAGAGAAAGAGATGGCTGGATGATATTTTTGACTCAATGGACACAAGCTTAAGCAAGCTCTGAGAGACAGTGAAGGAGAGGAAAGTGTGATGTGCTGCAGTCCATGGAGTCACAAAAGTTGGACATGACTGAGCAACTAAATAAAAAGTTAGTAAATAAGATATTGCATAGGAATTATCATTAGAATTCATGAAAGGAGAAGACCATTTGGAGACAGCAAAACTCAAATTTAAATAATGCCAGAAATCACCACAAAAACATATTAAGTGGAATTATTCTCCAGAATTATACTGTGTAGTAAAAAACATAGAGTTGAGAGATGCCAGGGTGGTCTTGTCCAACCTGCTTTTCTAAGCCAAAATACCTATTCTGGAAAACTGATGGATTTTAAACTGTAAAACACTTGGAAATATGAAAAATCTCAATTTAGGGGATAGAATTGAGTTTTACTGATAAGAATATCTTTCAGCAAATATTCATTCTGTACAATTACTGACTTCATTGATCTTTTCTAAATATCACCATAGTTTTGCTTATTTCATCTTTGAAATATTTGATAATCATGCCAATCATGGTCCACAGGACCAAATTTCATCAAGGACCATTTATTTTCTCAGTGGGAGAAGCATGCAACTAATGTAGTATAAACATGTGACATGCCTGAATTTCAAACATATTCAGTTCAGTTCAGTTCAGTCGCTCAGTCGTGTCCGACTCTTTCTTCAGTAAATTAAGCTTCATTATTATTTTTCTTTTATACTCTCTTATCATCATCCTCATGTGACCTTTTATAATATTATAGTTAAAACATTTCAGTGAAAATAATTATTTTCCTATTATAATTTAACTTCTCCCTAGAATATGACTAGTCCATAATATACAATAAATTTATTCCATATAATTTCTTAAGAATTTGTTTCATTTTAATATATATTTATACTTAACTATATATATAATATATTATATATTTATACTTACATATAATTACAAATTATATTGAAATTTAAAATATATTTTGATGCCTTGATAAAATTATAGCAAAATCATTCTGTACAACTTCCAAAAATTTACAAAAAGTTTAACCAAAGGCATTTGTTTCTTTATAGTGCATGTATTATTTGCAGAACAGGACCTTGAGGAGGTTTGTTATTAATTGGCTTTTCAAGCTTTGTGATTGAAACTCAGAAATCTTTGATTTAACAAAACTACATAAATTAAATAAGTAACAGTAATAAACCTTGTTTTTGACCTTAATCTAATTCTTAAAAAGTTTAAACTAACAGAATACTTTAGGTTATTTCTTTTATAGTTCTTTTGAGTGACACATAGATTTCTTTGCACAAAGTTTTTATTTTATCTCTGTAATTTGATGTTAAAGGTATTCAAATTTTCATATAAGCATATGAATTTTATGATAAATAATATTTCATAAAAACAGAACAGAGTCATCCAATAAAGTGGAACATATAATTTCAAGTAATTTCAAATAATTCTTCCTTCCTTGTAAAAATGCTATTCTAAGGACTTCCCTCGTGGTCCAGTGTCTTAGACTGCATGCTCCCAATGCAGGGGATCCGGGTTCTGTCCCTGGCCATGGAATAGATCCATGCAGCAATTAAGTAACAGCAGTCAAATAAATAAATATTATAAGCTTTAGATGACAAACATATTGGCATTCCGTTTATTCGCATTGTCTCTGGAAGTGAAGTAATACAAAACTTGAAAAATAGTGCTTTCAGTACTCAAATATGCTCTGTCAGCAATTTTTTAGGCATTGAGGAATTTATTTAGCTCACATAATTAAATAATGTAATGACAAAATCTTCCTCAGTTGCTTGTAATCCTCAGAAAATATAAATTTGTCCTTATCATTCCATGTTTCTGTTGGTTTTCCATTTCTTGTATCGGCTCTCAGATGATTTCATTAAATACCTATACACTAGCACTTTGATTCAGAAGCTAGGCAGGTCCCATCATTTGTGGATAAATAAGAACTTATATTAAGGCAGACTACACAAACTTTACATATTTTTCAATATTCATTAAATCAGTGTGTCCTCACAATAGCCCTGTGAGATTCATGTTAATTGATGGCATGAATGAGTGACAGAAAGAGAATTTACATGACCTTGTATATCATGACAAGGAGGTTGGATTTTAAAAGTGACAGGATTTATTTTCAAGTTTAAAGAAGAGAAGTGAAATAATATGAGGCAGATTTAAATAATAATATGATGCTGGAGAAAGATTAGAGCTAACAAAAGTAGAAATATGGCCATTGTAATTGTCTAGATGAGTGATAGCAGTGGTCTGAAATAGAGTCTGCAAAATGGAAACAGATAGAACAAGTCTAGATTTCTGTTTGGAGCAAGACCAGCAGGACTTAATGGTAAATAAATATGAAAGGGAAGAAAAAGAATATACTTTAGTGTTGGAGCTTAAGCAAATGGGAGGGTCACACTTTGTAGAATCAAGGGATCTTGAGAGAATCAAATTTATGGGAAAAAAATCAAGGGCTCTGCTTTGGACACCTGGCATTCCAAATGACTAGACCTGTGTTGTCTAATACAGTACCACTAAACATGAGTGCTCAGTCGTTCAGTTGTGTTCAACTCTTTGCATCCCCAGGGACTGTAGCCCACCAGGTTCCTCTGTCCATGGTGTTTTCTAGGCAAGAATACTAAAAGTGGGTTGCCATTTCCTCCTCCAGGGGATCTTCTCAACCCAGGGATCAAACAGGTGTCTCCTGTGGCTCCTGCATTGGCAAGTGAATTCTTTACCTCTGAGCCACATGGGAAACCCAACCACTGATCACATGTAGCTATTAATACTCAATATATGGATAGTCAAAATTAAAACAATAGTAGTGAAAAATACACATTGGATTATGAAAGCATAGTGTGTAAATAAAAGAAAGTGAAATATTTCAATAATTTTATATTGATTACAATTTATTGATATCTTGTATATATTTAATTAAGTAAAATGTTAAGATGAGCCTCTATAAAGTTAATCTGTGGTTTACATTATATTTCTATTTGAAAAAAGCAGATTAGACCAGGTGTCACAAACTATGACCTTTTTAAATAAGGTCTGTGAGCTAAAAGTGGCTAATGGGTAAAACAAATTAAATTATTATTTTTATTTTATTAAAGTAACATAACTTCCTTGCATTTTTCATGTTCATAAAAACACTTATATAGACAATGAAAGGAAATCTGCTCCTTGCCAGTCCTGTAACATCTATTCCTTAAATAAAACATTTTCCAAGCTACAACATACATGCCCTGTATAAAATGCAAGACCTAAAATCTTTCAAATGAAATCCAAAAGCATGGTGATGTCTTCTAATTTAAAAAGGAATAAAGTAAAAATTCCATGACTTACTTTAAAAATAATTATGTTGCTAAATATTTTTCTTTGCTACTTAAATCTTTTTTCTAATTTCCTCTACTTTGGCTAGGAAAAAAGGATGTCAATTTTATGAGTTAGTGATTAGTATGTAGAACAAAATTTTATACCCTTTATAATCATCCACTTAAAATACTACTTAAAACATGAAACTATTATGTATGTATGAACACACATGGTAGTAAGTGACTACAGAGAACAAGTCAGTGATCTGGAAAAAGGAAATAGTTGTGCTTTTTAATTCAATGTAATATTTATTCATAGGGGCGGTCAAACTTCTGTGCTGGTGATATGTTTAAACAATAAAAGACATATCTGATTTTTTGTTTCCTATTTTGCAGGAAAGACATAGGGGATGTCATTCAGAAATAAAGGAAGATTATCTTGAGAAATTTTAAGGAGAGTGAGTTGGGAGACCACAGTTCTAGCCCTGATTCAGTTCAGTTCAGTTCAGTTCAGTTCAGTTCAGTCCTCAGTCGTGTCCGACTCTCCACGACCCCATGAATCACAGCTCGCCAGGCCTCCCTGTCCATCACCAACTCCCGGAGTTCACTCAGACTCATGTCCACAGAGTTGGTGATGCCATCCAGCCAAATCATTCTCGGTCGTCCCCTTCTCCTCCTGCCCCCAACCTTTCCCAGCATCAGAGTCTTTTCCAGTGAGTCAACTCGTTGCATGAGGTGGCCAAAGTATTGCAGTTTCAGCTTTAGCATCAGTCCTTCCAATGAACACCCAGGATTGATCTCTTTTAGAATGGACTGGCTGGATCTCCTTGCAGTCCAGGGGACTCTCAAGAGTCTTCTCGAACGCCACAGTTCAAAAGCATCGATTCTTCGGCGATCAGCTTTCTTCACAGTCCAACTCTCACATCCATACATGACCACGGGAGAAACCCTAGATGGACCTTTGTTGGCAAAGTAATGTCTCTGCTTTGGCCAAAAGACATTGGATAAATCATTTAGCTTATTTCTTTCTTATTTTTTAATTTCTTTCTTATTTTCTTATTTCTTATTTTCTCTCTTACAAATATGGTGCTGTGGATGATAAGCTTCTTTCTCACTCCATCCTGATTTGGAAATTATACATTCCATTGCAAAATAGTTCTACGCATAACAAACCACAAATCCATAGCTCTAGCTAACATGTATTAAGATTATATTACACTTCCACATTAATTCTAAAACATATTCACTAAGAAAAATGGCTGTGTTAGTCTTTATCATCTGATAATATGTAAGCAAACTAAACACATTTTTCCTTAGTAAGGCATTTATCATTTCTGAAATACAATGAACTTAACAGATACATAGACAACTACAACATTGGCTTTTCTCATCAGGTTCATTTCTTTTTTCTATTTTATCACTTTGAACAAAGATGCAGAACACATAATTGATAATGTTTCATATGCAGACGCTGCCACCAAGTTTATTGCTTCCTTTGATCTGTAGTAGCTTTTAAATTTGTGAAAGTAGGGCAGATATATAATCCATAGCAGAAAAAGGAACATAATCTTCAACAAAAATTATTTTCTAATTACTTGAGCTTCAAAAAATCATTTCAAAGGGAGGTCAGAAAAATTCACTTTTAAAGTTATATCAAAACATAGATTCATGTTCACAGGACTGAAAATCTGGAAAATTCAAGAAACTGCAAAGACACAGGTGCAAATTGAATTCTTGGAAACAGTTGTTAAGAAATGAGCACTGTCTTAAAAATACAGAGCTGTAAAGTAGAAACAAATGAACTATAAAACTATAAGGATATTCAATATCATTTTTAAATCGAGTAGATTTTTTTTAATGCACTTGGAATATTCAGCATGACTTTTCAAAAAAGAAAATCCCATCTTCATGATACCACTTGGCTATTGACCAGACTTCCGTATCATGCTGTCTCCTATCTGGGCTTCATCTTTTCAGCATTATTTTTCTTAAATTATTGTGGTACTTTCTTTTTTTTTTATTAAATTAAACTTTACTACTTTCAACACTTTACTACTCTAATAACAAAGGCTTCCATAAACTCCTTTGATGACATATATTTTGGCAATAAAAGTCTTCAATATAAGGCCTTTACTTTCTTTTCTATACCAATATACCAGGAAAGAAGCTATTACTTTGCATTACCTTGTCTCATTTTGATTTTTTTTCCATTTTGTTTTTCCCCATACTCCCTTCTTTACAGGCATAGGTAAGGACATTAGGGTTTCCCAGGTGGCACTAGTGGCAAAGAATTCACCTCCTAAAGCAGGAGACACAAAAGACACAGGGTTGATCCCTGGGTTGAGAAGATCCCCTGGAGAAGGACATGCAATCCACTCCAATATTCTTCCCTGGAGAATCCGATGGACAGAGGAACCTGGTGGCCCTATGGTCCATAGTGTCACAAAGAGTTGGGCATGACTGAAGTGACTTACTACACACACACACACACACACACACACACACACACGCACACAAGACCAGTGCTAGAGAAGGACAGGCTTCAGACTGTGAATCCAAAATTATCCTACGGCGGGTGGGGGGTAAATCTAGGATTGAAACAAAAACCAAATTCCTACAGAAGATGCAACCAAGCCTAAGTATGAAGAGGCACATCTCGAGGTTGAGGAGCAATCCTCCTAAGAGGGTAGAGGAAAGACATGATGAAATGAGGAGTCAAGAGAAGTTCCCTGAGCCATCAGAACTCTGCATGTAGAAAGTATGTGGAAGCACAGTGCATGTGGAGAATTTTCTTTTAAGGTACCAAGGGGATTTAAGTCTTTAGTTGTGAAAGTGTGAAAGTGTTAGTCGCTCAGTCTTGTCCGAGTCTTTGTGACCCCATAGACTGTAGCCTGCCAGGCTCCTCTGTCCATGGTGTTACTCAAAGAAGAATACTGGAATGAGTAGCCATTCCCTTCTCCAGGGGATCTTCCTGACCCAGGGATAGAACCCATGTCTCCTGCACTGCAGACAGATTCATTACTGTCTGAGCTACCAGTTAGTTGTGATAATGAAGTTTAAAAAAAAGGATAAAAGGGAGAGATAGGAAGTACAAAGGGAGAAAGGGTGGAAAGAAGAGAAAGCAAGCTCAAGGGTGGAAGACAGAGAGCAAACAACTAAAAAGAGAGGAAGAAAAATATACTGTAGAACTTGAGTGGCCCTATTCTTCAAAATGGGCTTTTTCTGTCTATCTCAGAAGTGGTTATGAAGCAGATTTTAGGCTTAGGTATTTAAATATAATTTTTAAATGTGCAGTTCTTCAGAATTATAAGGGCATTACAATTAGATGAAATATAATTTTTCATCATCTAAAAAGATGTCACATTCCTTTAAGCAATTTGAAACTTTCAAAAAGATTATTGACAGAGCAGCAAAAATTAAAGGGTATTTTCATCACCTTGAGAAATGGTGATCAAAGGAAATGTACCACCCAATTAAAACATGATCAATGCTTCCATTTCCTTTTTTCTGTCATAAACTCTGCCTAGAAAAGAATGTTATTATTTTTTCAAAGCTGGCCTCATCTTGATATGCTCATGATCAGTCTGTCAGTCATGTCTGACCCTCTGTGACCCTTTGGACTGACTATAGCCCACCAGGCTCCTCTGTCCATGGGTTTTTTAAGGCAAGAATACTGGAGTGGGATGCCATTTCCTCCTCCAGGGAATTTTCCCAACCCAAGAATTGAAGTCCTGTCTCCCGTGTCTCCTAATGTTATATAAAAAAGCAATTTGAATTACTGGAGTTGAAATATACCGTGTGGTGAATTGTATTGATTATGAAGGCAGTGTTAATCATATTTGAAATAAGTGGCAGTCTCTCCAGTAGATAAAGCAAAGCAGTTGACATTGGTAGGCTTAAAATGCTTTTCTGCTTTTGTTCAAACATATATAAAAACAAAATTAGGGTGAATTACTAACTTAAGAAATCATGATATTAATTGTTTTAATTAAAGCTAGTTATAATAAAGCATATTTTCTTCCTTAGTGTACCTATTTCTTTTTCCCAGAAAAAAGCCAGCTTCATAATTTGGATATATAAAAACAGGAAGTACATTTTCTCTGTCTGCTACACACCATTATAATTATGGTCCTGGACAACTTAGTGAAAGGTTGTTGCTGAACGATGCAAAGACACTGGGATTCTTGGCCTCCAGAGGAGAATTCAATCCAGGATCAGAGACAAGGCTTGATGGCTCAGAGCTTTTGCATAATAAAGTTTTATTAAAGTATAAAGAAGACAGAGAAAGCTTCTGACATAGGCATCAGAAAGGGGCAGAAAGAGTACTCCCTTGCTAGTGTTAGCCATGGAGTTATATTCTCTTTAGTTAGTTATTACAGTGAATCAAAAGAATGTCTGGAGGTTGTAAAGAACTCCCTAGACCTACTCCCATAATTTACACCTTAAAATAACAGGATTAGCCAGAAGGTTTTTTCCAGAAACTGTCTTCGAGCAGGATACATTATTGTTATATAATCCTAAGGAATGTAGAGAGACAAAAAGTTTGTCCTTTCCTCCTCCTTGAGAATTCCAGACCCCTCTCTCCTTGGGGACCCCTAGACTTCTTATCATCCTGACTAGGCATTGACTCTCTCATTAGGAAGACACATATGGCTCGGGACATGCTAAAATGTCAACTATCAGGAACCTGGACACATCTGGTATTCTACAGTTCCAGGGCCAATGATTAAAAACTGTCAAAACCTCACTGAGATTAAAAGGATCACAATGAGGTTCTCAAGGACAAATGTCTTAAAGTGGCAGTCTGTATGCTTGCTTCTTCCCTCTTACCCTAGGGGCATCTGCTATTCTCTCTCTCTTTTTTTAAATTTGCTTTTAATTGAAGGATAATTGCTTTACAGTATTGTGTTGGTTTCTGCAAAACACCAACATGAATCAGCCATGGGTATACATATTCTCTTCTTGTTGGTAGTGTCTACTCCACCCTTCCTGTACCTTTTGGGAGAAAGAATCACGATGTTAGCCACAATCCCAATAGCTCTTATCATTATTTAGTCACAGAACTGAATCTCCAAGTGAGTCATGCCCTCCTGAATCTGTTTTGAGATAGAAATTGAGTTAGACCCTCTTCCCTTAGCATGTAAGCTGGTATACTTAAAGTAAAACATGTCTCATCTGTAACCCATTTGCGAACTCTAGAAGGCAAGGCTGAAGAGCTAGGAGGTAGGAAGACCTTTGCAGGAAAGTCCTTAAAAAGAGAATAGCTTGGCCATGTGACAGACAGTCAATATCAAGGGTTCTCATCCTCTTAACCTAACTGCAGCTATGTTTCAAGTGAAATAGAAAGTAAGGACCATTAACAGAGAAAAACATTGGAAGAGAAGATACTGAACTGAAGGATAAGTCAAAGGATGAGAAACAGAAGTCTACTAAAAAGGAAGAACACACAAAATGTGAGTGGCTTAAGGATTTAAAATTCAACTGCTTGGAGTCACTGAGGGAAGCACATGGTTCATGATCATAAACTTGAATTTAGTTTAATCATTATGTGTTTCCCCAGTCATTTCAGCAGCAGAGGATTAAATTGTTTATAGTCGGAAAAACAAGAGTATGTGGGTGTGGGAGTGTTCTTTATAAGGAGGACAATGGGTAAAATAAAATAAACAATTTAAAATTATGTTCCACCTTTTCTTTTGACCACAGTGCCATCATTTTCCTATAGCATTAATAATTTATTCCCTTTGACTAAGGTATATATTTTATAATGATTTGTAGCTAGCTAATTCTTATGATTTTATAATTAAAGTGATAATTATATAAATTATTTGGAAGGCATCTTCACTATAAAAATAGTATATTTAAAAAATAAAGTAAAAACGTCAGAAAGCATTAAATTTTCCCTATAAACATACAAAAATATATTTACATTTTATATAGTTATGATCTTGATGAGTATTTGTTAAAAATATTCAATGAACATACTTAAAAGGAAAAAAAATACTGTCAAGAGGATTGTAAGGAACGATTTGCCTATATACAAAAATTTTCTAGTACCTTATCTTAATAGAACATAATTTTTCTAGTAAAAATTTTAGAGTAATAAACACAGCCTTGGATTGACTCCATATATTTTATGCCCTAAAGCAGACTAGCACTGTGAGTTCCAGGGAAAGAAGAGTTTGCAATTTTCTGAATGCAAAGTAGCAGGATGGAGGGGCAACTACTTATAAATTTTAATAACACAAAACATTGTTTATTTTTTGTGTGGTGCTTCTATTTTTGTATCTGTAGTAACATAGACTTAAGTTTATCGTATTAAGACAACTTTTTGCTCCATGTATTGATTTCTTCTTAGTCTTTTCAGTTGATATTCTTAAATGCTGTTTATTACTAGCACTTAGTATTTTCTTGCATATTGATTCATAAAAAAGATTGTTTTCCAGTACTCTTTTACTGTAGTTGCCTTTTTTTAAAGGCATAATTTTGGTTAAAAATATGCCTTAAGTTGTACCATGCAAATTTTGAATAGTTGGTTTTTTTAATTATCTGTCTTCCAAAAGTTTGAATGAAATAATGAGACACCATCTAATTGGAGTTTTATTATTTGATAATGTTTTTGTAACTGTTTTCAATTCCTTCCAATCTTATTTAAAATGTTCTATGTATTTCATATCATTTATTTATATTCTAGTCGATAAATTATTGCACAGACACTGTGGATATTTTGGAAAATATATTAAACAAAATATAAGCTTAACAGCAAATAGCCACCATGAACATTTTGGTGTATAGAAAAATTTCCATACTTCCTAATTTTCCATTTGTAAATCCTTGGTCTTGATAATTTATCTTTCTTCTTTTCCATTTCAAGCTTTTCCCCTGGCAGCCTTCTAAATTACTTTTATGGAGTTGATCTCACTTTGTACCTAGAGAGTCCATTAATTATCCCAGAAATTTCTTTTAGAAGTTTAAATGGATCATTTAAAACTATTTAAGTTTTTTTGATGTTGATTGTCCCCAATCCAGATTTCTCTAGATACTTTAGTATAACACCTTTTAAAGCCTGTGGTTTCTCGTGTTTGAAGAAAGCAAAATAAATCTGAGTCAAATATGCCAAAAGAAGTTTGAGACTTAAACTTTCATTTGCTTCTGTCTGTTTGAGTGACAGTCTTGCTATACTTACAAGACATTTTCTATTATGGAAGCAAAGCAATTGGTAAATGTCAGTGACTTCATTTTGGAGAATGACGAAATGACCAAATCACTACGTTGTTAACAACTTGTTTCTATTAACTACTGTGGAATTATAAAATTTTTTATTTGGGATAATAAAATATTTTAAGTAGATTTCCTGCATGTTATAATCCAGATTGCTCTATCTTTCACACGTCTGCTGAACCTAAGTCTTGCTTTTTCAGTAATTAAGAAAGAGGCTCTGGCAGAGCACCAGGGATTGTATGAGGAGGAAGTTTCACACCCTTGTTATATTAGTGCATGCACAGGCAAACATTTTTATTTATCACAGGGTATAAAAAGACGAGGTTGTGTCTGTGGCCCTAACAAAGTCTCTCTAACCTTTAAGAAGATACACTCTAACTTATTTCTACTTTTTTTTTTTAGTGTAAATAATACTATATTTCCACATGGTCAAAACTCTCTCACTAGAGCACTTCATTGCACTTGAAGTTCAGAGTTGCCGAGGTACATGGTCCATTGTATCTCATTGTCTTCTGTGTGTGTCTTTCCCTCAGATATCTGAATGGTATGAGGACATTAGTACATTTCAAGATATTACACATGTATGCAAAGACATATATACAAAGATGACTATTAAGCTTGTATGTAATGCAAAATATGAGCAAGAACTTTTAACAAATAGCCAATTTAATCCAATTTGCTGAATATTACAAAAGAGTGCTGTATGGCTATTAAGAAAGATCTTTATTTTTGATTGATATTTCAGATGTTCAAACTGCCTGCATTCTTCGTCATCCTTCACTTCTGAGACTGTAATTTAAAATTACCTTAACTTTTTATATTGATTTCATATAATTAATGTACATATCACATATCACAAGTTTATTATATATATTGAAATTATAGTACTGTATGTATATTGCATTAAATACATGTATTATTAAATTAATATCACCTTTAATTTTTAGTTTTAAATGTGATCACTAAAATTTTAACTTGTATATACACCTTTTACTTATATAGATGACAAAATACATAGATATAGATTTTCCAGGCAACAACAATGGAGGGGTTGCCATTTCCTTCTCCAGAGGATTTTTCTGACCCAGGGTTCAAATCCAGGTCTCCCGCATTGCAGACAGACTTTACAGTCTAAGCCACCAGGAAAGCCCTTAAGTATGGATATACATGTAAATACATGCATTTACATGGAACAAAGATCTGCAAAAACATGCCTTTCAAATAATGACTATTTCTGAGTAATATAATTTTTTATAATTATCTTGAACAATAAGCCTTTTAGAGATGTGCTGAGATCTCTACCTGGCTTGTTTTTCTCTTTCTTTGACAAACTTCTTAGAAATAAGAGCAATAACCATAGCTCCTTGAAAAATTGTCTTCTTCAATTTCCAGTGGTATATTTTAATATCATTTGACCTGGACTTTAATGGAATTAATTTCATTCTCCACAGTTCTGAGCTTGAATTTGTTTGTGAAGTTTATTATATTCCCTAAATGCCCTGATTTCCATTCCAAACCTTTCTGCACAAAACAAAATTGTAACCTCCAACACTAGGTTTTCTGTTCTTTTGTACAGGTTTCTAACTTGTGAAGCAAATCCTTCCTGAATCTGTGAGAGACTTAGAATCTTAAGAGAGATGCAAGAGTTAAATCTTAGGATATACAAAAATTCATTTTCTTTGAAAATGAATTTTAATAAAATTATACTCACTCTTTAATATGTAAAATTCTTTTGTACCTGGTTGAAATATTTTCTAATAATTAAAATTTTATAATAAATGTGAAATGTTTTCTTCATAATACTGGCACTCCCCTTCATAAAAATGCTTTGCTTATTACCTTATAAATATTCTGTATGTATCACAGAGGCATTAGTTTAAAGAAGGCAACTTCTCTTAGCAATATTAAGATATTGACTCTGGAATCAGTCAGGGAATGAAAAATGAAGTTATGCATATTTAATCTACTCAGTGAGGATTCCAGGCTGCCTCTGAGAATAAGAGAGAAAATTAATAACTCCCCACCCTCCTTCACAAGGATATTTATGAGGACAAAATTATATCAAAACATATGGGAAAGCATTTAGAAAGTATAACAGAATATAAAATGTAGAACAGTTTATGATTATTTTTATGATAGATAATTAGAATATTTAAACTTCAGAAGAAACATTCATTTGACTTTTGTGAGTTTAACACTTTCTTTAAGCCCAAAGGGCCAATTCTCTTCTTTCTTCAAATAGAAAAGTCTATTTCACATCAGTAATAGGATATGTGTTTTCTTACCATTTTTTAACCTTACAAGAATAATAATTTATGAGGAACAATGTTTATCCTTGGACACCTTTTCAAAACAGTCTGAGCCAAGAAGACTCTTATATGCTATTCCTCTCAAAAAATTAATGTATTGAATACTGTTTCAATCAGAAGTAAAGAAAAAAAGGGTTAAAGAGCATGAATTTTTAAAAAATTTTCCCCTATTGGCTAATATATATAATCTTTTAAAGTATTGTAGTATTGTATTTATTAAGTATACTAAAAATCATTAAACCAATTGTTATTTTTCAAGCTAAGTTGTACACTATAAAAGAAAGAAACGACAAAAGAAAGGAAGGAAGGAAGAAAGGAAGAAAATCAAGAAAGTGGGGAAGAGGAAGGAAATGTTAGACATGCGGGAGACCTGGGTTCCATCCCTGGGTTGGGGAGATCACCTGGAGGAGGGCATGGCAACCCACTCCAGTATTCTTGCCTGGAGAATCCCCATGGACAGAGGAGCCTGGCAGGCTACACCCATGGGGTTGCAAAGAGTCAGATATGACTGAGCAACTAAGCACAGCACAGGAAGTTAGGAAGGGATGAAGAAAGGAAAGAGAAAAGAGGAAATTAAATACTAGATTGAAGGAATACCTGGTAAGCATTAAATTTTAGCTGTACTTTCAGCTATAAAACTGACCAGTATTAAATAAATTTCTAGTCTCTAATTTGGAGATTAGAACTTATTTTTAGGAAACATCCCTAACTATGACCTGGGACAGAAGTGGTAGGTTGGACTTTTTAAGGCATGAGGGTATGCAACAAGACCTACACTGTCCTTGTTGCACCTGTGAATAGTGAGCAAACCAGGACTAAAATACCACCTTTATTTCTAATAAGAAAATGTATTATTTGGTATATAGTATTGTGCTTCCTTAGAATACACGTTTTCTTCAGAAATGTGCCAAATGAATTACAAACATTGTTAATTTTGTACTATGTTACTCCATAGGTGAGATGTAAGGATTTAAAACATCTCAGGAAGGGGTAATATACTCAAACTAGAGCTGACATCCCTTAGAGAAACTATTTTCAATATTGTGGCCATCTAGCTTTGGTAATGAATTTTTCTTTGTGCTATGACTTCAGAAAAATCATAAGATCCTAGTAGGACTGTGGAGCTTTTTGTTTTTGTCAATAGTGTGCCCAGTTGAGTAATAGTACCAAGGTCACCTCTAGCTGCGTGATTGTATGCTCAGTTGTGCATGACTCTCTGCAATGCCATGGACTGTAGCCCTCCAGACTCCTGCCTATGAAAGAGTACTGGTCATCCTGTCCAGGCAAGAGTGATGGAGTGGGTTGTCATTTCCTCCTCCAGGGGATCTTCCTGACCTTTGGATGTAACCTACGTCTCTTGCATCTCCTGCATTGGTAGTTAGCTAAGAAGGAGTACAGAGGGAAGGATCTTAAGAACGAGTTCTGTAGCAATATATACTGTGATCAAATGTTTTTTAAAAATGTAACTTTTTTGTCCCTTCTCTGTCATTCTTTTAGCTCTCACCCTGTTGGGTAACAAACACACTTAGATTTGTCAATGAACAATACTTCATCTACTTCTACTTTAATGTCTTATTTCAACTTAAATAATAATTCTAAGTCAACTTTTTCATAATTAATTAAATAGTCCTTTTTGATAACTTCAGTATACACGTTTTTCATAGTTGAGCTCTCCCTTCTTGTTTTCCATCCTCTCCAGAAATTTTGCTATTTTGAATAATGGCTATGTGAGTGAGGATCTTATTGAGTTTTCATTACAATAGCAAAAAGGAATAGTAGGCTGGGAGTTGCAAATGACAACCTGTATCTGCAGTGGGGAGCATCTAGACTGTTCCCTAGATTACTGATTGTTTTAATGCAGCTGACCCATTCTGTTATTGAGTGTTAAGTTTTGGCACCTGACACTAGAATCCATTTTGCCATAATATGACTCAGGGCAAACCAAACAGTACCTAAGTGGGATAGAAAGATCATAGGGATGTCAAGCACTGTTTTCACCTGTTTTTAACCTGTTATGTTTGTTAAAGAAAGGCTTAAGCTTGTATACAGATGGCATGATTTCAGTGGAACAAATCTTCATTTTGGTATCCAAACTTTTATTCATTTTGGTGTATTATTTGTAAATGGGTATTTGTATGTTATAATGAAAACTGGATATACTTGCTGCTAAAATGAAAAGGGAAATTGAAGTAATTATTCCCAGAGCAAGATGCTCTCTGTTTAGATACTAGTTCATATTTGTAATTCTTTAATTTCTGACATTCTATTCCTCTCCTGACCTATTCTTCTCCCTCCCTTAAACTCATACACACATGCACAGACATGCACATGCTCACATACAGACAGGAATATAAGACCTGTGAGAACAGGGACTTGTTTTATTCGTGGCTGTATTTCTAAACTTAGGAAGTTGCCTGGTATACAATGAAGTGTCAATAAAAATTTCTGCATGCACTCATAAATCTTCATTTATACAACCCAAAAACTCAGTGAGACATTGTCTGGTTGATTAATAAACATTTATGTCCTTTATACTCAAAGTGAAGTCTGTAGAAGAGCAGACTCCACATCACTTGACAGTCGGTTGTTAAAATACAAAATCTGTGTCCCACCCCAGACCATAAGAAACAGAACCTGCATTTCATCATTTCCTAGATGCTTCATATCACATGAAGTGCTAGTCTTTTTTAAGCAACCATACATATTGCCACATGCTCAAAAACAACTTTTCCCATTGACTCTCACTTAATCAAGACTCAAAAACCTCCTTGTCCAACTTCACATAGCTTTGACTGATCAACTGATATTGAAACATGAAGGGTTATAGACATGTGGCTGTTTATTTAATAAAGTAACTTTCTTAACCTTTTAATCTGAATAATTAGCAAAACTACAGCAGTTGAAAAACTTAAATGAAAATATTAATACAGAAGCACATATGGAATGGTAAATAAATTATTAGCACTGAATTATGCTTTCTAGAAGATAAAATCTTAGTAAGTGATCTCTTAATAAGTCTATTAATAAAACTACAAGGATTAGTAACCAAATAAATCATCTTGTGTCCACCTGGTGGCTCAGCGGTAAAGAACCCCACTGCCAATGCAGGAGACTTGGATTTGATCCCTGGCATGCCTGAGGTATGAAGATACCCCAGAGAAGGAAATGGCAACCCACTCCAGAAATTCCAGGGACAAAGAAGCCTGGCGGGGTACAGCCCATAAGATCACAAAGTAAGACATGACTTGGAGACTAAGCAACAACAACAAATCAATTTGTAATGCTCATTAATTTAATAAATATAAAACTAATATTACTAAGTCCAAAAGTATAACTGACATGTTAGAAATTTTCTGATGCTGACTGTGGCTCAGATCATGAAATCCTTATTGCGAAATTCAGACTTAAATTGAAGAAAGTAGGGAAAACCACTAGACCATTCAGATATGACCTCAATCAAATCCCTTATGATTATACAGTGGAAGTGAGAAATAGATTTAAGGGACTAGATCTGATTGATAGAGTGCCTGATGAACTATGGACGGAGGTTCGTGACATTGTGCATGAGACAGGGACCAAGACCATCCCCATGGAAAAGAAATGCAGAAGAGCGAAATGGCTGCCTGAGGACGCCTTACAAATAGCTGTGAAAAGAAGAGAGGTGAAAAGCAAAGGACAAAAGGAAAGACATAAGCATCTGAATGCAGAGTTCCAAAGAATAGCAAGGAGAGATAAGAAAGACTTCCTCAGTGATCAATGCAAAGAAATAGAGGAAAACAACAGAATATGAAAAACAAGAGACCTCTTCAAGAAAATTAGAGATTCCAAGGGAACATTTCATGCAAAGATGGGCTCGATAAAGGACAGAAATGGTATGGACCTAACAGAAGCAGAAGATATTAAGAAGAGGTGGCAGGAATACACAGAAGAACTGTACAAAAAAGATCTTCACGACCAAGATAGTCACGATAACGTGATCACTGACCTAGAGCCAGACATCTTGGAATGTGAAGTCAAGTGGGCCTTAGAAAGCATCACTACGAACAAAGCTAGTGGAGGTGATGGAATTCCAGTTGAGCTATTTCAAGTCTTGAAAGATGATGCTGTGAAAGTGCTGCACTCAATATGCCAGCAAATTTGGAAAACTCATGCTGGGCACAGGACTGGAAGAGGTCAGTCTTCATTCCAATCCCAAAGAAAGGCAATGCCAAACAATGCTCAAACTACCACACAATTGCACTCATCTCACAAGCTAGTAAAGTCATGCTCAAAATTCTCCAAGCCAGCTTCAGCAGTATGTAAACCGTGAACTACCAGATGTTCAAGCAGGTTTTAGAAAAGGCAGAGGCACCAGGGATCAAATTGCCAACATCCACTGGATCATGGAGAAAGCAAGAGAGTTTCAGAAAAACATCTATTTCTGCTTCATTGATTATGCCAAAGCCTTTGACTGTGTGGATCACAGTAAACTGTGGAGAATTCTGAAAGAGATGGGAATCCCAGACCACCTGACCTGCCTCTTGAGAAACCTGTATACAGGTCAGGAAGCAACAGTTAGAACTGGACATGGAACAACAGACTGGTTCCAAATAGGAAAAGGTGTACGTCAAGGTTGTATATTGTCACCTTGCTTATTTAACTTATATGCAGAGTACATCATGAGGAACGATGGGCTGGAAGAAGCACAAGCTGGAATCAAGATTGCTGGGAGAAATATCAATAACCTCAGATATGCAGATGACACTACCCTTACGGCAGAAAGTGAAGAGGAACTCAAAAGCCTCTTGATGAAAGTGAAAGAGGAGAGTGAAAAGATTGGCTTGAAACTCAACATTCAGAAAACAAAGATCATGGCATCTGGTCCCATCACTTCATGGGAAATAGATGGAAAAACAGTGGAAACAGTGTCAGACTTTATTTTTTGGGGCTCCAAAATCACTGCAGATGCTGATTGCAGCCATGAAATTAAGACTCTTGCTCCTTGGAAGGAAAGTTATGACCAACCTTGATAGTATATTAAAAAGCAGAGACATTACTTTGCCAACCAAGGTCCGTCTAGTCAAGGCAATGGTTTTTCCCGTGGTTATGTATGGATGTGAGAGTTGGACTGTGAAGAAGGCTGATCGCCGAAGAATCGATGCTTTTGAACTGTGGTGTTGGAGAAGACTCTTGAGAGTCCCTTATACTGCAAGGAGATCCAACCAGTCCATCCTAAGGGAGATCAATCCTGGATGTTCATTGGAGGGACTGATGCTAAAGCTGAAACTGCAATACTTTGGCCACCTCATGCGACGAGTAGACTCACTGGAAAAGACTCTGATGCTGGGAAAGGTTGGAGGCGGGAGGAGAAGGGGACGATGGAGAATGAGATGGCTGGATGGCATCACCGACTCTGTGGACATGAGTTTGAGTGTACTCCGGGAGTTGGTGATGGACAGGGAGGCCTGGCGTGCTGTGATTCATGGGGTCGCGGAGAGTCGGACACGACTGAGCGACTGAACTGAACTGAAACATATAAAGGAACTTATAAGAAGTAACATTGTAACTCAAAATAATAAAACTGATACTCAAAGCAAGTAAAAGTTTACCCAAGAGAACAGAGGATAAAATGGTATTTTGAAAAAGTTGTGACTTGCCTCCTCGTAGAAGTTAGTAAAATACTCAAATACATAGAAAATTAAAAGTGGCTCTATCTTCAAAGGAAGAGAGAAGACATCTCTAATGTTTGCTGCTCATCATCCCTCCCTTTAAGGAACCATGCCTACTCTGCTCCAATCCTGCCCTTTCTTGACACACACCCCAGGAAAAGAGGGATGAAACTGTGGCAAAAGTTACTCAACCAGACATTCTTATCTGGGCAATTGAATCATGAGGGAAGGTTCAGGGATTAAAGGCTGTTGGGTACAAAAAAGATCTTCACGAGCAAGATAGTCACGATAACGTGATCACTGACCTAGAGCCAGATATCTTGGAATGTGAGGTCAAGTGGGCCTTAGAAAGCATCACTACGAACAAAGCTAGTGGTGGTGATGGAATTCCAGTTGAGCTATTTCAAATCCTGAAAGATGATTCTGTGAAAGTGCGGCACTCAATATGCCAGCAAATTTGGAAAATTCAGCAGTGGCCACAGGACTGGAAAAGGTCAGTCTTCATTCCAATCCCAAAGAAAAGCAATGCCAAAGAATGCTCAAACTACCGCACAATTGCACTCATCTCACACGCTAGTAAATTCATGCTCAAAATTCTCGAAGCCAGGCTTCAGCAATATGTGAACCGTGAACTCCCAGATGGTCAAGCAGGTTTTAGAAAAGGCAGAGGCACCAGAGATCAAATTGCCAACATCCGCTGGATCATGGAGAAAGCCAGAGATTTCCAGAAATACATCTATTTCTGCTTCATTGACTATGCCAAGCCTTTGACTGTGTGGATCACAATAAACTGTGGAACATTCTGAAAGAGATGGGAACACCAGACCACCTGACCTGCCTCTTAAGAAACCTGTATGCAGGTCAGGAAGCAAGAGTCAGAACTGGACATGGAACAACGGACTGATTCCAAATAGGAAAAGGAGTGCGTCAAGGCTGTATATTGTCACCTTGCTTATTTAACTTCTATGCAGAGTACATCATGAGGAACGCTGGGCTGGAAGAAGCACAAGCCGGAGTTGAGATTGCCAGGAGAAATATCAATAACCTCAGATATGCAGATGACACTACCCTTACGGCAGAAGTGAAGAGGAACTCAAAAGCCTCTTGATGAAAGTGAAAGAGGAGAGTGAAAAGGTTGGCTTGAAACTCAACATGCAGAAAACAAAGATCATGGCATCTGGTCCCATCACTTCATGGGAAATAGATGGAAAAACAGTGGAAACAGTGTCAGACTTTATTTTTTGGGGCTCCAAAATCACTGCAGATGCTGATTGCAGCCATGAAATTAAAAGACGCTTGCTCCTTGGAAGGAAAGTTATGACCAACCTTGATAGTATATTAAAAAGCAGAGACATTACTTTGCCAACAAAGGTCCGTCTAGTCAAGGCTATGGTTTTTCCCATGGTCATATATGGATGTGAGAATAGGACTGTGAAGAAAGCTGATCGCCGAAGAATTGATGCTTTTGAACTGTGGTGTTGGAGAAGACTCTTGAGAGTCCCTTGGACTGCAAGGAGATCCAACCAGTCCATTCTAGAGGAGATCAATCCTGGGTGTTCATTGGAAGGACTGATGCTAAAGCTGAAACTGCAATACTTTGGCCACCTCATGCGAAGAGTTGACTCACTGGAAAAGACTCTGGTGCTGGGAAAGGTTGAGGGTGGGAAGAGAAGGGGACGACCGAGAATGAGATGGCTGGATGGCATCACCGACTCTGTGGACATGAGTTTGAGTGTACTCCGGGAGTTGGTGATGGATAGGGAGGCCTGGGGTGCTGTGATTCATGGGGTCGCAGAGAGTTGGACACGACTGAGCGACTGAACTCAACTGAACTGAACTGAACTGGAGTTGAGTCATTGTTGACAGCCCTTGATAAAGTTTCATGAATTCATGCTGGTGAAATCTTGGGCACAGCCTGCCTTTTACCTTGTCCTTTGATAACAGTGAGACATCAATATTCTTTCATTATCATCCCTTTTTTTTTTTTCACTTAGCCAGATTTGGTTTCTATTTTTACAAAGAAACCCATTTGATAAAGAAAGAGGAATGCAAGCAAATGACTCAAGTGAAATAGCACATTCACAATTAATTGTTGGAAAGATAGGGTTAAATAGAGGATTACAGAATATATATAAATCCTGAGTTCAGTTCAGTTCAGTCGCTCAGTCGTGTCCGACTCTTTGCGACCCCATGAATCACAGCACGCCAGGCCTCCCTGTCCATCACAAACTCCCGGAGTTCACTCAAACTCATGTCCACAGAGTCGGTGATGCCATCCAGCCATCTCATTCTCTGTCGTCCCTGTCTCCTCCCGCCCCCAATCCCTCCCAGCATCAGAGTCTTTTCCAATGAGTCAACTCTTCGCATGAGGTGGCCAAAGTATTGGAGTTTCAGCTTCAGCATCAGTCCTTCCAATGAACACCCAGGATCGATCTCCCTTAGAATGGACTGGTTGGATCTCCTTGCGGTACAAGGGACTCTCAAGAGTCTTCTCCAACACCACAGTTCAAAAGCATCAATTCTTCGGTGATCAGCTTTCTTCACAGTCCAACTCTCACATCCATACATGACCATGGGAAAAACCATAGCCTTGACTAGACGGACCTAGGTTGGCAAAGTAATGTCTCTGCTTTTAATATGCTATCTAGGTTGGTCATAACTTTCCTTTCAAGGAGTAAACGTCTTTTAATTTCATGGCTGCAATCAGCATCTGCAGTGATTTTGGAGCCCAAAAAAATAAAGTCTGACACTGTGTCCACTGTTTCCCCCTCTATTTCCCATGAAATGATGGGTACAGAGGCCATGATCTTTGCTTTCTGAATGTTGAGCTTCAAGCCAACCTTTTCACTCTCCTCTTTCACTTTCATCAAGAGGCTTTTGAGTTCCTCTTCACTTTCTGCCATAAGGGTAGTGTCATCTGCATATCTGAGGTTATTGATATTTCTCCCCGCCATCTTGATTCCAGCCTGTGCTTCTTCCAGCCCAGCGATCCTCATGATGTACTCTGCTTATAAGTTAAATAAGCAGGATGGCAATAGACAACCTTGACGTACTCCTTTTCCTATTTGGAACCAGTCTGTTGTTCCATGTCCAGTTCTAACTGTTGCTTCCTGACCTGCATACAGGTTTCTCAAGAGGCAGGTCAGGTGGTCTGGGATTCCCATCTCTTTCAGAATGTTCCACAGTTTCTTGTGATCGACACAGTCAAAGGCTTTGGCATAGTCAATGAAGCAGAAATAGATGGTTTTCTGGAACTCTCTTGCTTTCTCCATGATCCAGCGGGTGTTGGCCATTTGATCTCTGGTGCCTCTGCCTTTTCTAAAACCTGCTTGAACATCTGAAAGTTCACGGTTCACATATTGCTGAAGTCTGTCTTCGAGAATTTTGAGAATGACTTTACTAGCTTGTGAGATGAGTGCAATTGTGTGGTAGTATGAGCATTCTTTGGCATTGCCTTTTTTGGGATTGGAATGAAGACTGACCTCTTCCAGTCCTGTGGCCACTGCTGAGTTTTCCAAATTTGCTGGCATATTGAGTGCAGCACTTTCACAGCATCATCTTTTAGGATCTGAAATAGCTCAACTGGAATTCCATCATTCCCACTAGCTTTGTTAGTAGTGATGCTTTCTAAGGCCCACTTGACTTCACATTCCAAGAGGTCTGGCTCCAGGTGAATGATCATGCCATCATGATTATCTTCGTCGTGAAGCTCTTTTTTGTACAGTTCTTCTGTGTATTCTTGCCACCTCTTCTTAATATCTTCTGCTTCTGTTAGGTGCATACCTTTTCTGTCCTTTATTGAGCCCATCTTTGCATGAAATGTTCCCTTGATATCTCTAATTTTCTTGAAAAGATCTCTTGTTTTTCCTATTTTGTTGTTTTCCTCTATTTCTTTGCATTGATCGCTGAGGAAGGCTTTCTTATATCTCCTTGCTATTCTTTGGAACTCTGCATTCAGATGCTTATATCTTTCCTTTTCTCCTTTGCTTTTCACTTCTCTTCTTTTCACAGCTATTTCTAAGGCCTCTCAGACAGCCATTTTGCTTTTTTGCATTTCTTTTCCATGGGGATGGTCTTGGTCCCGGGCTCCTGTACAATGTCACGAACCTCCATCCGGAGCTCATCAGGCACTCTATCAATCAGATCTAGACCCTTAAATCTATTTTTACTTCCAGTGTATAATCATAAGGGATTTGATTTAGGTCATATCTGAATGGTCTAGTGGTTTTCCCTACTTTCTTCAAATTAAGTGTGAATTTGACAATAAGGAGTTCATGATCTGAGCTACAGTCAGCTGAGAGAGACGCCGGTGCCGGCAGCGCAGACACAAGAGACGCTGGCCGGTGCCACCAAGCACACGCAGAAGCGTGGCCAAAAGGAGCTACCCCACGTCCAAGGTAAGGTACAGCGGCTGCACTTTGCTGTAACAGCTGTGAAGAGATATTCCATGACCAAGGTAAGAGAAACCCAAATAAGACGTTAGGTATTGCAAGGAGGCATTTGAGGGTAGACACACTGAAATCATAATCCCATAAAACTAGTTGATCTGATCATATGGACCACAGCCCTGTCTAACTCAATGAAACTAAGCCATGCCGTGTAGGGCCACCCAAGATGGACGGGTCATGGTGGAGAGGTCTGACAGAATGTGGTCCACTGGAGAAGGGAATGGCAAACCACTTTAGTATACTTGCCTTGAGAACCCCATGAACAGTAACAAAGGGCAAAATGATAGGATACTGAATGAGGAATTCCCCAGGTTGGTAGGTGCCCAGTATGCTACTGGAGATCAGGGGAGAAATAACTCCAGAAAGAATGAAGGGATGGAGCCAAAGCGAAACAAATACCCAGTTGTGTATGTGACTGGTGATAGAAGCAAGGTCCGATGTGTAAAGAGCAATATTGTATAGGAACTTGGAATATAAGGTCCATGAATCAGGGCAAATTGGAAGTGGTCAAACAGGAGATGACAAGAGTGAACGTCGATATTCTAGGAATCAGTGAACTAAAATGGACTGGAATGGGTGAATTTAACTAAGATGACCATTATATCTACTACTGTGGGCCGGAATCCCTTAGAAGAAATGGAGTAGCCATCACGGTCAACAAAAGAGTCCAAAATGCAGTACTTGATGCAATCTTAAAAACGACAGAATGATTTCTGTTCGTTTCCAAGGCAAACCACTCAATATTACAGTAATCCAAGTCTATGCCCCAACCAGTAATGCTGAAGAAGCTGAAGTTGAACTGTTCTATGAAGACCTACAAGACCTTTTAGAACTAACACCCAAAAAAGATGTCCTTTTCATTATAGGGGACTGAAATGCAAAAGCAGGAAGTCAAGAAACACCTGGAGTAACAGACAAATTTGGCCTTGGAGCATGAAATGAAGCAGGGCAAAGGCTAATAGAATTTTGCCAAGAGAACACACTGGTCATAGCAAACACCCTCTTCCAACAAATCCTGAGTAGCATAGCATTATACAGTATACATTGAGGAACCAGATATTCAAGTAATCACCAACATACTTACTGAGAATAAAACCTGTGATTACTGTGTGATATTTCCAGTAGTCATGTATAGATATGAGAGTTGGACCATAAAGAAAACTGAGTGCCAAAGAATTGATGCTTTTGAACTGTGGTGTTGGAGAAGACTCTTGGGAGTCCCTAAAGGAAATCAGTCTTGAATATTCATTGGAAGGACTGATGCTGAAGCTGAAACGCCAATATTTTGGCCATCTGATGCGAAGAACTGACTCATTGGAAAAGACCCTGATGCTGGGAAAGATTGAAGGCAGGAGGAGAAGGGGATGACAGAGGATGAGATGGTTGGATGGCGTAACTGACTCAACGGGCATGAGTTAGAGCAAGCCCCAGCAGTTGGTGATGGATAGGGAAGCCTGTCCTCCTGCAGTTCATGAAGTCATAAAGAGTGAGACATGACTGAGTGACTGAACTGAACTGGACTGTGTCATATGGAGAGAGGTTAGTTTAAAGATGAATACTGTCAATTTTAATAAAATTGACAACCCTTTGCTCAACTTTATGTTGCTCTTATTTCTTTAGAGTGAAAATGGCAAGATTTTTCTGGAATAGGGCCACTAGTCAAGGACAACGTCTTACCTGCAGCTAGGTATGGCCATTTGCCTGAGTTCCAGTCAATGGGGTGAAACTGAAAGCATTTGTGAAATTTCTGGGTCATATTAAGGAAGTGAAGGGGCAAGATCTTCATTCCTTCCAATTTTCCACTGGCTAGAAAATAGTCTTGTTAAAGGGAGGTAGAAACAACAATTTTACAGCACAGTATCGAATCCATGAATTTAAGATGTCTGAGCTTCACTAAGAATCATTTACAGAGTGCTTGGTTCCTTATATTTGGACTATAAGCTGAGAGAATTTTAAAATTCTATCTTGTTCAGCCGCTGCTATTTTGACTGTCCTTAGGAAACCTGATCATTATCTTCCCTACTACACAAATGGAGGTTGCTCATAGCAACATTAAAAATGAGAAAGTGATAAACACAAATTTGAAATTCTTGCCTCAAGGTATGGGATAAAATGCAAGGAATTTTAGCACCAAAGTTTAGTGCTTAAACCTGTATAGAGATTATTACTCAGTATTAAACTCGACAACTAATTTCACACAGAGTTGGGGATATACAGCAATTGAGTATATTGTCTTTTGAAGTGTTTTCTTCTCCTTGAAACCTAGGATATGAACAGAGAAAAATAACATCTTAACAATAAGAACGATGATATAACTGAGAATTCAGAGATTTTGGATAATCTTAAACCACCAAAACTTATAGAAAATCATTTATGCTCCACATTTCCTTTGCCTGATGAAGTTTTCCTTTAAAAGAAAAGTAGAAAAATAACTCTTTATGTTCTCCCCTCATTTGCTTCTTAAGCAAAAAGTGATTTTGAACTCAGCATGCACTGGTGGTAAAATGCAAAGAATAGCCAAGGTTAATATTATATCCTAAAATTGTTCAAATAAATTAGGAAATAATTTTATAAAAATTCTAAAATTATCAGTGGGAAAGAGAATGGGCAAGATAAAGGGCATATTAAAGTCTGGTTTTTTTTTTTTTAATGTTGTTCAGTTTATTGACATCAATACTAGAGAAGCTGCACTGAACAATGTATGCCAGGGTATACTTTTCCTGGTATGTTAAACTCTACTGCATAACAAAAATGGACAAAAATTTCTCTAAGGTAAAAGCAAAACATCAAAACAAACAAACAAAATATATTCTAGAATTTTAGGAAATTAAACTTATGCTTGTACTACCCTGAGTGAGATTTTTAGGAGATAGTGTGTAAAAGACTTTTACAGGTGTACTTATATATCAACTCATTAATTAATCTGATTTTGATGTATAATAGGTTTAGAAAACTAAACAAGTTCCAAACAGATTTAACTGATTTCTACATCCATCCCTTTATCCACAAATTTCTTCCACAGGCATCCCCATTTCTATCAGTTCAGTTCAGTCACTCAGTCGTGTCTGACTCTTTGCGACCCCATGAATCACAGCACGCCAGGCCTCCCTGTCCATCACAAACTCCCGGAGTTCACTCAAACTCATGTCCATCGAGTCGGTGATGCCATCCAGCCATCTCATTCTCTGTCGTCCCCGTCTCCTCCCGCCCCCAATCCCTCCCAGCATCAGACTCTTTTCCAATGAGTCAACTCTTCGCATGAGGTGGCCAAAGTATTGGAGTTTCAGCTTCAGCATCAGTCCTTCCAATGAACACCCAGGAGTGATCTCCTTTAGAATGGACTGGTTGGATCTCCTTGCAGTCCAAGGGACTCTCAAGAGTCTTCTCCCACACCATAGTTCAAAAGCATCAATTCTTCGGCATTCAGTTTTCTTCACAGTCCAACTCTCACATCCATACATGACCACGGGAAAAACCACAACTTTGACTAGATGGACCTTTTCATTAAGTTGCCAACACACAAAACCATGATGTCATTATTTATTTCTATGCTTCCTTTTTATTCACATCCAACCCTTTATCAAAAGACTAATTTTCAAACTATGTTCAGAGTCTGACCACATAGAATGACTTCTGCTTTGACTTTTCTAGTCCAGGTGCCTCCATTTTTTGCCTGGAAGATCGGGGTAGCCTCTTAATATGTCTCATTTTTCTTTCAATACCCCTCATGCAAAATTTTGCTATTTCCAGGCCAAGACAACAAACATAGATTGCTGTGTTCTTCAAAAGATTTTCCTGATAGGAAAAGAAAAGAGTCAAGGAAAGAAATACTTTTGAAAACAGTCCATTAAAATAGAGACAATTTATAATTAATGAAAAAAAATAAATTGAAACAAAAGAGATAGGTGGAATTATAATATGGATTTATAATCAACATTTATTTTCATTTGATCAAGTCTATGCAAGGAAAAAACATTATAAACATATTCATAATTCCAGGTAATCTCTTATTTTTTAATATTTTGTCATTGAAGTAATTTCTAGTGGCTAGTGTAAGAAGTTTGATATTATTTAGTTTTCATTTGTGTCCACTAATTCCATCTCTAACATTCTTTGAGTGGCTATATAATCTCTTATAGACTGTGAGTCAGGCCCTCTTTAGTTAGAAGTTAAGAGCATTGATTTGAGACTTTGTTAATGGTGCTATTAATTTTTCTCTAAACAAACCTTCATCCACAGCTTATCCTCTTTTTAATACTGTGTTCCAGCTTTAATTCATATCAAAATATTTTCAAATTTCACTGTGATTTCCTATTTGAATCAAGAGAGCTTGATTATAATGTTTTGCTTTCAACTGTCTGGACATTATCATTTCTAAAATTTTAGTCTAATTCCTTCTATAGAGAACATGCTTTTATTATTTTAATTGTTTTTAGTTTGCTGATGGCTTTTCTATGGTCCAAATGGGGTTTATCTGTGTAAAGGTTCTATATGTACTTAAAAAGAATAGGTTATTTGTTATTTAATAGAGTATTGCATAAATAGAAGTTGGATTATGTTACCTGACAGTTTTCTTTAGGCATTTCATATGTTTCACTGATGTTATCTCAATTTGTCTCATTTATTATAGAGAGAAGAGTGTGAAGGTCTTCAAATATAACATATTAGTCTATTTCTATCATTTTTTTCTTTAAATGTCTAATGAAATGATAACTTTATATAATGTTTGTTTTTAATCCAGGATCATATGATTTTTTTAAATTACTTCCCTTAATAATAATATATAAGTTCATCTTTCTTAATTTAGTGATAGTATGATTGAGTGAGTGAAAGTCGTTCAGTTGTGTCTGACCCTTTGTGACCCCATGTATTATATAATCCATGGAATTCTCTAGGCCAGAATACTGGAGTGAGTAGATTTTTAAACACATGGTTAGTCTTGATATTTAAAAAATTGTTTAATATCTTCACTTTAATTGGGGATGTTTGGTATCTGCTTTAATGAAACAATTTGCATAATCATATTTGTATCAGTCATGATATTTAGTTGGTTTCTATTTGTTCCCTCATACAATGTTTGTTTGCTATATGATTGTGTTCATTTTATTCCATTTTATCTTCTCCTTTGGCTTACTCGTTATAATCTATTTTATAATTTGAAATGCTCTAGGGTGAATAATTTATGTCTTTAATTTATCATAACCTGCCTTTAGGTAATATTAGACCAGTTCACATATAGTACAAGAGCCTTATAATTTTTATATATGTTAAAAACCCACAGCAAATTGTTACTAATTTTTGCTTTAAACATTAAGTTACATTTTTAGGAGTTAAGATGAATAGAAAAACATTTTATATATTCACCTCCATTTTTATGATTATCACAGGTTTTCAGTTATTTATATAGATTCAAGGTTTCTCTGGTGTCATATAGCTTGCTTTAAGAAAATCCTTTTATCATTTTTTGTAGCACAAGTCTGCTGGAAGTGAATTCACTAAACTTTTGTGTCTTTAGAAATGTCCTTATCCACTTTGTTTTCAAAAGATATTCTTACTGTGCATAGAAGTCTATTTTGACAAGGTTTGATTTATTTATTTATTTATTTTCTTTCTGTACTTCAAAGATATCACACTATCACCTTCTTACTTTCAGAGCTCTGACAAGAAATGTGCAATGATCTTCATTATTGTCCTCTCCAGATAAGGTGTCCTATTCTCTGGCTCCCTTCAAGAATTTCCTTTATTTTTCATTTACAATACTTTAAATATGATGTATATAGCTGTGTTTTATTTTATATTTATCCTGCTTGAAGCAATCTGAGATTCTTGAATATGTGCTTTGCCATCATTTATTATTTGAGGGAAATTATTGACAAATATCTTGTCAAATAATTCCTTTGCTTCTCCTTTGTTCTTATCTGAGACTCCAATTGCACATAGGTTGAACCATTGAATCTTCAGCATTGTTGAGTCTATTAATGTGTCCACTGAGGACTCTTTTGCCTAACATCATTAAAAAATGTATTTCTTGCATTTCCTTTCTTAAATTTTGCATCATTTTCAGAAATTCCTAACTTTCTCATATAAATTATTTACTTTTGCCACTATATTTCTCACTATATTAATCATAATAATTTAAATGTCCCAGTGAGATTATTCTAACATGTAAGGAATTTAAGGGGTGGTCCCAAGACAGTGGAAGGTTAGGATGGGGAGACCATTTTCTCCCCTGAAAAATTCATCAAAAGATCATATGAATGTGGAGAAACATCCACAAAACAACTTCTGAACACTGGCGGAGGACACCAGACACCCAGAAAGACAACCCTATGTCTTCAAAAGGAGGTAGGGCAAAATATAAAAGATGAAAAGAGACACAAAGGATTTAGGGATGGACCCATTCTGGCAAGGGAATAGTGAAGGAGGAGAACTTTCCATAAAATAGGAAACCCTCTCATGATGGGGTCAGTGGGGAGCTTTGGAATCTCAGAGAGCAACACAACCAAACAGAAACACACGCACACACAGAATATGCACCTAACTGCAATTACCAGTGGAGAAGCAACTCAGATGCTTGCATCTACCAGGAAGGAGTGGGGGCTGCGCACAGAGGTGCAGGCTGCATTATTGGTCCTTAGGGTAAGGACTTAGCTTGAATTCCCTGAGGACAATCTATGGGGGCTAATGTGACATAGCAAAACAAACCATGGGAATGCCAGAGAGACAAAGAAAAAAAAAAAAAAAAGCAGGGGGGAACCTTTCAAGCTGAACTTAGAAAAAGCAGAGGAACCAGATATCAAATTGCCAAGATCTGTTGGATCATAGAAAAAGCAAGAGTTCCAGAAAAACATCTATTTCTGCTTTACTGACAGTGTCAAAGCCTTTGACTATGTGGACCAAAACAAATTGTGAAAAATTATTAAAGAGATGGGAATTCCAGGCTACCTTACTGCCTCCTGAAATATCTGCATGCAGGTCAAGAAGCAACAGTTAGAACAGGACATGGAATAACGTACTGGTTCCAAATTGGGAAAGGAGTACCTCAAGTACATATCATCACATATCTATTTAACTTATATGCAGAGTACATCATGTGAAATGCTGAGCTGGACGAAGCACAAGCTAGAATCAAGATTGCCAGGAGAAGTGTCAGATATGCAGAGGACACCACCCTTACGGCAGAAAACAAAGAAGAACTGAAAAGCCTCCTGATGAAAGTGAATGAGGAGAATGAAAATGCTGGCTTAAAACTCACATTCAAAAACTAAGATCGTGGCATCCAGTCCCATCATTTCATGACAAATAGATGGAAAAACAGTGCAAACAGTGACAGACTTTATTTTCTTGGGCTCCGAAATCACTGCAGATGGTGACTGCAGCCATGAAATTAAAAGATACTTGCTCTTTGAAAGAAACGCTGTGAGAAATCTAGACAGCATGTTAAAAAACAGAGACATTATTTTGTCGACAAAGTCCATCTAGTCAAAGCTATGGTTTTTCCAGTAGCCATGTATGGGTGTGAGGGTTGGACCATAAAGAAAGCTAAGTGCCAAAGAATTGATGCTTTTGAATTGTGGTTTTGGAGAAGACTCTTGGGAGTCCCTGGGACTGCAAGGAGATCAGACCAGCCAATCCTAAAGGAAATCAGTCCTGAATATTATTTGGAAGGACTGATGCTGAAGCTGAAACTCCAATACTTTGGCTACCTGATGCGAAGAACTGACTCATTGGAAAAGACCCTGATGCTGGGAAATATTGACGCTGTTAGGAGAAGTAAACAACAGAGGATGAGATGGTTGGGTGGCATCACCGATTCGATGGACATGAGTTTGAGCAACTCCAGGAGTTGGTGATGGACAGGGAAGCATTGCATGTTGCAGTCCATGGGACCATAAAAAGTTGAACATGACTGAGTGACTGAACTGAGCTGAACTGAACCCAAAACAATCTATGGAATCAATGAAATCCCTATCAAACTACCAACATGTTTTTCACAGAACTAGAACAAACACTTTCACAATTTGTATGGAAGCACAAAAAGCTTCAAATAGCCAAAGCAATCTTGAGAAAGAAGAATGGAACTGGAGGAATCAAACTTTCTGACTTTGGACCTCATTGCAAAGCAACAGCCATCCAGACAGTATGGTACTGGCACAAAGACAAAAATATAGATCAATGGTACACAATAGAAAGTCCAGAGATAAATCCACACACCTATGGACACCTTATCTTTGAGAAAGGAGGCAAAAATATACAATGGAGAATACACAGTCTCTTCAACAAATGGTGCAGGAAAACCTGGTCAATCATGTGTAAAAGAATGACATTTTAAAGTTTTCTTTGTATAATAAAGCAATGATAATATAATAAATATACTATTATTAATCATATACATTTATATAATAGGTTTCCCAGGTGGCACAGTGGTAAAGAATCAGTCTGCCAAAGCAGGAGATGCAAGAGACACTGGCTTGATCTCTGGGTCAGGAAGAGCCCCTGGAATAGGAAATGGCACTCCACTCCAGTATTCTTGCCTGGAGAATTCCATGGACAGAGGAGCCTGTCAGGCTACTGTTCAAGTGTTTGCAAAGATTTGGAAATGACTGAGCAACTAAGCACACACAAAAAGCACATAATAATATAATATATATGAAGATATTATATAATATAATAACATATTATATATATTTAGCTCATTGTATTTTGTTCTTAAGGAGCCTGTGTATTCAGCTTCAATATAATCAACAATTTTAGACTGACTTAACACAAAGCATTGCAGTGAATATGATATGGTTCCTACTATTAAGGAGTCTAAAATCTATTGAGAAAAATCATGCAGATACAGGTGGAGCTCAAATGAAAACAAATAAACACTTTAAAAAAATCATTTTTCATTAAGTGCCATTGAAATATATGGCTCCTGATTTCAGCTACAATTTTAATCAAATATGAGTTAGAAGCTGTGGAGATTATGATACTTTATTGCTATATGAACAAGTAAAACAATTGTGGTAGTAAAATTTTTAAACTGGAGGTATACAAATTGAAGACTAATGATCAGGTCTAAACTCTTTTTTTTAATTGATGAAAAACTATGTAGTCTTTTGAAAATAGGTGACTGAATTGGAGAACAAATATCTCTTAGAAATGACATAAAAATAACTGGTCATAATGTACGATTTAACATATCGAAATCTCAAAGAAAAACACACTTAAGGAGTAGGTTCAGTTCAGTTCAGTTCAGTTGCTCAGTCGTGTCTGACTCTCTGCGACCCCATGAATCACAGCACACCAGGCCTCCCTGTCCATCACCAACTCCCGGAGTTCACTCAAACTCATGTCCACAGAGTCGGAGTAGGTTAGATAGGGGTAAAATATTAGGTAAAGCAGTGGGACAGAGCCAGTTCGAAAGAACAGAAGCCAAGAGTCAAACTAGTATAATCAGATAGTACACACACATTTACACACAAATACCCATATATATATATATGGGTATTTGTGTGTAAATGTGTGTGTATATATGCTTCAGTTCAGTTCAGTTCAGTCGCTCAGTCGTGACTGACTCTTTGCGACCCCATGAATCACAGCACGCCAGGCCTCCCTGGCCATCACCAATGCCCGGAGTTCACTCAAACTCATGTCCATAGAGTCGGTGATGCCAGCCAGCCATCTCATTCTCTGTCGTCTCCTTCTCCTCCCGCCCTCAACCTTTCCCAGCATCAGAGTCTTTTCCAGTGAGTCAACTCGTCGCATGAGGTGGCCAAAGTATTGCAGTTTCAGCTTTAGCATCAGTCCTTCCAATGAGCACCCAGGACTGATCTCCTTTAGAATGGACTGGTTGGATCTCCTTGCAGTCCAAGGGACTCTCAAGAGTCTTCTCCAGCACCACAGTTCAAAAGCATCAATTCTTCAGCGATCAGCTTTCTTCACAGTCCAACTCTAAACATCCATACATGACCACTGGAAATATATATGTAAATGCATGTACTACTTAACTGCATTTATATGTGTATAGTTAAACATATATAAATTTAATTAAGATTATTATAAGTAATAAATTATATGCAAATACATCTTTTTCCAGAAAGAGTCTGGAATGAGCAATAAGAGCCTTTTTTCTTTTTTTCCTTTTTCTCAAATGTAATGGATTTGAGAGAAAAGAGATAAATGGCCCAATTTTGACATTCTAGAATTTCTATAGTGTAACTTGCCAAGATTGTTTTCTGTTCCATATGTACCTTACTTGAAATAAGACATTAAACTGCATAGCCAAATAATTAAACTGAGTTAAGTTTAATCTACTATTAAGTTTATGTAATCTACATTTAAGATACTATTAAGTTTCTGGGAAAAAAGAAAACCCCCTAAAGTCAAAAGGGAAATGCATAGGCAGAATCCAGAACACTCATAACATTAAATAATGGTGACAATGTGAAGCAATGAGAATTTTCTTTTTTTTTCTTTAATTTATTTTAATTGGAGACTAATTACTTTACATTATTGTATTGGTTTTGCCATACATTGACATGAATCTGCCACGGTGTACTTGTGCTCCCCATCTTGAACCCCCCTCCCACCTCCCTCCCCATCCCATCCCTCTGGTTCATCCCAATGACAATTTTCATTCACTATTGGTGATAATGAAAAATGGTACAGCCACTGTGGAAAACACTGGGCAATTTTTTTTTTATAAAGCTAAGCACACTCTTACAATACAATCAAGCAATTGCAATCTTTGGTATTTACACAAAGGAGTTAAAAACTTGCATATAGATATTTTTATAGCAATTTTACTCAAGATTGTCAAAACTTAGAAATGACCAAGTTGTCCTTCCGGATATGAATGGATAAACACATTAATATATATTTATCAAGTCATGAAAAGACATGGAGGAAACTCAAATTCACATTCCTAAGTGATAGAAACCAATCCTAAAAAACTAAATGCTGTATAATTCCAACTATATGGTATTTTGGAAAAGGTAAAACTATGGAAATATAAAAAAATATTGGTTGCTAGAGGCTGAGAATGAAATAGAGATGAATAGATGCAGCACAGAAACTACTTTGTATGAAACTACAAATTACATGTGTTCAAAGCCGTGGAATTACAACACCAAGAGTGATTCTTAATATAAACTATCGGCTGTGGATGATTATGATCATGTAAGTTCATTGGTTGTAACAGATGTTCCACTCTGGTGAAGGATATTGGTGGAGGCAATACATGAGTTGGGGCAGGACAATTTGTATCATATACCAAATTTTTGCTGTGAACTTAAAACTGCCCTAAAAAATAAAGCTAATTTAATACAAGCAAAAATCCCACATTAATTAGGTAGGATATGGGCTTAAAAATCATTTAACAAATCATATATACAGCTGGAATAAAATAATCAATGTTAATGCTTCTTTTTTAAAGAGGAACTAAAATCTGCTAGTACAGAATGACAATAAGAAATAACTTTTTGTTGAATGTTTATTATATACCAGAAACTCTTCAAAGAAATTTACATGCATTAACTCATTCATCCCACACACAAAAACATACACGTGCCTATATTATTTCTGACTTATTTAGATCAAGTAACTGAGGTCCATGGAATTTAAACAATTTTCCTAATGTCACATAGCTCATAAAGGGTAGATCATCAGATTTTAATTTAAACATTAGAATTCTTGAGTTATAAGCACTCTGTACTACTTTTCACATAGTTATCACTTGAATGTTCCTTCAGTTCAGTTCAGTTCAGTTATGATATTATTATGAGTTTAGATTACTAGATCTAGACAGGTAGAATAGAGTGAAAACCAAGTCTCAAAATGTGTTTGTTTCTGTAAGGTAAGGTTGGAAACCATTCATTCAGGAAGACTAATTTCTTTCACTGCTGCAGGAAAAAGGGAATGAGGACTTGACCCATCAGATTATAAACTGAGTAATACAGTTTACTTGATTATTCACCATGAAGGTTATAGATTTCTGTGCTTTGGTTTCCAACAAGAGGGAAAATTGAATGTATGAGTTGGTATCTTTTTTTTTATTAATCAAATAATATTATCCTTATTTCCTATTTTTAAGCTACACTCTATAGAAAACAGTATTCCATGAAATAGGAAAGATTAAGAGTTTACTGACTGAACTTGTTTAGCAAAATTCTGTGCAGACAAGATTAAATAACTTATTCAATTTTCCCTAATACTTAACTCAATAATAAGGGGGAGGAAAGTATCAAGTGTTTCCCAAACTCAACACATCATTACAACTCTTGGTGTATTTTCAGGATTATTTTTTTTTTTAATTTGTTGCCCTTGAAAACCCTCATGATATAAATATAATTGAAGTACCTATTCTTAATGTAACTTTACTTTTATGAAAAGCATGGTAGAAAAATGTTCAGTGAATAAAGCTAAAGGTTAATATTTCAATGTTGTTAAAATGGAATAATTTAAGCCCCACCATATGGTTTACCCAACAAAACCTCAGACTAAATGTATAGCAGATAAGCAGACTAAAATTGCAATTAAATACTTATTTTTCCCCAGGACAATGGTGTATTTTCTTTTATCTATATAAATCCATTTAGCTATAGGAATTTATTAGGGACTATTAACAGTGAAAATTGACACAACTCAGGAAAAGATGGAGAATCTAATTTTGGGGAAAAAAATAAAGAATCCTTACCTAAAACTTGGAGAAGGATATGGAAACCCACTCCAGTCTTCTTGCTTGGAGAATACCATGGACAGCGGAGCCTGACGGGCTACAGCCCATGGACTCGCAGAGTCAGACACGACTGAGGGACTTCACTTTCACTTTCTTTCTTTACCTCATACTACATTAAAGAATCGATTCTAAAAGACTTATGGAAGTATTTTAGAATACAAAGAAATTATTTTTCTTTGTGAATATACTTATACTCTTAAGTGCACATAAGGCCACATTAAGTAAAGTGAAAGAAAGTGAAGTCGCTCAGTCGTGTCTGACTCTTTGCGACCCCATGGACTGTAGCCTACCAGGCTCCTCTGTCCATGGGATTTTCCAGGCGAGATACTAAAGTGGGCTGCCATTTCCTTCTCCAGGGGATCGTCCCAACCCAGGAGTCGAACCCGGGTCTTCTGCATTGAAACTAAAAATAATAAACACTGCAGGGGTTAATAGTCAGCAGTCTGTTGTTCTGGCTAAGCCATGAGAAAATCACCATTGGAAAAGAATAAAAGCAAAATATAGCAATACAGCATAACCCAAATAAAAGTACATCGGGTTGATTAGCTGGGGTCGGCGTACCCTGCTAAGCTAAGGAAAAACAGTGTGGACCTTAGAACGCCTGGTCAGCCAAGTTCAGAACACTGCTTGTGCACACACTAAGATGTTTTCCCAAAGCATATGTGGGTCTATGACTTCTAGCTAGGTGATAGCCCTTGTACAAGAAAATAACAAAGACAGTTAAGTAATCAGTAAAATGGGAGAGACGATCGGGAACACAGAAGGCTGATTTCATTGTAGCACAACAGACACTTTCTGCTTTCCAAGACACTTAATAAAAGTGATGTGGCTCTGAGCAACAGGGCTCTTGATCCAAGAGGTCTTGAGTCCCCCAGTCCCATCTTTACAACTTTTATTCTGTCTCTAGTTTTTTTTTTCCCCAAACTGTGCGTCAACCACTTTCAATCCCTACCTGCTGGGCTGCTGTGGCAAAATACCACAGATACTCCCTGTCAAATACTATATTCTTTATTTGAATTATCTAATCAGTTCTCATATCGCCTCTTTACATATTTATTAACCTAGCCAAGAGAGGTTTTTGTCTAATATTCTAATTGCTTAATATCACAGCAATAAAGTGATAAAGTTAGAATTTTAAATACTTGAATTTTGCTCTAAAAATCCAATAGCAAAAAATAGATAATACATTCATATTGTCATAACTTTTTAAAAATGCTATATTTTCAGTGATACCAAAGATAAGAGGGTGAGATTGTTTTCTTATAATGTACCTACTACAGCTTGATACATATATTTTGAGGATGATTTGGCACTAACATTTAAATTTAAAATATGCCTACCTCTTGATTCAGTGTTTGCACTTTTAGGAACTTAGTAATACTTCTTAGGGTTTTTAACTATTTTTCACTACCCATGAAAAAAATATGACTGCAATTTTTGGAGGTTATCAAGTTTCTAACTTGGCTTTTAGAAAACAGAATTGAACAAATATGGAACAAGGGCTGAATAGAATGTAGGTATTGCATAGTCCTTCCTTTTATTAGATAATTACTAAATGGAGACCTGGAGAGGTTAAACATTTATTTCTACTCATATAGCTAATTCTTATTGAGATAAGAGTAGAATATAATATTCTGTTTCCTGTTCCAGTAATGGATATTTTATCCCATGATGTTTTATTTGCATTATTCTGCAGACATTAGTCATCTTATTCTGCAGATGTTTTGTTATTCATGGAAAATAAGCAAGCAATTTGTACCACAGTTTAAGAAATCTTTTGTTCTCTCAAAATTCTAGTTCCTCAAAATATACACATGCCAAGTTATTTCACTGTGGTGAGCATGAAGAAATAAAGACTGTATTGGCAGCTAAACAGATTCTATGTGAATACATTATTTTACAGTTATTTATAGAAAAATATTAAATATCATTCATAATACATCCCAGTCCATATTAAAACTCAAAATAAGTAATGTCATAATCCACAAAAGGAAGAATATTTTTGAAAAATTAACATATGATTATTACTGTTAAGATGTACAAATAGTGCCAAAATTTAAGGATGCCAAAGTTAAAGTGACTCAGCCAGCTTCTTAACTAATACCATGTCACTCCTCAGAAAGCACTATTCAAGTGTGCAAGTACTCTTGCTAGATATTTCTCTGTATACCACGTGTTTGCATTTTTTCTCTGCATTCCAATTTCACCTAAGTGGAATTTTGCTTTGAAAATCTTTTCCTGTTTGAAACATAGATCTATAATTTTCCTTTCAAGTAAAGTAGAATGTTCTTTAAATTTTTCTCTAATAGTGGGCATTATTCTGTTCCAAATTTTCTCTATTACATAAAATATCACAATGGATGTCCTTGAGCAAATAACTTTGTATTCTGGTGCCAGTGTTTCTAATAAATAGAAGAAATGTAATTGGCAGGTCAAATAGTATACGTTTTATATTTGTTAGTAAAAAATCATCTCAAAGAGCTATTCCAGTTTAAACTTCCAACAATTGTGTAGGGAATGAGTGCTTCCCCATAATCTTGCCAATTAACAATTACATATATATTTTTAATTGACTTACCTCAATGGTATTACGCAAGTATTTTAATTTGAATTTTAGATGTTACTTGAGATGCTTAATGCATTTAATGTGCTAATTTAGTTTATAACAGTTTGTCTTACTCCTTATGTTAACTGACTAAATTCCATAGTTAATGACAGTTCATATCTTTGCTCCCTGTGTTTTGTTTTGTTTTTTTCCTGTGATACTGACTCTTTCCTTATAGAAAATGAAGTCACTCAGTCGTATCTGACTCTTTGCAACCCCATGGACTGTAGCCTACCAGGCTTCTCCGTCCATGGGATTTTCCAGGCAGGAGTACTGGAGTGGGTTGTCATTTCCTTCTTTAGGAGATCTTCCAGACCCAGGAATTGAACCCCAGTCTCCCTCATTGTAGGCAGAAACTTTACCATCTCAGCCACCAATGAAGTCACCTCTTTCCTTATAGCTTTGACACAAATATTTTTATTAATATGTTCTAGTCTATTATTTATTCAAACAAATGCATCCAGTCCTTCTTATTTTTCAGAACATCATATTTTCAGAATGCTCATATTGCCTTTGCCATCTAAAATTTATTTAATTTCCATATGGTTAATTCAATTGATGATTTGCTTTATGGCTACAGTCCATAGGGTTGCAAACAGTCCAACATAGCTGAAGTGACTTAGCATGAAAATACATACATGTTTATACATATGTGTATGTATGCATGTGTATGTACTCTTCTGTCAAAATCTTTCAGTTATCTTAATTTTTTATATATATGAGAAAAAACATAGATTAAAAACTTAACTATGTTCCAAATTGATGGACATTGTTTCAATATCATTTTAAATATTGTTTAATAATCATCTTTAATATATATATATATCCCGTATATACATGGGATCTCTTTGGTTTTGTGTTTGTTTTTTATGTTATTATTTTTTCTAAATCTATGAAGTGCCAAATAATTGGACACTTTTTAAGGTATAGTAAATTCTCCACAATTTTATTTCCAGTTTTATTGAGATATAAATCACTTATAACATTACATCAGTTTAAGGTGTACATCATAATAATATAATATATAGCCCATATGAAAGAATTTCTGTTTGCAGAACTGTATACTTTTTCACTTTTCCACAGTTGGCTAATTCTACTCTGATATTCTATCTGTTTTACTAGCAGCAGCATATAGTCATCAAATTTCAATATTCTATTTAGTTAGATAACTTGATCAAGAGCTATTGCTTAAGTACTATTTAGTTTGATTTACAAATCAAATGAATTTTTCCAAGGGATGACTGAGAGCCTTTATTTTCTAGCATGCATAACTTTTTCTGTTACTGATATATAGTTAATTAGTTACTCTTTTATTTGTTGCTGACTTTTAGATTAATAATTGTAAAGTAGCATTGTAAAAACACACATCATTTCATTAGAACAATGAGATAACAAGCGTACGTGATTGTCCAACATTGCTATGTACACATGGAATAATTATATCATTTACAAAGACAACATATGTTTTTACTGGATAAGAAAATCTTCAGGCTACAAAGTCCTTTAAGATCATTGCTTTGAAACCTCCTATTTAGATATGATGATCTTGAGACCTTCACATATTAACTAGTGGAGTCCTTAATCATGGAGTAACTTTGCCTATCTGCCTAGATCAGATATTTATATCGTTAAGGAAGTTTGTGTTTCACCTATGTTTTATGTCTTACACTTTTAATTTTCATATGTGCAGGTAGTTTGAGCTCTGAGAGTTAGTATTTTCTCTTCAGTCCAACAAGAGAACCAAAACACAAGAGTGAGCCCTAAACCTTATGTAGAAAATATGAAATGCTATTTAAAATGAAACAAACTATTCCCTTAAGAAATCAAGTCTCTAAGGAGTCTGTGTTATTTTCAGGATAAAAAAATGTTGATTCTTGATTTCATAGAACTACTAATCAACTGTGGTGTTCACATGAACAGCCAACACCTAAAACCACTTCATGTTAAATCAGCTTATGAAAATATTAACTACAAAGAAAAGTTTTAAAAAAATTACACTTCTGTAAAGGATGATAAACAAAAAGTACAGTTGCATTTAAGAAATATTTGAAGTTCTTTTTCAAAAAGATTGGCTGCAGAATGCTGAAATCTGTAGCATAAAAGAAGACTTCGGTATTACACATTTGATTTATTTTACTTCCTTTGCAATCCACATTGGATTATACCCTGTCACTGTGTTCTTTTTCACAATTTTTAAAGGATTTGCATAATAGGGAGAAAAAGGTTTTAATTACTGTCTCTCAGATGAAAGATGTCTACTCTGTTAAAACAGTTAATTTAAGGTCAAAATACATAATAGTCTGTTTTGATTCCATTTATATAAATAGCACTATTCCTATATTTCATAGAATTATACGTGACTAAAATTTCTTCCCTTTTTCATTAGAGTAAGGTAGCAGAGGTAAACAAAAAAGAGTGAGAGATAGAGAGAATTACATTGCAATTTGGGACCTTTAAATTTCAAACACACATATTATATGTCCCCTCAATAGAAAATCACAGTTACACTAACTCCTCAAAATTAGTAGTAACTGGTTTACTTGTAACTTTGATAACATAATCAGTTAGGGAGCAAACTTAAAATATATTCTGTAGATATATTTCTTAATGTGCATGCATGCTTAGTTGCTTCAGTCCAACTCACTGTGACCCCATGGACTGTAGCCTGCCAGGCTCCTCTGCCCATGGGGTTTTCCTGGCAGCAATACTGGAGTGGACTGCCGTGCCCTCCTCTAGGCGGTATCTTCCTGACCCAGGGATTGAACACACGTCTCCTGTGTCTACTGCATTGCAGGTGTTTTCTTTACTGCTGAACCACTGGGAAAGCCCATATTTCTTAATATTACTAGTTATAAATTGGAATGCAAATCAAAATAGAGGCAAGATTCCTATATTGATAAACAAAAATGTAAACAAGTACGTAGTTAAAAGCTGTGCTAATAAATGTTACAATGAGCATACCTTACTATCAAATTTGTACTTATAGAGTGCATTTTCAAAGGATTATATAAGGAATAAACTCACTAAAATATTTGACTAGCATTTCAGCTTAGTGATTTTTCAGGCATTAGAGAATTACAGCTGAAAATGTAGTATTTAGATCTTGTTCTGTAAGGTTTAGGAAATAGTCACAGCTTTATAGAAATCTAGTGCAGTTCTTCAAACACTGCCAGTTCATGATTTACCTGTCAATCAACTGGAGTCAGAGATAAAGAAAGTTTAAAAGCCCTGTTGAAAACTGCTGGCAGACATCAACACAGAACTAAAAAGAGCATTAGAGACAGTTCTGTTTACCAGCAATTAACTGGACCCAAAGCCCTGTCAGCAGTTCTGGAAGAGCAGTCCTGCTTTGTGTCTGTTCCTTAGCATTCAAATAGTGTGAAAAACTGAATACATCCCTCTACTGCAACGGATACATATGAGAAACTCCATATGTATCAGTTGAAACTCCATAAAGTAACAGTGATGTATCCAGGAATTATCACTAAATGGAACGTGTGAAAGAAAGAAGTAGTTTGTGAAGATTTTGTGCCAGTAAATTTTTTTCCAGGTTAAAACACAAAAATTTTAATAAAAATCCTCCAATCATCAACTAACCAGATATCCCTCTGTCAGAGTTTAACAGAACTGAATTCATTCTCTTATTAATACAAAGGACTCTGGCTCAAAGCTTTAACCTTAGATAGTCACATGACTGCATACCCGGTTTTTCTTTTTTAAAAGTAAATCACAATGGAAGGGAGTAGGGCAGGTTTTATTCATGTGGTCACGTGTTGGCAGAGCACTTGGCTGCCTTTGGGTAATGTGAATTAGTGGGCGTTCTTCCTCATGTTTTTTTAAGAGAACTAGAAAAATAAATAAATGAAATGAGTCTTCCAAATTAAGATATTATAACTATGTGCTCTACCTATGAGTTTTTAATGAAACCATAAGACTTTCTACTCAATTGGCACTTCAGAATACAAATTCTAATAATAATCTTGAAGAAAATAGTTGAAAATGAACTTACAAATCATTATAATACTGACAGGACAGTTATGCAGTTGTTAACTTTATAAAAATTGAGCTTTCTGTATGTCAAAGTACTTACATAAATAATCATTATGGAAAATGTCTCATGACTATAAAGAAGTTTATGTAGAGACCTCCCTGAGGTATGGCACAAAGGAAAGACCTAATACTCAGAATAGAACTAGTAAGATCTATTTATTCGTTTTTTTTAAACTTTTTATTTTATGTTGGAGAACAATTGATGAACAATGTTGCATTAATTTCAGATGTACAACAACATGATTCAGTTATACATATACATGTATCTATTCTTTTCAAATTCTTTTCCCAATTAGGTTGTTGCAGAATATTGAGCAGAGTTCCGAGGTTGTCCTACTGAGTGCAGTAATTCAGACAGAGAAAGAGAAATATCATATAGTATCACTTACATGAAGAACCTTAAAAAAAAGTTGATATGGTCTGTTAAATCATACAAATTATCTCTACAGGAATTTGACTGTTGTACCTAGAAGACATTTCCCTGGAGAAGGAAATGGCAATCCACTCCAGTACTATTGCCTGGAAAATCCCATGGACAGAGGAGCCTGGTAGGCTACAGTCCATAGGGTCACAAAGAGTCGGACATGACTGAGCGATTTCGCTTCACTTCACCTAGAAGACAAACAGTGCAACAACAAACTATAAGCTTGCTCAGGTCTCCACTGTCTTCCAACTTTATCCTATTACTTGTAATTGGGGTTTCTTAACTTGATGGTAGAATATGGGCTTTGCTATCTGATTAAGGGTAAGCTTTAGGCAAGGTACTCTCCCTGAGTGTTAGTGAGTGTGAATTTTTAGGTTCTCCTGTTCAGCCTCCTGCACTTAGGCTAGTCTTGTTTTGCCCTTCTTGTTCTCTTCAGGTTCAGTAAGTGTTTACCTTTCAGTAGCTTCTTTGGTGCATTCTTTCTCCATTTGTTCTGATGGACATGAATTAGTTAAGCATATTTGCACTTTGCTCATTTTTCCTATTTTACATTTTTACGTGTAGCAAAAGTTTAGTATCTTTAAAGAGAGAGAGATAGAGATCAAGATGAAAGCCCCGAGTGTTGCCTTTACCATCATAGATTAAATGTTTTATTCCATTGGAGAAAAAGGCTAAAAGGATCAGCCTGGACCTCCTGGACAGCTGATATTCCGATACCTAGATATGCTCTATAATGGACACTTCTTAGGGCTATTGTACAATATTTTACAAATGATGCTGCAATGAATAGCTTTGTACATTTACAAGATTAGATAGATAAATAGATAAATGATAGAAAAAATGTCCTACTATATACTTTAAATTAATTCTAGAGAAGAATACACTTTGTCATAGAAATTTGATTTTGGAAAGAAGTAAATATTGGTGTAATAAAAACTAAAATTAACCACAAAGAAAAAGCTATTGTTTTATATATAAATAAGTGTAACATCTAAAACACACTAACTCTACACCAAGGTTAACACACAAAAAACATGCATATAGGAACATATATATTCTTTGGCTACCTCTTTCATATTGAAAGTGTATTATGTAGAGAATAGCCAGGAACATTGCAAAGTAGATGAGTCATGGAGGAGCACTTGTTAAATTATTTGGTGGTGGTGGTTTAGTTGCTAAGTCGGGTCTGACACTTGAGACCTCATGGACTATAGCCTGCCAGGTTTCCTGTCCATGGGATTCTCCAGGAAAGATACTGGAGTGGGTTGCCATTTCCTTCTTGTAAGTTATTTAAAGATGTTATTAAACTTTAATAATGAAAACCTTCTGGTACTTAGTTTGAAAGTGAATTTTGTGAAAGAAAAAATAATTTTAGAAATAAAGAACCAGGAAATCATTTGAATGAGGCCTCTGATAATGTCAACTTTTAAAAATAAGCAGTAGATATTAGGCTATTCATTAAGTGGTTTTGCTTCAGTTGTGTAACCTTTCACACAAATGGTTGCTGGATACTTTGCAAAAACAATTTCAGAATGTATGAAATGTGTAGATGAGAAATAAAAATTGAGAACTAACTGCTTGATGATATTTTATGGGTATTTTTTAAGTTGTAGTTTTAATTTCTTTGATTATTAGTGAAAGCTCTGTTGCTGTTCAACCAAGTGATTTGCAACTCTTTGCAACCCCATGGACTACAGCACTCCAGGCTTCCCTATCCTTCACTATCTCCTGGAGTTTGCTCAAACTCATGTCCATTGAGTCAGTTATGCCATCCTCTGTTGCTCTCTTCAACTCCTGCCCTCAATCTTTCCCAGCATCAGGGTCTTTTCCAGGGAACTGACCCTTTACATAAGATTGCCAAAGTACTGGAGCTTCAGCTTCAGCATCAGTCCTTGACTATTCAGGGTTGACTTGCTTTAGGATTGACTGATTTGATCTCTTTTCAGCCAAGGTCTTCTCTAACACCACAGTTCAAAAGCATCAATACTTTGGCCCTCAGACTTCTTTCTGGTCTAACTCTCATATCAGGACATGTCTACTGGGAAAAACCATAGTTTTAACTACATGGACCTTTGTTGGCAAAGTGATGTCTTTGTTTTTTAATATGCCCTCTAGGTTTGTCATAGCTCCCCTTCCAAGGAGCAAGTGTCTTTTAATATAATGCCTGCAGTCACAGTCCACAATGATTTTGGAGTCCAAGAAAATAAAATCTGTCCCTGTTTCCTAGTTGCTATAAAATGACTTTTAAAACAGTAAACACAACAAATCTAGGTGTAGCACAAGAATATTGGGAAAGTTTGGTGTTGATTCTATTGGAGCTGCATTAAGAAAAATAAAGTTATCTAAATAAGTGGGAAAATTAAATTTAGTGAGATAATTAGTGTGTAAGCATTTTATTTACTATTAGGCTGTGTACAAATGTTAATTATTAATCTCACTAGAATAGTAAGTGCAATTAATAGGGTTGGGTAGAGAAGAATAGAAGGAGCTAATTTCATTCAGAAGGGTATTAGAACAGTCAAGGTAAATGCAAGCCAAGTATGAGGTAGAAGGTATCAATAGTACTGTAAAATAAGAGGGAATTTTATTATATTTGGATTAGATGCATAAAAACCATCAGAAGTAATATCAACTGATACATCTAGTATTACATTTCTAGCCCCATATTGCCTTCCCTTACATACTATACCCCAATACTGATTCACTTCCAATATGAATAAAATCTTGTGTGCTGTGTTTGCCTGGATTTTAGGTAACATGGATAAGAACAGTCCTATTGTTTAATAGTCCCTGGAGTTTTGCTGTTAAACCAGACTTATAGAAGTTCACATAATATTGATAACACTAGCAGTAGTCAATGCAACTCATATCTAAGTGCTTCATATGCCCTAACATTTTTCTTACAAAACTTTATAACCTAGTACATATTTTCCTGTATAGTATAGATATCAGGTATAAGGTACAGAACTATGGATGGAGGTTCGTGACATTGCAAAGGAAGCAATGATCAAGAAAATCCCCATGAAAAAGAAATGCAAAATGGTTGTCTGAGGAGGCCTTACAAATAGCTATGAAAAGAAGAGAAGTGAAAGGCAAAGGAGAAATGGAAAGATATACCCATTTGAATGCAGAGTTCCAAAGAATAACAAGGAGAGATAAGAAAGCCTTCTTCAGTGATCAATGGGAAAACGTAGAGGAAAAAAATAGAATGGAAAAGACTAGAGATCTCTTCAAGAAAATTAGAGATACCAAGGGAACTTTCAGCAAAGATGGGCACAATGAAGGACAGAAATGGTATGGACCTAACAGAAGCGGAAGATATTAAGAAAAGATGGCAAGAATACACAGAAGAACTGTACAAAAAAAACTTCACCACCCAGATAATCATGCCGGTATGATCACTCACTTAGAGCCAGACATCCTGGAATGTGAAGTCAAGTGGACCTTAGGAAGCATACTACAAGCAAAGCTAGCAGAGGTGATGAAATTCCAGTTGAGCTATTTCAAATCCTAAAATATGATGCTGTGAAAATGCTGCACTCAATATGTCAGCAAATTTGGAAACCACAGCAGTGGCCACAGGACTGGAAAAGGTCAGTCTTCATTCCAATCCCAAAGAAAGGCAATGCCAAAAAATGCTCAAACTGCTGCACAATTGCATTCACCTCACATGCTAACAAAATAATGCTCAAAATTCTGCAAGCCAGACTTCAACAGTACATGAACCGTGAAATTCCAGATGTTCAGGCTGGATTTAGAAAAGGCAAAGGAACTAGAAATCAAATTGCCAACATCTACTAGATCATCGAAAAAGCAAGGGAGTTCCAGGAAAACATCTATTTCTGCTTTATTGACGATGCCAAATCCTTTGACTGTGTGGATCACAATAAACTGTGGAAAATTCTGAAAGAGATGGGAATACCAGACCATCTGACCTGCCTCCTGAGAAATCTGTTTGCAGGTCAAGAAGCAACAGTGGAACTGGACATGGAACAGACTGGTTCCAAATAGGAAAAGGAGTACGTCAAGGCTGTTTATTGTCACTCTGCTTATTTAACTTATATGCAGAATATATCATGAGAAATACTGGACTGGATGAAGCACAAGCTGGAATCAAGATTGCCAGGAGAAATATCAATAATCTCAGATATACCTATGACACCACCCTAATGGCAAAAAGTGAAGAAGAACTAAAGAAGCTTTTGATGAAAGTGAAAGAGGAGAGTGATAAAGTTGGATTAAAGCTCAACATTTATAAAACTAATATCATGGCATCTAGTCCTATCACTTCATGTCAAATAGATGGGGAAAGAGTGGAAACAGTGACAGACTATTTTTTGCGGCTCCCAAATCACTGCAGATAGTGACTGAAGCCATGAAATTAAAAGATGTTTGTTCCTTGGAAGAAAAGTTATGACCAATCTAGACAGCTTATTAAAAAGCAGAGACACTACTTTTCCAACAAAGGTACATCTAATTAAGGCTAGTCATGTATGGATGTGAGAAACTGAGCACTGAAGAATTGGTGCTTTTGAACTGTAGTGTTGGAGAAGACTCTTGAGAGTCCCTTGGACTGCAAGGAGCTCCAACCAGTCCATCCTAAAGGAAATCAGTCCTTTCATTGGAAGGACTAATGCTGAAGCTGAAGCTCCAATAATTTGGCCATCTGATAGGAAGAGCTGACTCATTGGAAATGACCCTGATGCTGGGAAAGATTGAAGGCAGGAGGAGAAGGGGATGACAGAGGATGAGATGGCTGGATGGCATCACTGACTCAACGGATATGACTTTTTTTAAACTCTGGGATGTCCGGTGATGGACAGGGAGGCCTGCCATGCTGCAGTCCATGGGGTTGCAAAGAGTCAGAGACAACTGAGCAACTGAACTGACCTGACAAGGTACAGAAGATTCATGTGTAAATTACTCAAGATATTATAAGTTTTACAAGACAAGTTCAGGCTGGCTGTCTCAGCTGACTGAGCTATTTTTCCTAAAGAGATTAATGTTTGTTGTATTTGGCATGACTTTTTCTGACATCTCTCAAAGTGATTGAACTCACACACAGGTGTTCTCCAAATTCCTTTTTACTTTAGCCTAGTGAATTTCCTGTTCCTTTCTTCTCTCACTCCTTCCTCCCTCATAATCCACCTTTGCACAATATCCTTAAGTACTGAATGCTGACATTTGGCAGTGTTCTTGACTATCTCAGTAATAAATTATCTCTAATATTTTATTTTCTTGTCTCAAACACTCAGATGTTTAAAGAAAGAAAATATAACCAAAGCAGTCTTTAATAGCATCGACATGATTAACTCCAAGTCTAACATGATGCAAAATTGACTATTAATGCTAAAATTTTTAATGAGAAATCTATTATGAGGTTTATAAAAATCACCTCATCCCAGTCTTACCAATGTCTATTATTATAGCAACTATCATCTCATTTCTTCATTAAGTAGTATGACTAAGAGCTAGGATAAACTTCAATAGTACATGAACCAACAGCTTCCAGATGTACAAGCTGGATTTAGAAACGGCAGAGGAACCAGAGATCAAATTACCAACATCTGCTAGATCATAGAAAAAGTAAGAGAATTACAGAAAAACATCTACTTTTTCTTCATTGACTAACCTAATGCCTTTGACTGTTGACTGTATGGATCACAGCAAACCTCAGAAAATTCTTAAATGGATGGGAATACCTGACCACCATCCCTGCCTCCTGAGAAATTTGTATGCTGGACAAGAAGCAACAGTTAGTACTGGACATGGATCAATAGACTGGTTCCAAATTGGGAAAGGAGTACATCAAAGTTGTATATTGTCACAAAATTGTCACTTATATGCAGGGTACATTATGCAAAATGCCAGTCTGAATGAAGCTCAAGCTGGAATCAAGATTGCTGGGAGAAAAACCAACAACCTCAGATATGCAGATAATACCACCCTAATGGCAGACAGCAAGGAGGAAATAAAGAGCCTCTTGATAAAGGTGAAAGAGGAGAGTGAACAACTGACTTAAAACTCAGTACTCAAAAAATGAAGATCATGGCATCGGATCCTGTCACTTCATGGCAAATAAGTGGGGGAAACAATGGAAACAGTGACATATTTTTATTTTCTTGCACTCCAAAATCACTGCAGTTGGTGACTGCAGCCATGAAATTAAAAGATGCTTGCTCCTTGGAAGAAAAGCTGTGATACACCTAGCCAGTGTATTAAACAGCAAAGACATCACTTTGCTGACAAAGGTCAAAATAGTTAAAGCTATGATTTTTCTAGTTGTAAATGTGATAGTTGGACCATAAAGAAGGTTGAGTGCTTAAGAATTGATGCCTTTGAAATGTGGTGCTAGAGAAGACTCTTGAGAGTCCCTTGGACAAACCAAGTCAAGATCCAATCAATCAATCCTAAAGGAAATCAACCCTGAATATTCATTGGGAGAACTGATGCTGAAGATAAAGCTTCAATGCTTTGGCTACCTGATGTGAAGAGCCGATACACTGGAAAAGATCCTGATGCTAGAAAAGGTTGAGGGCAGGAGGAGAAGTGGGAGACAGAGGATGAGATGGTTGGTTGGCATCACCGATTCAATGGACATGAGCTTGAGCAAACTCTGTGGGATGGTGAAGGACAGGGAAGACTGGCTTGCTGCAGTCCGTGGAGTTGCAAATATTTGGGCACAACTTAGCAACTGAACAACAAAAAGAGCAAAAGTCAACATATAGCCTGTTGGCTCCACTGACTTGAAATCATATAATTGTGATATTAAGTCACCCACAATAAGTGCATTCTGCTCCAACGAAAGATGGGAAGATGATTGTATCAGCATACAGTAATAATAGCTTAGAAAAATAGCAATAAGTATGTGAACGTACATTTAAATCATAAGACATTTTAGCAGTTTTTATATTTATGTCTAGATTAATGCTAATAGTACTCAACTGGAAATGGATTGGCAAAGATGTAGGAAGAAAAACTAGAAGGAAAATTCATAGATGAGGTATGTAATACAATTTTTTAATAACTGATAAAGATTTGTCTAAGGGCCTATATCATTAATGTATAGTATATATTCTCTTGAATCACTTCACATGATTTTAATTTTCTACTTTAAAATTAATAATTTAATATGATATATTATTTTAAATTGCTTATACTTTTAAACTTATCATTAAATATGGATATTTTATGAACTGTAAACCACTTGAAGAGAGCTCTCAAATCTTCTCTATGAATTTTAATATACAAAGTACAGAAATGTGTTTTCACAATGTACGTCAAGGAAGCTGTAAATTAAAACAGACAATTAACAAAATTGGAAAAAAAAATTAGTTAGGAAACAAAACAAAAGTCTGTATTATAAGTATTTTATATTTATATACAATTTTAATGAATATATAGTTAAAATTCTAAAGTTTAAACATTTTGAAGAGATGAGGTTGCTAACATTTAAGTTGATGCATGTGAAGAGTATACCAGTGTAACATTTTAAGAAAGATTTTATAATTTTTCACTGATATTTTTGTAATAATAATAATGATGATACTGATGAGTTTAACAAAACGAATGCCCAAGATTTAAGCAAGTATACATTTATTTTATGTAAGTGTTAATGCTCTTTTTCAGGGGAAAAAGTCTCTATTTTACATCCTGAATTTCCTCCTTCTGATTAGTTTACTATCAGGTTGAGAAGAGAAACCTACATTCTCATTGACATTGAAAAATATTGTTAATTAGCTCTTTTTTTTTAATTGCAAAATTAACATCTTGGCAAAAATAGCTCATTTCCAAGTAAAGTAAATGACAAAAATATTACCAATAAAGAAGTTCAAAGGAATTATTGATGCATAATATTTTATTTTTATTTGTACATGCCTGTGTATTTAAAGGGCTTCCCTGGTGGCTCAGAGGTTAAAGCATCTGCCTCCAATGCGGGAGACCCGGGTTCGATCCCTGGGTCGGGAAGATCCCCTGGAGAAGGAGATGGTAACCCACTCCAGTATTCTTACCTGGAGAATCCCATGGACAGAGAAGCCTGGTAGGCAAAAGCAACTTCTTAAGGAAACTGTGGTTCAAAGAAATCTATCAACAAGGAGAGTTTGTGGACAAGAACTGTGTGTCCTTAGTTTTAGGGGAAAAATTCCAGCATATTTTGATTGTCTTTTCTCTGTCAGTAGATTATTTTCAGAAGGCTTTCTCTTATAATTTTTTTTTTAAATTCACAACTGGTAACAAGCATGAGGAGATGCGACTTTAAAAAATACAGTGTAAAATGTGCTTAAAGTGTGTAAGTGTTCATTGTCCTATCCATCTAGCTAAGCTTATGCCTTGCATTCATCATGTCCAGGCTCTCTCCTTACCATTCCTGTAAATTCATAAAGGAACCTTTACAGACATCAGCGAGCCTACCCTCCTTCCAGGGGCCTCCCTTCTCTTCTGACAGGCAGTTGGTTTTCCTGTCTCTGGGTCCCCATTCTAGCTTGGCTTGCTTGCGTAGCTATAGATCGCCATACCAGTTCAAGTGCAAATCACCATCATTTCTAGACTGTGTTACCACAACGGTTTTCCAATTGTCTTATCTTCAAACATTCTCTTCACACTGACTAAGTGCTAAACACTTTTCTAAGTTTCAAATATTAACTCATTTTGACCTCCAAATGAGTCTGTAAATTAGGTATTCTATGCTATTTTAAAAAATGAGCAAATGGAAGCAGTCAGCAGTTACCTGCCATAAATTCATGAATCCTAGTGGCAGAACTGAGATTGGAATCCAGGCAGAATCATTATGAGTTGAGTTTAACCATAAAATTATCTCTGATGTGGACTCTTCAATGCTGCTGAACCTCGTTTTGGATAGCATCCAAAAGCCTTACTATGACTTACAAGGATGCTTCTCCACTAAAACATCTTGACATAATACTGCACTGCAGATATACAGTAGTATTTTTATTTTCATGATGGTTCCTGATCTTGGTTTATTTTGATTTTTATATAGTTGCTTTTATTTTACTTTATATCTTAGCTTAAGTGGCTTATTTGAAGAGGTCACACACCTTAGATATATGATATAAACTCTAAGTTATTAAAACATCTGATATATCTCTGATCGTAGCTCTCACCAAGTTCTTCCGTAAGTTCATGCTTATCTCTTCATAAGACAATATGATTTGTGAATATGTCATATTTCATTCCTATAATTTAGTAAAAACCTTGATATATAGTATATAATCAATATACATTAGCCAAATAGACCAATGAAAAAAAAACAACAGCTGGGATAAATGAAAGAATTTATCAGAATTATTTACTATCATGTTATATATAAAATACTATTATAGATAGCATATAATATATTACATATAAAGTATTATATATTTTATAGGAATATAATTATAATATATATTTGCATTATATTTTGCAGATATATAACAGTGACTTTTATAAATATAACTCTTGTCTATAGTTTATAGTTATAAAGTAAGTCAAACTCGGGTGATATGGTTAAGGAGAAAACCTAGTTTTAAATGATACTGATGCACTTTTCAGTATTTTGTCTTAGTATCTTATAAGCTTTATATATATAAAGAACTGTGTCATGTTAGAGTAAAAGAAAAAATCATAGTATTTTTTGGTAAAATTTGCCTGGGAAGCCATAATTCAGTGAAAATACAAAATAGGGAGCTTCATGAATTTTATCTATTAAGGGTGGTAGAAGATAAATGCAATTAAACTTCTGATAACTGAAAGGAATACCTGCAGGGAACAAAAAAACTTCACAGAGAGAGAAATTTGGCTGGAACTGAGTAATTGTAATACTGTATATAGGTCATGAAGAAGGAATAAGACAAAAAAACAGAAAAAGTACCTTATCAATGCTTGTAAATATTATGCAGATGATGAAATATTTTAGAAAAGATACAAACACAGGTATGCATGACATAGATTAGACAGGAAAAGGAAGTGCTGTCTGTGCAGTGATGGAGTCATGTACTAGTCTTTCAAAAACTTCCTAGTTTTCTCACTTCAAAGAACACTGGGACATCCCTCAATAAATAGGACCAATCACATTATTGCATCATATTTGTCATTATTTATTAGAAACAGCCAAAAGTCGCTTAAGACAGCTGAACAATGCCTTTTCCTTAGCAAGGAATTATGGCTGCTTTTGCTCTATCATGGACAAACACAAAAGGGCTTATTGAAATAATTCTTTCAAATAAGTATGATATTATAACATTAAGAAAGGATAACAATATTATATGTCCATAAATAAGTAAATTTCATAAGACATCATTAAACTAGAGATAATTTTCATGTACAGGAGAATTAACTAATTAAATCGTTTGCCGTTCCTAGCTTCAGTTCAGTTCAGTTAGGAAGATACAAATAGCTCTGCCCTGGAATCTCAGCTTTGACAATTGCATCGTTTGTCTTCTAGTAAACGCTCAAGTTTTTCTTTCATGGGCTCATAGAATGGGATAGCGATGAATTATCTGGAAACTTTTGGTGAGAATGATTCATTTTGTATCCTTTGCAAGATTGTCCAGCTAGTTATTTTTATGTTTTCTCTTTTTCTGAATCTTCTTTCCAACAATGTTTAAATTAAAAGCTACATAGGGAAGGAGATGAGACAATTACTTAAGTGAAACTATTCTCTTTCCTTTTACTGAATAATAAAATATTCTTAGGAAGCTTTCCTTAATAAGTAAGCTCAAAGTGATGAATAATTATAGAATTAAAACTAAAATATTTTGATCATTTTGTCAATTACCATAAGCTTTTCCAGGTAAATGTTTGCCTTTCTTGGAAAAAAGTACATTTTATTTTTTTATCATCACTCTCGGTAATATCTGGTAGAAAGGATTATTTAAAGTCAGATCATTAGTTTTTATATGTGTCTCAAATCATATGACTTAAATTAAAACCAGTAGATGAAATAAAATGCAAAACACTTTATATTTTTTTGTTTAGTAACTAGTCATGATCCTACTTACTATTCAAAACACATATACCCAAACAAAAATAAATTATTTTAGTAAGCTTGCTGGCCTTACATTCCTATCAGGAAGACTCCCACAGCTGGATTCTTAGTGCAAGATACAAACCGAACACTCTTAGTGGTTTTTAATTCAAGATGGAGACGTAAACTAATGCTTCAAATCATTTGATGGCCACATTAAATTTTCTGTAAAAGAATACAAAGGGAAGCAACTCATAGAAGCAGGAAGCAGTGGAATTGAGCAATAATGGGCAAGAGGTTTCAGTGCATTTCTAGGAAAGAATAGGCAGATGATAGAAAGTTAACAAAAGACACAATGGAGGAAGCTTCAGGCTGCAGTCCGGATGGAAATAGCTCTGTAACATAGCAGAAAACCAAGAAACAAATTATGAAGTTCTGTGGGAGGCAGAAAATGTGTCATATCCGATCTACTTACTGAATCAGAAAGGAGTTTATTAAATATGCCCATTGAGATTATCCATTGTCCTGTTATATCAAATGTTTCATCATTATGGTTTAAGGTTATCAATTTAAGGTACATGGAGTTTTTTGTTAACTTTGTCAGATTGCTTAATACAATTATGTGTAATTTTATTTTATATATTAATATTATAGAACTTGCTTTTGTTGATGTTATATTTGCCTAAAATATCTTCTTCATTGATTTTTATTAAAATCTTCTTGGCCATTTTTTTTCCTTCTGTTTCTATATTTCAGGGTGGGAAAGTTTATTCATTCAAACATTTGATTCTTCTATTGTTAGAATTCTTACTTAGCATTACTAAGTTTCACTACTGAAATATCTGCAATTATTGCTTATAATAAGTCATTTAGTCATATCTGACTCTCTGTGACCCCCATAGACTGTAGCCCACCAGGCTCCTCTGTCTGTGGGATTTAACACTAATTATATGCTTTTGTGCTTACTTGGCTTCTCATATTTCTTATAACCATGTCTTCTCCTTTTTTATATGTATATGTTTTCCTTTCAGAAAGACTATGTGATGTTTTGAATCATTACCTGACAAGAGATCTTGCTTACTTCTTAATCAAAAGTTTGGCCAAGAATGGGATGCTAAGTTAAAATATTTATTCTTAAATTTGAGGTAAGTCTTAACACTATTTTCAGTACTCTATATTTCTGAAAAACGGTCTGAAAAGAGCCATAACATAATTATTTTGTAAATACATTCATGCTCTTCAAGTTGTAAGGCACTTACTCCTTCCTGTTTATCTTTACAGTCACTGTTTCTTTTGTACACATTAATGTGTTTTCTTACATTTATGATACTACCTTTGAAAGACACTCTGATCTCTTTCCATGATTTTTTCCCCCATAAGTTTTGGCATATTTTCTTCAATTATGTTTTTGTATTTCTGCATGTGTATTTTATCTTGTATCTTCCTTTAGATAAAATCTTTTTTTTAAAATGAATATGAATATTGGAAACACCAGATCAATCGTTGATCTTAAATTTTCTTTTATATTTTTTAACTTTGTTGTGTAGGAGTATTTTATGGGAGAGCTCATCAACTTTTTCATATGACAAATATGGTAACTATTTGTTCCTGTTATATTTATCAACAGCTAGCCTAAATACATGGTAATTACTTAAAGAACTTAATGTTTCAAAGACAGGTCTCCTTTCTCTCTCTCTTCCTCTAGCTCTGTCTCTGACTCCTGTTTCTTTTTTCAATTAAACAAAATCTCTTACTTTTCTGAAGAATAATAACTCAAACCTGATTATTTTCTTCAGAAAATGTACTCTCTTTCTGAATTTTTGGCTTGATAATGCCTATTTTCTTCTTAATTAACTGTTCCAGTACTGTTGGTGATCATTAAAAGCTTTCTAATTCTTGTTACATGGATACATACACACATACAACTGTAATTGAGTAGATAGAGGCTTTTAATAAGTGAAATGACAGTTATGGATTCCTCATGCTAATTATGGAAGCCCTGGCTATCATAGTGAGTAAGGATTTGAATTCAGGCTGTTTAAAAATCTTCTGTTTAAAAAATATTTCATATCAATTTTTAAAAATCTATGTCTATATCATAAGACATCCATAGTTTTTAAAAGTCCACAAATTAAATTACACAAGCTGAATTTACCACAAGCTGAATATCATGTATCTACTATGCATGTTAAGAGAACAAATATCATATATTGACACATATATGAAATCTAGAAAAATAATATTTATGAACCTACTTGCAGGGCAGGTATAGAGATGCAGACAGAGAACAGACTTGGGATACAATGGAGGAAGAAGAGGGTGGGAAGAATTGAGAGAGTAGCATTGACATGTATATACTACCATGTGTAAAATAAATAGCTAGTGGGAAGCAGCTGTATAGCACAGGGAGTTCAACTCAGTGCTCTGTGATGACCTACAAGGTTGGGAGGGAGGGAGGTGTGTGGGAGGTTCAAGGTGGAGGGGATGTATATATGCTTGCAACTGATTCATTTTGTTGTACAGCAGGAAACAGCACAACATTGTAAAGCAATTATCCTCCAATTAAAACATAAAAATTAAAAAGCTGCTTTAAAAAAAGAAAAAGAAGGAGGAGTTTTAAAGAGAATGTGTTACAGAACTGAGAGCCAAACTCTATGAGTAAGTCTGGGAGAAGGGGCCTTCAGTATCCAGGCATGCAGATGTTTCTCACACCCTCTCAAAAAAGTATCACTAAACATGTAAACAACATCATTTAGGTTTGTTCTTTTAAATTAATATAACCCTTATCATGTAATGTGCATTAATATGTATATGCATTATTCAACTCAATATTATATTTCTGAGATTCATCCATGTCATTCCATATAGCATCAGTTAGTTTTTTTTCATCGCTGCATAAAAATCCACTTTATGAATATTCGATAATGGAATTCTGCATTAATTCTATGGTTCATGGGCATTATTTTCAGCTTGGGCCACCAACAAATTATTCTGAGATAAACATGACTGTACCTGTCTCCAGAGAAAGCTTTATATTCATTCATGAAGCTGGAAATATCCTGCAAATATTGACATTTATCCTCTCATAAATAGGGCTAGCTAGCAATGAAAGTTTCTGATAGTTTATATTCATTATAAAAAGAGAAAAATTTCTATATATTATCTGGGCAAAAAGTCACAATATGTGGGAGCAGGAGGCAATTTTTCCAAAAGTTACAAATTAATTATCCTCCTGGCTACTTCAATACTTTCCTTACTTTCTGTTTCTTACAAAACACAGAAACTGAACCGAGCTTTTATGTTGGAAGAACTTATTGCGATGTGAATGCTATACTGATTGTGGTTTTATCAGTTGCTAATTTAATGACATTTCTTTTATATCAAGACATTTCTAAAATGTCCTTCTTCAATAGCATCCTTCCAAGAGTTTCAAGATTTATTTTGGCTTCAATAGTCATTTATTAGGTACTGCTGCTACTGCTAAGTCACTTCAGTCGTGTCCAACTCTGTGCGACTCCACAGACAGAAGCCCACCAGGCTCCCCCATCCCTGGGATTATCCAGGCAAGAACACTGGAGTGGGTTGCCATTTCCTTCTCCAGTGCATGAAAGGGAAAAGTGAAAGTGAAGTCGCTCAGTCATGTCTGACTCTTAGCAACCCCATGGATTGCAACCTACCTGGCTCCTCCATCCATGGGATTTTCCAGGCAAGAGTACTGGAGTGGGGTGCCATTGCCTTCTCCATTATTAGGCACTAGAAGAGGCAAATTAATTACAGTCCTTTTGAAACAGAATTAAGGGATTTAATGAGTGAGTAGCAAAGAGTCGGACACGACTGAGCGACTGAACTGAACTGAACTGAATTGAATGAGTGAGTGAAAAGACAAGGGTAGGAAAGCAGTAATAGCAGTAGAAATTTTTTGAACTGCTAAATAATTTATATCATCATATCTAAAGAGCACACCGAGTTGAAGTAAAAATTTATGTCATATGCCCACCTAGAAATATCCAAAATGAAATATGGTTGAATGGCTCAGCATCTGTTCCACCCTCCTACAGTGTCCACCTGCACTGAAGAGGCAAGTCAGCTAAAATTCAGTTTTTCCAGACAATATTACAACTAGGGTTTGTATATGATTTAAAAAGGAGACTTTGCTCTTTGCTTCCAATGTTTCTCTTTAGCATAATTGAGGAAGCCCTGAGTTTTTCTGGGTGTCAAAAGTAAGGCGCAAACATCCTCCCTGGTTCAAATTAGTGGCTCAGCCACTTGTGATAGTGTCAGGTTTCTGATGTCTGTATCATATATAGATTCCTTATTTCTCATCTTTGTAATTATACAGGGACAATGTCATCTTTGACAAGCCCAGATTGGCAATGTTACTCTGCAAGTCATTCCTGGAGTTCCTTAAAGTCATTACAGAATATTTATTCAATTGTTCTAAACACTGTAAAAATTGATGTTCTGCATTATAGCATGTTTTGATTTAAAACACTACCACTGCTTCTGTTTTCTCCAACCTAATTCTGACTTTAAAAGTATTTGATATAAGAAATGAATTCAGATAATTAAACCTCAAGAGTACAAATCCATGATTAGCTGTCTCATGTGATAGGGTTTGTAGACAGTGATGATTTGTTTCAAAAAGAAACTAATATTATTATAAAAATTGGAAAGAATAAATATAAAGATTTAGGAATACAAAAATGTTGAAGTGGATTTACCTGTTGTATTTATTCATTTGACCATGTTTGCTGTGGCCTGTAAAGAGAAAAGAATCAGTTACAAAATTTCTTCTAATGGCCTAAAGTGCCTATCAACAACAAAGGAATGAGATTGAAGAATACTGGATACAAGAGGGAATTAATTATACCAATCTATGTAGTAAAACCTAACTAAGTAAAATTGCACTAATAAAGCTTAGATCTATGTATGATTAGAAGACCAATATTCATTCACATCTTCCTTAAAACAACTTCTTTTGCTATTTATCTTAAAAGTAAAGAGTCAAATACAAACTTAAAGCCTTTGGGTTGTTCAATTATTGCAATGAATTTACAGTCATTTCAAATATCCCATGTAAAAGTTAAGATGTTTTTAAGTACTTGAATCCAAAATTATGGTCTTTTTGTCTGGATAGTAGTCCCTCTTCCACTATATAATTAAAATTACTCTTTCTTTTTAGAAATAATTTAAGCGTCTCAAAAATGGATGCCTATTTCCTCTTATGTCACCTCTACTATCATCAGACATATAAAAACAAACAAAATGACTCATTAATACAATGTTTAACTAAAGAAAGTAATTCTTATAGACTCAAAGATTTACTATTTTGATGAATTTTACCAAGTATTCAAAGAAATATAATGCCAAATGGGTTTCAATGCTATAGTAGAGCTGAGGAAACAATTTTTCATCAGGACAAGTTTGTGAACATGATATATTTATCAAATATATTGCATATATTATCATCTACTAGCTAGAGACAACTCTATTTTCTTGCTCAGTTGGGAGAGTACAACCTAGATTTAACAGTGGCCAGCAGTAAAATAACTTGAAATGCCAGGGATCAAAGTCTAATGTTGAGGAAGAAACTCAAAACCTTATGGGAATAAAGAAGTTGGTTTGATTTAACCTTTCGACCCATGAACTCAATCTCTACTAAGCCCCACAAAAGAGTGTAGATGAAAAATTATTTATAAAGCTCTGTCAGCTAGGTGTGAAACTGGAGATTATTCCACTGAAATAGTCTTCCCAATTTCTTCATGGAAGATGTGAGTTTACAGTTTCATTTAAGGACCAGGACTTTAGCAGTTCTCATAAAGGTAGCAGGTCTTTTGGGTCAGACTGGTTTGACCCAAGCAATAAGAGGTGGTTGTTAATGGATCTTTGTGCTCATAGGAAATTAAATATATGGGAAAATCTTAAGATCTATTATCAACACTGTAATTGGAGAAAAAACCTGTGACAATAATGACAGCAACAACAAAAAACTAGACCTGACAATAGCTTCCTAATCTGATTGGGAAAGAGATGCATTCATGATTTTTCATTAAGTCCTCAGAATTATTCAGTTCACAGGCCTAGATACTCTCAAATAAAGAAAGACATTGATAGTAATAAGAAAAGGCTCTGCAGCACTCCACACACATTTACTGTAAATCTTCTTCGTAGCATGCTTCAAGGTGACCAGAAGTTGTTTGCAAGGTAACTGGGCTCAAGGGGAAAATAAAATTTTCAGATCTTTTGAGAATTACTGAACACTTGCTCTCGGTTAATATTATTCTTGGGAAACTCAGAACACCTATTTAGTCCTTCAGTTAGAGTAGAAAGTTAAAGGTATTGATAATAAATGGAATTTTAGCTTGGGATCATCTCATAGTGATCCCAGTGAGTCCATGAACAACCTGTAGTCATTTTCTCCATCAAGTTTAAGCAAGATTCAGGAGTTGGTGATGGACAGGGAAGCCTGGCATGCTGTAGTCCATGGGGTCGCAAAGAGCCGGATATGACTGAGTGACTGAGCTGAACATTCTTCTCTCCGTAAATCTTTGTATTTCTTTTGAATTACATGTAGAAAATTTTGGTATTTCAACTTCATTGAATGTTGGTCACTTGACTGTCTGGAATAATACTCAGAATTGTGTGTTGTCTTCTATAATAAGGGTTATTTATGCTAGGCAATGACAATTTGAGCAGTAAGAAGTAATCTTCCCATATAGTTAATTCCAAGCAATACCGCAGTCCATAGGGAATTGAAACAGTTAATAAAACGTCTTAAAACATGAAACTGTGAAGGTTCCTATCACATCTTCATTTAATTCTGCTGTTTTGACTCTACAAAGATTAACACTTTTTGGAGAATTGTTTTGGTTCATTGACATCTTACTTATGTGAAGATTCCAAGTGTCTTACAAAGTTACAGCTAAACCATTAGTTCAGAGGAAACAACTCTGAAATATTAAAAATACAGGTATTAGAAAAGAAATAAAACTATATTCACAAATTGCATCATATGTGTAGAAAGATCTCAGAATTGTACCAAAAAAGTTAGCAGAACTAAGCAATTTAGAGAGTTTTAAGATTATAAGTTATTTTTAAAAAGATCCTTTGCATTTATACATGTTAACAAGAAAACTTGAAGAACGGGACTTACAGAGAAGCCAGCAAGCTGGAGGAATAGGAAGCTCCAGACTGTCCATGACCCAAAGTTGACACTAATTCAACAACAATACAAAGACCAACTCTCTCTGTGAGAAATATTTTGGCCTCTTGATGTGAACAGCTGACTAATTGGAAAAGATCCTGTTGCTGGAAAAGACTGAGTGCAAGAAGATAAGGGGATGATAGAGGATGAGATGGTTGGATAGTATCATCAACTTAATGGACATGAGTTTGAGCCAACTCAGGGAGATAGTGAAGGACAGAGAAGCCTGGTGCACTGCAGTTCATGGGGTCACTAAGAGTTGGACACAACATAGGGACTGAACAATGAAGACTAAATAATATTCTCTAAATGAATTGAAGGGCAAGCATTAAAAAGGGTAGTAAATCAGAACGGTATTATCCCATTGTGCATATGTAAGTGTGTGCATGGGTATGCAAAATCGATATTTCATGTTAATATGGAAAATTTGGATGATATTAAAAAGCATTAACGGTAGCTTTATCTTACTTATTGTATCAGTTTTGTTTTATTTTCTGTTTGAATTTTCTATAATGGACTTCATATAAGAGGAAAGAAAAGCAAAACAGAAACTATATTAAAACTAAAATATCCACAAACATCTGTACAAGAAGTGTGCATTAAGGAAAGCTATAGAAGTGGAATCCTGATTCTTGAAACGAATACTAGTAGTAATACCCATTGCACTCAAAACTGAAGAATTTCTCACTTTTGTCCAATTTCTCACCCTGCCTTTATTTTTTTAGGTACTCTTCTGAAACATATGTCTTTAATTTTGTTGGATTAACTGAGCTAAAATAAGTGCTTCTGTACCTATCCCATTTAAATCCTGTAGTCCTAGTAGTATTCTTCTTTTCCCCTAGCTCATTGGTAAATAATCCACCTGCAATGCAGTAAACATAGGGGACACAAGTCCAGGTCAGATCCTCTGGGTTTGGAGTATGGTTCCCTGGAGGAGGAAATGGCAACCCACTCCAATATTCTTACCTAGAGTATCCCATGAAGAGAGGAGTCTGGTGGCATACAGTCTATAGGGTTACAAAGAGTGCCAGCACTGAGTGACTGGGCACACACGGTAGTGAGTAAGACAAAAAGACAATCCTCAGAATGTGAGAAAACATTTTCAAACAGAGCAGCTGACAAAGGATCAATCTCAAAAATATACAAAACATTCTTACAACTCAATATCAAAAATTAAAAAAAAAAATTAAAAATGAGAAGAACATCAAAATAAACATTTCTCCAAAGAAGATATACAATTGGCCAACTAACACATGAAAAGTTGATCAGTGAGCGGACATAAAGAAAAGGGAAGCCTCTGGCACTGTTGATGGAAATGTAAATTGTACAGCCACTATGAAATAGATGGGGAAACAGTGGAAACAATGTCAGAATTTATTTTTTCTAGTCAAGGCTATGGTTTTTCCAGTGGTCATGTATGGATGTGAGAGTTGGACTGTGAAGAAAGCTGATCACCAAAGAATTGATGCTTTTGAACTGTGGTGCTAGAGAAGACTCTTGAGAGTCCCTTGGCCTGCAAGGAGATCCAACCAGTCCATTCTAAAAGAGATCAATCCTGGGTGTTCATTGGAAGGACTGATGCTAAAGTTGAAACTCCAATACTTTGGCCACCTCATGCGATGAGTTGACTCACTGGAAATGACACTGATGCTGGGAGTCACTGGGGGCGGGAGGAGAAGGGGATGATAGAGAATGCGATGGCTGGATGGCATCACCGACTCTGTGGACATGAGTTTGAGTGAACTCCGGGAGTTGGTGATGGACAGGGAGGCCTGGCGTGCTGTGAATCATGGGGTCGCAAAGAGTTGGACAGGACTGAGCGACTGAAACGAACTGAACTGAACTGATGGAGAGCAGTATAAAAGGTCCTTAAAAAACTAAAAGTAGAGCTACAAATATTCTTATCAAGTCTTTTCAAATCACAGAAGTAGTATTTAAATCCAGAGTGAATATACCTAGACATGCTACTTACAGAAAATACTGAACACAGTAATGCTTAAGCTTAATACTCACTAATATTGTTAGTTTTATTTTCTATGAAATTATATATTTTGTTAACTTATAAAAATATTATGTTTAAGAGAACTAAATTTGTGAAAATAAAAATTGACTTTTCTGCAAGTCATTAAGATTTAATTGATTTATTTTTCTATTGTCAAGCATATCTAAATTACTGTTAATAACATTAGATGAGAGAAACCCCAAGAAAGTAAAGAAGCTCAGCTACTTTTTCTTCTTCAAGATTACAGTGCCAGTTTTTCCATAGAAATCTTTATTGATTGAGGTTTATTCCCATTGAAATGGTAATGCTTTGAAGTAATTGTATTTTTAAAATTTAGTTATTTTTAAATAATTGCATTAACTTCTATTAACCAGTAAACATCTCTGCTCAGCACAGACAAAATATGTAAACATATTAAATGTATTTTACATAAAATCTTTTATTTTGGCAATATTGGCAAGATATAGTAATATTCCTTGTGGAATCTCAAGCTATCAATTAAGATTGAGTAGAGAAAGCAGTCTAAGTACCAAACCTAAAATAACAAGCTTTTTAAATTTTATTTTATTTTTTCTAATTAATTTATTTAATTGGAGGCTAATTAAGTTACAATATTGTAAGGGTTTTTGTTATACACTGACATGAATCAGCCATGGGTGTACATGTGTCCCCCATCCTGAAACCCCCTCCCACTTCCCTTCCCACCCCTCACTCAGGGTTGTCCCAGTGCACCAGCTCTGAGTGTCCTGTCTCATGCATCCAGTTTGGACTGGCAATCTGTTTAACATGTGGTAATATACGTGTTTCAGTGCTAGTCTCTCAGATCATCTCACCCTCACCCTCTCTCACAGAGTCCAAAAGTCTGTTCTCTTCATCTGTCTTTTCTGTTGTCTTGCACTCAGGGTCATTGTTACCATGTTTCTAAATACCCTATGTATGCGTTAATATACTGTTTTGGTGTTTTCTTTCTGGCTTACTTCACACTGTGTAATAGGCTCCAGTTTCATCCACCTCATTAGAACTGATTCAAATGCACTCTTTTTAATAGCTGAGTAATATTCCATTGTGCATATGTACCATGGCTTTCTTATCTACTCACCTGCTGATGGACATCTAGGTTGCTTCCAAGTCCTAGCTATTGGAAATAGTGCTGTGACGAATATTAGGGTACACATATCTCTTCCAGTCTGGTTTCCTCAGTGTGTATGCCCAGTAGTGGGATTTCTGGGTTGTATGTCAGTTCTAGTTCAAGTTTTTTGAGGAATCTCCACACTGTTCTCCATAGTGGCTGTATTAGTTTGCATTCCCACCCACAGTGTAAGAGGGTTCCCTATTCTCCACACCCTCTCCAGCATTTATTGTTTGTAGACTTTTTGGTGGCAGCAGTGTGATTGGCGTGAGATGGTACCTCATTGTGGTTTTGATTTGCATTTCTCTGATAATGAGTGATGTTGAACATCTTTTCATATGGTTTGTTAGCCATCTGTATGTCTTCTTTGGGGAAATGTCTGTTTAGTTCTTTGGCCCATTTTTTGATTGGGTCGTTTATTTTTCTGGAATTGAGCTGCATTAGCTGCTTGTATATTTTTTATATTAATTCTTTGTCAGTTGCTTCATTTGCTATTATTTTCTCTCATTCTGAAGGCTGTCTGTTCATCTTGCTTATAGTTTCCTTTGTTGTGCAAAAGCTTTTAAGTTTAATTAAGTCCCATTTGTTTATGTTTGCTTTTATTTCCATTACCCTGGGAGGAAGGTCATAGAGGATCCTGCTGTGATTTATGTCAGAGAGTGTTTTGCCTATGTTCTCCTCTAGGAGTTTTATAGTTTCTGGTCTTACATTTAGATCTTTAATTCATTTTGAGTTTACTTTTGTGTATGGTGTTAGGGAGTGTTCCAGTTTCATTCTTTTAAAACTGGTTGACCAGTTTTCCCAGCACCACTTGTTAAAGAGATTGTCTTTTCTCCATTGTATATTTTTGACTCCTTTGTCAAAGATAAGGTGTCCATAGGTGCGTGGGTTTATCTCTGGGCTTTCTATTTTGTTCCATTGATCTATATTTCTGTCTTTGTGCCAGTACCATACTGTCTGATGACTGTAGCTTTGTAGTATAGTCTGAAGTCAGGCAGGTTGATCCCTCCAGTTCCATTCTTCTTTCTTAAGATTGCTTTGGCTATTCAAAGTTTTTTGTATTTCCATACAAATTGTGACATTATTTATTCTAGTCCTCTGAAAAATATCATTGGTAGCTTGATAGGGATTTCACTGAATCTATAGATTGCTTTGGATAGTATGCTCATTTTCACTATATTGATTCTTCCAATCCATGAACATGGTATATTTCTTCATCCATTTGTGTCATCATTGATTTCTTTCATCAGTGTTTTATAGTTTTCTTCTTATAGATCTTTTGTTTCTTTAGGTAGATTTTTTTCCTAAGTATTTTATTCTTTTGGTTACAATGGTGAATGGAATTGTTTCCTTAATTTCTCTTTCTGTTTTCTCATTGTAATTGTATAGGAATGAAAAAGATTTCTCTGTGTTAATTTTATATCCAGCAACTTTATTAAATCCATTGATTAGCTCTAGTAATTTTCTGGTGTGTCTTTAGTTTTTTTTTTATGTAGGGGATCATGTCATCCTCAAACAGCAAGAGTTTTACTTCTTCATTTCCAATCTGGATTTCTTTTATTTCTTTTTCTTCTCTGATTGCTGTGGCTAAAATTACCAAAATTATGTTGAATAGTAGTGGTGATAGTGGGCACCCTTGTCTTGTTCCTAACTTTAGGGGAAATGCTTTCAATTTTTCACCATTGAGGATAATGTTTGCTGTGGGTTTATAATATATGGCTTTATAATATATGGCTTTTCTTAGGTTGACATATGTTCCTTCTATGTCTGCTTTCTGGAGGTTTTTATTTTTTATCATAAATGGATGTTGAACTTTGTCAAAGGCTTTCTCTGCATCTACTGAGATAATCATATGGTTTTAAATGTCAATTTGTCAATGTGGTGTATCCCATTGTTTGATTTGTGAATATTGAAGAATACTTGTATCCCTGGGATAAAGCCCACTCGATCATGATGTATGATCTTTTTAATATGCTTTTGGATTCTGATAGAATTTTGTTAAGGATTTTTGAATTTATGTTCATCAGTGATATTGGCCTGTAGTTTTCTTTATTTATGGCATCATTGTCTGGTTTTGGAATTAGGGTGATGGTGGCCTCATGAATGAGTTTGGAAGTTTACCTTCCTCTGCAATTTTCTGGAAGAGTTTGAGTAGGGTAGGTGTTAGCTCTTCTCTAAATTTTTGATAGAATTCACCTGTGAAGCCATCTGGTCCTGGGCTTTTGTTTGTTGGAAGATTTTTGATTTCAGTTTTGATTTCTATGCTTGTGATGGGTCTGTTAACATTTTCTATTTTCATGGTTTAGTTTTTGAAGGTTATACTTTTCTAAGAATTCTTAGAAAACTTAGAAAACTTTCTTCCAATTATCCATTTTATTGTCAAATAGTTGCTGATAGTAGTTTCTTATAATCCTTTATATTTCAGTGTTGTTTGTTGTGATTTCTCTATTTTCATTTCTAATTTTGTTAATTTGATTCTTTTCTCTTTTTTTCTTGATGGGTCTGGCTAATGGTTTGTCTATTTTATTTTCTCAAAGAATCAACTTTTAGTTTTGTTGATTTTTGCTATAGTCTCCTTTGATTTTTTTTTTTTTTTTCATTTATTTCTGTCCTAATTTTTATCATTTCTTTCCTTCTACTAATCCTGAGGGGTTTTGATTTCTTCTTTTTCTAGTTGCTTTCGGTGAAATTTAGGTAATTTATTTGATTTTCCTCTTGTTTCTTGTGGTAAGCTTGTATTGTTATGAACCTTTCCCTTAGCACTGCTCTTACTGAATCTCATAGGTTTTGGGTTGTTGTGTTTTCATTTTCATTCATTTCTATGTATATTTTGATTTCTTCTGTGATTTGTTGGTTATTCAGAAGCATGTTGTTTAACCTCCATATGTTTATATTTTTAGTAGTCTTTTTCCTGTAGTTGACATCTAATCTTAATGCATTTTTTTTTTTTTTTCAGAAAAATGCTTGAAATGATTTCAGTCTTTTTCAGTTTACCAAGGATAGTTTTCCAGCCAAAGATGTGATCTATCCTGGAGAAGGTTCGGTTTGCACTTGAGAATAAGGTGAGATTCATTGTTTTGGATGTCAATTAGACATCCAGGTCTAACTGGTCCATTGTATCAGTTAAAGTTTGTGTTTCCTTGCTAATTTTCTGTTTGGTTGATCTATCCATAGACATGAGTGGAGTATTAAAGTCTCCCACTATTATTGTGTTACTGTTAATTTCCCTTTTCATACTTGTTAGCATTTGCTTTACATATTGTAGTGCTCCTATGTTGGGTGTATATATATTTATAATTATTATATCTTTTTCTTGGATTGATCCTTTGATCATTAGGTAGTGTCCTTCTTTGTCTCTTTTCACAACCTTTATTTCAAAGTTTATTTTATCTGGTATAAGTATTGCTACTCCTGCTTTCTTTTGGTCTCCATTTGCATGAAACATCTTTTTCCAGTCCTCCACTTTCAGTTTGTATGTGTCCTTTGTTTTGATGTGGGTCTCTTGTAGATAGCACATATAGGGGCCCTGTTTTTGTATACATTCAGCCTGTCTATGTCTTTTGGTTGGGGCATTCAACCCACTTACATTTAAGGTAATTATTGATAAGTTTAAGCCTGTTGCTATTTACTTTGTCGACTTGGGTTCAAGTGTATACATCCTTTCTGTGTTTTCTGTCTAGAGAAGATCCTTTAGCATTTGTTGAATAGATCGTTTGGTGGTGCTGAATTCTCTCAGCTTTTGCTTGTCTATTAAGCTTTTGATTTCTCCTTCATATTTGAATGAGATCCTTGCTGGGTATAGTAATCTGGGTTCTAGGTTTTTCTCTTTCATCACTTTGAGTATGCCCTGCCACTCCCTTCTGACCTTAAGAGGTTCTGTTGAAAGATCAGCTATTATCCTTATGGGGATCCTTTTGTGTGTTATTGGTTGTTTTTTCCTTGCTGTTTTTAATATTTGCTGTTTGTGTTTGATTTTTATTAATTTGATTAATATGTGTCTTGGGGTGTTTTGCCTTGGGTTTATCCTGTTTGGGACTCTGGGTTTCTTGGACTTAGGTGGCTATTTCCTTCCCCATTTTAGGGAAGTTTTCAACTATTATCTCCTCAAGTATTGTCTCATGCACTTTCTTTTTGTCTTCTTCTTCTGGGACTCCTATGATTCAAATGTTGGGGCATTTAACATTGTTCCAGAGGTCTCTGAGGTTGTCCTCATTTAATTCTTTTTTCTTTTTTCCTCTCTGCTTCATTTACTGCCACTATTCTATCTTCCACCTCACTTACCCTATCTTCTACCTCAGTTATTCTACTGTTGGTCCCCTCCAGAGTGTTTTTAATCTCAGTTTTTGCATAATTCATTTGATTGACTCTTTTTCATTTCTTCTAGGTCCTTGTTAAACATTTCTTGCATCCTCTCAATCCTTGTCTCTAGTCTATTTATCTGTAACTCCATTTTGTTTTCAAGATTTTGGATCATCTTTACTATCATTATTCTGAATTCTTTTTCAGGTAGACTCCCTATCTTCTCCACTTTTGTTTGGTTCGGTGGACATTTATCATATTCCTTTACCTGCTGAATATTTCTTGCCTTTTCATTTTGTTTAGATTGCTGTGTTTGGGGTGGCCTTTCTGTAGGCTGGAGGTTTGTGGTTCCTCTTTGCTGTGAAGGTTGCTCCCTGTGGGTGGGTTTGGACTAGTGGCTTGTCAAAGTTTCCTGGTTAGGGAAGCTTGTGTCAATTATTCTGATGGGTGGAGCTCGATCTCTTCTCTCTGGGATTAAATGAAGTGTCCAGTAGTGAGTTTTGGGGTGTCTATGGGTCTGGTGTGACTTTTGGCAGCCTGTATTTTAATGCTCAGGGCTGTGTTCCTGCATTGCTAGAGAATTAGCATGGTATGTCTTGCTCTGGAACTTGTTGGCTCTTTGGTGGAACTTGGTTTCAGTGTAGGTATGGAGGGTTTTGGATGAGTTCTTGTCAATTAAAATTCCCTGGAGCTCAGAGTTTTCTGGTGTTCTCAAGCTTTGGATTTAAGCCTCTTGCCTCTGGCTTTCAGTCTTATTCTTACAGTAACCCCAAGACTTCTCTATTCATACAGCACAGATAATAAAACATCTAGGTTAATGGTGAAAAGATTCTCCACAGTGAGGGACACACAGAGAGATTCACAGAGTTACATGGAGAAGAGAAGAGGGAGGAGGGAGATAGAGGGGATCAGGAGGAGAAAAGGGGAAGTCAAAAGGGGAGAGAGAAATCTAGCCAGTAATCAATTCCCTATGTGCTCTCCACAGCCTGGAACACCCAGAGAGATTCAGAGTTTAGTAGAGAAGAGGAGGGGAGGGAGGAGATGGAGGTGACCTGGAGGAGAAAAGGGAGATTCAAAAGGGGAGAGAGAAATCAAGCCAGTAATCACACCTCTAAGTAAAAATTAGTACTGAAGATTAGATTCTTAAAGGTAAAAATTGATAGAAAATACCAAAAAGCAAAAATTAAAAATCTAGAGTAGTGGTTGCTGCTACTGCTAAGTCACTTCAGTCGTGTCCAACTCTGTGTGACCCCATAGATGGAAGCCCACCAGGCTCCCTTGTCCCTGGGATTCTCCAGGCAAGAACACTGGAGTGGGTTGCCATTTCCTTCTCCAATGTGTGAAAGTGAAAAGTGAAAGTGAAGTCGCTCAGTCGTGTCCGACCCTTAGCGACCCCACGGACTGCAGCCTACCAGGCTCCTCCATCCATGGGATTTTCTAGGCAATAGTACTGAGTGACTTGCCATTGCCTTCTTCAAGAGTAGTGGTTAGACTCTCAAAAATACAATATTAAAAATACAAAGCAAAATCAATCACAAAAATTATTATATATATATATATGAAATTTGCTTTAAAAATAGGGTCTTTTTTTGAAAGGTAATAGTAGGCTATAAAAATGAAAATTAAAGGAGTAATAAAAATCTTTAAAATAAAAAAAATTGAAATTTAAAATGATAATAGTAAAAATACATCTAGGAATTTCTCTGGAGCTGTTGGGGTCAGTTCAGTTTCAGATAGTTCCTTGTTTCAGCTTATACTTCTTCTCAAGGTCTATAGACCCCTTCCAAAGCTTAGTCAATATTAACTACAGAGTTTTAATCTGTGGTACCTGTCACTTCCAGAGTGGTTCCCTCTTCTTTGTTTATTTTGGCTTCCTCTATTTGCAAGTATCTTCAGTGTCTAATTTCTGCCCTGACACAAGTGGAAGAAGGTGGTCATTTATTTAGACTCACCTCTTCAGTTGTGTTGTGGTGAGGGAGGAACACTGCAAACAAATATCACTGGCATGTGTGGTGAGTACTTGCAGTGTATGAATCACGCTGGGTTTGCAAGCTTATTTTTTTTTAAAGTATTTGTATTATCCATAATTGGTATAACTTTTTCCTAGTGGCTTAGATTATTATAAAAATGAGTTATATTCATTTGATAAAGTGACATAAGAAGGGCAGAAGTTTCAAACCTCATGAATTAGATACAAATGGATTTGAACAGATAGATTTCTATCAAGAAATACATGCCAGCTGCTTTCTTCTATAAAATCATTTAACTTCCCCAAAGATATACAAAGTAGTCCCTGTAATTTATGACTTAGGAAACTGAGTCATAGAGAGAGAGATGCCTAGTTAGTATCCGTGCTACAATACAAACAAAATCTGATCCTCAAAGACATGGCTCTTCCTACTCTTTCGAATGTGTCTATGAATGTATTTGCTAAATATAGCTCTGCAAGATGACATCTAAATAGGTAACATTATATATAATATATGTATTACATACATGGTTTCTTATAGCTTCATAATGATAAAATCCAAATATATAAATCACCTTCACTAAAATATTTTATTTATAAATAAATTTTTGATATGTAACAGCAAAGCAAGTAAAAAGAATTTGCCTACTAAGATGGACACTGAGAATGGATTTGAACAATGTTTCTCAAACTTCCTATACATATTACATGGGAATCTTGTTAAAATGTAGATTCAGTTTCAGTAGGTCTGGAGGGGGGCCTAAGAAGGTACATTTCTAACAAGCTCTAGGTGATGTTGATGCTGTTTAGCCATGAACTACACCTTAAGTAACAATGGATTATAGGGTCTAATCATTTACAATTCAAAAAGCTAACCTTTCTTTTTAGAAGGAGCTATTAAAGTGCTTATAGAAATCTACATAAATAATTTTAAACTATATTAAAAATAGCAAGCAGTAAAATGCATTTTACTGTATGACTTTTTTCATTGTCATTGATTAGACTGGCTAACATTGGTACAAAGTCCACAGTGTCTGTTGTTTCCATATGTCTACATAAAATGTTCAGCTTCTCCTACTCTCAGCAGGTAAGGTCTCATTAGCACCTGTGATTTAAAAAGCCTGAGCTTCTCCCAGCAAGATGCAGTTTTATTAATACATGCTATATTTATATATCTCTCACTTTATGATGTTATTATGTGCAACCAAATGTATAGTTATTACTCTAGGACCAGTTTACTTCATAAATATTGACTGCTAAAGGTGTGAATCTTACTAGAGCCTTTTGCATAACTATGTGAAAGTAAACATTAAACAAAAATGACTTAATAATAAATGAAAATAGTAACTTGGATTAAATGGAAAGTAAGATAACAAGAGTAACAAAATAATAGTTGTGAAATGAATATGCTTGCTAGCTGCTATTAAATATGAATGTTATTATTTTTGAAGTAATAAATATATAGATTTCTAACTATCACTTTCAGGAGAACTGTGATTTTTTTTTTTTTTACTAAATATAGTGTCTGAAATACCTTTATTTGGTTATTAGTGCTGTGGTGTGACAGTAAATGTTTAACAATTAGCATTCTCCAATAAAAAAGTTGGGCTTCCCCTGGTGGCTCAGAGGTTACAGCGTCTGCCTCCAATGCGGGAGACCCGGTTTCGATCCCTAGGTTGGGAAGACCCCCTGGAGAAGGAAATGGTAACCCACTCCAGTATTCTTGCCTGGAGAATCCCACTGACGGAGAAGCCTGGTAGGCTACAGTCCACGGGGTCGCAAAGAGTCGGACACGACTGAGCTACTGAACGGAACGGAACGAAATAAAAAAGTCAACTATGCAGCATTTTCAGGTTTCCACAGTACAAAAGTTCACCAAGATCCATTTCTACCAACCAACACGACATTGATGAGCATAGAGTTAAATAAAGATGCTCAAGTGGGCTCTTCCAGGCCAGTAGAAGCTGTTTGTAACACACCACTGACACTGACTCAACAACAATGAATACCATTTTGCTTTAACAAGATTGTGTTGCGATAATTGTCAAAGAACATTCTTTGCGATACTTATTATATGTTTTTAATAATAAAATGTGGAAAATGCAAGCAAGATAAAGACAAAATTAATAATAAATCTAGCATTGGAAATATAATAATATTGGAAAACCAAGAAAAAAGGGACAAGTTTTTAGGAGCATATGGCTTCCCTGGTGGCTCAGAGGTTAAAGCTTCTGCCTCCAATGTGGGAGACCCGGGTTCGATCCCTGGGTCGGGAAGATCCCCTGGAGAAGGAAACGGTAACCAACTCCAGTATTCTTGCCTGGAGAATCCCATGGATGGAGAAGCCTGGTAGGCTACAGTCCACGGGGTCGCATAGAGTTGGACACGACTGAGCGACGGAACAGAACAGAACAGAATACCTGCCAAGACTAAATCAAGAAGAAAGAAAAGAAATAAACAATTTCAACATACCAAAGAAGATACACAGATGGCTAACAAGCACATGAAGAGATATTCAGTATAATTGATCATTAGAGAATGCAAATCAAAAACACAATGAGATATATCTCACACCTGTCAAAATGATTATCATCAAAGCCTACAAATAGCAAATATTGGAGAGACTATGGAGAAAAAGGAACCCTTATAGACTTTTAGTGGGAAAATAAATTGGTACAGACACTATGGAAAACAATATGGAATAACCTAAAAAAACTAAAAGAGAACTAACATATCCATCAATTCCACTTCTGGGTATGAATCTGGAAATTAAACATTATTTCAAAAAGGTATATACATTCCAATGTTCATAGCAGCACTATGTACAATAGCTAAGATATGGAAGCAACCTAAGTGTCCATCAACAAATGAATGGATAAAGAAGATATGGTATATGTTTGTATATAAATGCAGTGGAATATCACTCAGCAGTTAAAAATAATGAAATTCTGCCATTTGCATCAACATGGATGGACCTGGAGAACATTATGCTTAGTGAAATAAATCAGATAAAAAAATGTATAATAACACATATTTTGAATATAAAATAGTAAGACAGAAGAAGGTATGTAGGAAAACAAACTCAAAGATACAGAAAAGCTACTAGTCACTAGTGAGGAGAGACAAGAAGAGAGAGGGTAATTTGGCAGTATATGATGAAGAGATACAAATTACTATATATTAATACAAAATATATAAACTACAAGAATACATTGTATAGCACAGGGGAAGATAGTTATTATAATAATTTTAAATAATTATAATCTGTGAAAAAAAAGCATCACTTGAAATTTAAGCTCATTTTCAGACACAGTGAAGTATTTCTTCATACAGCAGGCTTTGGAGTTAATCAGTTTATTGCAGTCGCTCAGCCCTGTCTGACTCTTTGTGACCCCCATGGACTGCAGCACGCCAGGCTTCCCTGTGCATCAACAACTCCCAGAGCTTGCTCAAATTCATGTCCATCGAGTTAGTGATGCCATCCAACCATCTAATCCTCTGTCATCCCCTTCTCCTCCTGCCTTCAATCCTTCCCAGCATCAGGGTCTTTTCTAATGAGTCAGTTCTTCGCATCAGGTGGCCAAAGTATTGCAGCTTTAGCTTCAGCATCAGTATTTCCAATGAATATCCGGGACTGATTTCCTTTAGGATTGATTGATTGGATCACCTTGCTGTCCAAGGGACTCTCAAGAGTCTTTTCCAACATCACCATTCAAAATCAATTCTTCTGTGTTCACCTTTCTTTATAGTCCAACTCTCATATCCATACATAACTACTGGAAACACTATAGCTTTGACTAGATGGACCTTTGTTGGCAAAGTGATGTCTCTGCTTTTTAATATTCTGTCTATGTTGGTCATAGCTCTTCTTCCAATGAGCAAGCATTTTTTAATTTCATGGCTACAGTCACCATCTGCAGTGATTTTGGAGTCCAAAAATAAAGTCTGTTACTGTTTCCATTGTTTCCCCATCTATTTGCCATGAAGTGATGAGACCAGATGCCAAGAGATAATAAAATGTTCAGTGAAGTTAACAGACAATGAGTTATGTTAATGTATCATGACAACAAATAGTATACCATTCATAGTAAAAATATGCTTGCAAAAAATTTTGTTTCCTGGATTTTAAAAACAAAATATCTACAGTGATGCTTTGAAAAAAATTATATAATGTAAAGTATGAAGACCAGAAGAGAATCAGTGTTATAGGATCTTTCTTCATATCCTGGTGTTTTTAAAGTTAGTTTCCTATTTCGATTATTGTTTGTCTATGAAAAATATAACTAGTTACTTAGTTGGAGCATTTAAGACAACATATTTAACTTAAGGGTCAGAAATATTTATATACTTGCCTGAACTTTCTAGTAGAAAGAAGATGCATTAGCTAAAGACAAAGTTTAAAGTTTACTCACTTCCTAGATTAAAAAGTGGAGGAGGTATTTGAAAACTGTCAAAGAAACTGACAAAAGCTGAAATGGAGTGCGTTTCCAAAGTTTAATCCAATGGAATCTTTTAAGGTACAGAAATTTTCAGTGTGAACTGATTAAATTTCACCCTGAGTAGAGAGCTTATTAGACAATGATTATCACTTGCTCTCCATATCCATGGAAAAGTTTTAAATAAATGTGGAAGATATTTATATCAGACACAATTATAAAGTGCTTAACTGCCTGTGTTTATAGAATAAATATAAGAGCCTCTACAAGAAGAGAATAGTCTATATACTCTCATAGGAAAAATTTCAATCTATAAGCACACTATTCAATTGAAAAAGATGGATTCTAAGATCTCTTTCTTTCACCTCAATATTATAAAAATTTTTTCTCAGAAATTATAAAAGAATAAACTGCATTAAATATGCATCCACAGAAAGTATGTCTGATCCTTTGTGACCCCATGGGCTGTAGCCCACCAGGCTCCTCTGTCCATGGAATTCTCCAGGCAAGAATACTGGAGTGGGTTGCCATTTCCTTCTCCAGGAGATCTTCCCCACCTAGGGAATGAACCTGGGTCTTCTGCATTGCAAGCAGACTTTTTACCATCTGAGGCACCAGGGAAGGCCATATATCCACAGAGGACACAACAAGCAGTTTGACACAAGCTCACAGACTGTTACTTCTACTCTTTCTTTGACCTTCTAGTTTGAAAAAAAAAAAAAGAAAAAAAAAAAAACTTTTCACTATATCCCAGTAATAGTTTTCACATTCATTTCAATAAAAGAAAAATCCTTGTATACTCTTTCATCACAAGAGTAGAATTCTAGCCACCTTAAAAAAAATCAGTATGTTCTGTACTCTGTTATGAAGGTTTTAACAGAGTTCTTATTGTTTCATGATATATTTTTTTTCTTACTTTGTTACATATTGGTATTTTCACTAAATTTCAGGGTTCAGTTCAGTTCAGTTCAGTTCAGTCGCTCAGTTGTGTCCGACTCTCCGCGACCCCATGAATCACAGCACGCCAGGCTTCCCTATCCATCACTAACTCCCGGAGTTCACTCAAACTCATGTCCACAGAGTCGGTGATGCCATCCAGCCATCTCATTCTCGGTTGTCCCCTTCTCCTCCCGCCCCCAACCCTTCCCAGCATCAGAGTCTTTTCCAGTGAGTCAACTCGTCGCATGAGGTGGCCAAAGTATTGCAGTTTCAGCTTTAGCATCAGTCCTTCCAATGAACACCCAGGATCGATCTCCCTTAGAATGGACTGGTTGGATCTCCTTGTGGTACAAGGGACTCTTAAGAGTCTTCTCCAACACCACAGTTCAAAAGCATCAATTCTTCGGCTATCAGCTTTCTTCACAGTCCAAAAGCTATTGTTTTTAGGAAAACTTTTCAAGTGAAGGAAGAGTAAAAGGAACATATTCATGGATCAGCCATGACTTAGAGGCAGTCTTACGGAAATCTCCCTTGTGAAACATGTTTATCTGAGTCTCAGATAAAACTGTGCAAGAGTAGATTATTCAACTTGAGGAAAAACAAGTTCATTTTGTTAGAAGAAAAGATTAAAATGGACAGAAGATAAGTTTATATATGGCTATCTATGCAAACAATTGTTTGTTAATTGTCTCAAGAACTATTCATGATGCCACTTGGATGTTGATTATTCTGTTTTATCAAAAAAATACAGCAATTTTTTCAGTTGTTCTCAGGCAGCAGAATGAGATAAGGGCATATGCTGTGGCCTTCAGGTCTCCTAGAACGGTAGTCTTCTGAACTTCCCTCTAAAGGAGCCATTGCCCACTGATCTGATGATAGACAGGGTAGCAAGCGTATTAATGAAATTCAAATAGGTAGAAATTTCTGGTCTGAACTTGACTAAACAAATACATGCCACTGATATTTAGTGAAATCAGTTGACAAAAACCCATTGGTATGATGGCAATTATATAACAAACAACTAAAAAAAAAATGTCCTGATTTGCCATTTCTGTGGTATAACTATTCCCATCTATGTATACCTAAAGCTAAGAGTATATTACTGGACATTGAGGGAAAATGGGCACTAGCATGTCATTGTATTTTATTTATAACATGCTGAAACAATAGAATATATAATCTCAAGGGTATGGATAACAGTAAAATACAGGAACTAGGAAGTAAGTTTGAGTATATAGAGGGTTTGCATCTTTAAAAATAATGTATTAAAATTTACATTTAATTAATTTAATTTTAATAATCAGTTTGAAAACTTCCTGAAAATTGAAAATTTTTTTCTTATGAGTCAGTTTAAGCCAGCTCCAGGAGATTACCAAATACAATCACATATACATATATGGTGTGAATGCATGTACATCTTAATTCAAGCTGCTCTGTTACCTTATATTTAAGGTGTGTAAATCTCATTGCAAAATAATATTTCCTTTGTGAGCCTTGCTTGATAGCTTGGAGGACTGTCTTTAAGGCTCCTTATAAAACACAGAGCACTAAATTTCTAAACCTCCACTACTTAGTGCCATCTGAATCTAAATACAGGATATCTGAGTACACACAACATAGTTGTCATTAGCCAAAATAATACTCAATTCTTTCACTATACTTCTGTCTGAATATCATAGCTAGGGTCCTATCTTGATGTGCTGTAGTAACATTCTTGTCAAAAATCCAATCAATTTTTTCTATCAGGAAAAATTCTCTTTGTTTTCTTCCTTCCTAACCTTATTCTGTCTTCAAATGCCCATGTTAAGAAAAATATTTCACAAATAGATTGGAATAATCTCAACAGCAGATAGTATAATCCTACACATTACACAGAGGAACAGAATTTTACTCCAATTGTGTTCTTTTATTCTTTCTTTCCTTCCTTCCTTTCTTTTTAAAAATTTTACTGAAATTTCCACTAAAAAGAGCAAAGGTACTGGTGTTCTCCATAATAAATGCCAGTAATGAAGCTAGTTAGCAGTGGAGGAACATGACATATAAATTGAACTTTATGAAAACAAACACACACATACGTATATATACAGGAGAAGAAAAGTGAAGTAATTTGCCCAAGGTTAAGTAAAATCTGGTAACTGTTAATATTTGAACCCATGTATGCCTTGTTATAAAGCTCATTTTCTCACTAACTCATCTCATCTTAGTTCTGATTAAAACTCAAAATTATATGAGCATTTAACCCAAGTGTTTAGCTATAGCTGCATGAAATTTTATTTCACAAGCACTCCTATGTTTCAAAGGATATCTATCAAATCTCAAAAACGTTGAAGTTACTTTCAAGGGGGAAACATTATGGGAGAAGACCACTAACATAAAACAATGCAGAGAGTAAATAAAATAAGATAATTCAAATTAATTCATTGACAAAAAATCAGGGTTTTTACCACTTGTTCAAAAGAATGTTCCTAATGCATCATTATCCAATTTAGTCAAATTTGTGCAAGTTGCATATAGAGATGTGTTCCAAGAAAGTGATTTTCAAAAGTTATTGAACATGATCCACAGTAGAAAATAAACTTTATGTCATTACAGAGTACACACACACACACACCACACACAGATTGTACTAAACAATATTTATCGATTTTAGGTGAAATTTCCCATATTTTACCTATTCCATTTTATTCATCTGACTTCCTAAATTGGTTTCAAGTCTAGTAATAGATTACAACCCACAATTTGAAAATCATTTCGGTAGCTATCTGGCACAGCATTTTTGGTAAAATTTTCTGCCCTATTTTTTTATTATTGTTGTTATTCAGTTGCTAAGTCATGTCTGATTCTTTGCAACCCACAGAATGCAGCATGCCAGGCTTTCCTGTCGTTCACTATCTCCCAGAGTTTGCTCAGATTCATATCCATTGAGTCAGTGATGCTTCGTAATCATCTCATCCACTCAGTTCAGTTCAGTTCAGTCGCTCAGTCGTGTCCGACTCTTTGCAACCCCATGAATCACAGCACACCAGGCCTCCCTGTCCATCACCAACTCCCGGAGTTCACTCAAACTCATGTCCATCGAATCGGTGATGCCATCCAGCCATCTCATCCTCTGTCGTCCCCTTCTCCTCCTGCCTCCAATCCCTCCCAGCATCAGAGTCTTTTCCAGTGAGTCAACTCTTCGCTTGAGGTGGCCAAAGTACTGGAGTTTCAGCTTTAGCATCAGTCCTTCCAATGAACACCTAGGACTCATCTCCTTTGGAATGGACTGGTTGGATCTCCTTGCAGTCCAAGGGACTCTCAAGAGTCTTCTCCAGCACCACAGTTCAAAAGCATCAATTCTTCGGCGATCAGCTTTCTTCACAGTCCGACTCTCACATCCATACATGACCACGGGAAAAACCATAGCCTTGACTAGACGGACCTTGGTTAGCAAAGTAATGTTTCTGCTTTTTAATATGCTGTCCAGGTAGGTCATAACTTTCCTTCCAAGGAGTAAGCATCTTTTAATCTTATGGCTGCAATCACCATCTGCAGTGATTTTGGAGCCCAAGAAAATAAAGTCTGACACTGTTTCCACCGTTTCTCTGTCTATTTGCCAAGAAGTGATTGATGGGACAAGATGCCATGATCTTAGTTTACTGGATGTTGAGCTTTAAGTCAACTTTTTCACTCTCCTCTTTCACTTTCATCAAGAGGCTTTTTAGTTCTTCTTTACTTTTTGCCATAATGATGGTGTCATCTGCATATCTGAGGTTATTGATATTTCTCCCAGCATCTTGATTCCAGCTTGTGCTTCCTCCAGCCCAGAGTCTCTCATGATGTACTCTACATATAGGTTAAGTAAGCAAGGTGACAATATACAGCCTTGATGTACTCCTTTTCCTATTTGGAACCAATCTGTTGTTCCATGTCCAGTTCTAAGTGTTGCTTCCTGACCTGCATACAGGTTTCTCAAGAGGCAGGTCAGGTGGTCTGGTATTTCCATCTCTTTCAGAATTTTCCACAGTTTATTGTGATCCACACAGTCAAAGGCTTTGGCATAGTCAATAAAGCAGAAATTGATGTTTTTCTGGAACTCTCTTGCTTTTTCGATGATCCAGCGGATGTTGGCAATTTGATCTCTGGTTCCTCTGCCTTTTCTAAAACCAGCTTGAACATCTAGAAGTTCACGGTTCAAGTATTGCTGAACCTCTACTGCCTTATATTTTCAAGCTTTACAAGCATTCAGTTCTTTTCCAGTGAGTTGGCTATTCACATCAAGTGGTCAATCATTGGACCTTCAACTTTAGCATCAGTCCTTCCAATGAATATTCAGTGTTGATTTCCTTTAGGATTGACTGTTTTAATCTCCTTGCTGTCTAAGGGACTCTCAGAGTCTTCTCCAGTACCACAATTCAAAGGCATCAGTTCTTTGACACTCAACCTTCTTTATGGTCCAACTCTCACATTCATACATGACTACTGGAAAAACTATAGCTTGACAATTGGACCTTTGTTGGCAAAGTGATGTCTCCACTTCTTAATACACTATCTAGATTTGTCATAGCTTTTTTCCCTAAGGAGCAAGCATCTTTTAATTTCATGGCTGCAGTCACCATCTGCAGTGATTTCTGAGCCCAAGAAAATACAGTCTGTCTCTGTTTGCACTTTTCCCCCATCTACTTGACAGGAAGTGATAGGACTGGATGCCATGATCTTTGTTTTTTGTTGAGTTTTAAGCCAGCTTTTTCACTCTCCTCTTTTACCCTCATCAAGAGATTCTTTAGTTCCTCTTCATTTTCTGACATTATAGTAGTATCCTCTGCATACCTGAAGTTGTTGGTATTTCTCCCAGAAATCTTAATACCAGCCTGTGATTCATCTAACCTGCGTTTTGCAAAATGTACTTTGCATGTAACATACAGCCTTGACATTATACCTTCCCAATTTTGAACCAGTCTATTTTTCCAAGTGTGGTTCTAGCTGTTGCTTTTCTGGAGACAGACAAGGTGGTGTGGTATCCTCCCTCTTTAGGGATTTTCCACAGTTTGTTGTGATCCACACAGTCAAAGACTTTAGTGTAGTCAATTAATCTTAAGAAAAAAAAAAGTCAGTATCTTTGGTTATATCATTTCACCATATCATAGAAACTGAGATGAAGAAATTCTACAAATTACCTAGTATTAGTTATTATCTTTTGTTTTATTCACACTCAAATATAGTATTATTTGTTTATATTAATTCTACACAATTAATAAAATTCATTATAATTTTTGTTAGCTTTTGTTGAGATACAGGGCTTCCCTCTTGCTATTGAGTAACTATTCTACTCTGAAACCTAATTTTCTTACTATTGTTGTGAAATCTGGCATCCATATGTCCTTTCCTATAGGACATCTTAAATATTTGAAGAAATATTTCCTGTGCCAAATTATTTATTTATTCTAGAATATATATGGCCTGGTTATTCAATAACTTGCATATGACATGATCTTGAGTATATTTTTTTCTCCCATTTACTCTCTTTGGAATTCACATGAAGTCATTACATTGTCATTATAGTACTTTGTACAGAACTGAACACAATTCTTAAAGGTTGTCTCTCACTAACTCATCTTAACTCTAACTCTCCAAAGATTAAAATCTTTTATTCTCAGACTTTTCATATCCTTTTTACCTGAGCTCATTTTCACTTGTGAAAAATTTATTATGGGACATAAAATGTAGATTTAAACTATGAATTTCATCTTTGAGATGACTTTCAAATAGTGCTTACAAAAAAAAAATTGCTAAGCTGCTCAAAGTTGATAGATTATGTTAGCCAACATACTTTCTCCAAACATATGCCCCCAAATGATCTATTATAGGCCACTTAGATTGTCTTTAGTATTTTTTTTAAGTTGAAAATGGAAATGTGTTTTGTAAAGAATATTTTCTTTAAATGAAATTTTCATTGGAGGTGAAAATCTTGACTAGTGACATCAAATTTTCTCTTCTCCTTAAAAAAAATCAATTGAAACAAAATAAAATAATTAAACAAAAAGCCTCTCATCTACTTAGTGACTCCAGGTTTGAATGAGAAGGGATTTGGACAAAATGGGTCTGTTGTGGTTGGTGGCACAGCCCAGTGAATTGAGTTGGTGGGTTATTATAATAATTAAAAGAATGAAATTAGCTTAGAATGACAATAAAATCTTTAATAACAGTGACATGTAGGCCTGTATTATATTTTTCATTTTTTAACACCTTTTTTTTCTGAGTACCTAATTGTGTGGGTTTTGTTTTTTTTTTTTAGATGTTCATCTTAACCCAAAATTTTTGTATTATAAACAACTTACTGTTGGAGGACTGATGGATCACCATTTTAATGTAACTTTCTGCTGTTTTGATGCCTTTCTTTTATGAATCTATACTGATCTGAAGTTGCCATTATGATACTCTTTTTATACCATGTTAAGATTAACTGGGGATAACTTGAAATAGAGTTTATTTTTTCCTCTAGATAAAATTATTTTTGTACATTCCAATGTCCTTTCCAAACTCATTTTTTCTAACTCTCAATTTCACATGCCATAATTTAAATGCCATGCATCATTGGGTCCAAACAGATCAATTAAATAAGCATTGGAGTGGGAATTGGCTTATAGTAGCATCCTAGACATTCAGAGAACAACTTTGAAAAGCACAAGAGTAGCCTTCCCTAGTGGATGAAGACTCCATGACTATATCATAGGTTTCAGGAGAAAAGATTATTATTGAACAGAAAGATCTGAATGTTATATGTGCAGAGATATAAAGTACTAGTTTCTATGTTCTTATTTGAAGAGAGAATGACAAATTCATTAGCATAAAATACATTAGAATAAACTGATTTATTTTTATAAATTGTTGATTTACTACAATGGACTAAAATGTATCTTGCAGTTTCCAAATACTGTAAAAACAGAGTGGAGAGGGAAGTATATCCTCTGGCATGCATCCTTAGTTACAGAGAGAAAACACAAGCAATAATATATGGTAGTGCCTTTCTTTCCCTTCACTTTAACACTTTCTTGATGTGAAAAGAAAGTTGCTTCTTTAATCAATACAGTTAACATAACTTCAGATATAGCTTTTCATTTTATATTCTGGGCCCCTTTCAAAGTCCCCTTCCTTCCTTGCCAGCACATCAATATCATGGTCCTATTCTGGCATTATCCGGTGTTCAGTTCAGTTCAGTTGCTCAGTCGTGTCTGACTTTTTGCTACCCCATGAACCGTAACATGCCAGGCCTCCCTGTCCATCACCAACTCCCGGAGTTTATCCAAACTCATGTCCGTCGAGTCAGTGATGCCATCCAGCCATCTCATCCTCTGTCATCCCCTTTTCCTCCTGCCCCCAATCCCTCCCAGCATCAGAGTCTTTTCCAATGAGTCAACTCTTCACATGAGGTGGCCAAAGTATTGGAGTTTCAGCTTCAGCATCAGTCCTTCCAATGAATACCCAGGACTGATCTCCTTTAGGATGGACTGGTTGGATCTCCTTGCAGTCCAAGGGACTCTCAAGAGTCTTCTCCAGCACCACAGTTCAAAAGCATCAATTCTTTGGCGATCAGCTTTCTTCACAGTCCAACTCTCACATCCATACGTGACCACTGGAAAAACCATCTGGTATTAGTATCCCAAATTTTAGCTTTGGATAGTCTTCTCATTTTATTTGTAGTAGTTTATCACATTCCAATCCTAGTCTGTGAGCTTATTTAGCCCCTCTCCTTTTTTCTCTCTCCCTTTCCTTGTTATTGTCATAGTTTTTTAGGAAGATAGGTGAAGGTGAACCAGAGGCTATAACTTCTTGATATCCTATGTGGAACTGCCAATCATCCACTGATGAACTGCTGATTCAGTTTCCAAATTACAGCTAACTGACCAAACCAGACTTTAGCTACATGGCTATCTCCTAAAGATGCAGCACCTTATAGAGCAAAAAATATCCTCTCTGTTTATACAAAGTAGAAATGTAATTCAAACAAGCAAGATTAACAGATTATCCAAAACACTATTTCTGCATATAAAACTTAAATTCCAGCCAATGAATACTTATTACACAAGAACCACAATTCTTAGATTGTACACAATATATACCCATTTTTTTGCCCATTGCTTTCACATCTACTTACTGTACTTCCTCTATTCTTCACCATCAGTTCAGTCAGTCAGTCGTGTCTGACTCTTTGCGACCCCATGGACTGCAGCACACCAGGCTTCCCTATCCATCACCAACTCCCAGAGCTTACTCAAAATCATGTCCATGGAGTTGTGGTTGCCATCCAACCATCTAATCCTCTGTTGTCTCCTTCTCTGCCCACCTTCAATCTTTCCCAGCATCACGATCTTTTCCAATCAGTAAGTTCTTTGCATCAGGTGGCCACAGTGTTTCAGCTTCAGCATTAGTCCTCCCAATGAATACTCAGGATTGATTTCCTTTAGGATTGAATGGTTGGATCTTCCTTGTTATCCAAGGGACTGTCAAGAGTCTTCTCCAACACCACAGTTCAAAAGCATCGGTTCTTCGGTGCTCAGCTTTCTTTATAGTCCAGCTCTCATATCCACACATGACTACTGGAAAAACCATAATTTTTACTAGGTGGACCTTTGTTGGTAAAGTTGTCTCTGCTTTTTAATATGCTGTCTATTATGCTTCACTATATTGTTGCAAATAACATTTACCTGGCACTTTCCATATATATATTTTAAATTAGGCGATATGCGAGAGACTGAAGACAGGGGTTTCATGACCCCACTCTCTCTATTTTGGGCTGAATCTATGTCATTGTCTACATTTTTGCTGGATTTGAGCCTCCACCCATTCCCACCCACACTCCCACACAGGAACAGCTCTTCCATCCATGAGCACAGTTTATACTTGAAGCCCTCATTGTTGTTTTAACTTCATTTAAGTAACCTCACATTGGAGGTTTTGGTAAGACCCTTTCCTCTTGCTCTTTCATCCCTGAAAAGGTAGGAACTATTATGATCAATTTGAATTGCATTAACTTTTGTTGCTATTGTTGTGTATTGATTTCTTAAAAGATTTTTAGTTACTAGTTTCATTTATTGTGTGCATGCAGGCTTGCAAGCTTAGTCATTCAACCATCTCTGACTCTTTGCAACCCTTTGGACTGTAGCGAATTAAGCTCCTTAGTGCATGGTATTCTCTTGGCAAGAATACTAGAGTGGGTTGCCATGCTCTCATCCAGAGGATCTTCCAGACCCAGGAATGGAACCCATGTCATCTGCACTTCAGGTGGATTCTTTACCCACTGAGTCATCGGGGAAACCCCCGTTTATTGCATGTGTTGAGCTAATTAGAGTGGGCTCTTTATTCTGACTTGAGCTAGATTGATACGTTTTGAAGTGTATCTGTGTATCTGAATGAATCTATATAAGTGGCTGGGTTTCAACTTCAATTAGTTTCTCGGGCATAGCACTTCAAATGTTCACTCTGGAATGTAAGAAAGAAGGTTATTTTCTCCACTCAGTTTCTGCTCTCATGCTGGACATGTACAATGTCCATTTATCTAAATAAGTGACAGAATGAATAGATCTATTATGTTAACAGCTAAATGCAAACTCCTGAATAACTATCAGAGAGTGAGCTCATAAGGTCCTATCCCTGACTGAGGTATATCTGACTTAATCTATGTAATATAGTCTGGAGTTGGGGAGCCTGATTCTTCCAGCTCCTTTTTGTTTTTCTTTTTCAAGAATGCTTTGGATATTCTCTGTTTTTTGTGTTTCCACACAAATTGTAAAAATTTTTTTGTTCTAACTCTGTGAAGACTGCCAACTGTAGATTGCTTTGGATATAGTAGTCATTTTCACAATATTGATTTTTCCAATCCAAGAACATGGAATATCTTTCTATTTGCTTGTGCCATTTTTTATTTCTTTTATCAGTATCTTATGGTTTTCTGAGTACAGATCTTTAGCCTGTTACGTAGGTTTATTCCAAGGTGTTTTATTCTTTGTTGAAATGGTAAATGAGAATATGAAAAATATTTACAAATGAAGCAGCCAACAAGGGACTAATCTCCAAAATATACAAACAGTTCATGCAGCTTAGATATATAAGCCTGATTAAAAAAAAATAGGCAGAAAATCTAAGTAAAAATTTCTCCAAAGGAGAAATACAGATGGCCAAGAAGCACATGAATATATGTTCAACATCACTGATTATTAGAGAAACCCAAATCAAAACTGCAATGAGGTTTCACCTCCTACCAGAATGGCCATAAAAAAATGCAAAAATTAATACTGGAGAGGACGTGGAGAAAAGTGAACTCTATTATATTGGTGGGAATGTTGATACAACCACAATGAAAATCAGTATGGAGCTGTTGTTGTTCAGTCACTCAGTCATGTCAGACTCTTTGCAAACCCATGGACTACAATACACCAGGCTCCCCTGTCCTTCACTACTCCCAGAGCTTGCTCAAACCCATGTCCTTTGAGTCAGTTATGCCATTCAACAAGTTCATCCTATGTTGTCCCCTTCCCCTTCTCTCTTCAATCTTTCCCAGCATCAGGGTCTTTTCTAATGAGCCTGCACTTCCCATCAGGTGACCAAAGTATTGGAGAATCAGTTTCAGCATCAGTCCTTCTAATTCATATTCAGGATTGATTTCTTTTAAGATTGATGGTTTGATCTCCTTGCAGTTCAAGGGACTCTCAAGAGTGTTCTCCAGTACCACAGCTCAAAAGCATCACTTCTTTGGCTCTCACATCCATACATTATTCCTGGAAAAACCATAGCTTGACTATACAGACCTTCATAGGCAAAGTAATGTCTCTGCTTTGTGGCTTAGATGGTAAAGAATCTACCTGTAATGCGGGAGACCTGGGTTCGATCCCTAGGATGGGGAAGATCCCCTGGAGAAGGGAAAGGCTACCCACTCCAGTATTCTGGCCTAGAGAATTCCATGGACTGTATAGTCCCATTGGGTTGCAGAGTCGGACATGACTGAGTGGCTTTCACTTTTCACCAGGTTTGTCATAGCTCTTTTTTCCAGGGATAAAATGTTTTTTAATTTTGTGGCTGCTGTCACTATCTGCAGTGATTTTGGGGACCAAGAAAATAAAGTCTGTCACTGTGTCCATTGCTTCCCATCTATTTGCCATGAAGATATGGCGCCAGATGCCATGATCTTAATTTTTTGAATGTTTAGTTTTAAGTCAACTTTCTCATTCTCCTCTTTCACTTTTGTCAAGAGGCTCTTTAGTTCTTCTTCACTTTCTGCCATAAGGGTGGTGTCATCTGCATACATGCTGCTGCTGCTGCTAAGGTGGCTTCAGTCGTGTCTGACTCTGTGTGACCCCATAGACGGCAGCCCACCAGGCTCCACCATCCCTGGGATTCTCCAGGCAAGAACACTGGAGTGGGTTGCCATTGTCTTATCCATCTGCATGCATGAGGTTATTTATATTTCTCTCAACAATCTTGATTCAAGCTTGGGCTTCATCCAGTCCAGCATTTCTCATAATGTAGTCTGCATATAAGGTAAATAACCAGGATGACAGTATATAACCTTTAAGTACTCCTTTCCCAATTTGGAACCAGTCCATTGTTCCATGTCCAGTTCTAACTGTTGTTTCTTGACCTACATACAAGTTACTCAGGAGGCAGGTAAGGTGGTCTAAGATTCATATCCTTTCAGAATTTTCCAGTTTGTTGTCATCCATCCAGTCAAAGGCTTTAGTGTAGTCAGTGAAGCAGAAGGAGATGTTTCTCTGGAATTCTCTTGCTTTATCTATGATCCAACAGATGTTGGCAATTTGAATTCTGGTTCCCCTGCCTTTTCTAAATCGAGCTTGAACATCTGGAAATTCTCGGTTCATGTACTGTTGAAAAGTGGCTTGGAGAATATTGAGCATTACTTTGCTAACATATGAAAATTGTCCTTTTGTGTGGTAGTTAGAACATTCTTTGACATTTTGCTTCTTTGGAACTTGAATGAAAACTGATATTTCTGGTCCTGTGGCCACTGCTGAGTTTTCCAAATTTGCTGGATATTGAGTGTAGCACTTTCACAGCACTATCTTTTAGGATTTGAAGTAACACTGCTGAAATTCAATCACCTCCACTAGCTTTGTTTGTAGCGATGCTTCCTAAGGTCCACTTGACTTCCCACTCCAAGATGTTTGACTCTAGGTCAGTGACCACACCTTCCTGGTTATCTGGGTCATTAATATCTTTGTTGTATAGTTCTTCTGTGTGTTCTTGCCACCTCTTCTTAATACCTCCTGCTTCTGTTAGGTCCATACCATTTCTGTCTTTTATTGTGCCCATCTTTGTATGAAATTTCCCCTTGGTATCTCTAATATTCTTGAAGAGAACTCTAGTGGTTCCCATCCTATTGTTTTCCTCTGTTTCTTTGGATTGTTCACTTAGGAAGGCTTTCTTATCTCTCCCTGTTATTCTTTGGAACTCTGCATTCAGACAGGTATATCTTTTCTTTTTGCCTTTGCCTTTCACTTCTCTTATTTTTCAGCTATTTGTATGACCTCCTCAGATAGCCATTTTGCCTTTTCGTATTTCATTTTCTTGCGGATGGTTTTGATCACCATATACGTATAACTGATTCATTTTATCATACACATGAAATTAACACAACATTGTACATCAACTGTATTTCCCAAAATTTTCAAAATACTGTTTTGAACATAAGTAAGGAGTATGTAGGTACTTGGAAAATACTAAAAAGCTAAAGAAATTTAATACAGCTATATGATCAAATATCCATAATAAATGCAAGTCCTTGACAACTATTCCTATCCTACTTAATCTTTCTAAAAGAAAAATAAGGAATTTTGTAGTCTACAAAGAAAATTTTCATATAATTTTATTAAACAGACTATATTATTCAATACTATTTTTCAAATTTCATCAAAATTCAAGTCATTCAATATTTTAATGCATTTACTTAAACACTGAAGTCAAGGCTATGGTTTTTCCCGTGGTCATGTATGGATGTGAGAGTTGGACTGTGAAGAAAGTTGATCGCCGAAGAATTGATGCTTTTGAACTGTGGTGTTGGAGAAGACTCTTGAGAGTCCCTTGGACTGCAAGGAGATGCAACCAGTCCATTCTAAAGGAGATCAATCCTGGGTGTTCATTGGAAGGACTGATGCTAAAGCTGAAACTGCAATACTTTGGCCACCTCATGCGACGATTTGACTCACTGGAAAATACTCTGATGCTGGGAAAGGTTGGGGGCGGGAGGAGAAGGGGACGACCGAGAACGAGATGGCTGGATGGCATCACCGACTCTGTGGACATGAGTTTGAGTGAACTCTGGGAGTTGGTGATGGACAGGGAGGCCTGGCGTGCTGTGATTCAGGGGGTCGCATAGAGTCGCATAGCAACTGAACTGAACTGACTGAAGTTTAAAGTAGATAAACACAATGAAGTGAAGTCAGTTTTCCCTAAGAACAATCTCATTGGCAGGTGCACAAAAAAGTCTCCACCAGAATCTAATTATGTGAAGTACATCCAGTGCATTGAACTTCATATGGTACCTGACACAAAGTAGATGTTTCAATTAAATATTAAGATTTTATACAGAAACATTTTACTCAAATTAATAGTTTGTAAGATATAGATGTAAACCTCTGACACAATCTCTTAATAATTCCAGCTGACTAGACACATATTTAGAAATGTGGACCGTTTCAGCGTCTCCAATTACATCTCCTTCAACAAATGTGTCCCACAGTATGCCCTAGTGAATTGAAAGGTATTGCAGGTGTTAAGTCAATATGCTCAGTTGCATCCAACTCTTTGTGACCCCATGAAGAGTAGCCCATCAGACTCCTCTATCTATGGACTCAAAGCAAAACAAAAAGCAGCATCAGTGATGGCCTCAAGATGTGACAGGAAATTCAGCTGAGGTCCTTCTGGTCTTGATCTGGAATAGCCTTGATCATGTGCTGTACCTCTAGGCCAACAAGTTGAAGTTTCTGGGCCATTTGTTTCACCTCAGTGATCTGTATGGATAAACAGGGAAATAGTAGTTTGGGGATGTAAAGTAGAGTGTCTAATTAAGGACACTGATGACCTTAAGGGGTTATAGGAATTTCCATTTTATTCTCCTCTTTTGACTCTAATGTCACTTATAGACAAATAGCCAAGGAAGGCATGTAAAGTTTTTAGGCTTGTTAATTTCTCATTTCCTGGACACTGTTAGCTTCCAGTGATCCTTGTTTTTTGACTCATGTATGTACTTTGTTCTGACATTTGTATATCATGACATTATATACAATGACCAAATTCTGTCTTGATGCTGGGGCCACATTGGACCTGGAAACAACAATCTGCATTGTGCTCTATCAACTTCTCTGGACATAATCTAATTTTGATAGTATTAAGACACTATGAATTGCAATTCAAATATACTAAGCCTTTAAGTAAAATTTTAAGCTTTACTTAAATGTTTTAGCAAAACAATGTAAAATAAAATTTACATTAGTAATAACAAATAGATGAAGTATAGAGCCTAACTGTTACCAACTTCTATAACTGTGGGTCTTGTTTAGAAAATCAATTCCTACTTAAAAGAATTAATTGGCTACAGTTTCCAAACAGCAGATGAGTAGGTTTGGATCTAATTTTCTGCTGTTGCCAATCTAAATCTCATGATGTCCTAGTTTGCCTCTTCACTCTGTCCTTCCATTGGTCTTCAGATTCACCATACCAACTGTTTTTCTATTAATTTCTTCTATATCTTCCTCTATCTCATAATTTAGAATCCCCCTTGTTTTGCCTGATAATGCTCTCAGCCTCAGAGAAAAGGTTGTGTATTTAACTTTATGTATACTTTAATTCCTAGAAGTGCCACCCGAATGTAATTTTCCAGGAAATATCAGTGATTGTTTTTAAAGAACTTACATGTTAGAAACAAAAATTATTGATTCATTTCTGCAGGATGTCTTGGAGTTGAGCATGAGGTATCTAACACAGTTGTAGACTATTAAAGATGACTTCAAATTTATTGTCACTCCTCCCACTGAGAGGTGAGGTCTAATTCCCCTGGCCTTGAATATGGATTGATCTCAGAGACTTGCTTGACCAACGTAACGTGGCTAGAATGTTTTTTACTCTGTGACTTCTAAGGCTGAGTCATAAAAACATTTTGGGATCCTGCCCAGGTTTCTGGGAACTCATGTTCATGGAGCACTCAGCCATCATGTTAAAAGTCTAGTTACCCTCTTTCAGAGACCAAATGAGAGGCCTGAGACTATTTGGGGAAGTAAAGGGCCCAGCTATGCCCAGTGTTCAAGCCATCTCTGCTAAGGTGAAAGACATCTCAGTGAAGCCATCTTGGCCATCCAGACCACAAGCTAAAAATCACTGAGTGATTCTTGTCAATGCTGTTTTGGAGCTAAAAGATCCCACTGTAGAACTTTCCCCATTATTTCAAAGACACACAGTAATGACATATATTTGTATGACTATTGCTTCAGGCCACTAACTTTTGAAGATTGCTGGGTATAGAGAAAAAGATAATTGAAACACAGTTAAATATCAAATTGGTCAGATAGATGGCCAGTGACAATGGCAGGATTCCTTTCAGAGTACTTATTACCTATAACCAAGATGCAGGTTATATTTGGTATTAGATAATCCAAAATTTTGTGGAAACTACAGGAATAATATTGAAGTACTTCAGCTGCTAATTAAATAAGTCATAAGGCATCTTGTATTAAGTTCATTCTATCTTATAATCATTATGAATTTCTTTCATCATCCTTTCTGAAATTAGTAAATGTGGTAGATTAGGAATGGGAACAACTATGTTTAGAATGAAATGCTAAAGCTGAAACTGCAATACTTTGGCCACCTCATGCGACGAGTTAACTCACTGGAAAAGACTCTGATGCTGGGAAGGGTTGGGGACTGGAGGAGAAGGGGACGACCGAGAATGAGATGGCTGGATGGCATCACCGACTCTGTGGACATGAGTTTGAATGAACTCCGGGAGTTGGTGATGGACAGGGAGGCCTGGCGTGCTGTGATTCATGGGGTCGCGGAGAGTCGGACACGACTGAGCGACTGAACTGAACTGAACTGAACATAATTTAAACAACTTCTGTTAAAATCTCCCTAAGGAACAAATATGGTGTGTGTGTGTGTGCGCAATGTATATCTGCATTTATTTATTGTCTTTGTTAGTATGTTAAAGGCAAAACACAGTCTCAGTCTTACTAGTCAGGTTATCTAGAAATGCAGTTTTTCACATTTTTTAATTTTTATAACTGTGTCTGCCAGTTAAACAGAGTCTGCTGGCATAAACTCTGAGCCTCTGTTAAGAAATAGAAAAGATGACAGAACAGCAATCAGTACCTAGGCAACATTCTCACATTCTGAGGACATCACTGATGCTTCTATTTTCTTTTGCTTTGCTTTGAGTACATATATACCCACAGAAACATAAGACTGCCATTGTATTTTACTGCTAAGAAGGACCTGATTTAATAGAACTTTCATGGAAACAGGAATGGGAAATAAAGAGAGGTTATTTATACTAAATGTTTTTAGTAAAATTTAAAATTAAGTTGTAGATGAGGTTTACAGCAACTAACACTTTTCATTTCACCATCTATGTCTTACTTTCCCTGTTCCACCATTTTTACCACTTATACTCTTGAAAATCACAAACCAACCAAACAATCTTGTTTTAAAATTGAGCATTGTGCATTGACTTTGTATATTTCCCTTCAAGTTTGTAAAATAAGAAAAGTAAGCAAAATATGAAACATTATATAATTTTACGTTAGCATTAAAAAATATCTGATCATAATTTCTATGAAATTAGCAAACATCTCTAACATCCAAATGTCCTATGAAAATGTACTTAGTCCTTATTGTTATTAATTTCTTTCAAAATCAATCTATTTAGCTTCTGAATATGAAAAATGTAGGAGCTTTTAAAACATGGGCCATTAAAAAATTCAAAGTTCACTCTAATAGAAGGGACATTTAAAAGCTACAAGTTGAAATATGATAAAAACAAGTTTACAGTTTCCAAATCCTGGATGAAGCAATTAGGTTCTAAAGCCAATAATAGGTATATCTGCATGAAAACATAAAATCATAAAATCCTTAAAAGAAGAATCTGAATGGTGGTCCCTAGTGCAGTCTCTCCAAATTGTCATTAAAAATAACTATGAATTTACTAGAAACATAAAAGAAACTTTCAAAATAAAATACATCAACTTCAACTCATCATCCAAATGACAGATTTAATAGCAAGACCTTGAAGAAATTTTATACTCACAATATGCTAATTAATAAAAAGTTATTCAATTTCCATCTCATAAAACAGACCACTTATAAAATAAGAAGGTTATTTCTATCTCCTACACTGCATATACATATATTGAAGATTTCAGGGAGCCTGCTCCAACATTATCAAGGAAACTGAATTTCCATGACTTGTAAATATAGGCCAGAATCTGGTTTACTTTTGCCTATTCCATACCTAACCTCCTTTATCACTCTTATAATATGTTCTCTTGATTTATGAAATCACACTGCTCTCAAATATATTGATATACAGGAGCCAAAATACTGTTTTGAAAGTTCTTTGGGAGGAACAAACATAGTTAAGTACACAATTTTGATGGTCATCTTTAAAATTTTTGTATCAAAGCAACAATAAAACAACAATGAAACAGTCAGGACATGGAGGTGAGAGAAGCTTTCATTTCTGGAGAACAGAAGATCTCCAGCGGAGAATATTTAATAAGTAGAAGATGACCTGTGGTTGTAATCATCAACTTGCTGCTTTGCAATGTAAGACCAAGAAAAAATGGAAGATTAAAGAAGTAAAGTAATAATCATAACAGATCAGAAGTCAGGGCTCTGGGAATAAAAATAGGAAGGAAAACTGTTCTGTGAGGATTCAGAAGAAGGGTATGTCTCAGAAAATTATCTTCTAGAAGATGGCATGCACATTTCACAAGTGGAGGCAGTGAGACAATAGAAGGCATTCCTTACACTAAAGAACAAATAATTTAAATGGAAATATTAATCTAAAAGATATGAAAACCGCAAGTAAGTTGTTACTGAAGAAAATAATTGAATAGAAGAGAAAAAATAAAAATATTATACAAAATAAAAAGCTATTATTGAAGAAATAGTAATAATAAAGAAGAAATAAACAATAGAATAAACTCTCCAACATGGCAAATTTAGGTTTTTACATTAAAAAAGTTTGAATGTCAGATATACTAACTTTAAAAATATCCACTGTGCCTTGGTGGAATTTATGAACTCATATGATAAAGAGAAATATATATAACCTGTACAGAGAGAAGAGTTTATGTATAAAAGAAAAAAATTAGCATAGGAATCAACTTTTCATCCACAATACTAAAAATCTAGATGTCACTGGAATTTACAGACTTCAGAAAAATAGCAGACCATATATTCTGAAAAAAATTTACAGCTACTGAATTCCTAAACACGCTGGATAAAATAGTGCAGTCTCTCCATACAAGCACAAGCACACAGGCTTGGGTATTAAGACAGTAAGGGACAACCAGCCAGTGCAAACTTTGCATGAATTAAAAGCTGTCTAGAAGATATTTGTTGACAAAAATTCATGGGCCAACAATAATGTGGAAGGTAGAATTGACATTCTTGAAGACACTGCAGTGCTTTCATTGTAGGATGGAGCTTGCTAGAAAAATATCTTCCTTCTGGCCAAATTGTATTTCTTGATTATATATCTGGCTGGAGAATAAAGGCAATTTCCCACAAGAATTTAAAACCCAGACTTATCCAATGTATACTTAGGATTTGAATGTTCATTATCTCTGAAATGAAGACCTCAAGCCCAGAAAATATTTTAAGTTTTCTCTAGTTAGCATTCTCCCAGTCCACTAGAGAGAAGCAACTGAAAAATTTCCCTGGAGGAATATTGCTTAAATTCAGACTCATAAGGTCACCCAACAGATCTCTGAAAAAATAATACACATGAAATTCTCAGAGAATAAACAGAAGTAAACCAAAAAATTAGACCTATGAATACCTCAGATATAGACATTGTCAGGAAGGAATATGAAATATATCTATTTAAAAGTTAATAAAATTAAATGGTACTAGACTAAATTAAATGATTAGGAACTATAAAAATGGCATTCAAATCTACAATTCTTTTAAAAATGTATGCTTTGTACCAAATTCCAAATGCCTGAGATATTGGAGACCATTGCACTCCTTGCATCACTAATCTAGTATTTAACCTTGGAAAAGATTCAATAACTATACAAAAAAGCACTTTAAGGGTTACCAATATTCTACCCACTACCAGTGTAGGGGGCTCTAACTACAACCAGTCAATGCATAAATGTGATTTTTAGGATCACATTTTTCAAAAATGAACTTTATTATTTAGAAAAGCTTTAGATTTACATAAAAATAAGATAATACACAGAATATCCATATACACTGATATCCAACTTTCCCTGTTATTAACACAGGATCATAAGCTTGCTATAATGAATCAATGTTAATTATCATTATAATCTAAAGTCCACAGCTTATTCAAATGTCCTTTGTTTTTAGGTAGTGTTTCTGAACCAGGATCCTATCCTGAGTACCACATTATATTTCACTGTCATGTCTCCTTTGGCTCCTCTTGGCTGTGACATTTTTTCAGACTACCAATTTCTGATGACTTTGTCAGTTGAGAGGAGTACTGATCAGGTGTACTACTATAGGATATTTCTCAACTGAAATCCATTTGATGTTCTCGTAGTTAATTAGATATGGGTTATGAGTTTTGAGGTGGACAATCACTATGATAAAGTGCCATTTTCATCAAATTTTATTAAAATTCTTTAAAGGAAAATTCCTGCCCGGCTGCCTGAAACACGCCAAACAAGCCCAAAGTGAGAAGCTGCAATGTGTACTCAAGCCTGATGTCACCGTAGTCTTCACCCATCACATTTTATAAAGTGGTCTTTTATATCATCCAGTCTCAAGTACATATTGCTTTGTCATACCCTACAATTTTTCTTTTCAAATAACTGAAATCACTCCTCAAATTTTATCTGGCACATCTTACACATGAGCACAAACTCATATATATCCATCTCATTCCCTCTACCACCTAATCTCCACAATTCCTTGTCCACTAAACACTTGTGATCTAATACCTGTTCACCTTCCTGACTCCAATCTACTTCCTCAGCTTAAATTCTGTGCTCACCATCATCACTTTCTTGCAAATATCCTGTTTTCCCACCTGTAGATTGATTTCATCATACTCACTTGATAGAATCATCCTGATTAAATATAATCCAGCCTACATAACACCCACACCAGAAACTAAATAGTGCTGTAGGGAAAAAAAACCCTGCAATGACAAATCCCACTTAAAACAATGACGGTTATCATGAAATGGTCTCCAAATGATGCACAAAATTTACAATGTTATACAAATGCTGTACAAAAATTCCATTGTATTTTTCTAACCATATATTCCACCAGTTCCCTAGATCAATTTTCTTATCTTGAAACCTACAAAAGAGCTTCCCTCATGCTCACTCTTAGCTGATGAACTTTTCCTATTTCACTGAGAAAATTAAGCAGTCAGAAGCAAACGTCCACAAACTCCCACAACTTCATGTTCCAACCCTCCACCATCTGCACCCATAATATCTACCTTCCCACCTGTTACTATAGTAAACCATCTGTGCTCTATATGTAGCCAAAATCTCCACTTGTGTATGGATTCCATCCCCTCTCAGTTACTTAAGCAGGTGGTTTCAAGGATTATTCTCTCTCTCCTGCTTTGTTAATTTTCCCTCTTTATAATTTCTTTCAAAATGGAAATATACTGTTAACTCTCTAATATTATATAAAAAATAATATACCATAATTTCCTGAATTTTCTACCAGACTTATCCCACTTCTTTGCTCCATCAGTAGAAAGTTCCTTGAAAAAAATAAATTTATTCATTGTATCTTTTTCTCTAATTTCTCTATACTAAATTCACTCAAATCAGGCTTTTGTTTCCACCATGCCTTGTTCATGTGCATGTCATCAGTAACTTCATAATTGCTACATCAATATAACATGGTTAGTTTTAATTACTATATTACTTGAAGCCTTGGACAGAGTTTATCTCTCTTTCTTTTCTACTCTTGATTTCTGATATACCACACTCACCTGGTTGTGTTCCTACCACACTGATTCTTTCTTTGTGTGTGTGTGCTATATTTTTTCTTTATTGGAGTACAAATTTTTTTACAGTGTGTGTTAGTTAAAAATAAAAAGTTAGTCAAATTTTATTCATTGTTTTTTTATCTCAAATCCTTAACATTGAAGAATGAAATGATTCAGTTCTTGATTTTCTTCTCTGCTTTAACTACACTAACTCCCTTTGTGATGTCTTAAAAAAAACTTCTAAACTCTAGTGACTCACTTTTAGGATTATGGCTCAGATTTATTTCTCTAAACACAAATTCAGCTACACTGTTTCCTCAATATTTCCATTTGTTCTAATAAATATCAACATTTCATATCCAAAGTGAACTTTTGTTTTTGTCTCTCAAACATATCCCATACATAAACCACCCTTCTGAGTTAATAACAGTTCTTAACCTAATTGCTCCAGCTTAACGTTTCTTCATTTTTCTCTAACAAACCAAAAATAGCATTACAGGAAATCCTTGATTTTCTTCACAATATATCTATATGACTGTTAGGAACTCGTGATACATAGAATGGTACTTTCCACCAGTCATAATCTTTTAAGTAGTTTTTTGCAATAAATTTCTGTTTCCCTGTTTGCAACATTGCCCTCGTCAGTCTGTACTTGGATGAACAGAGTGATCTTTTTAATGCACCATAATGTTTTCCTTTCCCTTAAAACCACCTGATGGTTTTGCACCTCATCCTAGGTGAAAGCCAATATCAATACAATAACACACAGAAACCAGTGCAAGAAGAATTCTCTCTTTTCTGTTAATATTACTCTGTCCTTCACACCCTTTGCCACTACCACAATTTACGCATTTACTCAAACATGCTAAGCATCTTCTCATCATTATATATTAGTGCCAAATAATTCTCCTGTGTGGTACAATTTCATTACAGTATCTTCATCGAAAATTCCTTTTTTGAATTCAAATTATTGCTGTAATTCTTTTTCAATGAGCTTACCTTAACTGACCTATTTAAAATGGCAATTCATGATCCCTAAGCTGATTTTCCACAAATTTATTGCTTCTTAATATTTTATGATTCAAACAAAGCAGTTATGTCTGGAATTTGGTATGCTCTCAATAAATATTTATTTTATGAGTGAAGATTGAAAACTAGGGTGAAAAAAGTTATCTCAGAAAAGAGCTGGAGTTCAATCTGAGAAATAATGAAGGACAAAACAAAATATTATAAATTAGTAAGAACAAAACAGAACAAGAAGATAAAAATAATATGCATTAATATAACATATTTTATTGGTTATTAATTTAAGGTACAGATACTTTTATGATAAAGACATCATTATATTCATATTTTACCAATGTTCTCTGTTATTGAGACAAGTATATCATTTTCCAAGTGCTTTTCCAGTATTTTTCATATTTTCTGAAACTTTAACTATCAATATTCATACTTTTATTCTCATGAAATCTATTAATGTTAATAATTCCAGTTCTTCCTATGTCTGGCATCTTTTGAAAATACTTTCTTTTTCTAACTTACTATGTACATTAATTATTATTCTTTACATCACTTGTTCTCTCTTTATCCAAAATTCAGGTCCTATGAGGGCAGGTAACTTTGTACTTATTGTATCACATGGTTATTGATACATACTCAATAAAAATATACTGAATAAATGAATTGTTATTATCATTTCTATGACTGAACTATCCTTGAAATTCTAGGATACTTAATTCTTTGGATATATTACTTTATTCAGTTAAAAATGTTCAATAAAATTTACTTAAATGTATTAGTGTGTTAAAAACCCATATTCTTATAAATTATGGGGCTGTAGACTTCTTTACTCAGAGAAGGCAATGGCAACCCACTCCAGTACTCTTGCCTGGAGAATCCCATGGATGGAGGAGCCTGGCAGGCTGCAGTTCATGGGGTCATGAAGAGTCGGACTCTACTGAGAGACTTCACTTTCTCTTTTCACTTTCATGCATTGGAGAAGGAAATGGCAACTCACTCCAGTGTACTTGCCTGAAGAGTCCCAGGGACGGCGGAGCTTGGTGGACTGCCATCTATAGGGTCGCACGGAGTCGGACACGACTGGGGTGACTTGGCAGCAGCAGCAGATTTCTTTACTGCAAGGTCATTATTATGATTTTGTGTCAAAGCTATTGGAATTACAAAATAACTTACAATGTTTTCTCTGCATCCTGCTTCACTTTGAGCTTGGAAAAGTTTTTCTATGAATAAAACCCTTCAGTTCAGTTCAGTTCAGTTGCTCAGTCATGTCAAACTCTTTGCGACCCTATGAATCACAGCACACCAGGCCTCCCTGTCCATCAACAACTCACAGAGTCCACTCAAACTCATGTCCATTGAGTTGGTGATGCCATCCAGTCATCTCATTTTCTGTCGTCCCCTTCTCCTCCTGCCCCCGATCCCTCCCAGCATCAGTCTTTTCCAATGAATCAACTCTTCACATGAAGTGGCCCAAGTATTGGAGTTTCAGCTTTAGTATCAGTCCTTCCAATGAACACCCAGGACTGATTTCCTTTAGAATGGACTGGTTGGATCTCCTTGCAGTCCAAGGGACTCTCAAGAGTCTTTTCCAACACGACAGTTCAAAAGCATCAATTGTTTGGTGCTCAGCTTTCTTCACAGTCCAACTCTCACATCCATACATGACCATTGGAAAAACCATAACCTTGACTAGACAGACCTTTGTTGGCAAAGTAATGTCTCTGCTTTTTAATACGCTATCTAGTTTGGTCATAACTTTCCTTCCAAGGAGTAAGTATCTTTTAATTTCATGGCTGCAATCAGCATCCACAGTGATTAAATGTAACTTGAGACATTGCATCATTAACATCCTAGCACTAATTTGCCAATGGCTTTGTAACAAGATAAAGTTATTTTCATTGGTTTAAAATTAAGATCTACATTTAATTTATCAAATATTATTTAGCTAATTATATAACCTTAAATTATATGATGTTAACAAACATTTTTTATACAATCAAGTAATAAGAAAGTGACCACCCCCAAAACAAACTGAGCCAGACTTGCCTGGGAGTGTTTGAGGGTATTCTGTGGAGACATGTATCAGCAGTGGCCTGCTGTGGGAACAGGGGCTCTGACAGCAGCCGTCCTGGGAGTCATGGCATGTGGCATAAGTCACCTTTAGCCCCCCCATAGAACCTCCAGGTTGGTGATTCACAAACTGGAGAAAAATTATACCAGAGAAGTTTTAGCACTGTTGCAAAAGTTCTAGGCCACACAACAGACTTGCCAACCTAAGCATCTGACAAAGGAACTGAGAATACCCTGAGAATCTGACTTTGAAGATCAGTGGGATGTGATTTTAGAACTTCTGTAAAACTGGGAAACAGAGACTCTTAGAGGGCATAAACAAAACCTTGTGCACATAGGACCCAGGAAAAAAGGAGCAGTGAGCCCAGAAGACTGAGCCAGAATTGCCTGTGAGTATTTGGGATTCCTCAGCAGAGCCATGGGTTGACAGTGGCCTGCCATGGGATCAGGGGCACTGACAGCAGCAGTACCGTAAGGCACTGTTTGCTGTTACAAGTCCTTTTGGAAGAGGTTGCTATTAGCCCACTCTACTTTGGCCAAAGTAGAGGGAGGGAACATAGCCCCAGCCATCAGCTGAAAATTGAGTTAAATATTTACTGAACTTGGCCTTGCCCACCAGAGCAAGACCCAGTTTTCCCCACAACCAGTCCCTTCCATCAGGAAGCTTCCACAAGCCTCTTATCCTCATCCATTAGAGGGCAGACAGAATGCAAATCACAAACACAGAAAACTAACCAAAATGATCACATGGAACAAAACTGTGTGTAACTTAATGAAACTATGAACCATGCCATACAGAACCAGCAGAGACAGATGGGTCATGGTGGAAAGTTCTGACAAAACACCCAATGGAGAAGGGAATGGAAAACCACTTCAGCCTTCTTGCCTTGGAAACCCCATGACAGTATGAAAAGACAAAAACATATGACCCCTCAGGTCAGAGCATGTCTAAATGATACTGATGAAGAGAAAAGAAATAGCTCCAGAAGGAAAGAAGAGGTTGAGCCAAAGTGAAAATGACACACAGTTATGGATATGTATAGTGTTGAAAGTAAAGTTTGATGCTATAAAGAATTATGTTGCATAGGAACCTGGAATGTTCAGTCAGTGAATCAAGGTAAATTAGAAGTGGAAAACAGGAGATGGCAAGAGTGAACGTCAACATTTTAGGAATCAGTGACCTAAAATGGACTGGAATGGGCAAATTTAATTCGGATGACCACTGTATCTACTACTGTGGGCAAGAATCCCTTAGAAAAAACTGAGTAGCCCTCATTGTCAATGAGAGTTCAAAATGCAATACTTGCCAGCAATCTCAAAAATGATAGAGTTATCTCATTTTGTTTCCAAGGCAAACCATTCAATATTCCAGTAACCCAATCCTATGTCCCAACCACTAAAGCCGAAGTTGAATGGTTCTATGAAGACCAACAAGGTCTTCTAGAACTAACACCAAAAAGGATATAATTTTCGTCATAAGATACTGGAAGGCAAAAGTGGAAGTCAAGAGATACCTGGAGTACAAGGCAAGTTTGGCCTTGTAGTACAAAATGAAGCAGGCCAAAGGCTAACAGAAATTTGCCAAGAAAAGACACTGGTCATAGCAAACACCTTTCTCCAACAACAAAAGAGAAAACTCTATACATGGACATCAGCCAGATGGTCAGTACTGAAATCAGATTGATTTTATTCTTCACAGCCAGAGATGGAGAAGCTCTATACAGTCAGGAAAAAAAAAAACAAGACTGGATGCTGATTGTGGCTCAGATCTTGAATTCCTTATTGAAAAATTCCAAATTAAATTGAAGAAAATAGGGAAAACCACTAGGCTCTTTAGGTATGACCTAAATCAAATCCCTTATGATTATCCACCAGAAGTGACAAATAGATTCAAGGGATTAGATATGATAGACTGCCAGAAGAATATAGATGGAGGATCACATCATTGCTCAGGAGGCAGTGATCAAGACCATCCCCAAGAAAAAGAAACACAAAAAAGCAAAATGGTTGTCTGAGGAGGCTTTACATATAGAACAGTCTTTGGGACTCTGTGGGAGAGGGTGAGGGTGGGATGATTTGGGAGAATGGCACTGAAACACGTATGTTGTCATATGTGAAACGAATCACTAGTTCAGGGTTGATGCATGTTATAGGATGCTCAGGGCTGGCGTGCGGGGATGACACATAGGGAGGATAAAGGGAGGAGGGAGGTGGGAGGGGGGTTCAGGAGTGGGAACTTATGTAAACCTGGGGCGAATTCATGTCAATGTATGGCAAAACCAACCAATATAATATTGTAAAATAATTTGCCTCCAATAAAAAATAAATTAATTACTTAAAAAAAAATACAAATAGCTATGAAAAGAAGAGAAGTGAAAGGCAAAGGAAAGATATACCCATTTGAATGCAGATTTCCAAAGAATAGTAAGGAGAGATAAGAAAGCCTTCTCAGTTAACAATGAAGAGAAACAGAGGAAAACAATAGAGATCACTTAAAGAAAATTAGAGATACCAAAGCAACATTTCATGCAAAGAGGGCACAATAAATAACAGAGAAGATATGGACCTAACAGATGCAGAAAATAAAGAAGAGTGGCAAGAATACACAAAAGAACTGTACGGAAATGTGTTAATGACATGGATAACCATGATGGTATAATCATTTCACCTAGAGCCAGACATCCTGGAGTATGAAATCAAGCGGGCCTTAGAGTGCATTAGTAGGAACAATGCTAGTGGAGGCAATGGAATCCCAGTTCAGCTATTTCAAACCCTAAATGATGATGCTGTAAAGGTATTGCACTTAATATGCCGTCAAATTTGGAAAAGTCAACCGTGGCCACAGGATTGGAAAAGGCCAGTTTTTGTTCTAATACCAAAGACGGTCAGTCTCAAAAAATGTTCAAACTACCACACAATTGCAACCATTCACATGCTAGCAAGGTAATAATCAAAATCCTTCAAGCTAGTCTTCCAACAGTATGTGATATAGAACTTCCAGATGTACAAGCCGGATGAGAAGGCAGAGGAACTGGAGATCAAATTGCCAATATTTGTTGGCTCATAGAAAAAGCAAGAGAATTCCAGAAAAACATATATTTCTGCTTCATTGACTACACCAGAGCCATTGACTGTGTGGATAACAACAAACTGTGGAAAAGTTTTAAAGAGATGGAGTCACAGACCACCTATATGCCGGTCAAGAAGCAACAGTTAGACCTGGATGTGGAACAACAGACTGGCTCCAAATTGGGAAATGTGTATATCAAGGCTGTATATTATTAACCATATTATTTAACTTCTATACAGAATACATTATGCAAAATGTGGGCTGGATGAAGTTCAAGCTGGAATCAAGATTGCTGGGAGAAGCATTAAAAACCTCAGATATACAGGTAACACCACCCTTTTGACAGAAAGTGAAGAGTAACTAAAGAGATTCTTGATCAAGGTGAAAGAGGAGAGTGAGAAACCTGGCTTAAAACTCAACATTCAAAAACGAAGATCATGGCATCTGGTCCCATCACTTCATGGAGAATAGATGGGAAAAAAAACGGAAACAGTGACAGACTGTATTTTCTTGGGATCCAAAATCACTATGGACAGTGACTGCAGCCATGAATTTAAAAGATGCTTGCTCTTTGGAAGAAAATCTATGACAAATCTAGACAGCATATTAAAGAGAAGAGACATCAATTCACTGACAAATGTCCATCTAGTCAAAGCTATGATTTTTCCAGTAATCATGTATGGATGTAAGAGTTGGACCAAAAAGAAGGCTGAGCACCTAATAATTGATGCTTTCGAACCGTGGTGCTGGAAAGGACTCTTCTGAGTCCCTTGGATGGCAAGGAGATCAAACCAGTGAATCCTAAAGGAAATCAACCCTGACTATTCATTAGAAGGACTGATTCTGAAGCTGAAGCTCCGATACTTTGGCTACCTGATGCAAGGAGCTGAGTCATTGATAAAGACCCTGATGCTGGAAATGTTGAGTGCAAGAGGAAAATTGGGCGACAGAGTATGAGATGGTTGGATAGTGTCATGTACATGAGTTTGATCAAACTCCAGGTGATAGTGAAGGACAGGGAAGCCTGGGGTTCTGCAATCCATGCGGTTGAAAAGAGTTGGACATGTCTGAGTGACTGAACAATAAAATAGATTAGATATACAATTACTATTTTTATACTTATTCAGTAATTTATCTGTGAACTTCTTAATAACGTTTTTAACTTTGGCCACCTCATGCGAAGAGTTGACTCACTGGAAAAGACTCTGATGCTGGGAGGGATTGGGGGCAGGAGAAGAAGGGGACAACAGAGGATCAGATGGCTGGATGGCATCACTGACTCGATGGAAATGAGTTTGAGTGAACTCCAGGAGTTGGTGATGGACAGGGAGGCCTGGCGTGCTGTGATTCATGGGGTCGCAAAGAGTTGGACAGGACTGAGTGACTGAACTGAACTGAACTGAATGAAGAAGCTAGATAGATAATTTAGTTTTAGTACAAATTTTTGCATGAGGAATTGACAAATAATTTCATATAAAGTGTTTATGTATATTTTTGTGTTTGCTGATATATATAACTATGTTTGAAAACTATAAAGAAATCTTTATAGCTCATTGTAAGAAAATAAACTGAGACTAGAGTAACAGACTACATTAAGAAACTAGGTTAAGAGAAAAAGTAAAAAGTCATCTGTTACATAACATACAATAAATTTGGACCTGGTGACAGGAATGAACCTGGCATGTTGAAAGAACATGAGAAAGCCATAGAGTCTGGAGCAGTGTGAGTTAAAATAAGAGTTGTTACAGAGGATTTTAGAGAGAGGATGGAATCAGGACCTTGTAGAACGTGGAAATGCCTTCTGAGGTTATTGCAAATGTTTTCATTTCATTACAAATCATTATTTTTTCATATAATTAACACACAAAATAACTCTACAGCAATGACTTTTGATTAAAATATATAGACACTCTTGTTTTTAAACTTGAAATCTCTTAGGTAAATTAAGTACATATTAAAATCATATGGAATATTGACTTATACTATCTCTCTTCAGTTCGGTTCAATGACTCAGTCGTGTCTGACTCTGCAACCCCATGGACTGCAGCACACTAGGCTTCCTGTGCATCACCAACTCCGGGAGCTTGGTCAAACTCATGTCCATTGTGTCAGTGATGCCATCCAACCATGTCATCCTCTGACATCCCCTTCTCCTGCCTTCAGTCTTTCCCAGCATCAGGATCTTTTCCAATGAGTCAGTTTTTTGCATCAAGTGGCCAAAGTGTTGGAGCTTCAGCTTCAACATCAGTCCTTCCAATGAATATTCAGGACTGATTTCCTTTAGGATTGACTGATTTTATCTCCTTGCAGTCCAAGAGACTCTCAAGAGTCTTCCAATACCACAGTTCAAAAGCATAAATTCTCTTGTGCTCAGCTTTCTTTATGGACCAGGTCTCACGTCAGTACATGACTGCTGGAAAATGCATACCTTATTCCTTTGACTAGACCAACCTCTGTCAGAAAAGTAATGTCTCTGCTTTTTAATACCCTGTCTATGTTCATCATAGCTTTTCTTCCAAGAAACAAGCATCATTTAATTTCATGGATACAGTCACCATCTGAGGTGATTTTGGAGTCCCCCAGAATAAGGTTTGTCACTGTTTCCATTGTTTCCCCATCCATTTGCCATGAAGTGATGGTCTTAGTTTTTTGAATGTTGAGTTTAAACAAGGTTTTCACTCTCCTCTTTCACTTTCATCAAGAGGCTCTTAAGTTCCTCTTTGTTTTCTGCCATAGAGGTGGTGTCATCTGCATATCCGAAGTTATTGATATTTCTTCCTGAAATCTTATTTCGACTTGTGCTTCATCCAGCCTGACATTTCGCATGATGTACTCTACATAGAAGTTAAATAAGCAGAGTGGCAATTTATGGCCTTGTCTTACTCCTTTCCCAATTTGGAACCAGTCCATTATTCCGTGGCTGGGTCTAACTGTTGCTTCTTGACATGCATACAGATTTCTCAAGAGGCACGTAAAGTGGTCTGGTATTCCATTCTTTAAGAAATTTTCACAGCTTGTTGTGATCCACATAGTCAAAGGCTCTGGCATAGTCAATGAAGCAAAAGTAAATGTTTTTCCGGAATTCTCTTGCTTTTTCTGTGATCCAGCAGATGTTGGCCATTTGATCTCTGGTTCTTCTGCCTTTTCTAAATCCTGCTTGAACATCTGGAAGTTCTCGGTTCACATACTGTTAAAGCTTAGCTTGGAGAATTTTGGGTTACTTTAGCTTGTGTTGTGAGTGCAATTGTGTGGTAGCTTGAACATTCTTTGGCATTGTCTTTCTTTGGGATTGGAATGAAAGCTGACCTTTTCCAGTCCTGTGGCCACTGCTGAGTTTTCCAAATTTGTTGGCATATTGAGTGCAGCACTTTCACAGCATCATCTTTTAGGATTTGAAATAGCTCAACTGGAATTCCATCAACTCCACTAGCTTTGTTCATAGTTATGCTTCCTAAGGTCTACTTGACTTCACACTCCAGGATGTCTGGCTCGAGGTGAGTGACCACACCCTCATGGTTATCTAGTTCATTAAGATCATTTTCATATAATTCTTATGTGTATTCTTGCCACCTCTTCTTAATATCTTCTGCTTCTGTTAGGTCCATACTGTTTCTGTCCTTTACTGAGTCCATCTATGCATGAAATGTTACCTTGGTATCTCTAATATTATTGAAGAGATCTCTAGTCTTTCCTTGTCTTCGGGAAGATTAAGTACATATTAAAATCATACGATATGTTGACATAATATCTCTCTTAGATGAAAGCAAAATCAAGTAATTACAACTTAATTTTTCTTTCAAGTAGTAGGCTTATCTGGCTCATGCCAAAGGAGCAGTTATTTCAAGAAAAGAAATTACTTTTATTCAAAGATGGTTCAAGTTAAAGTTAGTTTCCACTTCGGAAGTACTGTGCACTTTGTAATTTTAGAAAAATTTTAAGCTAAATACCTAGTAATGTATGACTTATAAGTTGTGTTTTCCCTAGCATAAACCATTGGAATATGTAAATCAAATTCTACAATGTCAAATCTTTTTGTTGCTTAGTCTGTTTTAAAACTTTCGTTGCTTAAGGGAAAAAAAAGCTTAGAAAAAGTGGCATGTGTTATGTATGAAAGAAATGTAGATTTGTTCAGATCTATGACACAAGAATATCTATTAAACATCCATGGAATTTCATTCTTTATATCTACCAAAATTTGTATTGCTCTAGAAAAAAAATTAATTAATTTAAAAATTGAATTCAAACATATGCCACTGAACATGTATTTTCCCTGGGTAAGAATGCAATGTAAAATGATGAAATGTGTTGATCTTTTTGTATTTTTGAAGCATCAGACCAATAAACTTCTATCTCATTTCTGACATGGTAAATATAGATTTATAATATCAGAATGATGAGACAGTAATCAATCTCTTCCCTCCTCAAATATTTATAGACTAATCCCTCAAACAATACAGAGAATTACAAAACTATATGTCATGTTTAAATTTATGTTTCAAAATTGAATATATTTAAGTTACATTCTCAAAAAAAACACAATGTAATGGCAATTTTAATGTTTTACCAATTAATCATTTATTTGTTCATACAGTATTTTGGTCATAATTACAAAAAAAATCCTGCTTCTGTATTTAGCAAGAAAGAAGAGAAATAAATTTTTATTTCTATAAGGAAGCAAATTGCATAAAATTTGTCATACAATATATATTAAGTAGCAAAGTTCAAATGTACAATATATGAGCTATTCTCAAAAAAATTTTTTTTGTTAAAATGATAATGCTGCAAAAACATTCCATTAGCTCCTTTTAAAATGAAGAAAATTTAAATGTATTGAAGCAAATGAAAATCTAATTTATTTTTAACAACAATCAAAATTTTGAATTATTTCACAGTCCCTATGACATTTTTGAATCAACACTCACCTTTATAGATTTAAAATCTAATTAAGGTCTATAGCTCCATTTTCAAAAAAACACATCTGCATGTGCATATCTTATTAAAATAATAACACTTGAAGTGTCAAAACATGAGCATGTTATTTCCCCTTTTCCAGTCTTGCCCAGTCTTGCTACAGTGTCAAGTAAGACCACAGACTCAGAACTGAAAATCTATCTATAAAGATTTTCAATAGAAAATTTTAAAGATTAAAAAAAAAAATCTGAATTGCCAGAAGGAAAGAAAAAAATTTACACATTACGGTCTGGTGTCAACACCGCCAATACATCGAACTCCAGATATGTTGTGTCCAGAGTACCGCCTAAGACACTTTCTGAGAAAGGCTTTGTGTGAATCAGATGAAGAAGACTTCTTCACACTCAGGATGGGTGGAGTTCATGGCATGAAAATGCTATGAGATACGGGTTGTGATTTTCTACAGAGAAGATGACACAATAATAACTGATAAAACTTTAAAAGAATTGTATTTGAAAGACATGTTTATAACAAATATTTGGGAAGTGTTGCTTTGTCTCTATAAAAACTTTTCTGCAAAAAGCATTTCTTCTCATAAAAAGGTTTTGATTTCTTCAACATGCCTGTCTTGTATCAGGAACACAGTTGCAGATCACTTTAATCATTTCTAAGGTTACCTCCGTTTGATCTTTCTTTTTTACTTTTCACAACCCAACTCCTGGTTTTGTCCTTAATCATGCCATGTAGCAATGAAAACATTCTCACTTTCTCTGTGTTCACCCTCCCCTTGTTCATTCTTCTCTTGTTTCTCTGTCTTCAATCAAACAGGAATAAACTTTTTATAGCACAATTTTGTTTTAAGTCCTTTTATAAAAATATATGTACACTTTAATCTCTAAAAAATCCATTTATATTGTCTTCTAAGTTCTGAATAAACAAAATTTCTTAATTCAAATGAAAAAACATGTGGCATCTAATATTTATGTTTGGATATGTTAAATTAATGCATCTCTTAAAGTTGGGAAGGCATTTTTTTCTTTGTCTTCACTAAAAACGTAAAGTTAAGTAATTATACTGTATGTGTGCTGAGGACACAAAATTTACATCTAAGACCATTTAAACAAGTTCTTTATAATCATCCACACACAACAAAAGCAAACCATATGTGTTAAATATGTGCCTGATAACTTATTCTCCTGTTTTGTTTTGTGTTATAAGAGAAAGAGCCTGTGTATAATGAATGAGAATATGGTTTTTAAAAATTAAAATTAAAACATTTGAATAATAGTTTTAAAAATATGCTTCCTTAAGGATTTTTTATGCATCTTGAATATGTTTACAAGTTCTAATACAAAATATTCCATGAATGTGTATTATTTGTTCCATCATATTGCTTCACAAGAATTGTTGATATAAGATTAATAATAATTTTTTCTGATTTGTTAGTTCTTGTCCTGTTTGCTCTCTGAATCATTTCAACCCTCTTCTCTGGATCTCAGGAAAGAGACTCCTGCAACCTGTGTGTGGGGAGCCCTATGTCAGTTGATTTCTGCTGGATGGCTCAATAGAACATTGAAAGGCAAGAGAAACAGAGACAGAAAACTTCTTTTCTCTCTGCATTGGGCGGTACCTCTGGCATCATGTATCATAGGGTTTCCCTGGTGGCTTAGTGGTAAAGAACCCACCGGCCAATGAAGGAGATGCAGGTTCAATCCTTGGATCAGGAGGATCCCTTGGAGTAGGAAATGGCAACCCACCCCAGTATTCTTGGCTGGAAAATCCCATGGACAGAGGGACTTGACGGGCTACAGTCCATGGGGTTGCAAGAGTCAGACAAAACTTAGCAACTAAATAATGACAGCAACATGTGTCATGATTATATTATGGATACATTCTCTCATATTTGAAGTTAATATTGTCTTCTAAGTCTGCTCATGTGATTTTAGTGCACTAATACTTAGTGGTGTTAAGGATGCTTCAAATCTCTGGTTTCTCAGGAAGGTAGACATGTGCACCTGCAGCTGATTCATGTCTATGCATGGAAAAATCCACCACAATATTTTCAAGTATCGTCCAATTAAAATAAATTAATTAAAAAATATATGCTTGAAGAATACAACCTCATTAAATGTAACACATTTAATGAAGGAGAAGCAGTAATTTGATAAAATATTATAGTGGACAGATTAAGGTAAATAGCAGTTTGAAATTTTATTTTTTATTATAGAAATAACATGATTTTTAACCTCTTTACAAAAAAAAAAAAAAGAAATGAACCAAATCAGACACAGTTCTCTTCTAAAAAGGAGAAATCCATTGTTAGCTGCCGGGAGCCAGCGAGGGAAATCCTACCCGTGGCAAAGGTCAACTTGGGAAGAGGCCTGATGGGCAAAGGCTAATCAGGACTCGAGGAACCCCCTGGACTTACCTGAGCATCTACCCCAAAGAAAACCGGAGTCTGACTGCTTTACTATCTTACGCCTCTTACCAAGTCCTCTAATACTTACGGGGGCTTACCCCCAACCACCTTTCTCTGAAAACATTAATTCAGAGCTGTAGTTTAAAAGTTCTCCTCGGCTTAATAGGAGTGTTCCAATCCAAGCCCCTCTGATAGCTTTCTAACTTGCATGACAAGTTTGTCCGGGCTCTTACAACTATGAGTGTGACTGTTTATAGCCTCCCAGCCATGCAAGGACAGAAAGCCTAATATTCTAAAATATAGGAATCTGTTGAAGAAGTTAAAATCATTAGAATAGTACTAAAAAAGATTTTATTGTTGAATCAATGCTTGCTGCAAAGTTTCCTCTATCCTTGGAAATATATTAATCACATATAGAGAATATAAGTAGTAGCTTTTGATTTAACCACATCAGATCTTAAGTTAATAAATTCCTTTCTTGTAGCTCACTACACCAGTGCCTTATAGGAGTGTAACTTTGTTATGTGTCTAGCACCTGACTCTAGGAAAGTCACCTTAAAAGAATATAAGCCTTTTACTTGCTAACTAACCTATTGTTAGGATAGAGGGCCATAAACTGTTAGCAGGCCCCCTGGCCAGAAGATGATGTACTAGCTAACTAACCTATTGTTAGGAGCTGCTGCGTCACTTCAGTCGTGTCCGACTCTGTGTGACCCCATAGACAGAAGCCCACCAGGCTCCCTGTCGCTGGGATTCTCCAGGCAAGAACACTGGAGTGGGTTGCCATTTCCTTCTCCAATTGTTAGGAGAGAGGGCCATAAACTGTTAGCAGGCCCCCTGGCCAGAAGATGATGTGAACCACCTAAAACTTTTATCATGAGACACACAAAAATAAGCCCTGATCCTGGTAAGGATCAAGACTGCTGACTCCACGTGATTTTGGCGTGACTCTATACCTCCCTTTCTCTGTTTCTTATGCGCATAACTTAGGGTATAAAAGCAGCACTGGAAAATAAAGTTTTGGGCCTTGCTCACTGAAGCTTGGTCTCCCCGTGTCGTTCTTTCTCTTTCTCCATCCTTTTCTCTATTCTCCTTTTTCTGGTTGAGATCCTTGGAGCCCTGGGCCCTCTGAGTTTACTTATCTGCCTGGGCTTCTAAGACCCACTCGAGGGGGTGCCCTGGTGGGGTGCCTCCAGTGATTCGAGAGGGCGCCTGTGGCTTACGTAAACAGAGCAAACCCCGTGCTGGGGTTTTATTGGTTTCCAGCGTAAACCAAGGAATCATCAGCCCCTGTCTCTCTCTCTTTCTCTCTCTCTCTCTGACGCCGACGCCGTTCATCCCGAGGATACCCTGGGCCATATCGAGGCTGGTCCCCGATAGTTAGCATTGTTGCATTTCAGTTTATGAGATCTCTCCTGTTATATAAAAAAGATGTTTAGAAAAAATTTTATGTATGTACATTTATATACATGAAATATATTTATAACATATGCTATGCAGTATATGTGTGCTTAGTCGTTCAGTCGTGTCTGACTCTTTCAGACTCCATGGAATGTAGCCCACCAAGCTCCTTTGTACCTGCAGATTCTCCAGCAAGAATACTGGAGAGGGTTGCCATGCCCACCTCCAGGGGATCTTCCCAACCTAGGGCTCAAACCCAGGTCTCCTGTGTTGAAGGTGGATTCTATATTGTCTGAGCCACCAGGAAAGCCCATGTATTATATACCAGTAAATCATTTGTAGCTTATTTTTATATATATTCCAACATTTATTCTTGTCTCATATCTGAGTAGCAAAGAGCTGGGCTCCTATTAAAAACATTATTTTATTAAAAACAAACAAATTAATAGAATAAATATATTTTGTTGTATGACATCTTCAGTTTAGACTGAGATTCTGTAAAGTTTCTTTTTTTAGCTATTGCGTGAATTGGTGGAGGAGGCTTGCAATAACTCAGCGTTCTCTTTATGAAGCCTCTTGAGAAAATTCCTTCTTGGTTATGAAGTACATAAGGATGTTTGTACTTCTTTTGGGAAATATATCTCTGTTTAGCTTATGAACAAAGTACTTTGTTTCCAAGAAAATCTCCCTTTCCACTTTGTCTATGAGAAATTTTAATTGATTTTGTGGCCCATCTGTAAGCATTGTAGGCCATGAATAAAATATTGAGCAATTTTCCTGATTCTATTTCATTTTTTCACCCTTGTTACCATCTACCTTGGGTGAATATCTCTGTTATATATCTGTGTAATCTTTTGTTGTGTTGCTTAATCACATATTTTTAGTCATATTATTAAATTATACAAAAACTAAAGTTCAACAACTCTCCTCATAAAATATGTGCACACAAAATATAAAATTTTTGGATTATTCATTTACTTTTAAATTATCTATAGACTTTTCTCCTTTTTAATTTTTTTTTAAACAAGTAACTCAAATATGTATTCAGTTTCCCTAGTTCTGGGATCCCATCTGTTTTTTATTCAGAAAAGAATTCAAAAGAAAGGCCAGAATATGAAAGTATCATAACAGACAGACACAGAGCTTATTTAAGCTTGAATTGTAATAAAAATATTTTAAACTAAATACAAATTACTGTTGAAATAGCTTACAAAATATAGTAGCAGTCAAAATTTTGCATCTGTTGACATATTCTTCCACCTGTGAATTTAAACTGGCTGTGTAACAACTTAATTCTAAGAAACAGCCTTGTTCCTTGTAAAGTGAGATTATACTTTTAAGAAAGTGTTGGCCTATAAATTTTTCTCTAGACTATCCTATCTAGGTTGAGAAAGAATTGATGATATAAAGCAGAAATAGTCAAGCTTTTTGTAAAAAGGTTTAGATAATAAATATTTTAAGATCTGCTTGATATGTGGCCTCTTTAACAACTACTCAAATTTGTTATTATGAAAACAGCCACAGACAGTAAATAAGCAAATGGGCATAAATGAACATGCCTGTGTTCTAATAAAATTTTATTTAAAAAATATGTTTGGCTACCAGATCATAGTTTGCTGACCTGTGAAATAAAAAGTCTATACTATAGTTATTCTTATTAAATTTTTGTCTTGAGTTTTTGGTAGATACTGTGTACTGCAAAAAATAAAAAAAATAAGGATATCTTTATTAAGAAATAATTGTTATTTTTGATATCTTCATTTTTTTGGTTTAGGTAATTTTAGTTTTCTTTAACATATATAAAATGTAATTATGTAATGAATATATAATTTGTTGATAAAAATCTGTACATATGTTCATTCTGTTACCCTTCTCTTTTCATGTAACATTATGTTAATATTCAGAAAAAAAACTGAATCATGCTTGTGTCTGAAAATGTCTATTTTGTAGTATCTTTATCTCTTATTCTTTTTAAATTCTGTGATAGATTCTTATAGGATCCTATAGTTTCACTTCATTTTATTCATTACCATTATAACCATGACCAAATTGCTTATCAAAATGTTTATGCTAGCATTCTGCAAGACAGTTTATGAGCATGGGTAACAGATAATAAGGTAACAGACAAACTATCAGAGAAAAGATTTTAGGGGGCCATCATAAACATAGCTATGAAACAATCTATTTCTTCATCTCTAGGTTCTCAGAGGTATGGGACCTGAAATTCATAATGCTCAGTTATTAGAAAACGTTAAACATAGCATTCTCAAGGACTTACACAGCTACCAGAAATATTTTAAATGATAGTAAGATGCCAAAGCTTTTGACTGTGTGGACCACAATAAACTGTGGAACATTCTGAAAGAGATGGGAATACCAGACCACCTGACCTGCCTCTTGAGAAACCTGTATGCAAGTCAGAAAGCAACAGTTAGAACTGGACATGGAACAACAGACTGGTTCCAAATAGGAAAAGGAGTACGTCAAGGTTGTCTATTGTCACCCTGCTTATTTAACTTCTATGCAGAGTACATCATGAGGAACGCTGGGCTGGAAGAAGCACAAGCTGGAATCAAGATTGCCGGGAGAAATATCAATAACCTCAGATATGCAGATGACACTACCCTTATGGCAGAAAGTGAAGAGGAACTAAAAAGCCTCTTGATGAAAATGAAAGAGAGGAGTGAAAAGGTTGGCTTGAAGCTCAACATTCAGAAAACAAAGATCATGGCATCTGGTCCCATCACTTCATGGAAAATAGATGGGGAAACAGTGGAAACAGTGTCAGACTTTATTTTTCTGGGCTCCAAAATCACTGCAGATGCTGATTGCAGCCATGAAATTAAAAGACGCTTGCTCCTTGGAAGGAAAGTTATGACCAACCTAGATAGCATATTGAAAAGCAGAGACATTACTTTGCCAACAAAGGTCCATCTAGTCAAGGCTATGGTTTTTCCCGTGGTCATGTATGGATGTGAGAGTTGGACTGTGAAGAAAGCTGATTGCCAAAGAACTGGTGCTTTTGAACTGTGGTGCTGGAGAAGACTCTTGAGAGTCCCTTGGACTGCAAGGAGATCCAAACAGTCCATTCTAGAGGAGATCAATTCTGGGTGTTCATTGGAAGGACTGATGCTAAAACTGAAACTGCAATACTTTGGCCACCTCATGCGATGAGTTGACTCACTGGAAAAGACTCTGATGCTGGGAGAGATTGGGGGCGGGAGGAGATGGGGACGACAGAGAATGAGATGGATGGGTGGCATCACCTACTCGATGGACATGAGTTTGAGTGAACTCCGGGATTTGGTGATGGACAGGGAGGCCTGGCATGCTGTGATTGATGGGCTCGCAAAGAGTTAGACACGACTGAGCGACTGAACTGAACTGAACTGAACTGAAGAATTTTTTTAGCTCAGAACTCTATATAACAGTTACAAGATTGTTCTATATTAGTCATTAAATTTTTATTTTCATCCTTTTGTCTATCTCTGTCAGAAACTATGGGAGGGGCGGAATGGTTTCTATGCTTTTCATTTGTACAAACATAACCAAATCTGCAATGTTCAAGGGGCCTAGAGAGCTGATGAGTACTAGGTGATGATAAAGCAAGTAGTCCTAAAGATTAACATAGATTTTATTGCTATGGATTTCCATGGAAGTATTATTCAAGACTTAGTATATATACACAGTGGAATATTATTCAGCTATAGAAAAGAAAGACACAATACCATTTGTAGCAATATGCATGGACTTAGAGATTATCATCCTAAGAGAAATAAGCTAGGCAAAGGACCAGAGAATCAGCTCAGGGAAAAGGACCAGGGGGCCAGCTCAAGAAAACATACTTAATATCTTGCAATAATCTGTAATGGAAGAGAATGTAAAAAGAGAATATATATGTATAACTGAATCACTTTCATGTTTCCCTTTAACAAAACATTATAAATCTACTGTATTTCAGTACATTTTAAAAGGTAAAAAAGAAAAAAAAAACTTAATTTTTAAGATCTAACAATGATAACATTAGAAAGCAAATGCAAAGATGTGATTAAGTCAGAAATATATATTAAAGTACTAGAAATAAAAAGATGCTTGAAGGAGTTCTGGAAATTTCTTTACAACTTTGCCTTAGAAGGTAAAATTTTATTTCATGCCTTATTATTATTTGAGAAATGCCTTCCACAGCATTCACCCAAAGGTACAGTTGTAACTCTTACCTATGTAGTTCTAACTTCCCAGAGAAAGCAAACACATTCTAGGGGAGAAATGCCACAAGCCTTTCAATTTATAGACTTGCAGTTGGTTACATCATGGATGTCTGGAAGAAGGGAACCGGTGCAGCATGTTTACAGAGAGAGGAATGGGATGTTCTTGTCATCTAAATTTCTTTTTTTTTAATCTTCTAACTTTATTTTTTTTTTTAGTTTATTTATTTTAATTGAAGGCTAATTACTTTACAATATTGTATTGGTTTTGCTATACATTGACATGAATCCTCCCCAGGTGTACATGTGTTCCCCATCTTGAACCCACCTCCCTCCCCATACCATCCTTCTGGTTCATCCCAGTGCACCAGCCACGAGCATCCTGTATCATGGATCAAACCTGGACTGGCGATTCATTTCACATATGATAATATACATGTTTCAATACCATTCTCCCAAATCATCCCACCCTTGCCCTCTCCCACAAAGTCCAAAAGACTGTTCTATACATCTATGTCTCTTTTGCTGTCTCGTATACAGGGTTATCATTACCATCTTTCTAAATTCCATATGTATGCGTTAGTATACTGTATTGATATTTTTCTTAGTGGCAAATTCTCCTGATTCCTTTCTCAATCAGAAATTTTCTTTAACTCTAATACAAGCAATCTCACAAGGATAATTTAGGCTTAAGAATTTTCTTGACTGAGTTATAAGCATTTTAACATCCTTTCTAAAATGTTCATTATATAGTATATTATTCTAAATTATTTCTCAGTTTTATTCAGTTCAAAATGTTAATTGCTAATCTGTGGGAACCTTGAGCTTTTTAGACAATGTAGAAACACATAAATGTAGACTCTGGCCCCGAAGAACTTACAAGAATGTGGGGAGAAGATAAACCCGAAGATGAAATCATAGTCCTAATATATGGCAGAGTGTGAGCAGTGCCTTAAGAAAAATGCAAAGTCCTAGAGACTTGAGGAGAAAGAGATCACATTTGACAAAGTGGATCAGTAATAATCATGACAGTGGCGATGGCCTTTGGGAATGTCATGATACTAACATGATGAAAGTTATATTGAACAAATTTGATGAGATGGGAAAGGCTAAGCTCTATCTGTAGCATATGAAAAATTCAGTTTGATTGGAAGCAGTTGACTCCTGTAATATGTGAAGAAGAATGTGGTGGAAATAATGTGGGAAGATAGTCTAATGAAAGTCATCAAGAATGGAAATAATTTGTTCCACTGATTTTAAGCCTGAAGTCTGTTTACATACTAATTTCTTCACCAGTTTTGATACTAACCATGGTTCTTGGCCTTCCCCAGTTGAGAGGCAAGACAATAAACTCAGGCATTATTGGGGCCCTTGCTGCAGCAGGGAGGAGAGTGAGAACAAGTAACAGATTTCTTTGCTTGCTTACTCCCTGATGGAGGGAGAGTTTGTTCCTTATATAGGATAAGGAGGGGCTTCCCTGGTAGCTAAGACATTAAAGAATCTGCCTACAATGCAGGAAACCTGGATTTGGTCTGTGGATCAGGAAGATCCCTTGGAGAAGGGAATGGCTACCCACTCCAGTATTCTTGCCTGAGAAATCCCAAGGACAGAGAAGCCTGGCGGGCTAGAGTTCATTAGGTTGCGAAAGTCAGACTTGACTGAGGGATTAAAACTTTCACTTTTTTCATGGGATAATGGTAGGGCTGTGTCCAGGGATCAGGCCAGTGGGTGGCTTAGGTGTTTTGTCCACTCCTGTTGTGGTGTGGAGTGCAGTGGACATGCATAATTCCTTGCTTTTGTTCCTGTACGCTGTTTTTGCTCCAGGCTCATTAGAAGTGGCTATTGAGTTTCTCGTTTTTTACATCTTTTTATCAATAATTTGCCCCAGCTGCACATACACGCACATAGTTATTTTTAGTTCCTTATAGTTTCTTTGTATTTTGTTGTTTGAGGAGAGGTATGTCCAGGTGCAAGCATTGCAGCAAAGGGTCCCAGGTCCCAGTCTGTTTCACTTTTAGCCCAAGTCAAAGTTTTTCCTTTATTTCTTTGTGCAATAGAGGCACAGAAAAGCTAAATTAATGACAGAGTAGGATCCAGGAATGAGATAACAAGAAAAAATTCCAGAAATACCTGTATATATGTTTTTAAAAACCACATTACTCTAAAATTGTGCAACATAGTTCAAGAGTATTAATTAAACCACTTCCATTTTTGTGTGTTTTAAGGAATAAAAAAACACTTTCACATATATTATGTATATATATTTAGTCCTCAACTATACTGTAAAATAAGAAGAGGCACAATCACTTTATGGGCTTCATAATATAAGAAAGGGTGATCAAATGGAGAGATCAGTTCAGTTCAGTTCAGTCGCTCAGTCGTGTCCGACTCTCCGCGACCCCATGAATCACAGCACGCCAGGCCATCACCAACTCCCGGAGTACACTCAAACTCATGTCCACAGAGTCGGTGATGCCATCCAGCCATCTCATTCTCTGTCGTCCCCTTCTCCTCCCGCCCCCAACCTTTCTATCTAAAAATCCTAAATTTCCAAAAAGGATCAATAATAAAGCAATAGCATTGCTTGACAAAAAGAAATGGGTTGAGATTTTTCTGGGTTGGTACAGCTAAAAGAAATTATTTTGAAACTTAGTTTCAGAGGTAAAGAACCAAGAGCAAGACTGTTGTTAGAAAGAAATAAATGTCACTTCAGTTTTGAATTAGGAAAACTAGTTCAGTTGAGGGACATCAGAGAGAGGATTGATGCAAAGTTTATTCTGAACAGAAACAGAAACTAGAAACCAGCAAAAATCAAATCACTGCAAGCATTTGTAATGAAAGAAAAGCACACTGTGGTCACACTTAATTCCCCTGTGTGACAAGTGAGAGATCTGTAGTGAAGGGTCAACAAAAGAATGTAACAGCACAAAGCAATTTAGAACACTGACAGCGGTAGAAAGCAACTAAACACTTGGTAATACAATACATTCCTACTATCTGCCATCCCAATGTTCCTTTTTGTGAAAGAATATTATTATGATGGACTCTTGTCTGATTTCTCCATTTGGGATGAAGACTATCCTGGTGGGACAGTCTTTAGAAAGGTTTCTGGGAAATAAAAGAGCTAGGAATCCTTAGAGAGCACTTCTCGATGACCAAGATTATGTTACAGCTTTTACCCACATTTGTAATACCAACTGCATCCCAAAGCCAACTCTTATTGTTGGGATTCAAGTGAAGTATTTGTTTAACTGATGTAACAGTTTTTACATCTCTTATAAAATTACCTTTATAGACTGCTCCAAAATCTTCATTTTATATTTCAGCTGTTGCTGAAAAAAAGAATCTATAGACCAAATTCTTCCGGAAAATAGTCCAACTTAACTAACTAAGCCTTTGACATTTAAATTCCACTCATTGCTCTCTATCTTGAGTCTTTCTATCCTCCTGGAAATCAAGGACAGTATGTTCATTATCAACTGCACAGAACAGTCATTGAAGTGCTGTTAAGAATTGTAGAGCTCACACTTATAATGTATTACCCAGGGATTTGTTAAGGATGTCTTCTGCATCATTTTGGGTTACACCATTGGTTGTAACAAATGATTAACAGCACCATGTATCCCAAAGCTTTGGCCTTTTATGTCTTAAAAATTGTAACATAATTAACTGGTATTTGAAAATTCATATGCTGAGAACAGCCACTAAGATATTTCTTTGGAATTAGATATTTGAATAAATAGCAACATAATTACTCTAGCCCAAGATAGAGTAGTTGAATTGTTTGTTTTATTTTGCTTTTAATGTGCATTGTTGTTGTTTAGTCGCTTAGTCATGTCCGATTCTTACTGCATGGACTGCAGCACACTAGATTTTCCTCTCCTTCACTATCTGCCAGAGTTTGCTCAGGCTCATGTTCATTGAGGCGATAATGCCATCCAGCCACCCCATCCTCTGTTGCTGCCACCTCCTCCTGCCCTCAAAATTTCCAGGATCAGGATCTTTTCCAATGAGTCAGCCTATGTATCAGGTGGCCAAGGTATTGGAGCTTCAGCTTCACAATCAGTCCTTATTTTGAATAGGCAGGATTGATTTCTTTCAGGATTGACTGGCTTGATTTCCTTGCTGTCCAAGGGACTCTCAAGAGCATTCTCCAACACCACAGTTCGAAAGCATCAATTCTTCAACACTCAGCCATCTTTATGGTCCAGCTCTCACATCCACACATGACTACTGGAGAAACCATAGTGTTGACTAGACAGAACTTTGTCAGCAAAGTGATGTCTTTGTTTTCAATATGCTGTCTAGTTTTCTTCCATAGAGCAAGCGTCTTATAATTTGATGACTGCAGTCACCATCTGCAGTGATTTTGGAGCCTAAGAAAATAGAGTCTGTCACTGTTTTCATTGTTTCCCCATTTACTTGCCATGAAGGGATAGGACCAGATGCCATGATTTTAGTTTACTGAATGTTGAATTTTAAGCCAGTTTTGTCAGTCTCCTCTTTCACTTTCATCAAGAGTCTCTTCAGTTCTTCTTCACTTTCTGCCATAAAGGTGGTGTCATCTGCATATCTGAGGTTATTGATATTTCTCCTGGCAATCTTGATTTCAGCTTGTGCTTCATACAGCCTGGCATTTCACATGATGTATTCTGCATAGGAGTTAAATAAGCAGGGTGACAATATAAAGCCTTGGCATAATCTTTCTCAATTTGGAACCAGTTCATTGTTCCATGTCCGGGTCTAACTGTTGCTTCCTGACCTGAATACAGACTTCTCAGGAGTCTGGTAAAGTGGCCTGGTATTCACATCACTTTAAGAATTTTCCACAGTTTGTTGTGATCCACAAAGTCAAAGGCTTTAGCATAGTCAATGAAGCAGAAGTAGATATTTTCTGGAATTCTCTTTCTTTTTCTGTGACCTAACCAATGTTAGTAACTGGTTTCTCTGCCTTTTCTAAATCCTTTTGTACATCTGGAAGTTCTTCAGTTCACATACTGTTGAAGCCTAACTTGAAGAATTTTGAGCATTACCTTGCTAGCACTTGAAATGAATGCAATTAGACAGTAGTTTGAATATTCTTTTGCATTGCTCTTCATTGGGAATAGAAAGAAAAATGAACTTTTCCTGTCCTGTGGCCACTGATGAGTTTTTCAAATTTGGTGGCATATTGAGTGCAGCACTTTCACAGCATCATCTTTTAGGATTTGAAATAGCTCAACTGGAATTCCATCACCTCCACTAGCTTTGTTCATAGTGATGCTTCCTAATGCTGACTTGACTTCATACTTCAGGGTGTCTAGCTCTAGGTGAGTGATCACACCTTCATGGTTATCTGGGTCATTAGGACCCTTTTTGTTTAGTTCTTCTGTGTATTCTTGCCACCTCTTCTTAATATCTTCTGCTTTTGTTAGGTCCATATAATTTCTTTCCTTTATTGTGCCCACCTTTGCCTAAAATGTTCCTTTGGAAACTTTAATTTTCTTGAAGAGATCTCTAGTCTTTCCCATTCTATTGTTTTCCTCTATTTCTTTGCATTGCTTGCTTGAGAAAGCTTTCTTATCTCTCCTTGCTAATCTCTGGAACTCTGCATTCAATTGGGCATATCTTTCCCTTTCTCCTTTACCTTTCACTTCTCTTCTTTCTTCAGTTATTTGTAAGACCTTCTGAGACAACCATTTTGCCTTTCTGCATTTCTTTTTCTTGGGTATGGTTTCAATCACTGCCTTCTGTACAATGCTACAAACTTCTGTTCCTAGTTCTTCAGGCACTCTCTCTGTCACATCTAATCCTTTGAATCTATTTGTCACTTCTACTGTATAATTGTAAGGGATTTGATTCAGGTCATACCTGAATGGCCTAGGGATTTTCCCTACTTTCTTCAATTTAAGTCCAAATTTCACAATAAGGAGTTCATGATCTGAGCGAAAGTCAGCTCCCAGACACTTCCCCCCAACTTTTTTCTCAAAATAGTAAATGCATGATTTTCCTTCCAATTATAAGACCTTCAAATATAACATACAGTGCTTTTCATAATCAGCTTCCATAGAAAATTGCTAGTTATAATCAATCTCCATCCATATTAACTAAACCTCTGTTCCTTCAACATATCACACAGGTTTATAATCTGTGTCTCTGCAAATGTTATTCATTTTGTTTGAAATAAATTAGGCCTCTCATTATTGTACTCAAACTGTTTCATGATTCACACTAAATTTATCTCAAATCTTTCAGCTCCAGAAAACAATTAACTTCTAAGTTCCCAATTATACTTTTTACCTCATATGCCACTCTTTGCTTAGAGATAGACTTTCCCTGATGGACTATGCTATATTAGATCACCCATCTTAAATTCACAGAACCTGGCACACAGTGCAAATAACAGTAGGTGCTTTTTCTGTTACATAAACTGTCCCTGTGTTGATTCCTAAAATTTTTTGGACTCAATATGTATTAGATAAAGTAATCATTTATATTTAGAGAAGCCAAGAAGGTTGTTACATTGCCTTTCACCATTTATACCATTATCTTTTACCTTCAATATTTACAAATGAGACATTCTTCATTTTGACATATTTTCAGAGCAATTGCTTCCTGCAGGGCGTGAGGTCATCCTATAAAGCTCACCTTAATATTTCAATTAATTCCTGGTATGGTTCATTACTACAACATTTAGGAAGGTAGGACTTAAGGATAAATTCAAAAGTTTATTATGGTTTAGGTCAAAATGTTGTATAGAGTACTTGGGTGTAATTTTACACATTTTTATTTATCCATCCCCACTACACCCCCTCATTGCCACACTTTGATCTTGTTATATCATCGTACATTTACTTCTTTCATACTTCTATCTTGTTTCCACTCTTTTTGAATGAGAATCTGTGGGTGACTTGGAACCTAACTGCAACCTACAGTGCATGTTATTTTAATATTAAAGGCCTTTCACATACACTATGATTCATAACTCCAATCACATTGTTGACATTTTTGCAAGTTGATCCCCCCTGACAAGTGTGTGTTCAGGCATGTGGGCGTTTATATTTGTGAGTTATGTACTTGAGTGATGAATCATAAGTGATCTGTGTTTACCATCTAAATTAGAAACGTGGAAAATTGGAAATAAAAGAACACTAATTTTAAAAGTTAGCCAGGATGGAGGAACAAAAAGTGACAAGAGTGAAAGAAGATTAGTACTCACCTTCTCACATTTGTAATTTTTCTGTTATAAGGACTCCAATTAGATGAAAAAATTCACTTTACATTGAAAACTGAAGAAAGCTAGTATTGTGCCCTAAGTGCTTTGTCTAAAATCATGAATAAGATCTTCTTTTCCAAATTAAAACATACACACACACAAGACAACCTTGAATCTATTCTCTGCAAATTAGTGGGATCATAGTGGAGTCATTTGTAGATCTAGCTAAAGAGTAGAATCTGGAAACTATGTGTGGCTGACATACCTACAAAGTGCAGAATGAGTTTACTTTTCTTCTGGCTCATAGACTGTCTGCAGAAATCAAGGCTATATTTACATTTAGTATTTACTTTAATATCTACTCCTGTATTATTTAGGTCCCAGATACAATTAATGATGAACTTTGAGATGTATCAGGTTTGTATGTGGAGAAAAAATATATATATATAATATGTTCTCTATAGGCATGGTTGTTAGGCTAGGGTTTTGAACCTGTACAAAGTTGAAAATAAATATTATGAATTTCAATGTGCATTTACCCACTGGTGATAGAACACCATAATGCAATGATCAGGATGCACTGTCTTATGAATGAGTAGCAGATTTTACTAATTTGACTAGTTATTTGTCAAGACCTTTAAGGGCATAATTGATTTAAATGTTGCATAATTTTGTCAATGATGGTTTACTCATAATTTTAGATTCTTCTGCAACTCAAGAAACAAACTTTTCTGATGGAATTTAATTGCATGTTTTCCCCAGTTCATTATATTTGATTGAGATACATGCTTCACTGATTTAACTGAATACTTCTCAGAATAAAATTTTAGTTTTTATCAATGGAAAACTATATTTCCATATCTTGATTTTTCTAGTAGAGAAATCAGAGTATGCAAAAGGCAGTTTTGTTGTTACTCTGATTATCATTTTTTTTGCTATTGTTTTGCAATTTGGTTTAAAGAGTCTTCCAGGATCATAAGTATTCACAGCAAAGTAGTTTCTAAACAACAAAAACAGGAACAGAATTCAAAACAACCTGTTGTGTTTAGTCCTCCTATTTGAACTTTGAGTATCAGTGAATATCGGGTGTTGGAATTAAATTCTCTGGAATGTTGCTTCTTTACATTACACACGAGAAAGTTTGGTTTTGAAGCACACATTTTCTTGATTAGAATTTTTTAAATAGGAATCAAAAAGTAAAATTGTAGTCATTTTATTTAAATAAACACCAACCTTCTTATATTATTATTTCTTAGATTAAGATTTTTGGAGTATCACAGGAGAGTTTCAGATTGGTAGAAAGAGACCACAGATATATTTGGCAAAACTAACTTAAGTTCCTAATTTATACAGCAGAGCATATAGAAACTTAGCTGAAACTCTTTGGGAATATGGAGAAAGAGAAGTAAAACTAATATTTAATAAACTTTCTCTTGTTGTTCAGTCACACAGTCATGTCTGACTCTTTACAACACCATGGACTGCAGCATACCAGTCTTCACTATTTCTTGGAATTTGCTCAAACTCATGTCTATTGACTCAATGATGCCATCCGACCATCTTATCCATTTTTGCCCCCTTCTCATCCTGCCCTCAGTCTTTCACAGCATCTCTGCTTCTAACAAATTAAAGATTTATAGAGAGATCTCAAGATGAAGACAAGAATTTCCTTCCATATATCATGTACCCAGAATCCCTTGTTATGCAAATCTCATATCATCCACAACTCAAGAAGGGAAGTCACAATGGATAAGAGGTATAAGAATGTGCAGTTCACAGAAGAAACGCAAAAGACCAATAATCAAATAAATAATTGCTCAGTCCTACTACTAAGTATTAAAGAGTGTAGACCAGTTCAGTTCAGTCACTTGCTGCTGCTGCTGCTGCTAAGTCGCTTCAGTCATGTCCGACTCTGTGCAACCCCATAGACGGCAGCCCACCAGGCTCCCCCGTCCCTGGGATTCTCCAGGCAAGAACACTCTAGTGGGTTGCCATTTCCTTCTCCAATGCGTGCAAGTGAAAAGAGAAAGTGAGGTCGCTCAGTAGTATTCGACTGAGTGACCCCATGGACTGCAGCCTACCAGGCTCCTCCATCCATGGCATTTTCTAGGCAAGAGTACTGGAGTGGGTTGCCATTGCTTTCTCCGGTTCAGTCGCTTAGTCGTGTCCAACTCTGCAATACAATGGACTGCAGTACACCAGGCCTCCCTGTCCGTCACCAAGTCCCGGAGTTTAGTAAAACTCACGTCCATCGAGTTGGTGATGCCATCCAACCATCTCACCCACTGTCATCTCCTTCTCCTCCTGCCTTCAATAATTCCCAGCATCAGGGTCTTTTCAAATGAGTCACTTCTTCGAATTAGGTGGCCAAAGTATTGGAGTTTAAGCTTCAGCATGAGTCCTTCCAATAAATATTTAGAACTGATTTCTTTAGGATGCACTGGTTGGATCTCCTTGCAGTCCAAGGTACTCACAAGAGTCTTCTTCAACACCACAATTCAAAAGCATCAATTCTTCAGCACTCAGCTTTCTTTATAGTCCAACTATCACATCCATACATGACTATTGGAAAAATGATAGCTTGGACTAAATGGACCTTTTTTGGCAAAGTAATGTCTCTGCTTTTCAATATACTGTCTAGGTTGCTGATAACTTTTATTTCAAGGAGTAAGCATCTTTTAATTTCATGGCTGCAGCCACCGTCTGCAGTGATTTTGGAGCCTCCCAAAATAAAGTCTCTCACTGTTTCCATTGTCTCCCCATCTATTTGCCATGAAGTGATGGAACTGGATGCCATGCTCCTAGTTTTCTGAATGTTGAATTTTAAGCCAACTTTTTCACTCTCCTTTTTCACCCATCGAGGCTTTTTAGTTCTTCACTTTCTGACATAAGGGTGCTGTCATCTGCATATGACAGATGACAATAACCTCATTTGAGGTTATTGATATTTCTCCCAAAAATCTTGATTCCAGCTTATGCTTCCTCCAGCCAGCGTTTCTCATGGTATACTCTGCATATAAGTCAAATAAGCAGGGTGACAATATACAGCCTTGATATACTCCTTTCCCGATTTGGATCCAGTCTGTTGTTCCACGTCCAGTTCTAACTGTTGCTTCCTGACCTGCATACAGATTTCTCAGGAGGCAGGTCAGGTGGTCTGGTATTCCATCTCTTTCAGAATGTTCCACAGTTTTCTGTGATCCACACAGTCAAAGGCTTTGGCATAGTCAATAAAGCAGAAGTAGATTTTTCTGGAACTCTCTTGTTTGTTCAATGATTCAACGGATGTTCACAATTTCATCTCTGGTTCCTCTGCCTTTTCTAAATCCAGCTTGAACGTCTCGAAATTCATGGTTCATGTACTGTTGAATGCTAGCTTGGAGAATTTTGAGCATTACTTTGCTGGTATGAGATGAATGCAATTGTGCGGTAGTATGAGCATTCTTTGTCACTGCCTTTCTTTGGGACTGGAATGAAAGCTGACCATTTCTAGTCATGTGGCCACTACTGAGTTTTCCAAACTTGCTGGCATATTGAGTACAGTACTTTAACAGCATCATCTTTTAGGATTTGAAATAGCTCAACTGGAATTCCATCACCTCCACTAGCTCTGTTCATGGCGACACTTCCTAAGGCCCACTTGACTTCACATTCCAGGATATCTGGCTCTAGGTGAGTGATCACACCATCATGATTATCTGGGTCATGAAGATCTTTTTTGTATAGTTCTTCTGTGCATATTTGACACCTCTTCATAATATATTCTGCTTCCATTACATCCATATCATTTCTGTATTTTCTTTTTGTGTGTGCCCAGCTTTCAATGAAATGATCCGTTGGTAACTAATTTTCTTGAAGAGATCCCTTGTCTTTCCCATTTTATTTTTTTACTCTATTTCTTTGCATTGATCACTGAAGAAGGCTTTTTCATCTCTTCTTGCTATTCTTTGGAACTCTGCATTCAAATGGGTATATCTTTCCTTTTCTCCTTTGCTTCTCTTCTTTTCTCAACTATTTGTAAGGTCTCCTCAGACAACCATTTTACCTTTTTGCATCTTTTTCTTCGGGGTGGTCTTGATCACTGCCTGCTGTACAATGTCACAAACCTCTATCCATTGTTCTTCAGGCACTCTGTCTATCAGATCTAATCCCTTGAATCTATTTGTCACTTCCACTATATAATCATAAGGGATTTGATGTAGGTCATATGTGAATGGTCAAGTTGTTTTCCCTACTTTCTTCAATATAATTCTGAATTTCACAATAAGGAATTCATGATCTGAGCCACAGTCAGTTCTTGGTCTTGTTTTTGCTAACTGTATAGAGCGTCTCCATATTTAGCTGCAAAGAATATAATCAATCTGATTTCAGTGTTGACCATCTGTTGATGTCCATGTGTTAGTCTTCTTTGTGTTGTTGGAAGAGGGTGTTTGCTATGACCAGTACAGTCTCTTGGCAAAACTCTTGTTAGCCTTTTCCCTGCTTCATTCTGTACTCTGAGGTCAAATTTGCCTGTTACTCCAGGTATTTCTTGACTTCCTAATTTTGCATTCCAGTCCCCCGTAATGAAAAGGACATATTTTTTGGGTGTTAATTCTATAAGGTCTTGTAGGTCTTCATAGAACTGTTCAACTTCAGCTTCTTCCGCTGGCCAGGTACAGACTTGGATTACTGTGATATTGAATGGTTTGCTTTGGAAAGGAACAGAGATCACTGTGTCATTTTTGAGACTGCATCCAAGTACTGCATTTTGGACTCTTGTCAAATATGATGGCTACTCCATTTCTTCTAAGGGATTCTTGCCCACGGTAGCAGATATAATGGTCATTTAAGTTAAATTCACCCATTCCAGTTCATTTTAGTTCACTGATTCCTAAAATGTCGATGTTCACTCTTGCCATCTCCTGTTGACCACTTCCAATTTGCCTTGATTCATGGACCTAACATTCCAGGTTCCTATACAGTGTTGCTCTTTACAGCATCGGATTTTACTTCCATCACCAGTCACATCCACAACCCATGTTGATTTTGCTTTGGCTCCATCTCTTGATTCTTTCTGTAGTTATTTCTGCACTGTTCTCCAGTAGCATATTGGGCACCTACCAACCTGGGGAATTCATCTCTCAGTGTCCTATCTTTTTACCTTTTCATACTGTTTATGAGGTTCACAAGACAAGAATAAGGAAGTGATTTGCCATTCCCTTTTCCAATGTACCACGTTTTGTCAGAGCTGTCCACCATGACCCATCCGTCTTGGGTGGCCCTACATGGCATGGCTAATAGTTTCACTGAGTTAGACAAGGCTGTGATCCATGTGAGCAGATTGGTTAGTTTTCTGTGATTGTGGTTTTCAGTCTGTCTGCCACAGGATGGAGAAGGATAAGAGTCTTATGGAAGCTTCCTGTTGGGAGAGACTAACAAGACTGGTCTTGTTCTGATGGGTGTGGCCATGCTAGGTAAATCTTTATTCCAGTTTTCTGTTAATGGGCAGGCCTGTGTTCCCTCCTTTGTGATTATCTTGGTCGAAAAGATCTTTTTTGTACAGTTCTTCTGTGTATTCTTGCCACCTCTTCTTAATATCTTCTGCTTCTGTTAGGTCCATACCATTTCTGTCCTTTATCGAGCCCATCTTTGCATGAAATGTTCCCTTGGTATCTCTAATTTTCTTTAAGAGATCTCTTGTTTTTCCTATTCTGTTGTTTTCCTCTATTTCTTTGCATTGATCATTGAGGAAGGCTTTCTTATCTCTCCGTACTATTCTTTGGAACTCTGCATTCATTTTTCCTTTTCTCCTTTGCTTTTTGCTTCTCTTATTTTCACAGCTATTTGTAAGGCCTCCTCAGACAGCCATTTTGCTTTTTAGCATTTCTTTTCCATGAGGATGGTCTTGTTCACTGTTTCCTGTACAATGTCACTAACCTCCGTCCATAGTTCATCAGGCACTCTATCTATCAGATCTAGTCCCTTATATCTATTTCTCACTTCCACTCTATAATCATAAGGGATTTGATTTAGGTCATATCTGAATGGTCTAGTGGTTTTCCCTGCTTTCTTCAATTTCAGTCTGAATTTGGCAATAAGGAGTTCATGATCTGAACCACAGTCAGGTCCTGGTCTTGTTTTTGATAACTCTATAGAGCTTCTCCATCTTTGTCTGCAAAGAATATAATCAATCTGCTTTTGGTGTTGAACATCTGGTGATGTCCAAGTGTAGAGTCTTCTATTGTGTTATTATCAGAGGGTGTTTGCTATGACCAGTGCGTTCTCTTGGCAAAACTCTATTAGCCTTTGCCCTGCTTCATTCCGTGCTCCAAGGCCAAATTTGCCTGTTACTCCAGGTGTTTCTTGACTTCCTACTTTTGCATTCCAGTCCCCTAGAATGAAAAGGACATCTTTTTTGGGTGTTAGTTCTAAAAGGTCTTGTAGGTCTTCATAGAACCGTCCAACTTTGGCTTCTTCAGCATTACTGGTTGGGGCATAGGGTTGGATTACTGTAATATTGAATGGTTTGCCTTGGAAACGAACAAAAATCATTCTGTCGTTTTTAAGATTGCATCCAAGTACTGCATTTCGGACTCTTTTGTTGACCATCATGTCTACTCCTTTTCTTCTAAGGGATTCCTGCCCACAGTAGTAGATATAATGGTCATCTGAGTTAAATTCACCCATTCCAGTCCATTTTAGTACACTGATTTTTAGAATGTCTACATTCACTCTTGCCATCTCCTGTTTGACCACTTCCAATTTGCCTTGATTCATGGACCTAACATTTCAGGTTCCTATGCCATATTGCTCTTTACAGCATTGGACCCTGCTTCTTTCACAAGTCACATCCACAACCGGGTATTGTTTTTGCTTTGGCTCCATCCCTTCATTCTTCCTGGAGTTATTTCTCCATTGATCTCCAGTAGCATACTGAGAACCTACCCACCTGGGGGATTCCTCATTCAGTCATCATGATGGCGTGATCACTGACCTAGAGCCAGACATCTTGGAAAGTGAAGTCAAGTGGGCCTTAGAGAGCATCACTACAAACAAAGCTAGTGGAGGTGATGGAATTCCAGTTGAGCTATTTCAAATCCTAAAAGATGATGCTGTCAAAGTGCTGCACTCAATATGCCAGCCAATTTGGAAAACTCAGCGGTGGCCACAGGACTTGAAAAGGTCAGTCTTCATTCCAGTCCCAAAGAAAGGGAATGCCAAAGAATGGTCAAACTACCTCACAATTGCACTCATCTCATATGCTAGTAAAGTCATACTCAAAATTCTCCAAGCCAGGCTTAAGCAATATGTGGATCGTGAATGTCCAGATGTACAAGCAGGTTTTAGAAAAGGCAGAGGCACCAGAGATCAAATTGCCAACATCCGCTGAATCATCAAAAAAGCAAGAGAGTTCCAGAAAAACATCTATTTCTGTTTCATTGACTATGCCAAAGCCTTTGACTGTGTCAATCACAAGAAACTGTGGAACATTCTGAAAGAGATGGGAATACCAGACCACTTGACCTGCCTCTTGAGAAACCTGTATGCAGGTCAGGAAGCAACAGTCAGAACTGTACATGGAACAACAGACTGGTTCCAAATAGGAAAAGGAGTACGTCAAGGTTGTCTATTGTCACCCTGCTTATTTAACTTCTATGCAGAGTACATCATGAGGAACGCTGGGCTGGAAGAAGCACAGGCTGGAATCAAGATTGCTGGGAAAAATATCACAAACCTCAGATATGCCTATGACACCACCCTTATGGCAGAAAGTGAAGAGGAACTCAAAAGCCTCTGGATGAAAGTGAAAGAGGAGGGTGAAAAGGTTGGCTTGAAGCTCATCATTCAGAAAACGAAGATCATGGCATCTGGTCTCATCACTTCATGGGAAATAGATGGGAAAACAGTGGAAACAGTGTCAGACTTTATTTTAGGGGGCTCCAAAATCACTGTGGATGCTGATTGCAGCCATGAAATTAAAAGACGCTTACTCCTTGGAAGGAAAGTTATGACCAACCTAGATAGCATATTAAAAAGCAGAGACATTACTTTGCCAACCAAGGTCCGTCTAGTCAAGGCTATGGTTTTTCCCGTAGTCATGTATGGAAGTGAGATTTGGACTGTGAAGAAAGCGGATCACTGAAGAATTGATGCTTTTGAACTGTGGTGCTGGAGAAGACTCTTGAGAGTCCCTTGGACTGCAAGGAGATGCAACCAGTCCATTCTAAAGGAGATCAATCCTGGGTGTTCATTGGAAGGACTGATGCTAAAGCTGAAACTGCAGTAAATACTTTGGCCACCTCATGTGACAAGTTGACTCACTGGAAAAGACTCTGATGCTGGGAGGGATTGGGGGTGGGAGGAGAAGGAGACGACAGAGAATGAGATGGCTGTATGGCATCACCGACTCGATGGACATGATTCTGAGTGAACTCCGGGAGTTGGTGATGGACAAGGAGGCCTGGTGTGCTGTGATTCATGGGGTTGGAGAGAGTCGGATATGACTGAGCGACTGAACTGAACTGTGTTCCCTCCCTGTTGTTTGACCTGAGACCTAACTGTGGTGGAGATAATGAAGATAATGGTGACCTCCTTCCAAAGGTCCCATGCACTCAGTTATCCCAACCTTGCAGCAGGCCACTGCTGACCCACACCTCTTCCAGAGAATGCTTGACACTCATAGGCAAGTCTGTGTCAGTCTCTTGTGGGGTCACTGCTCGTTTCTCCTGGTTCCTGTTGCACACAAGGTTTTGTTTGTGCCCTCCAAGAGTCTATTTCCCCAGTCCTGTGTAAATTCTGGTGGTTATATGGTGGCTCATATTTCATTGGATCATAGGTAAAGTAGCTAAAATAAAGGCCAAAAAGAATTGGTTGAAGGTAATTTCTTCTTGCTATCAATACTCATTTCTAACTCATTTTCCCTTTTCTCATTACTCTTCATGAACACTGGTCCTCTTCAGTTCCTGGAGCAAATACTGTCCCATTATTCACAGACATTTACTCACATGGTCCCTATTACTGGAATACTTGTTCTCACCCCTAGAGTAAACTGAACCTTACTCTTATGTCACATTCCAATTCTAGTGACATTGTCTATTGGAAGATTAGCTGGCAACTCTTTGTTCTATTATTAAATAAAACAAGTATTAAAGCCCAATACCCTATTTTTTCCTTTATAACATATATTGCAATTTATAGCCATTTTTATTTTCAGTGTATAGTAACTTTTATTACATATTATTGCCACAGGATCATACAAGTGTCATTGGCATTATAAAAACAGAGTTGTAAGCATAAATTTTAATTCGTCTGAATGAAATGGTGATAGTGTGAAACTCTTTCTTCACCCTGCAGAGACACCTTTTGTTTATGTCATAGGTAAAAGCTACCAAGTATAAATTGGTTAATGATATTTTTACTTGTAGGTTTAGTTTGTGAGCCTCTCATTATGTTGCTAATCTATTTATTTTCAACACTTCAAAAGATACTCTTGGTTCTTTTGAATCTCATATCTGGATTCTTCCATTATCCGCCTGTGTGACCTTGGAACATTTTTTAATGTTGAGATTTTTCCTTACAGATACTAATGATTAATCATATACCATTGTGTTGAAAAATTAAATAAATTAATACATGTAAAGACTATAGAACAGTCATCCACCCTTAGTCAATATTCATGTTGACATCCATGTCTGTTCATTCACTATATCTATCTATAGCAGTTCCTTCCAAAAAACCTGCACATAATAAAAAATAAAAGATCAGTGATAAAGATAAATGTGAATACTTATTTATATGTTCCACAAATACTTGTTGAGTTTGTAATTAAATTTAGAGTAAGATTCTATTTAAAATGGATTCATGTTAGAATGATCTCACATAGTCATGAGAGTAAGCACATCGCATGGTAAAAATGCATATTAGTTGACATATTATTTTTATTAGATTACTTTTACTATTTTTCAATGTTTTATGTGTGTAAGAGCTCAGGCAACCTAAGACTAGTAATACATTTAATTTAAAGGATATTAACCTTTGACAATGTGAGGTATTGTTCTCCTATAATAATTTTTCTCCTAATTGATTAGATGCAGAGTTTTTAACAGTTTGACATCCTCATGGATGTTTGCATTTGTGAACATCATGAAGATACCAGTTCACATTGCAAGTCGATGTAAATGAACATGCACAGATAGCCTGCTCCAAGGGTCACTTCTTTTATAGCAAGAAAATCTAGAGCTATAGGAGATGTTAAAAGATAAAGTGAGGCATGCTAAATATACCAAAATTTTATTTGAGCTTACATCAGTTTGAATCAGGCAATGCTAAACTTCCTGATTAGGAGAGCTCCAACACAGGGGCCAAAGAGGTTTTAACAGAAGGCACAAAATTCAAGTGAGAGAATTGTGTGTGTTCAAGTTTAGGTTCCCTAATTTTTTTCCACTTCAGTTGAGTTGTAATTGACATAACTCTATAAGCTTAAGGTTAGCATGCTTCTCCAGGGACTCTTCCCACCCCAGGAATTGAACCCAGGTCTCCCACATAGCAGGAGGATTCTTTACCTTCTGAGCCATCAGGAAAACGCAAGCATACTGGAGTGGGTAGTCTATCTCTTCTCAAGGGGATCTTCCTGACCCAGGAATTGAACCAGAGTCTCCTGCATTGCAGGCAGATCTTTTACCAGGTGAACAATTTGATACACATATATTATAAAATGATTACCACCATAGCATTAGCTAACATCACAGTTGCTTTATTACTATCTATATTTTGAGGTGAGAATATTTAAAAACTATTCTCTTAGTAGCTTTCAAGTATATAATTGACTATAGCTTAAGTGGGTGCCTGGTTTGGATAAGCCTAGTTGGCTGTTTTTGATTAGTTATTTTTAGATTTCATTGTCTCTGATTGAAGTACGTTCACTATGGCTTAGGTTTTGGTTTGCTTACTGGGCTACCAAGGCAATAGAGCCACCCTAGTCTAATGCTCCCTTCATTTAGTTACTTTTAAAAAGACTGTTACACTGCTCTAGAGATGGTTGCTCAAGTGCTGAACTTTAAAGAAACACAGAATTTGTTTTTGGTGTGTGTGTGTATGTTTGTGTGTGCACGCAAGTGTGTGCTTGTAAAGAAATAGACAATTTTGGAAGAACTTTATTTTCTTTTCCAATTTGTATGTACTTATTTTTGTTTTGCTCAAGTTGTTTTGACATCCTCAAGTTGATTCAAATTCAATTAGATTAAATTTTTATTGAGAACCTATGATTTGTGTTAACACTAACTAGGCTAAGAATAATTAAGATCACTGACTTAAGCAAAGCTTAAATTCATTTACTTATTTTTATGAGGTAAATTTTCTCTCCAACTTCAAGCTTAAATTTTTTTCTGTCCTATAGATTTCTGTACACCTAACTGCAATAGCAACAATAAAACCTTCTAAGTACACAAGGCGTTTTAATATTCAATAGCAATTACCTTTATACTCAAAGGTAACATGAATATCCAATTCCATAGATGTCAAAAAATAGTATGGGAAAATTGACATCTGTTTTTAATAAGTGGAATCAAAATTGGGCTTCCCAAGTGGGGCTAGTGGTAAAAATCTGCCTGCCAATGCAGGAGATACAAGAGATGCGGGTTCAATCCCTGGGTTGTGAAGCTCCCTTGGAGGGCGGCATAGAAACCTACATCAGTACTCTTGCCTGGAGTATCCCCTGGACAGAGGAGCCTGGCGGGCTACAGTCCATAGGGTCTCAAAGAATTGGACATGAATGAAACGACTTAACATGCACTTACATAGAATCAAAATTAGGTCGTTTTGAAAACCTCTGTATTGCTGATTTACCCTATGTACTGTGCCAATTGTCTCACTGTTCACACTGTCCACACTGTTTATTGAACCCATGGTAGACAAGGTGCAAAGGGGAAAGCTGGAAGAAGACTCCAGGAGCTGTAGAAGCTGCAGACATTTATTCTCTCCTGGCTGATGCAGCAGCCATAGGAGCAGTCATAGAATGACCTAACACACACAACCTCTCTGCTGGCTGATTCAGCAGCTGCAGCGGTAGACATTCTCTACAGTATCAGTTCAGTTCAGTTCAGTTCAGTCGCTCAGTTGTGTCCGACTCTCTGTGATCCCATGAATCACAGCAGGCCAGGCCTCCCTGTCTATCACCAACTCCCGGAGTTCACTCAAACTCATGTCCATAGAGTTGGTGATGCCATCCAGCCAGTCGTCCACTTCTCCTCCCGCCCCCAACCTTTCCCAGCATCAGAGTCTTTTCCAGTGAGTCAACTCATCACATGAGGTGGCCAAAGTATTGCAGTTTCAGCTTTAGCATCAGTCCTTCCAATGAACACCCAGGATTGATCTCCTCTAGAATGGACTGGTTGGATCTCCTTGCAGTACAAGGGACTCTCAGGAGTCTTCTCCAACACTCTCCTCTCGTGGCTAACCCAATGGACACAGCCGTGATGCAGACGTAATTGCTGCCACTTCTTTAGATGAGGCTTACATATGCATACAGCATAAAGTAACCGTGATCAAGCAGGTACCTCCTGACTCACAAGTGCTGTGCTATAAGTGATCTCAAGCTGTTACATAATTGTTATTTAAAAAACATGGGCCGAGAGAGTCTGAAGAGGCCATCTTGGTTAATTTGCTCACTCCCCACACTCTCAGGCTAGAATCCAAAATCTAATGACAATTATAGTTATTATTATAATTATTTATTAACTTTCTGTTATCTAAATGCATTATAAGTATAGCACTAGCAATCTCAGGAATATATATTAATGAATTTTGCTTTTGATTATATGTTTTGTTGCTCATATTGTCCATTTCAATCATATACTATGGTAAAATTTTATCTGCTCTTTTTTAAACTTCAAAATTATCTTTATTGGTAGATGATTTTTACTTCTATGCTTAACCACTTGTTGGAATTCTTGCTAATGTTGGATGATCATATTAGCTATAATTCCATGGTAAGAACAATTTACTGGAGGACATTATAATCTTACTTTCTTTTCATCAATCTTACAAATTTAGGGTTATTCTATGTGCTGTGTAATAGGCTCCCACAGTGATGTTTGAGAATGAAAAAAATTCACAAGGCCATTAAATATTAATTCAAGAAGACATCTATATTGTAAATGTCATATGGGATGTAAGAAATTATCAAATAGTGAGAATGGAAAAACATGCATGCATGGAGTGTCAAGTCCTCTTCAGTCATCAAGATGACTATGCTGTGTGAATATAAAGTATTTGTTCTGACTTGAAGCTAAAATCATAGGCCTTAAAAACCTTCATGTCTATAAATCATTTACAAATTAACAAGGTATAGATTTCAGGAATGAATTTGGAGAAAAATGCAGCAATCTACAAATATAATCTATATAATTAGTATATACTGAATTGGTTTGATGCTGACTTTAATCATTATATGCTGATTTAGCATTATGTAAATTGTTCCTGAACTGAACTGAAATTGTTCCTAAAAATGATAAAAGCATCAGAAATCTAGTTTATTAGATAATTTTGGAATCATCATTCACCTCCATAAGGCTATTCTTCAATTACAGGTTAATATTTATCTACCACCAAAAGAAAATTTTAGAAAAATAAGTAAACCTTAGTTTTATTACAAGACTGCCCCCTTCAAACCAGTCAGCCATTCATTTTAACTACTTCCTTCAGGCAAAAACAATCCCCAGGCAATTATAACTCTGCTGAGATAGAATAACAGGTATAGAGTTACCCTACTGCCTGAAATAAGCAAAATCAGGTAGAATTTATGAAACAATGTCTCTTAAATACTTCAATCAATGAAGGTCACTTATCCCTGAGAGCTGGAAAACAAATAAGATGCGTTTGTGACTGACCTAGCTTGATAAAGTTTAGAGTCTACAAAATAGGGTAAGCAGATGGAGACTGGTGCTCTCCCTGAATCAAAGAGATATCTGAAAGTCCAGAAAATTCAAGTAGTTAAAATTCATAGGACAGAGTTCTGGACAGAAAAAGAGCGGCAACAAGAAAAAACTCTGGAGATCTGTAGATGATACCCTTTGAATAGTTAGCTGAAATTACTCAATGCTGTGAAAATAAGTGCCAGACATTATTAGAGATAACTATGTGCAGTGTTCATGCATATCTAAGAATAGTGCTTCTTCTCACAATAGATGTGAAACCTTATGATTCACATGGATTTATGTTCAAAGTAAGTAGTATCTCAACGATGGGGAATAATAGCCCTAGTGTGACACTGACTCTGGATCTAACATATCTTAAAAAGCAAACCCCCTGAATAAAACTCTTATCAAGTAACTTAATATCATAACTAAGTTCCAAGAGTAAGAATAAAAGATTATTAACAGAAAGATAAGTATCAATAGCCAAAAAAACCCTGCATTACATAAAGTGATAAAGGCAGACTGAGACAGAAGAAAAATGGCAACAGAGTATTGACCTGCAGAAATGAATGAAGAATAATGGAGGCAGTAGCTACACAAGTAAATTTTTAAGATTTTATTATTATTTAAATATAAGTAAAAGATAATTAGTTGCTTAGCATAATAGTAATGTGGTATAGAGTTTATAACACGCAAAAGTAAAGTGTATAACAAATTAGCACAAAAAAAGAGACAGGAGAACTGAGAGCATATTGTAAGTCTCTTGTATGAGACATGTCACGTGTGTGTGTGCTCAGTTGTGTCTGACTCTTTGTGACCCCCTGGACGTAGCCTTCCAGGCTCCTCTGTTCGTGGGATTCTCCAGGCAAGAACACTGGAGTGGGTTGCCATTTCCTTCTCTAGGGGATCTTCCCAACCCAGGGATCAAACTTGCATCTCTTGCATTGACAAGTGGCTTCTTTACCACTGAACCACTGGAAAGCCCCTATGAGACATGGTGTAATATCTTATAAGGGCTGAATCTAAAAAAGTTGCAAATATATATTATAAACCCCAAATCATTCACTAATTAACAAAAAAGAGTTATAACAAGTAAAGGAGTTGAAATACAATCTTGACACCAAGCTAAAACACAATTTAAAAACTAGAGTGGCTATATTATTATCAAAGTAACTTTTGGAGATTAAGAAGTTTATTGTATAATTATAAAGTATTAATCCAAGACAATATAGCCGTCTTAAGTGTTTATGCACCCAAGTTTCCAAATCAGTTTTCAGTCACGGAGTTGTGTCCAACTTTTTGTGATCCCATGGACATCAGCATGTCAGGCTTCCCTTTCCATCACCAGCTCCCAGAGTCTACTTAAACTCATGTCTATCATGTCAGTCATGCCATTTAACCATCTCATCCTCTGTCATCCCCTTCTCCTCCTGCCTTCAATCTTTCCCAACATCAGCGTCTTTTCAAATGAGTCACTTCTTCGCATGAAGTGGCCAAAATATTGAAGTTTTAGCTTCAGCATTCAGTCCTTCCAATGAATATTCAGGACTGATATCCTTTAGGATTGACTGGTTGGACCTCATTGCAGTCTAAGGGACTCCCAAGAATGCGGGAGTCCCAAACCACAATTAAAAAGCATCAATTCTTTGGCACTCAGCTATCTTTATGGTCCAACTCTCCCATCCATACATGACTACTGGGAAAACCATAGCTTTGACTAAATGGACCTTTGTTGGTATAGTAATATCTCTGCTTTTTAAGTCTAGGTTGGTCATAGCTTTTTTTCCAAGCAGCAAGTGTCTTTTAATTTCATGGCTGCAGTTACCATCTGCAGTGATTTTGGAACCCCCCCCCAAAAAAAAAAATAGTCTGTCACTGTTTCCATTGCTTCCCCATCTATTTGCCAAGAGGTGATGGGACCCGATGTCATGATCTTAGTTTTCTGAATGTTGAGCTTCAAGCCAACTTTTTCACTCTCCTCTGTCACTTTCATCAAGAGGCTTTTTAGTTCCTCTTCACTGTCTGCTATGTGGTGTTATCTGCCTAACTGAGGTTATTGATACTTTTCCTGGCAATCTTGATTCCAGCTTGCGCTCATTCAACCCAGGATTTCGCATGATGTACTCTGCATATAAGTTAAATAAAAAGGGTGATGATATACAGCCTTGATATTCTCCTTCCCCAATTTGGAGCCAGTCTGTTTTTCATGTCCATTTCTAACTGTTGCTTCTTGACCTGCATACAGATTTCTCAGGAGGCAGGCCAAGTGGTCTGGTATTCCCATCTCTTGAAGAATTGTTCACAGTTTGTTGTGATCCACACAGTTTCCAAACACATGAGGTAAAATGTCAGAAGTACAAGGAGAAATAGAGAATTCCATAATAGTAGTTAGGTTATGTTATAGTTCTCTTTCAGTTCAGTTCAGTTCAGTTCAGTCGCTCAGTCGTGTCCGACTCTCCGCGACCCCATGAATTACAGCACGCCAGGCCTCCCTGTCCATCACCAACTCCCGGAGTACACTCAAACTCATGTCCACAGAGTCGGCGATGCCATCCAGCCATCTCATTCTCCGTCGTCCCCTTCTCCTCCCGCCCCCAACCTTTCCCAGCATCAGAGTCTTTTCCAGTGAGTCAACTCGTCACATGAGGTGGCCAAAGTATTGCAGTTTCAGCTTTAGCATCAGTCCCTCCAATGAACACCCAGGATTGAGCTCCTTTAGAATGGACTGGTTGGATCTCCTTGCAGTCCAAGGGACTCTCAAGAGTCTTCTCCAACACCACAGTTCAAAAGCATCGATTCTTCGGCGATCAGCTTTCTTCACAGTCCAACTCTCACATCCATACATGACCACGGGAAAAACCATTGCCTTGACTAGACGGACCTTGGTTGGCAAAGTAATGTCTCTGCTTTTTAATATACTATCAAGGTTGGTCATAACTTTCCTTCCAAGGAGCAAGCGTCTTTTAATTTCATGGCTGCAATCAGCATCTGCAGTGATTTTGGAGCCCCAAAAAATAAAGTCTGACACTGTTTCCACTGTTTTTCCATCTATTTCCCATGAAGTGATGGGACCAGATGCCATGATCTTTGTTTTCTGAATGTTGAGCTTCAAGCCAACCTTTTCACTCTCCTCTTTCACTTTCTTCTTCTTTTTTTTTTAGATAGCGTGCTTTTTTATTACTATTATTTGGCTACACAGTGTTTAGGTAACAGTACTCAGGATCTTTGCTGCGTCACTTTGGGTCTTTCCTTGTGGCATGCTGACCAGGGATGGAACCCGCATCCCCTGAATGGCAAGGCGGATTCTTTTTTTTTTTTAAATTGATATGTAGTTGATTTACAGTGTTGTGTTTATTTCTTCTGTATAGCAAAGTGGTTCAGTTATATACATACATATATACAAGTATATATATATTTCATATTCCTTTCTGTTATGGTTTGTCACAGTATACTGAATACAATTCCCTGTAATATGCATTTTTTTTCCAATTTTATTTATTTATTTTTTTCAAGTTGAACAGACTAAATTTCTTTAAACAAACTTACTTATACTCCAGAGTCCTTTAAAAACTTAATAGCATTTATACATTGAAGGTATTTGATTTTCTTGTAACTAGCACTTCAAATGCAACAAGCATTTGAAGCAACAAGCATTTGACCCAACAAGTAAAACTTTCTACAGTTCATAACTTTTATAAATAAAATAAATTAAATGTACAGTGAATAAGTTCTCTGAAATATTTCAATATTTCTGCAGGTTTAGTAACATCGTAAAATACATTTCAACTAAAATTCACAAATCTAAAAACCTGTTAGGCATTTTTAGGCATTTTAAGTTGGAAATGAAGACCAATGTTACATCATAATATGCCAATTACAAATAGTACTTCAAATAGCAAATACTACAGTTTGTCCCAAACTTTAAAAACTATTCATGAACTCAACACTGAACTATTGATGGCTATGAGAATTGTTTCCTAGCCTTTTTGAAAATTTCAACCCATTTACGTTTAAGGTAATTATTGATAAGTACGATCCCGTAGCCATTTTCTTTATTGCTTTGGGTTCAAGTTTATACACTCTTTCTGTGTTTCCTGGCTATAGAAGATCATTTAGCATTTGTTGGAGAGCTGGTTTGGTGATGCTGAATTCCCTCAGCTTTTGCTTGTCTGTAAAGCTTTTGATTTCTCCTTCATATTTGAATGAGATCCTTGCTGGGTATAGTAATCTGGGCTGTAGGGTATTTTCTTTCATCACTTTAAGTATGTCTTGCCACTCCCTTCTGGCCTGAAGAGTTTCTGTTGAAAGATCAGCTGTTATCCTTATGGGAATCCCCTTATGTGTTATTTGCTGCTTTTCCCTTGCTGCTCTTAATATTTGTTCTTTGTGTTTGATCTTTGTTAATTTGATTAATATGTGTCTTGGAGTATTTCGCCTTGGGTTTATCCTGTTGGGGACTCTCTGGGTTTCTTGGACTTGGGTGATTATTTCTTTCCCCATTTTAGGGAACTTTTCAACTATTATCTCCTCAAGTATTCTCTCATGGTCTTTCTTTTTGTCTTCTTCTTCTGGGACTCCTATGATTCGAATGTTGGAGCGTTTAACATTGTCCCAGAGGTCTCTAATATTGTCCTCATTTCTTTTAATTCGTTTTTCTTTTTTCCTCTCTGTTTCATTTATTTCTACAATTCTATCTTCTAGTTCGCTTATCCTGTCTTCTGCCTCTGTTATTCTACTGTTTGTTCCCTCCAGAGTGTTTCTGATCTCATCTATTGCATTATTCATTGTATATTGACTCTTTTTTATTTCTTCTAAGTCCTTATTAAATCTTTCTTCCATCTTCTCAATCCTTTTCTCCAGGTTATTTATCTGTAACTCCATTTTGCTTTCAAGATTTTGAATCATTTTCACCATCAAAATTTGAAATTCTTTATCAGGTAAATTCCCTATATCTTCTTCTTTTGTTTGTGTTGGTGGGCAATTATCTTGTTCCTTTACTTGCTGGGTATTTCTCTGCCTCTTCATCTTGCTTATATTGCTTTGCTTGGGGTGGCCTTTCCCTCTTCTTGCAGTTTGTGGAGTTCTCTTTATTACGTAGTTTCTTCGCTGTGTGTGGGGTTGGACGGGTGACTTGTCCGGGTTCCCTGGTTAGGGAAGCATGTGTCGGTGTTCTGGTGGGTGGAGCTGGATTTCTTCTCTCTCCTTTAGAAGACAATGGGCTGCTTTTCTGGAAGCCTGATGTCCTCTGCCAGTATTCAGAAGTTGTTTTGTGGACTTTACTCCGCGTTCAAATGTTCTTTTGATGAATTTGTGGGGGAGAAAGTGGTCTTGCCATCTTATCCCTCCGCCATCTTGTTTCTTCCTCCCCAGAACACTGGATTCTTATATTCCACTTGGTCGTGGAGTATCTCTTCCCAGCTGCTCCAGCAAGGCGCAGCCGCTGTACCTTACCTTGGATGAGGGGTATCTCCTCAAGGCCGCGCCTCCTGCTTTGAATGTAGATCAGCTCCTCTCGGCCCTTGGGTGCCCAAGCAGCCACCGCCTCCTGAACGTGGTACAGCTCCTCTCGGCCACAGACCTAACCCTGGGCGCGGGGTAGCTCATCTCAGCCATGATTCTGCACGTGGTCGGTTGCGCTGGAGCCGGGCGTCTCCCGCGTCTGCGCCGCCGGAGCCGGGCGTCTCTCCTCTTTCACTTCATCAAGAGGCTTTTGAGTTCCTCTTCACTTTCTGCCATAAGGGTAGTGTCATCTGCATATCTGAGGTTATTGATATTTCTCCCAGCAATCTTGATTCCAGCTTGTGCTTCTTCCAGCCCAGCGTTCCTCATGATATACTCTGCATATAAGTTAAATAAGCAAGGTGACAATATACATTCTCTTTCATGATATATCAAAAGTTGTGAAATGTCAATAAAACAGTGCTTAGTGGAATTTATAGCACAGAACACTAATATTATAATAATAAGAGAAAAGATTTCAAATCAATGGCAGCATTCACTTAAGAAAGCTTAAAAGAAAAACAAAAGAAAGATAACATAAATAGATGAAATATAATAACAAGATCACAGAAAAAAAAACAAAACAGCAGGAAAATACAAAACAAATTATTAAGCAAAAGTCCCAAAAGTTACACCTTAAGTTTGTTCTTGAGAAAAGCTACATATACACAAAAATGAATTTTATTTCTACAAATAGTAATAAAAATTGGAATCAAAATAATATTTAAAGTAATACAAAACTATGAAATAAAGGTAAGTCTGACAGAAGATATGGAACCACTTGTAGAATAAAAACTACAAAACAGTGATGAAACAGTGATCAAACATTTTTTCAAGTTTGATAAAATACACAATGAAGCATAAAGTTTCCAGAAAAATATTCAATGTATGTATAAATATTTGATTATTGAAAAAAGTACTCCTGTTGATCATTCCTGTTAAATAAACAAAAGGAAGGGTGTTTTTAAATCTTTTACTTCTACCAGCTCTGTTATGACTTTTAAACTTTATTTCATCTAGTTAACTGTATTCTATTGTAAGGATGAAATGAATGCATCAATTATCCTTTAAAAATGTTGAATCAGACATACTCATAAAAATTGAAAATGAAAAAATGGTAATATTGTAATATTCAGTGATTATAACATAATAACCTTCTTGTAACCTGAACCCAGGCTTCCCAGGTGACACTAGTGTTAAAGAACCTTCCTGCCAATGCAGAAGGCATAAGAGATGCAGCTTCTATCCCCAGGTCAGGAAGGTCCCCTGAAGAAGGGAATGGTAACCAGCTCCAATATTTTTGCCTGGAGAATCCCTTGGACACGAGGAACCTGGTAGGCTACAGTCCATAGGGTCCTACAGATTCGGACACAGCTGAAGCAATTAGCACACACACATGCAACCTGAACCCAGAAGTAGAATCTGTTAATACCAGAAAAACCCCCTTAAACTCAGTTTAAATTGCATCCCTTCCTAATTCCTAAGACAGAACCGTTAACTCTGGGCTCTCAATTCTGTTTCACTGGTCTATGTGTCCATTATTATGTCAGTAACACAAGTTTTAATTAGTATATCTTTGTAGTGTAATTTGAAATCAGGAAATGTGATGCATCCAGCTTTATTCTTTTGTCTCATATTTCTTTGTCTATCGGGGGTCTTTTATTGTTTCATACAAATTTTAGGAATTTTTTTTTCCCTATTACTATGGAAAATGTCATTGGGATTTTGAAATTTCATTGGATTTCACTTTCATTTTTGGTAATGTGGACATTTTAACAGTATTAGTTCTTCTGATTCATAAACATTTGTTTGTGTCTTCTTCAATTTATTTCAACAAAGACTTTTAGTCTTCATCCAACAAATCTATCACTTCCTTGGTTAAATTTTTTCCTTAGCATCTTATTGTTTCGATGCTATTGTGAATGGAAGCGTTTTCTTATTTCTTTTTCAGATGTTTCATTGTGTATAGAAATGTAACTAGGAGAAGGCAATGGCAAGCCCCTCCAGTACTATTGCCTAGAAAATCCCATGGATGGAGGAGCCTGGTAGGCTGCAGTCCATGGGGTCGCTAAGGGTCGGACACGACTGAGCGACTTCACTGTCACTTTTCACTTTCACGCATTGGAGAAGGAAATGGCAACCCACTCCAGTGTTCTTGCCTGAAGAATCCCAGGGACGGGGAAGCCTGGTGGGCTTCTGTCTATGGGGTCACACAAAGTCAGACACGACTGAAGTGACTTAGCAGCAGCAGCAGAAATGTAACTAACTTCTTTTATTGACTTTGTATCCTGCCACTTATTTGAATTTAAGTTCCAACAGCTTTTAAGTTGAGTCTTTGGGATTTTTGATGTATAAAATGATGTCATCTGCAAATAAAGACAATTTTAATTCTGTCATTCTGATTTAAATTCATTTACTTCTTTGTCTTACCTGATTGCTCTGGCTAGGACTTCCAGTACTAAGTTGAATGAGTGCACTTTCTGTTATTGTTCCTCATCTTTGAGGAAAGCTTTCAATTTTTCATCCATTGAGTATAATGTTAACTGTGGGTTTGTAGTATATAGCCTTTACTATGTTGAGTCTCTTCCTTAAATACACAAACTGTTGAGGATATGTATCATGAAAGAATGCTGATTTTTTTTTTTTAATTTTCCTTTACATCTGATGAGATGATATGTTTTCATAATTTTTCTTCTTTCATTCTGTTAATGTGGTGTATATTGATCTACACATGTTGAGCCATCCTTGCATCCCAAGGATAAATTCCCCTTAACCGTGGTATTTTAATGTGCTTTTGAATTCACCTTGCTAATATTTTGTTGCGAACTTTTGCATCTATCTTTATCAGGGAATTTGGTCTATTATTTTCTTATCTGGCTTTACTATGAGGTTAATGTTGACCTTGGGCTGCCCTTGTGTCTCGGCAGTAAAGTACCTGCTTGTCAATGCAAGTGACAGAAATTCAATCTCTGGGTCAGGAAGAATCTCTGGAGAAGGAAATGACAACCCACTCCAGTATTCTTGCCTAGGAAATCTCATGGACAGAGGAGCCTGGTGGGTCACAGTCTATGGGGTCACAAAGAGTCAGACACAGCTTAAGGACCAAACAACAAGTTTCTGATAACTTAAGCTTAATTTATTCTTTGTCTAGTTTTTTGAAGTTCAAAGCTAAGTTGCTTATTTGAGATATTTTAAAAAATGTATTACATATGTTTATTGCCATAACACTCTCCTCAGAACTGCTTTTGCTGGTTTTGGTATGTTGTGCTTTCATTTTCATTAGTTTCATAATATTTTTTTAATTTTATTTTTGATTTTTTTTGTCACCTTTATTGTTCTGGTTTCTCATTTCTTAATTAGCAAATTCAGTGTGCAGTTTCTATCCCAGGCTAATTTATACACTTCTGGAAAGAATGGCCTCTCAAATCCACAGAGTGTTGAGGTGGGGAGCCCCCAACCACGTCAGATTTGTTTCACATATGATAATATACATGTTTCAATCCATTATTTTTGATTTGTTATTTAACCCATTTATTTTTCAGAAGCATCTTGTTCTTCACACTGTTCACTGAACCCAGGGTAAGCAAGGCACAAGTAGGGAATCTGAAAGAAAACTCATAGAGCTTTAGGAACTGCAGACATGTTTATTCTCTCCAGGTTGATACAGCAGCTGTAATAACAAAAATGCTGTATTCTGTCATAGTTGACCCAGTGGACACTACCATAATGCAGCCTCAAAAGAGCTATAACATAGCCTTAAGTGCTTTTCAGGTGGGTTTATATATATTTACAGGACAAAAGTGGCCTGTGACCAACGGGGTACAATGTGACGTGCATGTGCAGTGCTATAAATGATCTCAACTATTATAAAACCACGTATTTACAACAACTGGGATGAGAGTGAGAGGTCATGGGGTGAGAGAGCCTGACCCACCACCATCTTGTCTAATTTGCTGTTTCCCTACATTCCACCTCTTAAGGTCTCTCACCTCACAATCTACTCACAGTTCATCTTCTGCCATATTCCCTTGCTGAGTAACACTGACCCTTGAATCCACATTCTGCAACAGCTGTAAATGCCACAACAACAAGCAGTTATAGCCCCAACACACAGAAAAACCCAATGCCAGGTATCACCTAGAACTCATGTTGGAAATCACCTGGAAATCACCTTGCCCTCATGGGGCTAGAAGAGCCACCAGCTCTTGCATGTGGAGTGACTTTACCTTCCATGGCCACGCCCAGTCCAGCATTTATCCTTGCAAGATTACAGGAAAGCCTTCACAGGGGCAACCTCACCCCTGTTGGGTTTTTATTCAGTTCAATTCAGTTCAGTCGCTCAGTCGTGTCTGACTCTCCACGACCCCATGAATTACAGCACGCCAGGCCTCCCTGTCCATCACCAACTCCCGGAGTACACTCAAACTCATGTCCACAGAGTCGGTGATGCCATCCCGCCATCTCATTCTCCGTCGTCCCCTTCTCCTCCCGCCCCCAACCTTTCCCAGCATCAGTCTTTTCCAGTGAGTCAACTCGTCGCATGAGGTGGCCAAAGTATTGCAGTTTCAGCTTCAGCATCAGTCCCTCCAATGAACATCAATCAAGGACCCACAAAACCCCCTCAACAGACTCCAGGTCCACCCCTTTAAGGAGAGGATTTTTGAAGTGTTCAAAAACTACCCACATGATCCCAAATGCTTTCACACTGTTCTAAATCTGCAAGAGAATCAGAGATTAGTAGCCCATCATAAGATACAACCTTTGCCGTACACCATTATACATCTGCATCATAGGACACAGCCTAAATCTACATCATGCATAACAGGACACAGCCTTTACAGTATACATCTGCACAAACATCCACAAAACCTGGATGTGGCCTTTACCAGATGACGTCCCTTTGGGGTCTTCACACTTTCAAAATGGCATCTCACATGCCATCCCTCTACTTCTCTTGGTAAGGTTCCTAAAACCACACACAAGTGCCAGGCCCACCCCTTCAAAAAGGGGATTTTTGTGGCATTCACAGCACAGATCATTAGTCTGTATCTTCATGGTCACAGCACACATGGCAAGCTCGTGTAATGGCCTGTATCTCTTGTGGTGGGTGCTTAAACTTCTGTCTTAAACTTCAGGCCCTTCTCAGTTGCATGATGGGCTTCACTAACAAGTGGGGGCATGCAGTCTTATAATGTTGTACAACCTTTGTCTCAATGAGGGGTGAGTGGTTACAGATGCCAACCATTCTATTTTGTCCCTGGAACAAATGATACGGCCCAATCCTATGTCCCTGAGTTGCAAAACACATGCTGCCAACGGTTCCCCTTGCTTCTGCCTAAACTGCTTACCCAAGTCAGCCAATGAAATTTTGCCTGAGTATATATATGGTCAGTATGTTGTGAACTCAGTCACATTGGGGTCCTCTAGCGGATACCCCCCTAAACAATAGGCTACTCATGTTTCACTTTCTACTGCACATTGGGCCTTGCTGCCAAGCTGGGACCCACAATTTCACAATGTTTGTCATCATCGTGCCTCATTACTTCACTGTCCATGGCACTGGGTTCATCAAGGTTATGCATCTCTTGCTCCAGCATATATAAACACTATTCCAACTCTTCTTCTCGTCTCTACAGTTCACACATTTGTGCAGCATCATGGAGGGCACTATCAATATTGGTCTTCAAGGCAATTAGGAAAAATACTTCCTGGTGCCAGCAGCAGTCTGTGCCACCTTGTCCAGTAAATGGGAACTCACCACCTGTAACACCTTTTCAATGCTATCTGGTGAACTGTTCACTGCCTTCCAGTGTTCCACCAGGGCCCATGCTGAGAGAACCATGGCCACATGCTATGTAGTGGCCACTGGCTTCCTCCACCCATTGGAGCCTCAGGCTCCCCTACCTGCTGAGTATCGTGCCGACTAAGCCAATTGTCTCATTGTATCTCACTGTTCACACTGTTCACTGAACCCAAGGTAGTCAAGGCTTTACTGGAGAAGCTGGAAGAAAACATGAGGTTCCATAGGACCTGCAGACAGGTTTATTCTTTCCAGACTGGTGTAGCAGCCCGAAGAGCCAACACGCTGTATTCTCTCATACTTGACCCAACCGACACTGCCATAATGTAGCCATAAAATAGCCTCAGGGGATTTTCAGGTATACTTATATATGTTTACAGAACAAAAGTTGCCTGTGGCAAATGGGTACACTGTGATGGGCATGTGCAGTGCTAAAAGTGATCTCAGTTGTTACATGGCCATGAATTTACAACACCTTGGGAGAAAGCAAGGGGCTGTGGGACAAGGGAGCCTGACGACTACACTTTTGATAATTTGCTCTTTCCCTAAAAGAAGTGTGTTGCTTAGTTCCACACATATTTTTCAGCTCTTCTCTTGTTGTTGATTTGTAGTTCCATATGATTATGGAAGACCTTCTAGAACTAACACCCCAAAAAATGTCCTTTTCATTATAGGGGACTAGAATGCAAAAGTAGGAAGTCAAGAAACACCTGGAGTAACAGGCAAATTTGGCCTAGGAGTACAGAATGAAGCAGGGAAAAGGCTAATAGAGTTCTACCAAGAGAACACACTGGTCATAGCAAACACCCTCTTCCAACAACACAAGAGAAGACTCTACACATGGACATCACAAGATGGTCGACACCAAAATCAGATTGATTATATTCTTTGCAGACAAAGATGGAGAAGCTCTATACAGTCAGCATAAAAAACTGGAAGCTGATTGTGACTTGGATCATGAACTCCTTATTGCCAAATTCAGACTGAAATTGAAGAAAGGGGAGAAAACCACTAGACCTTTCAGGTATGACCTAAATCAAATCCCTTATGATTATACAGTGGAAGTGAAAAATATATTTAACAGACTAGATCTGAGAGACAGAGTGCCTGATGAACTATGGATGGAGGTTCATGACATTGTAAAGGAGACAGTAATCAAAACCATCCACAATAAAAAGAAATGCAAAAAGCAAAATGTCTGCCTGAGGAGGCCTTACAATAGCTGTGAAAAGAAGGGAAGCGAAAAGCAAAGAAGAAAAGGAAAGATATACCCATTTGAATGCAGAGTACCAAAGAATAGCAAGGAGAGATAAGAAAGCTTTTCTCAGTGATCAGTGCAAAGAAATAGAGGAAAACAATAGAATGGGAAGGACTAGAGATCTCTTCAAGAAAATTAAAGATATCAAGGGAACATTTCATGTAAAGATGGGCACAATGAAGGACAGAAATGGTAGGGACCTGACAGAAGAAGAAGATATTTAGAAGAGGTGGAAAGAATGCACAGAAGAACTGTACAATGAAGATTTTCATGACCCAGATAATAACGATGGTTTGATCACTCACCTAGAGCCAGACATCCTGGAATGTGAAGTCAAATGGGCTTTAGGAAGCATCACTATGAACAAAGCTAGTGAAGGTGATGGAATACCAATTGAGCTATTTCAAATCCTGAAAGATGACACTGTGAGTGCTGCACTCAATATGCCAGCAAATTTGGAAAACTCAGCACTATCCACAGGACTGGAAAAGGTCAGTTTCATTCTAATCTCAAAGAAAGGCAATACCAAAGAATGCTCAAACTACTGCACAATTGCATTCATCTCATATGCTAGTAAAGTAATGTTTAAAATTCTTCAAGCCAGGCTTCAGCAATACATGAACCATGAATATTCAGATGTTCAAGCTGGTTTTAGAGAAGACAGAGGAAGCAGAGATCAAATTGCCAACATCTGCTGGATCATCGAAAAAGCAAAAGAGTTCCAGAAAAATATCTACTTCTGCTTTATTGACTATGCCAAAGCCTTTGACTGTGTGGATCACAATAAACTGTGGAACATTCTGAAAGAGATGGGAATACCAGACCACCTGACCTGCCTCTTGAGAAACCTGTATGCAGGTCAGGAAGCAACAGTTAGAACTGGACATGGAACAACAGACTGGTTCCAAATAGGAAAAGGAGTACGTCAAGGCTGTATATTGTCACCCTGCTTATTTAACTTATATGCAGAGTACATCATGAGAAACAAAGGGCTGGATGAAGTACAAGCTGGAATCAAGATTGCCGGGAGAAATATCAATAACCTCAGATATACAGATGACACCACCCTTATGGCAGAAACTGAAGAAGAACTAAAGAACCTCTTGATGAAAGTGAAAGAGGAGAGTGAAAAAGTTGGCTTAAAGCTCAACATTCAGAAAACTAAGATCATGGCATCTGGTCCCATCACTTCATGGCAAATAGATGGGGAAACAGTGGAAACAGTGGCTGACTTTATTTTTGGGGGCTCCAAAATCACTGCAGATGGTGATTGCAGCCATGAAATTAAAAGACGCTTGCTCCTTGGAAGGAAAGTTATGACCAACCTAGGCAGCATATTATAAAGCAGAGACATTACTTTGCCAACAAAGTCCATCTACTCAAGGCTATCATTTTTTCCAGTGGCCATGTATGGATGTGAGAGCTGGGCTATAAAGAAAGCTGAGCACCGAAGAATTGATGCTTTTGAACTGTGGTGTTGGAGAAGACTCTAGAGAGTCCCTTGGACTGCAAGGAGATCCAACCAGTCCATTCTAGAGGAGATCAATCCTGGGTGTTCATTGGAAGGACTAATGCTAAAGCTGAAACTCCAATACTTTGGCCACCTCATGTGACGAGTTGAGTCACTGGAAAAGACTGATGATGGGAAGGATTGGGACGGGAGGAGAAGGGAACAACAGAGAATGAGATGACTGGATGGCATCACCGACTCGATGGACATGAGTTTGAGTGAACTCTGGGAGTTGGTGATGGACAGGGAGGCCTGGAGTGCTGTGATTCATGGGGTCGCAAAGAGTCGGACATGACTGAGGGACTGAACTGAACTGAACTGATGAACTAAATAAACATTCTTCCAAAATGACATCCATAATGCCATCAAGTACATGAGGAGATATCCAACTTCATTAATCCCCAGGGAATTGCGAATCAAAATCACATGAAGAGATCACCTCACAATTATTAGAATGGAATCATCAAGAAGATGAAAGATAAAAATGGTGAGAATGTTGGGAAAAAAGGAATTCAGTATACTGTTTGTGGGAATGTATATTTGTTCAGTCACTATGGGTAACAGTATGGAGTTTCCTTAAAAATTTCAAGTAGAACTACTCCGTGATTTAACAATTCCACTTTGATGTATACACTCAAAAGAAATTAAAACTAATATCAAAGGGATATAAGTATTCCTATGTTTATTGCAACATTAGTCACAGCAGTCAACATACGGGAACAACCTAGGTGTGTCTCAATGGTGAGTGGATAATGAAGATGTAATATATATTTGTAACAGAATATTATTTTTTCATCAATGAGGAATAAAGGAAATCTTTCCATGTGCAACAGCATTTGTAAACTTTGAGCATATTAGCCTAAGTGAGATAATTAGACAGAAAAAGGCAAAAAATATGTGATGTCACTTATTTGTGGGTTCCGAAAACAGAGCAAAATTGTGATTACCACAGCCTGGAGGTTGGGGAAGAGAGATATTTTTAAGGATATAAGCATCCAACTTATAGATAAATAAGTTCTGAAAATGTAATGTATGATAAGGTGATTTTAGGCAACAATAATGTATTATAAACATAAAACTTACTGAGACTAATCATTCCAGTCACAGAAAGGATATAGTTTTCTGTGATAAGGTGCCAGCTAACACTATAATAACAGTCATGTTGCATTATATAAATGTATCAAATCAATGTGTTCTATACCTTAAACTTACACAATGTCATATGTCAACTATAATTGAATTAAAATTATTTTAATAAAATGATCATTAAACTATTATGATAAAACTTGTTTGCTCTCCTTTAAAGTTTTGTTAGATAAATGTAAAATCTCTAATTAGAACTATCTTTGTTGAATTATTGAAACACACACAATAATGGAATTAAATAGTACATATTATTTTTGTTTCTGGTTTCTTTAGCTCAAAATTCTGTTTGTGAGTTCCATGCATGTTTTGTGGGTTTTGTTGTTAAATTTTAAGTACTTCAAAATAGCATGTTAATATGAGTAAAGCATATATAACTATTCATTATTGTGCCTATGGGCATTTAGTTTCTTTTTTTAATATTAAGTTATTGCTGCAATGAACGTGTACAAAACATGTTCATGCATGTGTGCATTTCTGTTAAACTTTACCTAGGATTAGAATTGGAATCATAGAGTATGGAAATATTTTAGCTTATTAGCCAATGCCAACCTCTTCACTAAGTTATTTTATAAAACAATACTCACATAAGCAATGTATAAGAATTCCAGTTGCAATATATCCTGTTAGCATTTGGTTTTAACTTTGTTTTTATGTCACTCAGTGATTGTTGACTTTATTAGATTTTTATTTGAAAATCTTCAATAACGTGCCAATTTGTGTCACTATTTACTACATTTTATTACATAATAGGGGTTTCCCTGGGGGTTTATCAGTAAAAAATCTACAGGAGAGAATCAAGAAATCCCTGAGTCAGGAGGATCCCCTGGAGTAGAAAATGGCTTCCTGCTCCAGTTTTCTTGCCTGGCAAATCTCATGGATGCAAGAGTCTGTTGGGCTAAGTCCATGGGGTTGCAAGGAGTTAGACAGTACTGAGCAACTGAACACACACATTGCATAATAAGCTACCTAAAGTTTACTATTTCAAAACAACAGTTCTTTTGCTTACAGTCTGTGAATGAATAATTAGGACTAATCTCAACTGGATTCACTGATGCAATTGCAATCACTCATCATGCTTAACAGTGCAGCTTTGGTTCTATTATTTGGATAATAGGGATGACAAAACCACATGTTCCTTATCATCCAACAGGTTAGCCTGAGCTTGTTAACTTAACCAGCTGGGCAGGACCAAGAACCAGAACAGAAGCATGAAAGACTTCTTGAAGCTTAATCTTATGTATGGTCCAATATTGCTTGGCAAAGAGACACGCAAGTCATTCCTGATTTGAGAGCTAGGAGACATTGCTCTAATATTCCATGTAACAAGACATTTCTAACTTTGAAATTATATATAATCATCTGTACTATTTTTTAAATGTTATTTAATTAGCTGCTTAAACTTGGGTATACAATCTGTTTGAAACTGATTTCTGTGTTCGTAAGTCAATACTTTCTTCATATTTATAGTCATTATCTCAATAAAAGGTTAAAAAGACCAACCTTTCTCTTTACTGTGATATCATGATAAGATATTAATAAATTAATGAATTTAGTGGCTTTAAAGGCAATGGTCAGTCCATTTCTTGTTTTCTATTTGGTCTATTTGCATGTCTTTGCATCAAATATACTGCTGTAGTTCAGACATTATTTTAATATATCTTGTTATCAATTATAGTGCGTATACCCATTTTATCTTTCTTCTACAATAGTTCCTTGGCTATTACGGGCCTTTTACCTTCATATATAAAGTTAAGAATAATTATACATTAAAAAGAAATTTTCCAAAAGAGTCTTTTGGAAGATTGATTAAGATCCTATCAATTATACAAATCATTTATTTCCAAATGATACGTTACCATACCAGTTGATTAATAATCTCTTGTCTATGTAAAACTATAGCAATTCATTGGATTCTTTTTATTAAGTTGTGCACATGGTTTGTTAGATTTAATTCTAGGCTTTTGGTGTTTTTCATACTACTTTAAGTGGTATCATTTGAAAATTTTATATTTTGTATGTTGTAAGTATGGAGGAATATATAATCTTTATGTCATTTTTGTATCCTGCAACTTTGCTGAATTCACTTATTTATTCTGATTGCTAAGCCTTAAAATTTTCTGTGTATTAGTCATACAATAATGTGGGAATAATCTTGTTTCAATTCTTCTTTTCCAGTTGTATATCATTTCTTTCTTTTTCTTATCTTACCAGACTGACTAGACAGGGATGGTGGATATGCTTATGTAATTACTAGTCTCAAGTGAAAACATTCAACATATTATTAAGTATAATACTTTCATTAGAGTTTTTAAAGGCCCTATCACTTTATCTAACTTCCCTTCTTTTCCTATTTTGCTGTGTGTTTTGTCATTAATGAATTCTGAATTTCATCAAATCATTTTATATCAATATTGATAATTTGCTTTCCCAATTATTCTCTAATTTGCTAAATTACATTGATTACTTTTAAATGTTAGATCAACTTTCACTATTGAGAATAAATCCAAATTTGTCATATTTAATTTTTTATATAAAGAGATGGATAACTTTTGATAAAATTTAAAAACAATTTTTATTAGTTAATGATTAAGATTAAATTATAATTTCCTTTTTCTTATTATTCTTGTTATGATTGAACATCACACTGGCTTCGCAAAATATGGTAGAGTATGTCCATTTTTTTTTGTAACCTGTGGAAATGTTCCATTTAGAATAGTGGCCATCTCTGTGTTGGATAAAGTTTACTAACAAGGCTTGAGATTATTTAAGTGAAATATTTAATATCTTTTTAATTATAGAACTTAAAGTTTTTGTTCTTTAAGTTTCTGTTCTTTATTGTCATTATTTACAAGATATTTTTCTAGGACATAGCCTTATTATTTGCTTTATCAATTATATTGACTTAAAATATTTGTATGATATGCCTTTTCATCTCTTTATGTATGAACTGGATATATATTCATTACTTTAATTTATTTTATTATTTGTGCCTTTTCTTTTTGTGGTCGTTGTAGTCACTTGTTTTATTAAGTTGTGGAAATTTTGGAGCTAATTTTAACTTTGTTAATACTCAGTCTTGTCCTTGTTTTATGGTTACTTATATCACTCACTATTTTTATCCTTCTTCAAGCTTCTGTGGAGTTTCTTGGCTATTCTCTCTATGTTGTGAGGATATGGCATTACATTTTTAAAAAACTTTTTATTTTTAACAAATTTAATTTTAAAATTTGTATACATTTTTAATTCTAAATTCTTTTTAAACTAAAAAGTAATGTTGTGATAGTTATCTTTGACCTAATGTCACCACAAGTTGAAGAGATGCTGAACTGTGTTTTCCAAGGATCAGAACTTAGGGCTTGAAGTGAAAGACCTCAGATTTCCTTCTCTTCTGCAAGGCACTAATTTTTCTCCAGCTCTTGCTCTCAGGTACAGAGGACCAGCTCTGGTAGGAGGGTCACAGATCCCCTAGTTATGCCTATAGTAAACTCACTTCACATACATAAATACCCAAAGCAGGAGAATTGATGGTGGATCATGAATTCCCAAGTAAGGGAGTAGGATCCCAGATTAGAGTCTGGAGAACAAAGAGGTTAAGGTAACTCAGTCTTCCCAGGTGGCACTAGTGGTAAAGAACGCGCCTGCCCATGTGGGACTGATCCCTGGGTTTGGAAGATCCCTTAGAGAAGGGCATGGCAAACCACTCCAGTATTCTTGCCTGGAGAATTCCATGGGTAGAGGAGCCTGGCGGACTGCCATTCACAGGGTTGCAAAGAGTAAGACATGATTGACGTGACTTTGCACCCATGCACACAGGGGCAATAGTACTAGTCTTTTTGACTTGTTTCTTGAGGTGAAGAACATCATCTCTATGCATTGAATGAGAAAGAAAAATGACCTAGTATCCTTTAGTAAATGGAAGGAGCTCCAACCTCTAGAACATGCTCATGATTCACCTGGTATTTAGCTTCTATAACATGTAGCCTATAGGAATGAGAAATATTGGTGGTTTTTACCTCTTCCAGGGAAACATCATTGTCCTTGACTGTAGGCTAGGGGATGAGAGCACTTAATGTTAAGCGTATCCACTCAGAATAGAGTTTTAGTCACATTGAACTGAGGGTATAGACAGGAAGTAGATATGGCTTAGATAATACATACTCAAACTTTTTACAGAGATTTAGTGTAATTTCTTGGATAAATTTTTTTTTTCACTTGATGTATGCCCTTAGAAAATTTCCCAAGAATTTTATTTTATATATGTTTTAGCAGTTATGGTTACTGCACTGGGAGTATACCCATGGAGCTCTGCATACTGGCATTCATGAAGTGCTCCCTATTTTTTCTGCCTTTTCATTTATACTTTAGTATTTTCATTGGCCTATCTGCTCATCACCACCAAAAAATTTCTTTTAAAACAGAGGTTATTAGACTACTGTCCATAAACCAAATCAACCTCACTGCTTAAGTTTATAAAATTGTGTTGGAATACGATTATTCCCACATGTGTATGTATTGTCTATGCCTGCCTTTTCTGACTTTGAGTTATGATGGTAGAAATGAACAGCTATTTGGAGACCACATGGGGTGGAGAGTCTAAAATATTTATTACCCTGCTCTTTACAGGAAGACACCGATGATGTTAGTGGTCCTAATGGTTCCTTAATGAATACTTTGATAGCATTGGTGATAGTTGATAGTAGGCCAGGAAGAAAGACAGTGTTTAGTACTTTTTGGGATTGTCTACAAAGTTTTTTTGCTGTGTTAATGTGGGGAATTCTGTGGCAAGTAGGATTGGAATAAACATGCTATTAAGAAGAATTGAACATCTGGCAAAAAGGTTTAAATTTTACACAATTAACAGGCTCTCCCACCTTAAGAAATCCTGTTCTTGGTCAGTTCAGTTCAGTTCAGTCACTCAGTCATGTCAGACTCTGCAACCCCATGAACTGCAGCATGCCAGGCCTCTCTGTCTATCACCAACTCCAGGAGTTTACCCAAACTCATGTCCATTGAGTCGGTTATGCCATCCAACCATCTCATCCTCTGTCGTCCCCTTCTCCTCCTGCCTTTAATCTTTCCCAGCAAATTAATTGAATTCCGATTATATCATCTATTAGTTTGAAGGGCATTTTATAAAGTAGGTCTTATTTCTCTTATTCTTTTGTACTGCAAGAAATATACAATATACAGAAACCAATCTAGATTAGTCTGAATTCAGATTATGCAGGACTTTAATCATGGAACAAATGAAACATTGATATCATACCATTGGGATATTCTGATCCAACATTGATGTCATAAACTGTATTGTCCATATGAACTCTAGAGTAGGACTAACCTGTTATCCCTAGGGTAACTTGTTCCATTGATCAATATATTGGGTCAGTAAGTGATAAAGTATTTTAACAAATTAGTCTAGAATTTAATCACTTGGGGGTTATTTTGTCTTCTGGGGTCACCCATAACAAAGTTGTTAGCCCATTTAAAATTTTGTTGTGCCTTGAACTCATTTCTTATTTCAATGTTTTTTAGACAAGTTAGATAAACCTCCATAAGGTTTTCTCATCTTATTATGCTATTCCAGCCTTTTTGTGGGAAGGTCAATTTAACATTAAAACTTTTTTAAAAATTCTGTATTAATGCATTTCTATTCTCTCTACTTTACTCATCTTTTCCCCAGCTACTGAGTTTAGATTATATACTATTAAGCTCTTATATTCTTATAATATTAATGTTTTAAAGATATCTTCTTGTTTCCCCATAGTATTACTCTTTTTCAAAAATATGCTTTTTTATTTGTTGATTAGAACATTACCTAAAATATATCCTTTATCTTATTAATTATGTGTATGCTAACTTTTTTTAATACTTGTATAATTACAATGTCTTTTCCTGACAGATAAGTGATATTTTAACTGGGAGTAGGATTCTTGGCTCTCTGTCCTTTAATTTTTATTCTATACGCTGCTGTTGACTTATATAGTCTCTTCTTGCAAAGGAGAAGTCTGTTAATTTGTGTGTGTGTGTTAAGATATTTGTTGTTCACTTGTAAGATCATTCTCTTTAATCTTGGGATTTGGAATTTTCACATATTGATATTTAATTTTAATTTTTTAAAAAGTAATCTTTCCAGGCCTGGTGAAAACCTTCATTCTTCAATTTCTTAGTAACAAAATGAATATTTTTCTGTACTAATAGAGTTTAACTATATTTTCCCCTCATACTTTTCTTTTTAAGGAAGGTTTACATGTTCCCTGTTATTGCTCATGCGTGAGTATACCAAGGTACTTACATTTTCACACATTTTTCTACCTTTTTACACTTTAACTACATATTTTAAGATATGTCTTCAGCTGGAAATTTTAGAAAATTCGATTGCTTCTTAGTAGTAATAGTCTCATTTCTATTTTGCCTATTACATTTCCAAATTCAAAATTCTTGAATTTGGTGTCTAAACTTTAGTGTCTAAAAATATTTTATCTATTAATTTATTTTCCTTAAAAATTATTAATATTTTCTTGCATTTAAATTTCTCATATGAATTTTCTGTGAGTTCTATTTCAGTGGAAATTACTTATTTTTTTAATTCAGATTCATTTTTCATTCAGTGATCTGAGTTCACTAAGTTCGGTAATACTCAGCCTTGCCTGTACATTGCAATCACCTGTGGGGCTCTAGAAAACTACTTTTTACTTGTTCCCTACAGATTCTGATTGAATTGTCCTGTGAAGGTCACTGGTGATTTTAATGGGCAGTCAAGGTTGAGTTCTTGTTGTTTTTGCTTGATTATGGCTCTTCTTCCCACCATTAGGGGAAAAACAATTTTGATAATGGAAACAGGAGCAGAAATATTGGATCAAATGTTTGGTTTGAAGAGTTATGCAGAAATTGCAGAGCCACAAATGAAAATAACTAAGACTCCTCAAAATATTATTACCTCTGAGTTACATACTGAAAAAGTGGATTTTCAATTAAAAAATAAAGTTCAGGTTACAAATCCACAATAATTTTTGTCCTCATTTTATGGCTGCTTTACCTTATCTTTAATAGCAAAACCTTATAGTTGCTAACAACTTATGCCAATATAGCAATCGTTGGGGGAAGATGGAGAGTTGAAAGACAACTACATTTTTTGTCTTCATACGCCTTTCATATTTTCTGGGGCAAGAACAACTTTTAATCTATGTGCTTCTTTTCAGTGTAAATAAATATTTGACATGATGCTAACACTGTCTTTTCATAAATATAAATATTTTCAACTTATGTGTACTGGATGTTAATATGATTTGCTAATATTAATTTCTCACTTAAATACTTGGATCTTTCTTTCCTGAATAACCCCTGCTTTAATGTACTCTAGAACTCTAGTTGACTTATACAAATAGAATTCTTCTATCAGTATGCATTTCAGGTTCAATCATTTCTCTATTCTATCCTACTTGGGAATGTTGGCTCATTGAACTCAAACAGAATCACTAATTTTGACAATTATTGACATACATTCTTGTATAATTATGTGATTTATGTCTATATGTCTTGTCTTGGTATTACAAGTTACATGAAGTTAGAATTAGTACCTTATTTTTCTTTGTAACAAGTTTGATTCCTGGCATCATGCTGGGCAAATGGCAAGTATTCAATAAATATGACATAATTAATTTTTCATAGTTAAACTAATTACATGATGGAAGAAAATGGGAACATTATAGAGGCATAAAATTGAGGACTGCAGTATTCCTATTGTTCAAAATAATCCTCTATGAACAGTTTAATATATTACTTTTCAGAAGTTTTCTGCTGATATGCTATCATCTGTTGAATTTACCATTTGCTTTTCAAAAGTAAGGTCATTCTATAAATAATCTTTAGCAACTTACTGGTTTTCATTAAATAAATACATTTATTGTCCATTTTTAATGATAGACCCAGTTCAATCCCTGGGTCAAGAAGATCCCCTGGAGAAGGAAATGGATAGCCACTCCAGATTTGCCTGAAGAATTTCATGGATAGAAGAGCCTGGTGGGCTAAAGTTCATTGGGTCACAAAGAGTTGGACATAACTATGTGACTAACACTTTCACTTTCATGTGTATTTCTAGCTATTGTAAGGGCTAAATAATTCCATTAATATTTTTGACCAAATGAAAATATGTATGTGTGTGTACTCAGTTGTGTCTGACTCTTTGCAACCCATGGACTGTAGCTCTCCAGTCTCCTCTCTCCATGGAATTCTCCAGGCATAGAATGAATAGCCATCTTTCTTCAGGGGATCTTCCTGACCCAGGGATCAAAGCCATGTCTTCTGCATTGGCAGACAGATTCTTTACCACTGTGCCACCCAGGAAGCCTTGGAAATGAAAATATCTTCATATTATCAGGCTTAAGTGGAATTTATAATTTTATATACAAACTAAGGGTTTTTAAACTCACACATTTACTAAAAATGATATTGAGAAAAATTCAGTATCATCTTTTAGGGTTAAAGCACAGAGTACAAAGATCTTTTCCTTCTGAATAACTCTACTTTGTCCTCCTTACAACATTTCTTGTTCTCTCTTTCCAAACTTGAATTGGCAAAAGAGAGCTATATTTGCCTTTCTTATTGGCATATGCTCCTCCCACGATATACAGGGTTAAGTGAAGACAAGACCATTCTGAGGACTAGAAAGATGGAATATTATATATGTTTGGCTTGAGCCTAGGCTTAAGAGCTGAAAGTAATTTTTGATATTTCTAAACTAATTAACCTAGCTATCTAGAGAATTAAAACACAGATTTCAGGATTAAACAGGACAAAAAAAAAATCAACAGCTTAGGCATATATAATATTCTTTCTAAATTTTAATTAGAAAAGAAATGAATGATTGAAGCTTGATTATACATATATTTTCTTAACCCAATAATAAAATAAGATTTTATATTCCCAGGGACAAAGAAAATTGAGAAAATGCAACAGTATATCTGATATTTCAATAAAACTTGAAGACAAAAGGGAAATTAGAGAAGTGCTAACTGCTTCAGGAAGCAATTACTGGGTGCCTGTAGTGTGAAAAACAATGAACTAAAAGCAAAAGTGCTCCACAGAATCCTTAAAGTTTTCTTATGTGAAAGAACCAAGTACCACAGAAAGCTGGGTTTGGGAAGAAAGAATTGCCCAAAATCGAAGTGCAGAGGAGTTGGACTCTCAAGATCTTCTTAATGGGAGTATTGAAAGCCATCCAGGAAAATGCCATTTCTCACATTCACAGGGCACATAGATCCATTCTGTGGTAAACTGAATGCAAGATACTCCGGATGCAAGGAGCATAAGCCACTTCAGAAAGAAGCTACCTATTCTCAGCTGGAGATTTAATAAAAAACCTATATATTGACTGTGGCAATACACCTTTTTTGTACCCGTCTTCTGCAAACTAAGTGGGCAAATTTATACCCTAAAAAGAGGTTTATACTCTATAAAGAGGCTAAAAGAATTCCCACTTTACAACTGGGCACTGAACCAAGACAAGACATTGCCGAGTTTAAGATGATACTTGAGGACTGAGCATTGTGAGGTAATCTCCTTGGGTAGATGGGAGAGTGACAGGGAAGACTGAAACACTGGATGTTTAGTGCATGTAATTTGGAAAAAATCGTACCATGTATACAAAAGATTGATTTGAGCATTTGTAATAAAATAACAATAGAAACATTGTTTGGAAAAAATAAAGAGAAAATTGCATGGAGAAACAGTTGAGGTTAACTGAATGTTGGGACTTAGAGTAGAAACAGAGGGATTGGGTTTACAATTAGGTTTTCAGTTGAAAGTGTTTTTAGGCTTATTTTAAGTTTTATAAATGATTAGCTTATACTACTTTGATAAATAATAATGGGAATTTGAAAATAAGTAACATTCAAGGATTCAGAGATATGCTGTAATTAAAAGAGATAATATTAGATAATTCCCCAGTTGTTCACTTCATTTATAGCTAGTCTTTATTGATCATATATAAAAGATGAAATTCTTTCAGAACATATATATCTTTATGTGTGGGATTATTATTTGGATAAGACATATTGTTTAGTAAGATCAGTCCTGGGTGTTCATTGGAAGGACTAATGTTGAAGCTGAAACTCCAATACTTTGGCCACCTCATGCGATGAACTGACTCACTGGAAAAGACTCTGATGCTGGGAGGGATTGGGGACAGGAGGAGAAGGGGACAACAGAGAATGAGATGGCTGGATGGCATCACCGACTTGATGGACATGAGTTTGAGTGAACTCCGGGAGTCGGTGATGGTCAGGGAGGCCTGGCATGCTGTGATTCATGGGGTTGCATGACTGAGCAACTGAACTGAACTGAACTGAAACTTTTTATAGAGCTTATTCACATATAAAAGAAAAAATCAGAAGATAAACAGATATGAGGTAAAATACTTTCGGCTAGAGTGAAACAAATTAAAAATCAAATGATTAAATAAGGTTGCTTTTAAAAAAGTGAATGTCTGTTACACAGCAGAGGCAAAATAAAGTCAAATAAAAAATAGAAAACTTTAAATCAAGCATGAATAATATGAACTTTTAGGTTTGGAAATGAGTGATATCAATATTTTGTGATGGGTGTGACATTATTGCTGTTGTTATTCAGTCACTAAATTGTGTCCAACTTTTTGTAACCCCATTAATTGCAGCATGTTCAGGCTTCTCTCTCCATCACTGTCTCCCTGAGTTTGATGAAACTCATATCAATTGAGTCAGTGATGCCAGTAAACATCTCATCCTCTTTTGCCACTTCTCTTCTTGCCCTCAGTTTTTCACAGCATCAGGAAATTTTCCACTGAGTCAGCTCTTCATATCAGGTGGCCAAAATTTTGAAACTGCATCAGTCCTTTCAATGAATATTCAGGACTGATTTCCTTTAGGATGACTGGTTAGATCTCCTACCGTCAAAGGGACTCTCAAGAGTCTTCTCAAAGTTCAAAAGCATCAATTCTTTGGCTCTCAACTTTCTTTATGGTCCAACTCTCAAATCCATACATGACTACTGGAAAAACCATAGCTTTGACTAGACGGACCTTTGTCAGCAATGTCTCTGCTTTTTAATATACTGTTTAGGTTTGACATAGCTATTATACCAAGGAGCAAGTGTCTTTTAACTTTATGGCTGCAGTCACCATCTGCAGAGATTTTGGAACTCAAGAAAATGAAATCTGACAGTTTCCACATTTTCCCCACCAATTTGCCATGAAGTGATAGGACTGAATGGCATGATCTTAGTTTTCTGAATGTTGTCTTTTAAGCCAGCTTTTTCACTCTCCTCTTTCACTTTCATCAAGAGGCTCTTTAGTTCTTCACTTTCTCTCATAAGGGTGGTGTCATCTGCATATCTGAGGTTATTGATATTTCTCCCAGCAATCTCGATTCCAGCTTGTGATTCATCTAGCCCAACATTTCACATGATGTACTCTGCATATAAGTTAAATAAGCAGGGTGAAAATATACAGTCTTGATATACTTCTTTCCCAATTTTGAACCAGTCTGTCATTCCATGTTCTCACAAAAATGTGGTCCACTGGAACAGGGGATGGCAAAACACTTCAGTATTCTTGTCTTGAGAACCCCATGAAAAACATGAAAAAGGGATAAGATAGTAATGCCAAAATAGGAAAATAACTCTCTGCAACTGAGATCAATAAGAAAGCATGCAAAATTGGAAAAGAGGAGATATTGAAGTTTCCAAAATAATCCAATAAATCATTAAGAGGCAATGATTTGATTAAACATGATGATTAAACATGATGCACTTTAAAAACATACAACAGCAAATAGTACTCCATAATTGGTATAGCATTGCAATATGTCTACTTGGAATTATTAAGGATTTTCTCTCCTTAGCTTTACCAAGTCATTCATGGTTCTTTCTGTTTTGGTACTTACATTTTTCTCAGTAATGAAAGGGATCTTTATGCCATAAGAAATTCTATTTAAAAATGATATGTATCTTTTACTTATAGACATTTTCCTAGTATGCCAATGACATTTTATTACTTGTGCCTCTTTAATATTATTACTAAAGCAATAAACATTCACTGAAGAAAATCTAGAATTAATGAAAATAAGATAGTCACTAAAGTCACTTCCCACAAAAATGAGATGACAAAAAGCTATGTTACAGCTGAGGGAGCAAGGTAAAAACCTACAAGACCAAATAAATAAAGAGGAAATAGGCAATCTACATGAAAAAGAATTCACACTGATAGTAAAGATGATCTAACATCTTGGAAATAGAATGAAGTCACAAATGGAGAAAATACAAGAGAAGTTTAACAAGGACCTAAAAGAACAAATAAACAGTGATGAAAAACATAAAAACAAAAATGAAAAGTACACTAGAAGGAGTCAATAGCAGAATAACTGAGGGATAAGACTAAGTAACTGAGCTGGAAGACATAATGTTGGAAATAACTGCCATGGAGCAGAATAAAGAAAAAAAAGAATAAAAGGAAATGAGTAGTTTAGAGACCACTGGCACAACACTAAATGTGCCCACATTTAAATTATAGGAGATCAACCCTGGATGTTCATTGGAGGGACTGATGCTAAAGCTGAAACTGCAATACTTTGGCCACCTCATGCGACGAGTTGACTCACTGGAGAAGACTGTGATGCTGGGAAAGGTTGGGGGCGGGAGGAGAAGGGGACGACGGAGAATGAGATGGCTGGATGGCATCACCGACTCTGTGGACATGAATTTGAGTGTACTCCGGGGGTTGGTGATGGACAGGGAGGCCTGGCGTGCTGTGATTCATGGGGTCGCGGAGAGTCGGACACGACTGAGCGACTGAACTGAACTGAACTGAACTGAAGAAGAAGAAAAAGAGAAAGTATCTGAGAAAATATTTGACGAGATTATAGTCAAGAAATCCTTCAACATGTGAAAGATAATAGCCATCTAAGTTCAGGAAGGGCAGCAAATACATAAAAGGTAAACCCAAGTATGCTGTGACACATATTATTCAAACTAACAAAAATTAAATTTAAAGAAAATATATTAAAAGTAACAAAGGAAAGGTAAAAAATAACTTTCTTCTCAAGTTCACATGGAACATTCTCCAGGATAAATCACATCTTAGGTCATAATTCAAGATGATACATTTAAGAAAACTGATACTGTATCAAGCATCTTTTCTGACCACAATGCTATGAGACAAAAAATCAATTATGGGGAAAAATAATTGTAAAAAGCAAAAACATGTGTTTTTTGATGCTACTAAATAACCAAGGGACTGAGTAACTTAAGGAAAAAAAAAAAAAAACCAAAAACACACCTAGAAGCAATGACAACAAAAGCACAATAATCAAACCCCTATGGAATGCTGAAACAGCAGTTCTAAGAGAGAAGCTTATAACAATGCAATCCTACCTCAAGAAAAAAAAAACAAACAAACAAAAAACTCAAATAAACAACTTAGCATTACACTTAAACCAACTAGAGAAGGAAGGGCAAACAAAATCTAAACTTAGTAGAAGGAAAGAAATCTTATAAATCAGACCAGAAATAAATGAAATAGAAATGAAGAAAACAATAGGAAGGAATAATGCAACTAAAAGCTGGCTTTTTGAGAAAATAAACAAAATCAATAAGCCTTTTGCCAGACTCAAGAAACAAGGGAGAGGACTCAGATCAATACAATTAAAATGAAAAATGAGAAATTACAACTGACACCACAGAAATACAAAGATCATAAGATCCTTTTGTACTATGCACTAATAAAAGGGACACTCTAGAAGAAGTGGACAAAATCTTAGAAAGATACAAATTTCAAAGATTGAACCATGAAGAAATAGAAAACATAAATGGATCAAACATAAGTAATGAAATTGAAACTGTGATTTAAAATCTTCCAGCAAACAAAAGTCAAGGACCAGACGCTTCTTCAGATGAGTATTATCAAACATTTAGAGAAGAGTTAATACTTATTCTTCTCAAATGTTTCCAAAAAAATTGCAGAGGAAGGAACCTTACCCACCTAATTCTATGAGGCTACTACAACAAGGTTTCACCTCCCACTAGTCAGAATGTCTATCATCAAAACAACAACAATAAAACTACAAACAGTAAATACTGGAGAGGATGTGGAGAAAAGTGAACCCTCTTCTACTGTTGATGGGACTGTAAATTGATACGGCCGTGGTGGAGAACAGTATGGAGAGTCTTTAAAAAAGCTAGGAATAAAACTACCATATGACACCATAATCCTACCACTGGACATATGCCCTGAGAAAACCATAACTGAAAAATACACATGTACTCCATGCTCATCACAGCACTGTTTATAGTATCTAGGACATTGATGCAACCAAGATTTCTGTCAACTGACGAATGGGTAAAGAAGATGTGGTATATATACATATGTGTGTGTGTGTGTGTGTGTGTGTGTGTGAGAATGTGTGGGTGTGCTGCGCTTAGTCACTCAGTTGTGCCTGACACTTTGTGACCCCACGGACTGTAGCCCACCAGGCTCCTTTGTCCATGGGGACTCTCCAAGCAAGAATACTAGAGTAGATTGTCATGCCCTTCTCCATGGGATCTTCCCTACCCAGCAATCGAACCCAGGTATCCCACATTGCAGGCTGATTCTTTAGCAGCTGAGCCACCAGGGAAGCCCAAGAATACTGGAGTGGATACCTATCCCTTCTCCAGGGGATCTTTCAAACCCAGGAATTGAACCATGTAATTGCCTGAATTGCATTGCAGGCAAATTTTTTATCAGCTGAGCTACCAGGGAAACTTTTTCTCTCTCTCTTTATATGTATTATTACTTAGCCATAAAAAGAAGGAATTTGAGTCAATTCTAGTGAGGTGGATGAAACTAGTGCTTGTTATACAGTATGAAGTAAGTTAGAAAGAGCAAAATAAATATAGTATATTAACAGATATATGTGGAATCTAGAAAAATGGTATTTATGAACCTATTTGAAGGGAGGGAATGGAAACACAGGTATAGAGAATGGACTTGTGGACACACTGAGGGAAGGAAAGAGTGGAATGGACAGAGAAAGTAGCATTGACGTATATACCCTACCATGTGTAAAACAGATAGCTGGTGACATGTTCCTGTATAACACAAGGAGCCCAACCTGGTATTCTGTGATGACCTAGTGGGTGGGTGGGATGGGGGAGGGGAGGAAGGCTCAAGAGAGAGGTTATATATGCATAATTATGACTGATTTACACTGCTGTACAGCAGAAACCAACACAACATTGTAAAGCAAACTTCCTCCACCTCCTCCAATTAAAAAATAAATTAATAAAAAACAGCTAGCAAATCATCCAAGAAAAATCACCAGTTACTTGTTTCTTAAAAGGTTTTACATGTATATACTTTAAAAAGGATGAAGCAACATAGATGAAATCAAATTATAAACAAAAATAAATGTTTATAGTAGCTATATGAGTTTCATTTAAAGGGAAACACATTGGTAGAGATAAAACCAGAGGCTACATATTGATAGACATACCAGTCCTAAGAGGCTATAAAATATAAACCTACAGGGACTCACTAATAATTTATTCATTTATTCCACAAATAATAAATGCCACTTATTGTCCTGGAAGTGAGAAAGAGAGATGAGTCAAAATCTCTGATATCAAGGAGATATGTTGTAGCAGGGGGAAAATAGACACGTTCCGTCTATATCCTTCTTTCTTTCCCTCACACATGAAACACATACTCCACATGCATAGAATGATCAATGCTGTGAAGAAAAACAGAAGAATAAAGCAGAGTGAAGTAAATGAAGAAGCTTGCATACGAATACCAGGAAAAAATTACAAGGAGTATGTATAGAAAATATAGATGTCTTGAACATTTACAGTTTTGAATTCATTTTTATACATGATTTCAAGCCTTTTGCACATATTAATTCAATATTTTTCAAACTAAATCTGTTTTTGGTTTACTTACACATTGATTAGACTTTAGTCCTACAGAACAAAGAACATATCTTAATGACATAATTATCCTTTATTTTTGAAGATGATGATTACAAGTGGAAGATTACATTTGAGTTCAGACTTCCCTGTGAAAATCAGCCTTGAATTAAATACATAGTGATGTCCTGTCTCAAATACATTTGAAAGGTAACACTTATAAAATGAAATTATGTACGTACAAATATATATATATAACTGCTTAATAACATCTGCAAGGATAAATTCTTATGAATTACTAAAATAAATTTTGCTTGCTGGTTATCTTTATTCTTCTGTTAGGAGAAATTTGCTGACATCTATCAGTTCAGTTCAGTACAGTTCAGTCATGTCTGTCCGACAGTTTGCAACCCATGGACTGCAGCATGCCAGGATTCCCTGTCCATCACCAACTCCCAAAACTTGCTGATACTCATCGAGTCAGTGATATCATCCAACCATCTCAGCCTCTGTCATCTCCTTCTCCTCTTGCCTTCAATCTTTACCAGCATCACAATCTTTTCCAATGAATCAGTTCTTGGCATCAGGTGTCCAAAGTATTGGAGATTCAGCATCAATCCTCCCAGTGAATATTCAGGACCGTTTCCCCATCTATTTGGCATGAAGTGATGGGACCAAATGTCATGGTCTTCATTTTCTGAGTGTTGAGTGTTAAGCCAGCTTTTTCATTCTCCTCTTTCACTTTCATCAAGAGGCTCTTTACTTCCTCTTTGCTTTCTGCCATAAGGGTAGTGCTATCTGCATATTTGAGGTTATTGATATTTCTTCCAGCAATCTTGAGTCCAGCATGTGGTTCACCAGCCTGGGATTTCACATGATGTACTCTGCATACAAGTTAAATTAGAAGGGGACAATATAAAGACTTGATGTACTTCTTTCCCAGTTTGGAACAAGTACGTTTTTCCATGTCTGGTTCTGTTGCTTCTTGACCTGCATACAGATTTCTCAGGAGGCAGGTAAGGTGGTTCAGTATTCCCAACTCTTTAAGAATTTTCCACAGTTCATCGTGATTCACACAGTCAAAGATTTTGGCATCATCTATTAATAAAATTAAAAGACGCTTACTCCTTGGAAGGAAAGTTATGACCAACCTTGATAGTATATTAAAAAGCAGAGACATTACTTTGCCAACAAAGGTCCGTCTAGTCAAGGCTATGGTTTTTCCCGTGGTCATGTATGGATGTGAGTTGGACTGTAAAGAGAGCTGATCGCCAAAGAATTGATGCTTTTGAACTGTGGTGTTGGAGAAGACTCTTGAGAGTCCCTTGGACTGCAAGGAGCTCCAACCAGTCCATTCTAAAGGAGATCAATCCTGGGTGTTCATTGGAAAGACTGATGCTAAAGCTGAAACTGCAATACTTTGGCCACCTCATGCGACGAGTTGACTCACTGGAAAAGACTCTGATGCTGGGAAAGGTTGGGGGCGGGAGGAGAATGGGACGACGGAGAATGAAATGGCTGGATGGCATCACCGACTCGATGGACATGAGTTTGAGTGAACTCTGGGAGTTGGTGATGGACAGGGAGGCCTGGTGTGCTGTGATTCACGACTGAGCAACTGAACTGAACTGAACTGATAATGCAGAAGTACATGTTTATCTGGAGCTCTCTTGCTTTTTCTGTGATCCAATGGATGTTGACAATTTGATCTCTGGTTCTGCTGCCTTTTCAAAATGCAGCTTCAACATCTGGAAGTTCTCAGTTCACATACTGTTGAAGCCTTACTTGGAGAATTTTGAGCACTACTTTGCTAGCATGTGAGATGAGTGTAATTGTGCGGTAGTTCAAACATTCTTTGGCATTGCCTTTATTTGGGATTGGAACGAAAACTCACTTTTTCTAGTCCTATAGCAACCGTTGAGTTTTTTCAAATTTGCTGACATACTGAGTGCAGCATTTTAACAGTATCATCTTTTAGGATTGAAATAACTCAACTAGAATTCCATCACCTCTATTAGCTTTGCTCATTGTGATGCTTCCTAAGGCCCACTTCTCTTCACATTCCAGAATGATCACTCTAATGAGTGATTAGTATCACCACCGTGATTATCTCTATCATTAAGATCTTTTTTGTATAGTTCTTCTATGTATTCTTGCCACCTCTTCTTAATATTTTCTGCTTCCGTTAGGTGCATACTGTTTTTGTCCTTTATTGACCCCATTTTTGCATGAAATGTTCCCTGATGCCTATAATTTTCTTGAAGAGCTCTCTAGTTTTTCTCTTTCTATAATTTTCCTCTTTCTTTGCATTGATCATTTAAGAAAGCTTTCTTATCTCTCTTTGCTATTCTTTGAAACTCTGCATTCAGATAGGTTTATCTTTCCTTTTCTCCTCTGACATTAGCTTCTCAGCTCTTTCTAAAGGCTCTTCAGATAACCGTCTTACCTTTTTGCATTTCTTTTTCTTGGGGATGGTCTTGATCACTGCCTCCTGTACAGTATCAGTAACCTCCTTCCATAGTTCTTCAGGCTCTCAGATCTAATCCCTTAAATCTTTCTGTCACTTTCACTGTATAATCACAACAAATTTGATTTAGGTCATACATGAGTGGTCTAGTGGTTTTTCCTACTATATTCAATTTAAGTCGGGATTTTGCAGTAATGAGTTAATAATCTGAGCCACAGCCAGTTCCTGGTCTTTTTTTGCTGACTGTATAGAGTTTTGCCATCTTCAGCTGCAAAGGATATAATCAATCTGATTTTGGTTTTGACCATCTAGTCAAGTCCATGTGTAGAGTCATCTCTTGTGTTGTTAGAAGACAGTGTTTGCTATGACCAGTGCTTTCTCTTGGCAAAACTCTGTTAGACTTTGCCCTGCTTCATTTTGTCCTCCAACGCCAAACTTGCCTGTTATTCCAGGTATCTCTTGACTTCCTATTTTTTCATTCCAGTTCCCTATGATGAAAAAGACATCTTTTTTTGGTGTTAGCTCTAGAAGGTCTTGTAGTTCATGATAGAACTGTTCAACTTCAGCTTCTTCAGCATTAGTGGTTGGGGCATAGATATGGATTACTGTGATATTCAATGGTTTACCTTGGAAATGAACAGAGATCATTCATGCTGTCATTTTTGAGATTGCATCCAAGTGCTGCATTTTGGACTCTTTTGTTGACTATGAGGGCTGCTCCATTTCTTCTAAGGGATTCTTGCCCACAGTAGCAGGTATAAGGGTCAAACTTTGACTCACTAATTTCACTTCTATGAAAGTGAAGTTGATAGGAGTGGAATTCTGTAGACACTATATATTGTGTCATATATATATTTATATTATTAAAGAGGGAATGTGGCAAAAAATAGCTAATAACACTAAAATATACATATGAAAATTATGAAAAATATATAATGAAATAATAAGAACACTTAAATGGTTGGACACGACTGAGCAACTGAAATGAACTGAACTGAACTGAAGGATTAGAGGTGATTATTTTTATCCTTGAAAATGTCATCAGTTCAGTTCAGTTCAGTTGCTCAGTCATGTCCAACTCTTTGCGACCCCATGAACCACAGCACGCCAGGCCTGCCTGTCCGTCACCAACTCCCGGAGTTCACTCAAACTCATGTCCATCGAGTCGGTGATGCCATCCAGCCATCTCATTCTCTGTCGTCCCCATCTCCTCCTACCCCCAATCCCTCCTAGCATCAGACTCTTTTCCAGTGAGTCAAATCATCACATGAGGTGGCCAAAGTATTGGAGTTTCAGCTTTAGCATCAGTCCTTCCAATGAACACCCAGGATTGATCTCCTTTAGAATGGACTGGTTGGATCTCCTTGCAGTCCAAGGGACTCTCAAGAGTCTTCTCCAGCACCACACTTCAAAAGCATCAATTCTTCGGCACTCAGCTTTCTTCACAGTCCAACTCTCACATCCATACATGACCACAGGAAAAACCATAACCTTGACTAGATGGACCTTTGTTGGCAAAGTAATGTCTCTGCTTTTCAATATGTCATCCAGGTGGGTCATAACTTTCCTTCCAAGGAGTAAGCGTCTTTTAATTTCATGGCTGCAATCAGCATCTGCAGTGATTTTGGAGCCCCAAAAAATAAAGTCTGACACTGTTTCCCCATCTATTTCCCATGAAGTGATGGGGCCAGATGCCATGATCTTTGTTTTCTGAATGTTGAGCTTCAAGCCAACCTTTTCACTCTCCTCTCTCACTTTCATCAGGAGGCTTTTGAGTTCCTCTTCACTTTCTGCCATAAGGGTGGTGTCATCTGCATATCTGAGGTTATTGATATTTTTCCTGGCAATCTTGATTCCAGCTTGTGCTTCTTCCAGCCCAGGGTTCCTCATGATGTACTCTGCATAGAAGTTAAATAAGCAGGGTGACAATAGACAACCTTGACGTACTCCTTTTCCTATTTGGAACCAGTCTGTTGTTCCATGTCCAATTCTAACTGTTGCTTCCTGACCTGCATACAGGTTTCTCAAGAGGCAGGTCAGGTGGTCTGGGATTCCCATCTCTTTCAGAATTTTCCACAGTTTATTGTGATCCACACAGTCAAAGACTTTGGCATAGTCAATGAAGCAGAAATAGATGTTTTTCTGGAACTCTCTTGCTTTCTCCATGATCCAGCGGATGTTGGCAATTTGATCTCTGGTGCCTCTGCCTTTTCTAAAACCTGCTTGAACATCTGGAAGTTCACGATTCATATATTGCTGAAGCCTGTTTTGGAGAATTTTGAGCATGACTTTACTAGCGTGTGAGATGAGTGCAATTGTGCGGTAGTTTGAGCATTCTTTGGCATTCCCTTTCTTTGGCTCCGGCGGCGCATACGCGAGAGACGCCGGCTCCGGGGCACAACCGACCATGTGCAGAAGCGTGGCCGAGAGGAGCTACCCCACGCCCAGGCTCAGGGCGGTGGCCGAGACGGGCTGTCCCACATCCAAGAGGCGGTGGCTGCGCGGGCACAGGAGGGCCGAGAGGAGCTACTCCACATTCAAGGTCAGTAGGGGCGGCCTTGAGGAGATACCCCTCATCCAAGGTAAGGTACAGCGGCTGCACTTTGCTGTAGCAGCTGTGAAGAGATACTCCACGACCAAGGTAAGTGAAAAAGTCATAATACACTTAAAAAATTAGTTGACTTATACTTAAAAACTGCATGAATTTTTGTTGATTATTGACAAGTATACACACTAGAGTAACCCAGATCCCAGTGATCTCCCTTTCTATACCTTTCAGTGATTCACTGTCCTCCCCAAAATGAAATCAACTTTTGACTTACGGTCCTACAGATGTCCCCAAAACATGAAATTACTGGGTCACATACTAGTTCAAAGTTCAACTATTATGAAACTACCAATCAATGTTTTACCAGCAATATAAGAGTTCCAATTGTTAAGTGTCTTCTAACATTGGTTTTTGTTCTTTTAATTTTGCCCATTCCAATAGGTGTCTAGTTATATTTCATTTTTGTTAATTGCAGTTCACTTGTCAATAATAATATTGGGCATCTCTTCATATTTTTACTGTCCAATTAGAAATCTTCTTTTCTGGAGTGTGTCTTCAAAAATTTGCCCATTTAAAAATATTAAACTAAGAGTTATTTTATATGTTCTACATATGAGATTTTGGTCAGCTATGTATATTATTAATATTTTCTCTAAATCTGAGACTAAACTACTCTTTTGATAAGAAAATTTTGATTTTGATAATATCAATAAATGAGTTTAACTTAGTGGTTCTGAAGTCTGTCTAAATTTTTTTTTTATATGAGGGCATGAATACTTTCAGATATATCTAGAATTAATTTATGATGAATTCTAAAATTAATATTTTCTTCTAGATATTTCACTTTTATACTATATCTACATTTCATTCCTATCAAATTGTATATAGTGTGAGGAATAGCTTGAGGTTCTTTCCTCTGATATGAATACAAATGTTCTAGTGATATTTATGGATATCTATTCCTTTTGCTTTCATCTGACTCCTTTCCAAAAATATTTTCTTGCATATATGCGTGGGTAATTCTGCCATCTTTTCAATTGACTGTTGTTTAAACTTGCTCAAACACAACACTATTTTAACTGTTATATGGGTTGGTTAAAAAGTTCCTTCAGTTTTTTTAAATAAAAATAAAAGACACATTTTTTATTTATTCCAAACACTTTATTGTACAACATTTTCACGGTTTTGTTCCACTGCCTTCTGACATTTTTCAGGCAACTTCATAGTTTCTTAACCTTTTTTTTTTTTTTTTTGACCAAAAAAGTGTTCCAAGTGGTTTTTACAGTCGTTCAGGGAATTGAAATTATTCTGATGTTCATGTCGTTGAGTTGCCAAGTCAAGTTCAACTCTTTGTGACCCAAAGGGCTGCAGCATGCCAGCCTTCACTGTCCCACACAATCTTCTGGAGTTTGCCCAGGTTCATGTCCATTGAATTGGTGACTCCCTCCAGCCATCTCATCCTCTACTGACCCCTTCTCCTCCTGCTCACAATCTTTCCCAGAATCAGTCTTTTCCAATGAGTCAGCTCTTTACATCAGGTGGCCAAATTATTGGAGCTTTAACTTCAGCATCAGTCCTTCCAATAAGTATTCAGGGTTGATTTCCCATAAGATCTCCTTGCTGTCCAAAGGACCTCCAAGAGTCTTCTCCTGCACCACAGTTAAAAAGCATCAATTCTTCAGCGTTCTGCATTCTTTATGGTACAGCTCTCATATCCATAGGTGATTACCAGGAAGGGCAAAGGCTAACCGATTTCTGCCAAGAGAACACATAGGTCATATATAACACCCATTTTTAGCAACATAAGAGACAACTTTACACATGAACATCACCAAATGGTCAATACCAAAATCAGATTTATTACATTCTTTGTAGCCAAAGATGGAGAAGTTTCACACAGTCAGCAGAGCAAACAAACAAAAAAACAAACCCCAAACTGGAGATTAAACAATCATATCAACTATTAGTTCAAAAATGTGCTTTTCCCTTTCTGCTATTTATGCTATTCATTTTTCTTGACTTATTTCACCAACTTGGATCACCAATAAATGTTGAACTGAAATTGTAACAGATGATATCCTTGATATTTTCTTAATCTTAGAAGGGAATCAATTCATATTTTACCATTTACATGTAGTGGTAATTGGTTTCTCACATGCTCTTTCTCATTTTGAGAAAGTTTTGTTCATCTCTACTTTCCTAAGTTTCATAATGAAAAAATAATTATTTTGTAAAATGATTTTTCATCAATAAGATTTTAATCAATTACATTCTATAATTGTGTACAATTGATTTTGAAATGTTGTGTCACCTTTGCATTTCTGAGATAAATTTCACTTTATCATAATGTATTTTCCTGTCCTTAATATTATTGTAATCAATTTGATACTCAAGGATTTTGGTGACTATGCTTGTGATATTGCATGTTAAATCTCAATTTTTTATATATCCTTAACAGGATATGGTATTAGGCTTATAGAAGGTCATGAAACCTATTGGGATATATTCCTATATGCAATTTTTCAAACATAGTTGTGTACAATTAATTTATTTTTTATTAAATGTTTGAATATTTCTATATTGTTTTTTAAAGTTTACTATATGCTATAAATAGGGATTGTGAAGTTGTTTATTTCATCTGGTGTCAATTTAGCAATTTTTTTTCTTAAGTATGAATCCCTTTCATTTATTGTTCACTTCCTCAGTAAATTTTGTTCACATCTTCTCTTAATATCTTTTAAAATATGTGGATATATGATAACATCCTTGAAACAATCCCTATCAATAATTTGATTTTCCTCTCTCTCTTTTTTCTTTTTATCAACTTTCTTAATCATTCAGAAAAACTAACATTTAACTTCAGTGATTTTTCTAAATTCTTAGTGGGAGAAGAAAATTTGTCAGACTGGGTGAATTATTGGTGAATTTAGGAGTCTTCCAGAATCTATTAGATTTCATTTGACATCCCCACCAATTTTGCTAATAGCTCAGCCAGGCAATCCTCAACTTAGATGATTTAACAGACCACAACATCTTCTGGCGTGAACTCCGGACAGGGAGATCTGGCATGCTGCATTCCATGGGGTTTCAAAGAGTCGGACACGACTGAGTGACTTAACTGAACTGAACTGAGCATCTGCCTGTTTGCGTTGACACCATGCATTTGCCCCATGATACTATTACAAGTTTCTTGCACTCTCCAAAAGCAGACCTATGAAACCTTTCATAAGTCAAAGAGTCAATTACTTTAAGACACATCTTGCTAATGGATGCAGAGAATAAACTGAGATAAATCACAGATGCTCACAGACAATTTGAAGTTGTGGCAGTTTGATACTGAGATGTCAAGCATAGTTTCAGGGGAAGGAGCTTCTGGCTAGAGGCACTCTAGCTGCTCAGGGTGCATACTGCCTTTGTAAGGACTCACTTTTGATCTTATTTTGTAAAAGGAAAGATTATCCTAGAATTTCATTTGGTTATCAAAAACAGGTGCCTATGTGGGTCTTTTGTGAAACAGAAGTAGCATAATGCAAACTTTCAAAAAGTGGAAGATACATGTTCCCCTCTATGTTCATCCAAGAAAGACAAGGGGTCCTATTCATCTGTGCATCTTTGCAAACAGTGACCTCTGGGAAATCTTTTATGAAGATTTGTGGAGTGTTTCTATGGAAGGAAAGATCTTACAAACCCTTAAATAACATAACAGAAATAACAGTAAAGATGATTTAAATTTTTCTAGCCATTTTTAATTTTCAAATTTTCTCTGATAAATGTAAATTGTTTTTATATCTTAAATAAAGTGTGTTTCTTTTAAAAAAAATAAGAAAATCAATACTTTATTCACTTCCAAATTTGTCCCTCTACTTTCTCACAAAGAGAATTACTTTTTGTTTTCCTTACAGGTAGAACAATGACTATGATTCTACATTTGTTTTTGTTCCTGTGTCAGGCAATGAGATATGAGAAAATTGCAGGCTTTTCTTTTAAGGTTTATATTTGTTAAAAAAAAATAACGTCTCCTATATTGTATACTAAATGTGTTAGAATAAACTGAAGAAGGCATGATGCTAAATTGTACATTCATCATGTTTCTGATGGATTCCCACCCAAATAGGTAAGACTAATAAAATAAAATGGAATTTTGTAATTTAGCCAAAAAATATCTGAAAGTTTTCTCATATGCTTTTCCTTGCCAGATTGTTCTGATATACTATTCTGTAGAATTTCTCTCTTACAAAGATGTATGTTTTGATAGAAAGAGCAAAAAAAAATTGCAAGACTTGGGCTTGAATTTCAACTCTGTATTGAAATATTATATGTGAAAAATAATGTTGCGTTAGAATCAGTGAATTAAAATGGGCTAGAAAGGGTGAATTTAATTTAGAAGACGATTGTATCTACTTCTGTGGGCGACTATCTTAGAAGAAATGAAGTAGCTGTTATAGACAACAAAAGAGTCCAAAGTGCCATCAGTTCAATTCAGTTCAGTTGCTCAGTTGTGTCTGACTCTTTGTGACCCCATGAACTGCAGCACGCCAGGCCTCTCTGTCTATCACCAACTCCCAGAACCTAGCCAAACTCATGTCTATTGAGTTGGTGATGCCATCCAACCATCTCATTCTCTGTCGTCTGCTTCTCCTCTGGCCCTCAATCTTTCCCAGCATCAGGGTCTTTTCAAATGAGTCAGCTCTTCACATGAAGTAGCCAAAGTATTGGAGTTTCAGCTTCAGCATCCGTCCTTCAAATAAACACTCAGGACTGATTTCCTTTAGGAGGGATTGGTTGGATCTCCTTGCAGTCCAAGGGACTCTAGAGTCTTTTCCAACACCACAGTTCAAAAGCATCAATTCCTCAATGCTCAGCTTTCTTTATAGTCCAACTTTCACATCCATACATGACTGGAAAAACCATAGCCTTGACTAGATGGACCTTTGTTGACAAAGTAATGACTCTGATTTTTAACATGCTGTCTAGGTTGGTCATAACTTTCCTTCCAAGGAGTAAGTGTCTTTTAATTTCATGGGTGCAGTCACCATCTGCAGTGATTTTAGACCCCTCAAAATAAAGTCAGCCACTGTTTCCACTGTTTCTCCATCTATTTCCCATGAAGTGATGGATGTCATGATCTTAGTTTCTGAATGTTGAGCTTAAAGTCAACTTTTCACTCTCCTCTTTCACTTTCATCAAGAGCCTCTTTAGTTCTTCTTCACTTCCTGCCATAAGGGTGGTGTCCTCTGCATATCTGAGGTTATTGATATTTCTCCCGGCAATCTTGATTCCAGCTTGTGCTTCCTCCAGCCCGGCATTTCTCATGATGTACTCTGCATATAAGTTAAATAAGCAGGGTGACAATATACAGCCTTGACATACTCCTTTTCCTATTTGGAACCAGTCTGTTTTTCCACGTCCAGTTCTAACTGTTGCTTCCTGACCTGCATACAGGTTTCTCAAGAGGGAGGTCAAGAAGCTGGTATTTCTCAAGAGGCTGGTATTCCCATCTCCTTTAAAATTTGCCACAGTTTGTGGTGACCCACACAATCAAAGTCTCTGGCATAGTCGATAAAGCAGAAATATATGTTTTTCTGGCACTCTCTTGCTTTTTCGATGATCCAGCAGATGTTGGCAATTTGATCTCTGGTGTCTCTGCCTTTTCTAAAACCATGCCATACGTGGTTGCAATTTCAAAAACAACAGAACATACATGTTATCATCTTTCTAAATTCCATATATGTCAATGTATGGCAAAACCAATACAATAATGTAAAGTAATTAGCCTCCAATTAAAATTAAAAAAAATTTTTTTAAGTAAAAAAACAAAAACAAAACAAACAAACAAAAAAACAACAGTATGATCTTTGTTCATTTCCAAGGCAAAGCATTCAATTTCACAGTAATACAAGTCTATGGCCCAACCACTAATGCTGAAGAAGCAGAAGTTGAAGGTTCTGTGAAGACTTACATGACCTTCTAAAAACACCAAAAAACAAGCAAACAAAAAACCTCCTTTTCATTACAAGGGACTGGAATGAAAATGTAGGAAGTCAAGAGATATCAGAGTAACAGGCAAGTTTGGCCTTCCAGTACAAAATGAAGCAGGGTAAATGCTAAAACAGTTTTACCAAGAGAATGCACTGATCAGAGGAAACACACTCTTCCAACCACACAAGAGATGACTCTACACATGGGCATCACCAGATGGTCAATACAAAAATCAGAGTGATTACACTCTGTGAAGCCAAAAATGGAGAAGCTTATACAGTCAGCAAAAACAACACCAGAAGCTGATGGTGGCTCAGATCATAAGCTCCTTAATGTAAAATTCAAACTTAAAGATAGTAGAGAAAACAACTACATCATTAGGTATGATCTAAATCAAATCACTTACCATTATGCAGTGGAAGTGACAAATAGATTCAAGGGATTAGATCTGATAGGCAGAGGGCCTGAAGAGCTATGGATGGAGGTTCATAACATCGTATAGGAGGTAGTGATCAAGATCATACCCACGAAAAAGAAATGTAAAAAGGCAAGATAGCTGTCTGAGGAGGCGTTTCAAATAGCTGAAAGAAGAAAAGTGAAAGGAAAAGGAAAAAGGAAATACATACCCATCTGAATGCAGAGTTTCAAATAAAGGCAAGGAGAGATTAAGAAAGCCTTCCTAAATGAATAATGCAAAGAAATAGAGGAAAATAATAAAATGGGAAAGACTGGAGATCTCTTCAAGAAAATTAGAGATACGAAGGGAATATTTCACGCAAGGATGGGCACAATAAAGGACAGAAATGGTGTGGACCTAACAGAAGAAGAATATATTAAGAAGAGGCAAGAATACACAGAAAGCTATACAAAAGAGATTTTAATGACCCAGATAACCATGACAGTGTCACTTATCTAGAACCACACAGCCTGGAATGCAAAGTCAAGTGGGTCTTAGGAAGCATTCCTACTAACAAAGCTAGTGGAATTCTAGTTGAGCTATTTCAAATACTAAAAGATGATGCTGTGAAAGTGCTGCACTCAATATGCCAGCAAATATGGAAAATTCAACAGTGGAATGGGATTGGAAAAGGTCAGTTTTCATTCCAATCCCTAAAAATGGCAATGCCAAAGAATGTTCAAACTACTGAACAATTGTACTCATTTCACACTCTAACAAAATAATGCTCAAAATTCTCCAATCAACAGTATGTGAACCAATAAACTTTAGATATTCATTTTGGATTTAGAAAAGGCAAAGGAACCAGAGATAAAATTGCCAGCATCAGTAGGATCATAAAAAAAGGGACAAAAATTCCAGGAAAAAACACCTGCTTCTGCTTTATTGACTAAGCTAAAGGCTTTGACTGTGTGGGTCACAATAAACTGTGAAAAATGTTAAAACTGGGGAAATACCAGACCACCTGACCTGACTCCTGAGAAATCTGTATGTAGATCAAGAAGCAATAGTTAGAATCAGACATGGGACAATGGACTGATTCCAAATTGGGAAAGGAATACATCAAGGCTATATATTGTCACCTTGCTTATTTAACTTATACGCACAGTACATCATGCAAAATGCCAGACTGGATGAAACACAAACTGGAATCAGGATCACCAGGAGAAATAATCAGTAACCTCAAATATGCAGATGACACCACCCTTATGGCAGAAAGAGAAGAGGAACTAAAGAGCCTCTTGAATGTGAAAGAAGAGAGAGAAAAAACTGGCTTAAAACTCAACATTCAAAAACCTCAGATCATGGTATCCAGTCCCATCATTTCATGGCAAATAGATGGGGAAACAATGGAAAAAATGACAGACTTTACTTTCTTGGTCTCGAAATCTAAATCACTGTAAATGATGACTGCAGCCATGAAATTAAAAGACTCTTGCTCCATGGAAGAAAAACTATGAGAAACCTACATAGCTTATTAAAAAGTATAGACATTACTTTGCTGAGAAATGTCCATATAGTCAAAGCTGTGGTTTTTCCAGTAGTCATATATGGATGTGATAGTTAGACCATAGAGAAAGCTGAGTGCAGAAGAATTAATGCTTTTGAAGTGTGGTATTGGAGAAGACTCTTGATAGTTGCTTGGACTACAATATCAAACCAGTCAATCCTAAAGGAAATCAGTCCTGAATATTCATTGGAAAGACAGATGCTGAAGCTCCAATATTTTGGCAATCTAATGGGAAAAGCTGACTCAATGGAAAAGACCCTGATGCTGGGACAGATTGAAGACACAAAGGGAATAGGGTTACAGAGGACCATATTGTTGGATGGCATCATTGACTCAATGGGCATGAGTTTGAGCCAGCTCTGTGAGCTGGTAAAGGACAGGGAAACCTAGAGTTCTGCATCCATGAGGTCACAAAGAGTTGGACATAACTGAGCCACTGAACAGCAATAGGTAGTGTGCTGAGCAAAGCAGATGGGATAATGAATGCAAAGTGCTTTTATAATCAGAGAAACTTATTACCTAATTTTTGATCCATTACACTTCTAAAATGTATGCAGAACTGAATAAGAAACAACAGCTACAATGACATAAAAACTTGCAATGTAAATGTCTGTCACCTGAAGGTGAATCATAAAAAAGCTGAATGTTACTTGTTCAAAGCCAGCTGGCAAAAAGCTTATGTTGAGTTAGTGTTTCAATTTCATTACAGATATTTAAAGAGCACACACATTCATACACACTCACACTCCTGGGTCCCACTTTGTAAATTCTATTATGCCTATTGCAGCCTTGGCACAATCGCTAACTAGAGCTGCTATCAAAAGGTCACTTTTACTCATTCCTTCAGAGCCATTAAAGAATAAGCATCAATTACATACCTTGCCTGACTATTTGAAAGGTCAAAAGTTGTAAAAAGGCATACCTTTTACTTAAAAATGTGACTATGCTTCATGAAAATTACAATTCAAGTTCATCTGAAAAAGATAACAATATTTTTGTCAAAGGGCAAGCATTGCAAAACCATGAAATATTTTTGAATACTTTTATGCTTTTTAGCTGATATACAAGATATCCATGGGATTCGGGGAATACTGTTGGACAAAGCAAACAGAACAGTGATTTAATTTTAAAAGAATTTGTTCTTTTCATGTAAAAGTGAAATATATTTATTGTAAAAAATTAGTCAAAATGCAAACCAATTGCTTTTCTTGAAGATGCGTACTTAAATGCAAATAATTAAATATATCCACTTTCAATTTTAATAAGATTGACAAAAATAATGAATAATTAAAACACCGGAATTTCTCCCAGTGAAATTCCAAAATAAAATTCAGTTCAGTTCAGTTCAGTTCAGTCGCTCAGTCATGTCCGACTCTCTGCGACCCCATGAATCACAGCACGCCAGGCTTCCCTGTCCATCACCAACTCCCGGAGTACACTCAAACTCATGTCCACAGAGTCGGTGATGCCATCCAGTCATCTCATTCTCAGTCGTCCCCTTCTCCTCCCGCCCCCAACTTTTCCCAGCATCAGAGTCTTTTCCAGTGAGTCAACTCGTTGCATGAGGTGGCCAAAGTATTGCAGTTTCAACTTCAGCATCAGTCCCTCCAATGAACACCCAGGATCGATCTCCCTTAGAATGGACTGGTTGGATCTCCTTGCGGTACAAGGGACTGTCAAGAGTCTTCTCCAACACCACAGTTCAAAAGCATCAATTCTTCGGTGGTCGGCTTTCTTCACAGTCCAACTCTCACATCCATACATGACCACGGGAAAAACCATAGCCTTGACTAGACGGACCTTGGTTGGCAAAGTAATGTCTCTGCTTTTTAATATGTTATCAAGGTTGGTCATAACTTTCCTTCCAAGGAGTAAGCGTCTTTTAATTTCATGGCTGCAATCAGCATCTACAGTGATTTAGGAGCCCAAAAAAATAAAGTCTGACACTGTTTCCACTGTTTTTCCATCTATTTCCCATGAAGTGATAGGACCAGATGCCATGATCTTTGTTTTCTTATTACATATTTCTAAAAATCAGAGCACTGTGTCATTATAGACAGAACTTATAGATTTTTCTGAATTATACACTACAGAAAGTTTGCATCTTAGAAAGGAAGTATTTAATTATTGATGACAAACATGTGAATAATAGAACCACCTCAAATGCAATTGACTTACTTTCTTGTTAAAACACCAATGCATACTTCAAGTTCCCAGATGTAAGGAAGAGATATTGATTATTCCTAACCTGCTTATCAATTGAGTTGCATTTGTAGCTAATATCTGATGCTAAAGTATCAATAGCAGGAACAAAAGCAAAGGTGGCCAAAGACAGTCCATGCGATGAAGACATTTGCCAGCAAACTAAAAGATTTGGTCCAAACAGTAATGAACATTTTCCTTTGCAGATGCCTTTGAAACACATGCCAAATAAAATAATGGCATGATTGAAGTAGGTTACTTAACAGGGTTGTCCCAAAATAAGAGAAAACAGAGGAGTTTACTGAAGCTTGTCTTGGGTGGTCACAAGACTAATAGATCCAGTAGGAGGGACATATGCACCAGGGATAGGGGAAGCAATAAGGAGCGTTTAATTGCCCAAATCCAGCTCTTAAGATCAACTGGCACTTGGCTTCTCAATGATCTCCCCTGACATGCTACTCCTCCTAACCAGCACATACACAGTTCTCTCTCCCTTTTTTTGAAATGTGACCTGAGCTGTCTGCAAGGGATGTCACAAGGATGAATGTAGCCCATTCAAAGGCTCTCTCTCTGTATTGGAGGCAGACAACAGAGCAATAACATAGGTACATGCAAGAGAAAGCACAGATTCAGATAACGTTTCCCAAAGTAAGTAACGATTTTTTCCACCAAAAATCTCATAATCTGAACTACTGATTTAAGACCCCTAGGCTGGGACTAGAATACTCAGGGCATTCATATGTATCCTCACATTATCCTATATGTATCCTAACATTATCAGACTCATCAGGTCTGAACACAGAAGATTCTGTTTGGATAATGGCACAGTTGCTTCTTTGAGAGGCAGTAATAGTGAAGGGCTCCAAAATCACTGTAGATGCTGATTGCAGCCATGAAATTAAAAGACGCTTACTCCTTGGAAGGAAAGTTATGACCCACCTGGATGACATATTGAAAAGCAGAGACATTACTTTGCCAACAAAGGTCCATCTAGTCAAGGTTATGGTTTTTGCCATGGTCATGTATGGATGTGAGAGTTGGACTGTGAAGAAAGCTGATCGCCAAAGAATTGATGCTTTTGAACTGTGGTGCTGGAGAAGACTCTTGAGAGTCCCTTGGACTGCAAGGAGATCCAACCAGTCCATTCTAAAGGAGATCAATCCTGGGTGTTCATTGGAAGGACTGATGCTAAAGCTGAAACTCCAATACTTTGGCCACCTCATGCGACGAGTTTACTCACTGGAAAAGTGTCTGATGCTGGGAGGGATTGGGGGCGGGAGGAGACGGGGACGACCGAGAATGAGATGGCTGGATGGCATCACTGACTCTGTGGACATGAGTTTGAGTGAACTCCGGGAGTTGGTGATGGACAGGGAGGCCTGGCGTGCTGTGATTCATGGGGTCACGGAGAGTCAGACACGACTGAGCGACTGAACTGAACTGAACTGAACTGAATAGTGAAGGACAGGGAAGCCTGGCTTGCTGCAGTTCATGGGTTTGCAGAGTCAGACATGACTGTGACTGAACAACAACAACTAAATGTCCAAGCTCATCCTAATTTGGTGGACAGCTTTTCTTACTAGAGAGATTTCAGTGTTGAGTAAGACAGACTTTGTCACGTGAGGCTTGTTTCCTGACTTTAGTAAGGACGTCTATGTGTGCTATATTATTCTCCAGACCAATAGAGGGGCCAAATGAAAATGCAGGTGGAGAACAGAAAACACCCATCTGGCCCTGAGGAGAGAGAGGTTGGCAGCTTTAGGACCTTGATTTGGTGAACATACCATACATGTCAACTGGGGCAGCAGCACTGTCAGGCCTGAAGAGATGGACTAGGGTGAGATATGCCAGACCAGGACACCCGCCTTCTGCCCTCTATCAACAGTGTATATTTCTGTTACAAATTCGGTGCATTTCAACAAGTTCAGCTTGTAGCAGGACAATAGGATCCCAGTGAAGGTTGAATAGCTCCACCTCACCCAGATGTGGTAAGGCCCCACCTTACCCATCACGGTGGGGCCTTCCACTACAAATTCCAGTAAATAACACCTTTCCCAGGTGAGATGGGACTTGGTGTTCTCAGGAGTGTAGCATATTGATTCAAAGTGAAAGTCAGCTGATGGCTATCTCCTGAGACTTTCCTGTCTTTAAGATTATGGATATCTCATCGGTGGCCCCCAGTCTGGCATGTGAAACAAGAGGCCCCAATGATTGATCATTCAAATGTATTAGTTCTATACTTTAGTTCACTCAGTTAAGGTATTAATAGTTTCATCTGTTCATAATTTAATCTGAGGCTTTAATATTCCATTCTTCCTTCCTACCAACCTTGCTGCTTGTCTGTTATAGGGAAGATGGAAATTCATTCAATGTCATACTTTTTTACCCAGTCCTAAATATCATGACCCTTGAAATGTGACCTTCAATCATTGTCTGTTTGACAGTAATTCTCAGCTTCTCTAATCCCCAGCCTGATTTGCTTCACATCAGGGGAAATCTTGGATTAGACCAGACGTGGTATCCATACAAACCAAGGCATATTGAAGGGTTTTATTTTTTAAATATTTATTTATTTTAAATTTATTGATGACTGCTTTACAGTATTGGTTTAATTTCTTTCATACATCAACATGAATTAGCCATAGGTATACAGTAACTGAATACAGTAAAAGCCCAACATATTGGGCTTCCCAGGTAGTGCTAATGGTAAAGAATCCACCTGCCAATGCAGGAGACATGAGAGATGGTTTGATTCCTGGAGAAAGGCATGGAAACCCACTCCAGTATTCTTGCCTGGAGAATTCCATGGACAGAGGGGCATGTTAGTCTAGAGTCCCTAGGGTCAAAAAAGAATCAGACATGACTGAAGCGACTTGACATATATACATGTACACATGTCTTCTCCCTCTGGATTCTCCCTCCCACCTCCCAGGGTGAGATGAATGGAAAGAGTAGCGTGAAACATATACACTAACATATGTAAATAAATAGCCAATGAAAATTTGCTCTATGACTCAGGGAACTCAAACTGGGCCTCAGTAATAACCTAGAGTGGTGGGAAAGGGCAGGTGGTAGGAGGGAGGTTCAAGAAGGAGTGACGTATGTACACCTATGGTTAACTCATGTTGATGTATGACAGAAATCAAACCAATATTTTAAAGCAATCATCAATTAAAAACAAGCAAATATTTTAAAAATGCAAAAAGTAAAAACTAAAACTCTCAGCGAGAGGGATTCAACAAAATCAATTTACCAATCCTTCACTGTTTGTAAACCCTGGTGCATAGTCCCTGACTCCTTCACTGGTTGCCTTGGACCTTGTTTAAAACACAAAGGATGTGCTTTTACTGTATTAACCAAGTCACTGTGTTCCAAGGGCAATCCATCTGGGCCCTATGGTGGTCACTCTTTTTATGTACCAGTCATCTACTGTATCATTTGAAGGGCCAGTTGTGATGACTTTTACCTAAGTTTAGTCATCAAATTCCTAATTCCAAGAGAGTATAAGTGCCTTATGACTTGGAACATGGAAGGCAATAAAGACTATTTCAGGCTCTTTGTTCCCATGAAGAGAACTGGCTCTCTTGAGTGATCACCAGCCAAACCTACTGGTTACTCAGTTCAGCTCAGTTCAGTCACTCAGTCGTGTCCTACTCTTTGTGACTCCATGGACTGCAGCATGCCAGGCTTCCCTGCCTTTACCATCTCCCAGAGCTTACTCAAACTCATGTTCATTGAGTCAGTGATGCCATCCAACCATCTCATCCTCTGTCATCCCCTTCTCCTGTCTTCAATCTTTCCAAGGATCAGGGTCTTTTCCAAAGAGTCAGTTCTTTGCATCAGGTGGCCAAAGTAATGGAGTTTTAGCTTCAGCATCAGTCCTTCCAATGAATATTCAGGACTGATTTCCTTTAGGATTGACTGGTTTGATCTTCTTGCAGTTCAAGGGATTCTCAAGAGTCTTCTCCAACACCACAGTTCAAAAGCATACATTCTTTGGTGCTGAGATTTCTTTATGGTCCAACTCTCACAGCCCTACATGACTACTGGAAAAACCATAGCTTTGAACTAGATGGACTGGCTACTATGATATGATTAATCCAATAATCTGCCTAGAGAATCCCTATAGACAGAGTCTGGTAAGTTACAGTCCATAGTGTTGCAAAGAGTTGGACAGAACTGAAGTGACTTAGCACACATGCATGCAGGCTTTTTCTTGAGTGATCACCAGCCAAACATATTGGCTACTATGATTTGTTCCTATTTTCATCCAGATGGTGTCAGTGTTGAGCTGATTAGTAACTGCAGTCCATAAGGATGGGTTGACCCAACCTGACTTATCAGTATATCAGGCTTCAGTGGTGAGAGCGCCGAATCCTAACCACTAGACCACCAGGGAGCATGTCCTCCATTTCCTTTCCATAAGCTACTTGGAGCCACCACAGGAATGGGAGTGGAGGCATTTGGAGGATACACACTATACAAAGTCTAGTAGCGCCTACATTTCTAAAGACAGTGGGTTGGCAGACAGGTGCTCCTCTACTACAGTAGGTGTGCTGGTTAGTCAAAGTGAAAATTTAAGAGGTGGGCCAATGGATCATAATATTAAACCACACCTTCATAGAATAGGAAGTGCTTAACATAACATGCTATTTCTTTGTGAGATGTCCTACCTGGAGAAATGTTGTGTACACTGCTAGTGGCTACCACTTTGGGGAGGTATACCAGGTGTTTGTTCCCTTTCAGATCAAAACACGTGATACTATATCTTTCTGTTGTTTCTGCCACAGTGCTCACTCCATATATCTAGGAGTCATGGATACAGTTAACTCAAGTGAGAGATACACAGAGCTTTAATCTGCTTCACTGGTAATTTTTTCCTTCTTAAAGGCACCTTGTTACTCTGATCCCCACTTCCACAAGTGCCTTTTCTTTATGGTAGTAAAAAGGGTGTCCTCCCCACTGTGCCAGAAGGAGAATAAAAGTCTTCTAAAGCTCCCGAAGTCCTATAGAGACTCAGGTCTCTTTTACGTTCTTGGCTGGTAGACAGGTTTGCATCACCTTATCAATCACAGTTTCTAGGACAATATGTGTCTAACCCAGCCATTTGACTCTCAGAAACTTTACAATTGTGCCTTGGAATTAAATAAATTAAATTTTATTTGAGTTCACTACATATCCTCTTCTGCAGAATTATTCCAGGAAAGTCTGCTGAGTGTCCCGCATCAGAGGCAAGTCTTCACATATTAACACATTGTCAATGTAATGGCCCCATTTTTACTGGTGGGAAATGGTAATAAGGACAGGTCTTGGGCTACCATCCCATGACATGTTGTGCGTCTGTGCAGGTAGCCTTGGGAAAGTGCTTTATATGGCTCATTGTTGTCCTCCCAGGTGAAGGCAATTTGATCCTGGGACTCAGCAGCCAGGGTCTACTGAAAAAGCACTTGCTAAGTCAGTTAAGATGGCAGCAAAGTTGGGCACAGGATGGGGATGAGGTGGCACTAGCTTGCTTATTTCTTAGTAGTTAATGGTCCTCCTCCATAAATCTTCTGGCTTTTTTTACCTGCCAACCACCTGTTTGAAGCACTAAGGATAATGCATACAACACCTATGAAGCATAGTTCTTGTATAGTTTCTCCTTTCTCTTTATGCTCAACAGGCAATTTATATTGTTTGACAGTTACTACTCTTTTGAGAGGGGAGGAGTGGTAGACTTACTGGTTCTCAGTTGGTGATTCTACTTAGCACTTTGGTTATTTTAACGTGAAGGCATAATTCATCTCTAGAAATCTGTAGACTGTGACCTTGTACGATATCAATACCCAATATGTTCTCTAGTATTGGTGAGATAGAAACATCATATTGTTGTGCAGGCGAGTGCCTAATTTGCAGAATTAGAATGACTTTCCTGACTAACCATCTGCCCTCCATACTCATTCATAGTGCTGAGTGGGACAGAGAAATCTTGAGGGTGACCTTGCATTAGAGTACATTCAGCTCCAGTAGGCACCAGAGCTGTCAGCTTTTATTTTTTCTTGGGAACCAGTGAATAGCAAGCTCAGTGCCTCCAAAGGCCATCCACTGGAGCTGATTTTGACAAGAATACTATACCAGGGGCATAGGAAAAACTCAACTAGAGTAAGACTGTATCCTTGAGGCCTCTGCTGGAGCAGGTGAGGCATCAGGGATGGTAGGGACAGGAGGCAGGCCTGAACTGTTATTCCAGTTTAAAGTTTTCCACAGGCACACCAACACAGTGCTGGGTTGCTATTCTATCTTTGCAGGTGGGATCCTAGGAGCAATGAAGTAAAACCACATTTGCTTCTGGGTTACCTTTATTTGATGCTTTGTAGTGGATTGGCATAGGTTTTGAGCTCCCTCTCTGCTTATGGTCTTTCCCAGCTGTATACAATTTGTTTTTGGGCTTGTTCATTTCCCCTGATCAGCAATGGGTTGCCCAACATCACAAATGTCTTTTCCCATGATTGGGCTCAGCATGGATATCAGCATCCTGCCTCAGGTGCTGGGGGCAAACTGAAGTATACTGACTTTCATTCTAACAGTCAATGTGGCCCAATCAGGATCTTCAAAGACAAGTGTGTAGATGGCCTGACTCATCCCCAATTTCCTGAGACTATGTTGTCTCTATAGATTTCCAAGGCTGCAGGTGTTTAGAAAGAGCCTCCTCATTGAGCCAACCTCTATTCAGGCTTGAATAATCCAATCTACAAAGCGGGGGGCAGGGGGGGCATATCTTAATTTCTGCAGTGTCCTCTGCTGTAGCCGAAGAGCAGGGCATGTGGTGATGTTGCTCATGTTCTCTGCCTCCTGCCTAATCAGAGAAAGCTACACTTCCTGTATCCCATTGCCATACTAACCATGCCTGGATACTTTCCATGACTTTTTGCTGGAACTTGGCAGTTACATCAATAAGCTCTCCTGGAGTGTATTTTCTCATCATGAACATTTCCTGAACTGGGGTCTGCCTCGCTGGCTGTGCTTTTGCTTTCTTTTGTACTAGGATGGCAAAGGACACTTCATTTGTTCCACCTTCAGTCATCACACGTCCTCCTCTTTGCCCTCCTCACTTCCTCCAGATTCCACCTATTAGTGTCTTTATCTGGATTTCCCACAAGTACATATGGCTGATTCATGTTGACGTTTGACAGAAATGAGCAAAATTCTATAAAGCAATTATCCTTCAATAAAAAATAAATTAATTAAAAATAAAATCCTTTATTTGCTGAAGCCTGCACCCTCCTGGCTTTGCAAAAACCTCAGGCAAGGTCTCCAGCTTATTATCCTGTTCTTCCATCTTCTCTGCAATCCCCAAAGGGAACAGAGCTGTGGACACCATAAATCCTTCTCTAACCTCAGCTTCTGCCTCTAACCTGCCCACAGTAGGGACCACCCCACTCCACAGCCTTACATTTTCTTCTCTGCTGTCAGTCCTCAAATCCTTAGACCAGGCATTTTTGAGGCATCCCTGTAATCACACAGCAGTCCACCAGCAGTTGACATACATGCTATCCCTTCCAGAAGTCAATGGCCAATGGATTTCCCCTGTGGTTACCTTTTCCTCAAGACCTATTTGGTCACCTGGTTGGGTTGTCAACTGCTGGTGAGAAATCTTGGAGTTCCCTGGGTGAAAGCACATGGCTTCAGTACATGGAGGTCAGGGAAAAGTCAAAGCAAAAGATAGATCATTCCAGATTAGTAGGTGGCAGATTTAACATGCAGAGAAACTTACATACAAGTAGATACCTGTGCCCACCTGCCAGAATCTTAAAAGTTTATATAGAGGATTTAATGGAGTTCAGTCATGTAATCAGTTCAACTGTCTCAATACCATACTGCTTTCTCAAGGCTGGTGTGGGAATAGTAGGTAGGATATACATTCCAAGGACAGGGGAGAGGGTAACAAGCCTCCAGTTGCATGGGTCTAGCTCTCAGGTCAATCAGCAGTCATGTTCTCTCTATTACCTCTATGAAAACACACACGTGAAAATGGCCTTGACCTGGTGTTTTAAGTGAGATATGAGAAATTACTGTTATTGCCAATAATAGCTTCCATGTATTTAAAACATATTATTTGCAGGTAATTTAACTGCTCTAAAGTGGCACATTTTTGAAGCTTTACAAAATCTTAAAATTAACAGATATTTTCCTTATTTTAAACAGAAAGAAACAAGTTGTGGCAGAGATTGTTGGAAAGAGAAAGAAGCAATTAAAAAAAAGCAACTATTTTTTTAATTAGAGAAAAAATATTTTAGTTTGTACCCTAAATACCACATACAGCACAAAATATTCAGAAATATCCTACCTGTTGGCTTTTTAAACCTGGATTTTATTTCCAAAAATATTTTGTTAAATGTGTTGAATCTCAAAAATAATTATACATGTGAAAATATAAATAAAGAGCTAAAGTAACAATTAATACCTAGAAAACATTATTTTAACATTTTGCATATATCATTTTAGAATTTTTTAAAAGGAAATAGTATATGTAAAATGTACTGTGTTATAAACAAAATTTTAAAAATTGTTATTAACATATTAAGACATTTTATATGTACATGTTTGCTTTCTGTGTCAACCATTATTTTTAATGGCCGGACATTGTTGGCTAGATGTTTTTATTATTCATAATTGAAAATGTGTTTTGAGTTTTGTTACTAATATTGAAAAACCCTTCATATATAAAGTAATACATATCATAGTAATATATATTTTACATTTGTAAGTATATATACCCATACAGTATATATGTGTGTGTATGTGTGTGTATTTTTCTGAATATATCTTTTTAATAAATGACAGTAGTGGAATCACTGAATCAAAGAATAAGGAAAGTTTTAGGAATTTTGGGTCTATTAATACTTGTATATTTTTTAAGGCAATGTCACTTTGTTTTCTTTACAAATATATTGAATATATCTCAAGATTACTATTTTGTTACTGCCCTTTGTGAACTTCCTTGTCTAATTTTCTTGTTCTATCAGGTAAAATTTATTATTTAATAGCATTGCTCAAAATTGTAAATGAACTTAGCAATTATAGAAATGTTTTATTGAAAGCAATTTCCTCCAGCAAGATAGTTCAGTTAGTTCAGTTTAGTTCAGTCGCTCAGTCGTGTCCAACTCTTTGCGACCCCTTGAATTGTAGCACGCCAGGCCTCCCTGTCCATCACCAACTCCCGGAGTTCACTCAAACTCATGTCCATTGAGTCGGTGATGCCATCCAGCCATCTCATCCTCTGTCGTCCCCTTCTCCTCCTGCCCCCAATCCCTCCCAGCATCAGAGACTTTTCCAGTGAGTCAACTCTACGCATGAGGTGGCCAAAGTATTGGAGTTTCAGCTTTAGCATCAGTCCTTCCAATGAACACCCAGGACTGGTCTTCTTTAGGATGGACTGGTTGGATCTCCTTGCAGTCCAAGGGACTCTCAAGAGTTTTCTCCAGCACCACAGTTCAAAAGAATCAATTCTTCTGGTCATTTCTATTCCATTACCTGATCAGTTTTAAATCCACAAAAAACAAGGGTTTAGATAACTTGATTTCAGAATCATTTTTACTATTAAATCTCAAAACAAGGTGTTCTTAGACATCTGAACAATGTTATATTGCAAGGTAACTGAATAATACACACAATTTTTAACTCATACTTTGTCAACTGTGACTTCTACTTCCAGCAAAGTCGCCCTTGATCTCTGTAGTTGACATTCATTCACATATTTCCAGGAACTGAGGGCATTTAAATTATTATATCCAGTTCAAATATTGCACCAGTTTTATTTTTTCTTTCCCTTTCATTTTCTTTCTTTTTTTGAAGATTGTTATTTAAGAAGACTTCATAATATAAAAAAGATGGAGGCCATTTCAAGAAATCTAAGAGACATGATTAAATGGAGGAAAGAAAAACTGTATATCATTTGTGATCAGATACATGAATTAAGGACACTTTTGTGTCCTTAAAGTTGATTACTAGAAAAATATATGCTTTTATAAATGTGTACAATGAAAGTGAAAGTGAAGTCGCTCAGTCGAGTCCGACTCTTTGCAACTCCGTGGACTGGAGCCCACCAGGCTCCTCTGTCCATGGAATTCTCCTGGCAAGAATACTGGAGTGGGTTGCCATGTCCTTCTCCAGGGGAATTTCCCTACCCAGGAATCGAACCCAGGTCTCTCTGAGCCACCAGAAAATGAAATGTGATGCTCAATGAAAAGTGAGCATAAATAACAGATTGTAAATTTCCTGATTCACTAAAAGAAAATAAGTACACACACATATAAAATAAAGGAAAAATTGGTTCATTTATGAAAATGTAGAAAACAAACCATAGACAAACATAAAAATATAAACTATGAACCAAAATAAGAAATTGCTTTGAGCACTAATGGTGCATAGCAATTGCCTTGGAGTTTTACATGTACTAACTCATTTAATCCTCCTATCTAATTTATGACCCAGATGTTTTCACAAAGCTCATGCTCTAAAGCCAGACCACCAGGTTCTTCTCTTTCAGTTCTACCACTCACTATTCAGTTCAGTTCAGTCGCTCAGTCGTGTCCGACTCTCCACGACCCCATGAATCACAGAACGCCAAGCCTCCCTGTCCATCACCAACTCCCGGAGTTCACTCAAACTCATGTCCACAGAGTCGGTGATGCCATCCAGCCATCTCATTCTTCAGTTCAGTTCAGTTCAGTCGCTCAGTCGTGTCCGACTCTCCGCGACCCCATGAATTATAGTACGCCAGGCCTCCCTGTCCATCACCAACTCCCGGAGTACACTCAAACTCATGTCCACAGAGTCGGTGATGCCATCCAGCCATCTCATTCTCTCTCGTCCCCTTCTCCTCCCGCCCCCAACCTTTCCCAGCATCAGAGTCTTTTCCAGTGAGTCAACTCGTCGCATGAGGTGGCCAAAGTATTGCAGTTTCAGCTTTAGCATCAGTCCCTCCAATGAACATCCAGGATTGATCTCCTTTAGAATGGACTGGTTGGATCTCCTTGCAGTCCAAGGGACTCTCAAGAGTCTTCTCCAACACCACAGTTCAAAAGCATCGATTCTTCGGCGATCAGCCTTCTTCACAGTCCAACTCTCACATCCATACATGACCACGGGAAAAACCATTGCCTTGACTAGATGGACCTTGGTTGGCAAAGTAATGTCTCTGCTTTTTAATATACTATCAAGGTTGGTCATAACTTTCCTTCCAAGGAGCAAGCGTCTTTTAATTTCATGGCTGCAATCAGCATCTTCAGTGATTTTGGAGCCCAAAAAAATAAAGTCTGACACTGTTTCCATTGTTTTTCCATCTATTTCCCATGAAGTGATGGGACCAGATGCCATGATCTTTGTTTTCTGAATGTTGAGCTTCAAGCCAACCTTTTCACTCTCCTCTTTCACTTTCATCAAGAGGCTTTTGAGTTCCTCTTCACTTTCTGCCATAAGGGTAGTGTCATCTGCATATCTGAGGTTATTGATATTTCTCCCGGCAATCTTGATTCCAGCTTGTGCTTCTTCCAGCCCAGCGTTCCTCATGATGTACTCTGCATAGAAGTTAAATAAGCAAGGTGACAATATACAGCCTTGATGTACACCTTTTCCTATTTGGAACCAGTCTGTTGTTCCATGTCCAGTTCTAACTGTTGCTTCCTGATCTGCATACAGGTTTCTCAAGAGGCAGGTCAGGTGGTCTGGGATTCCCATCTCTTTCAGAATGTTCCACAGTTTATTGTGATCCACACAGTCAAAGGCTTTGGCGTAGTCAATGAAGCAGAAATAGATGTTTTTCTGGAACTCTCTTGCTTTTTTGATGATCCAGCAGATGTTGGCAATTTGAGCTCTGGTGTCTCTGCCTTTTCTAAAACCTGCTTGAGCATCTGGGAGTTCACGGTTTACATACTGCTGAAGCCTGGCTTGGAGAATTTTGAGCATGACTTTACTAGCGTGTGAGATGAGTGCAATTGTGCGGTAGTTTGAGCATTCTTTGGCATTGCCTTTCTTTGGGATTGGAATGAAGACTGACCTCTTCCAGTCCTGTGGCCACTGCTGAGTTTTCCAAATCTGCTGGCATATTGAGTGCAGCACTTTCACAGCATCATCTTTCAAGACTTGAAATAGCTCAACTGGAATTCCATCACCTCCACTAGCTTTGTTCATAGTGATGCTTTCTAAGGCCCACTTGACTTCACATTCCAAAATGTCTGGCTCTAGGTCAGTGATCACGTTATCGTGACCATCTTGGTCTTGAAGATCTTTTTTGTACAGTTCTTCTGTGTATTCCTGCCACCTCTTCTTAATATCTTCTGCTTCTGTTAGGTCCATACCATTTCTGTCCTTTATCGAGCCCATCTTTGCATGAAATGTTCCCTTGGAATCTCTAATTTTCTTGAAGAGGTCTCTTGTTTTTCCTATTCTGTTGTTTTCCTCTATTTCTTTGCATTGATCTCATTCTAGTATGACCTTATTCAAATTAATTGAAATTTTAGGGCCTTAGTTTACTCCCTTGAAAATTGGGCATAATAACAGCAATGTCCTGAGGACTAAATATGTTAAAATGCATAAAGATTTCAGTCAAGTGTCTAATATAGTAAATCCTGATGAGAAGTTTTATTTGTTTTATGTTTCAAAGTCAACTTCACATTTTCTTTCTACCTCGCTGGCCTGATTTTTATAGCACTATATATGCTGTAAAATCACTGTGAATGGTGTGACTACAGCTATGAAATCAGAAGACCTTTGCTTCTTGGCAGGAAAGCTATGTCAAATTAGTGTATCGAAAAGCAGAGACATTACTCTGCTGACAAAGGTTCGTGTAGTCAAGGCTATGGTCTTCCCAGTGGTCTTGTATGATTCTGAGAGCTGGACCATAAAGAAGGCAGAGCACCGAAGAATTGATGCCTTCGAGCTGTAGTGCTGGGCAACACTCCTGAAGGACTGATGCTGAAGCTGAAACTCCAGTATTTCAGTCATCTAATGAGAATAGCTGATTCATTGGAAAAGCCCCTGATGGTGGGAAAGGTTGAGGGCAGAAGAGAAGAGGGCATCAGAGGAGGATGTGGCTGGGTGTCCTTATTGATGCAACGGACATGAACTTGGGCTAACTTTGGGAAATGGTGAGGGACAGAGAGGCCTGGCATGCTGCAATCCATCAGGTCACAAAAAGTTGGACACTACTGGGTGACTAAACAACAGCAATGCTGTATGTTGTCTTTAAACAACTTTTCATTTTGCACAGGTACAATTTTTCTGAGTACTTGACATTACTATTTTAACACTTTAACTTAAAAGATATAAAATAACCTCCAGATTGAGACTGGGCAGCCAGCAAGATAGAGGGAAAAACTAAGTAAATTTGATAACCCAGGAACTAACAGATGAAGATGGAAAAAATGTCACAGAAACTGAAAAAAGAAAAAGAAAAAAAAAAAATGACTAAGAATGAGGGCAGTGGATACTGACAAAGTGGTTTCCTTTAATAAGGAAAAGGAAGAGGAACTCAGGGTACATGTCATAGCAGTCCGAACATGGGTTGGAAAAGAGTTTCCAGACATAGAGCATCACATAAAGGAGTGAGCTTATAAAGAACAAAGAGCAGAGCACAATATGCTAACCTCCTGACAGGCCAGTGAGAGTTGAAACTTTTTGTTGGTTGATAGCCAGTGTCTATAGTCTCTAAACAAAGAAAATTCTTAATGGAAGGATAGCATTAGATGATTGGTTAGGGCACTATACAGTGAGTATTGGGGTAGGTATTTTTGCCAAGTACAGGATCAAGAACCCTGTTGGTGATGATTGGGGGGTTATTGGCAATGGTTACAAAGGGACTCAGTCAGTTTTGGAGTTGAAGTTGATTCTGGGCTCCACCACAATGACCATGGTACAAGGCCTTTCACTTGTGGCCTTGGGGCAGGATTCCACAGTACAGAGTAGGGGTGACCTTCTACAAGTGGTGGAAGCCTAGCTAACGTTTTCTTTTTATTAGGAGAAAATGTCACGTGTAAACAGACAGAGGTAGATATGTGAATAAGCACATTCTAATGTGGTAAAACCATTAATAAAAGGTTCAAAAGAAAACTAGCATCAACTGCCATTCTACCAGGCTTCCCCTTAAGTTTTCTCCACTGAGGTGAGAGTTTGCTGCTTTTATAGCCTTCTAAAGAGTATGTGAGGAAAATATCTAACCTGAAAAATAATCTTATCACCAGTTTTAACTAACAGTAATTTATTTGTGAATTCAAACTGTATTTAGCTAACAATAACTAAATGCTTACTATGTACTTGAAAGCCTTCTCCAGTGACCAATGCAAAGAAATAGAGGAAAACAATAGAATGGGAAAGAATAGAGATCTCTTCAAGAAAATTAGAGATACCAAGGGAACATTTCATGCAAAGATGGGCACAGAAAAGGACAGAAATAGTATGGACCTAATAGAAGCAGACAGAGAAGGCAATGGCAAGCCACTCCAGTACTCTTGCCTAGAAAATCCCATGGATGGAGGAGCCTGGTAGGCTGCAGTCCGTGGGGTCGCTAAGGGTCGGACACGACTGAGCGACTTCACTTTCACTTTTCACTTTCACACATTGGAGAAGGAAATGGCATCCCACTCCACTCCAGTGTTCTTGCCTGGAGAATCCCAGGGACGGGGGAGCCTGGTGGGCTTCCGTCTATGGGGTCGCACAGAGTCGGACACGACTGAAGTGACTTAGCAATAGAAGCAGAAGATATTAAGAAGAGGTAACAAGAATACATAGAAGAGCTATACAGTAAAGATCTTCATGACCCAGAAAATCACGATGGTGTGATCATTCACCTAGAGTTAGACATCCTGAAATTCAAAGTGAAGTGGGCCTTAGGAAGCATCACTATGAACAAAGCTAGTGGAAGTGATGGAATTCCAGTTAAGCTATTTCAAATCCTAAAAGATGATGCTGTGAAAGTGCTGCACTCAATATACCAGCAAATCTGGAAAATTCAGCAGTGGCCACAGGACTGGAAAAGGTCAGTTTTCATTCCAATCCCAAAGAAAAGCAATGCCAAAGAATGCTCAAACTACCACACATGTGATCTCATCTCACACACTGGCAAAGTAATGCTCAATATTCTCCATGCCAGCCTTCAACAGTACATGAACCGTGAACCTCCAAATGTTCAAGCTGGATTTAGAAAAGGCAGGAGAACCAGAGATCAAATTGCAAATATCTGTTGGATCATTGAAGAAACAAGTGTGTTCCTGAAAAACATCTACTTCTGCTTTATTGACTATGCAAAGTCTTTGACTGTGTGGATCACAATAAACTGTGGAAAATTCTTCAAGAGATGGCAATACCAGACCACCTGACCTGCTTTCTGAAAAATCTGTATGCAGGTCAGGAAGCAACAGTTAGTACTGGACATGGAACAACAGACTAGTTCCAAATCAGGAAAGGGGTTTGCCAAGGCTGTATATTGTCACCCTGCTTATTTAACTTACATGCAGAGTACATCATGAGAAAAGCTGGGTTGGATGAAACCCAAGCTGGAATCAAGATTGCTGGGAGAAATATCAAGAACCTCAGATATGCAGATCACACCACCCTTATGGCAGAAAATGAGGAACTAAAGAGCCTCTTGAGGAAAGTGTGAGAGGAGAGTGAAAAAGTTGGCTTAAAGCTCAACATTCAGAAAACTTAAGACCATGGCATCTGGTCCCATCACTTCATGTCAAATAGATGGGGAAACAATGTAAACAGTGACAGATTTTATTTTTTCAGGCACCAAAATCACTGCAGATGGTGCTGCAGCCATGAAATTAAAAGACCCTTGCTCCTTGGAAGAAAATTATGACCAACCTAGACAGCATATTGAAAAGCAGCAACATTATTTTGCCAACAAAAATCCACCTAGTCAAAGCTATGATTATTCTAGTAGTCATGTATGGATGTGAGAGTTGGACTATAAAGAAAGCTGAGCCCGAAAGTATTGATACTTTTGACCTGTGGTGTTGGAGAAGGCTCTTGAGAGTCCCTTGGACAAAAAGGAGATAAAAACAGTCCATCCTAAAGGAAATCAGTCTTGAATATTCTTTGGAAGGACTAATGCTGAAGCTGAAACTCCAATACTTTGGCCACCTGATGTGAAGAACTGACTCATGTGAAAAGACCCTGATGCCTGGAAAGATTGAGGGCAGAAAGAGAAGGGGATGACAGAGGATGAGAAGGTTGGATGGCATCACCAACTCAATTGACATGAGTTTGAGTAAACTTTGGGAATCAGTGATGGACAGGAGGCCTGGTGTGCTTCAGTCCATGAGGTTGCAAAGAGTTGGACATAACTGAGTGACTTAAATGATGCACTTGATAAATTTAAATTTATTTAACTCCTTTTATTCCTTCCCCCATTTAATGTTCATATTGATTCTACTAGACACTCACTCTTTGAGACGCCGGACCTGGCGGCACAGACGCGAGAGACGCCGCCCTGGTGCAACCGACCATGCAAAGAGGCCCGGCCGTAAGGAGCTACCCCACTCCTGAGGCCAGGGCCGGCAGCCGAGAGGAGCTACCCCACGTCCAACAGGCGGTGACTGCGCAGGCGCAGGAGGGCCGAGAGGAGCTACTCCACGCTCAAGGTCAGGAAGGGGTGGCCTTGAGCAGATACCCCTCTTCCGAGGTAAGGTGCAGCAGCTGCGCTTTCTTGGAGCAGCTGTGACGAGATATCCCACGCCCAAGGTAAGATAGATAGGTCCACACAATGCAATACTCCGTTCCATTCCATCGCTCAGTCATGTCCGACTCTATGTGACCCCGTGGACTGTAGCCTACCAGGCTTCTCGGTCCATGGGATTCTCCAGCAAGAATACTGGAGTGGGTTACTGTTTCCTTCTCCAGGGGATCTTCCTGACCCAGGGATCAAACCCGGGTTTCCTGCATTGGAGGCAGATGCTTTAACCTCTGAGCCACCAGGGAGAAACCCAAATAAGACGATAGGTATTGCGAGGGGGCATCAGAGGGAAGACACACTGAAATCATAATACAGGAAACTAGTCGTTCTGATCACATGGACCACAGCCGAATATGGTCCACTGGAGAAGGGAATGGCAAACCACTTCAGTATACTTGCCTTGAGAACCTCATGAACAGTATCAAAGGGCAAAATGATAGGATACTGAATGAGGAATTCCCCAGGTCGGTAGGTGCCCAGTATGCTACTGGAGATCAGTGGAGAAATAACTCTAGAAGGAATAAAGGGATGGAGCAAAAGCAAAACCAATACACAGTTGTGGATGTGACCGGTGATAGAAGCAAGGTCCGGTGCTGTAAAGAGCAATATTGCATAGGAACCTGGAATGTTAGGTCCATGAATCAAGGCAAATTGGAAGTGGTCAAACAGGAGATGGCAAGAGTGAACATAGACATTCTAGGAATCAGTGAATTAAAATGGACTGGAATGGATGAATTTAACTCAGTTCAGTTCAGTTCAGTCGCTCAGTCATGTCTGACTCTCCGCGACCCCATGAATCACAGCACGCTCAGATGACCATTATATCTACTACTGTGGGCAGGAATCCCTTAGAAGAATTGGAGTAGCCATCATGGTCAACAAAAGAGTCCGAAATGCAGTACTTGGATGAAATCTTATTAACGACAGAATGATTTCTGTTCGTTTCCAAGGCAAACCATTCAATATTACAGTAATCCAGGCCTATGCCCCAACCAGTAACGCTGAAGAAGCTGAAGTTGAACGGTTCTATGAAGACCTACAAGACCTTTTAGAACTAACACCCAAAAAAGATGTCCTTTTCATTATAGGGGACTGGAATGCAAAAGTAGGAAGTCAAGAAACACCTGGAGTAACAGGCAAATTTGGCCTTGGAGCACGGAATGAAGCAGGGCAAAGGCTAATAGAGTTTTGTCAAGAGAATGCACTGGTCATAGCAAACACCCTCTTCCAACAACACAAGAGAAGACTCTACACATGGACATCACCAGATGGTCAAAACGGAAATCAGATTGATTATATTCATTGCAGCCAAAGATGGAGAAGCTGTATCAGACAGTTCAGTTCAGTCACTCAGTCGTGTCCGACTCTACATGACCCCATGAATCACAGCACGCCAGGCCTCCCTGTCCATCACCAACTCCCGGAGTTCACTCAAACTCATGTCCACAGAGTTGGTGACGCCATCCAGCCATCTCATTCTCTGTCGTCCCCGTCTCCTCCCGCCCCCAACCTTTCCCAGCATCAGAGTCTTTTCCAGTGAGTCAACTCGTCACATGAGGTGGCCAAAGTATTGGAGTTTCAGCTTTAGCATCAGTCCTTCCAATGAACACCCAGGATTGATCTCCCTGGAGAAGCTGTATACAGTTAACAAAAACAAGACCAGGACTGACTGTGGCTCAGATCATGAACTCCTTATTGCAAATTCAGACTGAAATTGAAGAAAGTAGGGAAAACCACTAGACCATTCAGATATGACCTCAATCAAATCCCTTATGATTATACAGTGGAAGTGAGAAATAGATTTAAGGGACTAGATCAGATAGATAGAGTGCCTGATGAACTCTGGATGGAGGTTCGTGACATTGTACAGGAGACAGGGACCAAGACCATCCACATGGAAAAGAAATGCAAAAAAGCAAAATGGCTGTCTGAGGAGGCCTTACAAATAGCTGTGAAAAGAAGAGAAGCGAAAAGCAAAGGAGAAAAGGAAAGATATAAGCATCTGAATGCAGAGTTCCAAAGAATAGCAAGGAGAGATAAGAAAGCCTTCCTCAGTGATTAATGCAAAGAAATAGAGGAAAACAACAGAATAGGAAAAACAAGCGATCTCTTCAAGAAAATTAGAGACTCCAAGGGAACATTTCATGCAAAGATGGGATCGATGAAGGACAGAAATGATACGAACCTAACAGAAGCAGAAGATATTAAGAAGAGGTGGCAAGAATACACAGAAGAACTATACAAAAAAGATCTTCACGACCAAGATAGTCACGATAACGTGATCACTGACCTAGAGCCAGATATCTTGGAATGTGAAGTCAAGTGGACCTTAGAAAGCATCACTATGAACAAAGCTAGTGGAGGTGATGGAATTCCAGTTGAGCTATTTCAAGTCTTGAAAGATGATGTTGTCAAAGTGCTGCACTCAATATGCCAGCAGATTTGGAAAACTCAGCAGTGGCCACAGGACTGGAAAAGGTCAGTCTTCATTCCAATCCCAAAGAAAGGCAATGCCAAAGAATGCTCAAACTACCGCACAATTGCACTCATCTCACACGGTAGTAACGTCATGCTCAAAATTCTCCAACCAGGCTTCAGCAGTATGTGAACCGTGAACTCCCAGATGTTCAAGTTGGTTTTAGAAAAGGCAGAGGCACCAGAGATCAAATGGCCAACATTCGCTGGATCATGGAGAAAGCAAGAGAGTTCCAAAAAAACATCTATTTCTGCTTTATTGACTATGCCAAAGGCTTTGACTGTGTGGATCACAATAAACTGTGGAAAATTCTGAAAGACATGGGAATACCAGATCACCTGACCTGCCTCTTGAGAAACCTGTATGCAGGTCAGGAAGCAACAGTCAGAACTGGACATGGAACAACAGACTGGTTCCAAATAGGAAAAGGAGTATGTCAAGGCTGCATATTGTCATCTTGCTTATTTAACTTCTATGCAGAGTACATCATGAGGAACGCTGGGCTGGAAGAAGCACAAGCTGGAATCAAGATTGCTGGGAGAAATATCAATAACCTCAGATATGCAGGTGACACTACCCTTATGGCAGAAAGTGAAGAGGAACTCAAAAGCCTCTTGATGAAAGTGAAAGAGGAGAGTGAAAAGGTTGACTTGAAGCTCAACATTCAGAAAACTAAGATCATGGCATCTGGTCCCATCATTTCATGGAAAATAGATGGGGAAACAGTGGAAACAGTGTCAGACTTTATTTTTTGGGGCTCCAGAATCACTGCAGATGCTGATTGCAGCCATGAAATTAAAAGACGCTTACTCCTTGGAAGGAAAGTTATGACCAACCTAGATAGCATATTAAAAAGCAGAAACATTACTTTGCCAACCAAAGTCCATCTAGTCAAGGCTATGGTTTTTCCCGTGGTCATGTATGTATGTGAATTGGACTGTGAAGAAAGCTGATTGCTGAAAAATTGATGCTTTTGAACTGTGGTGCTGGAGAAGACTCTTGAGAGTCCCTTGGACTGCAAGGAGATCCAACCAGTCCATTCTAAGAGAGATCAATCCTGGGTGTTCGTTGAAAGGACTGATGCTAAAGCTGAAACTTCAATACTTTGGCCACCTCATGTGACGAGTTGACTCACTGGAAAAGACCCTGATGCTGGGAAAGTTGGGGGCGGGAGGAGAAAGGGACGACGGAGAATGAGATGGCTGGATGGCATCACCGACTCTGTGGACATGAGTTTGAGTGAACTCCGGGAGATTCATGGGGTCACGGAGAGTCGGACACAACTGAGCGACTGAACTGAACTGAACTGATGACAAACCTAGACAGTGTATTAGAAAGAAGAGGCATCACTAGGCTGACAAGGGTCCATACAAACCAAGCTATGGTTTTTCCAATGTGATCACATGTGGATGTGAGAGTTGGACCTTAAAGAAAGCTGAACACCAAAGAATCAATGCTTTCAAATTATAATGCTGAAGAAGAGTCTTTAGAGTTCCTTGGACAACAAGATCAAACCAGTCAATTCTAAAGGAAATCATGAATACTTGAATATTCATTGGAAGCGCTGATGCTTAAGCTGAAACTATAATACTTTGGCCACCTAATGCGAAGAGCCAACTCTTTGGAAAAGACTGTGATGCTGGGAAAGATTGAGGGCAAGAGAAAAAGGAGGTGACAGAGGATGAGATGGTTAGACCACATCACTGACTCAATGGACTTAAGATTGAGCAAACTCCAGGAGATGGTGATGATTAGAGAAGCTTTGTGTGCTGCAGGTCATGGTGTTGCAAGAGTCAGATATGACTTAGAAACTGAACAACAGCAACAAAGTAACAATATTATATTTTATAGACTAAATATAACATCTTGTCCAAGACAGCATTTCAATTTTTTTTTCTTGAATTCAATGCTATTTGCGTTTCAGGGAGCGGCGACTCCAAAACTACAAATTAAATTCAAATGGCTTTTCTTGGTCTTAATTTTCAGAGTCTTTTTCCTTTTTATAATTTCTGTTTCTTCCTGGGCATTTCAGCTTGCTTTGGACAGATTGCATCGGCTTATTGCCAGTGGCTCTATTTTGGCTGAAATTTCACTGTGAAGTTTTAAGAACTCACTGTATTCATTAAATAAAATAGTACAGAAAGTCAACTGTTATTTTTCCTTTATCTGACCTAAGATCAGCTTATTCAAAGGGTAGGCTCTGCCAGAGCCTTGAACAACTCCTCGGGCACCATTATTTTGTAATTAAATATTGTGTGGAACATAATAAACTGTGGAAAAATCTGAACGAGATAAGAATACCAGATCACCTGACCTGCCTCTTGAGAAACCTGTATGCAGGTCAGGAAGCAACAGTTAGAACTGGACATGGAAAAAAAGACTGGTCCCAAATAGAAAAAGGAGTAGGTCAAGGCTGTATATTGTCACCCTGTTTATTTAACTTATATGCAGAGTACATCATGAGAAACTCTGGGTTGGATGAAGCACAAGCTGGAATCAATATTGCTGGGAGAAATATCAAGAACCTCAGATATGCAGATGACACCACCCTTATGGCAGAAAATGAGGAACTAAAGAGCCTCTTGATGAAAGTGAAAGAGGAGAGTGAGAAAGTTCACTTAAAGCTCAACATTCAGAAAGCTATGATCATGGCATCTGGTCCCATCACTTCATGGCAAATAGATGGGGAAACAATGTCAGGCTATTTTTCTGGGCTCCAAAATCACTGCAGATGGTGATTGCAGCCATGGAATTAAAAGATGCTTACACTTTGGAAATTAAGTTATGACCGACCTAGACAACATATTAAAAAGCAGAGACATTACTTTGCCAACAAAAGTCCGTCTAGTCAAGGCTATGGTTTTTCCAGTAGTCAAGTATGGATGTGAGAGTTTGACTATAAAGAAAGCTGGGCAACGAAGAATTGATGCTTTTGAACTGTAGTATTGGAGAAGACTCTTGAGAGTCCCTTGGACTGCAAGGAGATCCAACCAGTCCATCTTAAAGGAGATCAATCCTGAGTGTTCATTGGAAGGGCTGATGTTGACCCTGAAGCTCCAGTACTTTGGCCACCTGATGTGAAGACCTGACTCATTTGAAAAGACCCTGATGCTGGGAAAGTTTGAGGGCAGGAGGAGAAGGGGACGACAAAGGATGAGATAGTTGGATGGCGTCACCGACTCAATGGACTTGAGTTTGGGTAAACTCTGGGAATTGGTGATGGACAGGGAGGACTGGCATGCTGCAGTTCATGAGGTCGCAGAGAGTCGGACAAGACTAAGTGACTGAACTGAACCAAACTGATTGTTTTTGTTTAGTCTCTAAGTTGTGTCAGACTCTTTGTGACCCCACCAGGCTCTTATATCCAAGGGATTTCATAAGCAAGAATACTTGACTAGGTTGTCATTTCCTTCCCCAGGGGATCTTCTTGACTAAGGGATTGAACCTGTTTTATGCATTGAAAGCAGATTATTTTCCTATAAACCACCAGGGGAGTCCTATTTAGTAATAGTTGTGGCTTATTTCTGTTAGCAGGTCTTTGACTTTTCCATTTTATAAATTCACAAAAACCTCAGTTTCAACAGAAAATACACACATTGAATTATTTTTAAATTGCCATTGGGAACTTAAACTGCTGTTTAATATCCACAGTAACATTCAGAAAATTTATTTAATTCCTTTTCTACAGAGAAGGGGTGAATTTTTTAAAAAGTTCTATTCAGTTCAGTTCAGTTCAGTTGATCAGTCGTGTCCGACTCTCCGCGACCCCATGAATCACAGCACGCCAGGCCTCCCTGTCCATCACCAACTCCCAGAGCTCGCCGAAACTCATGTCCACAGAGTCAGTGATGCCATCCAGCCATCTCATTCTCCGTCGTCCCTTTCTCCTCCTGCCCCCAACCTTTCCCAACATCAGAATCTTTTCCAGTGAGTCAACTCGTCGCATGAGGTGGCCAAAGTATTGCAGTTTCAGCTTTAGCATCAGTCCTTCCAATGAACACCCAGGATTGATCTCTCTTAGAATGGACTGGTTGGATCTCCTTGCAGTCCAAGGGACTCTCAAGAGTTTTCTCCAGCACCACAGTTCAAAAGCATCAATTCTTTGGTGATCAACTTTCTTCACAGACCAACTCTCACATCCATACATGACCACAGGAAAAACCATAGCCTTGACTAGATGGACCTTTGTTGGCAAAGTAATGTCTCTGCTTTTTAATATACTATCAAGGTTGGTCATAACTTTCATTCCAAGGAGTAAGTGTCTTTTAATTTCATGGCTAAAATCAGCATCTGCAGTGATTTTGGAGCCCCAAAAAATAAAGTCTGACACTGTTTCCATTGTTTTTCCATCTATTTCCCATGAAGTGATGGGACCAGATGCCATGATCTTTGTTTTCTGAATGTTGAGCTTCAAGCCAACCTTTTCACTCTCCTCTTTCACTTTCATCAAGAGGCTTTTTAGTTCCTCTTCACTTTCTGCCATAAAAGTTCTATTATCATTCATTATTAGCAAACAGCCAACTCATTGGAAAAGACCCTGAAGCTGTGAAAGATTGAGTGCAGGAGGAGAAGTGGGCAACAGATGATGAGATGGTTGGATGGTGTTGCTGATTCAGTGCACATGAACTAACTGTGGGAAATGGTGAGGGACAGAGAAGCCTAGTGTGCTGCAGTCTATGTGGTCACAAAGAGCTGGACAAGATTTGGTGACTGAACAACAAAATCATTCAGTTGTTTTGTGACATAAGTGTATTTTGTATCCAGATCTTTGTGACTGAGAAAATTTGTATTTTTCTAAAGTACATCAATATCTCTCTCCACACCCCACCTATCAATTTGAACTCAGAAAATGAGTATGATAGGAAGAAAACAAAGTGAATGAAGATTTTACGTTGAGATAGTATACATCTGTCACCACGTAATTTATACATTTAATTTTGCAGATAGACTCCTAAAAGGCATTAGGAAAATGGACAGCTAGTTTTCATTCATTCATGAGCTTTTCATATTAAAACATGGGTCCCCAATGATCACAACCTAAAGATTAAAAGCAGGCACAGAAACCTCAGTCGTTTTTATGACTTGAATAGAAAAAGAATTAGAAAGCTGTATTTAAAGACAAAATAACCCCTAAGTTTGATTGTTCTGCTTCTTTCTAGGTACATGATACTTGGACAAAATACTACACTTTCTAAGCCTGGTTGTCTCCATCAATATAAAAATCTGACTGATAATTTTAACTCCACTAATGAATTTTAGGCTTACATAGCAGCAATATGTAAACAGTTAGCATTTATTGCATATTTTCGGTGTACCAGATGTGATTCTAAGAACATGCTATGTGTTCATTCATTTAATTTGCACCTGTGCTCATGAACTGAGTCCTATCTTTTTTGACTTTTGACAGACAGAATAAATAAGTACAGAGTAAAGTATTTACTTGGCAATCAGATGCCAGGGCTTGTGCTCAGCTATTTTCTATCAAACAAAAGCATGGTATGAAGGTACTTTATAAACTGTTACTCAACTATTGCTGCTACTGCTGCTAAGTCGCTTTAGTCGTGTCCAACTCTGTGCGACCCCATAGACAGCAGCCCACCAGTCTCCACCGTCCCTGGGATTCTCCAGGCAAGAACACTGGAGTGGGTTTCCATTTCCTTCTCCAACTATTAGTTTTTATCGATTATTTATAATATTGTTTTATTTCATTATATAAGCCTACCCAGGCACATACTGAATATTATTTAAATTTGTCATTTACCATTGACATGTTAAATTTTTTACTTTATAACTATTTTAAAATGCTCTGAATAAGGTATAAAATATATACCATATATTCACAAGCTCAAATAAGTGGTCTTGCTTTACAATATTTCTTTGAGTTGCTTATGTTGAGCATTTTGTTCAATTTGAAGATATTGACAAGGATACAAAACTTAAACTCATTGTCTCCAAATATTAGCCTTCCTGAGAAGTTTGGGTGACCTTCTTCTCCTATTCTGGGCTGTTAGGAATACTAAAGGTGATTCAAATATTATCCTATTCTTGCTGGTCAGATATTCTTTACTTTCCTTAATTTCCCATGTAGAAATATCATAGCCATATAACCATTTGGCAGGGAGCAGAAGTGATGAGTTTCTTTTCCTGTTTTGTTTTCCTCTCAAAGATAGATTGAGAAGCCAGAACCACAGAACCGTAGCAACTCACTACTGAGCAGCTACACGAAGATCAGCTGCTTTCTCATTAGATTTATCAGACCAACAAAGGATGTGGTGTGAGTAAGAAACAAACTCTCTGTGTGTGTGTATACGTGTGCAAGTTCACCTGATGTAACATCAAATTATTCTTTCCTAATTTAGAGAGTATTTCACATAAGTTCTGGACCATTTAAGCAGTAAATGAATTGGCTGTTATTATTATTGCTAATATGAACACAATCATCATTGAAAATACACCTTGATATTCTGTTGCTGCTGACATCCATTTTGTTGTCCACTTACGGGGCTGCGGTTGACTTAGTGAAAATTGGGATTGTTCACCTTTCTCAAAATCTAAATTGGAATACACAGTCATGTTTATCAGTACCAAATATTGGGAAGTTCCCCAGAAATTTTGACTACTGTTCCTGTCACCCAGATTTTGAAAAACTTCCTGACCCAAATAAGTTTCAAATATTAATCAGACAAAACTCATTGGTAAAATACTAAAATGATTGCTGAATCACAGATGCCTTGAACTTGAAGCAGTAGATTTTTATAAGTGTTCTCACTCTACAGTTTGGTGTTTATGTTTTATCTTGATATAAAACATGCTTATTTGTATCTTGTGGAAGTATAATCATGATAGTGACTAATTTTCAATGAATAACATAACTGATACTATGTGCTGATCAAATTTGTGACAAGCACATATGTGTTACCATTTGCTTTTCATCTAAAACAACTGGTGAAGGGACACATTCTTCATGTTCTTCCCACAGACTTTTTGCTGACAACTTATATTAACTGGGTCATTCATGTGAGACTACTGAGTATCAGTACTTCTACAATGGGGTAAATGTTGCATTTCAGACTTGCGTCTGCCATTGCCCTTGACTGTACCTATTTACTTATCATTGGGATGCATTTTTGTTCTTACAAGCAGGGTAATTGTCAAACATACGGCAATGTGAAGAAAAACTTAACCAATAAAAAATATAAAAATTAACTCTTCTAAGCTTGTCAGCAGCACAGGATAGACTAATATTCACCTTTAATAACCTATCTCACTGGTCTGTTGGAGATCATCACTACTAACGTTGTTGGGTCTCAAGGTACAAGGTTTCATAATTTTACAATTAACTCTCATTCTCAAAAAAATCGCTTCAAGGTATTTCAACAAATTAAGCATAACTGCAGGTATAAGTGAAACATAACTGTATAATGTGAAATGCTGGGTTGGATGAAGCACAAGCATCAAGATTGCTGGGAGAAATATCAATAACCTCAGATATGCAGATGACACCATGATTATGGAAGAAAGTGAAGAGGAACTAAAGAGCTTCTTGATGAGAGTGAAAGAAAAGTGAAAAAACTGGCTTAAAACCCAACATTCAAGAAGCAAAGATCATGGCATCTTGTCCCATCACTTCATGGCAAATAGATGGGGAAACAATGGAAATAGTGACAAACATTATCTTGGGCTCCAAAATCACTGCAGATGCTGACTGCAGCCATGAAATTAAAAGACGCGCAGATGCGACGCGAGAGACACCGGCCCCGGCGGCGCAGACGCGACGCGAGAGACGCCGGCCCCGGCGTCGCAGACGCGACGCGAGAGACGCCGGCCCCGGCGGCGCAGACGCGACGCGAGAGACGCCGGCCCCGGCGGCGCACACGCGACGCGAGAGACGCCGGCCCCGGCGGCGCAGACGCGACGCGAGAGACGCCGGCCCCGGCGCAACGAGCCACGCAAAGAGGTGCGGCCGTGAGGAGCTACCCTACGCCTGAGGCCAGGGCCGGCGGCCGAGAGGAGCTACCCCACGTCCAACAGGCGGTGGCTGCGCGGGCGCAGGAGGGCCGAGAGGAGCTACTCTGCGTTCAAGGTCAGGAGGGGGGGCCTTGAGGAGATACCCCTCGTCCAAGGTAAGGTACAGCAGCTGCACTTTGCTGGAGCGGCTGTGAAGAGGTTTTCCACGACCAAGGTAAGAGAAACCGAAATAAGACGGTAGGTATTGCTAGGGGGCACCAGAGGGCAGACAAACTGAAATCATAATCACAGGAAACTAGCTGATCTAATCACATGGACCACAGCCGAATGTGGTCCCCTGGAGAAGGGAATGGCAAACCACTTCAGTATACTTGCCTTGAGAACCCCGTGAACAGTAACAAAGGGCAAAATGATAGGATACTGAATGAGGAATTCCCCAGGTCGGTAGGTGCCCAGTATGCTACTGGAGCTCAGTGGAGAAATAACTATAGAAGGAATAAAGGGATGGAGCAAAAGTAAAACCAATACCCAGTTGTGGATGTGACCAATGATAGAAACAAGGTCCGGTGCTGTAAAGAGCAATATTGCATAGGAACCTGGAATGTTAGGTCCATGAATCAAGGCAAATTGGAAGTGGTCAAACAGGATATGGCAAGAGTGAACGTCTACATTCTAGGAATCAGTGAATTAAAATGGACTGGAATGGATGAATTTAACTCGGATGACCATTATATCTACTACTGTGGGCAGGAATCCCTTAGAAGAAATGGAGTAGCCATCATGGTCAACAAAAGAGTCCGAAATGCAGTACTTGGATGCAATCTTAAAAATGACAGGATGATTTCTGTTCGTTTCCAAGGCAAACCATTCATTATTACAGTAATCCAGGCCTATGCCCCAACCAGTAATGCTGAAGAAGCCGAAGTTAATCGGTTCTATGAAGACCTACAAGACCTTTTAGAACTAACACCCAAAAAAGATGTCCTTTTCATTAAGGGGACTGGAATGCAAAAGTAGGAAGTCAAGAAACACCTGGAGTAACTGGCAAATTTGGCCTTGGAGCACGGAATGAAGCAGGGCAAAGGCTAATAGAGTTTTGTCAAGAGAATGCACTGGTCATAGCAAACACCCTCTTCCAACAACACAAGAGAAGGCTCTACACATGGACATCACCAGATGGTCAACACCGAAATCAGATTGATTATATTCTTTGCAACCAAAGATGGAGAAGCTGTATACAGTTAGCGAAAACAAGACCAGGAGCTGACTGTGGCTCAGATCATGAACTCCTTATTGCGAAGTTCAGACTTAAATTGAAGAAAGTAGGGAAAACCACTAGACCATTCAGATATGACCTCAATCAAATCCCTTATGATTATGCAGTGGACGTGAGAAATAGATTTAAGGGACTAGATCTGATTGATAGAGTGCCTGATGAACTCTGGACGGAGGTTCGTAACATTGTACAGGAGAGAGGGACCAAGACCATCCCCATGGAAAAGAAATGCAAAAGAGCGAAATGGCTGTCTGAGGAGGCCTTACAAATAGCTGTAAAAAGAAGAGAGGCGAAAAGCAAAGGAGAAAAGGAAAGATATAAGCATCTGAATGCAGAGTTCCAAAGAATAGCAAGGAGAGATAAGAAAGCCTTCCTCAGTGATCAATGCAAAGAAATAGAGGAAAACAACAGAATAGGAAAAACAAGAGACCTCTTCAAGAAAATTAGAGATTCCAAGGGAACTTTTCATGCAAAGATGGGCTCGATAAAGGACAGAAATGGTATGGACCTAACAGAAGCAGAAGATATTAAGAAGAGGTGGCAGGAATACACAGAAGAACTGTACAAAAAAGATCTTCACGACCAAGATAGTCACGATAATGTGATCACTGACCTAGAGCCAGATATCTTGGAATGTGAAGTCAAGTGGGCCTTAGAAAGCATCACTACGAACAAAGCTAGTGGTGGTGATGGAATTCCAGTTGAGCTATTTCAAGTCTTGAAAGATGATGCTGTGAAAGTGCTGCACTCAATATGCCAGCAGATTTGGAAAACTCAGCAGTGGCCACAGGACTGGAAGAGGTCAGTCTTCATTCCAATCCCAAAGAAAGGCAATGCCAAAGAATGCTCAAACTACCGCACAATTGCACTCATCTCACACGCTAGTAAAGTCATGCTCAAAATTCTCCAAGCCAGGCTTCAGCAGTATGTAAACCGTGAACTCCCAGATGTTCAAGCAGGTTTTAGAAAAGGCAGAGGCACCAGAGATCAAATTGCCAACATCCGCTGGATCATGGAGAAAGCAAGAGAGTTTCAGAAAAACATCTATTTCTGCTTCATTGACTATGCCAAAGCCTTTGACTGTGTGGATCACAATAAACTGTGGAACATTCTGAAAGAGATGGGAATCCCAGACCACCTGACCTGCCTCTTGAGAAACCTGTATGCAGGTCAGGAAGCAACAGTTAGAACCGGTCATGGAACAACAGACTGGTTCCAAATAGGAAAAGGAGTGCGTCAAGGTTGTATATTGTCACCTTGCTTATTTAACTTATATGCAGAGTACATCATGAGGAACGCTGGGCTGGAAGAAGCACAAGCTGGAATCAAGATTGCTGGGAGAAATATCAATAACCTCAGATATGCAGATGACACTACCCTTATGGCAGAAAGTGAAGAGGAACTCAAAAGCCTCTTGATGAAAGTGAAAGAGGAGAGTGAAAAGGTTGGCTTGAAGCTCAACATTCAGAAAACAAAGATCATGGCATCTGGTCCCATCACTTCATGGGAAATAGATGGAAAAACAGTGGAAACAGTGTCAGACTTTGTTTTTTTGGGCTCCAAAATCACTGCAGATGCTGATTGCAGCCATGAAATTAAAAGACGCTTGCTCCTTGGAAGGAAAGTTATGACCAACCTTGATAGTATATTAAAAAGCAGAGACATTACTTTGCCGACCAAGGTCCGTCTAGTCAAGGCAATGGTTTTTCCCGTGGTCATGTATGGATGTGAGGGTTGGACTGTGAAGAAAGCTGATCGCCGAAGAATCGATGCTTTTGAACTGTGGTGTTGGAGAAGACTCTTGAGAGTCCCTTATACTGCAAGGAGATCCAACCAGTCCATTCTAAAGGAGATCAATCCTGGATGTTCATTGGAGGGACTGATGCTAAAGCTGAAACTTCAATACTTTGGCCACCTCATGAGACGAGTTGACTCACTGGAAAAGACTCTGATGCTGGGAAAGGTTGGGGGCGGGAGGAGAAGGGGACGACGGAGAATGAGATGGCTGGATGGCATCACCGACTCTGTAGACATGAGTTTGAGTGTACTCCGGGAGTTGGTGATGGACAGGGAGGCCTGGCGTGCTGTGATTCATGGGGTCGCGGAGAGTCGGACACGACTGAGCGACTGAACTGAACTGCCCCTTGGAAGAAAAGTTTTGACCAACCGAGACAGCATATTAAAAAGCAGAGACATTATTTTGCCAATAAAGGTCTGTCTAGTCAAAGCTATGGTCTTTCCAGTAGTCATATATGGATGTGAGAGTTGGACCATAAAGAAAGCTGAGCACCAAAGAATTGATGCTTTTGAACTGTGGTGTTGGAGAAGACTCTTGAGAATGCCTTGGACTGCAAGGAGATCCAACCAGTCAATCCTAAGGGAAATCAGTTCTGAATATTCGTTGGAAGGACTTACACTGAAGCTGAAGCTCCAATACTTTGGCCACCTGATGTGTAGAACTGATTCATTGGAAAAAACCCTGATGCTGAGAAAGATTGAAGGCAGAGGAGAAGGGGACAACAGAGAATGAGATAATTGGATAGCATCACTGACTCAAAGGACACGAGTTTGAACAACTCCTGGAGATGGTGAAGTACAGGGAAGGCTGGTGTGCTTTAGTCCATGGGGTCACAAACAGTCGGACAAGACTGAGCAACTGAACTGAACTTCAAGTGTAACTTCAAATTATATAAGGAAAACTAATAAGCAAATTATTATTAATGTACAAATTAATGGAATAGTTAACCTTGATTCCCTCAGATCTTTCTCAAAATATTTTTTAGAACCCCTCATACCTATCTACAGCAATTAGTATTTTTACACTATAACATTCATCAAAGTTTTAAAAGTTAGCTTCCCCTGGATTTTACATTCCATGTCTATTTTAAAAGCTAGTTCATGATTGGAATCTGACAAAATGCCTCACAAAGTAATGAATCTACCGATATATATATGTATATGAATACATTTATTTCAATACCAAAATATTGAAACTACTAACCACTGACATTAAATAATGTTATTAACTGTTTCAATCTTTTTGATGGTTCAGTCAGTTCACTTTGCCAATTTTATAAGGATTTAAAAAATATGCTTATTTTCTCAATATGACTAAATAGTTTGCCTATAAAATTGACTTCCTTATGTCAAGAAAGTATGTATGTAAACAAAGTATTTACAAATTTGTGTAAAGAAAATTGGCTTGACATTGCATGTTTATTCATGTGATATGTGCCATATTATATATAAATATATGCATATATATATAAAATTTTAAATATATGTCAGGCAGGTATTTTTTAAGTAACTAATTCATCCATTACTTTAATAATATGTAGCCATTTAAGGCTGGGGTAAATACTTATGTGCTAACACAAAAATATGTATGATATACAATTTAGAAAAAAAATGAGTGCAAACATTCCCCATAAAACAAAGACTTAGAATATTTGTATGTGTTCACCCATGAATATTCTCAACATATGGATGATTTTCAAAAATATATTTAATATAAGTTTCTTGTTGGAAGGGTGTGACATTATCTTATAATTGAGTATATATATTTTAAAAGAGTATATTATATTGATATTATTTTATGAATAAGCTACTGTAAGGGACATGAAGACAGGAAGGTTATGGCAACACTGAAGTGGCACAGTAAAATGATGACCTATAGTGGTAATGTATGTATATATTATTTTGTATAGCCATGTATTAATAGTGCCAGGTAATCTTAGTTTTCATCATTTTACTGTAAAAGTTAATTATTTTTTTAAGAAGTCTTGCTTCTAATTGCAAATAGCTCATGAGCCAATATGAAGTCTTCATATGCATAGCACCCATTCTCTTACTGTACTTTATTGAAGTTTTAAAACTGCCAAAACTTTAAAGATTTTGAATAATGCTCTATTTAGAAAAGTTCTGATTAATTCAGTTTACATTTTTTAAATGTCTTTTTCTATCAAGCAGTTTTGCACGATAATAGTGTATTCATTTCTTAACATTTCAAATTCTCCAGCTTTTTCATCCTTTCACACCAAAAGTCATAAGTATTTCCATAGCAACCAAGCTTGTTGTCAGAGGTAGAAATTTTGACTTTTTTTTTTTTTTGTAAGGAACATAGAATATTTTAATAACAAAATGTTCTATTTTATCAAGAATTGAAAGAAAAATGTATTGAATGTTTCCATTAATAATTTATACTGATAACTTTTACCTGTATTGCCAAAGCTCAAAACTATTATTTCTTTAGTAATCTCAAGCTATAAGTAATATCTCCTTTTTCACAGTCATAATTTCTCTTTGTACCACGTGACAAGTTTTAATATACATATAATTGAGAATGTATATATATATGTGTGTGTGTGTGTGTATACATATTCAGTTAGAGAATCTGCTCCGTTCCGTTCCGTCGCTCAGTCGTGTCCGACTCTATGCGACCCGTGGACTGTAGCCTACCAGGCTTCTCCGTCCATGGGATTCTCCAGGCAAGAATACTGGAGTGGGTTACCGTTTCCTTCTCCAGGGGATCTTCCCGACCCAGGGATCGAACCTGGGTCTCCTGCATTGGAGGCAGACGCTTTAACCTCTGAGCCACCAGGGAAGCCCACAAATGTCCAATTTTCTAAACCTGAGTTCTTTAATTAACGGATAATTTCAGTCTAGAAGTACAATTAATTCAATAAATTCCATCCAAAAGTGAATAATTCTTTTTCTCCTCAACCACTTCCAAAATATCATCCGCATAATTTAGTATGGTAATATATCATGACTTCGAAACTAAAATTTATCTGATTATGCTGTTTCATGAGCAATAGATAATAAGTATTTGCCATAATACATCCTTGAATACAAGAATGATTAATGCTGAAATAAAATTTATATTTTCATTTGCTTACAGTTACTACTTGGCACAACTGGATAGAGATACTATGTTAGTAAAATAGAAGACAATTTTATTTTATAATATTTATAGATTTGTTTGCAGATGGCTGGTAATTTTGGCTGAATCTTCTTGAAAATCGTTATCATCACCACCAATAGAACACACTTTATAAGGAGAAAACCAGGATATAACATATCAGACCTATTTTATCCAATGTCACTAAATCCCAATCTATTGGTTCCCATTCTCCTGGTTTACTCTTTATTGAATTAGAAAGTAAAATCAAAAGGCAAACAGATTAATTTAGCAACATGTTAACTGTAAATGCTTTACTTGTGCCATCATATGTTTGTTGATGAAGTTTTCAGCTTTGAAAAGTTTTCTATATATCACTTTTTTCTGTACAGTGTTACATAAAAATGTAACTAATATGTGAAAAGTGAAAGTTATCGCATTTTCAATAATGCATACAGTATTTTGTCACGATTTAGTGAAGATAACAAATTATGAAAGAAGAATTACTAAAAGTGGGCAAATCTTGAAATTAACACTCTCAGGTTTCCAAGTTAGTTTATAAGGATTAAGTTGTGAAGTATATCACAAAGTCCCTTTTATGAGAAAGGGTGCTCAGTGTGAGAATAATTACCCCACTGAGAGGGCAGATTTGTGCTTTCTCTGAGCTTTCAAAAAGGTCTCATGTTCAGGCTAATTATGCTACTCTTTTTTTTTTTTTTCTTCAGCTGCCTGGTCGAAATCTCCTCTTGATTTTCATGTCTTTGTAATCATATTAGGGGCTTTCTCGGTGGCTCAGTCAGTAAAAAATCTTTTTACAGTGCAGGAGACAGTGTTCAATCCCTGGGTTGGGAAGATATCCTGAAGAGGGAAATGGCAAACCACTTCAATATTCTTGCCTGGAGAATCCCATGGGTAGAGGGGTCTGGCAGGCTAAAGCCCATGGGGTCACAGGAGTCAGACATGACTTAGTAAATAAACCACCACCATAATCATATTAAAACATTTTCTTATTTCTGTTTTTGTCTACCCCATATGTAAGCCTGTCCAAGACAGGAAACATGACTAGTTTTCTTCTGAATTTCAGACCCATATTTGGCAAATAGTAAAAATTCAATATGTGCTTCAAGCTATATTGATATGATTTGATAAACAAATCAATAAAACAAAAATTGCCAAATTTCTCCCATTTCTCAACTATTACCTCAAAATTGTCTAGCCTTTAATGTCATTAGAATATATTTTCACCAAACTTGTGCGTTTTACAATTGATTATTTTATGGCTTTGTGCAGTTTACAAAATAGTTCAGCATATGCAGTGTCATTTTATCTTTAAGTAAGCATTAAGGAACTTTCAATGATATTTTATGGAAATCTATTACATATCACACGTTTTGTAGTGAAATTACATTCTATTTTTCAGGCAAGGAAATCAAGCCTTGAATTGTTTAAATGAATTGCTCAAAAAGACAGTTCAGTTCAGTTCAGTTCAGTTGCTCAGTCGTGTCCAACTCTCCACAACCCCATGAATCACAGCATACCAGGCCTCCCTGTCCATCACCAACTCCCGGAGTTCACTCAAACTCATGTCCACAGAGTCAGTGATGCCATCCAGCCATCTCATTCTCTCTCGTCCCCTTCTCCTCCTGCCCCCAACCTTTCCCAGCATCAGAGTCTTTTTCAGTGAGTCAACTCGTCGCATGAGGTGGCCAAAGTATTGCAGTTTCAGCTTTAACATCAGTCCTTCCAATGAAAACTCAGGATTGATCTCGTTTAGAATGGACTGGTTGGATCTCCTTGCAGTCCAAGGGACTCTCAAGAGTCTTCTCCAGCACCACAGTTCAAAAGCATCAATTCTTTGGCGATCAGCTTTCTTCACAGTCCAACTCTCACATCCATACATGACCATGGGAAAAACCATAGCCTTGACTAGACGGACCTTTGTTGGCAAAGTAATGTCTCTGCTTTTTAACATACTGTCAAGGTTGGTCATAACTTTCCTTCCAAGGAGTAAGCATCTTTTAATTTCATGGCTGCAATCAGCATCTGCAGTGATTTTGGAGCCCACAAAATAAAGTCTGTCACTATTTCCTTTGTTTCCCCATCTATTTGCCATGAAATGATGGGACCAGATTCCATAATCTCTGTATTTTGAATGTTGAGTTTAAAGCTAGCATTTTCACTCTCGTCTTTCAACTTCATCAAGAGGTTCTTAAGTTCCTCTTCACTTTCTGCCACAAGGGTGGTATCATCTGCATATCTGAGGTTATTGATATTTATCCCAGCAATTTTAATTCCAGTTTCTGCATTCCAGCCCAACATCTGGCCTGATGTATTCTACATATCCTACGTCCAAGTCAGGGGTGGCAATCAAGACCACCAGGCTGTGATGGAACAGGAGTAGCCGAGAGGAGCTACCCCACATCTGAGGTCAGGGTCAGCAGCCAAGAAGAGCAACCCCATGTCCAAAGAGCAGCGGCTGTGCGGGTGCAGGAGGGCCGAGAGGAGCTACTCCGTGTTCAAGGTCAGGAGGGGGTGACTCGTCCAAGATAAGGAGCAGCAGCTACGCTTTGCTGGAGCAGCCATGAAGAGATACCCCACGTGCAAGTTAAGAGAAACCCAAGTAAGAGGGTAGGTGTTGTGAGAGGTTATCAGAAGGCAGACACTCTGAAACTATAATCATAGAAAACTAGCCAATCTGGTCACATGGACCACAGCCTTGTCTAACTCAATGAAACTAAACCACGCCATGTGGGGCACCAAAGAAGGGCGGGTCATGGTGGAGAGGTCCGACAGAATGTGGTCCACTGGAGAAGGGAATGGCAAACCACTTCACTTTCTTGCCTTGAGAACCCCATGAACAGTATGAAAAGGCAAAATGATAGGATACTGAAAAAGGAACTCCCCGGATAGGCAAGTGCCCAATATGCTACTGGAGATCAGTGGAGAAATAACTCCAGAAAAAATGAAGAGATGGAGCCAAAACAAAAGCAATACCCAGTTGTGGATGTGACTGGTGATAGAAGCAAGGTCCGATGCTAAAAAGAGCAATATTGCATAGGAACCTGGAATGTTAGGTCCATGAATCAAGCAAATTGGAAGTGTCAAAAAGATGGCAAGAAACAACATTGACATTCTAGGAATCAATGAACTAAAATGGACTGGAATGGGTGAATTTAACTCAGATGACCATTATATCTACCACTGTGGGCAGGAATCTCTTAGAAGAAATGGAGTAGACATCATGGTGAACAAAAGAATCCGACGTGCAGTACTTGAATGCAATCTCAAAAACGACAGAATGATCTCTGTTAATTTCCATTCAATATCACGGTAATCCAATCGTATCCCCCAACCAGTAATGCTGAAGAAACAAGTTGGATGGTTCTATGAAAACCCATGAGACCTTTTAGAACTAACACCCAATAAAGAGGTCCTTTTCATTATAGGGGACTGGAATGCAAGAGTAGGAAGTCAAGAAACACCTGGGGTAACAGGCAAATTTGGCCTTGGAGTACAGAATGAAGCAGGGCAAAGGCTAATAGAGTTTTGCCAAGAGATTGCATTGGTCATAGCAAAAACCCTCTTCCAACAACACAAGGGAAGACTCTACACATGGACATCACCAGATGGTCAACATCAAAATCAGATTGATTATATTCTTTGCAGACAAAGATGGAGAAGGTCTATACAGTCAGCAAAAATAAGACTGGGAGCTCACTGTGGCTCAGATCATGAACTCCTTATTGCCAAATTCATACTTAAATTGAAGAAAGTATGGAAAAATGACTAGACCATTCAGGTATGACCTAAATCAAATCCCTTATGATTATACAGTGGAAGTGAGAATTAGATTTCACAGACTAGATCTGATAGAGTGCCTGATGAACTATGGAAAGAAGGTCGTGACATTGTACAGAGGACAAGGATCAAGACCATTCCCATGGAAAAGAAATGCAAAAAAACAAAATGGCTGTCTGAGAAGGACTTACAAATAGTTGTGAAAAGAAGAGAAGTGAAAAGCATGGAGGAAGGGAAAAATATAAGCATCTGAATGCAGAGTTCCAAAGAATAGCAAGGAGAGATAACAAAGCCTTCCTGAGCAATCAATGCAAAGAAATTGAAGAAAACAACAGAATGGGAAAGACTAGAGATCTCTTCAAGAAAATTAGAGACTCCAAGGGAACATTTCATGCAAAGATGGGCTCAATAAAGGACAGAAATTCTATGGACCAAACAGAAGCAGAAGATATTAAGAAGAGGTGGCAAGAATACACAGAAGAACTGTACAAAAAAACTTCATTACCCAGATAATCACGATGGTGTGATCACTCACCTAGAACCAGACATCCTGGAATGTGAAGTTAAGTGGGCCGTAGAAAGCATCACTATGAACAAAGCTAGTGGAGGTGATGGAATTCCACCTGAGCTCTTTCAAATCCTGAAAGATGATGCTGTGAAAGTGCTGCAATCAATATGCCAGAAAATTTGGAAAACTCAGCAGTGGCCCCAGGACTGCAAAAGATCAGTTTTCATTCCAAAAAAAAGGAACTGCCCAAAGAATGCACTGCCAAAGAATGCTCAAACTACAGCACGATTGCACTTATCTCACACTCTAGTAAAGTCATGCTCAAAATTCTCTAAGACAGGCTTCAGCAATATGTGAATCATGAACTTCTGGATATTTAAGCTGGTTTTAGAAAAGTCAGAGGAACCAGAGCTCAAATTGCCAACTTCCGCTGGATCATCAAAAAAGCAAGAGAGTTCCAGGAAAACATATATTTCTGCTTTATTGACTATGCCAAAGTTATCAACTGTGGGGATCATAATAAACTGTGAAAAATTCTGAAAGAGATGAGAATACCAGACCACCTAATCTGCATCTTGAGAAACCTATATGCAGGTCAGGAAGCAACAATTAGAACTGAACATCGAACAACAGACTGGTTCCAAATAGGAAAAGGAGTACATCAAGGCTGCATATTGTCACCCTGCTTATTTAACTTATATGTGGAGTACATCATGAGAAATCCTAGTCTGGAAGAAGCACAAGCTGGAATCAAGATTGCCAGGAGAAAGATCAATAACCTCAGATATGCAGATGACACCACCCTTGTGGCAGAAAATGAAGAAGAACTAAAGAGCCTCTTGATGAAAGTGAAAGAGGAGAGTGACAAAGTTGGCTTAAAGCTCAACATTCAGTAAACTAAGATCATGGCATCTGGTCCCATCACTTCATGGGAAATAAATGGGAAATCAGTGGAAACAGTGTCAGACTTTATTTTTCTGGGCTCCAAAATCACTGCAGATGCTGATTGCAGCCAGGAAATTAAAAGACACTTACTCCTTGGAAGGAAAGTTATGACCAACCTAGATAGCATATTAAAAAGCATTGCCCTTTTGCATTTCTTTTTCCTGTTTATGGTTTTGATCACTGCCTCCTGTACAGTGTTTTGAACCTCTTTCCGTAGTTCCTCAGGTACTCTATCAGATCTAGTCCTTGAATCTTTTTGTCACTTCCAATGTATACTCTAAGGGATTTGATTTTAGTCATACTTGAATGGTCTGAATTTTGCAGTAAGAAGTTCATTATCTGATCCACAGTCAGCTCATGGTCTTATTTTTGCTAACTGTATAGATTTTCTCCATTTTTGGCTGCAAAGCATATAATCAGTCTGATTTCAGTATTGACCATTAGGTGATGTCCATGTGTAGAGTCATCTCTTGTGTTGTTGGAAGAGGGTGTTAACTATAATCAATGCGTTCTCTTGCCAAAACTCTATTAGCCTTTGCCCTGCTTCATTTTGTACTCCAAGGCCAAACTTGCCTATTACTCCAGGTATCTCTTGACGTTCTACTTTTGCATTCTAGTCCCCTATGATGAAAAGGACATCTCTTTTTGTTGTTAGTTCTATAAATTCTTGTAGATCTTCATTGAACCATTCAATTCAGCATTAGTGTTTGGGGCATAGACTTCTTCAGCATTAGTGGTTGGGGCATAGACTTGGACTACTCTGATACTGAATGGTTTGCTTTGGAAATGAACTGAGATCCTTCTGTCATTTTTGAGATTGCATCAAAGTATTGCATTTCAGACTCCTTTGTTGACTATGAGGGAAACTCCATTTCTCCAACGTGATTCTTGCCCACAGAAGTAGATATAATGGTCATCTGAATTAAATTCACCCATTCTGGTTGAAGATTCATTTTTTTCCTACCTATGAACATCTATCTGTAGCAAAAATGAATCTTGACCTAGACTTCATGTTTTATATCAAAACTAACTCAAAATTCACCATGGGCTTTAATAGTAAACAGAAAAATATTCAACTTATGGAAAAATTATCACAATTATATTTATGTTGATATTTATAATGTGAGAGTTGGACTATGAAGAAGGCTGATTGCCGAAGAATTGATGCTTTTGAACTGTGGTGCTGGAGAAGATTCTTGAGAGTCCCTTGGACTGCAAGGAGATCCAACCAGTCCATTCTAGAGGAGACCAATCCTGGGTGTTCATTGGAGGGACTGATGCTAAAGCTGAAACTGCAATACTTTGGCCACCTCATGCGACAAGTTGATTCACTGGAAAAGACTCTGATGCTGGGAAAGGTTGGGGGCAGGAGGAGAAGGGGACGAGAGAGAATGAGATGGCTGGATGGCATCACCGACTCTATAGACATGAGTTTGAGTGAACTCTGGGAGTTGGTGATGGACAGGGAGGCCTGGCATGCTGTGATTCATGGGGTTGCGGAGAGTTGGACATGACTGAGCGACTGAACTGAACTTAACTGAACTGATAATGTTCCTGGATACCAAACATATGACAATAGTAGCAAATATTCTTGTAAGATGGAAATCAACCTATTTGAAATCCAGTAAAATGACATCTTCTCTGTAAAACTATTCTGTATATTCCAGACTATGTATTCCACAGGTCTTCTAAGTATTCAGATCTTCAATGCTTGACATTAAACCAGCAAATTTGGAAAACTCAGCAGTGGCCACAGGACTGGAAAATGTCAGCTTCCATTCCATTCTCAAGAAATCAATGCTAAAGAATATTCAAACTACCACACAATTGCATTCATTTCATATATTAACAAGATAAGGTCAAAATCCTCCTAGTTAGGCTTCTATAGTACTTGATCTGAGAAATTCCAGATGTACAAGGTGAACTTAGAAAAGGCAGAGGAACCAGAATTCAAATTGCCAACATCCACTGGATCATAGAATAAGCAAGGTTATTTTCATAAAACATCTACACCTGCTTCATTGACTGCATGAAAGCTTTTGACTGTGTAGATCACAAAAAACTGTGAAATATTCTTAAAGATATGGGGATTCCAGACTACCTTACCTGCCTCCTGAGAAACTTGTATGTAGGTCAAGAAGCAGCAGTTAGTGCATAACATGGAACCAGTCCACTGACTGCTTTAAAATTGGAAAATGAGTATGTAAAGGCTGTGTATTGTCACCCTGCTTATTTAACTTATATGCAGAGAATATCAAGTGGAATGCTGGGCTGGAAGCACAAACTGGAATCAAGATTGTTGGGAGAAATATCAACAGCCTCAGACTTCAGATAATACCACTTTAAATGGCAGAAAGTGAAGATGAACTAAAGAGCTCATGATGAAGGAGAAAGAGGAGGATGAATAAGTTGGATTAAAATTCAGCATTCATAAAACAAAGATTATGGCATCTGATCCTATCACTTCATGGCAAACAGATTGGAAAAAAATGGAAACAGTGTCAGATTTCATTATCTTGAGATCCAAAATCACTCTGCACTGTGACTGCATCCACAAAATTAAAAGATACTTGCTCCTTGAAAGAAAACATATGACAAACCTACACAACATATTAAAAAGCAGAGACAACATTTTGCCGACAATGGTCCATATAGTCAAAGCTATATGGTCAAAGCTGTTTTTTCCAGCAGTCATGTATGGATGTGAAAGTAGGACCATAAAGAAATCAGATAAACAAAGAATTGATGCTTTCAAACTGTGGTGCTGGAGAAGACCCTTGTGAGCCCTTGGACAGCAAGAAGCTCAAACCTGTCAATCCTAAAGGAAATCAACTCTGAATATTCAGTGGAAGAACTGATGCTGAACTGAAGACCAATACTTTGGCCACTGGATTTAAAGAGCCAATTCATTGGAAAACAACCATGATTCTTGGAAAGACTGAGGGCAAAATGTTAAGGGAGGGGCAGAGGATGAAATTGTTGGATGGCACTACTGACTCAATGAGCATGAGTTTGAGCAAACTCATGGCATTAATGAAGGACGGCGGAACCTGGTTGCTTAAGTTCATGGGATGGCAGAGTCAGACATGACTTTGCGACTGGACAACAACAATCATGGGCATCCCTGGTGGCTCAAACAGTGAAGAATCTGCCTGCTATGTAGGAGACCTGGTTTCAGTCCCTGGGCCAGGAAGATCTCCTGCAGAAGGGAATGGTTACCCACTCCAATATTCTTGTCTTAAGAATTCCATGGAGAGAGGATCCTGGCAGGTATAGTCCATAGGATTGCAAAGAGTCAGAGATGACTGAGAGACTAACAGGTACATGCATATATACTATATATATGTATATATGCATATAGTATATATGCATATTTTTTCCTGCATATACAGTGTTTGTTCTAGGAAGTTTATTATAAAAAATAAAAATAAAATAAATTAAAAATGCTTTGAAATTCTGGCATTTAAAAAAAAATATTTGCCTTATCTATGTTATGGTATCCACGCGATTTCTACATCATTGTACTAATTTCTATTTCTGTTGCTAAACCATGTCCTAAAATGACAGATATATTGAAAGTACATTGAATAATGTGCTAAGGTGAATTTCTATAATCGTAAACTCTGAAGGCAAAGGAAACAACTCAGGAGTCACCCCTGTGCAATGACAAATGCTTTCCCATCAATGTGTCCTGGTTTATCCTGAATAGGTTAAAGTTAGAAAATTAAGAAAGATGCTTCAAAAATTATGTAATTGTATCCTATCAGGGTGTATTTTGTGGGGAAGCAGATTCTTAAATGTTTGCAAAAGTTAGTAAATGCTGTGTATCGTTTCAGAGTCACTCAGTCATATCCAACTCTGCGACACCATGGACAACAGCATGCCAGGCTTCACTGTCCATTACCAACTCCCAGAGCTTAATCAAACTCATGTCCATTGAGTATCTGACACCATCCAACCACCTTACCCTCTGTCATCCCTTTCTCCTCCCACCTTCAAACATTTCCAGCAACAGGATCTTTTCAAATGAGTCAGTTCTTCACATCAGGTGACCAAAGCATTGGAGTTTCAGTTACAGCATCAGTCCTTCCAATGAATATTCAGGACTGATTTCCTTTAGGATTAACTGGTTGGATCTCCTTGCAGTCCAAGGGACTCTCAATAGTCTTCTCCAACACCACTGTTCAAAAGCATCAATTCTTCGAGGCTCAGACTTCTTTATAGTCCAACTCTCACATCCTTAGATGACTGCTGGAAAAACCATAGATTTGACTAGATGGACCCTTGTTTGCAAAGTAATATGATTTTTAATTAGTTTAACTGCTTTTTAATATGCTGTCTAGGTTTGTCATAACTTTTCTTCCAAGAAGCAAATGTCTTTTTATTTCATGGCTGCAGTCATCATCTGCAGTATTTTTGGAGACCAAAAAAGTAAAGTCAGCCACTGTTTCCACTGTTTCCACTGTTTCCCCATTTATTTACCATGATGTGATGGGACCAGATGCCATGGTCTTAGTTTTCTGAATGTTGAACTTTAAACCAACTTTTTCACTCTCCTCTTTCACTTTCATCAAGAGGCTCTTTAGTTCTTCTTTGCTTTCTTCCATAAGGTTGGTGTCATCTGCCTATCTGAGGTTATTGATATTTCTCCTGACAATCTTGATTCCAGCTTGTGCTTCATCCAGTCCAGCATTTCTCATGATGTACTTTGCATATAAGTTAAATAAGCAGGGTGACAATATACAACCTTGATGTACTCTTCCAATTTGGAACCAGTCTGTTGTTCCATGTCCAGTTCTAACTGTTGCTTCTTGACCTGCATACAGATTTCTCAGGAGGTATGTCAGGTGGTCTGGTATTCCCTTCTCCTGAAGAATTTCCCACAGTTTGTTGTGAGCCACAGAGTCAAAATCTTTGGCATAGTCAATAAAGCAGAAGTAGATGTTTTTCTGGAACTCTCTTGCTTTTTCAATGAACCAACAGATGTTGGCAATTTGATCTCTGGTTCCTCTGCCTTTTCTAAATCCAGCTTGAATTTGGATTCATGGTTCACATACCGTTGATGCCTGGCTTGAGAATTTTGAGCATTACTTTGCGAGTGTGTGAGATGAGTGCAATTGTGCAGTAGTTTGAGCATTCTTTGGGATTGCCTCTCTTTGGGATTGGAATGAAAGCTGACCTTTTCCAGTCCTGTGGATAATATACATACATATAGCTAAATATTGTCTATATTATTCATATACCTTTCATAATATATGTAGACATGTTCCTTTATACAGGTATAGTATTTTACAGTAAAGCTATTTATTTTATAATATTTACACATGTGTGTGTACTTATTTTCTTTTTAATTTCAACAAGAGTCTTCTTTACTTTGACAGTGGCACCTATAAAATTGTCTTTAGGTTCCAAATTTTATAAACGAACATAGAAAACTGCCAGCCACCTCTGTTTCCTATGGTCGTTTCTCTCCAACTAGGTTTCCATATCCTTAAACAATATGAGACAGCAAAATAGTTACAGAATTATTTGGAGAGAAAATCTTCAGTTTCCTTTTGATAATGTTCTTTTTTATTTCGCTTTTAGTTTTAAAGGGTGCTTTTTATTTCGTGGTATTTGTGTAGATATTGGGCTCTTGGTTTTTACTGTAAGACAGATGAGTACACACTCTTGTAAACAATATTCCAAGTAAACGTTAAATACTGACTTGTATAATGCAAGTGAGTTTTATGGACCAGGTAAGTTCTTTTAAAGTGTCCCTTGTAACTCAGTCGTCTGCCTGCTGTGCAGGAGGCCCAGGTTTGATCCCTGGGTTGGGAAGATCCCCTGGAGAAGGAAATGGCAACCCACTCCAGTATCCTTGCCTGGAAAATCTCATGGACAGAGGAGCCTGGTGGGCTGTGGTCCATGGGGTTGCAAAGAGTTGGGCACGACTGAGTGACCTTAAGTTCTTTTAAGGGGCCTCCCAGGTGTTGGTAGTGGTGAAGAATCTGCCTGCCAATTCAGGCAACACAGGAGATGCGAGTATGATCCCTGGATCAGAAGGATCCCCTGGAGTAGTAAATGGCAACCCACTCTAATACTATTGCTTGGAAAATTCCATTGACAGAGGAGCATAGTGACCTATAGTCCATGGGGTCACAAAGAGTTGACATAATGTAGTGACTGATCATGCACAAGTTCTCTTAATCCTTTCATATTTTTTTAAAAACTTCTTTAAACAATTCATATTATTCCATGGCCTAACTCTATTATATATTTAAAATAATTAATGTGATGCTTTTAAACTGAAACAATTCATTTCAGGTAATACTAAGGAATATGTTTTGTTGGGTGAAAGGTATTTTCATCCATGCTGGTGGAAATGTAAAATATTTCTGGAGAGTAAAGAATAAAACTTCAGAATGTTCACATCACTGAATAGAACAATACTTCTTTGAATAATGCAAAATATTTAATAAGAATTGCCCTCAGATCAAGTCTCTAGAATATTTGTTACACAATTATATATAATAGCCAAGTACTTATAATGATATAAATAATTAAAAACCTGTTCTTGAATAATTTGCCCACTTGAAGTGAATGCTATGCAATAATTATAAGAAACATTACAGAAAGAAATATTTAGTGATAGGAAGAGTATTCAAGATGTACATATGAATGCAAAAGAAACTTTTAATTATATTATATATAGAGATAAAGAGATAAGCATACATTTACACATAAGCATAATCATTTACAGAAAAAAATACTAGAAGCATAATCCCAAAAACAATAACAGCAGTTTATACTAGGGCATTTTGTTTTTGCTTTAATTTTCCAAATTATCCAAATAATGTACATAACATTTACATTTAGACAAAATCAGCATTTTTGAAAACAATAAATTTAAGAAATAGAAACTCTATTGAGAAACATGTCCTGAAATGACTAATAACACTATTTTTACTTATTGCTTTAAAACACACACAGAACATCTGCTTTGTGCCAGGCATTGTGCTAAGTTAGGAACTCATGACTAAGTGCAGAGAGAGAATAAGTACAGCAATAACAATACAAGAAATTAGTGTTATCATAGATGTTTGAATAGAATCCAAAGGAAATCTAGAGAAAAGTTTAACTTATTTTGAATATTTCTTTTTATTATAATAATTAGTCTGAGGTTTCATGATTTTGCTGTTCATGAACTCTGAATTCTTGAATTTGTTCTCCAGTGCCCTTGATGCATTTGATATTCCCTAAATTAACCCTAGAGCTTTGTAATGCATTTCTGACCCTACAGTTGCAAAACTTATACAGATTTCACAATTTTTTTCTTCTCCTCTGCTGCTAAGTCACTTCAGTCGTGTCCGACTGTGTGTGACCCCATAGACGGAAGCCCACCAGGCTCCCCCGTCCCTGGGATTCTCCAGGCAAGAACACTGGAGTGGGTTGCCATTTCCTTCTCCAATGTGTGAAAGTGAAAAGTGAAAGTGAAGTCGCTCAGTCGTGTCCGACCTTTAGCGACCCCACAGACTGCAGCCTACCAGGCTCCTCCATCCATGGGATTTTCTAGGCAATAGTACTGGAGTGGCTTGCCATTGCCTTCTCCTCTACCTCCTGGTAATATCCTTTTGTTTTTAATTTTCCTTCTTGGAGGATTAATTTAAACAATGTTTCCTTTGGCAAGTTAATATTCTTTATGATATAGTTTTCATGTTCTTGTAGGGTTACATGATTTTCATCTTGGAACCTCCTAGGTTGAACGGGTACATTTATATATCTACAATGCAAGAATGACTTTTCTTACATATATCAAAATGTTCCCATATCCATCCCAATTGTGCCATTTCTAAAATTAAAAGAAAATAGAGAGAAATAAAGTAATCAAAATGTGAATATTTATCCAAATCTATGGGAACCTAGAATTGCACAATAAATATGTAGAAACTGTCTCAGTAATCAAAATTAACAGACTACTGAAATAGTATTCTTAGATTATTTATTATCTACATATGATTAATGTAAATTGGGCAGAATTTTCTAAAAGGCCCCCAAAAAAATCTTTTGAGAGAAAGGCATAATTATGGTATATTTTAGACAAGAACATATCAAGATTATATTTTGCTTTTTTTTTGCATATTTGATCCCAGTGCATGGCATCCTTTTGTTCCAGACGTTTTTCTCCTCCAGAAACTTATACTTTACAATTGGTGCCATGTTTATGACACAATCTGGACTGTACTTCATTTGAGGCAGTCTCCAGCTTTTCTATTCTAGGAGAGCTATATTTGTGAGTTTGCATCTCTGGGTCTCACAAACAAAAGGAATACAGAGAAGAAAAGAATTACTGGCTTTTCTATCCATTAGAAGCAGGTTAGTATCTTTTTTGATTTTTCAAAAAACTTTAAAACACTTTTGGGGGAATTAATTTTAGACATACAGAAAAATTGCAGAAATAGTAGAGAGAATTTCCATATATCTCCTCACTTAATATTAGCATCTTACTGACACATAACCATTGCACAAATAACACAGCTAAGAAATTAAAACTTGCACTAATAAATAAAGAGTTTATTCAAATTTTGCCACTTTCTTCACTAGTGTAAATTTTATATCTACCCTGGCATCCCATTTAAGGTCCCACATTGTTTATGTTTATTTATTCTCCTTAGTTTCCTACTGTCTTCATATATTTCCTCATTCGTTCCGTGTTTTCATGACCTTGATAGTTTTCAAGAGCATTGTTTAGATTTTGGGGAGTTTTATTTCTCCAGATATCCCTTAGTTTGCATTTGTCTCATGTTTTCACATGAATGGACTAAGGTTATGCTTTCCAGACAAAATGCCATAGAAATGACCACATACCCTTCTCAATGCATTACATCCCACGCTTTATGACCTTGGTATATTGCATTATTGGTAATGTTGACCTTGATGGTTTGTGCAAGATGGTTTCTCCATGGTTCTCTGCCACGAAGTTACTGTCATTCCCTTTGTAGTTAGTAAATAACTTGTGTATATGCCTTGAAATTATACTGTTTTTTTATCCTCATACTTTTCCCACTTATTTTAATGTTCATCAATGGATGCTATGTTTATTAATTATCATAGTGATTTTTACCAAATAATGATTTTCTGTTTCACTCTTGCACTTTTCATAAAGAATACCAGTCCCTCTACTTGATCCATTTAATTTAATCAATTATTGATTCAGCTCAGTACAGAATATATGTATTCATATATTTATGAATATATAAACATTTGTATTCACAAAAACAAATATTCAGGTGCTTATTTTATTTTAAAGTTTAATAATATCATTTATTCTAGTTTGTCATTAGATAATTTTGAGGTTGACTATTTTGTTTTTCCAATGAGATCCCACATCTATTTATTATGTATCTATCTATCTATCTATCTACCTAACTCCCTATCTATCTGGACCTATCACCATCCAATTATACTGATATACTGAGTTTGAATTCAATATAACAAGGTTCATTTCAGCCAATTCTCTTCCCTTTCTATAGGCTTAACAGTTATTTGAGTTTAAATCTGGACTTTCTGTTCTACTTGACTGTCTCTTTTGTCGTTTACTGTTTTTAGTTTATTATTATTATTTAGCTTATTTATTGCTTTAGTTTTATTGGAAGCTTTAATATCTAGTAGAGTTTCATACCCTTCGTAGATACTTTTAGGTAGTTTCCTGGCCAGTTTTGCATATTTTATCTCTGCGTATGACATTCTGTACAAACTTGTTTGGCGATGTAAAGTGTTATTTTGTTGGTATTTGTAACAAATAGGGTGATTCCTACTGGCTCAAATGGTAAAAATCCAATTAACAAGGCAGGCGACACAAGGGATGTAGGTTTGATCCCTGGGTCAAGAAGATCCCCTAGAATAGGAAATGACAACCCATTCCAGTATTCTTGCCTGGGAAATTCCATGGACAGAAGCCTGGAAGGCTACAATCCACCAGGTTGCAGAGTCAGACACAACTAAGCATGAACACACAAGCAAATATATTTGTAATGAAACTGTATTTAATTCTTAAATGTCTTAAGAAGTCCTTTTTATTATAGGGGACTGGAATGCAAAAATAGGAAGTCAAGAAACACCTGGAGTAACAGGCAAATTTGGCCTTGGAGTACAGAATGAAGCAGAGCAAAGGATAATAGAGTTCTGCCAAGAGAACGCACTGGTCATAGCAAACACCCTCTTCCAAGAACACGAGAGAAGACTCTACACATAGACATCACCAGATGGTTGACACCGAAATCAGGTTGATTATATTCTTTGCAGTCAAAGGTGGAGAAGCTCTATACAGTCAGCAAAATCAAGATCGTGAGCTCCTTATTATCAAATTCAGATTTAAATTGAAGGAAGTAGGGAAGACCACTAGACCATTCAGGTATGACCTAAATTCAAACCCTTATGATTATACAGTGGAAGTGAAATACAGATTTAAGGTAACAGATCTGACAGACAGAGTGTCTGATGAATGATGAACGGAGGTTCATGGCATCGTACAGGAGACAGCGATCAAGACCATCCCCAAGAAAAAGAAATGCAAAATGGCAAAAGGGCTGTCAGAGGAGGCCTTAAAAACAGTTGTGAAAAGAAGAAAAGTGGAAAACAAAGGAGAAAAGGAAAGATATATCCATTTGAATGCAGAGTTCCAAAGAATAGCAAGCCTTCCTCAGTGATAAGAAAGCCTTCCTCAGTGATCAGTGCAAAGAAGTAGAGGAAAACAATGGAATGGGAAAGAACAGAGATCTCATCAAGAAAATCAGAGATACCAACGGAACATTTCATGCAAACATGGACTCAATACAGGACAAAAATGGTATGGACCAAACAGAAGTAGAAGATATTAAGAAGAGGTGGCAAGAATACAAAGAACTATACAAAAAAGATCTTCATGATCCAGATAATCATAATCGTGTGATCACGCACCTAGAGCCAGACATCTGGGAACGTGAAGTCAAGTGGGCCTTAGGAAGCATCACCACGAACAAAACTAGTGGAGGTGATGGAATTCCAGTTGAGCTATTTCAAATCCTGAAAGATGATGCTGTAAAAGTGCTGCACTCAATATGACAGCAAATTTGGAAAAAGCAACAGTGGACATAGGACTGTAAAAGGTCAGTTTTCATTCCAATCCCAAAGAAAATCAATGTCAAAGAGTGCTCAAATGACCGCACAATTCTTCTCATCTCACATGCTAGCAAAATAATGCTAAAAATTCTCCAAGTGAGGCTACAATACGTGAACCATGAAATTCCAGATGTTCAAGCTGGTTTTAGAAGAAGCAGAGTAACCAGAGATCAAATTGCCAACATCTGTTGGATCATTGAAAAAGCAAGAGAGTTCCAGAAAAACATATATTTCTGTTTTATTGACTATGTCAAAGCCTTTGACTGTGTGGACCACCTCAAACTGTGGAAAATTCTGAAAGAGATGGGAATACCAGACCACCTGACCTGCCTCTTGAGAAATCTGTATGCAGATCAAGAAGCAACAGTTAGAACTGGACATGGAACAACAGACTGGTTCCAAATAGGAAAAAGAGTGCATCATGGCTGTATATTGTTGCTCTGCTTATTTAACTTATATGCAGAGTACATCATGAGGAACGCTGGGCTGGAAGAAGCACAAGCTGGAATCAAGATTGTTGTGAGAAATATCACTAACCTCAGATATGCAGATGACACCGCCCTTATGGCAGAAAGTGAAGAAGAACTAAAGAGCCTCTTGATGAAAGTAAAAGAGGAGAGTGAAAAAATTGGCTTACAGTTCCACATTCAGAAAACTAAAATCATGGCATTTAGTCCCATCACTTCATGGCAAACAGATGGGGAAACAGTGGAAAACTTTGTTTTTTGGGTGTCCTAAATCACTGCAGATGGTGACTGCAACCATGACATTAAAAGATATTTGCTCATTGGAAGAAAAACTATGACTAACTTAGACAGAATTTTACAAAGCAGAGACATTACTTTGCCAACAAAAGTCTGTCTAGTCAAGTCTATGGTTCTTCCAGTAATCATGTATGGGTGTGAGAGTTGGACTATAAAGAAAGGTGAGTGCCAATGAACTGATGCTTTTGAACTGTGGTGTTGAAAAAGACTCTTGAGAGTCCCTTGGACAGCAAGGAGATCCAATCAGTCCATCCTAAAGGAAATCTGTCCTGAATATTCATCGGAAGGACTAATGCTGTAGCTGAATACTTTGGCCACCTGATGCGAAGAACTGCCTCATTTGAAAAGACCCTGTTGCAGGGAATGACTGAAGGTGGGAGGAGATGGGGATGACAGAGGATGAGATGGTTGGATGGCATCAGTGACTCAATGGAGATGAGTTTGAGTAGACTCCGGGAGTTGGTGGTGGACTGGGAGACCTGGTGTGCTGCAGTCTGTGGGGTCACAAAGAACTGTACATAACTGAGTGACTGAACTGAACTGAACTGAAGGGGAATGGAAATTGTCATGATATTATATCTTCCCGTCATTCAAGTATAGGAATATCTTTCATTTTCTTCAAATATATTTTTATGTCTTTCAAGAGTGTTTTAAAACTTCATAAATATCAGTTTTTCACTTTTCATGTTAAATTTATTCCTAAGTCCTTTTTGAATAAATGAAATAGTATTTACTACTATCTTTTCTCTTTATTTGTATATAAATATGTGTATTCTAATTTTTTAACTTGCTACTTTACTGAATGATTTTGTTGTTTAAATTTGTTTTACCATCATTTTTCTGGAGTTTTCCAGATATACTTTCATATCCTCTATAATTAGAGATCAGTTCAGTTCAGTTCAGTTCAGTCGCTCAGTTGTGTCCGAATAGTTTTTCTTATTTCTACCCATCCTAAGGCATCTATTCCTTTTTTTTTTTTTTTTGACAAATTTCATTGACAGGTAACTTTAGGGCTATGTTGAATACAACAGAAAGAGTGAATGTTCTGGCTGTGCTCCTAATATTTTGTATATGTCTCTAGGATTTTCTCATAAAAGAATATGCTGGCTTTAAAACTAAAACAATATCATCTTAGAAATGCAACCCTCAGTTCCTATTTTCTTGAATATTTTTGTCAACAATAGATGCTGAATTTTGCTGCAGGCTTCCTCAGGATGTATGAAGATAATGATGTTTTTCCTTAGATATAGTCATAAGTTGTGTGATGTTAATGGACTTTCCAAAATTGAAGAAAATTTGCATTCCTGATATAAATCCCACTTGAGAATCATGCATTTCTTAATGTGATATTGAATTGTGTTTCTATTTTCTTTTCCATTTCTGTTTTAATAAATATTGTTCTGCAGTTTTCTTTATTGTATTATATTTATCATTGCTCGTTAAGAATAATTAGAAAAATTTCTTTCATTTTTCAATTGCCTGGAGTATTAGGGCAACCTGATCTTTGAAGAACTGGTAGAATTACTCTGTAAAAGTATCTGAGTCTGATGCATTTTTCGTGAGGGTATTCCTTAGTATCTTTACTTCTTCTTGTGAATAATGGCGTTTAAACATTTTAGCATTAATTTTGGATTTCTTTGATTTTTTCCTTCTGCAATAGTTATTTTCTGCTTGTTATTTCTTACGGTGCATATTCTTTCTCATCCATTTTCTTCCTGATAAAGTTAGCCAATGGTTTCTATATTTTCCTAAAAGTTTTTGATAAACCAGGGATTGACCTGTTAGTTTTTTTCCCTATTCTGTACTTTATTAATTTATATTTCTTCATTATGTATTTCTTAGTGCTCTCTTTTTCTTTTTTTGTGGATATATTCTAGTGTTTTGAGCTGGAACTTTGATTATTTCTTTTGATTCTTTTATTTTTTCAAAGTGTTTCATGAAAATAATTTACCTTCTTCACCAGTTTACATGAATTTACAGATACAGTTATATATTTTTTTGTTTAAAAAACTTCTCTAATTTTATTTTATATTCCATTTTTTCAGCTAAAATTTTTTTCAAATAGAAGATATTTTTCCATATGAATGCATCCATGGTTTTGGTTTTATTAGTTAATTCTAGTTTAATTGCATTATGATCAGAATTTTAAAATAATATTTCTACTTTAGGAAGTGCATATTTTCTTTGTAATCTATGAATACTTTTTGTGAATGCATAAAGGCAAGTAGAAAAATATGTATTCTTTATGATCAGGCTGTGGATTTAAATAGATATATTAAAAATGTACTCCATTTATTCTGTTGCTTACATATTTTATTCCCTGACTTATTTTTGTCCACTTAATCTGTTTTGTGTTAAAGTAGCATAAACTATCATATTTTCTAGTTGTTGTTCAGTCGCTAAGTCGTGTCCAGCTCCTTGTAACCGCATGGACTTCAGCGTGACAGGCTTCAGTATCTCTCAGAGCCTGCTCAAACTCATGTCCATTGAGTAAGTGATACTATCCAGCCATCTTGTCCTCTGTCGTCCCCTTCTCCTCTTGCCTTCTATCTTTCCCCCAAAATCATGTTCTTTTCCAATGAGTTGGCTCTTCGCATCAGGTGGTCAAATCATTGAGGCTTCATCTTCAGCATCAGTCCTTCAAATGAATATTCAGGAATGATTTCCTTTATGATGACTGGTTTGATCTCCTTGCAATCCACGGGACTCAAGAATCTTCTCCAACACCACAGTTAAAAAGTATCAATTTTTCTGCACTCAGTCTTTCTCACATCCATACATGACTACTGGAAAAACTGTAGTTTTGCCGATACAGACCTTTGTCAGCAAAATAATGTCTCTGCATTTTAATATGCTGCATAAGTTTATCATAGATTTTTTTTTTCAATGAGCAGTTCAGTTTAGTTCAGGTGCTCAGTCATGTCCGACTCTTTGTGACCCTGGGAACCACAGCATATCAGGTCTCCCTGTCCATCACCAGCTCCTGGAGTCCACCCAAACCCATGTCCATCGAGTCGGTGATGCCATCCAACTATCTCATCCTGTGTTGTCCCCTTCTCCTCCCACCCTCAATCTTTCCCAGCATCAGGGTCTTTTCAAATGAGTCAGCTCTTTGCATCAGGTGGACAAAGTATTGGAGTTTCAGCTTCAACATCAGTCCTTCCAATGAACACCCAGGACTGATCTCCTTGAGGATGGACTGGTTGGATCTCCTTGCTGTCCAAGGGACTCTCAAGAGTCTTCTCCAACACCACAGTTCAAAAACATAAATTCTTCAGTGCTCAGCTTTCTTTATAGTCCCACTCTCACATCCATACATGACCACTGGAAAAACCATAGCCTTGACTAGATGGACCTTTGTTGACAAAGTAATGTCTTTGCTTTTTAATATGCTGTCTAGGTTGGTCATAACTTTCCTTCCAAGGAGTAAGTGTCTTTTAATTTCATGGCTGCAATCACCATCTGCAGTGATTTTGGAGCCCAGAACGTTTCCACTGTTTCCCCATTTATTTCCCGTGAAGTGATGGGACCAGATGCCATGACCTTTGTTTTCTGAATGTTTAGCTTCAAGACAACTGTTTCACTCTCCTCTTTCACTTTCATCAAGAGGCTCTTTAGTTCCTCTTCACTTTCTGCCATAAGGGTGTTGTCATCTGCATATCTGAGGTTACTGATATTTCTCCCGGAAATCTTTATTCCAGTTTGTGCTTCCTCCAGCCCAGCGTTTCTCACGATGTACTCTGCATATAAGTTAAATAATCAGGTGACAATATACAGCCTTGACATATTCCTTTCCCAGTTTTGAACCAGTTTGTGTTTCATATCTGGTACTAACTGTTGTTTCATGACCTGCACACAAATTTCTCAGGAGTCTGGTAAGGTAGTTTCATATTCCCATCTCCTTAAGAATTTCCCACAGTTTGTTGTGATCCACACATTTGAAAGCTTAGCATAGTCAATGAAGCAGAAGTAGATGTTTTTCTGAAGTTCCTTTGCTTTTTCTATGATCTAATGGATGTTGGCTATTTGATCTCTGGTTCCTCTGCCTTTTCTAAATACAGTTTGTAGAGTTGGAATTTTTGGTTCACAATCTGTTGAAACCTAGCTTGAAGGAGTTTGAGCATCACTTTGTAGCATGTGAAATGATTGTAATTGTGTGGTAGTTTGAACATTCTTTGGCATTTCCCTTCTTTGGTTTGGAATGAAAACTGATCTTTTCAAGTTCTGTGGCCACTGGTGAGCTTTCCAAATTTGCCAGCATATTGAGTGCAGCACTTTCACAGCATCATCTTTTAGGATTTGAAATAGCTCAATTGGAATTCCATCATGTCCACTAGGTTTGTTCATAGTGATGCTTCCTAAAGCCCACTTGACTTTGCACTCCAGGATGTCTGGTTCTAGGTGAGTGATAACACCATCGTGGCTATCTGGGCGATTAAGATCTTTTTTGTATAGATTTTTTTGAGTATTCTTGCCACCTCTTAATTTCTTCTGCTCCTGTTAGGTCCATACCATATCTGTGCCCATTTTTCCATCAAATATTCCCTTGGTATGTCTAATCTTAAAGAAATCTCTAGTATTTCTCATGCTTTGCCTATTCAGGGTCTTTTTTCCAGTCCAGATTGTGAAATTATTCTTTTTATTTCCTTGAAAAATACCGTTGGCAGTTTGATAAGGATTGCATTGAATCTGTAAATCACTTTGGGTAGTATAATCATTCTCACAATATTAATTTTTTCAATCAAAGAAGATGGTATATCTTACCATCTCTTTGTGTCATCTTTGATCTTTTATCAGTGCTTCATGGTTTTCTGCATTCAGGTCTTTGGTCTCTTTAGGTAAATTTGTTACTATTTTATTCTTTGTTTTGCAATCGTGCATATTTTTGTTTCCATAATTTCTCTTTCTGATTTTTTATCGTTAGTGTATAAGAATGGAAGGGATTCCCATGCATTAATTTTATATTCTGCAACTTTGCCATATTCATTGATTAGCTATAGTAATTTTCTGGTGACATCTTCATGTCATCTGACAACAGGTGAGTTTTACTTCTTTTCCAGTCTGGATTCCTTTTATATCTTTTTTTTTTCTCTGATTGGCGTGGCTAGGACTACCAATACTATGTTGAATAATAGTTCTTTTGGCATGTTACTACTTATATATCATTGCACTTCTAGTATTTTTTTATTTAAAAAAATAGCTGCTATATTATATTTGATGCATACATAATCATTAGTGTTATATCTTTATTGTGGATTGTAGCTTTTAGTATTAATTGTTTTTCTTTTCTATATAAAGTATCATACCATCTGCAAATAGTGAGTTTTATTTCTTTTCCAATCTGAATTGCTTTTATTTCTTTTTCTTCTTTGATTACTATAGTTAAGGCTTCCAAAATTATGTTGAATAACAGTACTTTTTGTATGTTGCTACTTATATATCCTTGCATTTTCCTGTATTATTTTGTTTTTCCTGTATTATTTTGTTTTTAAAAGTAGCTGTGAGTCATCACAGAAATCCCTTCCATTCTTATACACTAAAGATGGAAAACTAAATATGGAAACAAAAATATGCATACCTAATCATTTATATCTTTATTGTGAGTTGTAGCTTTTAGTATTAAATTTTTTCCTTTGCTTTGGGAATTTGAATTATTCATTAATTACATTATCTGTTTTGCTGTGCTTGCTCTCTTTGCTTTCGTTTGCCAGGTATATGTTTATACATTCATGAAATTTTAGATTCTGTAAGCATTTTGCTTTAGGTATATTTTCTATAAATGATACATATTTTAATGTTGTGTTGTGAGACAAATTGTCATCATTTCTTTAACATAAGTTGCTGCTGCTGCTGCTAAGTCACCTCAATCATGTCCGACTCTGTGCAACCCCACAGATGGCAGCCCACCGGGCTCCCCCGTCCCTGGGATTCTCCAGGCAAAAACACTGGAGTGGGTTGCTATTTCCTTCTCCAATGCATGACAGTGAAAAGTGAAAGTGAAGTCGCTCAGTCGTGTCCGACTCTTCGCGACCCCATGGACTGCAGCCTACCAGGCTCCTCCATCCATGGGATTTTCCAGGCAAGAGTACTGGATTGGGTTGCCATTGCCTTCTCCGTAACATAAGTTAAGCCTATTTAAATTTGCTATTATGACTGATGGTTTGGTTTCAAATTAATCATAAGATTTTATATTTTGTGCATATTGTTTTGTTTGCTGTGTTTCTTTCTTTAAAATAGGTCATTTTTTTGTGTGTGCTACTTTTGTTTTTTAGAAAGACATATTTTGTTTTAGTGGGTAACTTTGTGTTTATGTCCCTTTTAAGACCCATAATTATGTGGTTTTTAGCTATCTATTACCTTGTTTAAGGCTTTTAAAAAATATGCATTCATCCATACTAAGTCACTTCAGTTGTGTCTGACTCTTTGCGAACCCATGGACTGCAATTTTCCAGGTTCCTCTGTTCATGGGATTCTCCAGGCAAGAATACTAGAGTAAGCCACCATGCCCTCCTCCAGGGGATCTCCCTGACCCAGAGATCAAACACACTGGTTCTCCTGTGGCTTCTGCATTGCAGGCAGTTTCTTTGCCACTGGGGAAACCCCTTTAAAAAATATACTTGAGGTTTTTATTTTTATTTATTTATTCTCTCCTCCTAACTCTGGTTGCATTATTTCTACTTAATCTCATATATAACATTTGAAAAATGCTTTTCTACTCTCATCCCTAATTTTGCTTTAGTCTAGTATGTCCATTTATGTATTTTTAACAGTATTTGATACTATTTTTAAAAACTAATCATTTTGATGAAATATCAACTAATTAGTTGGCTGGATAAAGCTAATGTTCTTGTGCAGGGTTAAGAATCTATGACCACGGGCCAAATGTGGCCCTCTGGCTTTTTTGTACATAAAACTTTATTGAAACGTAGGCATAATTATTTGTGTGTTACATGTGGCTATTTTTGCATACCTAATAGATATTTGATCCTATCTAAAATGTCTTTTGAGACATTTGACTTATGCCAGAAGATTCTTGATATTCAGCCCTGTTTAAAACATCCACTGAGACATTTGATTCATACCAAATGGTCTTAGAAATTTAGTCTTATTAAAAGCATCCATGAGCATATTTCTCTGTGTCGAATGGTCCTTGATGTTTGAACTGTCAAAAACGTCCCTTTGTAGAAAATGTCCCTGTATTCACATAGCCCTTAATATTGATATTTTCATTTTACAGTATTAAGACTTAAAAATGTGTTATTGATCCAATGTGAAAGTGTGTTATTGACTATGTTTTATTGGTCCAGTCATCCAATCATTGCCAATAATAACTGTACATTCTCCTGCCAATTTACATGGACCACTCACCCATCCCTTGGCTGATGCCTATCAACTCGCTAACACAGCCTGGACAAATTAGGTTTTAAATTCATAAGATGTTAGTAAAGTTTTCCCTACCAATAAACCAGTGACCTTTGGTCAGACAGCTACAGAAAAAAAAAATTAACCTTTTTTCTATTGTTTAACAGTATGACATCATCATTTGAAAATTCTCAGTGGAATATGGCAGAAATAGCATATTCACAAAAACAAAAGCCAATGGCACAAGTAGTTCTTATTTATATTTCTTCAACAGAGATAGGAGTAAAACAAATTAGTGCTGAGAAGAGAAGCATATCAGCATTGACTGATGTACAATTAATCAGGATTTGGGTAACATTAATATCACTCAAGAGGGGACAGGAAAACACCAGAACAATATTGGTGTTGATGGAGACATAATAAATAGAGTAAAATATCATACAAAAGAAGAATCAAATGCAACATTGCAGATGTTCAAAGAGCTCTTCATGATATTGATGATGCTTCTAATAATGGTAACAACAACTAAAGAGACAAGTAGAGTTCAAAATAAACATTGACAGATTAATTAAACAACTGCATGGAATCAAAATTCTAGAGGAGTCTGCATGGAATCAAAATTCTAGAGGAGTATAAAGTAACCAGATCTCGACAACTATTTCTTATGCACAATTTCCGTGTTCAAGATGACAAAAGAATTATTATTTGTAGAATTTATGGTAATATTTGTTATTTAAGTACCAGTGCCACATTATTCAGTAATGGAGCCTTCAGGATAGCACGGATACAGTTCATTCTGTGCATGGGTGTTGGGTTATACTATATTGTTGAGTTATGAGTTAACAATGACAAGGTAAGAAGATATATGTGTGTGTGTGTTAGAGTGTGTGTGTGTGTTTGCATCTTCACAGAAAAAAGAAAAGGCCTTGACATTAATCCATTGACTCTTCATTGTGAATGATGTTTTGAAATTGCAAATATGAATGTGATTCAACTACTCCTACCAAATACACATGTAAAATGATACTTTTTTACTTTTCACAATCACTGTGGTGAAAAACATCTTCTTTGGGTCTGACGTGAGAATATGACAACAGAAATTAATACTCATAAGTGCACATCCATTTGCACTTATTTGGGCTCCTATTTGTAGCTCTGGAAGATGTAAACGAAGCTTTTGAGTACATTTTGGAGAATGCAGGAGAAAATTTAGATTATTCAATGGATTATGTTAAGAAAACTTATGACTGTAGAAGGTATGATAAGGCAGAAGACCAAAAATTCCAAGATTTTCACCATAAAGTTGGAATGATAGTAAATATTAGTACTAAATGTTGGAATAACAATAATGGAAATCTGGAAGATCAAATTTCAAATACTGATGGTGTATCATTCTTGATTTATAGATTTATTGAAGTTAAAAAAAAAAAAAGAGCACAGTAAATTGTTTGAATAAGTTGTCACCAAGGTGCTTGATGATTGCACTTCAACATGGCCATAAACTTCCTAACAATACTGCTGCTGCTGCAAGGTCACTTCAGCATCGTGTCTGATGCTGTGCGACCCCATAGATAGCAGCCCACCAGGCTACCCCGTCCCTGGGATTCTCCGGCAAGAACACTGGAATGGGTTGCCATTTCCTTCTCCAATGCATGAAAGTGAAAAGTGAAAGCGAAGTTGCTCAGTTGTGTCTGACTCCTAGCAACCCCATGTACTGCAGCTTACCAGGCTCTTCCGTCCATGGGATTTTCCAGGCAAGAGTACTGGAGTGGGGTGCTATTGCCTTCCCTGCCTAACAACACTGATAAAAATCAAATTTCTATTACCACAATTGTTAATAGATACAATGAATATAAAGCCAGTGCTTATGTGAATACATACTTGAAAATAGTTATTCACCAACTTAAGAGTAACCCTGCTAAATTTCATGACAGAGAAAAATAAGGATAAATGTGAAATTCAGAATTTGTCTCAGCTCAGTTCAGTTGCTCAGTCGTGTCCAACTCTTTGTGACCCCATGGACTGCAGCATGCCAGGCTTTCCTGTCCATCACCAACTCACAGAGATCATTCAAACTCATGTCCATCGAGTCGGTGATGCCATCCAAACTTATCATCCTAAGTTGTCCCCTTCTTCTCCTGCCTTCAGTTTTTTTCCAGCATCAGGGTCTTTTCCAAGGAGTCAGTTCTTCACATCAGGTGGCCAAAGTATTGGAGTTTCAGCTTCAGCATCAGTCCACCAAATGAGTATTCAGGACTGATTTCCTTTATGATGTACTGGTTGGATCTCCTTGCAGTCCAAGGGACTCTCAAGAATCTTCTCCAACACCACAGTTCAAAAGCATCGGTTCTTTGGCACTCAGCTTTCTCTTTATAGTCCAACTCTCACATCCACACGTGACTACTGCAAAAATCATAGCTTTGACTAGATGGACCTTTGTCAGTAAAGTAATGTCTCTGTTTTTTAATATGCTGTCTAGGTTGGTCATAACTATTCTTCCAAGGAGCAAGCGTCTTTTAATTTCATGGGTGCAGTCACCATCTGCAGTGATTTTGGAGCCCAAGAAAATTAAGTCTGTTTCTGTTTCCATTGTTTGCCCAACTATTTGTCGTGGTGAAGTGATGGGATCGGTTGCTGTGATCTTCGATTTTTGAATGTTGAGTTTTATACCAGCTTTTTCACTCTACTCTTTCACATTCATCAAGAGGTTCTTTAGTTCTTCTTCATTTTCTGCCATGCAAATAAAGTTAAATGTTTGCATTATCTAATGAGAACTTCCCTGGTAGCTCAGTCAGTAAAGCATCTGCCTGAAATGCAGGAGACCCAGGTTCGAATGCTGGCTTGGGAAGATTCCCTAGAGAAGGAAATGGCAAACCACTCCAATATCCTAGCCTGGAAAATCTCATGCACAAAGGAACCTGGTGGGCTTCAGTCCATGAGATTGCAAAGAGTTGGACACGACTGAGTGGATTGTGGACCAAATGTCTCAATAAGCATTTTATTTATTTATTTATATCCTAATATTTTATTTTATTTATTTATTTTTAATTTATTTACTTTAATTGGGGGCTAATTACTTTACATTATTGTATTGGTTTTGCCATACTTTGTCATGAATCTTCCCCGAGTGTACATATGTTCCCCCTCTTGAACCCACCTCCAACCTCCCTCCCCATCCCATCCCTCTGGTTCATCCCAGTACACCAGCCACGAACATCCTGTATCATGCATTGAACTTGGACTGGCGATTTGTTTCACATATGATAATGTACTTGTTTTAATGCCATTCTCCCAAATCCAATGTTCATCGCAGCACTGCCAGGACATGGAAGCAACCTAGATGTCCATCTGCAGACGAACGGATAAGAAAGCTGTGGTACATTTACACAATGGAGTATTACTCAGCAATTAAAAAGAATACATTTGAATCAGTTCTAATGAGGTGGTTGAAACTGGAGCCTATTATACAGAGTGAAGTAAGCCAGAAAGAAAAACACCAATACAGTATACTAACACATATATATGGAATTTAGAAAGATGATAACGATAACCCTGTATTCAGTTCAGTTCAGTCGCTCAGTCGTGTCCGAGTCTCCGCGACCCCATGAATCACAGCACGCCAGGCCTCCCTATCCATCACCAACTCCCTGAGTTCACTCAAACTCATGTCCACAGAGTCAGTGATACCATCCAGCCATCTCATTCTCAGTCATCCCCTTCTTCTCCCGCCCCCAAACTTTCCCAGCATCAGAGTCTTTTCCAGTGAGTCAACTCGTCGCATGAGGTGGCCAAAGTATTGCAATTTCAGCCTCAGACAGCAAAAGAGACACAGATGTATAGAACAGTCTTTTGGACTCTGTGGGAAAGGGCGAGGGTGGGATGATTTGGGAGAATGGCATTGAAACATGTACATTATCAATAAGCATTTTAGATAAGCCCAACTATTCTGCAAAACATTTGCACTACAGTGATTGAGTTGAGTAATTTTAAAAGAGACTCACAAACCCTAAACTATCGATACTATATGGCCCTTCATATGTAATGTTTTCTGGCAACCAGTTTAGTGTATTCCTCAAGATGTTGATGGGTATATAATTATGTTAGTTCCTATATGTTGAAAACTAGTTCTGGTATTTAAAGAACATTTCTTGGGTATAAAACATTTGGATCTCATTTGGATCACATTTCCCATTTTAGTTTTTAAAGGAACACTGTACCATTTTTGTGCATGCTAATGTTTTGAAAATAATTTTGCCACTCTCTCAAATATTTGGTTGTCTTTGTTCAAGTTCTTGAGGAATTTAATCTTTGAAAGCTCATAGTTTCACTATGATATGTCTTAGATATCATTCTTGGTGATTTTTCCAAATACACTGTGAGTCCTTTTACTTTTTTATATTCTCTTTTTCAATCTCTTTACATGGGATATTGATTTAAATATTAATTCTGTCCCCTTTTTCTCTTTTTCTTATTAAATGATGCCAATAATTCAGGTATTATTCTGCCTTTGCCTTCTGTTTTCACTGCTGTTCCATTTTTTCTTCTGTTCTATGACATTTTTCATTCCACTGATTGCCTTCCATGTTCATTAATGAAAATTTATTTGAGTATATTTTCTCTTGAATTTCTCAAGTGGTTCAGTGGTAAGGAATCCATCTGCCAATACAGGAGATGTGGGAGACAAGGGTTTGATACCTTGGTCAGGAAGATCCCCTGGAGGAGGAAATGGCAAACTTCTCCAGTATTGCTGCATGGAGAGAGGAACCTGGTGGGCTACAGTCCATGGGATTGCAAAGAAACTGACACGACTGAGTGACTGAGCACATACTTTCTCTCTTAGGAACTTTCTAATTCTTTGTTCCTCAGAAAATTTTCTTCTTTTCCAATCATTTTATTTCAAAGTTCAAATAAGTGTTTTATTTATTTATTTATTTTTGCTAGTAACATCATGTTCAAAATCCTCCAAGCTGGGCCTGGACTTCAACAGTACATCAACTGACAACTTGCATATGTACAAGCTGGATTTAGAAAAGGCAGGGAAACCAAAAATTAAATTGTCAATATCCATGGATATTAGGAAGAGCAAGAGAATTCCAGAAAAAAACATTTACTTCTTCTTCATTGACTACACCAAAGCCTTGGTGTGGATCACAACAAACTGTGGAAAATTCTTAAAGAGATAGGAATACCAGACCACCTTGCCTGTCTCCGGAGAAACCTATATTCAGGTCAAGAAATAACAGTTAGACATAGAGTAACTGACTGGTTCCAAGTTGGGGAAGTATGTAAAGGCTGTACATTGCCACCATGCATCTTTAACTTATATGCAGAGTAATACATCGTGCAAAATGCTGGGTTGGATGACTCACAAGCTGGAATCAAGATTGCCAGGAGAAATATCAACAGCCTCAGATATGCAAATGATACCAGCCTCATTGCAGAAAGGAAGAGGAGCTAAAGGGCTTCTTGATGAAAGTTAAAGAGTAGAGTGAAAAAGCTGGCTTAAAACTCAATATTCAAAATACTAAGATCATGGCATCTGGTCCTATCACTTCATGGCATATAGAAGGGGAAACAATGGAAACAGGGAAAGACTTTAATTTCTTGGACTCCAAAACCACTGTGAATGTGACTGCAGCCATGAAATTTAAATATGCTTGCTCCTTGGAAGAAAAGCTATGACAAACCCAGACAGTGTATTAAAAAGCAGAGACATTACTCTGCCAACAAATGTCTGCATAGTCAAAGCTATGGTTTTCCCAGTAGTCATGTATGGATGTGAGAGTTGAACCATAAAAAAGGCTGAGCACCAAAGATCTGGCTTCTGATCCCATAATTGTTGTTGTTGTCAGTCACCCAGTGGTGTACAGTTCTTTGTGATCCCATGGACTGCAGCCCGCCTTGTCACCCTGTTCCTCATTATCTCCAAGAGTTTTCCCAGGTTCATGTTCATTGCATCAGTGATGCCATTCACTCATCTTATCCTATGGTGCCCCCTCCTCCTTTTGCCCTCAATTTTTCCCATAATCAGAGACTTTTTCAATGATTCTGCTTGCATCAGATGACCAAAATATGGGATCTTCAGTTTCAGTATCAGTCCTTCCAGTGAATATTCAGGGTCAATCTCCCTTAAGATTGACTGTTTTAATCTTTCTGTCCAAGGGACTTTCAGGAGTCTTCTCCAGCACCATAGTTTGAAGGCATCATTCTTTGACATTCTATCTCCTTTAAGGTCCAGCTCTCACAACCATATGTGACCACTGGGAAGACTATAGTCGACTATATGGGCCTTTGTTGGTAGATTAATGTTTCTGCTTTTCAATATTCTGTCTAGGTTTGTCATTGCTTTCTTTTTTTAAATTTATTTTGCCAAGAAGTAATTATCTGATTTCTTGGCTACAGTTAACATCCACAGTGATTTTGGAACCTAAGAATAGAAAATCTGTCACTACTTCCACATTTTCCCCTTCTATTTGCCATGTATTAATGGGAGAGGATGCCATAATCTTTTTTTTTTTTCTTTTTATTATTTAGTCTTAAACTGGCTCTTTCACTCTCTTCCTTCACTTTCATCAAAAGCTCTTTAATTCCTCTTAACTTTCAGCTACTAGATTGGTATCATCCACATATATGAGGTTGTTGATGATTCTCTCCCAATCTGGATTCCAGCCTGTAAATCATCCAGCCTGGCATTTCTCCTGATATGCTCAGGTATAGGTTAAACAGATAGGGTGACAAGAAACAGTCCTGGCTTAGTCTGTTCTCAATCTTGAATTGATCAATTGTTCCATTCAGGGTTCTAACTGTTGCTTGTTGACCCTCCTACAGGTTTCTCAGAAGACAGGTATGATGGTCTGGCATCCCCATTTCTTTAAGAGTTTTCCATAGTTTGTCATGATCCACACAGTCAAAGGCTTTAGCATAATCAATGAAACAGATAGATGTTTTTCTGAAATTCCCTTGCTATCTCTATAATCAAGAGAATGTTGGCAATTTGATCTCTAGTTCCTCTTCCTTTCCTAAACCCAGCTTGGACATCTGGAAGTTCTTGCTGCATATGATGCTGAAACCTAGCATGCAAGATTTTAATCTTGCCCTTACTAGAATCAGAGATGAGTACGATTTTGTCTGATGATTAGCAAATTCTTTGGTACTACCCTGCTTGGGAATTGGGATGAGAATTGACCTTTTCTAGTCCTGTGACCACTGCTGGGTCTTCCAGATTTGCTGATATAATGAGTATAGAACCTTGATGGTGTCATCCTTTAGGGATTTGAATAGTTCAGCTGGAATTTCATCACATCCACTAGCATTGTTAACAGCAGGGCTTAAGGCCCATTTGACTTCAAACTGCAGAATGTCTGGCTCTGGGTAACTAACCATACCGTCATAGTAATCCAGTTCAGGAAGATCTTTTCTATACATTTCTTCCATGTATTCGTTCCATCCCATCTTGATCTCTTCAGTGTCTACTAGATCTCTACCATCTTTACCCTTTACTGTGCCCGTCTTTGGGCAGAATGATCCCTTGATGTTTCCACTTTTCCTGAAGAGATCTCTAGGCTTTCCCCTTTTGTTATTTTCTTCTATTATTAAGCACTGTTCATTGAAGAAGACCTTCTTGTGTTTTCAAGCTATTCTTTGGAACTCTGCATTTATTTGGATGTATCTCTCTCCCTTGCTTTTTGCTTCTCTTCATTCTTCTATTTGTCAAGATCCTCAGATAACTACTTTGCCTTCTTGCTTTTCTTTTTCTTTGGGATGGTTTTGTTTGTCACTTCCTGTACAATACTTTGGATTTCTGTCCATAGTTCTTCAGAACACTGTTAACTAGATCTAGTTTCTTGAATCTATTCATTACCTCTACTGTGAATTCATATGAGATTTGATTTAAATCACACCTAGCTGGCCTAGTATTTTTCCTGGTTTTCTTTAGTTTAAGCCTGAATTTTGCTATGAGAAGCTGATGATCTAAGCCACAGTTAGCTCCAGGTCTTATTTTTGCTGACTGCGTACAGCTTTCCCATCTTTGGCTTCAAAGAATATAATCAATTTGATTTTTGACCATTTTGTGATGACCATCTGTAAAGTCGGTCCCATCAGTTCATGGCAAGTAGACAGGGAAACAATGGAAACAGTGAAAGACTTTATTATATTGGGCTCCAAAATCACGGCAAATGGTGACTGAAGCCAAGAAATTAAAAGACACTTGCTCCTTGAAAGAAAAACTATGACATTCTGAACAGGGCATTACAAAGCAGAGACATTACTTTGCTGACAAAGACCTGTAGAGTCAAAGGTATGGTTTTTCCAGTAGTCATGTATGGATGTGAGAGTTGGACCATAAAAAAGGCTGAGTACTGAAGAATTGCTGATTTCAAACCGTGGTGTTGGAGAAGACTCTTGAGAGTCCCTTGATCTGCAAGGAGATCAAAACAGTCAATGCTAAAGGAAATCAGTCCTGAATATTCATTGGAAGCACTGATGCTGAAGTTGAAGTTCCAGTAATTTGACCACCTGATGCAAACAGGAGATTCACTGGAAAAGACACTGATGCTGGGAAAGATTTAAGGTAGGAGGAGAAGTGGACAACAGAGGACGAAATGGTTGAATGGCATCACCGATTCGATGGACATGAGTTTGAACCTACCCCAGGAGTTGGTGATGGACAAGGAAGCCTGCTGTGCTGCAGTCCATCGGGTAACAAAGCTTTGGACATTATTGAGCTACTGAACAATATCTTGTGTACTTTAAAAAATTTCTCCTACAAGGTCATTTTTCACATTAAAGTATTTGTTTGAGTAAATTTAACTCTAAATGAAATACAGTTTACAGTTTTCCCTTGTTTCATTTTATTTTTCCTTATTTTAACTTAGTTTCCTAGAATTTTTGCAATATTTTAAGTTTTCTAGTTTTGGTTCATTTTCTAATAGGGTTTATTTTATATTTACATTAATATGCTTTTGTGGGTCCTAATTTGAGGATGAACTTCTTTGTCATTTAAGTCCCAGTGGCTTTAGCAAGACACTTGTTTGCTTATTTTTTTAGTCTGGTGGCATGAATTCTGATTTTGTTTTATATTGAAGTATTCTGAATCTACCTATTATTCTTTCTTCAATATTTAATTACCAAAGGACTCTTCTTCCTTCCCTTTGAAGTTTTTCTTTTTTCCATATTTATGGAATCAGATTATCACTTTGTACTTTACATGTCCTTTTTAATTAGCTCACTTCATTATAGAACACATCTCTTTACACAAAATGCCTGGAATGTTTTATGATGTTTGTCCCTTTAAGGATTGCATACTTTGAACTTGTTATTTGTAGTTTTCATAGTCTGATATGCATTGTTATTCATTATTTTTTTAAGGATTGTTTTATAGGTAGGGTGGTGTTCACCTTTCAGCACCTCACTTTCAAGATTCTTCTGTTCAGTTCAGTTCAGTTCAGTCGCTCAGTCGTGTTCAACTCTTTGCTACACCATGAATCACAGCACTCCAGGCCTCCCTGTCCATCACCAACTCCCAGAGTTCACTCAAACTCATGTCCATTGAGTCAGTGATGCCATCCAGCCATCTCATTCTCTGTCGTTCACTTTTCCTCCAGCCCCCAATCCCTCCCAGCATCAGTCTTTTCCAGTGAGTCAACTCTTCGCATGAGGTGGCCAAAGTATTGGAGTTTCAGCTTTAGCATCAGTCCTTCCAATGAACACCCAGGACTGATCTTTAGGATGGACTGGTTGGATCTCCTTGCAGTCCAAGGGACTCTCAAGAGTCTTCTCCAGCACCACAGTTCAAAAGCATCAATTCTTCAGCGATCAGCTTTCTTCACAGTCCAACTCTCACATCTATACATGACCACTGGAAGAACCATAGCCTTGACAGACTGACCTTTGTTGAGAAAGTAATGTCTCTGTTTTTTAATATGCGGTCTAGGTTGGTCATAACTTTCCTTCCAAAGAGTAAGCGTCTTTTAATTTCATGGCTGCAATCAGCATCCACAGTGATTTTGGAGCCCCCCAAAAATAAAGTCTGACACTGTTTCCACTGTTTCCCCATCTATTTACCATGAAGTGATGGGACCAGATGGGATGATCTTAGTTTTCTGAATGTTGAGGTTTAAGCCAAGTTTTTCACTCTCCTCTTTCACTTTCATCAAGAGGCCTTTTAGTTACTATTCACTTTCTGCCATAAAGGTGGTGTCATCAGAATATCTGAAGTTATTGATATTTCTCCCAGAAATCTTGATTCCAGCTTGTGCTTCTTCCAGCCCAGCGTTCCTCATGATGTTCCTCATGATGTTCTCTGCATATAAATTAAATAAGCAGGGTGACAATATCCAGCCTTGACCTACTCCTTTTCCTATTTGGAACCAGTCTGTTGTTCCATGTCCAGTTCTAACTGTTGCTTCCTGACCTGCATACAGGTTTCTCAAGAGGTAGGTCAGGTGGTCTGGTATTCCCATGTCTTTCAGAATCTTCCAGTTTATTGTGATCCATGTAGTCAAAGGCTTGGCATAGTCAATAAAGCAGTGTCCCATATTTATCTATTTCTCACATTTATTCTTTTGCTACTAAGTTCTGTGGCAAGGTGGGAATGGTTAGGAGAATGTTAGAATTATGCAATTGTATTTTTTCCTTCTATCTTTTTCCTAGTAACTTTTTGGTAGTTTCTTTATTTTCTGTTTGTGGATAATACTGAAGATGTGGAATTGCATAATATTTTTGCTATTCGAGATCATTTCAGGCCATATCGGGAAATAGTTTGGAGTAGTACTTTATGCCAACACTACCTACAAAGGGAAGTTTCTTAATGAATATCTTCCACCATGTTTTTATATCAGAATTGGGAGTTATTGTTTACTGTCTTATCTTCTCTTAAAACCACTAAAATAATTAGAAGTTTAATGTCTTTGCTTTAATGGCTTTTCCTAAAAGATAAGAGCCTAAACAATAACTGGGTTTTAAAATATACCTGTAACCTGTTAATGCTTAACAGTACAAGGCTATCACAGATTCATTTTTTATTAAAACAGACCTCTTCTGAATACTATTTACTTAGTATTTTCAAGGAGAAATAATCACAATAGCATTCTTTAGGAAATTCCTCATTCACAAATGACATTTGCTTTCTTCCTCAAAAGTGACATGAATAAAGGTGCCAAAATCACAAAAACTGTAATTTAGTAGGAAAAAGTAATAAATCATTTCATAGAAACCTTAAACTGCTTATCAAGAGGATATTCAAGAAAAAAAAAAAGTTTTATTTTTCAGGAGGCAGATCAGAAAGCACATTTTCAAACCAACATTATTTTAGAGGATGCTATCCCAGGAGGGCAGATTGAGAGAAAAGGGGAAATGGTGCAAGGTTGAGGAGAGTGAAGAAGCAAAATAAACACAAGGAGATGCACTATAGGATGAATATAATTCTTAAGAAAACAGCTGATTTATAGTTCATGATAGAAGTCTGCAATAAAGCCATTGTTTCTCATAGCAGTCATGAATAAGCTACTTTTCTGTTGGATTCTTCCTTTCCCCTGCTTTTCATTGGTACCTCTGTTTATATTCCCTGGCTCCTCCAGGAGGCGTTGGAAAAGCCAGAGCTTTGGAGGTACTAATTTCACTGGACATGTGTTCAAGACCTGTTTCTCTTGCTGCTTCTCTTGCTGCTTTTTCAAATGAATGGTGTGATTTGCTTACTAACGACTTCGTTATGCTTAGCCATACCAACAGAAACAAGAACTTTGTGACCTTGGAATGACATATGTCATCACTGTGGCAACTATAGCCCAGAAGCATTGCAAGTATCCTAAACCCAGAGAACATATGAGACTGAACTCTTCTGGAGGAAAGCATAATTGAGCTCTGTCTATAGAGCCTAGTATAAGACCTTAACATTTGCCAATTTGTATATGTCGGCCTAAGAATAATTTAATGAAATATGCCATATATAATATTCTTCTTTTAATAATATCTTGCTTTGGACTCTACAATGTGTAATTGATTCTGATTTTCAGTTAAGATATAAAATGCAATTCTTTCTTAATCAGAAATGGAAAAATGCAATGAAACAATAATTGCATTTTCTTTCATTACAATATGCTAGTTAGAAAAACACAGATAACCAAATATTGTTATTTTGCTTTTATAGACAAAGATCAAGGATTTTTAAAATCTTTTACTACAATTAAAAATATTGATTATTTTATTTCAATGTGTAAAGAAAGAAGAATTTTATTTTTACTTTAATGATAATTTCCCTTTGAAAGCCAGAATGAGATGCTAAGCAGATTGTTATTTCCCTTTATAGAGTCATTGAGCAATTTTACTTAGTGTCTTCTTCAGTAGGAAACACATTAACTCAATGCACATGATAACTTTGGCACTGTTTTGTTTTCTCTTTTATTTTCATTTTCATCTTTAATCTTGGGGTAAATTGACCTTTCCTCCTGCATAATACAGTCTTATTGAATTAAAATTGAGCTAGGGGTGATAAAATGAATTCTATAACCATCCATTTTTTGATCCTGGGTAATTCTACTCATCCAGTACTCTAGATATTATGGAAATTAAAAATATCCTTTCCACAAGCCCTCAGTATTGAAACCAAAATTTGTTCTAGTCTTAAGTGGCACTGATTAATGAATAAGAAACATATGAGATGATATAGTTTTCTTAAAACACTAAGAAAGCAGGAGGAACTTTGTAGCTTGTTTTATATAATAGACAGAATAGGAAAACTTTTAGGATTAATATAAATTTTAAAGTAAATAATAGCAGTATGAAGCTCAGCACAAAAGATCAATAAGCTAAGAAAAAAAATGAATCTCAGATTTTTGAAAGATAGAAAAATGGGATAAAATCTAATATCAAGTAGTTCAAAAAATCTGAATGGGTAATGTATAATGAAAATAATTATTGGCACTACCATTCTGTATATATACTTTATAGAAAAGCAGAGAATTGTAAATAAACATACCCTGAGTGAATTTTCATAGAAAAATAAAATGAATGACCTCTAGTTTTCTAAGTCCCTTCTTCATCCTATTAGTAGGGGTGGAGAAATAAACATAAAAATGGTTAGGGTCTGTACCAACAGTTTAAAGATATAACCAACTTGATTTTAGTCATGTCCTACCAGTTTTAGATTTCCTTCATATAGGCTATAACAGCTAAATTATGAGTGTCTTAACTTTGCTGCTAAATTTAGTTTGTTTCTGAAGTTTATGTAAGTTAATTCTAGCAAAATTAGTTTTATAAGACTTGAACAGAAATCTTTTAGTTCTGATGGCCTGGTTTCTTTTCATTATCTTGATGTGTGGTATTGGAACCTAATGTACACTAATTACCGCATACATTGTAGAGTTCTCAGTAATAAACTTTCTGTTTTGGATAACCGTTCTCTGTCTTTTTCCTTTTCTAATTTTTAGGATTACTATTATTAAGAAATGAAAGTAAACTTCATATTTAAATCTCTGAATTGAATGAGTTGAATAATTCCCACTAATAATTTATTAATAGTGAAGATAGTATATTAAAAAGCAGAGACATTGCTTTGCCAACAAAGATCCGTCTAGTCAAGGCTATTGTTTTTCCCGTGGTCATGTATGGATGTGAGAGTTGGACTGTGAAGAAAGCTGAGCACCGAAGAATTGATGCTTTTTTGAACTGTGGTGCTGGAGAAGACTCTTGAGAGTCCCTTGGACTGCAAGAAGATCCAACCAGTCCATTCTAGAGGAGATCAATCCTGGGTGTTCATTGGAAAGACTGATGCTAAAGCTGAAACTGCAATACTTTGGCCACCTCATGCGACGAGTTGACGCACTGGAAAAGAGTCTGATGCTGGGAGGGATTGGGGGCGGGAGGAGACAGGGACTACAGAGAATGAGATGGCTGGATGGTATCACCAACTCTATGGATGTGGGTTTGAGTGAACTCTGGGAGTTGGTGATGGACAAGGTGGCCTGGCGTGCTGTGATTCATGGGGTGGCAAAGAGTCAGACACGACTGAGCAATTGAACTGAACTGAACTGATAGCTACATCTTTTCACCATTAACAGGAAATTTTATAATTGTAATTCTCACCCCTTCATAACCATCAAAGCTTTTCCTCTTCTACCAAAATATATGGTAAGTAAAACACCTCCAACAACATTTTGATTCTTGACATTTCTGAACTTTTATTCCTGTTTCCTCAACATTTTGGCTGTGGTTTAAAATCCATTAATTTTAGAAAGAAAAGAGTTTATGGAAAGGGTTCTTTCAATCAACGTTACTTCACTTTTTTACCAGAAATATTCAAGAGTGTTCTTAAAGTACTATTTCAAAGCCTCTAGATTACATACCGGAGAAGGCAATGGCACCCTACTCCAGTACTCTTGCCTGGGAAATCCCATGGATGGAGGAGCCTGGTAGGCTACAGTCCGTGGGGTCACTAAGAGTCAGACACAATTGAAGCGACTTAGTAGCAGCAGCCGCAGCAGCAGCAGATTACATAGAGATAGAGAAGTGTTTGTGCATATGCACCCAAGCCCACTTCTCTTAACATCACTAAAGTTTCACAATGCAAAGAGCACAGAAATATGCAAACATTAAAAAAGAAATGATTGCAGCAGCAATTGAAACTAAAGAAAAGTGATGTTTACTAAAAAATAAATCTTATATGCCTTCTAGATATAATGCAGACAAGTTGTGAACTTTATCAAATTAAATAATAACTTTATTATTTAAAAAGCAAAAAGATAGGACACTGAAAGATAAACTACCCAGGTCAGTAGATGCCCAATATGCTACTGGAAGCCAGTGGAGAAATAACTCCAGAAAGAATGAAGGGATGGAGCAAAAGCAAAAACAACACCCAGTTGTGGATGTGCCTGGTGATAGAAACAAGATCCGATGCTGTAAAGAGCAATATTGCATAGGAATCTGGAATGTTACATCCATGAATCAAGGCAAATTGGAAGTGGTCAAACAGGAGATGGCAAAGTCAACATCGACATTCTAGGAATCAATGAACTAAAATTGACGGGAATGGGTGAATTTAATTCAAAGACCATTATATCTACTACTGTAGGCATGAATTCCTTAAAAGAAATGGAGTAGATATCATATTCAACAAAAGAGTCCTAAATGCAGTACTTACATGCAATCTCAAAAACGACAGAATGATCTCTGTTCGTTTCCAAGGCAAACCATTCAATATCACAGTAAACCAAGGCTATGCCCTGACCAGTAATGCTGAAGAAGCTGAAGTGGAACAGCGCTATAAAGACCTACATGACCTTTTAGAACACCCAAAAAAGATGTCCTTTTCATTATAGGGGACTGGAATGCAAAAGTAGGAAGTCAAGAAACATCTGGAATAACAGGAAAATATGGCCTTGGAATACAGAATGAAGAAGGGCAAAAGGTAATAGAGTTTTGCCAAGAGAACGAACTGGTCATAGCAAACACCCTCTCCCACAACAGAAGACTCTACCCATGGACATCACTAGATGGCCAACACTGAAATCAGATTGATTATATTTTTTGCAGGCAAAGATGGAGAAGCTCTATACAGTCAGCAAAAACAAGACTGGGAGCTGACTGTAGCTCAGATCATGAACTCCTTATTGCCAAATTCACACTTAAATTGAAGGAAGTGGGGAAAACCACTAGACCATTCAGTTATGACCTAAATCAAATCCCTTATGATTACACACTGGAAGTGAAATAGGTTTAAGGGAAAAGATCTGGTAGACAGAATGCCTGATGAACCATGGACAGAAGTTCATGACATTGTACAAGAGACAGCGATCAAGACAATCCCAAGAAAAAGAAATTCAAAAAGGCAATATATCTGTCTGAGGAGGCCTTATAAACAGCTGTGAAAAGAAGAGAAGTGAAAAGCAAAGGAGAAAAGGAAAGATATAAGCATCTGAATGCAGAGCTCCAAAGAATAGGAAGGAGAAATAAGAAAACCTTTCTCAGTGATCAACGCAAAGAAACAGAGGAAAACAATAGAATGGGAAAGACTAGAGATCGCTTCAAGAAAATTAGAGATATCAAGGGAACATTTCATTCAAAGATGGGCTCAATAAAGGACAGAAATGGTATGGCCCTAACAAAAGCAGAAGATATTAAGAAGAGGTGGCAAGAATACACAGAAGAACTGTACAAAAAAGATCTTCATGACCCGGATAATCACGATGGTGTGATCACTCACCTAGAGCCAGATATCCTTGAATGTGAAGTCAAGTGGGGCTTAGGAAGCATCACTATGAACAAAGCTGCTGAACGTGATAGAATTCCAGTTGAGCTATTTCAAATCCTAAAAGACGATGCTCTGAAAGTGCTACACTCAATATTCAGCAAATTTGGAAAGCTCAACAGTGGCCACAGGATTGTAAAAGGTCAGTTTTCATTCCAATCCCAAAGAAAAGCAACTCCTTAGAATGCCCAAACTACTGCACAATTGCATTCATCTCATAAGCTAGTAAAGTAATGCTCAAAATTCTCCAAGCCAGGCTTCAGTAATACAGGAACCGTGAACTTCCAGATGTTCAAGCTGGTTTTAGAAAAGGTAGTGGAACCAGAGATCAAATTGTCAACATCCACTGGATCATGGAAAAAACAAGAGAGTTCCAGAAAAACATCTGCTTTATTGATTATGCCCAAGCCTTTGAGTGAGTGGATCACAATAAACTGTGGAACATTCTGAAAGAGATGGTAATACCAGACCACCTGACCTACCTCTTGAGAAACTTGTATGCAGGTCAGGAAGCAACAGTTAGAACTGGCCATGGAACAACAGACTGGTTCCAAATAGGAAAAGGAGTAAGTCAAGGCTGTATATTGTCACCCTGCTTATTTAGCTTGTATGCAGAGTACATCATGAGAAATGCTGGGCTGGATGAAGCACAAGCTGGAATCAAGATTGCTGGGAGAATTATCAATAACCTCAGATATGCAGATGACACCACCCTTATGGCAGAAAGTGAAGAACTAAAGAACCTCTTGATGAAAGTGAAAGAGGAGAGTGAAAAAGTTGGCTTAAAGCTCAACATTTAGAAAACTAAGATCATGCCATCTGGTCCCATCACTTCCTGGCAAATAGATGGGGAAACAATGAGAACAGTTCAGTTTAGTTCAGTTCAGTCACTCAGTCGTGTCCAACTCTCCGCGACCCCATGAATCACAGCACGCCAGGCCTCCCTGTCCATCACCAACTCCCGGAGTTCACTCAAACTGATGTCCACAGAGTCGGTGATGCCATCCAGCCATCTCATTCTCTGTTGTCCCCTTCTCCTCCCGCCCCCAACCTTTTCCAGCATCAGAGTCTTTTCCAGTGAGTCAACTCATCGCATGAGGTGGCCAAAGTATTGGAGTTTCAGCTTTAGCATCAGTCCTTCCAATGAACACCCAGGATCGATCTCCCTCAGAATGGACTGGTTGGATCTCCTTGCAGTCCAAGGGACTCTCAAGAGTCTTCTCCAACACCACAGTTCAAAAGCATCAATTCTTTGGCGATCAGCTTTCTTCACAGTCCAACTCTCACATCCATACATGACCATGGGAAAAACCATAGCCTTGACTAGACGGACCTTTGTTGGCAAAGTAATGTCTCTGCTTTTTAATATACTATCAAGGTTGGTCATAACTTTCCTTCCAAGGAGTAAGTGTCTTTTAATTTCATGGCTGCAATCAGCATCTGCAGTGATTTTAGAGCCCCAAAAAATAAAGTCTGACACTGTTTCCACTTTTTTTCCATCTATTTCCCATTGAGTGATGGGACCAGATGCCATGATGTTTGTTTTCTGAATGTTGAGCTTCAAGCCAACCTTTTCACTCTCCTCTTTCACTTTCATCAAGAGGTTTTTGAGTTCCTCTTCACTTTCTGCCATAAGGGTAGTGTCATCTGCATATCTGAGGTTATTGATATTTCTCCCAGCAATCTTGATTCCAGCTTGTGCTTCTTCCAGCCCAGTGTTCCTCATGATGTACTCTGCATATAAGTTAAGTAAGCAAGGTGACAATATACAGCCTTGATGTACTCCTTTTCCTATTTGGAACCAGTCTGTTGTTCCATGTACGGGAACAATAGCTGACTTTATTTTTCTTGGCTCCAAAATACTGCAGATTGTGATTGCAACCATGAAATTAAAAGACGCTTACTCCTTGGAAGGAAAGTTTTGACCAATATAGACAACATATTAAAAAGCAGAGACATTTCTTTGCCAACAATGGTCCATCTAGTCAAGTCTATGGTTTTTCCATTAGTCATGTATGGATGTGAGAGTTAGACTATAAAGAAACCTGATCGCCAAAGAATTGATTCTTTTGAACTGTGGTGTTGGAGAAGACTCTTGAGAGTCCCTTGGACTGCAAGGTGATCTAACCGGTCCATCCTAAAGGAGATCATTTTTGAGTGTTTTGGAAGGGCTAATGTTGAAGATGAAACTCATTACTTTGGCCACCTCATGCGAAGAACTGACTCATTTGAAAAGATCCTGCTGCTGGGAAAGATTGAGAACACGAGGAGAAGGGGACGACAGAGGATGAGATAGTTGAATGGCTTCACTGACTCAATGGGCATGGGTTTGGGTGAACTCTGGGAGTTGGTGATGGGCAGGGAGGCCTGGTGTGCTGTGGTTCATGGGGTCACAAAGAGGTGGACACGACTGAGCTACTAAACTGAAAGTTTATTGAAGAGGACCCAGAAGACTTCACCATAAAATTATGTATATTTTCAGGTGTCTTTTTTTCTGACTCTAGGATTAACCCATTTCCTGGCTGTAGACTGGAAAGTGAGAGAATGAGGAATGAAGGGGAAAGACCTTGAACTTCCTAGCTTCTTCTCTGATGTAACTTGCTCCATATGGCTCATCCATCCCCAGAAATAACTCATGATTTCCAGATTCTGTTTCCAAATTCTCGCCAAATTCTGAAGTAAGAATTGCGTTTTAAATACTTTACTTACAAAAATGTAGTTGTAAATAAAGTTAGTTTTTATGTTTTGGAGCCTGACATGACTTGTCTCTCAGGTCCCTTGCCTCACTGCATATTCTTATGTCAATCTGAGGAAATATATATACATTTATTTCTATGGTGAAATGGGGCAAGCCATGGTGAATCTAAGGGAGACAGATAAAATAGGAAAGAGATCTATTTCTAATGTCCTCAAAAGAGTTAAACTAAATTGCTAGGCTGCAAGGAATACCAAATGGAGAAATATAGCCAATACGATATTACTGTACTTTACAAGGTACTGTACTGTAGGATTAAAAATGTGTTCTTTAGTTTTTGTGTTTGTTTTTTATATATTTGAGAAGTATTAGAAGCATTATAGTACAGTACAATATAGCCTATTCTGTTAGTTGTGTACCCAGGCTAACTTTTTTGGATTTATGAACAATTTCAATTTATGGGTGCAATCTTGGAATGGAACTCATTCATATATAGGGGATTTACTGTAATAACATGGGCTTCTCTGGTAGCTCAGCTGGTAAAGAATCTGCCTGCAGTGCAGGAGATCCCGGTTTGATTCCTGGGTCAGGAAGATCCCCTGGAGAAGGGATAGGCTACCCACTCCAGTATACTTAGTCTTCCCTGGTGGCTCAGTAAAAAATCTACCTGTAGTGTGGGAGACCTGGGTTTGATCCCTGGATTAGGAAGATGCCCTGGAGGAGGGCGTGGCAACCAACTCCAGTATTCTTGCCTGGAGAATCCCCATGGACAGAGGAGCCTGGCAGGCTGCAGTCCATGGGATCACAAAGAGTTGGACATTACTGAGCAACTAAGCACAGCAACACTGTAATACCATAGCTCTAATATTATATTTAAAACAAGGAGATTGTGACCCTAATCCAATTTCCTGCTCAGTTAGTATCAGTGCAGAAAATTTGAAGTATTTGAAAATGTGAGGCATGTGTTCTCAGCGGACTGAAAGTAGAAAAAGCAAAACAGGGACTGACCATCCCTCAAATTGACTATCATGGTGCCTTGTGAATATAGAGTCTTAATAACATTTCTTTAATACATTTTCAACACTAAATAGTCATTTTAAAAATGTAAGCCATTAAGAAAAATAAAAGAAATACACAATTTAAAATTTGCACTCATAAATCCAGCTGTATTTCTTTACACTGCAATAAGATTTATAGAACTTCAAATTTTTCCCCTACAGAAATCTGCAGTCACTAAGATTTTATTTTATATTTTGTTGTAAAATAGAATTAGGCTTCCTAAGAGAGGCCATTTTCAAAATTACTCTTTAAAAAGTTGTCAGTATTGTATTAGTAAATTCCTCCATCAAAGATTTATGCATTTTTTCCTGTACATCTATCATTTTTATCCCCTCCCAAAGACAAACCTCCTGTGCTTGTATATTAATGCCAAGTCATGGAATGAGATAAACAGGCCATTAGCGTTAAAAAATACATACCTCTTTTTATTGAAAAATTCATTTTATGACAGAAGGAACCTAACATTTGCATTTAAATAGGGACTATTGAAGTAAGATACTGCACTAGATTTTTAAAGTATGCGATTTTTATAAGGTTGATAAATACTGCCAACATCACAATTATTTGAGAAGAAGCCAAGGAATGAAAAATTATTTCCCATAGTAGAAAACTCAAACATGTATAATCCCTTTATTCAAGATTTTTTGTCTGCATTATGTTCTCTATAAATAATAAGAGTCACTTTTCAACATAGAACGTGTTTTAAAGTTTAAAACATTAAGTGGTGTGGTTAGATTCTTCTTCATGCAAAAATCAGTTAAATCCTAGATGTGATTATCTTGTGTTAAATCAATTACTGTCAGTCACCTCCTGGGGTATAGAGATATGTGAATTTCCCTCTCTGCAGTGTCTGAAAGAGAAAGTTTCTGATAAAAACTGTCTTAGGTGAAACTATTACTATCTAATTGAAGTTAATAAAAATGCAGACTTTGATAGCACTTTTAACATTTTATGAAGCTTAACAATAGTATGAGACCTCACACATATACAGAAATAATCTAAATCTAGAGAATCTGATTCCATTTTGACTGGAGGCATTGAAAGAGCATCTCATGTTGTTCACAGGAAACTGGATAGTTGGTGATAATGGGTGATGCTAAAATAACAAAGGTGTATTTGCTTTATGTTGACATAAAGGGTTAAATTGTTAAAACAGGCTCATGTAATAGTTCTTAACTGACACAAAGTTGATTAATAATTTAAAGGACTCAAACAAGAATCAATCTCATAAATAGGATTTTATTCTGAAAGAGTAGGTAAAAGTCAATTACAACTCCGAAGAAATTTCTTTCTTTTGCATTAAATCCTTATTTGATATTGTATTAACAGATAAATTCTGAGTAATATATGCAAAAACATGGTTCCCAAAAGAAATTGTTTGAATTTGGGGTATTTTCAGTTTTATATTATTTCAGTTACATGTATACTTTACACTTTACATGTAAAGTGTCTATTACCTCCCATTCTCCAGATATGCATGCTCTTTAAATCTTAATGTTAAATCTTTACTTCCCACCTCTGTCTTTAACCTGATCATAAAAAACCCTCATTTTAGTTAAAAAAAGAGAAAGAAAGGAAAAGAAAACTTTATGCTCTTCTATCTTTGCAGATATAATACTAACTCCATATTTATTCCATGAATAAATTCTTGAAAAAATAATTCATGTAACATGTCTGATATAGACTTTGCTTTGTTCTCTTTATTTATCTATCCATCATCTATCATCTGTCTATAGATAGATATTCTTTCCTTTAAAGTTAGCAGCTAGTAGAAACTTACAAGAATATGAATTTGTACCCCTTTCATTATACCTGAATACACTTTCCATGCTTTGCCAATATTTATTCATTGGATGATAATGTCAATAGCTTATTTGCATTATAAGCTTTAATACTTTTTTTCAAGTCACAATGTCTTTGAATAAGAAGGAACCTGAGATAATTAACCTTGAACAGCATTTTCTGTACAATGTTCTTCAAGTTCTGCCTGAATATACCTAGGGAATAAATATTTAGTGAAGTGGACCCACTCTATCTTAATATACTCTAGGCACTCCTCCTATCCCTCAGTAACCATCTGCACAGTAAATGATGTCCAGTAGAATACTAGAATGACAGAAAATAAAGTGCCAGGGAAATGCATAGGTTTAGTGACAAATGTCTGAGTAAGTAAGAGCAAAGAAATTAAAATAACCGTTTCAAATACACTTTAAAGTTTACTGTGTTTCTGAATCTATATATTCTTTTAATCCTTACAATAAGTTTCTATGGTAATTATCAACCTTATTTTAGAGATGAGAATCTGAATCTTCCAGGCATTTTAATTAATTTCCCTAAGCTCACACAGTTAGCAAACAATGGAAGCAGAATTAATTTGGGGTTCCTTAATGCTAAATCAGCCTTCTTTTCATTATGACAACATTTTGCAGTGTGTGGTCTGTGGAAAAGTATAATGGTCATGGAAAGGGAGAGAGGCCTTGTAGTAAATTAAGTTTAACAAATGTTGAAATAAACAAAGCTCCCTATATTTCTTAAATACAGGATTCTTCATATTTTTAAATATACTATTGCATCATTTGAATCTTACAAATGAAACACAGAATGTAACATTTACCAACTTCATTTAACCTATATTTTGCTCTAAGACTGAACTCTGAAGCTAGGGTTGCTTAGAATTTTCTGAGTTTCTGCATTCCATAATCAGAGCTAAGAATCAGGGAAAGGATCACTAAATCTGCACTAGAATGCTGGTTAGCAAAGCCACTTCTACTTGAGAGAATCATCTGGAGCCTATGATAGATCAATATAGACATTTTTTCATTAATGTTAGCTTCAGGAATCAACAGGTTAATGGTGCATCTGCCCCTTTGCCTTTTGTAGTTGCAAATGGAATAAGTGAAATATTTGTCAAAATAGTACAAGTGATACTGAATAACCTGAAACTTCAGACTCAATGTGAGAACCGAAAATGCCAGGGTGGTTTGGGATGACCATAGACTTATTTCCAACACTGGCATGTACAATTATTCTTCTCCAAGTTAGTTTCACTATAATATTTTTTAATGAAATTGCTCTTGTCTCAAACTGCTCTCATATTCTTGACTTCCAAAATCCTCCTTTTTTTATTTAAAAAGAAAACAATCACAGCAGTGTATTGTGCTGAATTACATCTAAAAATCCAAATGATTCCTCTGGCAAATTCTATTTAGCTGCCCTCATATCCTGTTTTAATAAGGGTTTCACCAGCAAGTTAAAAATTAAATGTTTGCCAGAGTGATGCATTAATAACTCAAAACCTTTAATTATAGCAGTGCCCAATTTAATTAAACCCTACATTACAAACTGTCGGCCTTCATATCATGGACCCCTATGTTGAATGGTTTATAGCTGAGCTATTAAAAAAAAAAAAAGTTATTCCATGTTTCAGAATATGATACAAGTTCTCCACTTATGAGAGAATTATCTTTGTTTTCAGTCAGGGGAACAAAAACATCCACAATTCTGATGCTGAAAATGAAACAATTTTTATTTTATTAAAGCTATTTTTGCACAATTCCATGATGATCACAACTAACCTAAATTAATAGTTATTTTTAAAAAGAGTTAAACAGAAACCAAGGGAAGTGTCATGTGAATTTCCCTTGATGCAAGATGGAGAATTTGATTCACATTTCAAGAAACTAATGAATAGCCATCTGTCTATTCAAATATTACTTAGTTTTCTCGTGATATCGCACCTCCAAAAAGGCTCTTAAATACTCTCCCATTTTCTTCCTTATTCCATGACAACTAAGAATCTCAGGATTAGAATAGTGGATTAGAATTTAAGCATGAATGAGAATCACCTGGAGGGCTTGTTAAATGCAGAAAGCTGTGACTCAGAATTTCTGATTCATTTGGTCTGGGTGAGGCTCAAGAACTTCATTTCCAAAAAATTTCCAAGTGCTGGTGCAGCAACCATATTTTGAAAACACTGATATAATGATCAGACTTACTTATAGTATATTAATGGAAACATATGGATCAATGCAGAGGGAAAACAGAGAGAGACACAGAGACAGAGAAGTAAAATATTGAATATTTGACCTTGCCCAAAGAGAGGATTTTTGGTATTTGTACTGGGCTCCTATTTGATAACCTCTAAATCCTTGAAATTTCTGAGTGATGAGTGCTTTTTTTATTTCTATTTTTTTAATTGATGGTGGGGACTTCTGACCACAACTGATAGTTTGCTTTAAGGAGGTAACTCAGAGTCTGAACATACATACCTGACAGTCTTAGGGTGAAGATTGGCCATGCTAAAAAGATTAACCAGGTGATTTAGAGCAGGGCATAAGATCAGAGGTGTCAGCTGACAGTATTCAACCATGTGGACAATAAATTAATCAGGCCAACTTAACAACATCTCAAAATTCTGAACTCTGAAGCTTGGGTGAACTTCTCCAGTAGGCAATACTTCATGCATATTATCACAGGTGAAATTGGGAGGGTAACACATTCTGAGGACAATGGAAACTGTATTTGGAGGCTTCCTACATTCTGTCCTTTGGCTGGTTCTAATTTGAAACTTTTCCCTATAATAAACTTTATTCATGAATACAACAGCTTTCAGTACATCCTGTGAATATTTTCTCCAATTATTGAACCCAAATCTGAGGGTTGTTTTAAAAAACACCAATCTTGCAGTTGGCTTCAGAAATGAGAGTAATCTTCTGTAGAATATTCCCTGTAATTACGTAACTGGATCCTAAATCTTTATAGTTGGGATCAAAAGTCCCGGAAAGACATGATATTCTATAGTACTGTGTCTTATGCTTCAAAGTTTGGCTAGCCCTGGGGATGAAGATGGGTAAATGAGGGTGCAAAAATTAATAAACTGAAACCTCAATTAAAATAGAGTCAGGCGGTCAGAAGAAGGAGTTCTGTTGTCCTATGACAATAGAAGAGCCAAACAGAAAGGAGAAAGACTTCCTCTTCTGTCCACTTCAGAGCTCAGCCAGTGGAGATTATGAGGTCTGTCAAATAAAAAGCCAACAGACTTCAAACTGTTGCTGCTTTCAATGAACATTTAATTTCTATAGACCTCCCAACTTCCTTTTCCCCTCTATAAAGAATTTTCCTTTCCTTGCTGTTCAGGGAATTGTGTGTATCTCAACATGGTTTCAGACTCTGAATTGTAGTTCCTTGTTGATCCCAAATAAATCATTTTTGCTGGAGAAATAATTTAGCATGCTATTTATTTTAGTTAAACATTTTGGTAGCCAGTACAGAGATGCAGAGAAAACCAGCAGCCTCACAAACCTTGGAGGGTAAGTCTTTCACCTAAATCCGAGTTTATAACTTCGTTGTATTTAAAATTCTCCAGATTTTATTTGAAATCTATTTTAAGGCTTCTTCTTTTATTGTTAGAAGCTGGTTATCATTTGGTACTTCAGCCTTGTCTTTGAAGTCAGGTTGCTCCAACTTGAACTGGTTAGCTTTTGGCATTCCCCTTTAGGAAAAGAGACTGTTTTACTGAATATGTGCAAGTTCAGCCTTCCTCTTTATTCCTTTTGGAATATTAGCTGTCCTGTTGGAGCTTTCCTGTTAAGATTGACTCCCTAAGCATTAGGCTGTTTCATTACAATCGTGCTGATCAACCTTCAGTTTGGCTTCTTTGAAACTAGACTGTTCCCTTAGAGCTGAATAATATTAAACCTGCAGGTTCTTTGAGCTGTTTAATCTGTTCGAGTTCTTTGAGCTATTTGAAATTATTCTTCACTCTAGAGAAAATCCTTTGAGAACTAGTATCCTACATATCTAAATATTTTGAGGGCACCCTGTCTCTGTGGGGACTCAAGCTGATTTTATATTTAAAAACATGACAGAAGGGGACATGCTTGTTTCTAAGTGAATGGAAGAATCTGACTGAAGGCGATTTAGAATACCCATGGCTGTTATGGGAAACTTTTGAAATCCCTTAATTTTTATCTGCATATTCTATTTATTTAATTTAAAAAATTAAGCTACAAAAATAAAAGAGGCCAACATTAATCCATTTCTGAAGTGAATATATGGGTATATGCTATTACCTATAGTTTACTGTGGTTTAAAATTTGAAAATTACTTTCTGGGTAATTTTAATATTAAAAAGTACTTAGAACTTGTTAACTATATTTTTAAAGAATAACACTATTCAAAATTGTTAAATTTAGATTTTAAATGTTTATTTGAAAGTATTATTAATCTGTGTATGTCAATTTCTTCTTATAAACATAAAATGCATTTTTGTTTTAGTTTTATTACAGTAAATCACAAAGATATACAGAAATTATGGAATATTTACCACCAGGCACATTGATGACACAAATGTGTTAAAACATGTGAAAGTTTTTGATTGTTATTACCCTGCCTGGAGAGTTATAATTGTATTTTAAAAAGAATTAATTTTAGGCCCCTGATAACATTTGGAAGCCATCAATTGCCAATCAAAATAGGTATTCCATTCAATTTTAGAAGATTTAGGCCTAAAGTTTCCCAAGTCAAGTTTAAGAAAAATGAATTTTCGCAACATATGATTATTATTGTCCAGTTTTCCAAGCATCATTTATTGAAAAGATCCTATTTTCTCCATTATATATTCTTGCCTCTTTTGTTATTGATTAGATGACCATATGCACATAGGTTTATCTCTGGATTTTCTATCCTGTTCCATTTGTCTATATTTCTGTTTTTATGCCAGTACCATTTAGTTTTGATGACTCTAGCTTTGTAGTATGGTCAGAAGTCAGAGAGCTTGATTCCTCCCACTCTATTTTCCTTTTTACAGATTGCTTTGTCTCTTCAGGGTCTTTTGTGTTTCCATACAAATTAGAAAAATTTTTGTTCTAGTTCTGTGAAAAATGCCATTGCTAATTTGATTGGAATTGCATCAGATCTGTAGATTATTTGGATAGTATAATCCTCATTTTCACAATATTAATTCTTCCAAACCAGGGACATGGTATATCTCTCCATCATTTTATGCCATTTTTTATTTCTTTCATCAGTGTCTTATGGTTTTCTGCATACAGGTCTTTTGCCTCCTTAGATGAGTTTATCCCTAGGTATTTCTTTCTTTTTGTTGAGATGGTAAAAGTGCTTATTTCCTTACTTTCTCTTTCTGATCTTTCATTATTAAAGAATGAAAATAGAATACTTCCTAACACCATAAATGAAAATTAACTCAACTTGGACTAAAGACCTGAATGTAAGGCCAGACACTATAAAACTCTTAAAGGTAAACACAGGCTGAACAGTATTTGACAGAAATCATAGCAGGATCTTATTAGACTCTCCTCCTAACATAATAAAAATAAAACCAAAAATTAACAAATGGGATCTAATTGACCTTAAAAGTTTTTTACAGCATCAGTTCAGTTCAGTTAAGTTCAGTCCAGTCGCTTAGTCGTGTCCAACTCTTTGCGACCCCATAAATCGGGAAACCATAAATAAGACGAAAAGGTAATCCTAGAATGGGAGAAAATATTTGCAAATGAAGCAACTAACAAAGGATTAATCACCAAAATATACAAACAGCTCATGCAGCTAAATTAAAGGAAAACAAAACAAAACAAAAATGATCCAATAAAAAATGATTGGAACACCTAAATAGACATTTCTCCAAAGAGGACATACAGATGGCTAACAAATACATGAAAAGACACTCAGCATCCCTAATTATTGGACTTCCCTGTGGCTCAGATGGTAAAGCATATGCCTACAATGAAGGAGACCTGGGTTTGATCCCTGGGTTGGGAAGATACCCTGCAAATCATAATAACAATAAGGTATCGCCTCACACTGGTTAGAATGGACATCATTTTAAAAAATCTAAAAACAAGAAATGTTGGAGAGAATGTGGAGAAAAAAACCCTCTAACACTGTTAGGGATGTAAATTGATATAGCCACTGTGGAGAGCAGTATGGAAAATCCTTAAAAGACTAAAAATAGAACTATCATATAACCTAGCAATCACACTACTGGATATATATCCTGAGAAACCATAATTCAAAAAGACACAATGCTTGAAGCTTCACTGAAGCTCTATTTACAGGATATGGAAGCAATTTAAATGTCCATCAACAAAAAAATGATTAAAGAAGATATGGCACATATACAGTGAAATATTCAGTTCAGTTCAGTTCAAACACTCAGTCGTGACCCACTCTTTGCAACTGCATGGACGGCAGCACATCTGGCCTCCCTGTCCATCACCAACTCCTGGAGTTTACTCAAACTCATGTCCATTGAGTCAGCGATGCCATTCAACCATCTCATTCTCTGTCATCCCCTTCTCCTCTAACCTTCAATCTATTCCAGCGCCAGGGTCTTTAAAAAATGAGTCAGCCCTTCTCATTAGGCAGCCAAAGTATTGGAGTGTCAGCTTCAACATCTGTCCTTCCAATGAACATTCAAGACTGATTTCCTTTAGGATGGACTGTTTGGGACTCCTTGTAGTCCAAGGGACTCTCAAGAGTCTTCTCCAATACCACAGTTCAAACCATCAATTCTTTGGCACTCAGCTTTCTTTATAGTACAACTCTCACATCCATACATGACTATTGGAAAAACCATAACCTTGACTAGGTGGGCCTTTGTTGGCAAAGTAACGTATCTGCTTTTTAATATGCTGTCTAGGTTGGTCATAACTTTTCTTCCAAGGAGTAAGCATCTTTTAATATCATGGCTGCAGTCACCATGTGCAGTGACTTTGAGCCCCCCCAAAATAAAGTTTGTCACTGTTTCCACAGTTTCCCATCTATTTGCCATGAAGTGATGGGACCAGATGCCATGATCTTTGTTTTTTGAGCTTTAAGCCAACTTTTTCACTGTCCTCTTTCACTTTCTTCAACAGGTTCTTTAGTTCTTCTTCACTTTCTGCCATAAGGGTGGTATCCTCTGCCTATCAGAGGTTATTGATATTTCTCCCAGCAATCTTGATTCCAGCTTGTGCTTCATGCAGCCCAGCATTTTTCATGATGTACCCTGCATATAAGTTAAATAAGCAGGGTGACAACATACAGCCTTGATGTACTCCTTTTCCTATTTGGAACCAATCTGTTTTTCCATGTCCAGTTCTAACTGTTGCTTCCTGACCTGCATACAGATTTCTCAGGAGGCAGGTCAGGTGGTCTGGTATTCTCATCTCTTGAAGATTTTCCACCGTTTGTTGTGATCCACATAGTCAAAGGCTTTGGCATAGTCAATAAAGCAGAAATAGATGTTTTTCTGAAACTCTCTTACTTTTGTGATGATCCAGAGGATGTTGGCAATTTGATCTCTCATTCCTTTGCCTTTTCTAAAACTCAACCATAAAAATAAATGGAACTGGGTTATCTTTAAGGGCATGGATGGATCTAGAAACTGTCACACAGACTGAAATATATCTGAAAAATAAGAGCAAATACTATATATTAATGTATATATGTGGAATCTAGAAAAAATTATATAGATTGAGAACAAACGTATGAAGACCAAGAGAAAAAGAGGAAGAGTGGGATAAATTGGAGATTGGGAATGACATATGTGCACTATTGGTACTATGTATAAAATAGATAACTATTAAGAATCGACTGTATAGCTCAGGGAACTGTACTTCATGCTCTATGGTGACCTAAATGGGAAGGAAATCCAAAAATAAAGGGATATGTGTTTATGTATGATCGATTCACTTTGATATATAGTGGAAACTAACACAACATTGTAAAACAAATATACTCCAATAAAAAATTAATTTAAAAATATAATTTTAAGGTTAACTGAAGAAAGAAAATTATTAAAAACAAACAAACATAAAATTGCTTCAAAAGTGTCATGTTCTGATTTCTCATCTTCTTGTCACAGGCTCACCCTCCAGTGCAATATCTTTCCTCTTCTCCAGCTCCTTTTGCTCAGGGCCTGTTTCTGGCCCTGTCTTCCTTCTCTTCTTCATTACAGTCTAGACCTACTTCTTCCAAACCCTCAGTTCTCCCATACTAATTCTCTGGCTGATCTTTCCTTTTCACCTGAAGATCTCCCCACCCTCTTTTCCTCTGAGCCTATCAGAATCTATTTAAAATTAAGCTTCATGAAAAATCAAGAGGTTGAATCCTTAATTTCTTCAGAGAATGTCCCAAAGTAACTGAAAATACTCATATATTTTCTGAGGGTTTAGTAGAGTCATTCAAAACTATCAGCCTGATTTCTCTAACACTTATCAGTTCTTTTAGATGTGTGTTCTTAGAGACCAAGACCCACAGTTAGGTTAAAAGTAAAAATTAGGAACATCCTGAAAACTCTCTAGTACTACAACTGGGAGATTAGCACACCAAAGTATATGTTTTTCAGTCACTAAGTCATGTCCTATTCTTTGTAACCCCAAGGATTGCAGAATTCCAGGCTCTTTAGTCCAGGAGATTGCTCAAATTCATATCCATTGAATTGGCAATACCTCATCCTCTGCCACCCGCTTCTCCTATGTCTTCAGTCTTCCCCAGCATCAGGGTCTTTTCCAATGAGTCAGCTCTTCACATCAGGCAGCCAAAGTATTGGAACTTCAGCTTCAACATCAGTCCTTCCAGTGAATATTTAGGGTTGATTTCCTTTAGGATTGACTGGTTTTATCTTGCTGTTCAAGGGACTCTCAAGAGTCTTTTCCAGCACCACAATTTGAAAGCTTGGATTGTTCAGAGCTCAGCCTTCTTTATGGTACAACTCTCCCATCCATACACAACTACTGGAAAAAACTACAGCTTTGACTATATCGACCTTGGTTGGTAAAGTGATATCTCTGCTGTTTTAATACACTGTCTATGTTTGAAATAGGTTTCCTTCTAAAGACCAATTGTCTTTTAATTTCAGGGCTGCAGTCACTGTCTGCAGTGACTTTGGAGCCCAAGAAAATAAAATCTGTCACCTATTCCACTTTTTGCACTTTTACTTGCCATTAAGTGATGGGACTGGAGACCAAGATCTTAGTTTATTTTAATGTTGAGTTTCAAGCCAGTTTTTTTCACTCTCTTCTTTCACCTCCAGCAAGAAGCACTTTAGTTTCTCTTCACTTTCTACATTAGAATGGTATCATCTGAATATCTGAGGTTGTTAACATTTCTCATGGAAGTCTTGATACCAGTTTGTGATTTATCCAGGCAGGCATTTTGCAAGATGCATTCTGCATATAAGTTAAATAAGGAGAGTGACAATATACAGCCTTGTGGTACTACATTTCCAATTTGGAACCAGTCAGTTTTTTCTGTTCAGTTCTAACTGTAGCTTCTTCATCCACATTCAGGTTTCTCAGGAGGCAGGTAAGGTGGTCTGGTACTCCTATCTCTTAAAGAATTTTCCAGTTTGTTGTGATCCACACAGTCAAAGACTTTAGCATAGTCAATGAAGCAGAAGTAGATGTTTTTATGTAATTCTCTTGCTTTCTCGGTGATTCTGTGAATTTTGGCAATTTGGTCTCCGGTACCTCTGCCTCTTCTAAATACAGCTGTTATATCTGGAAGTTCTGAAATGACGTACTGCTGAAGCCTATTTTGAAGGATTTTGAACATAACCTTGCTAGCATGTGAAATGAGCACAATTATACAGCAGTTTGAATATTATTTGGGTTTGAAATGTAAACTGACTTTTTCCCATCCTGTGGCCCCTGCTGAGTTTTCCAAATTTACTGACATATCAAGTGCATCACTTTATCTTTTCAGATTTTAAATAACTCATCTGGAGTTCCATCACTTCTACTATGTTTGTTCATAGTACTGCTTTCTAAACTAACTTGACTTCACACTCCAGGATGTCTGGATCTAGGTGATTGGCCACACCATCATGGTTATCTGGGTCATTAAGATCTTTTTTGTATAATTGTTCTGTGTATTCTTGCCACCTCTTCTTAATTTCTATTGCTTCTGTTAGGTCTTTACCATTTCTGTCCTGTCTCATGAAGCCCAGGAACAGTACAAAAAGTCCAACATTTTATAGTCAGGCTCAATCAACAGCTTGGTAGCTTCATCAGGCAATTCCTATGGCTTTTCCAAATCCTCTTGATTGGAACAAAAATCAGGTGTGCACACAAAAATTTGATGAAATTTATCATGACTATTATGATTGACTTCAGACTATTATAATTGACTTCAGAAAGATAAAAAAATTATCTTCAGATGTTGATTCCATTCAGATAACTTTTAATATTTTATTGGCAGGCTGAACTGGTATTTTTCCCTTTCAATAAAAAGGATCAGGATAGAAAGAAAAAGTATATCAGCTGAAGATTTACTTACAGCGAGAGCTCTCTTACACTCTAGGTGAGTCACCTAAAAGCTCAGGGCTGGTGTACTGGGATAAACCAGAGGGATGGGATGGGGAGGGAGGTGGAAGGGGAGTTCAAGATGGGGAACACGTGTATACCCGGGGCAGATTCATGTCAGTGTATGTCAAAACCAATACAATAATGTAAAGTAATTAGCCTCCAATTAAAATAAATAAATTAAAAAAAAAGTGCCAAAATTCTTATTCTTCAACTCTAATAATGAAGGCCCCTAAAGGAAAAGAGGACTTCACAGGTGGCTCAGTGGTAAAAAACCCACCTGTCAAGTAGGAGACACAGGTTCAATCCCTGTATTAGGAAGATCCCTGGAGAAGGAAATGGCAACCCACTCCAGTATTCTTGCTTGGGAAATCCCATGGATAGAGGAGCCTGACAAGCTACAGTCCATGGAGTCACAAAAGAACTGACACTACTCAGCAAATAACAACAACAAGAAGAAACTAAAGGAAAACCTTTTCCCAGTTTCTGCTATTATTTCAGAGGTTCAGGACATTGGAAAAGAGATTGTTACAAATTTAAGTTCTTCAGGTGCCATCAGCCTTCTAACCAGTAGCTTTTACAACAGCTTTCCAACCCTTAAAAATATATAAGGTCTCTTCCCAATCCTCTCTCTTAATTTGGTTGGAGAAACATTTATCCAGCTTGGGGAAAATCTTTGCCAGTCACAAATTAATACTAGAGCCATACTCTCAGTACTCACTGCCCCTCACCCCCACCAGCCAGTGCAGAATAGCCCTTCCTCAAAGTTCTAAAACACTTCAAAAATGATATCTAATGAATCTCAAGAGTTTCTTTTCTCTGAGTATAAATAACCCACACTTTTGGTTTAGATCCTTTGAGACAGACACAAATTTTTCTTCTTGGTTTCTCTTCCCTATCCACTTACTAAGTCAAGATTTCTTAAAGGAATATCATTCCAGAATTTCTTCAAAAAGGGTGAAATGATCCCAGAATTCAGCAGTAGTCATCAAAGCAGCCAACCAAATAATTAAATGAATTTTTTTCTCCACTGCTTTCATCTCTGATGATGCCAGAGCTGATTCTTGAAAAACAGATCATTTGTCCCTATTGAATCAACTAACATGCTCATTAGGAGCAAAATCTCCAACTGATATTGTCAAAATTCACAACATAACTCCCATGAAGATTCAAATAGAGCCTGCAAAATCTCTTCCTAGAATTAATCAATAGCCTATAAGAAAAGATGGTTTATTTGCTAAGTTGTGTCCAACTCTTGTGACCCATGGACTGTAGCTTTCCCGGCTCCACTGTCCATGGGATTCTCCAGGCAAGAATACTACAGTGGGCTGCCATTTCCTTCTCCAGGGGGCTCTTCCTGACCCAGGAATCAAACCCAGGTTTCCTGCATTGCAAGATCTATGGAGAATACCCTATAAGTCAGGGTATAAAGCCCAGGTAGAAGGTTACAAAGCTCAAGAACTCTTGATTCCTCATTCTGTCTGCCTAACACTCCTTACTGGTGAGAAAACCTAAGAACTGAAGTTGGAGGTCTGTACATGACCCCTGATCAATAAGCAACTTTGTTATCTATTCATGACTTAGTTTCATTGAGTTAGACAAGGCTGTGGTCCATGTGATCAGATTGACTAGTTTTCTGTGATTATGATTTCAGTGTGTCTGCCCTCTGATGCCCTCTCGCAACACCTACCGTCTTACTTGGTTTTTCTAACCTTGGTCGTGGGATATCTCTTCACGGCTACTTCAGAAAAGCCCAGCTGCTGCTCCTTACCTTGGAGAGGGGTATCTCCTCATGGCCGCCTCTCCTGACCTTGAACGTGGAGTAGCTTCTCTTGGCCCTCCTGTGAAACTAAGCCATGCTGTGTGGGGCCACCCAAGATGGGCGGGTGGAGAGGTCTGACCGAATGTGGTCCACTGGAGAAGGGAATGGCAAACCACTTCAGTATTCTTGCCTTGAGAACCCCATGAAGAGTATGAAAAAGCAAAATGATAGGATACTGAATGAGGAACTCCCCAGGTCGATAGGTGCCCAATATGCTACTGAAGATCAGTGGAGAAATAACTCCAGAAAGAATGAAGGGATGGAGCCAAAGCAAAAACAATATCCAGTTGTGGATGTGACTGGTGATAGAACAAGGTCTGAAGCTGTAAAGAGCAGTATTGCATAGGAACCTGGAATGTTAGGTCCATAAATCACAACTAATTGGAAGTGGTCAAACAGGAGATGGCAAGAGTGAATGCAGACATTCTAGGAATCAGTGAACTAAAATGGACTGGAATGGATAAATTTAACTCAGATGACCATTATATCTACTACTCTGGGCAGGAATCTCTTAGAAGAAATGGAGTAGACATCATGGTCAACAAAAGAGTCTGAAATGCAGTACTTGGATGCAATCTCAAAAATGACAGAATGATCTCTTTCGTTTCCAAGGCAAATCATTCAATGATACAGTAATCCAAGCCTATGCCCCAACCAGTAATGCTGAAGAAGCCGAAGTTGAACGGTTCTGTGAAGACCTACAAGACCTTTTAGAACTAACACCCAAAAAAGACGTCCTTTTCATTATAGGGGACTGGAATGCAAAAGTAGGAAGTCAAGAAACACCTGGAGTAACAAGCAAATTTGGCCTTGGAGCACGGAATGAAGCACGGCAAAGGTTAGTAGAGTTTTGCCAAGAGAACGCACTGGTCATAGCAAACACTCTCTTCCAACAACACAAGAGAAGACTCTACAAATGGACCTCACCAGATGGTCAACAACGAAATCAGATTGATTATCAAATCCCTTATGATTATACAGTGGAAGTGAGAAATAGATTTAAGGGACTTGATCTGATAGATAGAGTGCCTGATGAACTCTGGACGGAGGTTCATGACACTGTACAGGAGACAGGGATCAAGACCATCCCCATGGAAAAGAAATGCAAAAAAAGCAAATGGCTGTCTGGGGAGGCCTTACAAATAGCTGTGAAAAGAAGAGAAGCGAAAAGCAAAGGTGAAAAGGAAAGATAAAAGCATCTGAATGCAGAGTTCCAAAGAATAGCAAGGAGAGATAAGAAAGCCTTCCTCAGCGATCAATACAAATAAATAGAGGAAAACAACAGAACAGGAAAAACAAGAGACCTCTTCAAGAAAATTAGAGATAACAAGGGAATATTTCTTGAAAGATGGGCTCGATAAAGGACAGAAATGGCATGGACCTAACAGAAGCAAAATATATTAAGAAGAGGTGGTAACAATACACAGAAGAACTGTACAAAAAAGATCTTCATGACCAAGAAAATCACAATGGTGTGATCGCTCATCTAGAGCCAGACATCTTGGAATGTGAAGTCAAGCGGGTGTGAGAGCATCACTAGGAACAAAGCTAGTGGAGGTGATGGAATTCCAGTTGAGCTATTTCAAATCTTGAAAGATGATGCTGTGAAAGTGCTGCACTCAATATGCCAGCAGATTTGGACAACTCAGCAGTGGCCACAGGACTGGAAAAGGTCAGTCTTCATTCCAATCCCAAAGAAAGGCAATGCCAAAGAATGCTCAAACTACCGCACAACTGCACTCATCTCACACATTAGTAGCGTGATGCTCAAAATTTCCAATCCAGGCTTCAGCAGTACATGAACCATGAACTTCCAGATGTTCAAACTGGTTTTAGAAAAGGCAGAGGAACCAGAGATCAAATTGCCAACATGTGCTGGATCATCAAAAAAGCAAGAGAGTTCCAGAAAAACATCTACTTCTGCTTTATTGATTATGCAAAAGCCTTTGACTGTGTGGATCACTATAAACTGTGGAAAATTCTGAAACAGATGCAAATACCAGACAACCTGACCTGCCTCTTGAGAAACCTGTATGCAGGTCAGGAAGGAACAGTTAGAACTGGACATGGAACAACGGACTGATTCCAAATAGGAAAAGGAGTACGCCAAGGGTGTATATTGTCACCCTGCTTATTTAAATTATATGCAGAGTACCTCATGAGGAACCCTGGGCTGGAAGAAGCACAAGCTGGAATCAAGATTGCCGGGAGAAATGTCAATAACCTCAGATATGCAGATGACACCACCCTTATGGCAGAAAGTGAATAGTAACTAAAAGGCCTCTTGCTGAAAGTGAAAGAGGAGAGTGAAAAATTTGGCTTGAAGTCAACATTCAGAAAACTAAGATCATGGCATCTGGTCCCATCACTTTATGGAAAATAGATGGGGAAACAGTGGAAACAGTGTCAGACTTTATTTTTTTGGACTCCAAAATCACTGCAGATGCTGATTTCAGCCATGAAATTTAAAGATGCTTACTCCTTGGAAGGAAAGTTATGACCAACCTAGATAGCATATTGAAAAACAGAGACATTACTTTGCCATTCAAGGTCTGTCTAGTCAACGGCTATGGTTTTTTCCCGTGGTCATGTATGGATGTGAGAGTTGGACTGTGAAGAAAGCTGAGCACCGAAGAACTGATGCTTTTGAACTGTGGTGTTGGAGAAGACTCTTGAGAGTCCCTTGGACTGCAAGGAGATCCAACCAGTCTATTCTAAAGGAGATCAGTCCTGGGTATTCATTGGAAGGACTGATGCTGAAGCTGAAACTCCAATACTTTGGCCACCTCATGCGAGGAGTTGACTCATTGGAAAAGACTCTGATGCTGGGAGGGATTGGGAGCAGGAGGAGAAAGGGACGACAGAGAATGAGATGGCTGGATGGCATCACCGACTCGATGGACATGAATTTGAGTAAACTCCGGGCGTTGGTGATGGACAGGGAGGCCTGGCATGCTGTGATTCATGGGGTGGCAAAGAGTTGGACACGCCTGAATGACTGAACTAACTGAACTATCTATTCATATCCTGCTTCTCTAATACCTATAAACATCCATTTCCACTAGAAGTAAATTCTTTACTGCTATTGATTTATACAGAGAATCTTTTAGCATTTCAGTTGACCAAACTAGCAAATACCTTTTTGCCTACACTTAAGAAGAAAAATAGTTTGCCTAAACAGTGATGTCCAAGCATTTTACTGAAAGTCTCTTAATTTTGACAAATCCTAAAGGCTGATTTCGATAATAAAGTTTGCTAAGAGTCGGACATGACTGAGCGACTTCACTTTCACTTTTCACTTTTGTGCATTGGAGAAGGAAATGGCAACCCACTCCAGTGTTCTTGCCTGGAGAATCCCAGGGCTGGGGGAGCCTGGTGGGCTGCCCTCTCTGGGGTTGCATAGAGTCGGACAAAACTGAAGCCACTTAGCAGCAGCAGCAACAGCAGGGTACTACTTTATTGTAATATGTGAATAATTTGCTTCTTTGCTCTTCATCTCAAGCCTCTTCACAGAAAGAGAGCATCTACTCGCTAAACTTCTTAGCTTTCAAGAGACATAAGATTGCCAAGAAAAAAATTGCAGCTTTCCCAACCCAGGTTTGATATTTAGAACAACTGATATCAAGACAAAGACTATCCCTAGATCCAAGTAGGTGTTATGGTGTTCAAAGTTCCCCAAAGTTTTCCTAAAATCGAAAACTAGTATCAATTTTGAGTTCTTCTGGTATAGCTGGTTATTGGATTTCAAATCTTATGGCCAAATCCAAATAGTTAAAGAAGATAAACTTTAACTCAATTTTAAGGGAAGAACTAGGTGATATAACCTTTAAGACCTTAATGGAGTGTTTGATAAACCCTCCTGTCCTTGGGGATTCAAATTATCAGATTCTCTTTTTCCATTTGTATATAAAAGAGAAGGGATGTCCTTAGTCTACTCACCAAAAAACATGGGAACCAGCATTGACCCATAGTGTATTATAGCCAGCTACTAGATCCTGTGGCACAGGGAATTCCCCTTGCCTCAGAGAAATCATTGCTACTGCCCTTTGCTTAATTCCACTGAGTAAACTGAGATGGATTGCCCCTTAATCATTTTTATAACTCATGCAATAGAAACCATCCTGAATTCTCATCTTATTCAACGTTTCTCATTAAGCACCTCAACACCTATAAAGCCTTTTTGTTAACTTCTCCTCATATAACTCTTTTACATTACAATAACCTTATCCCACTATTGTATTCCCTTCTGTCAAAGGCTGAGTCCCTCACAACTGCTTACTACTGATAGATCATCTCCTTAACTCTTTCCGATGATTTGCTAGAAATTTTCTTTGGTAATGGTGACTTCTCATGGTTCACTGATGGTTGTTATTTAAAGGTGACAATGGCAAATATTGTGCTAGGCATGCTAAACTCCTTTTGAGGTAACATCTTTACTGACAGATACTTCAGCCCAACAAGCTGAATTATATGTTCCTACATTGGCTTGTACTTTAGCCAAGAGGAAAACTACCAGTATTTATAGATTCATGGGGTCGCAAAGAGCTGGACATGACTGAGCGACTGAACTGACTGAACTGAACTGATAGTAAATATACTTTTGGAGTAGTTCATGATTTTGGAATATTGTAGAAGCAACATGGCTTTCATACATCTAGCAGAAATATGATTGGAAATGGTCCTTATATTCAGAAATTATTGGATGTATTTTAACCTGCTGCTTCAACTATTATTAAATTCCAGAGCATTTTTAACTTGACTGTCTGGAATCTAGGGGAAATCACCTTGCTGACATTTCCACACACACACACACGAAAACTGACCTTAAAGGAACCAATAGCAGCCAAACTACTGTCACAGTTCAAAGAGATATTTCCCCAAATGATACCTTGGGAAAAATCTTGCTAGAGAACCCAACAATTTAGCCTCAATAAAGGAAAAGCAAGATTAGATATTCAACAATCATTAGTTTGAAGAATAGCAACCCAGTATTACCAGAGTGACTAAAATTCCAACTCTTAACCACTGTGCATGCATTAAATCAATGGTCTAATGACAAAATGATAAGATTCATGAGTCAATATTGTTGGAGAAAGATTAACAAGTTTGTGAAAAGTGCCTACTTCACTGTCCCATTGGTCCAAAGTACAAAGCAAGAAAGCCTGTTCATACTGCTCACAAATGCTTTCAACTACCTAATAGATCATTTGAATATTGGCAATGGGATTTTTTTTCTACATTCTCAGTCTCATGGATATATGTTTAGTCATGTTCTGTATGTTTTCACTCTAGACTAAAATTTTCCCTTGCAGACAGCTTACTGCTTCATCTGTGGGCAAAATTCTTTTGGAATGTATTGTATTTACCTATGGAAGTCCTCTAGAAATTTACAGTAATTGAAGACTCCATTTTGTCACTCAGGCACTTAAGAAAAGGTGTGCAATTGGACAGTTTTATAAGAGTTTGATTTCACTAGCCACCATCAGTTCTCTGTTTAGTCTCAGTTCAGTCAAGTCACTCAGTGGTGTCCGACTCTTTGCAACCCCATAAATCACTGCACACCAGGCCTCCCTGTCCATCACCAACTCCCGGAGTTCACACAAACTCATGTCCATCAAGTCGATGATGCCATCCAGCCATCTCATTCTCTGTCGTCCCCTTCTCTTCCTGCCCCCAATCCTTCCCAACATCAGAGTTTTTCTAATGTGTCAACTCTTCGCATGAGGTGGCCAAAGTATTGGAGTTTCAGCTTCAGCATCAGTCCTTCCAATGAACACCCAGGACTGATCTCCTTTAGAGTGGACTGGTTGGATCTCCTTGCACTCCAAGGGACTCTCTAGAGTCTTCTCCAACACCACAGTTCAAAAGCATCAATTCTTCAGTGCTCAGCTTTCTTCACAGTCCAACTCTCACATCCATACATGATCACGGGAAAAACCATAGCCTTCACTTTGTTGGCAAAGTAATGTCTCTGTTTTTTAATATGATCTAGGTTGGTCATAACTTTCCTTCCAAGGAGTAAGTGTCTTTTAATTTCATGGCTGCAGTCAGTATCTGCAGTGATTTTGGAGCCCCCCAAAATAAAGTCTGACACTGTCTCCACTGTTTCTCCATCTATGTCCCATGAAGTGACGGGACCAGATGCCATGATCTTAGTTTTCTGAATGTTGAGCTTTAAGCCAACTTTTTCACTCTCCTCTTTCACTTTCATCAAAAGGCGTTTTAGTTCCTCTTCACTTTCTGCCATAAGGGTGGTGTCATCTGCATATCTGAGGTTATTGATATTTCTCCTGGCAATCTTGGTTCCAGCTTGTGCTTCTTCCAGCCCAGAGTTCCTCATGATGTACTCTGCATAGAAGTTAAGTAGGCAGTGTGACAATATACAGCCTTGACATGCTCCTTTTCCTATTTGGAACCAGTCTGTTGTTCCATGTACAGTTCTAAATGGTGCATCCTGACCGGCATATAGGTTTCTCAAGAGCAGGTCAGGTGGTCTGGTACTCCCATCTTGTTCAGAATTTTCCACAGTTTATTGTGATCCACACAGTCAAAACCTTTGGCATAGTCAATGATGCAGAAACAGATGTTTTTCTGGAATTCTCTTGCTTTCTCCATGATCCAGTGGATGTTGGCAATTTGATCTCTAATGTCTCTGCCTTTTCTAAAACCAGCTTGAACATCTGGGAGTTTACAGTTCACATATTGCTGAAGCCTGGCTTGGAGAATTTTGAGCATGACTTTACTAGCGTGTGAGATGAGTACAACTGTGTGGTAATTTGAGCATTCTTTGGCATTGCCTTTCTTTGGGACTGGAATGAAGACTGACCTTTTCCAGTCCTGTGGCCACTGCTGAGTTTTCCAAATTTGCTGGCGTATTGAGTGCAGCACTTTCACAGCATCATATTTCAAGATTTGAAATAGCTCAACTGGAATTCCATCACCTCCTCTAGCTTTGTTCATAGTGATGCTTTCTAAGGCCCACTTGAAATCACATCCAAGATGTCTGGTTCTAGGTCAGTGATCACGTTATCGTGATTATCTTGGTTGTGAAGATCTTTTTTGTACAGTTCTTCTGTGTATTCTTGCCACCTCTTCTTAATATCTTCTGCTTCTATTAGGTCCATACCATTTCTGTCCTTTATCGAGCCCATCTTTGCATGAAATGTGGCCTTAGAATCTCTAATTTTCTTGAAGAGATCTCTTGTTTTTCCTATTCTGTTGTTTTCCTCTATTTTTTTGCATTGATCGCTGAGAAAGGCTTTCTTATCTCTCCTTGTTATTTTTGAAACTCTGCATTCAGATGCTTATATCTTTCCTTTTCTCCTTTGATTTTTGCTTCTCTTCTTTTCACAGCTATTTGTAAGGCCTCCCCAGACAGCCATTTTGCTTTTTTGCATTTCTTTTCCATGGGGATGTTCTTGGTCCCAGTCTCCTGTACAATGTCACAAACTTCCGTCCAGAGTTCATCAGGCACTCTATCAGATCTAGTCCCTTAAATCTATTTCTCACTTCCACTGTATAATCATAAGGGATTTGATTTAGGTCATATCTGAATGGTTTAGTGGTTTCCCCCACTTTCTTCAATTTAAGTCTGAATTTCCCAATAAGGAGTTCATGATCTGAGCCACAGGAAGCTCCTGGTTTTGCTTTTGCTGACTGTATAGAGCTTTTCCATCTTTGACTGAAAAGAATATAATCAATGTGATTTGGCATTGACCACCTGGTGATGTTCATATGTAAGTTTTCTATTGTGCTGTTGGAAGAGAATGTTTGCTATGACCAGTGCGTTCTCTTGGCAAAACTCTCTTAGCCTTTGCCCTGCTTCATTCCGTGCTCCAAGACCAAATTTGCCTGTTACTCGAAGTGTGTCTTGACTTCCTACTTTTTCATTCCAGTCCCCTATAATGAAAAGGACATCTTTTTGGGGGTGTTAGTTCTAAAACGTCTTGTAGGTATTCATAGAACCGTTCAACTTCGGCTTCTTCAGCATTACTCGTTGGGGCATAGGCCTGGATTACTGTAATATTGAATGGTTTGGCTTGGAAACGAACAGAAATCATTCTGTCATTTTTAGATTGCACTCAAGTACTCCCTTTCGGACTCTTTTGTTGACCATGATGGCTACTCCATTTCTTCTAAGGGATTCCTGCCCACAGTAGTAGATGTAATGGTCATCTGAGTTAAATTCACCCATTCCAGTTAGTTTTTTGAGATAGTTACAGGACACCAATGCACTTGGTTCTTTTAATATACAAGTAATAGAAATAGAAATGCTCCAATATTATTGATTTTGCCAAAAAATTCATTCAAAACTTCCCATTGCATCTTATGGGAAAACCTGAACAAACGTTTTGGCTGAAATAATACAGAAGTCATATTGTTTCTATTTAAAGCAACCATGTTTTGATATAGCAATCATTCACAATGTTTTCTCAGGAGAAAAAACCCCGAACATCACACCTTTCACCCTAGAGATTTCATCTATTGTAAAAGACACCTCCAGAAGAACTCTCTTTAATTTCACTGGAAAGGTTCCTATGAGGTACTGCTAACCAATCCTTGTGCCACTGAATTCCAGGAAATAGACTCTAGAATTTCCAGGACAAAGATAAAGATAGCATCAAGTTCTTACCACATCATCTGGTAAACTTAAAGTTTTCCAGGAATTGAAACTGATGACAAATTATGATATAGCTTTCTTAAGACATTTGAATCAGGACTGTTGGAAGTTTATCCACAAAATATTTGGTTATAATATAATGCTTCATATTGCTCCAATGTCTGTGAGTTTTATAACACTGACTTTTGATAAATATGCCCAAGAGTTTTCTTCCTAACAATCCTTATTAATTGAATGTGACATCAGTGTTTTCGGTTTGTGCACTTTCCTTCTGTTGTGGGACATTAACCCAGGGAAAGTCCTTTGTGGCAGGTGGGGGAAAAAGCTGTTGAAGGCAAAAAAAAATTAACTCTTGATTACTGTTTGTTTGAGAGGAATAGCTTGATCAAAAGGGGGAAATAAAAATTAATGAACAAAAACGCAAAAAAGTAGCCAGGAGGCCAGTAAAGGGAGAGCTCATTTCCTATGAAAATCAGTTCAGTTCAGTTCAGTTCAGTTACCCAGTCATGTGCAACTCTTTGTGACCCCAAGGACTGCAGCATCCCAGGCTTCCCTGTCCATCACCAACTCCCAGAGCTTGCTCAAACTCATGTCCATCAAGTCGGTGATGCCATCCAACCATCTCATTCTTTGTTGTCTCCTTTTCCTCCTTCCTTCAATCTTTCCAAGCATCAGGGTTTTCCAGTAAATCAGTTCTTCACAGCCAGATGGCCAAAGTATTGGAGCTTTAGCTTCAGCATCAGTCCTTCCAAAGAATATTCAGGACTGACTTCCTTTAGGATTGACTGGTTTGATCTCCTTGCAGTCCAAGGAACTCTCAAGAGTCTTCTCCAACACCACAGTTCAAAAACATTAAATCTTTGGTGCTCAGCTTTCTTTTTGGTTCAATTCTCACATACATACATGACTACTGGAAAAACCATAGCTTTGACTAGATGGACCTTTGTTGAGAAGTATTGTCTCCGCTTTCCCAAAAAGAAGAAGAAAAACTTTCTCATCTTTTCTGGCAAGAGGTCAGCTAATGAGATACTCTTAGCATTCATTCTTTGAAAAGACACTACATGATGAATTGTCAACTCTTTCATTGTGCAGAGTACTTGCAACTGACTCCCCATGGTTGAAGACCTCTAATTGTAATTCACTGTTGATTCTGAATATGCCAATGTTTTGATAGAGAAATAATAGGAAGCCATTTGTTTTAGGTCAGCGAGGGAAAGAGAGATATTGAGAAAGGCTGACTGTAGTATGCTAACTGAAACCATGAATGATCCAATTTTGTATCTCTCCAAGAAGGACAATTTTACCAGTAATTCTATATTTTTTCCATATATTGTTAATCTCTTATCACTATAAAAACATTGCCTAAGCGACAGAGAAAACACCAGTGTAAACTTTAGAAGTTGTCATTTGTAATATGTTAATAGAGTCCCTCTCCTAAATTTCTATGTATCTCAGATGCTACTTCAGTATGCCACACAAATTTGAATATTTATTGCATAACCATCCCAAGGTTTGGGAAACATTTGAAGTTTTAGAGGATATGAAACATTACATCAAAATCTTAGCACTCATTTCATGTTGAAAAGGAAAAGAAAGCATTTTTCTTCTCTTTTATATCCTAATCATGAGCCTTCAGTTGTAAAGAGAATATGAAAATACCTACAGAATACGTCTCCTTTGAGATTAAATGAGCCTTATAAGGAAAAAAAAAAAAAAGCTACTGAATTTTCTTCAGTTTTTTAAAGATTGTGTTAAGAGCTGCAAGCATGGGAGAAGGCCCACTACCTAAGAATAAAGAGGAAAAAATAGTGTTCATTTAAATTTTTTCTTTCTCCTTTTTAGAGTTTACTCCAATATGGTTAATCTCTGTTTCTGTAGGGTACTGTTAAGTGTCATTAAATAATAAAAGGTTAGGTTCAACAAATAATTGCCGTTGAAAGAAATTATTTTTTGATTTAAGGCATATGGCTTTTGCATATTCTCGTTTCTTTTTTCTGAACATTTTGTATACCCATTCTTTATTTAATTTTTTTTCTTTAACCACAGTTTTTCAACCAGGTTAACAATTCCATGTATAAACTAAGCATAGAATTTAATTGCTTCCTATCTGCAAGATTGATCCAGGCTTTGGGTTTGAAAATATAAAGGACAAATGACAAAAGATTTCTGCCCTGGAAAAGCACAACTATGGCTGTAGCAGTTTCTACTTAGTATGGTAATAGCCAACTTAAAACACGTCCACCACCATTGCATTCTCTATTCAGTTTTACATACTTGGCATTCAAAAGTATTGATTGTCTGCTTGAACTTTCTATCGTTTTAAATCTTATAAATATATTTATAGACATTCCTCTCAAGCAGTGGATTTATAAGAGGAACATAAGGAAAGTTTCATGCTCTAAAATTGGCTCAAATAAAATTTCTCTGCAATTTTAATGAAAATATTAATTTCCTAAAATCTAAAAAATAATAATAATAGTTTTTCCAGTAGTCATGTACAGATGGGAGAGTTGTATCATAAAGAGGTTGGGTGCTGAAGTATTGAAGCTTTTGAATTGTGGTGTTGGAAAAGACTCTTAGGAGTTCTTTGGACAGCAAGGAGATTAAACCAGTCATTCTAAAGGAAATATTCTGAATATTCATTGGAAGAACTGATGCTGAAGCTGAAGCTCCAATACCTTGACTACCTGATACTAAGAACTAACTATTGGAAAAGGTCCTGATGATAGGAAAGATTGAGGACAGGAGGAGAAGTGGGTAACAGAGGATGAGATGGTTGAATGGCATTACTGACTCAATGGACATCAGTTTGAGTAAACCCCAGGCGATAATGAAGGACAGGAAAGCCTATTGTGTTGCAGTCCATGGGTTTGCAAAGAGTTGGATATGACTTAACAACTAAACAACAATGCAATTTTGTCTAAAAGAAAAATTTATATAAATAGAGAATTTATACACATGCAAAAATAAATACAGATTGTTTAGTTTCTCATATTTTCTGAAACTATTTGATGGTAATACTCTTACTTCCACAATTCATAGTAATTTCTAATTTTGTTTTACACATGTGTGATCATTTAAATCAGTGTGAATATTTATTGATATTTTGAAATTAAATCTGCTTTTACTTGTATATATTTCAAAAGTCTTACTGCAATTAAAATATGGGAAAATTTATGGCAAAGAAAAAACATTTCCATGTTCATAATGTACTTAAGATTAGACTAGAGAGACATGATGATTACATGTAAGGAGGAAAAAAGCCATTAAAGACTGATACATCTCAAGAAATGTGAATATGAATTTTTAGATAATATTGTTGTATTTATGATACATTTCCTAATTTTGAAAACTTCCCTGTGGTTATGAAATTTTTTGTTTACCATTGGGATATAAACATTAAATTATTTATGAGTGTCAGAAAGACCCCGGGAGGAGGAAATGGCAACCCACTCCATTATTCTTGCTGGGAAAATTCCATGGGCAGAGGGTCCTGGCAGGCTACAGTCCATGGATTCTCAAAGAGTCAGACATAAATAAGTACAAAAATATTTTATTCACTCATTTGTTCAAAGGGGCATACATTGTTTAAAGTACTTAAAAAATAATCAGGAAAAAATATGTATCATATATACACAGACATAATGGTATCTGCAAATATGTATTTCTGGTGTATTTATAGAGAGAGAATGAAAAAGGGGGAAATGAAGCAAAATGTAAATAAGAAAAATGGGCCATAGTTGGGGAATCTGTGTAAAAGGTATATGTGATTTTCTTATGTTATACTTCTTGCTTTTTGTTTCAAATTATGTCAAGACAAAGCCACCCTACCCAAAAAAGGAAAAAGAAATTATGGACAATTGCAAGAAAAATGATAAAGCAACATTTTAATTCTATTAAAAGGATAATTTCTTACAAGTGGGACTTCCCTTATAGTTGGTAAAGAACCCACCTGCAATGCAGGAGACCCCAGTTCAATTCCTGGGTCAGGAAGATCCGCTGGAGAAGGGATGGGCTACCCACTCCAGTATTCTTGGGCTTCCCTTGTGGCTCAGTTGGTTAAGAATCCACCTGCAATGCGGGAGACCCAGGTTTGATTCCTAGGTTGGAAAGATCCCCTGAAGAAGGGAAATGATACCCACGTCAGTACTCTGGCCTGGAGAATTCCATAAACTACAGTGGCCATTGCAGGCCAATATTTTGGCCACCTTATGTGAAGAACCATCTCATTGGAAAAGACCCTGATGCTGGGAAAGAGTGAAGGGGGGAGGAGAAGGGAACGACAGAGGATTAGATGGTTAGATGGCATCATGTACTGGATGGACATGAGTTTGAGCAACTTCTGGGAGTTGGTGATGGACAGGGAAGCCTGGCATGCTGCAGTGCATGGGGTGGCAGAGTTGGAGATGACTGAGCAACTAGAATGAGCTGAACTGAACAGTCCAGTCCATCAGTTCACTCCCTCAGTCACGTCCGACTCTTGCGACCCCATGGACTGCAGCCTGCCAGGTTTCCCTGGCTGTCACCAACTCCCAAAGCTCAAACTCATGTCCACTGAGTCACTGATGTCATCCAACCATCTCATCCTCTGTTGTCCCCTTCTCCTCCCTCCTTCAATCTTTCCCAGCATCAGGGTCTTTTCTGATAAGTCAGTTCTTCATGTCAGGAGGCCAAAGTATTGGAGTTTCAGCTTCATCAGTCCTTCCAATGAATATTCAGGACTGGTTTGCTTTAGGATTGATTGGTTGGATCTCCTGGCAGTCCCAGGGACTCTCAAGAGTCTTCTCCAACAACACAGTTCAAAAATATCAATGCTTTGGTGCTCAGCTTTCTTTATAGTCCAACTCTCACTATAGTCCAACTCTGGCAAAACTGTTGCTTTAACTAGACAGACCTTTCTTGGCAAAGTAATGTCTCTGCTTTTTAATATGCTGTCTAGGTTGGTCATAGCTTTTCTTCCAAGAGCAAGCATCTTTTAATTGCATGGCTGCAGTCACCTTCTGCGGTGATTCTGGGGCCCAAGAAATAGAGTCTGTCACTGTTTCCAATGTTTCCCCATCTATTTGCCATGAAGTGATGGGACCAGATGCCATGATCTTAGTGTTTTGAATGTTGAGTTTTAAGTCAACTTTTCACTCTCCTCTTTCATTTTCATGAAGAGGCTCTTTAGTTTTTCTTTGCTTTCTGCCATAAGGGTGGTGTCATCTGCATATCTGAGGTTCTTGATATTTCTCCTGACAATCTTGATTACAGCTTGTGCTTTTTCCAGTCCAGTGTTTCTCTTGATGTACTCTGAATATAAGTTAAATAAGCAGGATGACAATATACAGCCTTGACATACTCCTTTCCCTATTTGAAACCAGTCTGTTTTTCCATGTACAATTCTAATTGTTGCTTCTTGATCTGCATACAGATTTCTCAGGAGGCAAATGGTCTGATGCAAGTTTCTCAGGTGATCTGGTGTTCCCATCTCTTTCAGAATTTTCCACAGTTTATTGTGATCCACACAGTCAAAGGCTTTGTGTAGTCAATAATGCAGAAATAGATGTTTTTCTGGAACTCTCTTGCTCTTTTGGTGATCCAGTGGGTGTTGGCAATTTGATCTCTGGTTCCTCTGCCTTTTCTAAATACAGCTTGTTGGATTTAGAAGTTCCGGCAAAACTTCCATGCTTCCAAAGTGGGGGTGGGGGCAGGGGTAGAGAGATTCATTCCGTGCAGCCGCAACCAGAGCCAGGACCAGGAGTTGAATTCATCCCTACCTGGTGCATCTTTGGCTGAGCTTGAGAAGGATAGCACCTCAATTAATCATATGGTACCATACCTCACATGACACGGGGCAGCTAAGCCCAAGTACCACAGCTACAGAGCCCATGCTCCTCAACAAAAGAAGACGCGACTTTGAGAAGCCCATAATATGCTATTAGCGCGTAGCCTCTGCTCACCGCAACTTGAGAAAGCCTGAACGCAGCAAGGAAGACAAAGCATAGCCAAAAATAAAATAAAGAGAAATGGAGGCTGTGGCCACATGAGAGGTGGATGCACTGCTAGTGCTGCTACAGATGCTGCTGGTGCTGCAGGAGCCCTGTGGGCTGTGCATTGGTGGCTGCCACCCAGGCGGGATCACCATCGCTGTCCAGCCATTCTCCCAGCCCCAGCTCCTGGCCAGGTCATCAATTCACAAGAACAGTGATTCCAAGCCTTTTTGAACAATGTACCCTATTTTTGGGTACACTTACCACTGAGGGTAAATTCTTTTTGCAAGAAGAAAATTTGGGTGGAGAGCTATCTACAAGGAAAGGATATGGAACTATTCAGAGAGATGTCTTAAAGTGCCTGGGAATACTGGAACAAAGACCCTTTGGAAGCAGGTATCATTCCCCTCTCCCCTCACCCAGATTTCCTTCTCATGAGAAAGGAGCAGTGATACCCCACAAGAGACAGACCCAGACTTGCCCAAGAGTGTCCAGGAGTCTCCTGTAGAGGCGTGAGTTCATGCGGGCCTGCTGCAGGGTTGGAGGCATGAGTGCAGCAGTGTATGCACAGAACTTTTTGAGGGAGGTCACCATTATTTTCATTACCTTCACCACAGTTTGGCTTCAGATCAAACAACGGAGAAGACAGCCCCACCCATCAACAGCAAATTGGATTAAAGATTTACTGAGCATGGCCCTGCCCATCCAAACAAGACCCAGTTTCCCCCTCAGTCAGTCTCTCCCATTCAGAAGCTTCCTTAAGCTTCTTATCCTTCTCCATCAGAGGGAAGAGAGACTAAAACCCACAGTCACAGAAAACTAACCAAACTGATCACATAGACCACAGCTTGGCCTAACTCAATGAAAGTATGAGCTATGCCATGTAGGACCACCCAAGATGGACAGGTCATGGTGGAGAGTTCTGACAAAATGTGGTCCACTGGACAAAGGAATGACAAACCATTTCAGTATGCTTGCCTTGAAGGTGAAGGTGAAGTCGCTCAGTCGTGTCTGACTCTTTGCGACCCTGTGGACTGTAGCCTCACAGACTCCTCCATCCATGGGATTCTCCAGGCAAAAATACTGGAATGGGTTACCATTTCCTTCTCCAGGGGATCTTCCCGACCCAGGGATCGAACCCGGGTCTCCTGCATTGGAGGCAGATGCTTTAACCTCTGAGCCACCAGGGAAGCTTGCCTTGGGAACCCATAAATAGCATGAAAAGGCAAAAAGATAGGACACTGAAAGATGAACTCCCCAGGTTAGTAGATGTCCGATATGCTACTGCAGATAGTTGGAGAAATATCTCCAGAAAGAATGAAGAGATCTAGCCAAAGGAGAAAAAATGCCCAGCTGTGGATGTGACCAGTGATAGAAGCAAGGTCTGATGCTGTAAAGAGCACTATTGCATAGGAACCAGGAATGTTAGGTCCATGAATCAAGGCAAATTGGAAGTGGTCAAACAGGAGATGGCAAGAGTGAACATTGACATTTTAGGAATCAGTGAACTAAAATGGACTGGAATGGGTGAACTTAACCCAGATGTCCGTTATACCTACCACTGTGGGCAAGAATCCTTTAGAAGAAATGGAGTATCCATCAAAGTCAACAAAAGAGTCCAAAATGCAATGCTTGGAACCAATCTCAAAAATGACAGAATGATCTCTGTTCATTTCCAAGGCCAATTATTCAACATGACAGTAATCCAAGTCTATTCCTTGACCAGTAATACTGAAGAAACTGAAGTTAAATGGTTCTTTGAAGACCTACAAGACCATCTAGAACTAACACCCCCAAAAGATGTTGTTTTCATTATAAGGGACTGGAATGCAAAAGTAGGAAGTCAAGAGAAACCTGAGGTAACAGGTGAATCTGGCTTTGGAGTATGAAACAAAGCAGGTCAAAGGCTAACAGAGTTTTGCCAATAGAACTCACTGGTCATAGCAAACACCCTCTTCAACAATACAAGAGAAGTCTCTACACATGGACATCACCAGATGGTTAATACCAAAATCAGACTGAAATTTTGTTTGCAGCCAAAGATGGAGAAGCTCCATACAGTCAGCAAAAACAAGACTTGGAGCTGACTGTGGCTCAAATCATGAACTCCTTATTGCCAGATTCAGGCTTAAATTGAAGAAAGTAGGGAAACCCAGTAGAACAGAAGAGTTCACTGGGTCTCAAAAAGTCAGACAGGACTGAGTGACTTTCACTTTTGTTTTTCATTTCCTACAAGTATCTTAACAATCAGAAGATATTTTACTTCTTTGTTAAAGCATGTCAAAATTTATCACAAAAATAGAATTTTTATTTTAATTGATTTAAAATATGAACAAATTTCTAAGAGATTTAAATAGTATTATAAAGAATCATGGTCTATTTTTAGATCATTGTACCTGCCTCTTTTTTATTTATTATTCAACAATAATATTTCAAGATGCTTTCTGTGGGGAGGGTGTTATGTTATTGAAAATCATCAACATTTCTGTAGTTAGATAAGTTGATCTTGATTTCTCTCTCTCACACACACACACCCAGGCACTCACATAAATAGATGTTTGTTCATGTGGTGTTGAATAAGATAAAGTTTCTCATGCCTAACTTCTAAAAGTATACAAAAGCTTTAGGAAATTTTTTTTTTTTTTTGGTAAGTAATGGAGTGAAAGTGTTAGTTGCTCAGTTGTGTCCAACTCTTTCTTTGCAACCCCATGGACTGTAGCCCTCCAGGCCCCTCTGTCCATAAGATTCTCCAGGCAAGAATATTGTAGTGGGTTGCCATTCCCTTCTCCAGGGGATCTTCCCTGACCTAGGGATTGATCCCATGTCTCCTGCATTGCAGGCGGATTCTTTATTGTCTGAATTGCCTGACTCATACATTAGAATAATTTTTCATAGTATTAAGGAAGATAAAAATCCTATAGAAATTCAGTTAATACTGCTTAACTATTTCAGGATTTCATAGCTGGATTTGAATAACTATGAGTTCCTCAGGAGTAGTAATTTGAACCATAACTTGAATTCCCTCAAATTAAAAGTTTAGCTTATTCTGTTACTCTTCATGTTTTTCCTCTTCCAAAGAGATATTCTTCTATACAGGTCTTTAAATAGTTTCCACTTCTTTACTCTATCAAATGGTCTTTTGGTATCCTGTGGATTGCCCCATTAAGACAGCTATGAATGTGGCAATTTTCATGAGAAGAGGTCAGTGACAAGGAGCAGTACCTCAAGGTTACTCAGAACCTCATAGCTTTTGAATTTGAAGAAAACACTCTTCCATTTATCAATTTTTAAAATTTTCTTTAGTAAAATGTAATGATTTTTCTACAGTTTTATGTATGTTTGTGCTCATTTTCCCTGGCCATTTAATATTTTTAAATGTTGATTATATTTTAATCATATTTTAACATTAGAACTGCTGTAAATAAAAAACATTGTCTTGGAATCAGTGCGGGAGACATAATATGCAAGGGTCTGATCCCTGGGTCAAGAAGATCCCCTGAAGTAGGGCATGGAGACCACACTCCAGTATTCCTGCCTGGAGAATCCCATGGAGAGAGGAGCCCAGGGGACTATAGTCCATAGAGTTACACAGAGTTGGACATGACTGAAGTGACTTAGCACTCATGAACCCATGGTCAGACATGAGCTAATGCCACAAAATGTTTACCTAGGTAATATATTAAACCAAGTTGTCTCTGACTTCCAAGTTTAAATTCTGTCATTTTTAAAAATTTTATTTGCATTTACTGCCTTTTTCTGTATTTTCTGCTTTTTAAATATCCACCAGTGAACTAAAAGACTCAAGTAACTTAACAGACAGAATTAACAGATCATTTCTATGTTATTTTATATTTTCCTGAGCTAAGGGGAAAAAAGTATAATTTTAAAAATATATTCAGTACTTACACCAGAAACTGTTATATAAATATAAATATTGAACATATACAACACAGATATAGACTGGTTTTACTTATGGATGTAGATTTATAAATACTATACAGGTAAATTGAATCACTTGAAGTCTTTCAGCATATATAGAATAGCAAATCTTCACAAATTAATGTGCACAATTACTTTACAACCACCATCCCTATAGCTTTTATTATAAACTTGATAGAATTAGTCTAAGAATTATACATGGGGATAACTTGGAAAATGTTGAAAGAAAACTGGTTGTATCAATGTAGGCCATTCTAATTTTTAATAATTATTATAGCAGATACAGTTAGATGTATAAATGAAATATAATGACAATTTTAAATCAATATTAAAGGCTATATTGATTTTTGTAAAATGTGACTTAGATCACTACCTCATATTTTACACAAACCAGTTATAGGCAGATTTGATATTTGTGTGAGACATAAACTAGAAGAAACTGACAATTTGTCAAAATAAACAGACTGTAAAATAATTAATCTCTATATTAAAATAAAACTCTTCTCACAGACTAAGAAAGATATATTAGGAAATTGTTTATAACATATGTTAGTAGAGATTCTTCTCTTAGTTTGAAAGTGAATCTTAAAAGTAAATTGAAAAGAATTATGCAAGCTTCAACATGAAAGTGTGAAAAAGTCTTAATCTTATGAAAAAGTCCAAAAGCATGTATGTGTGTACTTAGTTGCTCAGTTATGTTCTACTCTCTGTGACCCTATGGACTGTAGCCTCCCAGACTCCGGTGTCCATGGAACTTTCCAGGATACATCACTGGAGTGGGTTGCTATTTCCTACTCCAGAGGATCTTCTTGACCCAGGGGTTGAACCCACATATTTTGTGTCTCCTGCATTGGTAGGCAGATTCTTTACCACTAGTGTCATGGGGATGTTAAAAAAGAGTTCAAAAGCATGTATAATGTTTAAATTAATGTGGTGCAGTAGTGAAGACCCCAATCCATCTGCCAATGCAGGAGATGCAAGAGGGTTCAATCCCTGGACTGGAAAGATCCCCTGAAGAAGGAAATGGAAACCCATTCCAGTATTCTTGCCTGGAAAATCCCAAGGACAGAGGAGCCTGGTGGGATAATGGGGTCACAAAGTAGTCAGACATGACTGAGCACACAGTACAAAATTAAATAAACAAAATGAAACCACAATGTCTTTTTACTGTAAATTGGAAAAAGTAGAAACAATGATAATGACCAGTGTTATCAAGACCTTTGGGAAATGACCAGTGGGCTCATACATCATGATCAAGTGGGAATTTATCTTTGATGTGAAAGAATGGTTCAACATATGAGAATCAATAAAATGTTACATATTTATTGTATGAATAAAAGGTGAAAAGACATAATCATCTCTAGAGATGGTGAAAGCTTCTCCTCTAAGACAGATTAACTTGAAATCCCAGCGTGCAATTAGGCAATAAAAATATAGTCATCCAAATCAGAAAGAAATAAGTAATTTTCTCTGTTTTCTGATGATATAACTTATATATAGAAAATTCCGTAGACTCCACCAAAATATATTAGAACTAATCATCATAGTTAGTAAAGTTACAGAATATAAAATCAACATCCAAAGCATGTTGCATTTCTGCATATTTACAATGAAATATCTGAAAAAATAAAATAAGCAGTTTCATTCACAATAGAACTAAGAGCAATATAATACTTACAATGAATTTAACCAAGGAGATGAGAGCTTTCTACAGTAAAAAATGAATGACTGTAATAAAAGTTAATGGAGAAGACACACACATTGGAATAATTAATAGTGTTAAATTTTTCATACTACCCAAAGTCATCTATACATTCAATTTAATTCAATCCAAATTACAATTCCAATGAAATTTTTAGCAGAAGTGAAAAAATATTCCCAAATTCACAGGGAGTAACTAAAAACAAAATGTATTCAAATCAATTCCCACTGAACTGAAAAGAAAAACAAAGCAGAAGTATCACACTTCTTGATTTCAAACTATATTACCAAGCAAAATGCAACTTTTATTATTATAGTAATCAAAACACTATTTTAAAACAGCATGAAAATATATGCATAAATCAGTGCAATAGAACAAGAGCCTAGATATAAACCCTGGCATATATGGTAACAAATACTTAATAAGATAGTCATAAATACTCAACGAGAAAAGAATAGTCTGTTTAACAAATGGTTTTATGGAGGAAAAAATGCATAGCCACATACAGAAGAAAAAAATTGGACTCCTAACTGATACCACTCACACAAAAAAAACTCAACATAGATTAAAAACATAGAAAACTGTGGTAATATACACTTGGAGTATTACTCAGCAATTAAAAAGAATACATTTGAATCAGTTCTAATGAGGTGGTTGAAATTGGAGCCTATTATACAGAGTGAAGTAAGCCAGAAAGAAAAACGCCAATACGGTATCAGTTCAGTTCAGTCAGTTCAGTCCGACTCTTTGCGACTCCATGAATCACAGCACGCCAGGCCTCCCTGTCCATCACCAACTCCCAGAGTTCACTCAAACTCAGGTCCATCGAGTCGGTGATGCCATCCAGCCATCTCATTCTCTGTCGTCCCCTTCTCCTCTTGCCCCCAATCCCTCCGAGCATCAGGGTCTTTTCCAGTGAGTCAACTCGTCCCATGAGGTGGCCAAAGTAGTGGAGTTTCAGCTTTAGCATCAGTCCTTCCAATGAACACCCAGGACTGATTTCCTTTAGAATGGACTGGTTGGATCTCCTTGCAGTCCAAGGGACTCTCAAGAGTCTTCTCCAGCACCACAGTTCAAAAGCATCAATTCTTCCACAATCAGCTTTCTTCACAGTCCAACTCTCACATCCATACATGACCACAGGAAAAACCATAGCCTTGACTAGACAGACCTTGGATGGCAAAGTAATGTCTCTGCTTTTTAATATGCTGTCTAGGTTGGTCATAACTTTCCTTCCAAGGAGTAAGCGTCTTTTAATTTTCTACTAATGCATAAATATGGAATTTAGAAAGATGATAACGATAACCCTGTATACGAGACAGCAAAAGAGACACAGATGTATAGAACAGTTTTTTGGACTCTGTGGGAGAGGGCAAGGGTGGGATGATTTGGGAGAATGGCATTGAAACAAGTATATTATCATATGTGAAATGAATAGCCAGTCCAGGTTCAGTGCATGATACAGGATATTCGGGGCTGGTATTCTAGTATGAACCAGAGGGATGGGATGGGGAGGGAGATGGGAGGGGGGTTCAAGATGGGGAACACATGTACACCCAGGGCAGATTCATGTCAGTGTATGTCAAAACCAATACAATAATGTAATGTAATTAGCCTCCAATTAAAATAAATAAATTATATATATATATATATATATATAAGAATCTGCCTGAAAAAAAAAATAATAAAGATACAACTCAACATAAAACTCCCAGAAGAAAACATATGGAAAAAACTACTTAACATTGGAATTTGCAATAACTTGACTGTGATGCCAAAAACACAAGAAACAAAAGAAGCAATAAGCATGAAACAGGCAACTTAAAGAATGGAAAAAAAAAATATTGCATATCATCTTTCTGATTAGGGGTTAATATCCAAAGTACATAAGAACCAATAGAGCTCAATAGCAAAGAATAATCTGATTAAAAAATAGAGAGATGACCAGATTAGGTATTTTTTTCCAAAAAAGAAATACAAGTGGCAAAAAAAAATATATGAAAGGTGATCCGTTACTAATCAGGCGACTTAAAATCACAATGAGATATCACCTTACACCTGTTAGAATGACTATCATTAAACAGGTAAGAGGTACATACTGATAAGGATATGGGGAAAAATAGAGACTCCTTGTGCACTGCTGGTGAAGATATAAATGATTACAGAAACTATGAAAAGAAATATGGACGATTCTCAAAAACTGAACCTAGAACTACCATATATTTCAGCAATCACCCTTCTGGGTGTATATCCAAAGAAAATCAATCAGGATCCTGGAGAAATATCTATACTCTCATGTTCATTGTAGCATTATTCACCATAAGTTATATAGTGAGATATTATTCAGTAAGAAAGAAGGAAAACCTTGCCATTTGTAACAACATGAGTAGAACTTGAGGGTACTATATTAAGTTCTACAGTCCATGGGATCGCAAAGAGTTGGACATGACTGAAGTGACTGAGCATGCACACACACACATACTAAGTGAAATCACTCAGACAAAGACTATATATTATTTCTCAACATGGAAAAAAAAGGAATTCCTAGAAAAAAGGAAATGAAATAGTGGTTACTAGGGGCTGGGAATGGAGAAAAAGGGGAAATATTGCTCAAACTGTACAAACTTTCAGTTATAAAATGAATAATTTCTGGAGAATGAACATACAGAATAGTGACTACAATTAAAAACAATGTGTAACATACTTGAAAAGTGATAAGATATTAAACATTAAATATTCTTACAAAAATGAGCTTATAATTATGTGATGTGATACTGGTGTTAACCAGTAACACTCTGTTAATAATATTGCAATATATAAATGTATAAAATCATCTCATCATATGCTTTAAATTTATACAAATGTTACATGTTAATTATATTTCAAATCTTGAAAGAAAAACAAAAAAATAAATGTTTTGAATTGCAAAAAGCAAAAAAAAAATCAAATTATGTCACATTCATAAAAGGAGCTACTCAATTACACACGTACCTTCCAAAAAAATAAATAATAATGCTGAAGAAATAATGACAAATTCACTCAATATTTTCTTTAGTGTTAAAAAAATTTGTTGCTGTTTTTTCTTTTGATAACATTTAGCTTTTAATCAAAATAAGATGCAGCTTTATTATGGATACTTACAATCGCAAGTAAGCCTAAAGAAGAAAATTTAAATCATCCATTGTAAAACAGCTGTAAGAAATAAATAGAAGAATATATATATATATATATTCAACTCACAGAGAAATATAAATTAGTGAGTCTAAATAAATTATAATAATGATATAGTGTTAGGATGTAGTTTCTTTCTTCTGTTCAATTATTTAAACAAAAAAAATCAATATATATTGCATTTTTGAAATCAGAAATACATGTTCAAAATAAATCATAAGACTTATCATTTGTGATTACACTAAGTATTAGTATGATGATTGGAACAGAGGATCAAAAACATTTTTATGATGATATTTTTGAAGACTGTAAAAGCACAAGCTCCAGTTATTTGAAAAAACTTTGCTCTAATTTTATCCAATTGTATGCCATCATAATTGTCACTACTTCTTCCTAGGAAACAAAACATTTTTGAGGTATAATTTTTGATGAATTAGTAACACAACAGGAAATCCTGCTAAGAAATGTATATATTGTTCAGTTATACAAGAGGGAAAAAAACGTGTCCGATATGAAATGCCCTGGTGTGGGGCAGGAGTGAGGGAGTGATGTCTGGCTGAGAGTCTGGACATTTATTGGTGATTCAGTGTGTTCTGTGAACTAATAGTGCAACTCCAATTAATTATATTATCTTTTCCCATTTTATTTTTTATTTTTTAAATCAATTTATTTATCTTCAGTTCAGTTCAGTCGTTCAGTCATGTCCTTCTCTTTGCGACACATGAACTGCAGTATGCCAGGCCTCCCTGTCCATCACCAAGACCCGGAGTCTACCTAAACCCATGTCCATCAACTCGGTGATGCCATCCAACCATCTCATCCTCTGTCGTCCCCTTCTCCTCCTGTCCTCAATCTTTCCCCAGCATCAGGGTATTTCCAAATGAGTCAGCTCTTCACATGAGGTGGCCATGCGAGTTTCAGCTTCGGCATCAGTCCTTCCAATGAACACCCAGGATTGATCTCCTTTAGGATGGACTGGTCGGATCTCCTTGCAGTCCAAGGGACTCTCAAGAGTCTTCTCCAACACCACAGTTCAAAATCATCAGTTCTTCAGCGCTCAGCTTTCTTTGTAGTTCAACTCTCACATCCATACATGACCACTGGAAAAACCATAGCCTTGACTAGATGGACCTTTGTTGGCAAAGTAATATCTCTGCTTTTTAATATGCTGTCTAGGTTATTATTTATTATATCTTAAGTGGAAGTTAATTACTTTACAATATTATGGTGGTATTTGCTATACATTGACATGAATCAGCCACGGGTGTACATGTGTCCCCCCATCCCGAACACCCCAGCCACCTCCCTCCCCATCCCATCCCTCTGAATTGTCCCAGTGCACTCAAACTTGGAGTAGTCATCTATTTCACATATTGTAATATACATGTTTCAGTGCTATTCTCTCAAATCATCCCACCTGCATTTTAGTATCTTGTATACAGGACTGCTGAATTGTATTAGATACTCAGAAATATACTTTCATTTTCTGTAGTTATGTTACTCAATTTCACATTCCAGTTTATTGAATAACAAATAGTTTAACTCATTGCACTTTTTTCAAATACACATAAATTTACTTTAATTTGTTGAAAAATCCAAAGCAAGATTTAGCCGGATCTGAGTTCCTGAATGTTAAGTGATATGTGTATATATCTATATCTGTCTGTATATGTGTGTGTGCACAATAAAGGACAAAAATGGTATGAACCTAACAGAAGCAGAAGATATTAGGAAGAAGTGGTAAGAATACACAGAAGAACTACACAAAAAAGATCTTCTTGACCCAGATAATCACAAAGATGTGATCAGTCACCTAGAGCCAGACATTCTGGCATCTGAAGTCAAGTGAGCATTAGGAAGCATAACTATGAACAAAGCTAGTGGAGGTGATGGAATTCCAGTTTACTTATTTTAATCCCTAAAAGAGATGCTGTGAAGGTGTTTCACTCAATATGCCAGCAAATTTGGAAAATTCAGCAGTGGCCACAGGAGTGGACAAGGTCAGTTTCATTCCAATCCCAAAGAAAAGCAATGCCAAAGAATGCTCAAACTACCACACAGTTGCACACATCTCACACACTAGCAAAGTATTGCTCAAAATTCTCCAAGCCAGGCTTTAACAGTACATGAACTGTGAACTTCCAGATATTCAAACTGGATCTAGAAAAGGCAGAGGAACAAGAGACCAAATTACCACCATCTTTTGGAAAATTGAAAAATAAAAGAGTTCCAGAAAAACAACTATTTCTGCTTTATTGACTATGCCAAAGCCTTTGATTATGTAGATCACAACAAACTGGAAAATTCTTGAAGAGATGGAAATACCACACCACCTGACATGCCTCTTGAGAAATCTGTATGCAGGTCAGGAAGCAACAGTTTGAACTGGACATGGAAAACCAGACTGGTTCCAGATAGGGAAAGGAGTGTGACAAGACTGTATTTTGTCACCATGCTTATTTAACTTATATGCAGAGTACATAATGAGAAACACTTGGCTGGATGGAGCACAAGCTGGAATCAAGATTGTTGGGAGAAATATCAATAACCTCAGATATGCAGATGACACCACACTTATGGCAGAAAGTGAAGAGGAACTGAAGAGCCTCCTGATGAAAGTGAAAGAGGAGAGTGAAAAACTGTTTAAGTTTTGGCTTAAAACTCAGCATTCAGAAAACTAAGATCATGGCACCTGGTCCCATCACTTCATGGCAAATAGACGGGGAAACAGTGGAAACAGTGACAAACTTTATTTTCTTGGGGTCCAAAATCACTGCAGATAGTGATTGCAGCCATGAAATTCAAAGATGTTTGCTCCTTGGAAGAAAAGTTATGACCAACCTAGACAGCATATTAACAAGCAGAGACATTATTTTGCCAACAAAGTTTTGTTTAGTCAAACCTATGGTTTTTCCAGTATTCATGTGTGGATGTGAGAGTTGAACTATAAACAAAGCTGAATGCCAAATAATTGATGCTTTTGAACTGTGTTGGAGAAGACTCTTGAGAGTCCCTTTGACTGCAAGGAGATCTGGTCAATCCATCCTAATGGAAATCAGTCCTGAATATTCATTAAAAGGACTGATGCTGAAGCTGAAACTCCAATACTTTGGCCACCTAATGTGATGAATTGACTCACTGGAAAAGACCCTGATCCTGGAAAAGACTGAAGGCAGGAGGAGAAGGGGACGACAGAGGATGAGAAGGTTGGATGGCATCACCAACTCAATGGACATGAGTTTGAGTAAACTGCAAGTGTTGGTGATGGACAGGGAGGCCTGGCGTACTGCAGTCCATGGGGTGGCAAAGAATAAGACAATATTGAGTGACTGAACTGAACTCGTGTGTGTGTGTGTGTGTGTGTGTGTGTGTGTGTAGATGAAATTATAAAAGAGTTAGGCAAAGTAGGAATATGCTCAGATCACATATTTCCACGGGCACACCAAAATTACAGCTATTTATAGGGCATCTTTTGATAAAAATGCATGAAGTCTAGCAGAAATTATCTTCTAAAACTAACGATATGAAAACAGAATCCATAAGGAGTCAAGGAATGAAGGGCAGAGATGTGGTAAAATCAAGACCCATATCCCAAGTTCAGTTCAGTTCAGTTCAGTTCAGTCGCTCAGTCTTGTCCGACTCTCCGCGACCCCATGAATCACAGCACGCCAGGCCTCCCTGTCCACCACCAACTCCCGGAGTACACTCAAACTCATGTCCACAGAGTCGGTGATGCCATCCAGCCATCTCATTCTCCGTCGTCCCCTTCTCCTCCCGCCCCCAACCTTTCCCAGCATCAGTGTCTTTTCCAGTGAGTCAACTCGTCGCATGAGGTGGCCAAAGTATTGGAGTTTCAGCTTTAGCATCAGTCCCTCCAATGAACATCCAGGATTGATCTCCCTTAGAATGGACTGGTTGGATCTCCTTGCAGTATAAGGGACTCTCAAGAGTCTTCTCCAAACCACAAATGGGAAAATAGCCATAAAGTTTCCACAAGGAATAACAAGTTGGGCCCTTCATTGGTCTCCTAAAGTCTGGTGTTCCTGCACTGACTGGATGAGTTCCTAGAATGTCTGGCTTTGAAGACCAAAGGGTTTGCATTCTGAAAAGTCAGAGAGCTCTCCATTTCTAAAATGTTCACAAAAATTTTGACATGAACTAAGACTCAGTGTAGAAACAGTAATTTGAAAGAAACCAGAGTCATATCCACTTGCTGAACTTGGTGAGAGTCCTGGAGTGGCAGGAGGGAACTGAAACTCAATGTGGGGACATAGATGCTTGCAAAAGCAATTTTGGCGAAGTCATTCTATCAAGAAGATGTTGGTACTAGCAAGCACGATTTTGGAATCATCCTTCTAAGTTATTAGTTTCAGGACAGGCACCACCAACCAGCCAGACTGAACCAACCCACAGCAGTCCCAGGACTTTTAGGGCCATGGCCTCACCCTCCAGCAAGCTGGCGCCAACTCCAAGTAACCTTGGATTCCTCAGCCAGCTACACTGGAATCCAGTTCCACTCATCACTGTGCAAATACCAGCTTTGGGACAACCAGAACCTATAAACAGTCATGTCAGGAGCCAACCTCTTCCAGCAGTGGGTAGAGACCAGTTTTGGGAACTGTATCCCGATAGTCACCTACAACACAACCCACCCAACCCACTCGTGGTCCTTCACTAGTCTGGGACTCTCTAGGGCTCAGACAAACAGCCTCTTGTCATGGACACCCTCAACAAGAGTCAGCAGCCTCCATATAATGTAGAGCCTGGCAACTAAATAAACCTGAGTCATTATCATCACTAGAATTCCCACAGTAGTTGTTGCTGTTCACTCAGTCATGTCCGAATGTTTGCGACCCCATGGACTGTAGCACACCAGGCTTCCCTGTCCTTCACCATCTCCCAGAACTTGCTCAAACTCATGCCCATTGAGTTGGTGATGCCATCCAGCCATCTCGTCCTCTGTTGTCCCCTTCTCCTCTTGCCTTCAATCTATCCCAGCATCAGGGTCTTTTCAAAAGAGCCAATTCTTTGCATCAGGTAGCCAAAGTATTGGAGCTTCAGTCTCAGCATCAGACCCTCCAATGACTATCAGGATTGATTTCCATTAAGATTGACTGGTTTGATGTCCTTGCAATCCAAGGGACTCTCAAGAGTTTTCTCCAACACCACTGTTTAAAAGCATCAATTCTTTGATGCTCAGCCTTCTTTACAGTCCAACTCTCGCATCCACACAAGATTACTGGAAAAAGCATAGATTTGACTATGCAGACTTTTGTCAGCAAAGTAATATCTGTGATTTTTGATAAGCTGTTTAGGTTTGTCATAATTTTTCTTCCAAGGAGCAGGCATCTTTTAATTCCATACCTGCAGACACCATCTGCAGTGATTTTGGAGCCAAAGAAAATAAAGTCTCTCAAAGTTTCCATTGTTTCCCCATGTATTTGCCATGAAGTGATGGAGCCAGATGCCATGATCTATGATTTATAAATTCATGTGAAAAGATTAAGTAACATGTTAAGTAAATAATGATCACCAAAGAATTGATGCTTTTGAACTGCGGTGCTGGAGAAGACTCTTGAGAGTCCCTTGGACTGCAAGCAGATCCAACCAGTCCATTCTAGAGGAGATCAATCCTGGGTGTTCATTGGAAGGACTTATGCTAAAGCTGAAACTCCAATACTTTGGCCACCTCATGCGACGAGTTGACTCACTGGAAAAGACTCTGATGCTGGGAGCAATTGGGGGTAGGAGGAGACGGGGACGACAGAGAATGAGGTGGCTGGATGGCATCACTGACTCGATGGACATGAGTCTGAGCGAACTCTGGGAGTTGGTGATGGACAGGGAGGCCTGGCGTGCTGTGGTTCATGGGGTCGCTAAGAGTCGGACATGACTGAGCGACTGAACTGAACTGAAAATAAAAAAATGTAATAATTAATTCACACTCCTTGCCAAAAACATCATGTTAAAAAATATGTCAGTATAATCTACATTTTTCATTTTTTTTGCATTAAAAAGATTGTATACATATATTTATTTCCGATTTTAAAGAATGTCCTTTATTCATTCTTTTTTGGATTCTAAGGAAGTGATTTTTTTGGTGAGAAAAGTCAATATTGTCAATAGATAATTTGAATCTATTGCTGTATACAAAATGTTTGTTGCTTTTTAAAACATTTCCTTGTGAACTTTTCTATACAAAAATGGGCTTTTCTCCCCTTAGGTTATCTTTCACAAGGATTGGGAGTACTATGCTTCTTTCTTTTTATATCTGCCATGAAAACTCTTCCTGCATAAAATGGGCCAAACTGGCTAATTTTCTACAGTTATTTCTGATAGTCACTATGAACAAGAATAATAAGTGAGATATGTAACCCAAGTCCTCCCACTGGGAAGATACTTCATCATCATCTGTCTAACACTGTTGTAGTTACTTAAATAAAGGATTGAATACTGAGCTCATTTTGGAAATATACCAGAGCCATCTTTGCTCACTAATGCCTGCTGGCAGTTGAAATGCTATAGTGGAAATATTTCAAAAGTGACTCATAAGATAAACCATGTGTTTGTCTGAACCTTAAGATACTTAATATTTAACACCTTTCTTTCACTTAATATATATTAGAAGACTAATAATTGGTTTGCATATTCACATTACTTTGCCGACAAAGATATGTATAGTCAAAGCTATGTTTTTTCCAGTAGTCATGTGAGAGTTGTACTATAAGAAAGCTGATCATTGAAGAATTGATGCTTTTGAACTGTGGTGTTGAAGAAGACTCTTGAGAGTTCCTTGGACTGCAAGGAGATCCAACCAATCTATCCTAAAGGAGATCAGTCCTGGGTGTTCATTGGAAGGACTGATGCTGAGGCTGAAACTCCAATAGTTTGGCCACCTCATGAGAAGAGTTGAACTCATTGGAAAAGACCCTGATGCTGGGAGGGATTGGGGGCAGGAGGAGAAGGGGACAACAGAAGATGAGATGGCTGGATGGCATCACTGACTCGATGGACATGAGGTTGAATGAACTCTGCGAGTTGGTGATGGATAGGGAGACCTAGCATGGTGTGATTCATGGGGTCGCAAAGAGTTGGACATGACTGAGTGACTGTACTGAACTGAACTGAGACCATATCCATGTCTTTATTTTAAAATACTTGGTACAAGAAAGTATCTGCTTCTGGAAGATGTAACAATGAACCAACTAAAGTAGTTTTCTTACTAGGACTAAAAGCTTGCTTAGAGTTTACCTCAAGACCCTTACTTCATATTTTACGTCAATTTAAAGCCAAAATATCACAAATTCTGCCTAATCTCAATCAGTTTCACACATTGCAATTTTCACCTTAATATCACACAACTCCAGTTTTCAAAGTCTATAAGTATACTCTCCTAACTTCCCTTTCACGGAACATTCTCTCAAGTTGATGTTTCCTCTTGTTTAGTAAGACTAACAGCTTTGCTTACTCAACAGATTTTCAGGTGGTCTTTTATGAGGGAGCAGTAAACAGTACCAATGCATTTGAAAAATTACATGGAACCAAAGATTATTTTCCACAAATTTATTCTTAGGAAGAATCCAAGCTTAGTCCATACACAAATTTAATTATAAGAATGTTAATTACAATACTGTGCTCAGTTCAGTTCAGTTCAGTCATTCAGTCATGTCCCACTCTTTTTTTTGTGACCCTATGGACCACAGCATGTCAGGCCTCCCTGTCCGTTCACCAACTCCCAGAGTTTACTCAAACTCATCTCCACTGAGTCAGTGATGACATCAAAACATCTCATCCTCTGTCATCCCCTTCTCCTCCTGCCCTCAATCTTTCCCAGCATCAGGGTCTTTTCAAATGAGTCAGCTCTTCGCATCACGTGGCCAAATTATTGGAGTTTCAGCTTCAACATTGGTCCTTCCAATGCCCACCCAGGACTGATCTGCTTTAGGATGGACTAGTTGGATCTCCTTGCAGTCCAAGATATAAGAATGTTAATCACACACACACACACACACACACACACACAATGTTAATCAAGATACTGTGTATAATAGAAGGAAAAGAATCAACATTAGAGGATTTTTTATTTGAATTAACAAACTGGGAGATAGGGAGAAGTTTGATTCTCATAGAGATGGTTCCCAGGTCCTCGAGGAGCTATACCAAAGTTCTGAAATGGCAAAAAAAAAAAAAAAAAAAATGCTATTTTTTCAGAATATATATTTCAAAGAGATAGAGAAGGTACTTACATTACATGCTTTCTAGGGAAACACTCTGATAAAAGAGGAAGTATACATCTTCCCTTATTTTTAACAAGAAAATAATTCCTGTTGAAATTTGTATTAAGTTCAGTTCAGTTCAGTCGCTCAGTCGTGTCCGACTCTCCGCGACCCCATGAATCACAGCATGCCAGGCCTCCCTGTCCATCACCAACTCCCGGAGTTCACTCAAACTCATGTCCATCGAGTTAGTGATGCCATCCAGCCATCTCATCCTCTGTCGTCCCCTTCTCCTCCTGCCCCCAATCCCTCCGAGCATCAGGGTCTTTTCCAGTGAGTCAACTCTTCGCACGAGGTGGCCAAAGTATTGGAGTTTCAGCTTTAGCATCAGTCCTTCCGAAATTTGAAGCTTGTTTTTGTCCTTAACAATGTCTTCTTGTTTAGACGTTATTCTAAATACGCATGATCTTGGGTAGCCTCAGCCTTCAGCACCTTGAAACAGGATTTCAGTTCCCGGCCAGAGACTGAATTCAGATCATGGAGTAAGAGCATAGAATTCTAGACACTAGACCAGTGGACAGTGACAAGGCCCTAGTCCTTCAACTTTGCAGAAAGTAATTCTTACAAAGACAGAAAGTAGTGAAACAAGTAAAGTGTTTACTAGGAGAAAGAAAGAGTACATGAGGATAGACACAGGCAGACTCAGAGTCACACACCCTTGAGGCAGACTAATCACTTACGTGGGGAATTTCTTATGGGTGTCCTCTAGTCAATCATCTTGCTTTGCTGGGCTCTGAGTCCATATTTGGTCTATCTTAGGTCCCCCTATGTGTGCACATGCACTCTTAGCCAAGATGAATCCTAGTGAACAGTCCTATGGTAGATTGACCTCACTGCCTTTGGATCCATAGAGCCTTTCTCAGCATGTGTAGCCTGAAAGTTTTCTTTGACATCAAGAATGAGAAATATGTGGTTTCCTATCTAGGCAGGGCTTAGATCCTCCTCCTTGTCTTGGAGTATCTGTCCACAGGGCATAAACTCTAGCTGTTCATCCTGAGGCTCATCTACCTCTTGCCTCACAGATACTATCTCAGAGTACCTTCTTTTCTTTATACATGTTTCTTTATTGACTTTCAAAACTTCTACCTTTTATTTGCTTGTTTATTCTTTATATACCCAAAGAGCATAAGTTCCATTAAGTCAGTCTACCCTGTTCAGTTTCTGCTTCTGCTCCTGCTAAGTCACTTCAGTCATACCCGATTCTGTGTGACCCCATAGATGGTAGCCCACCAGGCTTTCCGTCTCTGGGATTCTCCAGGCAAGAACACTGGAGTGGGTTGCCATTTCCTTCTCCAATGCATGACGTTATTAAATTGCAATTGCATCAAAATTAGAAAATGCATAAGGGAAAATGTGAAATCTAATAAGAAGCCTCTAAAACATGAAAGCTACAAAACTATGTTAAAAGAAATTAAAGAAGACCTAAGTAAGTGTTAAGATGTATCTTTTTCATGTATGAGGAGATTCACTGTTGTTAAGATAGCAATTCTTTCCAAAATTATTTATGAAATAGATTCAGTTAAATTCTAGTAAAAATCCCAATACTATTGGCAGAAATTGGCAGTCTTATTCTAAAATTCATATAGAAATTCAAAGAACAAAGAACACTCTCAACATCTGTGGAAAAGAGTAAGATTGAGTGGCTAACACAGCTGAGTAAACTACACCACACTCAAAGGGAATCTGGATTACATTTTGTGAACTTCAAGTCCAACCTCAACTCTAAAAATACATAGCTAAATGGCTCACAGAAAATGCTTGTTTTTGCTTCCTTTTACCTCTGTATGTTCCATTTTATTTAATAGATTTGAATTCAGCATTCTATTTCCTATTCTCTGGAAATGTCTTCCTAGTGTTATTCCTGCACTGACCATATCACTAGAAAAAAGAAAAAATTACTTTCATTGTAGAACCAACTCTGACCCAATCTTCTCATAAAGTGTATCTCTCAGATCTCATTGCATATAGGTAAGTATATGATCTCTCCTCTTTTCTATTCACTTTTGGCTATGAATCTTTAGGGCAACTATTTCAAAATAGCCTATAATCAGTATTATGTGATTTTACTTTTCATGAAGTATGTATTATACTCTATAATTTTTGTGTTGGGACTCCCAAGATGGCACTAGTAGTAAAGAATCCGCCTGCCAATGCAGGAGATGGAAGAGTTGCAGGTTCGATCCCTGGGTCCAGAAGACACCCTGGAGGAGGAAACGGCAACCTCCTCCAGTATTCTTTCTTGGAGAATCCCATGGACAGAAGAGCCTAGAAGGCTACATTCCATGGGATCACAGAAAGTTGGATGCAACTGAAGTGACTTCTCATGCATAACTTATGTTTGGGCTTCCCAGATGGCACTAGTGGTAAGGAACCCACGTGTCAATGCATGAGACATCAAAGACATGGGTTCAATTCCTGGGTCAGGAAGACGTCCTGGAGGAGGGCATGGCAACCCACTCCAGTGTTGTTGCCTGGAGAGTCTGATGGACAGAGGAGCCTGGAAGGCTACAGTCCACAGATTTGCAAAGAGTAGAATTCAACTGAAGCAATTTAGCATGCACACACTGTTTATAATAATTCTACTCATCTAACTGGAATATCCTAAAAGTCAGTCATGGCATTGTTCGGAGAAGGCAATGACACCCCACTCCAGTACACTTGCCTGGAAAATCCCTTGGACGTAGGAACCTGATAGGCTGCAGTCCATGGGGTTGCAAAGAGTTGGACACGACTGAGCGACTTCACTTTCACTTTTCACTTTCATGCATTGGAGAATGAAATGGGAACCCACTCCAGTGTTCTTGTCTGGAGAATCCCAGGGACAGGGGAGCCTGGTGGGCTGCTGTCTATGGGGTCACACAGAGTTGAACACAACTGAAGTGACTTAGCAGCAGCAGCAGCATGGCATTGTTAAATCATACTCAATAGATGTTGTTTTGTATCTTTTAGTAGCAATCATTTCTACAACTTCAAACAAGAAAAATCAATCTTAAACACTCACATACACACACACACACACACTCAAACACATACACACACTTCCTGCAAAGGTTCACAGAACCCTCTGTGAACCCTCCACAAATAGTTCAGGGTAGGGAGGAGGAGATAACGTCACTTTTTCTTTACAGAACATTATTGCTGCTGGGCGGCTTTTCAGGAAAGAAATGATCTCTTTAAAAACAGACTCATGAGTTTAATATCTTTCTTTTCAAGTCCTTGAGAGTAATAACTTTCTCTCACAAAAGATGGGCCAATCTTTTTTAATGTGTTGAGAAGAGAGTATTTAACATGTAGATGATCCAATCCTGAAAGAGCGTGTTCAGATCACAGTTAGGCCGTGGGCCATGTCCTCTAACACAGTGTGGCAGAGTTATTGCAAATTATGTTAGACCAGGGATCAAGACAGGGCACATTCTGAAAACTGACATGGCTCTGTACATTGTTTTTAGGTTGTAATTCCCCTAGGAAAACTTCATTACTGCCCTCCCTTTCACCTTCTAATAAATACTCATGCTAAATAAATTACAGAATCTTAAATGTTCTATAAAATCGCCAGAACCAAAATAGAAGATTATATGGAATCTATTGTGGTAGCCCCTCTCTGAAGCACATAATATAACATTTATTGGATGGCTACTTTTTTTCTGTTTTTCATAAGTTATTTGTGTATGTTTGGGAAGTTTATAACGCATTAGAAAACAATGCCTTAAATTCTTGCAGACATAAATTCTAATACTTTAGTATATCTCACCATATTAATCCCCAAGCTGAGAACATCTGAAATACTTTAAAAAATTATAATTTTAAAAGAATTCCATATAAACTTCTATTTTCATCCTGGGGATTCTATAGAACATTTAAGATTCTGTAATTTATTTAATATGAGTATGTATTAGAGGAATAGGAAGTCCCGTAGTTCTGTCTACCTGATGACGCTTTATTAAGCAAAGATACCAAAGATGCCTCTTTAGCTGTGAAGAACTTCTCCCAGAGTATCTCATCATGGAGATTTCTTTGGGTTGGCCCTGCTGCTGCTGCTGCTAAGTCACTTCAGTCGTGTCCGACTCTGTGTGACCCCATAGACGGAAGCCCACCAGGCTCCCTCGTCCCTGGGATTCTCCAGGCAAGAACACTGGAGTGGGTTGCCATTACTCACATATTATTTAGCAAATGCCAATTAAAGAATGTTCCTCTCCATTTAGCCCTATAAAGATTGAGTCATTAGCCACTGTAGTCTCTGGCCTTTAACACACCCTGAAAAGAGTTCAGGGTAGGGATCAGAAATGAGACATTATATTCTCTGGAAAAACTGGCAGAACAGGCCTTTAGATAGATATTTTCAGGAGAAAATTTTATAAATCCCACACCTAGAAAAGATCATTAGCTGATGCCTATTCCTTGAGACTAGCAGCAACATTTTACTAGATGTGTGTTTGATTGCACATACCTCTTTTGCCAAAATCACATATGTATAGACATCCCCCCACCCCTTGCCTCTTTGGAAGTTTCTCAGCGCTACCTGAAAGGCTGTTTCTAATGTTATGCTCCTTAGGAAAATACCAAATAAACTCAGTCACAGCATTTTTGCTATACACTGTTTTGTTTTTTCAGTTGTCACATCTATCAACCTAATTATTTGTTTTGTTTCTCTCTGAGACCTTCCTATGCCTAAACAAGCAGATTTCACAATGGAAAAAAATTTTGTCCTAAACATTTTTTATACTTTCCTTTGACATTAAATACTTATTTAATATATATAAGCATTAGCTCAAAATCAAAAGCATTAAACATATAACAAAATTGTCTATTAGTATTGGTTAACAGAAGTTTTATATTGAAACTATTTCTTTAGCAACTTGATATTTGAAGGGAAAGCATATTTCTGCTTCCATGAGCTAGATAAATGATTCTCAATGAACTATTAAGGTTCAGAGAAAACACCTTCACAATTTTAAGACACTCTTAGGTTCTGCACAATTTACTTACTTATAAGGGTAGACTCTGCCTTTCTTTTTCACATTGGAGTTTTGTGTAGTGGGTGGGCTAAAGTACGGGGCCCCTATCAATCAGATATTTATAAAATATATTTGTATATGTATTTCTTGAGACTGAGAAAACATGTTTTTTAATGAAAGAAAAATGTTTATCTACTTTTTATTCTCCTTTAAGAGCTTTATTGTATATGCTAAAAATAGCAAGTCTTTACCCGATGAAATAAACTTTTAAAGTATTATTTAGAATTTCAGTTTTGCTACAACTTCTGACTTAAGATGTCAGTCAGCTGAGTACTCTCAGCTTTGGTGGTATTTACTGTTCTTGTATTTGCTCTTGGCTAATGTACTTAGAACAGACACATCTTTGCTAGTGAAAAGTGTTTTTCTTTATTTTCTATAAAAAGTCTCCTTTTCCACCTAAGGTTGGAAAAAGACCCATGAAATATCACCAGTAAACAATTAACTTGGGAATTTTCCATAAAAAGGCCTCTTTTTTCAAAGTTTTTCTCATTGATGACCATGCAGAACTGTTGTGACACTATCTTTCACTTTATGAAGTAGGTAGAGTATTGGGAAAAATAGAATATAAATAGAATGGAACAATCAAGCTTTTGTCAAGATAAAAGTGAGTCCTACTTGATAAATTCTGCCTAGAAAGTACATATGGGAGATCTCTCAAAGGGCTTAATGGAAAATAAGGTTAGGGTAGGAGTGGTAGAGAAAATACTGTTCCTACCATTGTACAATTTTGCCCCTACTCTAAAATAAACCAATATAATAATGTAAAGTATAAAAAGAAAAAAAATACATTAAAAAGTATTTGGAAAATAAATAAATAAATAAAATAAAAATAAAATAAATACATAAAATAAGTAAACTAAAATTCTAAAAATAGAACAATAACCATCAAGTCAGTGGGTAAGGCTTTGTTGCTTCCTAACATTTATACATAATCTCAAAAGATAAATGCTAGGTTAAACAGTGGAAACAGCATCAGACTTTATTTTTTGGGGCTCCAAATTCACTGCGGATGCTGATTGCAGCCATGAAATTTAAAGATGCTTACTCCTTGGAAGGAAAGTTATGACCAGCCTAGATAGCATATTCGGAGAAGGCAATGGCAAGCCACTCCAGTACTATTGCCTAGAAAATCCCATGGATGGAGGAGCCTGGTAGGCTGCAGTCCATGGGGTCGCTAAGGGTCGGACATGACTAAGCGACTTCACTTTTCACTTTCACACATTGGAGAAGGAAATGGCAACCCACTCCTGTGTTCTTGCCTGGAGAGTCCCGGGGACAGGGGAGCCTGGTGGGCTTCCGTCTATGGGGTCACACAGAGTTGGACACGACTGAGGTGACTTAGCAGCAGGAGCAGCAGATAGCATATTAAAAAGCAGAGACATTACTTTGCCAACCAAGGTCCATCTTGTCAAGGCTATGGTTTTTCCAGTGGTCATGTATGGATGTGAGAGTTGAACTGTGAAGAAAACTGAGTGCTTAAGAATTGATGCTTTTGAACTGTGGTGTTGGAGAAGACTCTTGAGAGTCCCTTGGACAGCAAGGAGATCCAACCAGTCCATTCTAAAGGAGATCAATCCTGGGTGTTCATTGGAAGGACTGATGCTAAAGCTGAAGCTTCAGTACTTTGGCCACCTCATGCAAAGAGTTGACTCACTGGAAAAGACTCTGATGCTGGGAGGGATTGGGGGCAGGAGGAGAAGGGAATGACAGAGAATGAGATGGCTGGATGGCATCACCGACTCGATGCACATGAGTTTGAGTGAACTCCGGGAGTTGGTGAGGGACAGGGAGGCCTGGCATGCTGTGATTCATGGGGTTGCAAAGAGTCGGACACAACTGAGCGACTGAACTGACTGACTGAAAGAAGTTGAAAATAAAATTTGTCTTGAATTTTCTTCAAAATTTCAACCTATGGGATCCAGTTAAAGGAAACAATAAAATTATTCACTAAATGAAATAAATTTAAATATTTAAAATGGTAAAATAGGAAAAATAAATGAAATAGTAGAACAATAAAAATATTTTATTTTATTTTCCCTTAACTCTTAATATGGTTATAAAATTATATTTTAACTAAAAATAATAATCTCATGTCTATATGTTAATAAGTCATTATTACCTTCCCCAGTGGCTCAGAGTTTTGTCAAGAGAGCACACTGGTCATAGCAAATACACACTTCCAACAACAAAAGAGAAGACTCTATACCTGGACATCACCAGATGGCCAATACTGAAATCATATTGATTATATTCTTTGCATTCAAAGATAGAGATGCAGAAACAAGACCTGGAGATGACTGTGGCTCAGATCATGTGCTCCTTATTGTAAAATTCAGAATTAAATTGAAAAAAGTAAGACTAGTGAAGTGAAGACCATTTGGGTATAATCTAAATCAAATCCCTTATATTTATACAGTGGAGGTGACAGATTCAAGGGGTTAAATTTGGTAGACAGAGTGTCTGAAGATATGTGGCCACAGATTCATAACATTGTATAGGAACCAGTGACAAAATCCAGCCCAAAGAAAAAGAAATGCAAGAAGGCAACGTAGTTGTCTGAGGAAACTTTACATAATTGAGGAAAGAAAAAAAGCAAAAGGCAAGGGAGAAAGCAAAAGATATACCAACTGAATGCAGAGTTCCAGAGAATAGCAAGGAGAGATAAGAAGGTCTTAAAAGAACAAGACAAAGAAATAGAGGAAAATAATAGAATGGGAAAGACCAGCGATCTCTTCAAGAAAATGGGAGCTATCAAGGAAATATTTCATGCAAAGATGGGCATGATAAAGGAGAGAAATGGTAAGGACCTAAAGGAAGCAGAATAGATCAAGATGTGGCAAGAATACACAGAACTATAGAAAAAAAGTTTCAATGCCCCAGATAACCATGATGGTGTGATCACCCATCTAGAGCTAGACATCCTGGAGTGTGACGTCAAGTGGTCCTTAGGAACCATTACTGTGAACAAAACTAGTGGAACTGATGAAATTCCAGCTGAGCTATTTAAAATCCTAAAAGATGATACTGTTAAATTGCTGCACTCAGTATGTCAGCAAAATTGGAAACCTCAGCAGCCACAGGACTGGGAAAGATCAGTTTATATTCAAATCCCAAAGAAAGACAATGCCAAAGAATTGCAAACTACCATACAATTCCTCTCATTTCATATGCTAGTAAGGTTATGCTCAAAATCCTTTAAGCTAAGCTTTAGCAGTACATAAACTTACATATATACAAGCATGGTCTATAAGAGGTAAGGGAACCAAAAGTCAAATCGCCGACATTCATTGAATTGTGAAGAAAGCAAAGGATGCAAGAAAGCAAAAGAGACATAGATGTAAAGAACAGAATTTTGGACTCTGTGGGAGAAGGTGAGGGTGGGATGGTTTGAGAGACTTGCACTGAAACATATATATTACCATATGTAAAATAGATGACCAGTGCAAGTTTGATGTAAGAAGCAAAGCACTCAAATCAGTGCTCTGGGACAACCCAGAGGGATGGGGTGGGGATGAAAGTGGGAAAGAGGTTCAGGGTGGGGGAGACACATGTACACTCATGAATGATTCATGTCCATGTATGGCAAAACCACCACAGTATTGTAAAGTAATTAGTCTCCAATGAAAATAAATAAGTTAATTTTAAAAAGAGAAAGCAAGGGAGTTCTAGAGAAACATCTACTTCTAGTTCATTGACTACACTACCTGTATGCCAGTTGAGAAGCAACAGTTAAAATGGGACACAGAAAAACCAACTGGTTCCCAGTTGGGAAAGGAGTATGCCAAGCCTGTATATTGTCACCCTGCTTCTTTAACTTATATACAAAGTTCAATGCCAGGCTGGATGAATCATAAACTGAAATCAAGATTGCCAGGAGAAATATCAACAATCTCAGATATTCAGATGATACCACTCTAATGGCAGAAAGTGAAGAGGAATTAAAAAGCCTCTTGATAATGATGAAAAAGAGTGAAACGGATGACTTAAAATTCAACATTCAAACAGCTATGGTCAGGGCACCTGATCCCATCACTTCATGAAGAATAGAAGGGGAAAAAGAGGAAGCAGTGCCAGAATTTACTTTCTTGGGCTCCAAAATCACCACTGACATTGACTACACCCATGAAATTAAAAGACACTTGCTCCTTGAAAAGAAAGCTGTGAGAAACCCAGAGAGCATATTAAAAAGAAGAGATCTCACTTTGCTTACCAAGTCGGTATACTCAAAGCTATGGTTCTTTTGGTAGTCATTTACAGATGTGAGAGTTGGACCATAAAGAAGGCTGAGTGCAAAAGAATTGATACTCTTGACTTATGATGCTGGAGAAGACTCTTGAGAGTCCCTTGGGCAGCAAGGAGATCAACCCAATCAATCCTAAAGGTAATCAACCCTGAAAATACATTGGAAGGACTGATGTTGATGCTGAAGCTCCAATACTTTGGCCACTTGATGTAAAGAGCTGACTCATTAGTAAAGACCCTGATGCTGTGAAAGATTGAAGGCAAAAAGATAAGTGGGTGTTAGAGGATGAGATAGTTAGATAGCATCACCAACTCCATAGAAATGGATATGAGCAAACCGTGGAAGATAGTGAAGGACAGGAGAACCTAACCTGCTGCAGTCCTTGGTGTTTCTAGGAGTTGGACATGACTTAGCAACTCAACAATGAAAAATGACTAATATGTTTTGAGTACTTTCTCAGTTTCTGATGTTTAGAAGATGATGTCACAAGATGCTTCAGGACTGTCTTGTATATTTCTTCCCTAATATTAGAACAATGAACAGTTCTTTTTATTAATTTATTAGATTGTGAAGAATTTATTCATTATGGATGCAATCTGTGCTCATTGATACTGAATATTGTCTCATCTAGAGCAGCTGGCAGAACAAGAAAATACAAGTATATATACTAACCTGTGTATATAAATATCCATAAATATTCCTGTATGTAACCATCTATACAGATGTTAAACTTAGCATGAGTTTATACCAATGCTCCAAGTCTAATCCATTATCTCATGGATTAGTCTAAACTCCACCTCTTATTTATCTGTAATCTTCTATATCAGCATTAGTAAACATGGTTTCCACCATCTGACACTATTTGCTTAATTGTTCAAGTCATACATGTAGAGTAATTTCAGAATTTTCAATTCATAACTCCAGCAGAATACAACTTTGAAGTAGATATAATGCTTATATAAATTCCTTTTGCTTTAGTCTTAGCTATTTCATTGATTTCCAACATTATTTAGATCTACATTTTATTCCTCCAATTCCTTTATTGATGTCAGTTACTATATTTCTAACACATTTTGTTTTTCTGATCACATTTTGCCTTCCCTCCTAGGCTCATCAGAACTCTGTAATTATGCATACAGTATGTTTATATTTCATGTGGCCACATTATGTGAGTTTTGACAAATGTTTAATTACGCTTTAATACAAAATACAGTCATTACCTTAAAACATCCTCTGGGCTTTACCTATTCATTTTACCCCATATACAACTGGTAACCATTAATCTGTTTACTATCTTTTTATTTTAGTATTTTAAAAAAACATGCTTGTGCTCAGTCATGTCTGATTCTTTGTGACCCTATGGACTGTAACCCATCAGGCTCTTCTATCCATGGGATAGTCCAGTTTTTCAGATGAGAATACTGGCATGGGTTGTCATGCCCTTCTCCGGGGGATCTTTCTGATCTAAGGATCAAACTTGCCTCCCTTATGTCTCCTGCCTTGGCAGTGAGCTCTTTACCACTAGTGCCACCTGCGAAGCCCTAGTATTTAAAATCTCTTCATCAAATCTAGGGTATGCATTTTACTCTATGCTGTGGTCAAGAAGTTTTACAGTTTTAGGTCTACAATCCAATTAGAGTTAATTTTTTAAGATGTAAGGTCTGTGACTTTGTTCATTTTTTAATGTATGAATATCCGTGTTCAGCATTATTAGTTGGAAAGAAACCATCCTTTCTCTATTATATTGACATTGTTCCTTGTTAAAGGATCGATTGACTATACTTGTGTAGGTCTGTCTCTGTGTTTTCTATTATGTCCCATTGATCTATGTGTATAATCTTTCACCAGCACTACGCTGTTTTAGGTCTTTAAATTGAGCAGTGTCAGTCATCAAACTTTGTTCTGCTTTTACAGTATTGGCTATTCAACTTATCTTGCTTTTGCAAACAAACTTCAGAATCAGTACTGATAGGAATGAATAATTTGCTGCAATTTTACTTGGCTTTGCTTTAAATCAAATAATTAACTATTTAATGTTTGGTATTTTATTCATGATTACAGAATATCCATTTATTTATAACTTCCTTGATTTTTTTCATCTGTATTTTGTCATCTCACATGCATATTTTATAAATTTGCATTTAAGTACTTGTTTTGTTTTGGCACTAGTGCTAATGGTGCTGTGCTTTTAATTTAATTTTCTAGTTGTTCATTAATGGCATATGAAAAAGCAATTGACTTTTATATATTATGTTTATATCCAATGAACCTGCTTTAAGTGCATATTATTTTCATGAGTTTTTATTGTTCTTAATGATGATTCTTTGGACTTTCCTACATTGGCCACAATGTCATCTGTGAATATCTGTTGTTTTATTCAATTCTTTATCCTTTCTATTATTTATTTTCAGTTTTTGTTATATTGCACTAACTAGAACTTCTAGTATATATTGAATGCTAAATGAGAGTAGTGGAGAAGAAGGACATCCTTGCTTTCTTCCAAGTGTTAAGAACAAATTAACCAGGTTCTCACTATTAAGTGTGATTTCAAATATACATATATTTTAGATTTTTAAATAAAATCCCTGATATTATCCTCTATTTTTCTCCTGAGTGCTTTGTTCTTTTTATCATGAATAAATTATGAGTTTTGTCAAATGATATTGTATAATTTCAAAAAATTTATTGATATAACAATTTATATCAATTGATTTGCTAAGTTGTGAACCCTGAAATTTGTTGAAAAGTGCTGTCTCAGGTGTTGTCTTTTATCTCACACAAATCAGCTTCCTTAATTTACAAATTAAATTACAAACCTCAAGAAAGTTTGATCCAACTTAAAAGTCAAGTTGCATTTGTTGAAGGGAAATAGAAAGAATTTTAGAAAATTTATTAATAACAGTGATTAAATGTCATGATTTCTGCCAAATCATGTTGTCACATGTTATGTTTTCAGAAATGAAGATAACATGGAGAAATTTGAGTGTTAATCACACAAAACTGGCTCTCATTCAAAAATTGGTGAAACAAAATTCTAGAATTTGATACAAAGAAATCCTTCATTTAATAATGATCCTTCTTCCTAAGTGCTGAAGGAAAATGAGAGATTCACTACCAGAGAGCTGGGAGGCAGGCACATACAGCCTAACTAGATTAAAAAAAAAAAAATCAGGACCACTGAGAATGGAGATATTAGGCAGCCAAAGGTCTAATATTCCTAAGGACTGAGAATTTAGGTACCTCTATACTAGTTTCAAAGAAATTTCATATTGATCTCTCTGGATAAGAGATCCTCATGCTTTCCTCTCCACTGTCCTGCCCCCTATACCTCTTAACTGTGAGGCTCCTATGTACTATACTGATTTGTGTTTTCTGTTACTATCAATCTTAAAGTTTATTTAAGGTACTTTTAAGAGTATGTGCCAACAAAGGTCTGTCGAGTCAAGGCTATGGTTTTTCCAGTGGTCATGTATGGATGTGAGAGTTGGACTGTGAAGAAGGCTGATCACCGAAGAATTGATGCTTTTGAACTGTGGTGCTAGAGAAGACTCTTGAGAGTCCCTTTGACTGCAAGGAGATCCAACCAGTCCATTCTAAAGGAGATCAATCCTGGGTGTTCATTGGAAGGACTGATGCTAAAGCTGAAACTCCAATATTTTGGCCACCTCATGTGACGAGTTGACTCAATGGAAAAGACTCTGATGCTGGGAAGAATTGGGGGCAGGAGGAGAAGGGCATGACAGAGAATGAGATGGCTGGATGGCATCACCGACTCGATGGACATGAGTTTGAGTGAACTCCGGGAGTTGGTGATGGACAGGGAGGCCTGGCGTGCTGTGATTCATGGGGTTGCAAAGAGTCGGACACGACTGAGCGACTGAACTGAACTAAACTGATGTAATTATGAAATCCTCCTTCTCCATTAACTTTCAGTTGGCTTCCAAAGTATCACATAACTCTTTTTTCTTTACTGGTCAGGGATATGTGTTGATTCCTCTTCCTGTTACCAGCTTCTTCATATTGTGCATTTTAGAAGTCAATCTTTGGTCTTCTTCTCTTTTTGGTCCATATTCAATAGAACATCATTTTATTCAGTTGAATCAAATATTTGTAAAGTATTTATAAGTATTTATAATCAAATATGTGTCAGTAATCTCAAAGTTTTATCTTTAGGCCAATTCTCTCCCCTTAAATCCAGATGCTATGTTTGACTGCCTACTTATATCTCCACTAAGATATCTTATGAACGTGAAAGTGAAAGTCACTCAGTTATGTCCAACTCTTTGCAACCGCATGGACTACACAGTCCATGGAATTCTTCAGGCCAGAATACTGGAGTGGGTAGCCTTTCCCTTCTCCAGGGGATCTGCCCAACCCAGGAACTGAAACAGGGTCTCCTGCATTGCAGGCAGATTCTTTACCAACTGAGCTATCAGGGAAGCCCAAGATATCTTATAGATATCTTAAATACATAAATATATATCCACACACACCCACCTCCCCATACACACACCCTGTACACAATGCAGTGTTTTCCACCCCAACTGATGACAACTTAAGGACAGAGTGTTTCAGTCATTTTTGGCTCTTCTATTTCTCTTATATCTAATCTGCCAAAAAATCATGTTGGGTTTACTTTAAAAATACATTATAGTATGACTATAGTTCTACAGCAGTAGAACCCTGATCAAAGCCATTTTTCTCTTAGTATCAATTTATACAATAGCCACAAGGTTTATCTTTCTGCTTCAACCATTGCCCCAAACATTCTACTATCAGAGCAGAAATCAGTAATCCATTTTAACATGAGTCAGACTATGCTAGTTTCTTATTCAAACGATTCAGAACTGAAAATCTTTAAAGTAGCTTGTTGTGTTAATTAGTCATGTCTGACTCTTTGTGACCTTATGAACTATAGCCCACCAGGTTCCTCTGTCTACGGAATTCTCCAGGCAAGAATACTGGAATAGGTAGGCATTCCCTTCTCCAGGGGTTATTTCCAATCCAGGAATTGAACCCACTCTCCTGCATTGCAGGCAGATCCTTTACTATCCGATCCACAAGGGAAGCCCTAAAAATATTTTATATATGCTCTAAATTATTTGACCTCTATTACCTCTCTGACTTTCTTTCTTTCTGTCTTACTGACACAGCTTCTGCCAAAATGACTTCTCTGTTATTTCTTAAGCACATAGGTCATATCCCAACTCAGGCATTATGCAGTGGTTGTTCCCTTTGCCTGTTTGCTCTTTCTCCCACTATTTGTATGCACATCACCTGATTAGTGAGTTCTTCCCCACAGCTAACCCACTTTTTAGCCCCAAACTCATTCGCTTCAATGCACTGTACTTTTCCATAATGTTTTCACATTCTAACATACCATTGGATTTAGTTTTGCATTTATTTTATATTTATTTTCTATCTTTCCCCCATTCCAGCTTATCTCACCCATGGGAGAATGGCATTGAAACACGTATGTTGTGATATGTGAGACGAATCACTAGTTCAGGGTCAATGCATGTTATAGGATGCTCGGGGCTGGCATGCAGGGATGACCCAGAGGGAGGATAAAGGGAGGAGGGAGGTGGGAGGGGGGTTCAGGAGGGGGAACTTATGTAAACCTGGGGCAAATTCATATCAATGTATGGCAAAACCAACCAATATAATATTGTAAAATAATTTGCCTCCAATAAAAAAACAAATTAATTACCTAAAATAAAAAAAAAAAGAAAAAAAAATAAAGTACATACTTAGCAAGAATTATAAATTGCTTTATTTTCTGTTATATTCCAGACACTAAAATCTCTCAACACATGGTATAAACAGGATACATAATTGATGACTTGATGAATAAATTATATTTTTTAACAAGGAAAATTATGTCTAGCATAAGCATAACTTTTTTTAAATTATTTGTTTACCGAATAAAGTGCTTGTCAACCTAATATTTCCCAATTTGGTGTCTCAAAGAAAGAATGAAGTCCAGGGGAAACTTTACCTCTGTAAAGGTGAAAAGTTGGAGAAAAATTCCCTGACATTAAAAAACATAAACAAAAAATGCTTTCCCTCTGAAGAATTTGTAAGTGTATCCAAATATTTTATAAGAAAATAAGTTTGATTAAGCCCAACTCCAAATGCAACTTTCATACCCACAGAAAATTTAGATATGTAAGCAATAGATTCAGTTACAATAATGGAAGACAAGAAAGCAACAACAAAAAAAGAAAGATGACAAATTTTTTTTTAAGGACTGAGTACACAAAAGTATTTCAATAGGGATGCAAAAACATTAGTGGTTTCGCTAAGATTTTAATTCCACATATTCATGAGGTACACAGTCTACAGACCATTCAGCTTCAGCAATTGCATTCAAATTCTTAATAAACCGAAGCTCAGCAAAGTTAAAAGGCATGTGGAAGAAAACACAAGGAATAAGTTGGACATTTTCTAATAAAAGAAAGGAAAAAGAGGCTTTCAGAACATCACTTTTGGAATCTGACAAAACAGAAAGAGTACAAATCTGTATATATTTTCACACATGCACAGACACACATATATAGGTCCAACTTAACTATCAATAACAGGAAGAGTTTTATATATGTGATTGATGCAATACCTAGCTTCTCCAGAATTTCACAAGGCATCAAGATAGTGTATGCATGCCTGGAATAAGATCACTCATATTTCACTCAGCAGATTGCCCGCTGCTAAGTCACTTCAGTCGTTTCCAACTCCTTGCAACCTTGTTGACTGCAACCTGCCAGGCTCCTCTGTGCATGAGATTCTCCAGGCAAGAATACTGGGGTGGATGGCTATGCCCTCCTCCAGAGAAATCTTCCCAACCCATGGATTGAAACTGCACCTGGGAAGCCCCTAGGTTTCAACCAGGAGTGAGTATGAAATAGCACATGGAATCAAAGAATAGTTCTTGCTGAATTCTACCCAGTCATTTGTAATAAAAAGAGAGTTCTAGGGTGTCCACTTCTCCTTACACATTTACCCAAGCACATCTCCCTGAGAATAAAATGGCTAATTGTTTTTTAATAAAATTTATTCTGTCGTGTCAGTCTCAAGAAGCCTCCCTCACTCCTAGTAACATCTTAGATTCTTCACATTAATCCTTGGATGTCACTTTACACCTACCAAAGCAAAGAAGAATCAAGAACCTCTTGATAAAGGTGAAAGAGGAGAGTGAAAAAAACTGGCTTAAAACTCAGCATTCAAAAAACCAAGGTCATGGAATTTGGTCCCATCACTTTATGGCAAATAGATGAAGAAACAATGGAAACAGTGACAGACATTATTTTCTTGGGCTCCAAAATCACTGTAGACGGTGACTGCAGCCATAATATTAAAAGATGTTTGCTCTTTGGGAGTAAAGCTGTGAAAAACCTAGACAGCATATTAAAAAGCAGAGACATTACTTTGCCCACAAAAGTCTGTTTAGTCAATACTATGGCTTTTCCAGTAGTCATGTATGGATGTGAGAGTTGGACCATAAAAAAGGCTGAGTGCTGCAGAATTCATGGCTTTGAACTATGGTGCTGAAGACTCTTGAGAGTCCCTTGGACTGCAAGGAGATTAAACCAGTCAATCCTAAAGGAAATTAACCCTGAATATGCATTAGAAGGACTGATGCTGAAGTTGAAACTCTAATAATTTGGCCAACTGATGTGAAGAGCCGACTCACTAGAAAAGACCCTGAAGTTGGGAAAGACTGAGGGCAGGAGGAGAAGGGGACAACAGAGGATGAGATTGTTGGATGGCATCACTGACTTAGTGGACATGAATTTGAATAACTCCCAGAGATGGTGAAGGACAGGGAATTCTGGCGTGCTGCAGTCCGTGGGGTCACAAAAAGTAGGACACAGCTGAAACAATAAATGATTAAAAGGTATTACCCTGAAGGTTTGGCTTCCCTCATGGTTCAGACAGTAAAGAATCTGCCTGCAAATGTGGGAGAGCTGAATTCAATCTCTGGGTTGGGAAGATTCCCTGAAGGAGGGCATAGCAAACCACTCCAGTATTCTTGCCTGGAGAATCCCCATGAACAAAGGATCCTGGCAGGCTACAGTCCTTGGGGTCTCAAAAAGTCTGACACGACTGAGCGACTAAGCACAGCACACCACACAGCACGTTGTCTTCTTCTCTATCCTTTCTCAAATCCTGAAAACAGTCTCATATGTCTTCTGAAATGCATGTCCTATTCAGCTACTTATCTTATGTATTCATCATCTACTCTCTCTCTATTGTTTCCAATTTTGCACTAATGGAGAGTTGCTGCTGCTGCTACGTCGCTTCAGTCGTGTCCGACTCTGTGTGAACCCATAGACGGCAGTCCATCAGGCTCCTCCATCCCTGGGATTCTCCAGGCAAGAATACTGGAGTGGGTTGCCATTTCCTTCTCCAGCACATGCATGCATGCTAAGTCGCTTCAGTCGTGTCCAACTCTGTGCTACCCTAAGGACAGCAGCCCACCAGACTCCTCTGTCCACAGGATTCTCTAGGCAAGAATACTGGAGTGGGTTGCTATTTCCTTCTCCAATGGAGAGTTGAACCTTCCCCTAAGAATCTTGGTTAACTCTACTTATCATAGATCTCATTTCAATGGATTCAGAATAAGATCTTTGCGCCAGTGTCTTCCTGATTTATCACTAATAAATTCAAATCATTCTCCTTTCTTCCATCAATAATGAAAAATAGAAGGAAGAGGTAGAGGAGAAGAGGAGGAAAGAAGAGACAAAGAATCACATTTCATTTCCTGAAATTATATTGCACTGTATTCTTACACAGTTGTTATCATATACTGTTCTCAGATTAAAATTTCAGTTAGTGTGACTAAATTTGTTACCCATACTTTGGGGAATTATGAAGAAAATCAAGAAGCATTGTCTTTAAACATACTTTGTGTACTCTTTCAATCTGCTTTTTTCACTTAATAAAATTCATAGTAATGTTCTTTATACCATGAATTTTAATGGCTGTATACTATTCTATTATTGTTATTGTTTATTTGCTCAGTCATAGTCTGACTCTTTGCTACCCCATGGACTGCAGCACACCAGGCTTCCCTGTCCTTCACTATCTACTGGAGTTTGCTATTATATGTATAGTATATTCTATTATATGGAATTGCATTTATATATTCAACAATTTTCTATTTTTACCACTTTATTATTGAAATAATGCTATTAAGATAAAAAAGAAGCATATTGCTGATTTTATTGTTTGATTTCAGAGAACTTAATAAATCCAGCATAAAATTTTTTCTATATTTGTATAAAGAATAGAGTCAAAAGAATAAATACTTATATATTAAATTGTACTCTGCAACTTGTCTTTCTAATTTCCATGGCCTATTAGTTAAAAAAGTAATTATACTTTAGACCACAAAGAAAAACTCAATAAATTTTTAAGAAGAGGCATATCAGAGATTATATTACATTTTCACTATATATCCAAATGAAAATATGGTTGGAAAAACAAAGTAATGGTGAAAGATAGTTAAATCAAAATTTAAGAAAACATTCAATTAAAGGATTCTTGGTTCTAAGGGTCAATAAAAAACATAATTACAGAAGTCTTAGAAAATAATAAAAATGAGAGTGTTGTATATCAATATCTATAATACTGACCAAGATTGAAAAAAGAAATGAAATTATGAACTAGGCATTTTATTCAAGGTGTTAGAATGAAAAGCATAAAATAATCTAAAGGAAAGCAGAAATTTTCCAGGGCCCAGGCTCCAGACTTGCTTGAGCTCTGCAGTTTTTAACTTATAATTAAAACAAAGTAAAAAGGATTTTTTTTTCATTTGTAGTCATTTGGCTTATTTCAAAGGCTTTAGTAAGTACTGCTAAGTCACTTCAGTCGTGTCCCACTCTGCGTGACCCCACAGACGGAAGTCCACCAGGCTCACCCGTCCCTGGGATTCTCCAGGCAAGAACACTGGAGTGGGTTGCCATTTCCTTCTCCAATGTGTGAAAGTGAAAGTGAAGTTGCTTAGTCCTGTCCGACTCTTAGCGACCCCACGGACTGCAGCCTACCAGGCTTCTCCATTCATGGGATTTTCCAGGCAAGAGTACTGGAGTGGCTTGCCATTGCCTTCTCTGATGCTTTTCAAAGCCTCCACCAAATGGCCTAGATTCAGTTCAGTTCAGTCACTCAGTCGTGTCCGACTCTTTGCCACCCCATGAATCACAGCACACCAGGCCTCCCTGTCCATCACCAACTCCCGCAGTTCACTCAGACTCATGTCCATCGAGTCGGTGATGCCATCCAGCCATCTCCTTCTCTGTCGTCCCCTTCTCCTCCCACCCCCAATCCCTCCCAGCATCAGACTCTTCTCCAGTGAGTCAACTCATTGCATGAGGTGGCCAAAGTATTGGAGTTTCAGCTTTAGCATCAGTCCTTCCAATGAACACCCAGGATTGATCTTTAAAATGGACTGGTTGGATCTCCTTCCAGTCCAAGGGACTCTCAAGAGTCTTCTTGAGATAAACCATGAGATAGACCATCACAATTTTAAACTACAAAATGTTAAAATGTTTCAGGAAACATACTGTAGAAATTATTATATCAGAATATCCTAGTTCTGTAGCAAGGTTTTAGGATACCTTGTAAATGTATAAACAAGCACCAAATGCAGGACAAATTGAACATCCAATGAAATGTTTTGCAGCACCTTGTAAACTATAATCATCCAACCCCTTTTGGATTCTTGCCTCTGTTTTGGTGATTTGGAAGCAGGATGAAAGTAGATCAAGTGTTTACTATGAGAGAGGGTGCCTCTGAGATCCTCAAGGGGGAATTGTAAACTTAGCCCTATGATCTTGCCATTAGTCTTTTCTAATGATTTTGAGCCACGATCTTTCTGAGATAGCATCTTTTTTTTTTTTTTTTCCCTCTATGCTTGATCTTTGAGAAGCCTAATGGAATCTTGATTTTTCTAGCCTTTTTTTAAACTTAAGCCTGGACATAAGGGAACGCTAAAGGAAAAGGATTAGAGAGGTTTATTCAACACACTGGAGAAAGAAAATCTCTGCCTTACTGCCAGATATATTAAACTCTTGATCTTGCAATTGCATAAAATTATCACTGGCATTATATCTATGTCAATTAAATCTAGTGCAGGAGAAAATGATTTAACCAGCTCCCTCTTTCAATGTCATTCAAGAACTCTAATTAGTTTGAGAGGCGTGTTTCTCTTCTAAGTAATGTTGTAGTCATCTAGGTATTATTTAAGTATCTCACTGAAGCTCATTAATATGAGAGTATTTCAGAGTCATTTATGGGCTTGGGGGAGGGTACTATTCAGACACGCTGGTTAATGAAAAAATTGGTATTAAAGTGTTAGAGTGCAGTATTTTCTATCACTAATAATTATTTTTCAGTGTTATAAGCACATGGGTAACATTTCTGCTTTATATCCCAAAGGCCCATAATTTTTATAACATAGAGCTTTCCGTTTCTTATTTCATTAGTAACATTCACAGATGGATATTATTTTATTCAATACTTTTTTTGTAAAGGAGAAAAACTTTGTGCAAAAAAACTTTAGCTACGTTTTCTAAGTTTCTATAAAACACTTTTTTTTCTTCTCTCCTGCATCATTCTTATGTTATATTAATGGTGGACTTCCCTGGTGGCTCAGCTGGTAAAGAATCTGCCTGCAATGTGGGAGACCTGGATTCGATCCATGGATTAGGAAGAACCCTTGGAGAAGAGAATGGCTACCCACCCCAGTATTCTGGCCTGGAGAATTCCACGGACTGGGTAGTAGTTCAAAACTGGAAACAATTGTGTCCTTCAGTCATGAATAGTTAAATAATTCTTATACATACATAGCATGGAAATAATTAGTGTACGCATGTATTGACAAATGTATGTATGTATGTATGCATAACCCTTATACAAATACACATATACATCAGTTCAGTTCAGTTGCTCAGTCGTGTCCAACTCTTTGCAACCCCATGAATTGCAGCATGCCAGGTCTCTCTGTCCATCACCAATTCCTGGAATCCACCCAAACCCATGTCCATTGAGTCGGTGATGCCATCCAACCATCTCATCCTCTGTCATCCCCTTCTCCTCCAGTCCTCAATCTTTTCCAGCATCAGGATCTTTTCAAATGAGTCAGCTCTTTGCATCAGGTGTCCAAGTATTGGAGTTTCAGCTTCAACATCAGTCCTTCCAATGAACAACCAGGACTGATCTCCTTTAGGATGGACTGGTTGGATCTCCTTGCAGCCCAAGGGACTCTCAAGAGTCTTCTCCAACACCACAGTTCAAAAGCATCAATTCTTTGGTGCTCAGCTTTCTTTATGGTCCAATTCTCCCATCTATACATGACTACTGGAAAAACCGAAGCTTTGACTAGATGGACACTTGTTGACTATGTAATGTCAAAGTAATGTCTATGCTTTTTAGTATGCTGTCTAGTTTGGTCATAACTTTTCTCCCCAGGAGAAAGCGTCTTTTAATTTCATGGCTGCAATAACCATCTGAGGTGATTTTGGAGCCCAGAAAAATAAAGTCAGCCACTGTTTCCAATGTTTCTCCATCTATTTGCCATGAAGTGATGGGACCAGATGCCATGATCTTAGTTCTCTGAATGTTGAGCTTTAAGCCAACGTTTTCACTCTCCTCTTTCACTTCCATCAAGAGGCTCTTTAGTTCTTCTTCACTTTCTGCCATAAGGGTGGTGTCATCTGCATATCTGAGGTTACTGATATTTCTCCCGGCAATCTTGATTCCAGCTGTGCTTCATTCAGCTCAGCATTTCTCTTGATGTACTCTGCATATAAGTTAAATAAACAGGGTGACAATATACAGCCTTGATGTACTCTTTTCATGATTTGGAACCAGTCTGTTGTTCCATGTCCAGTTCTAACTCTTGCTTGCTGACCTGCGTACAGGTTTCTCAAGTGGCAGGTCAGGTGGTCTGGTATACATATACGTACTCAGCAATAGAAAGAAACAAGCTGATTAATACATGTAACAACTTGGTTGGGTCTCAGATATACTATATTTCGTGAAAAAGTCAATCTCAAAAGGGGATACACTGCAGGGTTGCAATTATTTAACAGACCCTAAATGACAAAATTTTATTTATAATAGTCCCAGATTTTAAGCAAACCGGATCCCCTTCAACAGGTACATAATAAAACAAACTGTGAAATGTTCCTGCTATGGAATGTCACTGGGCAATAAGCAAAATGTATGTGTGTATATATATATATAGTATAAATATAATAATATATATTATTTTATATATATACTATATTTATGACAATGTGCATAAAATGTCATAAATCTACCCTGAATGAAAAAATCCAGTGACAAATTTTCTTGTGTCAGTACCACATTGCTTTGATGACTGCCACTTCGTGGTATAGTTTTAAATAAGAGACTATCTTATTTCCATCTTTGATTTTTCCTGTTTGTTTTGGCTATCTGGCATCTATTGTGTTTCCTTACAAATGTTAGAATTGTTTTCCTAGTTCTACAAAAAGAAAAATGCTATTGTCATTTTGAAAGGGATTGCATAGACCTGTAGATTGTCTTGGGTAAAATCGTCATTTTAACAATATTAATTCTTCCAGTCTATGAGCACAATATATCTTTCCATCTGTTTGTGTTGTGTTCAATTTATTTCATCAGACTCTTATCAAATAGTATAGTGTTATAGAGTTATATATTAAACAGTCAAATAATTGGTAGACATTTTTTATATTTTTAAATGATGAAGAATAATCTTGGTTCTGACAAATAAAATCAATACATATCCATCTTCAGGCAACAACAGGAACCCTGTATACATGTTTTAGATTTGTTTATTTTAAATATCTGTGTATCAATAATTATATTTACGTATTCAATGTTTTCATGAAGGTCCATCCATATATTTTAAAATTATTTCATTAAGGTTGAACATTTGTATATGCTTTTGCTTCATAGAAGTGAAACTGCTTTTTAAAGAACATGAACTGTAAATAAGCATTTGATTATACTGTTCTTTCTTCTGTAAAGTATGAAAGGTGCTTCTTTTCAAGTCTGTGTTGTAGTTGAAGCTCTGAAGCTTCTTTCTTTCCTTTCATTCTTTCTTTTCGTCCCTCCCTCTTTTCTCCCTTCTTTCCCTGCCTTCCTCCAGGTCTTGTCTTCCTCCCTTCCTCTCTCTTTCTCTCTCTCTTTAATTTTATCTCTCACACTTTATGTTAATGTCATCAGAACATGTTTTATATTTTAAATTACTATTTCCTTGATTACTCTTCTGAATGAATTTTCATAAAACATTTGTTCATAATTCATCTGTTTTGTTATTATTTCTTAATATACAAGCCTCTTCTTTCTTATCATTATCCATATATTTTTGTGATTGTAGATTTTATCTTTTCTGGATATGCTGCAAATAAACCAAGAGAAATCTCCAGGCGGAATCCGGAGGGTCTTTTAAAATTATTTATGTGTTTATCTATTTTAGGCTCACTGGCTCTAGAGTGTTGGATCAGTAGTTGTGGCACCCAGATTCAGTTGCTCCGTGGCAGGTGGAATCTTTCCAAACCAGGGATCGAACCCATGTCCCCTGCATTGGCAGGCGAATTCTTATCCACTGTGATACCAGGGAAATCTCAGAGGGTCTTTTTTGACTTAAGTTGCTATTATCACTTGTATTGCCAGTGTAATGTCAATGTGATTGTTGTCATGTTTCCATGGAATCATCTCCAAATTGAAGAAGCAGTGAGTGAGGTGCATACACTTGAGCAAATCTATCTTGACACCTTCTCAGAGAACATCAACCAGAAATCTACCTTTTTATGATTTTATAGTACTGCATTTATGTCATAACGTTCATTTTTTATGATAGAAATTAAAAGCAGACTGTATGTTAGATTATTTGAATTGAATTCATGTTTAGCACACTGTTATGACATGGAAAACTTACTCTTCTAGCTTTAGTTTCCAAATATATGATAGCAAGTGTTGTCTCATAATGTTAGCAGAGGATTAAAAGTGTTGAACTATAGAAATTTTCAGAACTGGACCAGAAAGTAGTGAGCACAAACCACATGAAGCAACTTTAAGCATATTTACTTATCTTAGACCTGGATGCAAGTGTCAGGTATCTGCTACTAAAGTGTCAGGTATCTGCTACTATATTACAAGTTCCTAGAGGGAAGAGACTATATTTCTTAAAAATCTGTAACTCCAGTGTAACACACATATTTTATGCTCCACAGATACTTGATTTATATACATAAAATATAGATTTTTCCAAGTAGAGTATCTGCTAAGTAGACCATAGCACAACTTTTTATTTCTCAGAAAGGCCCTTCCTAAAGTAAAGCAAACATTCTGCTACATTACTGCATATTTTATCATATATGTATATGCATATTTGCATGTACATTTTATCCAGGTATATGATAAAAATACATACAATATGTTCTCTCCCATGCATAAAAACATATGTATATTTTTACCATATATATATATATCACAATTGCATTCATTCCTTTACATGAATATTATACTTGCTCACTCTATGAGATCTGCACTTTAATGCTTTCATATCATTTAAATGAGTACCTGAAATAAAGTGTACAATGAAAATTATTTAATAAGTAAAAGTGAGATTAATTTTATCTTTGTTGTTTTAGAAACATGCATTTTCAGGATAACTTACTATAATTCCTCATCTATTAAAAAGTAACATCAATCCCAATGAATCTTTGATTAAATATATTTTAATTTTTCAATTAAATTTTAAATGAAATGTCTATAATTATTACATTTCATGTTGTAAGAACTATTCTTCATTGATTTTTCCTGTGCATTGATATCTAATACAGAACATGATAATGACTGAAACGTTAACCACTTCTTTTAGTTCCTGACTTTCAAACTTTTGTTGATTAAGAACATGTTAATAGAAAATATTGTGATTCAGTGCACTAGGTTATGACACCAACACAACACATTACAAAAACTACTGAAATTTTAAACATCAGTGCCACAACAAATACATTTTTCAAAAGTCCTTAGTATTTTTTTAAGGAACATTCTCTCACATGCATAAAGTTTTTAACAATTTTTTTCCAAAATATCTCAGATGTGTGATATCATGTTACTTAATTTTATGCTTATTTTGATGAAAAGATACTGCACACTCTGGAACAAATATATATCTGAAAGAAAGGGAGGTATTTCCCTCAATAAAAAGATCAGTTATTTTCATTAGAAAGCCATACTGTTTGTAACAAGTTAGGTCTAAGATAAACTTCTGTTTTTTATACATCATATAAAGAGAAATAAGCAGAATGGAATTGGGGGCAAAACTGGAAATACAGGGAACATCCTGCATATGTCTGCTAACTGTGTTGGTTTTTAGGAAGAAGCAGTTATTAGGATGATAACTACTGCTCACTGAGGTACTGAAAGATGTACTCACTAACCCACAACAGGGATGGAGCCAAACTTGATTAGCTCTGGCCCAGAGCACTGTGGACTATGTCATAGCTTTTCTTAAATCCAAATTGAAGAACTGTATTTTTGCTTTTATACTGTGATGGGAGAAATAGATCATACATGGAATTGAATATAGTGAAATAGTAGGACTAAAATAGCTTCTGTAGAAAACGAAAAACCCAGTTCAGAGTTCCCATGAGAACTCTGAATGGCAAACTTTCAAAACAAACTTTGTATCTCAATACAATTTTTCCATAGTGACCATGTGTAAAGTTAGGTCTTATGCTGGAAGTATAAATAATAATACAAAATATGAGTGTATTAAATTTGTCTGAGGCAAATATATTTTGCATACCTTTTGCTTCTCTATTTTCTTTGTGCATTTTGTCTTACTTCATTTGCCAGAAGTGTCTAAAGAATAATACTAACTTATGGACTGTCCTTAGTATATTTATGATTTCTGATTAGTGCCATACTATGGTAACTCAGTCCGGTGTTCTTGCCTGGGAAATCCCATGGAGAGAGAAGCCTGGCAAGCTATAGTTTGTGGGGTTGCAAAGAGTTGGTCATGACTTAGCAATTAAAAATTAACAACAAAACATTGATTAAAATAATCCCAGAACCACACTATTGAAGAAATTATGAAAGATAATTCACCCTTTTTAATCATGCAATGACTTGAATAGGATTAGACAAGGCATGAGGTCTTCTCTGGTCGTTCGGTGGTAAAGAAACTCCCTGCCAATGCAAGCAGATGTGGGTTCAATCCGTGGGTTAGGAATATCCTCTGGAGAAAGAAATGGCAACCCACTTTAGTATTCTTGCTTGGAAAGTCAAATTGACAGAGGAGCCTGGTAGGCTACACAACAATTAATAATCATAATACATACCTACTTATTGATGCATTCAATCATTCAAGAATACTCATCTGAGAGAGTAATCTGTGAGATACTGTGCTGAGCCAGAAACAAAGTAGCTAAAATGAAGAATCTTGCTCTCATTCAATTTAGAGCATAATTATTATGAAAATTTTCTGTTGATGTCAACCTTTTTTTTTAGTTTATTTATTTTAATTAGAGGCTAATCCAATTTTCTGTTAATGTGCAGGGCTGTGTTCTCTTCCTGTTGTTTGACCAGAGGCCAAACTATGGTGGAGGTAATGAAAATAATGGTGACCTCCTTCAAAAGGTCCCATGCATGCAACGCTACACTCAGTGTCCCAACTCTGCAGCAGGCCACCGTCAACACATGCCTCCACCAGAAACTCCTGGACACTCACGGGCAAGTCTGGTCAGTCTCTTATGGGGTAACTCCTCCTTTCTCCAGGGTCCTGGTGTGCAAAAGGTTTTGTTTGTGCCCTCCAAGAGTCTCTTTGAAAGTGCTACACTCAATATGCCAGAAAATTTGGAAAACTCAGCAGTGGCTAAAGGACTGGAAAAGGTCAATTTTCATTCCAATCCCAAAGAAAGGCAATGCCAAAGAATGCTCAAACTACTGCACAATTGCACTCATCTCACACGCTAATAAAGTCATGCTCAAAATTCTCCAGGCCAGGCTTCGACAGTATGTGAACCATGAGATTCCAGATTCTCAAGTTGGATTTAGAAAAGGCAGAGGAACCAGAAATCAAATTGCCAACATCTGCTGGATCATTGAAAAAGCAAGAAAGTTCAAGCAAAACATCTACATTTGCTTTATTGAATATGCCAAAGCCTTTGATTATGTAGATCACAACAAACTGTGGAATATTCTTAAAGAGAATGGAATAGCAGACCACCTGATCTGCTTCCTGAGAAATCTGTATGCAGGTCAGGAAGCAACAGTTAGAACTAGACATGGAACAATAGACTGGCTCCAAATCAGGAAAGGAGTACATCAAAGCTGTATATTGTCACCCTGCTTATTTAACTTACATGCAGAGTACATCATGAGAAATGCTGGGCTGGATGAAGCACAAGCTGGAATCAAGATTGCCAGGAGAAATATCAATAACCTCAGATATGCAGATGACACCACCCTTATGGCAGAAAGTGAAGAAGAACTAAAGAGCCTCTTACTGAAAGTGAAATGAGAATGAAACAGTTGGCTTAAAGCTCAACATTCAGAAAACTAAGATCAAGGCATCTGGTCATGGGGAAACAATGGAAACAGGGAGAGACTTTATTATTTTGGTCTCCAAAATCACTGCAGATGGTGACTGTAGCCATGAAATTAAAAGACACTTTCTTCTGGAAAGAAAAGTTATGACCAACCTAGACAGCATATTAGAAAGCATAGACATTACTTTGTCAACAAGTGTCCATCTAGTCAAAGCTTTGGTTTTTCCAGTAGTCATGTATGGATGGGATAAGTGGACCATAAAGAAAGCTGAGTGCCAAAGAATTGATGTTTTTGAACTGTGGTGTTGGAGAAGACTCTTGAGAGTCCCTTGGGCAGCGTGGAGATCCAACCAGTCCACCTTAGAGGAAATCAGTTCTGAATATTCATTGGAAGGACTGATGCTAAAGCTGAAATTCCAATACTTGGCCACCTGATGCAAAGAACTGACTGATTGGAAAAGACTCTGATGCTGGGTAAGACTGAGGGTGGGAGGAGAAGGGAATGACAGAGGATGAGATGTAGGAAGGCATCACCGACTCAATGGACATGAGTTTGGGTAAATTCTTGGAGTTTGTGATGGACAGGGAGTCCTGGCATGCTATAGTTCTTGGGGTCACAAAGAGTTGGACACAACTGAGGGACTCAACTGAACTGAACTGATTATGAAAATTTTAAAGTAATATGACTATAAAGAAGCAATACATTAATTATTTACTCACTGTTGACTGTGATCTTAGTATATGCATTACATATTCTGTTTTCCACGTTAACTGCTGATTTTGTAGTAAATAAAACTCAATAGCCCTTCTGCTTTTTATAGTCATAATATTAAAAATCTTAAAATAAAAATATGAATTAACTTACACATATAAAACAAGTCTTTATAAAAGGTATCTTATGGCCAATTTTAATTAATTTAAGAAATAGAAAAGTTATGTTAACAAAGAGAAAATTGGCCTCTCCCAGTCCAGTCTGGGCCAGAGTCAAGCAGTGTGCAGAATCACAGGCAGCAGACAGCATCCTATGCTCTGTACATCAGAAGTCCATCTGGGTTGGCTTTCCTTGTTTCTCTACTCCAGGCTTTAAAAGGCCAAAATCATTGTGTCAGCCAGGCTGGATACTTCATCCAGTGGCTTTAGGTAGAATCCACTTATGAGCTCACTCAAGTGTCTGGTGGAACCAAGTTCTTTGGGATTGTGGACTGAGGTCCCTGGTTACTTGTTGACTGTTACTTCCCGGCAGCTTCTCCTCAGTCTTTTTGTAAAATCCCTGTCTCAGAACCAACAGCTGGACACCGAATCCTTACATGCTTGGACTCCATCTCTGCTTCCAGTGAGGAAAAGTTCTATGTGTTTAAGGAATTCATATAAGTAGGAAGAGGTAGAGACAAGATGGAGAAGGACTTGAGGTTACCTCCTCTTATGAAAACACCAAATCAAAACTGACTGCTAAACAATCATCAAGAATAAAAACTGGAATCCACCAAAAAACACATATGTATTCTGCAACCAAAGAAAAAGAAGACGACAAAATAAAAGGGTAGGAGGGGCATATTTGCAGCATGATCAAATCACATGCCTGGCAGGTGGGTGATGCACAAAGTGGAAAATTATTATATTGCAGAGTTGCTCCAACAGGATTGAAAGAACTGAGGCCCTTGTCAGGCTCCAAACCTGGGGGTCTGGAATTGGAAGCAGAGCACTTAGTTTTAAAGGCCAGTGGGGCTTTATTTAGGAATGCCACAGGGCTGGGGGAAGCAGTGACTATACTATTGGAGAGCACACACAGGTCTCAGGCAGAGGGACCCAGGGAAAAAGCAATGACTTCATAGGTGCTTGGCCAGACCTACCTGCAGGTCTCAGAGAGTCTCCTGGGGAAGGAGGGGGTGGCTGTGGCCCATTGTGGAGACAAAGACACAGGCAGAACTATCAGAGAGTACTCATTGTTATGAACTCTCTGGAGATTCATTTTCATACCAAGATCTGGCCCTACCCAATAGCTTGTAGGCTCCTGTGCTGGAACACCTCATGCAAAACAATCAACAGGGCATGAACACAGCCCCATCCATCAACAGAGAGGCAGCCTAAAGTCTTCCACAACCACATAAAGCATACTCCTTGACACAACTATGTCCATCAAAAGAAAAGCTCCACACACCAAAAGACAGGCAGAAGTCCCTCTTACCAGGAAACCTACTCAAGCCTCTAGACCAGCTTTATCAATCAGGGGCAGACACCAGTAGCAAAAGGAACAATGACCCTGTTGCCAGCAGAATAGAGACCACAAATACAAAAAGTTAGATGAATTGAGAAAGAAGAATGTGTTCCAAATGAAAAAAAAAGTTAAAACCCCAGAAGAGCAACTACAGAAAATGATGCTAGGCAATGTACTAAAAGAAAATTAGAGAAATGATAGCAAAGAAGATCCATGATCTCAGATAAAGAATGGAAGCGTTGAACCAGAAGACAAAATAAATATTTAACAAAAAGTTAGCAGATATAAAAAGCAAACATTGTTGAACAGTACAATAACTGAAATGAAAGATACACTAGAAGAAATCAATAGAAGACTAAATGAGTCAAAAGAATGGATAAGTGAGCTGGTGGACAAAATGGTGGTGTTGGAAAGACTCTTGAAGTTCCCATGGACTGCAATTAGATCAAACCAGCCAATCGTAAAGGAAATCAGTCCTGAATATTCATCGGAAGTACTGACTGATGTGGAAGCTGAAGCTCCAATACTGTGGCCACCTGATGTGAAGAACTGACTCAGTGGAAAAGACCCTGATGCTGGGAAAGATGGAAGATAGGAGGAGAAGGGGACAGCAGAGGACGAGACGTTTGGATGGCATCACTGACTCAATGGGCATGAATTTGAGCAAACTCTGGGAGATTGTGAAAGACAGGGAAACCTGGCCTACTGCAATCCACGCAGGAGCAAAGATTCAGACACTACTTAAGCATCTGAACAACAAGCATTGAAGAGATCACTGGAATATATGTAAGAAACAACTAAAAGTAAAACTTACTTGTTCACCTTGGCCATGCCATGCTACAATCAAGTGTGGCAGAGAGTTCTGGAAATTGTTAAAGTTGTAATGAGACTAAATGTATATATCTTGCTGTAAAATTGAATACAAGCATGGCTATGAACTGAATATCTCTTCCTCTACTCCTCTTATTTATATGTTGAAGTTATAACACGTTATGTGATGGCATTTGGAGATGAGCTTTGGGATTTAAGATTAGATGAGGTGATGAGGATTGGGCTCTCATCATAGGGTTAATCTCCTTACCAGGAAAGAGAGCAAAGTGTTCTTTCAACCCTCCCTCCCTTCCAGGTGAAGATTCAGTGAGAAGGTGGCCATCTATGAGACAGAACAAAGCTCTCACTAGGAATCAAATTTGCCATTATATTGATCTTGGACTTCCAGCTTCTAGGCTATAGGAGAATAAAGTTCTGTTGCTTAGTAACCTTGTGTATGATATTTTGTTAAAGTAGCCCAAGCTGATGAAGACAAGTATCAGTTTCATTATTTATATAAAAATATTACTCTGGAACATTATATGTATAGCAATCACCTGAATATAAAAGGACCATAGGTCTTCTGATGTATGCAAACAAGTTGATGATGATTGCTGCTGCTACTGCTGCTGCTAAGTCACTTCAGTAGTGTCCGACTCTGTGTGACCCCATAGACGGAAGCCCACAAGGCTCCCCCATCCCCGGGATTCTCCAGGCAAGAACACTGGAGTGGGTTGCCATTTCCTTCTCCAATGTGTGAAAGTGAAAAGTGAAAGTGAAGTCGCTCAGTCGTATCCGACCCTTAGCGACCCCACAGCCTGCAGCCTAGCAGGCTCCTCCATCCATGGGATTTTCCAGGCAAGAGTACTGGAGTGATGATGATTAGAGGACAGAATTAAATTCATGAAAATGAAGTGACAGGAGGGTTGGAGTGCTTAGTAGGCATTATTCATATATATATATATATATATATATATATATCATTGGCAGCTAACCTGGAAAGTAAAGTCATTCTTCATTTTTAAAAGGAACAGTTAAATGCTGAGTTATGTACTCAACTTATGAGGCAATATGGTAAGTAAATTCAAATATTAAACAATTTTAATACTTAAATACTTGTAAAGATCTGTGTTTCAGCATAGTTGATTAACAAACTTAACTATAAATCAAAGTTATTTCAAGTTAAAGGGAATTGGGAGGGAAATTAAACCCATACAAAATGTGACTTAAAACAGGGAATGGAAACCTATCTGTTTGATCAGCAGATTTAGTGGTGAGCATGCTGAGATCAGAAATACCAATATCAGTTTTTCTCTCACGTTTGAAATCAACCATACAAAAATGGCTTTGAAATGGAGCTCGGATTCTCCAACCAAAGTACATACATGAATGAGTGCCCACCTGCTTCTTGTACTGTAAGCCCCCAAACCCTGAACAATTGCTATGAAGCCTCAGAAATTTTCATTGCTTTTTCTCTCTGTCTCAGATAATTATTTCCTCATCTTAGGGGGTTCTCTTTCTCCCATTCACATATTTGAGTAACTTGATGACAACATATCTTGTGGTATTAGGAGTCTAGATATAAAATATGGAAGTCATGTAGCTGAACATACATTGTTTACATTCCTGTAATGTAACCATAAATTTAGATTGTTTATATCTGGGTGTTTTTGAGAGTTAAGGTTGTGTTAGGTCTCAACCTGGAAGAATGTATCTTAAGCAAGTTGGTCAGTGTCCCAGAGGAGTCCTGGGCTGTAGAGAGGGATGCAATGGCAGCAGCTCATGAGAGGGAATGATGGCTACATGTGTCTATGTGCTGCTGATGGTGGAGGGAGTGATGCTGGGAGAACTTGAGCTTAATGACATTTTTCTAGAATGACGCTAAAGAAACAGGATTAAGACAAGCAGAACTTACAGAGGGAATAATCATAAAGGCATAATTGAATAGATTTATTAACCAAACACCATGTGGAAAACTATTTATCATTTTGAACTGAACCAGAATGATTAAATTAAACTCTAAGAGAAAACAAGTGAATGATCAATAGTACATGGCTAAATTCAAGCCAAAGTGTCATTATCTGTTGTGGCCTGAAAAGATTATGGAAAGTAAGCAAGATCTGAATCAAAGTTTGCATGTCAAAAAACAAACACTGTTTATTTAGAAGCACACATAACTGGGGAGTTGTGCAGGAGGGGTAGGAAATAGAATGGTATAAAAAACCAGATATGGTTAGACACTCAAAAGAAGCAAAGAGTTGAAATGTCATTTTTTATGCTATCAATGTTTTTCTCTTTTACACCTCTAAGATCACATGACATACATTTAGATTTCTCATTTGCTATTTATTCTTCTCTTCTGAAACCAGGTGAGAGTCAAAGCAAAGTTACCACTGTTTGGAGAGTTAACCTTTAAGTTTTTTCTAAAAATTATCCTCTTTCCTATCAGTTTTGAGTTGGACCTTTATATTTTATTTGGAATTATTGCTATTTTTCACTTTTTTGATAATGGCAAACAATGACAACTCTATAACCAACTTCTGGATAAATGCTGGCCCCTAGTAGAACAAATAGCAAACAATTTTGCTTCCGTATTTTCCTGACCCCTGAAAAATTAGGTCTTGAGGGAAAACACTTCTGGTAAACTCAATGTGGAATATTATCTACATATTTTAATACAGAAAACCACTTTTCCACATAATAATCTAAGAATAAAAGTACTTGCTATTTGATTCAAATCGGTCATGAGAATTCAAATCTTCAACAAATTTAAACTATCTAAAAAACACATTCATAAGTTATTAAAACTAGAAAAGTCCTCCTATTTCTGATCTGTAACTTCTATCTGACTGATTGCAAGTATTCCTATAGCTTCTGTTGACGTCTAAATTGTAATGATTTCGGAATTTTTCTTCATCATTTATTTGCACACTTTCAGTTGCTTTTGAGATATTTACACTTACATATTTTACAAGTAACTAAAACATTAAAAAAAAAATCCACAAATGGTATACCTCCTGGATCTTGTAAAATCCCCAGCTTGCACCTTCTAAGTGTACTGGCAATACTAAATTTTGAGTGATGTTTTCCAGCTTTAACACTGAAATCAAGGCTATGAAAACAAAATTATTTTTCACCTTTTTCCCCCTCTGATCTTCTTCACTTTACATCCATTAATTTGCCAGCCTTCATCAAATGCATTGCAAATATATCTCTAAAATCCAAATTTAGTTTCTGAGAATGAATGTAGGTCTCACCAGCTTTAACTCCCTACCACAAATTTCCTCTCCTCCATTCCATCCTTAACAACTGTTGAAAATGAAGTCAACCCTACCATTCTTCTTCTTAAAAAAGTTACCATTTCCAACTGTAATGAATAAATCCAAACTTTTAAAGTCACTAGCTCAAGACTCACCCATAGTGCCTACCACATTGACTGTTCCCACATGGGAGTGCAAGTCATTGCTCATTCACACCTCTGACATTGTGGGCACTGTTTCCTGAACTTCCAAAACTAGGCCCAATGTCTCTTCCTGCTACTTATTTCAGTATTCCTGTATGAACATCTCAAAACACATATTGAAAATAAATCATTGCTCTAACATGTACAAAAGTGTATATACCCCCCAAATAACTGGTAACATTATCTTTTTCTCCTGCAAGGTTCCTGAAAATAGTAACATTTACTAATTGTAGACTTGAACTCAAGTGAATAGAATTCACAAAGCTCCGTGATCCTTTTACAACCCAGAAAACTCTTTTAGAGTATCTGAGATTCTATCAAACATAGATTAATTTATCCAGCTTTTGTGCCTAATTATAGTTTTGTTGATGTGTCTATAACAATGTTTGAACTTTGTATTTTAATTTATATATTTACTGTTCAATTAAATTGGAACAAAGAGAGGTATTTTGTATATATGGCCTTCTTTCAATAAACACCACATGATAGGAATTGAATAAAAATTTTTCACATCACTGGAATTATACACTAAAGTCTGTTAATAAAGTGGACTTGCTATAAGTTAGCTGGAATATTGGAAATTTTAGAATCTGTCTTTAAATTCTTTATGCTAATACTACCACCTTGACATTTTTTACCCCATTACCTCATGGATGGTGTTACCTAATCTACCTGTCTTACAAATTACAGGTGTTGATGAAGCATATCCATTTTAATTGAACTGTTAACCCATGGGAGAATTTCACTTACTCTCTCTTAATGACATTTATGTTTTTAGATTATTTAGCAGCTTTGATTATTTAGAATAACCCCTTATGATTTATCAAGTAAAGTGACATGATTGATGTTTTACATTATACTTTCTTTAATATGATTTTACAAGTGGAAAGAAGCATCTGGATTTAATCACAAAATTACATTGAGCATCACTGGCGCATGTAAGGCATCTCAGACTGATGCTGAATATATAAATTCTCCTGTGGCTATTCTAATTTTACAAAGACTGTCATCTCTATCAGTAGTTTGCAAAAATGAACAGGGATAGAAAAGAACACAGATAAACATGGTTCAAGAAACTGGGGAACTCTTGTAAGTGTCTGTGGTTTTATTTTAATTATTGCTGACACATAGTCTTCGGTTTTATTAGCTGTAAATTTTTTTGGAACTTAACAAAGGAAATTCCATGAAGAGTCTCTTCTTGCTCCATAATTCACCCTCTTGTTCCTTTTCTTTCTACTTTCATTTTCTCTATCTGCAGCTGTTTCACTTTTAAATATGTTTGCCTGGTTTCCCAATTAAAGACAAATATGCCATTGCTAGAAGTACTGAAAAAAAAATTGTATTTCAAATTCATACTAGGCTAAAAAGTCCCCCTCCTCAAATATGTGTTTGTTGCACAAGTAAGAAGAAAGTTTTTGTATAGTCAGATTTACTTTAGCTCATTTACTACACATTAGCTATGAGATTATGAGTGAATTGCTTAAACTTCTGTAGCCTTATTTGCTTTCTCAGAAAGAAAAAAAAAAGGAAAATTATCAACACCCTACGTGACTGTTGTGATGATTCAATGAGATATTCATAAGGTACATTTAATATTATGCCTGACAAATATGAAGTTCTTCAAAACTACTATAAAATATATAATTACAATTATTAGAATCAAGTTACTTTACTACCATTCTGGCATCTTTCCACTAAAGAAATAGTTTTAAGTTTTAACTTAAAATATAAAAATACTTCAATTTCAAATGGAATTCAAAGCAAGAGTATTTGCATTTTTCCCTACCTAAGATCTTTTAAAAATTTCCATACACTGGAATAAACTAATAATAACTTTACAAACCCCGGTAACTGAAATTGGAGACATGAATCATCCAAATATGTTTCCACACTGAAAATGTGACTTACTATTGTAACAGGCAAATCCTTTAAAGGTAAAACAATTTAGAGTCTACCAATAGCAGGGAGGAGTAATATTGGGAGCTAGTCTTAACAAGGGTACCCTTGCAATTGCCAACTCTATAGAGCAGAAAACTTAAGTGGGCCAAATATCAAGGGCTGAGTTATCTATGGAAAGAACATTCCCCGCCTTCAATCCTGGTTGCACAGAATTTGCTTCAGCCCACAAGTTAAGTCACATAAAGAATCCTTTCAGTTCAGTTCAGTTCAGTCCCTCAGTCATGTCCGACTCTCCGCGACCCCATGAATCACAGCACGCCAGGCCTCCCTATCCTTCATCAACTCCCGGAGTTCTCTCAATCTCATGTCCACAGAGTCGGTGATGCCATCCAGCCATCTCATTCTCGGTCGTCCCCTTCTCCTCCCGCCCCCAAACTTTCCCAGCATCAGAGTCTTTTCCAGTGAGTTACAGAAGCAATAATATGTTAGGGAAGGAAAGAAACTTTCAGAATGTGAAGCAGCTTGCTGAGTGAGAGCTCTCCTTACTTTTGTGTTGAATAGGTACCGTGGAACCTCTCTCCTTTTATACAAGTAAAGTAAAGCCTGCCAGTCTACAGTCAAAGTTCCATATAGTCCAAACTATTGTGTTTCCAGTAGTCACCTATGGATGTGAGAGTTGGACCATGAAGAGAGCTGAGCGCAGAAGAATTGATACTTTTGAACTTTGATGTTGTAGAATGTTCTTGAGAGTCCCATGGGCTGCAAGGAGATCAAACCAGTCAGTCCTATAAGAAATCAGTCCTGAATATTCTTTGGAAGGACTGATGCTGAAGCTGAAACTCTGATAGTTTGGACACCTGATGCTAGAAAAGACCTTGATGCTGGGGAAGATTGAAGGCAGGAAAAGAAGGAGACGACAGAGGATGAGATGCGTGGATGACATCACCAACTCAATGGAAACAAGTTTGAGCAAGCTCTGGGAGTTGGTGATGGACAGGGAAGCATGACATGCTACAGTCCATGGGGTCACAAAGAGTCAGCCATGACTGAGTGACTGAACTGAACTGGACTGGAAAAATAAAGATCAAAAGAATATGTGTATATGTATATATATGTATAATTATTACTGATTTGCTTTGTTGTAGGGCAAAAATCAATGCAACATTTAAAGCAACTATCCTCCAATTAAAAATAAATAAATAAAAAATGACTCTTACATGTACAGAATCATAAAGCATATAATCTCTGGAGACTGATTTTTTCACCTTTAAAGATAGTGCCTTGAATTTTCATTTTATGGTCTCAGAAGTACATGAACACACACTTGCCCCAGACATTTGTTTCCCATACCTAAGTTCAATGCTTGATTTTACTCACCAGGTTTCTTTTCAAAAGTGTGTTCAGGAGACAAAGGGATGATGGCAGAGAAGTAAGACATGGAGATCATCTTTCTCCCCACAAATACATCAGAAATACATCTGCATACGGAATGACTCCTATAGAACACCTACTGAAGGCTGGCAGAAGACCTCAGACTTCCAAAAAGGCAAGCTAGTCTTCACATAACAGGCTAGGGCAGAAGAAATAAGGAAAAGAAGATAGGGATATTGGGATAGGAACTGTGCATCTGGGAGGGAGCTGTGAAGGAAGAAAAGTTCCCCCATACTTGGAAACTCCTTCACGGGTGAGGATAGGGTGGAGCTCAGGGAACCTCAATGGGGAGTGCAACAACAGGTACACAGAAGATAAAACAGAATTCAGCCCAGGATTGAGGCTAACTGGTACTTCCCAACATGGGACACTTGTTTGCATGCCTGACGCACCTGCAAACCAGCACACCTGGAGCTGAGGCTCCGTCTTCGGAGGTCTGACCCCAGGGAGAGGATTAGGGTTGACTGCCATGAAGACAGGCTGAGAGTGTTAGTATGACAAAGCTCAGTGAGTCCAGGGGAAAGCCTGGGACTACCACAGAAGCAAAAGTTCATTGTTGTAGGGATCCTCTAGCTCGCAGATTGCCTCCATGAATTAGGTGGGAGAAGCTGCAAGTGTGGTAGGAATCCACACTGGGAAAGAAGAAATAAAACTCTCACTGCTTGCAGATGCCATGAAACTATACATAGAAAACCCTAAGGATGTCCCCAGAAATTTACTAGAGCTAATCCATGAATTTAGTAAAGTTGCAGGATACAAAATTAATACACAGAAATCTCTTCCATTCCTATACACTAACAATGAAAAATTAGAAAGAGTAGTTAAGGAAACATCCCATTTGTTGTTGTTTAGTCGCTAAGTCATGTCTGACTCTTTGCAATCCCATGGACTGTAGCCCACTGGGCCCCTGTGTCCATGGGAATTTTCCAGGCAAGAACACTGGAGTGGGTTGCCATTTTCTTCTCCAAACATCCTATTTACTACTGGAAAAAAAAAAAAAAATGAATGAAATACCTAAGGATAAACCTAATGAAAGAAACAAAAGGCTTGTATGCACAAAACTATAAGACACTGATGAAAGAAATAAAAGATGACAAAACATACCATGTTCGTGGACTGGAAAAATCAGTATTGTTGAAATGACCATACTTCCCAAAGCAATCTAAAGATTCAGTGCAACCCCTGTGAAATTACCAATGGTATTTTTCACGGAACTAGAACAATACATTTCATGATTTGTATAGAAACACAAAAAACTCCACATAACCAACAAAATCTTGAGAAAGAAGAATGGAGCTGGAGAAATGAACCTTTCTGAATTCAGACTATCCTAAAAAGTTATAGTCCTCAAGACAACATGCTACTGACACAAAAACAAAAATATAGACCAATGAAAGACAGAAAGCCCAGATATAAACCTGGGAACTTGTGGGTACCTTATCTTTGACAAAGGTTGCAAGAATATACAGTGGATAAATACAGCCTCTTCAATAATTTTGCTGCAAAAACTGGACAGCTACATGTAAAGGAATGAAATTAGAGCACTTCCTAACACCATATACAAAAATAAACTCAAAATGGATTAAAACTTAGATATAAGGTCAGAAACTATAAAGGTCTTAGAGAAAATCATAGGCAGTACACCCTTTGACAAAAATTAAAAAAAGATCCTGTCTGACCCACCTCCTAGAGTAATGGAAATAAAAAATAAAATAAAATAAACAAATGGGACCTAATTAAACTTAGGCTGCACAGCGCTGGAGGAGCTATGAGAATATAACCCACACCCAAGGGCAAAGGAGAAGCCCTAGCAAGACGGTTCAGTTCAGTTGCTCAGTCGTGTCCAAATCTTTGTGACCCCATGAATCACAGCAAGCCACGACTTCCTGTCCATCACCAAGTCCCGGAGTTTACACAAACTCATGTCCATCGAGTCGGTGATGCCATCCAGCCATCTCATTCTCTGTCATCCCCTTCTCCTCCTGCCCCCAATCCCTCCCAGCATCAGAGTCTTTTCCAGTGAGTCAACTCTTCGCATGAGGTGGGCAAAGTATTGGAGTTTCAACTTCAGCATCAGTCCCTCCAATGAATATCCAGGACTGATCTCCTTTAGAATGGACTTGTTGGATCTCCTTGCAGTATAAGGGACTCTCAAGAGTCTTCTCCAGCACCACAATTCAAAAGCATCAATTCTTCGGTGATCAGCTTTCTTCACAGTCCAACTCTCACATCCATACATGACCACTGGAAAAACTATATCCTTGACTAGACAGACCTTTGTTGGCAAAGTAATGTCTCTGTTTTTTGATATACTATCTAGGTTGGTCATAACTTTCCTTCCAAGGAGCAAGTGTCTTTTAATTTCATGGCTGCAATCAGCATCTGCAGTGATTTTGGAGCCCAAAAAAATGAAGTCTGACACTGTTTCCACTGGTTCCCCAACTATTTCCCATGAAATGATGGGACCAGATACCGTGATCTTTGTTTTCTGAATGTTGAGCTTCAAGCCAGCCTTTTCACTCTCCTTTTTCACTTTCATCAAGAGGCTCTTTAGTTCCTCTTCACTTTCTGCCATAAGGGTGATGTCATCTGCATATCTGAGGTTATTGATATTTCTCCCAGCAATCTTGATTCCAGTTTGTGCTTCTTCCAACCCAGCGTTTCTCATGATGTACTGTGCATATAAGTTAAATAAGCAGGGTGACAATATACAACCTTGATGTACTCCTTGTCCTATTTGGAACCAGTCTGTTGTTCCACGTCCAGTTATAACTATTGCTTCCTGACCTGCATACAGGTTTCTTAAGAGCTTTCTCACAGCTGCTCCAGCACTGTGCAGCCTAAGTTTAATTAGGTCCCATTTGTTTATTTTTTATTTCTATTACTCTAGGAGGTGGGTCAGACAGGATCTTTTTTTTACTTTTGTCAAAGGGTGTACTGCCTATGATTTTCCTGACCTGCATACAGGTTTCAGCAAGATGGTAGGAGGGGAAAATTTGAGTTTAGAATCAAACCCCATTTCCGTCAGAGATGCTCAGAGGGCTTAAACAAACCTTGTGTGCACTGGGACCCAGGGACCCCACAGAGACAGAGAGAGAACTGTGTTTGAGCAAGTCCAGTGGAGGTAGATCCACCATAGAGCTGCCAGAACTTACACAACTCTGGGAAATAGACTCTTGGAGGGCACAAACAGAACCTTGTATGCACCAGGACCCAGAAGAAAGGAGCAGGGACCCCACAAAAGACTGACTGAGACTTGACCATAAGTATCCAGGAGTCTCAGACAGAAGCTTGGGTTGGCGGTGGTCTGCTGCAGGGTTGGGGGCAGTGAGTATAGTGGTGGGTGCATGGATCTTTTGAAGTAGGTAGCCATTATGTTCATTACCACTGACATATTTTGGCCCCAGGTAAATAGCAGAGAGGGAACACAGCTCTAAACATCAACAAAAAGTTGGATTAAAGATTTACTGAGCATGATCCCGCCAATCAGAACAAGACCCAGTTTCCCCCTAAGTCAGTATTTCCCATCAGGAAACTTCCATAAGCCTCTTATCCTTCTGCACCAGAGAAAACACAGGCTGAAAACGACAATCACATGAAACTAACCAATCTGATCACATGGGCCACAGCCTTGTTTAACTCAAGGAAACTATGAGCTATTCCATATAGGGCCACCCAAGATGGACGGGTCATCTGGAGAGTTCTAACAAGATGTGGTCCACTGGAGAAGGGAATCCCAAATCACTTCAGTATTCTTGCCTTGAGAGCCCATGAACAATATGAAAAGGCAAAAAGATAGGACACTGAAATATGAATTCCTCAGGTCAATAGTTGCCCAATATGCTACTGGAGATCAGTGGAGAAATAACTCCAGAAATAATGAAGGGATGGAGCTAAAGCAAAACAACACCCAGCTGTGGATGTGACTGGTGATAGAATCAAAGTCTGATGCTGTAAAGAATAATATTGTATAGGAACCTGGAATGATAGGTTCATGAATCAAGGCAAATTGGAAGTGGTCAAACAGGAGGTGGCAAGAGTGAATGTTGACATTTTAGGGGTCAGCGAACTAAAATGGACTGGAATGGGTGAATTTAACTCAGATGACCATTTTATCTACTACTGCGGGCAGGAATCTCTTAGAAGAAATGGAGTAGACATCATGGTGAACAAGAGAGTCCGAAATGCAGTACTTGAATGCAATCTCAAAAACGACAGAAACAATCTCTGTTCTTTCCAAGGCAATCCATTCAATATCACAATAATCCAAGTCTGTCTATGCCCCGACTAGTAATGCTGAAGGAGCTGAAGTTGAACTGTACTGTGAAGACCTACAAGACCTTCTAGAACTAACACCCCCAAAAGATGTCCTTTTCATTATAGGGGACTAGAATGCAAAAGTAGGAAGTCAAGAAACACCTGGAGTAAAGGCAAATTTGGTCCTGGAGTACAGAATGAAGCAGGGCAAAGGATAATAGAGTTTAGACAAGAGAACGCATTGATCATAGCAAACACCCTCTCCCAATAACACAAGAGGAGACTCTACACATGGACATCACTAGATGGTCAATATCAAAATCAGATGGATCATATTTTTTTCAGCCAAAGATGTAGAAGCTCTACATAGTCAGCAGAAACAAGTCTGGGAGCTGACTGTGGCTCAGATCATGAACTCCTTATTGCCAAATTCAAACATAAATTGAAGAAAGTAGGGAAAACCACTAGACCATTCAGGTATGACCTAATTCAAATCCCTTATGAGTGTACAGTGGATGTGAGAAATATATTTAAGGGATTATATCTGATGGAGTGCCTGATGAATTGTGGATGGAGGTTCATGACATTGTATAGGAGACAAGGATCAAAACAATTCCCAAGACAAAGAAATGCAAAAAAAACAAAATGGCTGTCTGAGGAGGCCTTACCAATAGCTGAGGAAAGAAGAGAAGTGAAAGGCAAAGGACAAAAGGAAAGATATGCCAATTTAAAGGCAGAGTTGCAAAGAATAACAAGGAGAGATAAGAAAGCCTCCTCAGTGATCAAGACAAAGAAATAGAGGAAAACAACAGAATGGGAAAGCCTAGAGATCTCTTCAAGAAAATCAGAAATACCAAAGGAACATTTGCAAAGATGGGCACAATAAAGGACATAAATGGTATGGACCTAACAGAAGAAGAAGATATTAAGAGGTGGAAAGAATACACCAAGAACTACACAGAAAATATCTTCATAGCCCAGATAATCATGATGGTGTCATCACTCATCTCACCCCAGACATCCTGGATGTGAAGTCATGTGGGCCTTAGGAAGTATCATCATGAACAAAACTAGTGGGGGTGATGGAATTCCAGTTGAGCTATTTCAAATCCTCAAAGATGATGCTGTGAAAGTGCTGCACTCAATATGCCAGCAAATTTGGAAAATTAAGCAGTGGCTACAGGACTGGAAAAGGTCAGTCTTCATTCCAATCCCAAAGAAATGCAATGCCAAAGAATGCTCAAACTACCGCACAGTGCACTCATCTCACACACTAGTAAAGTAATGCTCAAAATTCTCCAAGGAAGTCTTCAATAGTGCATGAACCTTGAACTTCCAGATGTTCAAGTTGGATTTAGTAAAAGCATAGGAACAGATATCAAATTGCCATCATCTGTTGGATCATGGAAAAATCAAGAGAGTTCCAGGAAAACATCTATATTTCCTTTATTGACTACGCCAAAGCCTTTGACTGGGTAGATCACTTCAAACTTTGGGAAATTCTTAAAGAGATGGGAATAACAGACCTCTTGACCTGTCTCTTGATAAATCTATATGTAGGTCATGAAGCAACAGTTAGAACAGGACAAGGAACAACAGACTGGTTCCAAATAGGGAAAGGAGTACATCAAGTCTGTATATTGTCACCCTGTTTATTTAACTTATGTGCAGAGTACATCATGAGAAATGCAGGGCTGGATGAAGCACAAGCTGAACTCAAGATTGCCAGGAGAAATATCAATAACCTCAGATATGCAGATAACATCACCCTTATGGCAGAAAGTGAAGAAGAACTAAAGAGCCTCTTGATGAAAGTGAAAGAGAAGACTGAAAAAGTTGGCTTAAAACTCAATATTCAGAAAACTAAGATCACGGCATCTGGTCCCATCACTTCATGGCAAATAGATGGGGAAACAATGGAAACAGTTACAGACTTTATCTTGGGGGATACAAAATCACTGCAGATGTTGACTGCAGCCAGGAAATTAAAAGATGCTTACTCCTTGGATGAAAAGATTTGACCAACCTAGGCAGCATATTGTAAAACAGAGACATTACTTAGCCAACAAAGGTCTGCCTAGTCAAGGCTATGGTTTTTCCCATAGTCATGTATGGACATGAGAGTTGGACTATAAAGAAAGCTGAGCACCGAAGAATTGATGCTTTTGAACTGCAGTGTTGAAGAAGACTCTTGAGAGTCCCTTGGACTGCAAGAAGACACAACCAGTCCATCCTAAAGGAGATCAGTCCTGAATATTCATTGGAAAGACTGGTATTCAAGCTGAAACTCCATTACTTTGGCCACCTGATATGAAGATCTAACTCATTGGAAAAGACCCTGATGCTGGGGCAGTTTGAAGGCAGGAGGAGAAGACGACCACAGAGGATGAGATGGCTGAATGGAATCACCAACTCAATGGACATGAGTTGAGTAAACTCTGGGAGTTGGTGATGGGCAGGGAGGCCTGGCATGCTGTGGTCCATGGGGTCACAAAGAGTCAGACAGAGCTGTGATAATGAACTGAACTGAATTAAACTTAAGAGCTTTTGCACAGCAATGGAAACTGTAAAGTATATGAAAATACAACCCTCAGAATGGGAGAATATAATTGCAAACAAAGCATCTGACAAAGGATTAATCTCCAAAATCTTTAAGCAGCTCGTATAACTCAATATCAGTAAAACAGACATTCAAATCAAAAATAGGGCAAAAGACCTAAAAAGGCATTTCTCCAAAGAATACCTGCATACGACCAATACACACATGAAAAAATGCTCAACATTATTCATTATTAGAGAAAAGGAAATCAAATTCAGTGAGGTATTACCTCGAACTGATCGGAATAGGTATCATTAAAAATCTACAAACAATAAATACTCAAAAGAGTGTGGAGAAAAGGGAATCCTCTTGCACTCTTGGTGCATATATAAATTGACACAGCCATTATGGATAACAATATGGAAATTCCTTAAAAAACTAGGAATAAATCTAAGATCATGGTGTAATATATGACCCAGCAAGCCAACTACTACACATAACCTTGAGAAATCCACAATTCAAAAGGACACATGTTCCACAATGTTCACTGTAGCACTATTTACAATAGCAAGGGCATGGAAGCAACCCAGATGTCCATCGACAGATGAATGGATAAAGAAATCGTGGTGTGTGTATACAGTGAACTATTACTCAATCATAAAAAGGAAAAGTAAGTCAGAAAAGGAAAAACAAATATCATATATTAACACATATATGTATGGAATCTAGAAAAATGGTACTGATGAACCTATTTGCAAGCAAGGAATGGAGATACGGAGGTAAGAAATGAGCTTGTGGAAACAGTAGGGTAAGGAGAGAGTGGGATAAATTGAGAAAGTAGCATTGATATATGTACAGTATCATGTGTAAATCAGACAGTTTGTGCTAAGCTGTTGTATAATATAGTGAGTCCAGCATAGCACTCTGAGGGCCTCTCAAGAGTCATGGGCTGGGGTAGAGAGGGAGGCTCAGGAGGAAGGTGATACATATATATATATTATTATGATTGATACACAGCAGAAACCAATACAAAATTATTGATTGTTGTACAGCAGAAACCAATACAAAATTATAAACAACTTTCCTATAGTTTAAAAAAAAACAGCACTTTGAGATATATACAAGTTGTTATATACTATCAATAGTGATTAGGGTTTTATTTTCTTTTGACTTTTTTTTTTTTTTTAGTTCAGATCAGTTCAGTCACTCAGTCGTGTCGGACTCATTGTGACCCCATTAACCCCAACACATCAGGCCTCCCTGTCCAGCACCAGCTCCCAGAGTTTACCCAAACTCATGTCCATTGAGTCAGTGATTTGATCTAACTATCTCATCCTCTGTCACCCCCTTCTTCTCCTGCCTGCAAATTTCCCAATATCAGGGTCTTTTCAAATGAGCCAGCTCTTCCCAGAGGTGGCCAAAATACTGTTTCAACATCAGTCCTTCCAATGAACAACCAGGAATGATTTCCTTTAGGATAGACTGGTTGGATCTCCTTGCAGTCCAAGGAACTCTCAAGAGTCTTCTCCAGCACCACAGTTCAAAAGCATCAATTCTTTGGCACTCAGTTTTCTTTATAGTCCACTCTCACATCCATACAAGACCACTGGAAACCATAGCTTTGACTAGATGGACCTTTGTTGACAAAGTAATGTCTCTGCTTTTTAAAATGCTGCCTAGGATGATCATAACTTTCCTTCCAAGGAGTGAGCGTCTTTTAATTTCATGACTGCAATAAGCATCTGTAGTGATTTTGGAGCCCGTGAAAATAAAGTCAGCCATGGTTTCCACTGTTTTCCCATCTATTTGCCATGAAGTGATGGGACCAGATGCCATGATCTTAGTTTTCTGATTGTTGAGCTTTAAGCCAACTGTTTCACTCTCCTCTTTCACTTTCATCAAGAGGCTCTTTAGTTCTTCTTCACTTTCCGCCATAAGGGTGGTGTCATCTGCATATCTGAGGTTATTGATGTTTCTCCCAGCAATCTTGATTCCAGCTTGTGCTTCTTCATGCCCAGCATTCCTCATGATGTACTCTGCATATAAGCTAAATAAGCAGGGTGACAATATACAGCCTTGACATACTCCTTTTCCTGTTTGGAACCAGTCTGTTTTCCCATGTCCAGTTCTAACTGTTGCTTCCTGACCTGCATACAGGTTTCTCAAGAGGCAGGTCAGGTGGTTTGGTATTCCCATCTCTTTCAGAATTTTCCACAGTTCATTGTGATCCACACAGTCAAAGGCTTTGGCATAGTCAATAAAACAGAAATAGATGTTTTTCTGGAACTCTCTTTCTTTTCAATGATCCAGTGTATGTTGCCAATTTGATCTCTGGCTCCTCTACCTTTACTAAAAACCAGCTTGAACATCTGGAAATTCACAGTTCATGTACTGTTGAAGACTGGCTTGGAGAATTTTGAGCATGAATTTACTAGCGTGTGAGATGAGTGCAATTGTGAGGTAGTTTGCGCATTCTTTGGCATTACCTTTCTTTGGGATTGGAGTGAAAACTGGCCTTGTCCAGTCCTGTGGCCACTGCTGAGTTTTCCAAATTTGCTGACATACTGACTGCAGCACTTTCACAGCATCATATTTTAGGGTTTGAAATAGCTCAACTGGAATTCCATCACCTCCACTAGCTTTGTTTGTAGTGATGCTTCCTAAGGACCACTAAACTTCCCATTCCAGGATGTCTGGCTCTAGGCGCTTGATCACACCATTGTGATTATCTGGGTTGTGAAGATCTTTTTTGTATAGTTCTTCTGTGTATTCTTGCCACCTCTTCTTAACATCTTCTCCTTCTTTTAGGTCCATGCCATTTCTGTCTATTAATGAGCCCATCTTTGCATGAAATGTTCCTTTGGTATCTCTAAATTTCTTGAAAAGATCTCCAGTCTTTCCCATTCTATTGTTTTCCTCTATTTCTTTGCATTGATCGCTGAGGAAGGCTTTCTTATCTCTCCTTGCTATTCTTTGGAACTCTGCATTCAAATGGGTATATCTTTCCTTTTTTCCTCTCCGCTTTTCCCTTCTCTTTTCACAGCTATTTGTAAGGCCTCCTCAGACAGCCATTTTGCTTTTTTGCATTTCTTTTTTGGGGATGGTCTTGATCCCTGTCTCCTGTACAGTGTCACAAACCTCTGTCCATAGTTCATCAGGCACTCTAACAGATCTAATCCCTTAAATGTATTTCTCACTTACACTGTGTAATCATAAGGGATTTGATTTAAGTCATACCTGAATGGTCTAGTGGTTTTCCCCATTTTCTTCAATTTAAGTCTGAATTTGGCAATAAAGAGTTCATAATCTGAGCCACAGTCAGCTCCTGGTCTTGTTTTTGCTGACTGTATAGAGCTTCTCCATCTTTGCCTGCAAAAAATGTAATCCATCTGATTTCAGTCTTGGCCATCTGGTGATGTCCATGTGTAGAGTCTTCTCTTGTGTTATTGGAAGAGGGTGTTTATTATGATCAGTGTGTTCTCTTGGCACAACTCTATTATCCTTTGTCCTACTTCATTCTGTACTCCAAGGCCAAATTTGCCTGTTACTTCTGGTGTTTTTTGTCTTCCTACTTTTGCATTTCAGTCCCCTATAATGAAAAGGACATCTTTTTTGGGTGTTAGTTCTAAAACGTCTTGTAGGTCTTCATAGAACTGCTTTTCAGCTTTTTCAGCATTACTGTTTGAAGCATATATTTGGATTACTGTAATATTTAATGATTTGCCTTGGAAATGAACAGAGAACATTCTGTTGTTTTAGAGATTGCATCCAAGTACTGCATTTCAGACTCTTTTGTTGACTACGATGGCTACTCCATTTCTTCTAAGAGATTCCTGCCCACAGTAGTAGATATATTGGTCATCTGAGTTTAATTCACCCATTCCAGTTTTTTGTTTTTTTTTTTTTATTTCCTCACTGATAAGCCGTGGCTTTGCTGCATCACATTTTATTTGGCCATTCACCCATTGAAGGGTAGCATTGTTTCCAATTTTTGGCTACTAAAAAAAAATCTGCTTTGAGCATTCGTGTAAGTTTTAATGTGAAATGAGTTTTCATTTCTCTAGGATAAATGTCTGAAGATACAACTACTAGATCATATTTCAAGTGTAGCATAGTTCTAAGTGTTGTGCTTCTGTATGCTAAGTTGCTTCAGTCATGTCCAACTCTTTGTGACCCTAAGGATTATAGCCAGCCAGGCTCCTCTGTCCAAGATTCTTCAGGCAAGAGTGCTGGAGTGGGTTGCCATGCCCTCCACCAGGCGATCTTCCTGACCCAAAGAGTAAACTCAGGTTTCCCATATTGGAGGGAAACCAATCAGCAGATTCTTTACTGCCTGAGCCACCAGGGAAGCCCAGTTTTACAAATACCTTCAAATAAATTACTAGAGTGGTTAAGCCGTTTTACATTCTTACCAGAAATATACGATAGAACTAGTATCTCCAAATTTTTCCATTATTTATCATATTTTTTCTCACCTCTAATAGGCATGTAATGATATTTCAGTGTGCTTTTAGTCTATAGTTCTCTAATGGTTAATTATATTCAGCATATTTTCTTGTGCTTATTTGCCATCCATACATCATCTTTAGTGAAAAGGTTATTTATATCTTTTGCCTGTTTTTCCCCCTATTGAGCTTTTCTTTTATTCTTCTTTGAGATACATGTTATGAATATCTTTATCTTTTCTCTTTAACTATCTTTAGGTTTTCAGTTTTTCACAAAGCAACATTTTATTGCTTTTATATTACATTAATTTTGCATTAAGTCATTTTTCTTTTATAGTTTATACAGTTTTGGCCATGTCTGAGTTTTTGTTTACTCCAGGTCCCAATTATTTTAATTTGTGGTTTCTTCTAAAGGTTTTAAAGCTTTAAATTAAAATCTGTAATTTATTTTTGGTTAATTTTTATGACGTGTGAGGTGAGATATATGTTGAGGGTCTATGTATGTGTGTGTGTTTATTTTTGGTTGGCTTTTGCCTATAGAAGTCTAAATGTTCCAGCACTACAAACTGAAAAGATCATTTTTCCTTCAGTCAATTGTTTGACTAATAATGAGGGAGCTTTTCCTATCAAATATAAATAAAGAAATTTATACTTTGTGGTAGGTTGATGAGTGATAATTTATGTGTTTACTATTTTGACTCTCCAAATTTAATTTACTATTCTGTAATTACTTTTGTAGTGAAGAAAAAGTATATTAAATTAAAAGAGAGTGTGTGGGAGATGCTGTGAAGACACTATCCATTAACTAAATTCTAGATTTTTGATATGATCCAATCTCTGACTGTTATAATTTTAATTCTGAATGCTGTCCTGTGCAAGTTGTTTTGATACCAAGAAGTTTTAGACAGAACATTTATAAAAGCTTAATATTTAAAATCAATATTATTCTCTTCACTGTTTATAAATTTATAAATTTTTAATTAAGGTAGGGTGTTAGTGTTTTTTGCAACTTCCTTAATAAATACTCTAAACTTTTCCCCAGGTGGTTCAATCGACAAAAAGAAGGAGTTTATGAAATTTTGAGGTTACTGCCTGAAATCCAAATAGAATCCACTAAATCAGAAAAAAGTCATATAAAGATTGAAAATCAGTTGTATCATTAGGGTGTTGGTAACGATGAGGAACTAAGAAATTATGTGAGACTACATATTCTGTTATTTTTTCTTTCCTTTTAATTAAACATACTTAGTTTACATTACCTTCTTTAAAGTCTAATTAATGTAACACAAAAGTCTCTCCATGAATAGCCATGCAAATTTCTTCTTAGATGTTTTGTTCACTTCCCACAATAAAAGCAACTAATCACATGAAAGTTCAGATGAATAAAGAGAGACTATTACCTCACAAATACCTTTTAAGATGGCAATTCCTCCTCAAATTAGCTTCAATTCTCTGCCAGCATTTGTTTCATTAATCCCTAAATGCCTCTGCTTATTTTAAAACTATGTACATAAACAGAGTTTCTGGTTACATGTCCAATTCCCTGGCTAAGATGGTAAAGAATCTGCTTGCAATGCAGAAGAACCAGGTTCATCCCTGAGTCAGGAAGACCCCCTGGAGAAGGAAATGGCAATCCACTCCAGTATTCTTGCCTGGTGAATTCCATGGACAAAGGAGCCTGGCAGGGCTCCATGGGGTCAGAAAGAATCGGAAACAACTGAGTGATAAACATACACATGGGGTTCTGAAATCTGGTAATATATTAATTTAAATGAATTCTGTCTATTAACACTTACTACTTTTATTTACCTCAGACCAGGTAATATTTAAGAAAAGTCCATTTAATATTTGCATATTTATTTTATTTTTTTAAATTCATTTTATTGAATTATAATTTACATTGCTTTAAATTCTGCTGTACTATAAAGTGATTCAGTTATATCCTTTTATGGTTTATCACAGAATATTTAATATAGTTCCCTGTGCTGTACAGTAAGACTTTGTTTTTTTTCCATTCTATATATAATAACTTACAACTATTAATCTCAAACTCCCAATTTCATCTCTCCCTCATAATTTTTGCATATTTAGTAACAAAAATGCCAGCATTTACTTGTCTTCTGAACTCTAGTAAGGCTAAGAGTTTTACATAGGTTAATTTAAGTATGGGTTACTACATTTTTTCAAGAGTAGAAATGAATTCAAAATTGTATCAGTAAGACACTGAGGTGAAGAATATTCATGGAAAATCCCATGTTGAACATCTAATATTTATACCTAAATGTGATACTGAAAAGGAAGGCTAATTGGATACAGGGCCTGAAAATGTAGGAGCCCTTTGGTCTGATTGTTTCAATCTATTGTATTATCTCACTGTATCATTAATTTAAGACCAAGGAGACTTTTAACGGACACCATTCTGGCCAAGTCTACTGCTGACAATTGAATGATACATCACATTCTAAATCCCTAGAATTTGTCCAGTTCCCTCTACTTCCTCTCACTGCTTCTCTTTTCCAACTGCTAGAGACCTCATGTCTGCTGACATGTCCATTTTTTCCTATCTCTTTTCTCTGCACTGAGTTTATTAGTTTCCTACTTATTTTAAACTCCTGGAATCAAGATTGCCGGGAAAAATATCAATAAGCTCAGATATGCAGATGACACCACCCTTATGGCAGAAAGTGAAGAGGAACTCAAAAGCCTCTTGATGAAAGTGAAAGAGGAGAGTGAAAAGGTTGGCTTGAAGCTCAGCATTCAGAAAACGAAGATCATGGCATCTGGTCCCATCACTTCATGGGAAATAGATGGAAAAACAGTGGAAACAGTGTCAGACTTTATTGTTTTGGGCTCCAAAATGACTGCAGATGCTGATTGCAGCCATGAAATTAAAAGACACTTACTCCTTGGAAGGAAAGTTATGACCAACCTAGATAGCATATCAAAAAGCAGAGACATTACTTTGCCAACAAAGGTCCGTCTAGTCAAGGCTATGGTTTTTCCCGTGGTCATATATGGATGTGAAAGTTGGACTGTGAAGAAAGCTGATCGCTGAAGAATTGATGCTTTTGAACTGTGGTGTTGGAGAAGACTCTTGAGAGTCCCTTGTACCGCAAGGAGATCCAACCAGTCCATTCTAAGGGAGATCAATCCTGGGTGTTCATTGGAAGGACTGATGCTAAAGCTGAAACTCCAATACTTTGGCCACCTCATGCGACGAGTTGACTCACTGGAGAAGAGTCTGATGCTGGGAGGGATTGGGGGTGGGAGGAGACAGGGACAACAGAGAATGAGATGGCTGGATGGCATCACCGACTTGATGGACATGAGTTTGAGTGAACTCCGGGAGTTGGTGATGGACAGGGAGTCCTGGAATGCTGTGATTCATGGGGTCGCAAAGAGTCGGACACAACTGAGCGACTGAACTGGACTGAACTGAACTGAAGCCTCCCTGATGGCTCAGTTGGTGAAGAGTCTGTTTGCAATGTGGGAGACCCAGGTTCTGTCCCTGGGTGGGAAAGATCCCCTGGAGAAGGAAATGACAACCCACTCCAGTATTTTTGTCTGGAGAACTCCAAGGACAGAGGAGCCTTGTGGGCCACAGTCTGTGGAGTCACAAAGAGTCAGACACGACTGAGTGACTTTCACTTTAGACTCCATAATTCTTTATGTGACCCCTACTCTTTCCCAAGTCCCTAAATCCAGTAAGCCCTTGTCCTCCCTTTCAGCCTCCTATGACACTCTGTCTTATATTCACTCTGTAAGGTCTGCCTGTGCAAATCATTTACCCAATATGGCAGTGAAGGAATTTCAGAAACATGTAAATTTAATCCAATAAAAAGAAATAATTAAAAGTATTATCTTAGTCCTCCTCATGACCTGCAAGCTTTCCATGTGTTCCCTCTAATTTTTTAAAATTTCCTTTCCAGATATTTCCCACTGTCTTCAAGACCCATACCTGAACTCCCCTAATACTCTCAGCAGAGGGCCACGTTCTTTCACAGGAAGAGCAAGTCATTAAATGTAAACTTCTTCAAATCTTCGTCTTCATTCCAGTTTCACCAATATCTGCTTATTCATCCAAATTTATGTCTTTACTACCAAAAGATGGTCTGCTATTGTGCAGTAATACCATGTGTCAAGTCAGCAGTAACCATGATCTGCTAATGAATCATGGTCAACAATTCATCTTTATCTTGCATATCACAACTTCTTACTCATTAAAAGCCTTCCCCCTTCAATTTTTCTATATTAAAAATAATAAAATTCAGTCTGATACTTTCTATGTAACTTCAAGTGCATTCCCTAATTTGTAGCTAAACTTCCTAAAAACTTAGGTTATCCTGTATAATGTTTCCCTTATTTTTCAATCACTTCAGCTATCTCAGGATGCCCAGGCTTTCATTTCACAGTTTTCAGTTTGTCTTACTTTCACTGAGATACAGAATTTATTAATAAACATTTCTATTTCTGAATTATTCCTTCTCTTGGTCTCCAGAGCTAACAATGGAGTTGATTTATCTCATTATTTCCAAATAATGGAGTTTATTTTCTCTTTCCTTAATATCTAAACACTTCTGTTCTTTTTTCTCATATACCTTCTGCTTCCTTTTATTCACCATTTAAAAGTTCAGTTCTCTTCAGGTTTCCCCTTGCCCCTTTTCAGTTTTAATTCTCAGCATTTCTTCAGGGTATTCTGACTCACACACATTACTTCACATGCCACTATACATCTGAAGAATGGCAAAATCAACACTTTCACCATTAAATGTTCTCTTGAGCTTTGATATATATGGCTGGTTTCCCATTACACATTTTGATAAATATGAGTAACTCCTATGCATAAATTATTCAGTGTGGAATACATGAAAACTGAACCCATATCCTTCTCACAGTCCCTGCTTTGGAAAACAAATGACTCCTTCTCTTCCTACATTCTACATTGAGCCAGTAACATCAACTACTATCTTGTCGATAATGCAGAAATCAGTGCTCATACATGATTTTTCCTTTCTCTCCACTTCCTCACATCCAATCAGCTAATCCAATTTGCTCAGTAACTTAACTTGTGTTTTTATCCTACTATTAATCTAAACATCTCAGATTAGTTAGTCATATTTGCATTTTTCAAGACCTGGAATACTTCCTTAAAATATATTCCTGTTTCCAGTCAAACAATTCTCTCCCATAACAGGAATATTGCTTTTACTAAAGAGCAAATATGATTATATTTTACTGTTGATTTAGAAATAATTTTCCCATACCTTAAATATAAAATTCATATGTTTTGTTATGACATTTTAATGTGAATTGACCAGTATGAATTGGTCTTTACGTATAATTCAGAATAGTATCTTACTCTTCATCATAAGATATCCCATTTTCTTCTCATGTGAAATATCTGTCCTTTAAATGTGCTATAAAAAACCAACATTTCTGTCCTTTGATATATAACATGCTATTCTTCTTGCTAAGGATATTATTGCTGATAACTTTTCAATTACTTATGATTTTACCCATCTTTTGAGTGGGCTTCCCTGGTGCCTCAAATAGTAAAGAATCTGCCTGCAATGCAGGAGACCTGGGTTCAAGCCCAGGGTTGGGAAGATCCCCTAGAAAGGGAAGATACTCCAGTATTCTTTTCTGGAGAATTCCATTGACAGAGAAGCCTAGCAGGCTGCAGTTCATAGGATCACAAAGAGTCAGACATGACTGGATGACTAACACTGTCACTGTCACCACCTCTTCAGAGAAGCCTTCCTTGACCACTCCAAGCCAGATGTTTCCTGTCTCTCTCTATACCCTCTATCATGACATAGAGGATATGCTATATCCTTTATGGGATACTTCGTTTTACTGTCTTTTATTCCCAGAAGATTGTGAACTGTTTACAGACAGGGCTCATGCCCTAATCATCTTTGAATGCCTCATGCATAGCACAGGGGCTCAATTATTGCAAGCATTCAAATATTGAATAAATGAATAAATATACCTTTTGATCGAAAGTAGATTACTGTTTTCTTGTGACAGGAATTCTCATCTGCTACACAATGAAGTATCGACAAGATCAGTTTTTGATTTTAGGTTCTCCTATTCAGGATTCCAAACAGCTCACCTTCCTGACACGTTAATTCTTCAAAGATATTTGCAATATTACATGAATTTCTTTTATATTCATTTTTACCTTTCTGAAAATTTGCCTTAGATTTATTGAGTTCCAGAAGATCCTTCTCTTTCTCACTTTAAAACTGATAGAGAGTTGCGGATTCTGATTAGTATGGCTCTCAGCTGATGTACTTTTTTTTTTTTTTTTTAATTTTGATGGTCATTATATGCTGGCTGCTGCTGCTGCTAAGTCACTTCAGTCGTGTCCGACTCTGTGTGACCCCATAGACGGCAGCCCACCAGGCTCCCCTGTCCCTGGGATTCTCCAGGCAAGAACACTGGAGTGGGTTGCCATTTCTACCAATCACCAATTCACGGTCGATGCATGTTACAGGATGCTCAGGGCTGGTGTGCGGGGATGACCCAGAGGGAGGATAAGGGGAGGAGGGAGGTGGGAGGGGGGTTCAGGAAGGGGAACTCATGTACACCCGGGGCGGATTCATGTCAATGTATGGCAAAATCAACCAATATAATATTGTAAAATAATTATCCTCCAATAAAAACAAAAGAAAAAAAAAAAAAAGAATGGCAGGATTTTCAAAGAGGCTCCTGAATTTAAGTCAGCTTAGCTGTACTTTTGCATAACAAATTCACTCAAACTACTCATGCTATTCAAAATACAACATTTTTATGTCCTGTAAGTGGCTGGTCACTTCCACTGTGCTCTCCTACCTGGGGAGCTGGGAAAAGTAAGTTGATGATTAATGATCTCACCATGTGCTTCAGTTTGAGCAGTCACTTAAATTTACAGTCAATTCAGATTCATAGTTCTTTTTTGAGTTGCTTTAAATAGTCTGCTTTTGATGACTCAGTCTTTTCCAGGTGAGTGCTCAGATTCCCTGTACTGTCTGCTTATCTCCTTTATGACTTTCTGAGTGCTTGGGATAGGGGAGTGGGCTTCAGGATTCTGTCTGCAGAGTGATTTTATGGTCTGGCTTGGTTTATGCTGATCTAGTTACTGAATTCATGATGACTCACTTGCAACTTGTCCAAGCTGTGGGCATTAAAACTTAACCCACAGCCATGTTCTGTGGACTTGGAAATAGCCATCAAAGTAAAAATATGCATACCCTCCACCTGTCTATTCTACCCCCGGCTGTTTCCTGTTATTCAACACTCTCAGCTCTTTGGTGTTTCCTCATTGTGGTTTATTGGAATATTTGGAATGCCTGCAAGCCTCTACAGAACTTGCTGAATAAGTAATGTTCTATGAAACCATCAATTTGGCCACATTTCACAGCAAATGATGTTCTATATTGCCTGCAACATACTGGAAGTGGATTAGAGGGGTGGAATCTCCCAAGCTATACCTTTCAACCCATGTGTGCCATACTCACTCTTGGATGTCTGGTTTATTGGAATTTTCTAACATATTTTCTCTTCTGAGAATTCCATGACAAAGGAGAAAAATGGAGGAGAAAAAGCACAGAGACAGTCACTTCTGTCTCTTGACATAACTTCAGTCCTATGACATGGAAATCCTCTGCTTTTTCCATTTTCTCACCTTCACAGAGAAGACCTCCATTCCATGAACACTGCAGTTCTGGTTGCTGTTATGTCCATGGCACACTAAAGAACTGAGAAATTCCCTTCAAAGAATGATTCAAAGTAGCAGTATTGTTATGATCATTAAAAAATACTTGAGACATATATGTAAACAAACACATTTTAGGTGTTGTCAAGTATTTGTTCATATAGTCAATATGAAGGTCTAAGTCAAATTGTGTGTAGGAGCCTGGAATAAATGAGAATCCCTCCAAAATTTATCAGACACATTTTCAAGTTCAGTTCAGTTCAGTTTCAGTCATGTCGAAATCTTTACGATCCCGTGGACCGCAGCACACCAGGCCTCCCTGTCCATCACCAACTCCAGGAGTTTACCCAAACTCATGTTCACGGAGTCAGTGATGCGATACTACCATCTCATCCTCTGTCATCCCCTTCTCCTCCTGCTTTCAATCTTTCCCAGCATCAGGGTCTTTTCAAATGAGTCAGCTCTTTGCATCAGGTGGCCTAAGTATTGCAGTTTCAGCTTCAACATCAGCCCATCCAATTAACACTCAGGACGATCTCCTTTAGGATGGACTGGTTGGATCTCCTTGCAGTCCAAGGGACTCTCAAGAGTCTTCTTCAACACCACAGGTCAAAAGTATAAATTCTTCGGTGCTCAGCTTTGTTTATAGTACAACTCTCACATCCATACATGACTACTGGAAAAGCCATAGCTTTGGCTAGATGGACCTTGGTTAGCAAAGTAGTGTCTCTGCTTTTTAATATGCTCTCTAGGTTGGTCTTAACTTTTCTTCCAAGGAGTAAATGTCTTTTAATTTCATGGCTGCAATCACCATCTTCAGTGATTTTGGAGCCCCCCAAAATAAACTCTCTCACTGTTTCCATTTTTTCCCCATCCATTTACCATGAGACGAAGGGACCAGATGCCATGGTCTTAGTTGTCTGAATGTTGAGCTTTAAGTCAACTTTTTCACTCTCCTCTTTCACTTTCATTAAGAGACTCTTTAGTTCTTCTTTGCTTTCTGCCATAAGGGTGGTGTCATCTGCATACACAACGTTATTAATATTTCTCCTGGCAATCTTGATTCCAGCTTGCGCTTCATCCAGCCCAGCATTTCTCATGATGTATTCTGCATATAAGTTAAATAAGCAGGGTGACAGCTTGGATGTACACCTTTTCCTGTTTTAAATCAGTCTGTTGTTCCATGTCCAGTTCTAACTGTTGCTTCCTGACCTGCATATAGGTTTCTCAAGAGGCAGGTCAGGTGATCTGGTATTCCCATCTCTTTCAGAATTTTCCACAGATTTTTGTGATCCACATAGTCAAAGGCTTTGGCAGAGTCAATAAAACAGATATAGATGTTTTTCTGGAACTCTCTTGCTTTTTTGATGATCTAGTGGATGTTGGCAATTTAATGTCTGGTTCCCCTGCCATTTCTAAATCCAGCTTGAACATCTGGAAGTTCACGGTTCACATATTGCTGAAGCCTGGCTTGGAGAATTTTGAGCACGGCTTTACTAGCGTGTGTTCAGTTCAGTTCAGTTCAGTCGCTCAGTCGTGTCCGACTCTCTGCGACCCCATGAATCATAGCACGCCAGGCCTCCCTGGCCATCACCAACTCCCGGAGCACACTCAAACTCATGTCCACAGAGTCAATGATGCCATCCAGTCTTCTCATTCTCTGTCGTCCCCTTCTCCTCCTGCCCCCAACCTTTCCCAGCATCAGAGTCTTTTTCAGTGAGTCAACTTGTCGCATGAGGTGGCCAGAGTATTGCAGTTTCAGCTTTAGCATCAGTCCCTCCAATGAACATCCAGGATTGATCTCCTTTAGAATGGACTGGTTGGATCTCCTTGCAGTCCAAGGGACTCTCAAGAGTCTTCTCCAACACCACAGTTCAAAAGCATCGATTCTTTGGCGATCAGCTTTCTTCACAGTCCAACTCTCACATCCATACATGACCACGGGAAAAACCATAGCCTTGACTAGACGGACCTTGGTTGGTAAAGTAATGTCTCTGCTTTTTAATATACTATCAAGTTTGGTCATAACTTTCCTTCCAAGGAGCAAGCGTCTTTTAATTTCATGGCTGCAATCAGCATCTGCAGTGATTTTGGAGCCCGTGAAAATAAAGTCCAACACTGTTTCCACTGTTTTTCCATCTATTTCCCATGAAGTGATGGGACCAGATGCCATGATCTTAGTTTTCTGAATGTTGAGCTTCAAGCCAACCTTTTCACTCTCCTCTTTCACTTTCATCAAGAGGCTTTTGAGTTCCTCTTCACTTTCTGCCATAAGGGTGGTGTCATCTGCATATTGATATTTCTTCCAGCAATCTTGATTCCAGCTTGTGCTTCTTCCAGCTCAGCGTTCCTCATGATGTACTCTGTATAGAAGTTAAATAAGCAAGGTGACAATATACAACCTTGACGTACACCTTTTTCCTATTTGGAACCAGTCCGTTGTTCCATGTCCAGTTCTAACTGTTGCTTCCTGATATGCATACAGGTTTCTCAAGAGGCAGGTCAGATGGTCTGGGATTCCCATCTCTTTCAGAATGTTCCACAGTTTATTGTGATCCACACAGTCAAAGGCTTTGGCATAGTCAATGAAGGAGAAATAGTTGTTTTTCTGAAACTCTCTTGCTTTCTCCATGATCCAGCGGATGTTGGCAATTTGATCTCTGGTGCCTCTGCCTTTTCTAAAACCTGCTTGAACATCTGGGAGTTCACGGTTTACATACTGCTGAAGCCTGGCTTGGAGAATTTTGAGCATGACTTTACTAGCGTGTGAGATGAGTGCAATTGTGCGGTAGTTTGAGCATTCTTTGGCATTGCCTTTCTTTGGGATTGGAATGAAGACTGACCTCTTCCAGTCCTGTGGCCACTGCTGAGTTTTCCAAATCTGCTGGCATATTGAGTGCAGCACTTTCACAGCATCATCTTTCAATACTTGAAATAGCTCAACTGGAATTCCATCACCTCCACTAGCTTTGTTAGTAGTAATGCTTTCTAAGGCCCACTTGACTTCACATTCCAAGATGTCTGGCTCTAGGTCAGTGATCACGTTATCGTGACTATCTTGGTCGTGAAGATCTTTTTTGTACAGTTCTTTTGTGTATTTCTGCCACCTCTTCTTAATATCTTCTGCTTCTGTTAGGTCCATACCAATTCCGTCCTTTATCGAGCCCATCTTTGCATGAAATGTTCCCTTGGAATCTCTAATTTTCTTGAAGAGGTCTCTTGTTTTTCCTATTCTGTTGTTTTCCTCTATTTCTTTGCATTGATCACTGAGGAAGTCTTTCTTATCTCTCCTTGCTATTCTTTGGAGCTCTGCATTCAGATGCTTATATCTTTCCTTTTCTCCTTTGCTTTTCGCCTCCCTTCTTTTCACAGCTATTTGTAAGGCCTCTTCAGACAGCCATTTCGCTCTTTTGCATTTCTTTTCCATGGGGATGGTCTTGGTCCCTGTCTCCTGTACAATGTCATGAACCTCCGTCCAGAGTTCATCAGGCACTCTATCAATCAGATCTAGTCCCTTAAATCTATTTCTCACTTCCACTGTATAATCATAAGGGATTTGATTGAGGTCATATCTGAATGAGATGAGTGCAATTGTGCGGTAGTTTGAGCATTTTTTTGACATTGCCTTTCTTTGGGACTGGAATGAAAACGGACCTTTTCCAGACCTGTGGCTACAGTTGAGTTTTCCAAATTTGCTGACATGTTGAGTGCAGCACTTTCACAGCATCATCTTCCAGGATTTGAAATAGGTCAACTGAAATTCCATCACCTCCACTAGCTTTGTTCATAGGTATGCTTTCTAATGCCCACTTGACTTCACATTCCAGGATGTCTGGCTATAGGTGAGTGATCACACCATCGTGACTATCTAGTCATGAAAATATTTTTTGTACAGTTCTTCTGTGTATTCTTGCCACCTCTTCTTAATATCTTCTGCTTCTGTTAGGTCCATACTGTTTCTGTCCTTTATTGAGCCCATCTTTGCATGAAATATTCCCTTGGTATCTCTGATTTTCTTGAGGAAATCTCCAGTCTTTCCCATTGTAATTTTTTCCTAAATTTCTTTGCACTGATCACTGAGGAAGCTTTTGTATCTCTCCTTGCTATTCTTTGTAACTCTGCATTCAAACGGGTATATCCTTCCTTTTCTCCTTTGCTTTTCACTTTTCTTTTCACAGCTATTTGTCAGACCTCCTCAGATAGCCATTTTGCTCTTTTGCATTTCTTTTTCTTGGGGATTGTCTTGATCCCTGTCTCCTGTACAATGTCACAAACCTCCATCCATAGTTCGTTAGGCACTCTGTATATCAGATCTAGTCCCTTAAAACTATTTCTCACTTCCACTGTATAATCATAAGGGATTTGATTTAGGTCATACCTAGTCAAGGCTATGGTTTTTCCCGTGGTCATGTATGGATGTGAGAGTTGGACTGTGAAGAAGGCTGATCGCCGAAGAATTGATGCTTTTGAACTGTGGTGTTGGAGAAGACTCTTGAGAGTCCCTTGTACTTCAAGGAGAACCAACCAGTCCATTCTAAAGGAGATCAATCCTGGGTGTTCAATGGAAGGACTGATGCTAAAGTTGAAGCTGCAATACTTTGGCCACCTCATGCGACGAGTTGACTCACTGGAAAAGACTCTGATGCTGGGAAAGGTTGGGGGCGGGAGGAGAAGGGGACGACAGAGACTGAGATGACTGGATGGCATCACCGACTCTGTGGACATGAGTTTGAGTGAACTCCGGGAGTTGGTGATGGACAGGGAGGCCTGGCGTGCTGTGATTGATGGGGTCGTGGAGAGTTGGACGTGACTGAGCGACTGAACTGAACTGAACTGAATGGTTTAGTGGTTTCCCCCACTTTCTTCAATTTAAGTCTGAATTTGGCCATAAAGAGTTCATGATCTGAGCCACAATCAGCGCCTGGTCTTGCTTTTGCTGACTGTATAGAACTTTTCCATCTTTGACTGCAAAGAATATAATCAATCTGATTTGGCATTGACCACCTGGTGATGTTCATATGTAGAGTTTTCTATTGTGCTGTTGGAGGAGAGTGTTTGCTGTGACCTGTGTGTTCTTTTGGCAAAACAATGTTACTCTTTGCCTTCTTCATTTTGTACTCCAAGGCCAAGTTTTTCTGTTACTGGAGTTGGTGATGGACAGGGAGGCCTGGCGTGCTGTGATTCATGGGGTCGCGGAGAGTCGGACACGACTGAGCGACTGAACTGAACTGAACTGAGGTATCTCTTGCGGAGAAAGCAATGGCAAGCCACTCCAGTACTCTTGCCTAGAAAATCCCATGGATGGAGGAGCCTGGTAGGCTGCAGTCCGTGGAGTCGCTAAAGGTCGGACACGACTGAGCGACTTCACTTTCACACATTGGAGAAGGAAATGGCAACCCACTCCAGTGTTCTTGCCTGGAGAATCCCAGGGAAGGGGGAGTCTGGTGGGCTTCCATCTATGGGGTCACACAGAGTCGGACACGACTGAAGTGACTTAGCAGCAGCAGCAGCAGGTATCTCTTGACTTCTTACTTTTGCATTCCAATACCCTGTGATGAAAAGGACATCTTTTTTTGTTTGTTTTGTTTTGTTTTGGTGTTAGTTCTAGAAGATCTTGCAGTTCTTCATAGAACCATTCACCTTCAGCTTCTTTGGCATTACTGTTTGGGGTATAGACTTGGATTACTGTGATACTGAGTGGTTTGCCTTGGAAATGAACAGAGAGCATTCAGTCATTTTTGAGGGCCCTTTATTTTCTTAGAGTTTGCCTCTCTCTCCCCCCGCCTTTTTTTTTTTTTTTCTAATAGTGACTGATGATATTGTTTTCCAAGGCCTATAGACTTATTCTTAACCAATTAAAATAGAACCTTAAATGTGTGTACTTTCTTATTTTGTCTCTTATTGCTTCAGTGTATCCTATGAACAGATGATGGAATCAACTTTTCCAAGCAAGATATCCATCTATCACTCTGTCCTTTTTTCTACCATCTCTCCTACTTGGCATTAAAGGCTGTGATCTATTGCTCTCCTGTCCCAATTTACCAATTATTTTTCATATTAGGTCTAAGCATGGAAGTGATGACATATAATGGAAAGTACATGCACTCTGAAGGTAGACACACTAGAGTTAGAATTCAGATTTATCAGCTGTTTGACAGTGAGAAAATCATTTCAGTGAATTTTTTTAATGGATATTATACTTATATTGCATTTTTTGTGTGATGTCTAAGCTGTATACCTTAGTGAAACTACCTTTTGTGGAGGTTTAATAAATGCTAACTTTCAAAATGAATGGATATTTTAGTAGTAAAATGTTTGCTATTAAATTATTGTGTGTGTGTGCTTATTCTCAACTTAGGAAGTGGGTATCTAAAGTATTTCAGAAATTGTAAGCAGTAAGTAAAAATTTGTATTAATTATTGTGTGTTAAGGAAACAGTGTCAGACTTTAATTTTTTGGGCTCCAAAATCACTGCAGATACTGATTGCAGCCATGAAATTAAAAGACACTTACTCTTTGGAAGGAAAGTTATGACCAACCTTGATAGTATATTAAAAAGCAGAGACATTACTTTGCCAACAAAATTCTGTCTAGTCAAGGCTATGGTTTTTCCAGTGGTCATGTATAGATGTGAGAGTTGGACTGTGAAGAAAGCTGAGCACAGAAGAATTGATGCTTTTGAACTGTGGTGTTAGAGAAGACTCTTGAGAGTCCCTTGGACTGCAAGGAGATTCAACCAGTCCATCCGAAAGGAGATCAATCCTGGGTGTTCATTGGAAGGACTGATGCTAAAGCTGAAACTCCAATAATTTAACCACCTCATGCGATGAGTTGACTCACTGGAAGAGACTCTGCTGCTGAGAGGGATTGGGGGCAGGAGGAGAAGGGGACGACGGAGAATGAGATGGCTGGATGGGATCACCGACTCAATGGACATGGGTTTGAGTGAACTCCAGGAGTTGGTGATGGACAGGGAGGCCTGGAGTGCTGTGATTCATGGGGTCGCAAATAGTCAGACATGACTGAGCGACTGAATGAACTGAACTGACTGAATTATATAATGTTATAGAATTCAACATACAAAGTATGATTTTTGTTGTTTTATGCTGTCATTTTATCTCGATTGTATGGGTGATGTTAAATAAGTAAATAAATATTTAATTAACTATTAAAATGAAATACTCTGTATTTTTGCTGTTGTTATTGCTTTAGCTTTTGACTTGTGTTACTCTTAGGAAGTAAAAAAAATATATATATATATATATATACATATATATATATATATATATACCACTCAATGTAGCCCATTTATTTAAAGAAACAAATGTATAATATTTTTTTGTTGAAATCTCTGGGCCAGAACACAATTTCATGCTAAACTTGTCATTTCAGAATATTCAAAGTACATAACCAAAGCTGAAAATTCATAGTATTATCTACTATTCAAGAAGGATTCTATTATTATTCACTACTTATATCATATTAAAAGATACTAAGATTTTAAAATGTAAATTTTACATGAAAATGGGAACATTTCCCATTGTGTATGAGATACTAAACAGCAATCTTTAAGGGAACAATGGGCATAAGAACACACTCAATATCCTTTCTCTCTCATTTTGCTTAAAAAATGTAAAAATAGTTTGATATTTTTTATTGTACTAATAATAACAGATTCAGGAACACTCAATATTATGCAGAAATAAATCAAATCTGTATGTGAAAATACAAATGTGTGCACTTGAACAAGTTTGTATGACATATAGATAGGTAAGTAGCAAAACAAATCAATAGTAAATAGATAGATGATATACATTTCTTGCATGTTTCCATCACTCAGGTCATATGCTTCTTAATGTAAATGGGACCAGAGAGAAAGAAACCACAAAGATAAGCCTGACATTTTATGTGAATTTACACCGTGATTTATTACCAAATTCTAAGAGGGAAAGAGACATAGCAACTACCTATAAAGCTGATTTACAAAGCTGAAGATGAAAAACAATGGGGTAGATGGATTAACAAGAAAATGTGTACTTGGTCAACATAGTGTGCTTGGTCCTAGTATTCCTATTAGATGCCTGATGAGCTGAAACCTAGGAATAAGTGCAGAACAAGACCTAAACATGACTCATCATCTCCCCTCCAACCTAAAGGACTTCACACAAATGCATTTTCTCAAGGGATCAATTGCTTATCACCTTATTCTTACTATCATCCATATAAGCCTTAATCCTTCTTGGGAGACATGTGGTATTATTTTGAGGCTCTATAATTTATAATGCTGCTGCTGCTGCTAAGTCATTTCAGTTGTGTTCAATTCTGTGCGACCCCAAGGACAGCAGCCCAGCAGCCTCCTCTGTCCAGGGTATTCTCTAGGCAAGAATACTGGAGTGGGTTGCCATTTCCTTCTTCAATAATTTACAATACACGGTATCCAAAATTAAAGTTTTTATTAATCGCTGGCATTTCATGTAGTAGAATCTAATGCCCTGAAAATTAGAGAAAAAAAAAAAAGACAATGTAAATATACCTGAAATAGATTCAGATCTCCTATAAACAGAAATGGACCAGTGGATATATGTGTTTATTGGCTTGCTAGTGAACATGGAGATACATTTTTATACTCCTAAGCTAGTGGTTCTGTTGGTAAATCAGACTAAAAGGATTTGGGAGAAGCAAGGAGAATAGAATAGCTTCCTAGATGGCTCAGTGGCAATGAATTTGCCTGCCAATGAAGGAGGTATAGGAGACCCAGGTTTGATCCCTGAGTCAGAAAGTTTCCCTGGATAAGGAAATGGCAACCCACTCCAGTATTCTTGCCTAGAAAATTCCATGGATAGGGGATCATGGTGGGCTGCAGTCCATGGGGTTGCAAAGAGTCAGAGATGACTGAATATACACATAAATAAACAAGTTTGTATACTATGCTTAATATGTTTAAGAGCTAGATGAAAGTTGGAACATCTTCCCTGAGAATCTCAGTCCATAAAAAAAAAAAAAAAACAGATGAAAATTCTAAAACAAACATGTAATAAGTAAAGTTAAAAACTTAGGTGGATATTAGGAAATTGACATAGTAGAAGATCAAGATATTTTCTGGATCAGTAGAAAATATACAGAATAAAAAATAAAAGAGTGGAAAGTTGAAAACTAGAGAAAATGATGAAAAGTAATTAAGGAATACAATGAAAAGCTTTAATATACACGTGACTGAAATCCTAAACACAGATGTAGAAAAATCTGTCACATGCAATATTTGAAGAGACACTGGAAAAGAACTTACCAAAATTGATGAAAAACCTCTACATAAAAATTCAAACCATACACACCCCAAGAAGAACACCTGCTTCTCACCATCACAAACACAAATATATTAAATACACTGCTGACAAAGACAAGAATTATTTGCAGCTAGATAAAAAATATGCATATCTGCCAAAGAATTATAACTTAACTCTCTAAGAAATTATATAACAGAAAATGACAGAATAATAAAGCCATGAAGAAGCTACTGTCTACCTGGAACTTGATACCCAGTAAGAAAATTTCTTCATCTAAAAAATGGAATTCAAAATATCTGCTTAATGTAGCCTCCAGTTCAAGATTGCTTCATAGAAGAACTTGGGCACATCTCCTCTTATGAGAGCACGAAAATTGCAACTAACTGTTGAACAGCCATTGACAGGAGGATGCTCAGTTCAGTTCAGTTCATTTCAGTCGCTCAGTCATGTCCGACTCTTTGCGACCCCATGAATCACAGCACGCCAGGCCACCCTGTCCATCACCAACTCCCGGAGTTCACTCAAACTCATGTCCATTGAATCGGTGTCCCATCCAGCCATCTCATTCTCTGTCGTCCCCTTCTCCTTCTGCCCCTAATCCCTCCCAGCATCAGAGTCTTTTCCAGTAAGTCAACTCGTCACATGAGGTGGCCAAATTATTGGTGTTTCAGCTTTAGCATCAGTCTTTCCAATGAACACCCAGGACTGATCTCCTTTAGGATGGACTGGTTGGATCTCCTTGCAGTCCAAGGGACTCTCAAGAGTCTTCTCCAACACCACAGTTCAAAAGCATCACTTCTTCAGCGACCAGCTTTCTTCACAGCCCAACTCTCACATCCATACAGGACCACTGGAAAACCATAGCCTTGACTAGACAGAACTTTGTTGGCAAAGTAATGTCTCTGTTTTTTAATATGCTGTCAAGGTTGGTCATAACTTTCCTTCCAAAGAGTAAGCATCTTTTAATTTCATGGCTCCAATCACTATCTGAAGTGATTTTGGAGTATAGAAAAATAAAGTCAGCCACTGTTTCCACTGTTTCTCTATTTCCCATGAAGTGATGGGACCGGATGCCATGATCTTAATTTTCTGAATCTTGAGCTTTAAGTCAACTTTCTCACTCTCTCTTTCACTTTCATCAAGAGGCTCTTTCGTTCTTCTTCACTTTCTGCCATAAGTTGGTGTCATATGCATATCTGAGGTTTTTGATATTTCTCCCAGGAATCTTGATTCCAGCTTGTGCTTCCTCCAGCCCAGCATTTCACATTTCTCATGATGTGCTCTGCATATAAATTAAATAAGGCGGGTGACAATATACAGCCTTGTTGTACTCCTTTTCCTATTTGGAACCAGTCTGTTGTTCCATGTTGTTCCGGTTCTAACTGTTGCTTCCTGACTTGCATACAGGTTTCTCAAGAGGCAGGTCAGGTGGTCTGGTATTGACACCACATCCAAGGTAAGAGAAACCTAAGTAAGACAGTAGGCACTGAGAGAGGGGATTAGAGGGCAGAGAGACTAAAACAACAATTATAGACAACTAGCCAATCTAATCACATGGACCACAACATTTTTTAACTCAATGAAATTAAGCCATGCCATGTGGGGCCACCCGAGATGGCCAGGTCATGGTGGAGAGGTCTGAAAGAATGTGGTCCACTGGAGAAGGGAATGGCAAACCACTTCAGTATTCTTGCCTTGAGAACTCCATGAAAAGTATGAAAAGGTAAAAAGATAGGACACTGAAACATGAACTCCCCAGGTCAGTACGTGACCAATATGCTACTGGAGATCAGTGGAGAAATAACTCCAGAAAGAATGAAAGGATGGAGCCAAAGAAAAAGCAACACCCAGTTGTGAATGTAACTGGTGATGGAAGCAGGGTTCAGTGTTGTAAACAGCAATATTGCATAGGAACCTGAAATGTTAGGTCCATGAATCAAGGCAAATTTGAAGTGGTCAAACAGGAGATGACAAGAGTAAACATCAACATTCTAGGAATCAGCGAACTAAGATGGATTGGAATGGGTGAATTTAACTCAGATGATCACTATATCTACTACTGTGGGCAGAAATCCCATAGAAGCAATGGAGTAGCCATCATAGTCAACAAAAGAGTTCAAAATGCAGTACTTGTATGCAATCTCATAAACAACAGAATAATCTCTGTTCGTTTCCAAGGCAAACCATTCAATATCATGGTAATCCAAGTCTATGCCCTGACCAGTAACGCTGAAGAAGCTGAAGTTGAACAGTTCTATGAAGACCTACAAGATCTTCTAAAACTAACATCCCCAAAAGGTGCCCTTTTCATTATAGGGGAATGGAATGCAAAAGTAGGAAGTCAAGAAAAACACCAGAAAATAACTAAATGAAGTGAAGATAGGCAAACTTCTAGAAAAATAATTTAAAATAATGGTAATGAAGATGATCCAGGATCTCTGGAAAACAATGGAGAAAATGCAAGAAAATTTTTACCAAAGGCCTACAAGAACTAAAGAATAAACAGAGATGAATAATACACTAGAAGGAATCAATAGAATAATTGAGACAGAAGAACGAATAAATGACCTAAAGAACAGAATGGTGGAAATCACTGCCACAGAACTGAATGTAGAAAAAAGAATGGAAAAAAAAAAAAAAATGAAGACAGCCTAAGAGACTTTTGGGACATTGAATGCACCAACATCTGCATTGTAGAGGTCACAGAAGAAGAAGAAGAGAGAAAGAACCTGAAAAAACATTTGAAAAGATAACAGTTGAAAACTTCCCTAACATGGGAAAGGAAAACCAAGTCCAGAAAGCACAGAGTCCCAGGTTGGATAAACACAAAAAGGAACACACTGAGACACAGTAATCAAACTGACAAAAATTGCAGACAAAATGGCATTGAAACATGTATATTATCATATGTGAAATGAATCCCCAGTCCATGTTTGATGCATGATACAGGATGCTCGGGGCTGGTGTACTGGGATGAACCAGAGGGATGGAATGAGGAGGGAAGTGGGAGGGGCATTCAAGATGGGGAACACATGTACACCCGGGGCAGATTCATGTCAATGTATGGCAAAACCAATACAATAATGTAAAGTAATTAGCCTCCAATTAAAATAAGTAAATTAAAAAATAAATAAAAGCAACAAGGCAAAAAAGACAAACAATATACAAAGGAAGACACATAAGGCTATCACTGATTTCTCAACAGAAATTCTACACGTCAGAAGGGAATGGCAAGATGCATTCCAAGTGATGAAATGGAAGAAGCTACAATGAACAATATTCTACCCAGCAAAACTCTTGCTCAGAGTTGGTGGAGAAATCAAAAGCTTTCCAGACAAGGAAAAGTTAAGAGAATTCAGCACCACCAAACCAGCTTTACAACAAGGAATTTCTCTAGACAGGAAGAACAAAACAAGGAAAAGACCTACAGAAAATTAACCCCCCAAAATTGAGAAAATGGTAATAGAATTATATATATCAATAATTACCTTAAAAGCAAATTGATTAAATGCACCAACCAAGGGACATAGACTGGCTGGATAGATAAAATGTACGTATGTATTTCCATTTATCACATCATTCTGCTTGACCCTCCAAATTATATGTAATTATTTGATACTGTTAGGTTAATCATGTTCCTATTATGGCTTGCAATTGCAATTACCTTTCATTTTTTGTCTGGCTATTGATTGTGAAAACTGATAAACATCTTTCACTGTTGTGATTATGTAACCATTACTCACTTAATACCATTGTATCATTATTGGTCAACAGAAAAATAATAGAATTTTGCATCACCAAAACTACCATAATAGGAAAACCTATAATCACCTTTTAAAATCTAGATGCATATCAGAATTATCTTAGAAGTTTTTGAAGGATGCAAATGTATAGATATTGTTTTTTTCCTCCAAACTCCAGGTATGTTTCTAATAAGCAGCTATGTTTGAAAACAACTGGACTATAAGATGATCTGTCTGGAATTGAGCTGCAGGAGTTGCTTGTATATTTTTGAGATTAACCCTTTGTCATTTGCTTCATTTGCTGTTATTTTCTCCCATTCTGAAGGCTGTCTTTTCACCTTGCTTATAGTTTCCTTTGCTGCACAGAAGCGTTTAATTTTAATTAAGTCCCATTTGTTTATTTTTGCTTTTATTTCCAATATTCTGGGAGGTGGGTCATGGAGGATCCTACTGTGATTTATGTCGGAGAGTGTTTTGCCTATGTTCTCCTCTAGGAGTTTTATAGTTTCTGGTCTTACATTTAGATCTTTAATCCATTTTGAGTTTATTTTTGTGTATGGGAGTGTTCTAGTTTCATTCTTTTACAAGTGGTTGACCAGTTTTCCCAGCACCACTTGTTAAAGAGATTGTCTTTTCTCCATTGAATATTCTTGCCTCCCTTGTCAAAGACAAGGTGTCCATAGGTGCATGGATTTATCTCTGGGCTTTCTATTTTGTTCCATTGATCTATATTTCTGTCTTTATGCCAGTACCATACTGTCTTGATGACTGTGGCTTTGTAGTAGAGCCTGAAGTCCAGCAGGTTGATTCCCCCATTTCCATTCTTCTTTCTCAAGATTGCTTTGGCTATTCGAGGTTTTTTGTATTTCCATACAAATTGTTAAATTATTTGTTCTAGCTCTGTGAAAAACACTGTTGGTAGCTTGATAGGGATTGCATTGAACTTATAAATTACTTTGGGTAATATATTCATTTTCACAATATTTATTCTTCCAATCCACGGACACTGTATATTTCTCCATCTATTAGTGTCCTCTCTGATTTCTTTCACCAGTGTTTTATAGTTTTCTATATATAGGTCTTTTGTTTCTTTAGGTGGATATATTCCTAAGTATTTTATTCTTTTCCTTGCAACGGTAAATGACCCAATATAAAAATGGGCCAAAGAACTAAACAGATGTTTCTCCAAAGAAGACATACAGATGGCTATCAAACACATGAAAAGATGCTCAACATCACTTGTAATCAGAGAAATGCAAATCAAAACCACAATGAGGTACCATTTCACACCAGTCAGAATGGCTGCTATCCAAATGTCTACAAGCAATAAATGCTGGAGAGGGTGTGGAGAAAAGGGAATCCTCTTACACTGTTGGTGGGAACACAAACTAGTACAACCACTATGGAGAACAGTGTGGAGATTCCTTAAAAAGTTGGAAATAGAACTGCCATACGACCCAGCAATCCCACTCCTGGGCATACACACCGAGGAAACCAGAATTGAAAGAGACACGTGTACTCCAATGTTCATTGCAGCACTGTTTATAATAGCCAGGTCATGGAAGCAACCTAGACGTCCATCTGCAGACGAATGGATAAGAAAGCTGTGGTACATGTACACAATGGAGTATTACTCCGCAATTAAAAAGACTACATTTGAATCAGTTCTAATGAGGTGGATGCAACTGGAGCCTATTATACAGAATGAAGTAAGCCAGAAAGAAAAACACCAATACAGTATACTAACACATATATATGGAATTTAGAAAGATGGTAACGATAACCCTGTATATGAGACAGCAAAAGAGACACAGATGTATAGAACAGTCTTTTGGACTCTGTGGGAGAGGGCGAGGGTGGGATGATTTGGGAGAATGGCATTGAAACATGTATATTATCATATGTGAAATGAATCGCCAGTGGAAATTCAATGCATGATACAGGATGCTCGGGGCTGGTGTTCTGGGATGAACCAGAGGGATGGGATGGGAAGGGAGGTGGGAGGGGTGTTCAAGATGAGGAACACATGTACACCCGGGGCAGACTCATGTCAATGCATGGCAAAACCAATACAATAATGTAAAGTAATTAGCCTCCAATTAAAATAAAAAAATAATGAAAGAAAAAAATTTTTAAAAATTGAGAAAAATGCAAAAAAAAAAGATTATCTTTCACTTTTATCTGGTTTGTTTCACTTTTTCTCTTTCATATTCAGAACACAAACATTTCATATTCAAAACATAAACTATTTTAGTTTAAGTTTTTCAACTTTTCCATCTCTTTTTTTTTTATATTCTTTCTGAAGTCTTTATATGTAGTATATATCTTAGAAAAATGAATTATTTCCTAACTAAAAAAATTATGACATTTGACTCCATTTGTTTGACTTAGTATGAATAGAACATTAGATTTCTAATTAAAAAATATAGATATGTGACAAGCATAAAGACTTACTGCATAACACAGGGAACTGTAGTCAATATCTTGTAATAACCTATAATGGAAAATAATCCCCAAAGTAATATATTTGTATATGTGTAACTGAATAACCTTGCTATGCACCTGAGACATTGTAGTATTATAGTATCAATGATACCTCAATAATATATGTATATATATATAGAGAGAGAAATAAAAACAAAATTTCTGCTTAATGGATCCGTTTCAGTAAAATTCCAACTAAGCATTTTCACACCTATGTAAATTTAATCCTACATATATTCCCTAGATTTATGTTTATATGAATTTGAAAAACCATGGAGTTCATTTGGTGTTTATCTGAGCTTTCAATGGGTCACACTTTGTACCTCATTCTTTAAGGCCTGCTGGAACATGAGGAAAACTACAGGTCTCAGAAAGAGGTGAATTATATGATTAAATATTTAAATAAGGTACAAACTATCTTATGTAGGATGATCAAGTGTAAGATGCATACCCTTTCATATATTTGCATTTTCAAAAATAGATTTCAAAATGTAATTATCTAGTACATGAGCTTTCTGATAAATTGATTTTTTAATTAAGAGATATCCACTTTACAGTTGCTTACAATGAACATATGTTGGGAAAGATTGAACGCAGAAGGAGAAGGTGACAACAGAGGACAAGATGGTTGGGTGGCATCACTGACTCAACGGGCATGAGTTTGAGAAAGCTCCTGGAGATGGTGAAGGACAGGAAGCCTGGCATTCTTCAGTGCATGCAGTTACAAAGAGTCAGACCCAACTGAGTGACTGAGGAACAGCAATGAACGTAATTGCTGCGTTCTACAATATCAACACATACAAGGAGACTTAGAGACAAAGAGTGGATCTCTAGAGACACAGGGATTTAATCATTAGCAATATTTTATTTATTTACTAATTTTACAATATCCGTTGTCCCAGAATGTAAGGCTCACATTAGGCAAAGTGTGCTTCATCACTCAGAGTACTGAAGTCAAAGCTAACATAAACGTTCTTATGAATGCCAATGTGTAGAGCATGCATCCAGCTCAACTAATTTACACAAATGAAATTTGATTTTTTTCCCTCTGGTTTTGGTGGAAAGGATTGTTTGTTTCAGGTCTTTCTGAATTGGGTAAGGCCATACTTTTTAGAATTATAGGAATGTGGAGTACATTGGACTTTGATGGAAAGCTTAGAAAACATTCATATCCAACAAATCATTCAAACATGAAACACAAAATTGAATTCAATCTTAGCAAAAGAAAGAAGATGATATAAATATTTTGAAACATTTAATCAGCAGTTTCTGAGGAGAGGGCAAATGAAAATGGGTTTAAATTAAATTAGGTTATATCAAAATTTAAAAAAGAAAAATTGGATAACAACATCATTAGATCTAGATTTTCTTTCACTAAGTTGCTGTAAATATTTTTTTTCTTTTTTATTAAATTTATTTATTTTAATTGGAGGCTAATTACTTTACATCATTGTATTGGTTTTGCCATACATTGACATGAATCTGCCCCAGGTGTACATGTGTTCCCCATCTTGAACCCTCCTCCCACCTCCCTCCCCATCCCATCCCTCTAGTTCATCCCAGTACACCAGCTCTGAGCATCCTGTATCATGTATCGAACCTGGACTGGTGATTCGTTTCAGTGATAGCAATATAGTATAGCTGAATTGCACTTTTGTGTTCTTTATGTAAAATTTCAACTTGAGATCACTGCAAAGAAATGATCATTCCTTTTATAATAGGTCACATAATATATTTTGTGCAATCTCAATTTCAGGAAAGAGCTTATCTTTACAGATAAATTTTCATATGTTCTAGAATCATACAAAATAGCAAAACAAAACAATACTTCTTGGAATAAAAAGAAGAGGACATATATAGCACATATTGTAAAAATATATAGATTTCTTCGTTATAGTCAGTATAGTAAAGGAATTTTTCCACCTTTGTTACCAGCCTTTTGCAATCCCTGTAGTAAACACCACAAGGCATATTTCTACCTACACTAATGCTTCTTTGTGTTTAGTCCTATTGCTTCTTTTTTCTACATTTCAGTGAAGTTAGGACTGAAGCTGTTATAGGCCACAATGACATGTCTCATGGTGAATGTTGGTGTTTTCCAATAATAAAAATTTACATAGCCTTTTTTCATCATTAAACCCCCTGGGAGAATATGACTTTGGAATAATTTCCAATATTTCAAGAAAAAAAAAATAATAATAACTTTAGGCCTTTGCCTAAGGAAAAAGACACCCTCAGAAGAAAGTTAGATATGTCAGTGTCTTTGCACTTTACTATTGCTGTGATCATGTTTATGAAAGCATAATAAATAGTCATAATAGAAAAAGAGCAGTTAGAATAAAATAAAGTGGTCCATCAAGTACTCAACCCAAGTTTATTACTGCAATGGACTTGGGTTATAATTACCAACAAAGGAGAGAATAACTGTAAGTTATTTTTATGTGTAAAACATATACACTAAGCCAACATAATAACACAGTTTTTATGAACCACAATAATTATGCTGAAGAATCACACAAGTACATTTTCCTAAAAGAAGGTATGTGTTGATAAGCTACAGAATTTTACAGTTGCTATGAACAAAAATAATTGTCATTGCAAAACAATAAAAGTACATTAACTTTTGTTGAAATGCTTGAGAAAGATTAAATAATAAAAATTTTAAAATACTTATTAAATAATAAAAAATTTATTTCATTTTAATGTCTTTATTTTGAAATGACTTTTTTCATAGAAATTCTCTGTTTATACAAAGTTGTTTATTGTCCTTCACGAGTGGTATGTGGAAGATTCTGTTGCTAAGAATGCTCTGTAATATACTTCAGTTAATTAATATAGGAAAGATGACTTTTAGGTGGCTGTAGATTTAAATATCTTCTTTATAAAACTCTAATTAAGATTTTATCTCAAGCCACTATGATTTTATCACTATATTTGATTTTACATTTAGATGCTTATAGAAAAGTCAAATGTTATCACCAGTTATATAATGTCTGGTAGCAAGTTAAATCATATTATATTAATTCACATTTGAAGGCAAATGACAGACTGTTGAAAGGAACACACGGTCAAGGATATATCTTATAGAAGCAAACCATAATTAAGAGCAATATAGAGAGATGACTTCGAGTAAATGTTATCTATATAAATTCAGGGCTATACATTTATGGCTCATATTGATTATGAAGACAATCACTGATTAAAGTAGCTACACATTTTGAGTTATAAACATGGGGTTTTCTAAATATAAGTAGGAATTAAAAATTCTCTATTTGAATTTTACAGTCAGTAATTTAACTATCTATTTCTTCTCAAGCAGAAAGGTAATGGAAGACCCAGGCAAGATAATTAGATAAAGATCTGTGATTTTTCGACATTCTTGACATTACCAAACTGAGGAGAGTCGAGGGATGTAATCTAGAAAGATGTGAAAAATACCAAAAATTTTCACAGATCATGACTGAGGAGAATGCACTGACTTTGAAAATTCAAGAATATATGGGTGAAGCATTTATTTATTCGCTAAGAGAACATCATGGCATATGGGGCAGAACCCCCTGGGAGATGAAATGTATTCTTCCACTGACCTTTGGGAGCTGGGTTCTATCTTTTTGTATACTTACTAGCTAATATTTATGGGTGTCGGCATTGTGCCTACTAGTCTTTGCCCTCTGATAATGCCCTATCATAAAGGTTCAGGATGGGGGTAGCAGCCACAACTGAGACATCCAGTATAATGAGAGGTGAAACATTCCTTGACAATATTAATTTTCATTGTAAAGTTTTTTGTATATTTAAAATATAATCAACACGAGGAAAGATGTCACGTTATACTTTTACTTAACTTGCATGCATACTAAGTGGTTTAAGTCACCACTAGATTAACAGAAATATTATTGTAAAAATAGCAAAATAGTAACTTTTCAAGGAAATGTAAATTGTCATAGTATGTTAAGGTATTAACATCTATATGCACTGCTTGCATGGCCCCTCAGTTCAGTCGCTCAGTCATGTCCGCTTCTTTGAGACCCCATGTACCGCAGCACACCAGACATCCATGTCCATAACCAACTCCCGGTGTTAACTCAAAGTCACGTCCATTGAGCCGGTGATGCCATGCAACCATCTCACGCTCTGTTGTCCCCTTCTCCTCATGCCCTCAATCTTTCCCAGCATCAGGGTCTTTTCAAATGAGTCAGCTCTTTGCATCAAGTGGCCAAAGTATTGGAGTTTCAGCTTGAACATCAGTCCTTCCAATGAACATCCAGGACTGATCTCCTTTAGGATGGACTGGCTGGATCTCCTTAGAGTCAAAGGGACTCTCAAGAGTGTTCTCCAACATCACAATTCAAAAGCACCAATTCTTCGGTGCTCAGCTTTCTTTAAGGTCCAACTCTCACACCCACACATGACCACTGGAAAAAACAGCCTTGACTAGACGGATCTTGGTTGACAAAGTAATGTCTCTTCTTTTTAATATGCTGTCTAGGTTGATCATAACTTTCCTTCCAGGGAGTAAGCGTCTTTTAATTTCATGGCTGAAATTGCCATCTGCAGTGATTTTGGAGCCCAGAAAAATAAAGACAGCCACTGTTTCCCCATCTATTTGCCATGAAGTGATTGGACCGGATACCATGAACTTAGTTTTTTGAATGTTGAGTTTTAAGCCAAATTTTTCACTCTCCTCTTTCACTTTCATCAAGAGGCTCTTTAGTTATTCACTTTCTGCCATAATGATGGTGTCATCTGCATTTCTGAGGTTATTGATATTTCTCCCAGCAATCTTGATTCCAGTTTGTGCTTCTTCCAGCCCAGCATTTCTCATGATGTACTCTGCATGTAAGTCAAATAAGCAGGGTGACAACATACAGCCTTGACATACTCCTTTTCCTATTTGGAACCAGTCTATTGTTCCATGTCCAGTTCTAACTGTTGCTTCCTGACCTGCCTACAGGTTTCTCAAGAGGCAGATCAGGTGGTCTCGTATTCCCATCTCTTTCAGAATTTTGCAGTTTATTGTGATCCGCATAATGAAAGAATTTGGCATAGTCAATAAACCAGAAATAGTTATTTTTCTGGAACTCTCTTGCTTTTTTGATGATACAGCAGTTGTTGGCAATTTGATCTCTGGTTCCTCTGCCTTTTCTAAAACCAGCTTGAACATCTGAAAGTTCATGGTTCACATATTGCTGAAGCCTGGCTTGGAAAATTTTGAGCATTGCTTTACTAGTGTGTGAGATGAGTGCAATTGTGTGGTAGTTTGAGGATTCTTTGGCATTGCTTTTCTTTGGGATTGGAATGAAAACTGACCTTTTCCAGTCTTGTGGCCACTGCTGAGTTCTCCAAATTTGCTGACATGTTGACTGCAGCACTTTCACAGCATCATCTCTTAGGATTTGAAATAGCTCAACTGGTATTATCACCTCCATTAGCTTTGTTCCTAGTGATGATTCCCAAGGCCCACTTGACTTCACACTCTAGGATGTCTGGCTCTAGGTGAGTGATCACACCATCATGATTATCTGCTTCATAAAGATCTTTTTTGTATAGCTCTTCTGTGTACTCTTGCCACCTCTTCTTAACATCTTCTGCTTCTGTTAGGTCCATTCAATTTCTGCCCTTTATTGAGCCTATCTTTGCATGAAATATTCCCTTGGTATCTCTAATTTTCTTGAAGAGATCTCTAGTCTTTTCCATTCTATTATTTTCCTCTATTTCTTTGCAGTGATCGCTGAGGAAGCCTTTCTTATCTCTCCTTGCTATTCTTTGGAACTTTGCATTCAGATGCTTATATCCTTTTGTTTCTTCTTTGCTTTTCACTTCTCTTCTTTTCACAGCTATTTCTAAGGCCTCTTTAAACAGCCATTTTGTCTTTATGCATTCCTTTTTCTTGGAAATGGTCTTGACTCATGCATGTCTCCTGTACAATGTCATGACCTCCATCCATAGATCATCAGGCACTCTGTCTTATCAGATGCTGCTGCTGCTGCTAAGTCGCTTCAGTCGTGACCGACTCTGTGTGACACCATAGACAGCAGCCCACCTATCAGATACAGTCCTTTAAATCTATTTCTAAGTTCCACTGTATAATCATTAGGGATTTTGATTTATGTCATACCTGAATGGTCTAGTGGTTTTCCCTCCTTTCTTCAATTTCAGTCTGAATTTGGCAATAAGGAGTTCATGATATGAGCCATAGTCAACTCCTGGTCTTGTTTTTGCTGACTTTATAGAGTTTCTCCATCTTTGACTGCAAAAAAATACAATCCAACTGATTTTGGTTTTGGCCATCTGGTGATGTCCATGTGTAGAGTCTTCTCTTGTGTTCTTGGAAGAGAGTGTTTACTATGACCAGTGCGTTCTCTTGCAAAATTCTATTAGCCTTTGCCCTGTTTCATTCTGTACTCCAAGGCCAAATTTGTCTGTTACTCCAGGTATTTCTTGACTTCTTATTTTTGCATTCCAGTCCCCTGTAATGAAAAAGACATATTTTGGGAGTGTTAGTTCTAAAAGGTCTTGTAGGTAGTCATAGAACCGTTCAAATTCAGCTTCTTCAGTGTTACTGGTCGGGGCATAGATTTGGATTCAGTTCAGTTCAGTTCAGTCGCTCAGTCATGTCCGACTCTTTGCGACCCCATGAATCACAGCACGCCAGGCCTCCCTGTCTTACTGTGATATTGAATGGTTTGACTTAGAAACGAACGGAGATCATTCTGTCATTTCAGTGATTGCATCCAAGTACTGCATTTCAGACTCTTGTTGACCTTGATTGCTACTCCATTTCTTCTAAAGGATTCCTGCCCACAGTAGTAGAATAATGGTCATCTGAGTTAAATGGGTGAATTTTCCATTCCAGTCCATCTTAGTTCGCTGATTCCTAGAATGTCAATGTTCACTCTTGCCATCTCCGGTTTGACCACAACCAATTTGCCTTGTTTCATGGACTTAACATTCCAGGTTCCTATGCAATATTGCTTTTACATCGTCAGACCTTGCTTCTATAACCAGTCACATCCACAACTGGCTTTGTTTTTGCTTTGGCCCCATCCCTTCATTCTTTCTGGAGTTATTTCTCCACTGATCTCCAGTAGCATATTGGGCACCTACCGACCTGGGAAGTTCATGTTTCAGTGTCCTATCTTTTTGCCTTTTCATACTGTTCATGGGATTCTCAAGGCAAGAATACTGAAGTGGTTTGCCATTCCCTTCTCCAGTGGACCACATTCTGTCAAACCTCTACACCGTGAAGTCTTCCAAAGCTGAAAATGCAATAAATAGTAATTGAAATGAAAATGATGAAGAGTGAATATTTATTTTTTTGGGTATTTCATTATTTTTTAATTGAAGAATAACTGCTTTACAATATTGTGTTGGTTTCTGCTATACATCAACATAAATCAGCCATAGGTATACATATGTCCCCTTCCTCTTGGTACTCCCTCTGAAGTGCCACTCCATCCCACTGCTCTAGTTTGTCACTGAGACCTGGTTTGAGTGCTTTGATTCTTACATCAAATCTCCACTGGCTATCTGTTTTACGTATAATACTGTATATGTACCAATGCTACTGTCTCCATTCAGTCCACCCTCTCCTTCCCCCAGACCATATCCACATGTCTGTTCCCTATGTTTGTGACTCCACTGCTGCCCCATAAATGGGTTCATCAATAGAATCTTTCTAAATTCCATATAGACGCATTCATATACGATATTTGTTTTTCTCTCTCTGACTTACCTCACTCTGTATAACAGGCTTAAGTTAATTCACTTCATTAGAATTGACTCAAATGCATTTATTTTTGTGGCTGAGTAATATTCCATTTTATATATGTACAACAGCTTCTTTACCCATTTATCTGTCGATGGACTTCTAGGTTGCTTCCATGACTTAGTTATGGTAAACAGTGCTACAGTAAACTGTGGGGTACATGTGTCATTTTCAGTAATGGTTTTCTCAGGGTAAATGGCCGGGACGGAGGGGGGATTGTTGGCTTAAAGCGATGGGAATGCTAGACCACCTGACCTGCCTCCTGAGATATCTGTATGCAGGTCAAGAAGTAAAAGTTAGAACTGGACGTGGAACAAGAGACTGGTTCCAAATCACAAAAGGAGTAAGTCAAGCCTGTATATTGTCACCCTGCTTATTTAACTTATATGCAGAGTACATCATGTGAAATGCCAGGCTGAATGAATCACAAGCTAGAATCAAGATTGCCAGGAGAAATATCAATAACCTCAGATATGCAGATGACACCACCCTTATGGCAGAAAGTGAAAAGGAACTAAAGAACTTCTTGATGAAAGTGAAAGAGAAGAGTGAAAGTGTTGACTTAAAACTCAACATTCAGAAAACTAAGATCATGACATCCGGTCCCATCACTTCATGGCAAATAGATGGGGAAACAATAGAAATAGTGACAGACTTTATTTGGGCTCCAAAATCACAGCAGATGGTAACTGTATCCATGAAATTAAAGGACACTTGCTTCTTGGAAGAAAAACTATGACCAACCTAGACAGCATATTAAAAAGCAGAGACATTACTTTGCTGATAAAAGTCCCCTCTAGTCAAAGCTATGGTTTTTTCAGTAGTCATGTATGGATGTGAGGGTTGGACTATAAAGAAAGCTGAGAAGGGCCTTCCCAGAGGGGCTCGAGGGATGGGCCCCCAGATCCCAGGTTATTCTTTCTTCTCCCACAGCTGTCAAAGTGCCAGGAATTGATTCATGGGTACATCGCACTCGAGTTAAGAGGTGGCACCCTGACCAGAACTAAGTGATGTCATTTTATGTCTTTACTTTCTGTGCTCTGACTTTGTACTTTTCATATGGGCCTGATAACCTATGTGAGGCTACTTCTGCTGACTCCAAAAATCCTGAGTCTGCCATTTGATCCTCAAGACAATGCGTTCCTGTCCTGGGCTCCCTCCTACGCTGCATTCCACAATCGGTCTAACTGCTGTGTCTGCGGATCACTCTCCTCTTCATCAGTGGAAGGCTTCCCATGGTGGGCATCTCCACTTCAAGGAAAAGACTTTCTGCATGTCTGTGAATACCTTCGACAACAATCATATGTGATGCCTATTCTTCACCTGATGATATCTAACAACCATAAAATGGACTGGTGCAACACTTTGTACTTTAACTATGGACATAACGTGACTTTTAATTTTAGCTTGTTTTAATGACTATTTTGCTTGCATCTGTAACTGTGTAACTGGATTTGTTTCTAGTCGCATGAAAGCTTTTAAGTTACAAATAGTTGCTCAAAATCCTGCTACTGCTGCAGATTCCTCCAACTACTATTTGGGGCCCCTGGATCAGATATCCTCAGTATGAGGATTAGGAGAATATGTTGCCTCAACAATTTAGGGACAATGCCCCTTGTCAGCTTGGAAGCAGTTATGGAATGAAAACGACGTCCCTTTTCCCTAGGCAACATAATTCTCCTAAAAGAAAAGGAGGGAATGAGAGGGCAACAGGCAGGAAGGCCAGGGGTCTCCAAACGGAGGAAATAGCCTGAAAGTGTCAGACATTTTTATCTCTCTTAAGTGGCAGGAGGAAACAAACTAGATATTTTTTTCTTCTCTATACAAATTTAAAAGGAAGTTTCTCTTAAAATACTGTGTTGCCATAATGACACCTGGTTTCATCTGAAGTTAACTATTCTCAAATCTTGAGTTAACCAATGCATTTTTCTTATGGAAGTGTGGGTCTTAAGATATGTTAATGTACTATGCATTTACCCCAGACTCTATCTTCAAGTCAGTTCAGCCAAATGGCTCAGGGCTTACTTGATAAACCTCTATGTTATACTCAGATATTGTTCCCTTAATCTATGTAAAACGAAACTATTTGTATGGTAATCTGCCCTTCTACAAGATTCAAGTTAATCATTTTATGGCCCGGGATGAATCATCCGGTGTCAAAATTATCCCAAAACGCATTTTATGGGTGAGGGGCGTGGTGCCATTCTAAGTCTTAAGACATTCCTTTCTTTCATTAACAGACACCTAGTGACTATATAACATCCAGCTGAAAACTAGCAGGGGAGCACTCTTTCTGCCCCTTTCTGATGTTTATGTCAGAAGCTTTCTCTATCTCCTTTATCCTTTAATAAAACTTTATTACACACACACAAGAAAGAAAGCTGAGCAGTGAAAAATTGATGCGTTTGAACTGTAGTGATGCAGAAGACTCTTGAGAGTCTCTTGGACAGCAAGGAGATCCAACTAGTCCATCCTAAATAAAATCAGTCCTGAATATTCATTGGAAGGACTGATGCTGAAGCTGAAACTCCAATACTTTGGCCACCTGATGTGAAGAACTGATTCATTGGAAAAGACCCTAATGCTGGGAAAGATTGAAGGTGGGAGAAGGAGGACGACCTAGTATGAGACGGTTGGATGGCATCACTGATGCGATGGACATGAATTTGAGTAGGTTCCAGGAATTAGTGATGGACAGGGAAGCCTGGCATACTGCAGTCCATGGATTGCAGAGTCAGACATGAGTGAGCAACTGAATTGAACTGAAATGATGGTAGTTTTAGTCCTAGTTTTTAAAAGAATCTCCATACCATCTTCCATAGTGGCTATATCAATTTGCATTCCCATCAATAGTACAAGAGTATTCCCTCTCCTCCAAATCCTCTCCAACATTTATTGATTGTAGATTTTTTGATGATGGCCATTCTGAAAAATGGGATGTGCTATTTCATTGTAGTTTTAATTAGCATTTCTCTAATAATGAGCAATGTTGAGCATCTTTTCATGTGTTTATTAGCCATCTGCATGCCTTCGTTTGAGAAATGTCTATTTAAGTCTTCTGCCCACTTTTTGATAGGGTTATTTTTCTGGTATTGAGTTGCAAGTGCTGTTTGTATATTTGCTATATATTTGCTATTATTTTCTCTCATTCTGAGGATTGTCTTTTCACCATGTTTATAGTTTCCTTTGCTGTGCAAAGTTTTTAAGTTTAATTAGTTACCACTTGTTTATTTTTATTTTTATTTCCTTTACTATAGAAGGTAGGTCATAGATGATCTTGCTGTGATTTATGTCACAGAGTGTTCTGCTGCCTATGTTTTCCTCTAAGAGTTTTATAATTTCCAGTCTTAAATTTAGGTCTTCAATCCATCTTGTATTTATCTTTGTATATGGTGTTAGGAAGTGTTCTAATGTCTTTCTTTACCATGTAGCTGTCCAGTTTTCTCAGCACGACTTATTGAAGATGCTGTCTTTTCTCTGCTGCATATTCTAGCCTCCTTTGTCAAAGGTAAGTTATCATAAGTGTGTGGGTTTATCCCTGGGCTTTCTATCTTGTTCCATTTGTTCATATGTCTGTTTTTGTGCAAGTACCACATTGTTTTGATGATGACTATTACTTTGTAGTATAGTCTGAAGTCAGGAGGGTTGATTCCTATATTCCCCAAGATTGCCTTGATTATTTGGGGTCTTCTGTGTATGAACTGTGAAATTTATTATTCTAGTTCTTTTAAAAATGACATTGACAATTTGATAGGGATAGCCTTGAGTTTCTAGATTGAATTTGGTATCTACAAATTGTAGATAGTCATTTTCACAATGTTGATTCTTTCAACCCAGGAATATGGAATATCTCTCCATCTGTTTAGGTTGTCTTTGATTTCTTTCATCAGAGTCTTATAGTTTTCTATGAACAGCTCTTTTGTTTCCTTAGGTAAGTTTATTCCTAGATATTTTATTCTTTTTGTTGCAATGGTAAATGGAAGTGATTCTTTAATTTCTCTTTCTGATTTTTCATTGTAACTGTATAAGAATGCAAGTGATTTGTGTGTATTGATTTTGTGTCCTGCAACTTTACTAAACTCACTGATTAGTAATTTTTTGATAGTATCTTTAGGGTTTTTTATGTATAGTATCATGTCATCTGCAAACAATGAGAGTTTTACTTCTTTTCTAATTCAGATTCCTTTTATTTCTTTTTCTTCTCTGATTTCTATAGCTAGGACATCCAGAACTATGTTGAATTATAGTGGTAAGAGTGGGCACCCATGTCTTGTTCCTGATCTTTGAGAAAATGATTTTGGTTTTTCACCATTGAGAATAATGTTTGCTATGGGTTTATCATATATGGCCTTTATTATGTTGATTTAGGTTCCTTTATGTCCATTTTTTAAGAGTTTTTATCATAAATCAGTGCTGAATTTTGTCAAAAGCATTTCCTGCATTTACTGAGATTATCACATGGTTTTAATCTTTAAATTCATTGATATGGTGTATCACGTTGGTTTATTTGCATATACTGAGGAATCCTTGCATCCTGGAATAATCATTAAGTCGTATGACTTGATCATGGTATATGATCTTTTTAATGTGTTGCTGAATTCCATTTGCTAGAATTTTGTTGAGGACTTTTGTATCTACATTCATCAGTGATACTGGCCTGTAATTTTCTCTTTTTGTGTTGGTGTCTTTATCTGGTTTTGGTATCCGGGTGATGGGGTCTCATAGAATGAATTTGGAAGTGTTACTTCCTCTGCAAGTTTTTGAAAGAGTTTCAGAAGGATAGGTACTAGTTTTTCTCTAAATGTCTGATAGAATTCAACTGTGAAGCCATCTGACCCTGGGCTTTTGTTTTTTGGGAGATTTTTGATCACAGTTTCAATTTCAGTGCTTGTGATTGGCTTGCTCATAATTTCTATTTCTTCTTGGTTCAGTCTTGGAAGGTTGAACTTTCCTAATAGTCTGCCCATTTCTTCCAGGTAGTCCATTTTATTGGCACACAATTGCTTGTAATAGTCTCTTATAATCCTTTGCATTTCTGCATTATCTGTTGTAACCTAGAAATAAATATTTTTGAGCCATGGTATTTAACAAAATACCAGACTAGTTAGTGAGAATGAGCACATAGAAAATACCTTTAAGGATTTGATTCCAGCTAGGAGACTAAAAATAACCTCATCTCTTTCCACGTTTAAGAAATAAAAGTCAATTAGTTAACTCTCTATATGGTCAATTTCCATTTCCACCCACAATTTCTTTTTATTCTCATTTTACTCTTACTTGTTTTCCCATTTTCTTATTTCAGATTTATTAAATCTTAGGAGATATGAGCCAATATTTACTTTCACAGCATTCTCACAACTGGTGCTTCTTTAGACAAATATAATATTACTTCATTTTCTTGTTTCATCAGTAATACTGTTGCAAAACATCTTTACTACAGATTGGAGGTAGTATTGGAAGAGGGAAAGAAAAAAATGCAAAGATATCTGAATTCTGTCTTCACTGAATTCACTAGATAAAGACTTATTTGTCAATGGAAGAATAGGACAAAAAAGAAAAAAAGTTTTCAGAGAATTTCTGAGGGCCTAATAAAAAACATGATGATTATAGTTGTACCATTGTACTACATATAATTAAAATTTACTAAAAGAGTAGACTTGAAATGCTCTTACCGAAAAAAAAAAAAAGGTAAGGTGAAGGATGTGTTAATAAAGTAGATGTTGGGAATCTTTTTACAAAGTATGCATATATTGAGTCACCTTAATGTACACTTTAAATATCCTACAAATTTGTCAATTATGCCTCAAAAAGTTGGGGAAAAAAAGTTTTCTATGGAGAAGGTGGGAGTTTAAGTAATGCTAATCATTTCTTTAAACATTTCTGATTAGGATTTCTTTAAAATGCCAAGGCAGACAATTCTGTAGTGACAAGAAAATGCAATAATTAGGCATGAAATGAGGTGTTTCTACTAATAAATCCTGACATTTCTTAGAGGGGCAACATCATGAAATCCCCAGTCACACTAGGGTGTGCACTGTGTTGTCGAACATAGAGTTAGCTATTAATGTTGACCATACACGGAGAAGGCAATGGCAACCCACTCCAGTACTCTTGCCTGGAAAATCCCATGGATGGAGGAGTCTGGTAGGCTGCAGTCCATGGGGTTGCGAAGAGTCGGACACGACTGAGCGACTTCACTTTTACTTTTCACTTTCATGCATTGGAGAAGGAAATAGCAACCCACTCCAGTGTTCCTGCCTGGAGAATCCCTGGGTTGGCGGAGCCTGGTGGGCTGCCGTCTATGGGGTCATACAGATTCGGACATGACTGAAGCGATTTAGCAGCAGCAGCAGCATACACACATAGCACACCCACAGAAATAAAATACCCAAGTACAGAGAAAAGAAAATAGTACATTCAGTTCAGTTCAGTTCAGTCGCTCAGTCGTGTCCGACTCTCCGCGACCCCATGAATCACAGCACGCCAGGCCTCCCTGTCCATCACCAACTCCCGGAGTTCACTCAAACTCATGTCCACAGACTCGGTGATGCCATCCAGCCATCTCATTCTCCGTCGTCCCCTTCTCCTCCCGCCCCCAACCTTTCCCAGCATCAGAGTCTTTTCCAGTGAGTCAACTCGTCGCATGAGGTGGCCAAAGTATTGCAGCTTCAGCTTTAGCATCAGTCCCTCCAATGAACATCCAGGATTGATCTCCTTTAGAATGGACTGGTTGGATCTCCTTGCAGTATAAGGGACTCTCAAGAGTCTTCTCCAACACCACAGTTCAAAAGCATCGATTCTTCGGCGATCAGCCTTCTTCACAGTCCAACTCTCACAACCATAGATGACCACGGGAAAAACCATTGCCTTGACTAGACGGACCTTGGTTGGCAAAGTAATGTCTCTGCTTTTTAATATACTATCAAGGTTGGTCATAACTTTCCTTCCAAGGAGCAAGCGTCTTTTAATTTCATGGCTGCAATCAGCATCTGCAGTGATTTTGGAGCCCAAAAAAACAAAGTCTGACACTGTTTCCACTGTTTTTCCATCTATTTCCCATGAAGTGATGGGACCAGATGCCATGATCTTTGTTTTCTGAATGTTGAGCTTCAAACCAACCTTTTCACTCTCCTCTTTCACTTTCATCAAGAGGCTTTTGAGTTCCTCTTCACTTTCTGCCATAAGGGTAGTGTCATCTGCATATCTGAGGTTATTGATATTTCTCCCAGCAATCTTGACTCCAGCTTCTGCTTCTTCCAGCCCAGCGTTCCTCATGATGTACTCTGCATATAAGTTAAATAAGCAAGGTGACAATATACAACCTTGACGTACACCTTTTCCTATTTGGAACCAGTCTGTTGTTCCATGTCCAGTTCTAACTGTTGCTTCCTGACCTGCATACAGGTTTCTCAAGAGGCAGGTCAGGTGGTCTGGGATTCCCATCTCTTTCAGAATGTTCCACAGTTTATTGTGATCCACACAGTCAAAGGCTTTGGCATAGTCAATGAAGCAGAAATAGATGTTTTTCTGAAACTCTCTTGCTTTCTCCATGATCCAGCGGATGTTGGCAATTTGATCTCTGGTGCCTCTGCCTTTTCTAAAACCTGCTTGAACATCTGGGAGTTCACGGTTTACATATTGCTGAAGCCTGGCTTGGAGAATTTTGAGCATGACTTTGCTAGCGTGTGAGATGAGGGCAATTGTCCGGTAGTTTGAGCATTACTCCTGGGCTAATAAGTTATTGATTATTTAAAACCAAGGAACAAGTCAATGTAACAAACAGAGGGGAATTACTTTGTTTTCCCACAAATAAATCATGATGAGAAAAGACACACTGCATAACACATGTTAAGAAAAACATATCATTTACCAGGCCATCTGACCTTAAATCTACCTTCCATTTTAATGGAACTAAATAACTGACTAAACTAACTCAAAGAAGGTCAATAAAATGATAGAGTCTTCTTTTGGGGACCGAAAGTACATGATGCAATTTTATTATGTAGCATGAAGATGTAAGTGAAGGATAACAGGCTATCAAAACATAATGTTCCTAGCATAGACAGTAATGATCTATCATTCTTCTCCAGCACTGACCCTATAATACATTTCTGACTTCCTCTTTGCTTACATTGATTATTTGATCTACATAGCTGTACTCTCAGAGATCGCAGAGAATCCATATTTGTGTATAAAGAACCATAGCAAATGTAATAACAAAACCAAGAAAAACACCTATACTTCAGTGTTACTTTATATTAAGGTAGTTTATGGTTCCTGGGCCCCTCTTGATTGTAACACTGTATCTGATTTTCCTTATTTTTATTTGTATCAGTAATGAATAATGGATGTTTTTAATTTAAACTGTGGCAATAATCACATAATACTTTATTATTTCGTTGCACAGTTTGTCCCAGATATAGCTAATGGCAGATCATTCAGTTGACTTCTGCATCTTTTTGTTGTATTCCTATAATCTTCTGTGTATGTGTTTGTATATGATGTGTGTGTTTGTGTGTGTGTGTGTGTGTGCTTTTAGAACTTATTAATTTCTGGCACTAAAAGATGCTCCTGACTTACCTTGTATATTTCTTAAACTAGCTCAGCCTTAAATCATTTTATAAAGTCCTAGAACTCTTTACTTATTTTTCATTTATTTTCTAAATAGTTAAATATCTTAATAACTATACTTTATAGCTACTAATAAGATGATGTTTCTTAACAGTAGAAGATTCTCTTGATGAGGTTGAAAGAGGACAGTGAAAATGTTAAAACTCAACATTCAAAATACTAAGATCAAGGCATCTGGTCCTGTCACCTTATGGCAAATATAGAGGGAAAAAGTGGAACCAGCAGCATATTTTATTTTGGGGGGCTCAAAACTCACTGTGGATGGTAACTACAACCATGAAATTAAAAGACTCGTGCTCCTTAGAAGAAAACCTATGACAAACCTAGACAGCATATTAAAAAGCAAAGGCATCACTTAGATGACAGAGGTTCATATAGTCACAGCTTTGGTCTTTCCAGTAGTCATGTACAGATGTGAGAGTTGGACCATAATGAAGGCTGAGTGCAGAAGTATTGATGCTTTCAAATTGTGGTGTTGGAAAAGACTCTTGAGGGTCCCTTGGATTGTGAGTTAATCAAACCAGTCAGTCCTAAAGTAAATCAACCCTGAATATTGATTGGAAAGACTGATGCTAAAGCTGAAGCTCTAATACTTTGGCTGCCTGATGCAGAGAGTCAACTCACTGGAAAAGACTGCTGGGAAAGATAAAGGCAAAAGAAGAAAGGAGCAGCAGAAGATGAGATGGTTAGATAATGTCATCACTAACTCAATGGACATGTATTTGGGCAAACTCAGGGAAACAGTGGGCTTCCCTGGTGGCCCAGACAGTAAAGAATCTGCCTGTAATGCAGGGGACTTGGGTTCAATCCCTGGGTTGGGAATATTCCCTGGAGAAGGGAATGGTTGCCCATTCCAATATTCTTGTTAGATGAATTTCATGGACAGAGGAGACTGGCAGGCTCATCTGTGGGATTGCAAGAGCCAGACATACTGAGGAACTAACACTTTCACACTTTCCAGGAGATAGTGGAGGACAGGGTAGTCTGGTGTTCTGCAATCTATGGGGTTGCAAAAACTCTGACATGACTTAGCAACTGAACAGTAACAGTAGAAGAGGTTAAGAGGATTAAACGTTATAGAAACACATGGATTAGTATTTCAAGATCAATGTTTCTTTATAAATAAATATGAATCAAAGTGAAGTCATTTATCCTTTATTCTTATCTTAGTGGTATATTGTTTAGTCACTAAGTCATGTCTGACTCTTTGCAACCCCATGGACTGCAGAACAGTACCCTTGGACAGTCCTCTTTATAGTCCAAATCTCACATCTGTACAAAACTATTTCTTAGGGGTAGACTGAAGGAGATTTTAAAGATATGGTCCTTTCCTTACTTAGAGACTATGGAATCATATATTTAAAATATTTGCCAGCATGCTTGCAGTTTAAATATTCAGTTTACTGAGAAGCTTTATATATTTTGATGTATATGCAAAGACAAAGGAAAAAATGAGAAAATGGAAATATTTAAGGAGAAAATAAACATCTAATTATCTGTCTAAATTACCATTTAAAATGTTAAAAATATGAATAATGAATGCAAACTAGAGAAATGTAAGCAACAACTAGGTATTTTGTTTCATTATAGTATATACATTTATAAGGAAATGAGCAAAAAATAAGGACAATAGTATTTGCAGTGATGACGTAAACATATTAAATAAGAGAGTGCTAGGTTTTACCACTTTTTGAGCAGAATGAATATTCTCATGATCTTATTGTTAGTTTTTTTAATATGGTCAAAGTGAAAATTCATAAGAAATACTTTTTTTGTTGAAGTGACAGAATTTAGATGTAGACCAAAATTAGAAATTCCAGGCTGGATGAAGGACAAGCTAGAATCAAGATTGCCGGGAGAAATTTCAATAACCTCAGATATGCAGATGACACCACCCTTCTGGCAGAAAGTGAAGAGGAACTAAAGAACCTCTTGATGAAAGTGAAAGAGGAGAGTGAAAAGTTGGCTTAAAACTCAACATTCAAAACACTAAAATCATGGCATCTGGTCTCATCACTTCTCGGCAAATAGGTGGGGAAACAGTGGAAACAGTGAGAGCCTTTATTTTCTTGGGCTCCAAAATCACTGCAGATGGTGACTGCAGCCATGAAATTAAAAGATGCTTGCTCCTTGGAAGAAAAGCTATGACTCACCTAGACAGCATATTAAAAAGCAGAGACATTAATTACTTTGCCAACAAAGGTCCATCTAGTCAAAGCTATGGCTTTTCCAGTAGTCATGTATGGATGTGAAAGTTCGATCATAAAGAAAGCTGAGTGCCACAATACTGATGCTTTTGGACCGTGGTGTTGGAGAAGACTCTTAAGAGTCCCTTGGACTGAAAGGAGATCCAATGAGTCAATCCTAAAGGAAAGCAGTCCTAAGTATTCATTGGAAGGACTTATGCTGAAGCTAAAGCTCCAATATTTGGGCCACCTGAAGGGAAGAACTGACTCACTAGAAAAGACCCTCATGTTGGGAAAGATTGAAGGCAAGAAGAAGGGTACAGTACAGGATGAGATGGTTAGATGGCACTACTGACTTGGTGGACATGAGTTTGAGCAAATTCTGGTAGTTGATGATGGACAAGGAAGCCTGGCGTGCTGCAGTCCATGGAGTTGCAAAGAGTCAGACACAACTGAGTGACTGAACGTAACTGAACTGAACATTTCAAAATTTCAAATCACTGTTTTATTTCACTTGGAATTTAATACACCAATTGTTTTCTTTCACTGAAAAGGGTGAGGATCCATATCATGTTCTCTACATTTGCAAAGGCATAATCAGATATTATATATTTGTAGTGTTAATTATACTTTATAAAATTACTTTTTGACAGGGATTAAAGGATGTGATAAACAAATTTTTCAATAATTTTCTGAATTTTGCAAATAATTTTGAGGAAGCAAAACAATTTTCAAATGAAGTATTTTCTTTATTGACTTGCTGCTGTGGAGGAAATGTTTTCTCAATTTTGATGATTTAAATTATTTGTGTGTGCTTGTATATTTTCCTGTGTGTCAGGGGAGAAAAAGAGGGAAGAGGACAGAATTTATATATGCAGTATATATATTGTTTTTATATGTTATTTTGATTATGAGTACCATAATGTACCACAGGAAGCATCACTACAAACAAAGCTATTGGAGGAGATGGAATTCCAGTTAAGCTATTTCAAATCCTAACAGAAGATGCTGTTAAAACTTTGCACTCAATATGCCAGCGAATTTGGAAATCTCAGCAGTGGCCATAGGACTGGAAAAGGTCAGTTTTCATTCCAATCCCAAAGAAAGGCAATGCCAAAGAATGCTCAAACTACCACACAATTACACTTATCTCACACAGTAGCATCTCACACACTGGCTCAAAATTCTCCAAATCAGGCTTCAACAATAAGGGAACTGAGAACTTCCAGATGTTCAAGCTGGATTTAGAAAAGGCAGAGGAACCAGAGATCAAATTATCAACATCCACTGGATCATAGAAAAAGCAAGAGAGTTCCAGAAAACATCTACTTCTACTTTATTGACTATGACAAAGCCTTGGACTCTGTAGAACACCTTATTTGCCTCCTGAGATATCTATATGCAGGTCAAAAAGCAAGAGGGTCTTTTCCAATGAGTCAGTTCTTCTCATCAGGTGGCCAAATTATTGGAGCTTCAGCTTCAGCAACAGTCCTTCCAATGAATATTCAGGATGGATTTCCTTTAGGATGGACTGGTTGGATCTCCTTTCAGCCCAAGGGATTCTCAAGAGTCTTCTCCAACACCATAGTTCAAAAGCATCACTTGTTTGGTGCTCTGCTTTCTTTATAGTCCAACTCTCACATCCATACATGACTACTGGAAAAACCATAGTTTTGTCTAGACGGACTTTGTCTGCAAAGTAATGTCTCTGCTTTCAAATATGCTGTCTAGGTTGATCATTTTCTTCCAAGGAGCAAGCATCTTTTATTTCATGGCTACAGTCACCATCTGCTTTGATTTTGAGACCAAGAAAATAAAATTTCTTATTGTTTCCATTGTTTCCCCATCTATTTGCCATAAAGTGATGGGACCAGATGCCATGATCCTAGTGTTTTGAATGTTGAGTTTTAAGCCAACTTTTTCACTCTCCTCTTTCACTTTCATCAACAGGCTCTTTAGTTCTTCTTTGCTTTCTGCCATAACGGTGATGTCATCTATGTATCTGAGGTTATTATTATTTCTCCCATCCATCTCGATTCCATCTTGTTCTTCATCCAGCCCAGCATTTCACATGATGTACTCTGCATGTAAGTTAAATGAACAGGGTGACAGTATATAGCCTTGATGTACTCCTTTCCCAGTTTGAAATCATATATATGGAAATTAGAAAGATGGCACTGATGAATTTATTTTCAGGGCAGCAATGAAGAAGCAGACTTAGAGAACAGACCTATGGACACATGGGGAGGGAGAAGGGAGAGGGTAAGCTATATGGAGAGAGTAACATGGAAATTTACAATACCATATGTAAAATAGATAGCCAATAGGAATTTTCTGTATGCCTCATGGAACTCAAACGGGGCTCTTTGACAGTCTAGAAGGATGGAAAGGGGAGGGAAATGGGAAGGAAGCTTGGGAGGGTGGGGACAGGGGTGTAATTATGGCTGATTCTTGTTGATGTATAACAGAAAACTACTAAATTCTGTAAAGCAATTATCCTTCAGTTAAAAAAAAAGTGGCAAAAAAAAAAAAAAAAGAAAAATTCTGTGCACTTTTTTTTATCGTTTGTTGCTGTTTAGGTGCTAAGTCATGTCTGATTCTTTGTGACCCCATGGACAATAGCCCACTAGGCTCCTCTGTCCATATGATTTCCCAGGCAAGAATATTGGGGTAGGTTGCCATTTCTTCTCCAGGGGATCTTCCCAACTCAGCAATCAAACTCACATCTCCTGCATTGAAGGCTGATTCTTTACCACTGAACTAGAAAGATTTGCTTTTAATTCTTTATCTTGCCCTGAATTGTCATGCAGGTTTTATTCAATGTCCTGCTTGCTTATTCTTACTGTATTATTGATAATGGACCTGATAGAATACAGGTACATTAGTATCTTGGTTGCTGCATGCAGGATTGTCTTACAAATTTTGAGAGGCCTGAAAATTCTCTTGTATCCCACAGATTCTGGGGGTCAGAAATGATAAACACATTGCATTTTATATATTTAGAGTTAACCAAACTTGCCAGATCACATTTGAATTTCCCAAAGCAGAATAATACTTCTTTAGTCATTTATGGAGCCATCCTCTACTGTCGGTTATGGCTAGTGCCATATTTAAGATGATATCTCATTATTTTTATCTGTGTTGTAACTGATATTGTGAAATTGGTTGGTTAAAGTGATATTAGCTAGCTTAACTGGGGATTGTTGAGACATATTAGAGGGATGTTGCCTCATTTTTCCATAAATGTACTTATAGCTTAGGATTGTCTGCTGCTGCTGCTGCTGCTGAGTCACTTCAGTCGTGTCCGACTCTGTGTGACCCCTTAGACGGAAGCCCACCAGGCTCCCCCGTCCCTGGGATTCTCCAGGCAAGAACACTGGAGTGGGTTGCCATTTCCTTCTCCAATGTGTGAAAGTGAAAAGTGAAAGTGAAGTCGCTCAGTCATGTCTGACTCGAAGCAACCCCATGGACTGCAGCCTACCAGGCTCCTCCATCCATGGGATTTTCTAGGCAAGAGTACTGGAGTGGCTTGCCATTGCCTTCTCCGTAGGATTGTCTAGTTATAGGCTTTTTCGTCCCATTTATAGTCAAGAAAAACTCCAAAATATGCATAAAATTATAGTATCTGATTTAATAAGTTTTGAGATATTTAGGGCTTAACCACAGATTTTAAAAAATAACAGAAAAACATTTGGCTAAAGTGTAGATATAATGTGTGTTTCCATGTTAGATTCACAATGTTGAAGACTTCTAATTTCTCTCCAGTTTGGAGAAAGTTCAGTCAAATAAAATATTCTTGAATTTAAACTCATGAAGTGGAAGTTCATTAAATAAATGATGTTGAAATAAAAAGCAACATTGATTTGCTTTTCTTCTTTTCTCTATTCAATATTATTAATAATTGTGGAGAGAAGTAAATCCAACACATACTCATCAAGGAACCATTTCCATAAGATGCCTATTAATTTTTTTGCAACATGGAATATCTAACTGCATGCCTCAGAATGATCAAAATCCCTCTGCAGCAAGTATCTAGTGTGGTGTTAAAGGGATCTATTTTTGCTTGTTTGTTTTAGTACTGCACCTTTGTGCAGTGGAAACTCGGAATCTTAACCACTGGACTGACAGGAAGTTCCTAAAGGAATCTTTTAATGTTTCTTGCTATTGGAGGTAGAATGAGTGTTTACAACTACTCAGTTCCTTGCAGAGACTGATTGTGTGGTTCAGGTCACATTCAGCTATTTTCCATCTCTTTTATCACATCTAATTAGAATTCCTATTCATTTTATCTTCAGAAAATATTTGTTTCTTGTGGTACTCTAGCAAAACCCTTAAGTTTGCCAAACCTAAAATGTCACTTGCTTCTTTATTCTTACATCATCATACTAACTAAACTTATATGGGATCCCTTAAATCCTATTTTATTCTATCATTTCAGGATCTTTGAGGCACCTTATACTTCTCTAACCACATTTGTATGACGTGAGTATCATTCTCTAATTACATTTGAAAAATCTATTATAATCCCAAGGAGTGGCATACAGAAACACGGGACATACATAATGCAAGCAGTTAAGGCTTATATGGAAAGCAACTACTATGGTTAGCACATTTATCTGAAAGCTAGACCCACATCAGAGCTGATAACACTTTATGGTTCAGTAGTACATTTGCTCAGGCGCAAATAATTTCTGGGTCCTGACAATGAAAGAGAAGCTTTTTATCTCCAGGTTGTATGTGGATGAGCTTTTATACACATATGGCTTTTTAAAGAAACATTGTAACTCTTAGAAAAACTTGCTATTTTAATGAAATATGTGAATTCAGCTTCCAAAGTTGCAAGATAAAGGCGGACTAGAGCCAAGAGCTATAATTAACCACATGCTTATTTGCTAAAATAAATGTGCAGTTCTCACTTTTTCCCTGAATGGAGTCACTGAGACTACTATCATTAGACTGCCATTACAGTCCTATCATTAAAGAAATAATAAGAAACAAGCTGTGGAATCTGCTTTTCTCTTCAATTTAGGGGCAATTTGGTGGTAGAAACAGAAGCAGAAGTTATTTTTAAATGTGCTCCATAATTCTTACACAGTGATACCTACATCCGTTTGTAAATAAACATGATTATCTGGTCATTTTAAAAAGTGGCTTAATGTAAAAATATTAATTTGCTTGTGGTTAACCTAGTTTATCAGAGCACATAAAAGTTTTGATTGCAAAAACAATTATGATACAGAAAATATGTATTGACTGTTTCTGTTTTTATAATTTACTGATTTTCTGTAATGGTGAACACTGAATATTTAAACATTTCTGGTAGCCTAATGATTTTTCTACAATGCACCCCATTTTCATCCTGCTGATTCGTAGGCCCCTCTCCTTTGTCATGCTCCCTTCTGATTCTACTGATTGTCTAACATCTTATGATACTATTGCCTGTTTTGTATGATGATAAACTACAATACCAGTCCAGGTTTTTCTGCTGTATGACAGCTCTTGGGTGATACAGAGGCACAGAAAATGTACAAGCCTTGATCATATGCTTGAGATTTACTTGAAGTCAATGGATCAAGGGTACACTCTCAGAAACATGCAAGAAGGGTTCTAGAATAAAGCTTATAAAAAGATAAATATTTACACACACATATTTTTAAACACAAAATATCTTAAAGTTACTATCATTGTCTCTATTTGTTTCACATGTTTAAAAGACAGAGGATGACTATCTTTTTCAAATGTTAAGCAGAGGCAGCTAAAATGAAAATTAAAAATTAGATTTGTCAACTGGGAAGTTTATTGGTCATCAAAAGGATCACAAAGACAGACTGGTGAAATCTAGACTGTTAGACTAGAGTGATTTTAAAAAATAGAGTGAATAAAAGCAGAGTGGGAGATAAAGAAGTGGAGGTAACAAAAACATTTAACAATTTGAGTAATAGTCATGAAAATTTTACATAAAAAGAGGACAAATGACAAAGAATCCAGATTGAAGAATTTTCCTTTAAAACCGAGAAATAAGAAAGAAAGCAGTAAGAAAATTAAATAATAGTACTTATGTTATTAATAGAGGTATGTTAATTAGAGAGGGAGTACAAGGGATTAGCTTTAAACAAGATTTAGACAATGTTTTTTAAGAGGATGGAAAGCTCTGAATATGAATTTAGAAAAAATAATTTTATATTCCACATATGCATGAAATCATACAGCATTTGTAATTCTTCATCTGACTTATTTCATTTAGCATAATATCAACGTTCATCCATATTGTCTCAAATAGAAAGATATCATCTTTTTGTGGCTGTGTAGTATTCCATTATTTATATGTATGTACACACACACACCCCACATCTTCTTATCTATTTTTCCTTGATGGGCATGTAGGTTGTTTCCATATCTTGGCCATTGTGGATAATATCTCAGTGAACATAGAGATGCATATATCCCTTCAAATTAGTGTTTTCATATTGTTTGGCTAGGGCTTCCCAGGTGGCACAGTGGTAAAGAATCTGTCTGCCAATTAAGGAGATGCAAGAGATACAGATTTAATCCCTGGGTTGGGAAGATCCCCTGGAGGAAGAAATGGCAACCCACTCCAGTATTCTTGCCTGGAAAATCCATGGACAGAGGAGCCTGGTGGGCTTCTGGCCATGGGGTCACAAAAAGTTGGACACGATTGTGATACTGAGCATTGAGCACATTCTTTGGATAAATACCCAGAAGTGGGAGAGCTGGATCATATGATAATTATATTCTTAATTTCTTGAGAAATATTCATACTGTCTTCCAGAGTAACTGTACCACATGAACAAAAAACAAAATAAATGAACAAACCAAACACACAGATACAGAGTAGTGGATATGAGAGGAGAAGATGTGTTGGCAAAGGAAGCTGAAATAGGTAAAGGGATCAACTGTGTAGTGATGGATGGTAACTAAATTTTTGGTAGTGAGCATATTGCAGGGCATACAGAAGTAGAAATATAATGTTGCATACAGAAAACTTATATAACACTATAAAACAATGTTACCTCCATCAAAATCATCCCTACATTTTTTAATAAAAAAAAGGATTTTTAGAAGATTTTTGGAGGAAAATGTAGATAAAGAGGGAAGGAAATGAAAGGGCAATGGACTATGAAAAAGCTGGTAGGTGGATGGATTCAAAACTCTGGTAGAATGACATGTTGATGTAATGGAGTTGCTAAAGGAAAGTAGAAGATAGTTATCAGAAAGAGGATTCATAAGATTTTGGAGTGATCTTATATTGAAAATACTTAGGAAAAATGATATGTGGCTAGAAGAGAGGTCACATCGTTAATAAATGAGTAACGGGAAACTTTGGGGTGAGGCTGATGATAGATTATGCAAAAGGATGTTAAGAGAAATAAAGGAGAGAGAAATAATGCTTTGATACTAATAATCATTTATCAGAGAGAGTTACCTAGTTGATAACTGCATCATAGAAGTAGATGATTCTTAGGAATAGGAAGGAAGATGCTATTTGGAATGAGGAGAGCAGCTGCTCTACTTCTAGACTAAGTTTTCGATCTTAGTCATATTCAGGGTACGGGTGAAAAAGTAATTATTTTCTTGTTTGTGTCTTAACAAACACTGTAGTAAAAGGAAAGCAAACTTTAAGACATGGTGATAAACATATAGGTTACTTTGATTATGAATTACAAATTGTAATATTTGGGGGAGTCTTGGGGGCTGACACTGGTAGGATGAACACCCACAGAGGTGGGGCTGAAACCACTGCTGAGCCCCAGGGGCTGTGCAACTAAGGAAGAGCTTAAATCTCTCTTCATGGCTACAGGAACTATGGATTTATATACCACCACCCCACACCCCATGCAGGCTCTCACAGAATGTCTGAATGGATGAGTGTTCCCACAGCTGAGACAGTTCTAACTTTAGCAGCTGTGGGCATTATGGGCACTTACATGTGGGGATCTGACCAGGCCAGAATCTGAGATGCCTCCATAGGTCCCAGAGCAGGTCCATGTGCTCAATTACTGCAGTCCTGGGACCTGAGTTTGTAGATCTGCACTAGTGGCCTGACTTTGGTGGATCTGCGCTAGTGGCCTGGTGAAAACAATAACTAGGAGACACCAGGACCAACTGTGGGCTTACTCATGGTTAAGGTGGGGCTGAGAGCAGGGCCAGAAACAGTATACTTTATGAACCTACACAATGGTAAAATAGTGATACAACAAAGTACACTCATGGGTGAACAGCTCCAGATAAGGAAAACTCAATGGCTTTTCTCCCCATAGGAGTGCTACAGTCCCTCCTACCTCACATTTCACACAGTTCAGAAATAGATCTGGGGCTTCTACATTAACAACTAGGAAGCAGACCCTGCCTCTAATAGGACAGTAACAACCACAGAGCAAAGGGGAGGCCCTTCTCAACATCCAGTGAATGCTCAGATCTACCACAATATCAGTCACATCTCCTATCAAGGGAATAGTGACCAGCATACACTGAGGAAACAGGTATTAGACATCCATACTAAAAACAGCTCTTACACTAAAATTGTGAAACACCAAGAGACAACACAGGGATGTATCCACATAAAAATAGTCCTCTAAGACAGTCTGAGTGTCAGGCATCAGGAGGCAAAAACACCAGAGCATTTGGCTTTCAAGACTAGCAGGTTCTGAGTACAGGAGCTCTATAGAACCTGGCAAAACAGAAATTCCACTCTTGGAGGATTCACATAAGAGCTTACTAGGACACATCACAAGACAATACTTCCATAGCAACAAGGGTTAGACCTAACTAGGGGTCTGGGAGGGTTGCCTGGAAAGGTAGGGGTTGGTTGTAGCTCACTATAGGAGCAAGGACACTGGTGGTAGAGGCCACAAATATTTATCAGCATAAGCTCTCCTGGAGATCCCCACTTCAGTACTAAAACCTGACTCTACCCAACAGCCTATGGGCTCCAGAGCAGGAAAGCTCAGGACAAACAACCAGCAAGACAGGAATACAACCCCACCTATCAACAGACTGGCTGCTTAAAGTCATTCTCAGCTCACAACTACCTCAAACCATACCACTTGACACTGTTCTGCCCATCAGAGGTATGAGATACAGCTCCACCCACCAGAAGACAGGCATGAGTCTCTCACACCAAGAAGCCTACACAGGTCCCTGGACCAACCTCACCCATCAGGGAGCCGACATCGCAAACAAGAGAAACTAAAACCCTGCAACCAATGGAAAGGAGATCACAAACACAGAAAGACAAAATGAGATAAGAGAGAAATAGGCTACAAAGGAGCGAGATAAAACCCCCAAGAACAAGTAAATGAAGAGGAAACAGGCAATCTACCTAAAAAATAATTCAAGCTAATGATATTAAAATTTATCCAAAATCCTGGTTAAAGAATGGAGTCACAGATTGAGAGAAAAGAAATATTTAGTAATGAGCTAGAATATTTAAAGAATAAGCAAACAGAGATGGATAATAGAGTAACTGAAATGAAAAAAATATACTAGAAAGTATCAATAGCAGAATAACTGAGACTGAAGAACAAATAGGTAAGCTGTAGGACAAAGTGGTGGAAATTACTGCCACAGAATAGAATAAGAAAAGAAGAATGAAAAAAAAAAAAAAAAAAGAGGAGTCTCAGAGACCCTGAGACAACATTAAATGTACCAACATTCACATTATATGGTTTTCAGAAGGAGAAGAGAAAGTCCCTGATAAAATATTTCAACAAATTATAGCTAAACACTTCCTTAACATGATAAAGGAAACAGTCACTCGAGTCCAGGAAGTGCAGGAAGGCCCATACAGGATGAATCCAAGGCATAAAACTCCAAGACACATATTATTTAAACTGAAAAAATTTAAAGACAAAGAAAAAAAATTTAAATCAATAACGGAAGAGGAACAAACCCCATAAAATTATTAGTGTATTCTTCAGCAGAAACTCTGCAAGCCAGAAGAGGGTGGCAGGATATAATTAACATGATGAATGGGAAAAACTGCAACCAAGAATACTCCACCCAGCAAAGCTCTCATTCAGATTTGAAAGAGAAATCAAAATCTATAAGATGAGCAAAACTAAAAGAATTCAGCACCACCATATCAGCATTTAACAAATGCTAACAGAAGGAAATGGCAATCCACTCCAGTGTTCTTGCCTGGAGAATCCCAGGGATGAGGGATCCTGGTGGGCTGCCGTCTATGGGGTCGCACAAAGTCGAACAGGACTGAAGCAGGACTTAGCAGCAGCAGCAGCAGCAGCAGAAGCTGGAATTTCATCACACCCACTAGCTTCATTAACAGCAGTGCTTCTTAAGGCCTACTTGACTTCACATTCCAGAATGTTTGGCTGTGGGTGACTAACCACATCATCATAGTAATCTGCTTCATTAAGATCTTTTTTATACAGTTCTTCCATGTATTCTTTCCATCTATTCTTGATCTCATCAACATCTACTAGGTCTCCATCATTTTTATTCTTCATTGTGTCTATCTTTTGGCAAAATGCTCCCTTGTTGTTTCCAATTTTCCTGAAGAGATCTCTAGGCTTTCCCTTTTTGTTGTTTTTTTTTTTTTTTTCTATTATTAAGCATTGTTCATTCATTGAAGAAGGCTGTTTTGTCTCTCATAGCTATTCTTTGGAACTCTGCGTTTAATTGAATGCATCTTTTCCTCTCTCCCTTGCTTTTCTCTCCTCTTTGTTCTTCTGCTATTTGTAAAGGCTTCTCAGATAACCACTTTGCTTCTTGCTTTTCTTTATTTGGGGAGATGGTTTTGTTTGCCACTTTCTGTACAATATTACAGACTTCTGTTCATAGTTCTTCAGGCAAGCTGTGAACTAGAGCTAGTCTCTTGATTCTATTTATTACTTCTACTGAGAATTCATATGGGATTTGATTTAAGTCATTCCCAGTTTCCTTTAGTTTAAGCCTAAATTTTTCTATGAGAAATGATGATCTGAGCCACAGTCAGTTCCATATCTTGTTTTTGCTGACTGTATACAGCTTCTCCATCTTCAACTACAAAGAACATAATCAATTTGATTTTGGTATTGACCATTTGGTGTTGTCTATGTGTAAAGTCAACACTTGAAAGGGTATTTGCTATGACCAGTGAATTTTCTTGGGAGAATTCAGTTAGTATTTGCCCTGGTTCATTTTTCCTCCAAGACCAAACTTGCCTGTTACTCCAGGTGTATCTTGACTTCCTACTTTTACATTCTAATCCCTGATGAAGAATAGAACATATATTTTAGGTTTTAGTTCTAGGAGGTCTTTTAGGTCTTCACAGAACTGATCAACTTAAGCTTCTTTGGCATCAGTGGTAGAGGCATAGACTTGGGTTACTATGATTTTTTATGGCTTGCCTTAGAAACAAGCCAAAATTATTTTGTCATTTTTGAGGCTGAACACAAGTACTGTATTACAGACTCTTCTGTTGATTATGAGGGCTGCTCCATTTCTTCTATGGGATTTTTTGCCCACAGTAGTAGATAGAATTGTTATCTGAATTAAATCCATCCATTTCTATCCATTTTAGTTTGCTGATTCATAGGATTATGATGTTTATTTTTACCATCTCCTGCTCTACCATGTCCAATTTTCCTTGATTCATGGACCTAGCATTCCAGGTTCCTATACAATGCTGTTCTTTGCAGTGTCAGATTTTACTTTCATCACAAGACACATCCACAATTGAGTGTCATAACTTCTTTGGCCCAGTCACTTCATTCATTCTTGGGCTGTTGGTAATTCTCCGCTTTTCACCAGTAGCATATTTAACACCTTCAGACCTGGGGGACTCATCTTTTGGTGTCATATCTTTTCGCCTTTTATACAGTTCATGAGGATCTCATGGCAAGTACACTAGGGTGGTTTGCCATTCCCTCCTCAAGTGGATCACGTTTTGTCAGATGTTATGACTCATCCATCTTAGGTGGCCCTGCATGGCTCATAGCTTCATTGAGTTATGCAAACCCCTTCACCTCGACAAGGCAATGATTCTTGAAGGGATTTCTGCCAAATACCACTGGCCAATTAATTTTTGGCTGGAATTTACATTCACTTGATTTCTTCAAGAATGTCTTGACTATTATTGGCCCCATCTTCTTCCATATAAATTTTAGAGTATGTTTGCTAAGTTCCATTCAAACCTCTGCCAGAATTTAATTACAGAGCGTTAAATCTGTGAATCATTCTGATGAGATTTTATGTAGCTAAAATATTGACTCTCAGTATTCATGAAGAAGTTATATTTCTCTAGTTACTTATGTATCTTTATGCATTTTCACATAGTCTTTTTTTTTTTCTCAAATAGACTGCAAAGCTCATATTTGGTGAATTTATTTTGCCCTTATTTTTGGGTGATTGAAATGTTACATTTTTATTACATTTCTAACACTGTCCCTAGGTATTAGTCTTTGGACATTGCTCTTTTTATCTTACCTTTTATCTTTTTAACCTAAACAGTATAATTTATTTCTTTCCAATTCTTGTGCACATAACATTTGATTTTGTTACTTGCTTAGCTCTTAGGTACATCCCTTACAATGCTGAATGGAAGAACTCATAGTGGATTGTTATCTTGTTGCTAATTTTAAAGGTAATGTTTTTACATTTCTCTATTGATCACAGTAATGTTTACTTTGGGACTTTTTTTTCTTCCAGATACCCTTTATCAAGAAAGTAATTTTTTTCTACTTACTGTTTGTTAAGAGCTTTTTATAAGGAATAGTATTGAATTATATCACATATGGTCTCTGAATCTTCTGAAATAATCAATTGCTTTTCCGCTTGTAGTTTTACAATCTATTAATGTGCTGTATTACACTGATTAATTTTATACAAGCAAAATATCTTGCATTCTTGAGATAATCCAGCTATGCAAATTAGTTTGCTTATATAAAAGTAATATATATATTTACATATTATATATACATTATGCATATATTCACGTTGGATCTACCATCTGAGCTACCAGGGAACTCCTATGTATTATATATACATTATACATATATTCTGGAGAAGGCGCTGGCACCCCACTCCAGTACTCTTGCCTGGAAATTCCCATGGATGGAGGAGCCTGGTAGGCTGCAGTTCATGGGGTCACGAAGAGTTGGACATGACTGAGCGACTTCACTGTCACTTTTCACTTTCATGCATTGGAGAAGGAAATGCCAACCCACTCCAGCGTTCTTGCCTGGAGAATCCCAGGGATGGGGGAGCCTGGTGGACTGCCGTCTGTGGGGTCGCACAGAGTCGGACACAACTGAAGTGACTTAGCAGCAGCAGCAGCAGCAGCATACATATCTTCATGTTGGATCTAGTGTGCTAATATTTTGTTTAAAACTTTTAAATATATTTTTGCAGATCAACCTTGTCTATAGTTTCACATTCTTTCACTGAATCTACCTATTTTTACTTGTTTTTATTTATATGATAGCAAATGAAATGATTAACACTTTAAAAGTTAAATTTTCACTACAATTCAAAAGCCTCAGTTCTTTGGTACTCAATCTTCTTTATGGTCCAACAGTCATATCCATACATGACTACTGGAAAAACCATAGCTTTGGCTAGATAGACCTTTGTCGGCAAAGTGATGTCTCAACTTTGATACTCTGTCTAAATTTGTCATAGTTTTCCTTCCAAGGAGCAAGCATATTTTAATTTCATGGCTGTAGTCACTGTCCTCAGTGATTTTGGAATCCAAGAAAACAAAAATCTATCACTTTTTCCACATTTTCTCCATCTATTTGCCATTAAGTAATGAGACCAGATGCCATGATGTTAGATTTTGAATGCTGAGTTTTAAATCAGCTTTTTCACTCTCCTCTTTCACCCTCATCAAGAAGCTCTTTAGTTCCCCTTCATTTTCTGCAATTAGAGTGGTATCATCTGCATATCTGAGGTTGATGATATTTCCCCTGACATTCTTGATTCCAGCTTGTGATTCATCCAGCTCAGCATTTCACAGGATGTACACTTCATAGGAGTTAAATAAGCAGAGGAACAATATATGGCTTTGAAGAACTCCTTTCCCAGTTTTGAGGCAGTCCTTTGTTCCATGTTTGGTTCTTACTGTTGCTTCTTGATTTGCACACAAGTTTCCCAGGAGACAGGTAAGGTGTCTGGTATTACCATCTCCTTAAGAATTTTACAGTTTGTTTTGATCCACACAGTCAAAGGATTTAGGTAGTCAGTGGAGGAGAAGTAGATTTTTTATGGAATTCCTTGCTTTCTCTATGATCCAACAAATGTTGACAATTTGATCTCAGGTTCCTATGTCTTTTCTAAATCCAACTTATACGTCTGCAAGTTCTCAGTTCATGTACTGCTGAAACCTAGCTTGAAGGCTTTTGAGCTTTAATTTTCTAGCATGTGAATTGAATGCAATTGTATGGTAGCATGAGCATTGTTTGTTATTGCCCTTCTTTGGGATTGGAATGAAAAAATGACGTTTTCTAGTCCTGTGGCCACTGCTGAGCTTTCCACATTTGCTGATATGTTTACTGCAGCACTTTAACAACACCACCTTTTAGGATTTTAAATAGTCCAGCTGGAATTCCATCACCTCCACTAGGTTTATTCATAATAATTCTTCCCAATGCCTATTTAACTACACACTTCAGGATGTCTGGCTCTAGGTAATTGACCACACCATCGTGGTTATCCAGATAATTAGAACTTTTCTGCATAGTTTTGTGTATTCTTGGCACCTCTCTTAATCTTTTCTGCTGCTGTTAGATTTTTGCCGTTTCTGTTCTATGTTATGCCCCTCTTTGCATGAAATGTTCCTTTGTGTCTCCAATTTCTTGAAGAAATCTCTAGTCTTTCTCATTCTATTGTTTCCCTCTATTTATTTGTATTGTTCACTTAAAAGGCTTTCTTATCTTGCTAGTCTCTGGAATTATGCATTCAGTTGGATATATTATTCCCTTTCTCCTTTGCCTTTCACTTCTTTTTTTTCTCAGCTATTTATAGGAACTTCTCCGACAACCACTTTGCCTTCTTACATTTGTTTTTCTTTGGGATGTTTTTGGTTATTGCCTCCTGTACAGTGTTACAAATCTCCATCCATAGTTCTTCAGACACTGTCTGCCAGATCAAACCCCTTGAATCTATTCATCACATCCACTGTATAATCATAAGGGATATGATTTTGGTCACACCTGAATGGTTTCATGGTTTTCCCCATTTTCTTCAATTTAATTCTTAATTTTGCAATGAGAAGCTCATGATCTGAGCCACAGTGAGCTCCAGGTCTTGTTTTTGCTGACTGTATATAGCCTCTCCAACTTCAGCTGCAAAGGTATATTCAATCTGATTTCAGTATTGACCATACGGTATGTTCATGTCTAGAATCATTACTTGTGTTGATGAAAGAGGGTGTTTGCTATGACCAGTGTACTTTTTTAATAAAGCTCTGTTAACCTTTGCCCTCCTTCATTTTGTACTCTAAGACCAAACTTTCCTGTTACTCCAGGTATCACTTGTATTCTTACTTTTACACTCCAATCCCTTATGATGAAAACAAACTTTTTTTTTTTTTTTTGTATTATTTCCAGAGGATCTTGTTGGTTTTCATAGAACTCTTCAACTTCCAGCTTATTTGGCATTAGTGGTTGGGGCATACTGTGATGTTGATTGGTTTGAACGAATTTTGAAACTTTTGAAACAAACTCAGATCACTCTGTCATTTGTTTTTAAATTAATTTATTTTAATTGGAGGCTAATTACTTTACAATATTATGGTGGTTTTTGCCACACATTGACATGAATCAGCTGTGGGTGTACATGTGTCCCCGCCTCCTGAACCATCCTCTCATCTTACTCCCTATCCGATCCCTCTGGGTAGTCCCAGTGCATCAGCTTTGAGTGCCCTGCTTCATGCATCAAACTTGGACTGGTCATCTATTTCACATGGTAATATACATGTTTCAGTGCTATTCTCAGAAATCACCCCACCCTCACCTTCTCCCACAGAGTCCAAAAGTTTGTTCTTTATATCTGTGCATATAGGATTGTCATTAGCATCTTTTTAAATTCCATATACATGAGTTAATATACTGTGTTGGTGTTTTTCCTTCTGACTTACTTCACTCTGTATAATAGGCTCTGGCTTAATCCACCTCATTAGAACTGACTCAAGTGTGTTCTTTTTTATAACTGAGTAATATTCTATTGTGTATATGTACCACAACTTTCTTATCCATTTGTCTGCTGATGGACATCTAGGTTGCTTCCATGTCCTAGCTATTGGAAACAGTGTTACAGTGATCATAGGGGCACATGTGTCTGTTTCAATTCTGGTTTCCTTGGTGTATATGCCCAGCATCAGAATTGCTGGATAGGGAGTTGGTGATGGACAGGGAGGACTTGCATGCTGTGATTCATGGGGTCCTGGAGAGTCGGACACGACTGAGCGACTGAACTGAACTGAAAGCAATTCTATTTACAGTTTTTTAAGGAATCTCCACACTGTTCTCCATAGTGGCTGTATGAGTTTGCATCCCCACCAACAGTGTAAGAGGGTTCCCTTTTCTCCACACCTTCTCCAGCATTTATTATGTATAGACTTTTTGATGGCAGCCATTCTGACTGGCGTGAGGTGCAGCACTGTTTACAATAGCTAGGACATGGAAGCAACCTAGATGTCCATCAGCAGACAAGTGGATAAGAAAGTTGTGGTAATTCGTTTCACATATGACAACATACGTGTTTCAATGCCATTCTCAAATCAGGGTCAATGCATGTTATAGGATGCTCGGGGCTGGCATGTGGGGATGACCCAGAGGGAGGATAAAGGGAGGAGGGAGGTGGGAGGGGGGTTCAGGAGGGGGAACTTATGTAAACCCGGGGCAAATTCATATCAATGTATGGCAAAACCAACCAATATAATATTGTAAAATAATTTGCCTCCAATAAAAAATAAATTAATTACCTAAAAAAAAAAAAAAGAAAGTTGTGGTACATATACACAATGGAATATTGTTCAGCTATTAAAAAGAACATATTTGAGTCAGTTCTAATCAGATGGATGAAGCTGGAGTCTATTAAACAGAGCATAGCCTGCTAGCATGTGAAATGATTTGCATTTCTCTGATAATGAGCTATCTTGAGCATAGTTTCATGTGTTCATTAGCCATCTGTATGTCTTCTTTGGAGACTATTTTTTGATTGGGTCATTTATTTTTCTGGTATTTAGCTGCATGAGCTGCTTGTACATTTTGGAGCTTAATTGTCAGTTGTTTCGTTTGCTATTTTTCCCCATTCTGAAGGCTGCCTTTTCACCTTGCTTATAGTTTCCATCATTGGGCAAAAGCTTTTAAGTTTGATTAGGTCCCATTTGTTTATTTTTGCTTTTATTTCTATTACTCTGGGAGGTGGGTCATAGAGGATCTTGCTATGATTTATGTCAGAGTGTTCTGCCTATGTTTTTCTCTAGGAGTTTCATAATTTCTGGCCTTACATTCAAATCTTTAATCCATTTTGAGTTTATTTTTGTACATGGTGTTAGAAAGTGAACAGTTTTCCCAGCAACAATTGTTAAAGAGATTGTCTTTTCTCCACTGTATATTCTTGCCTCCTTTGTCAAAGATAAGGTATCCATAAGTGCATGGATTTATCTCTAGGCTTTCTCTTTTGTTCCATTGATGTATATTTTTGTGTTGGTGCCAGTACCATACTGTCTTGATGACTGTAGCTTTGTAGTATAGTCTGAACAGTCTGTCATTTGCATCCAAATGTTGAATTTTGGACTCTTTCATTGACTACTTCTTTTATTCTAAGGGCTACTTCTTTTATTCTAAGTAATTATGTCCCACAGTAATAGATATAATGGTAATTTGTATTAAATTCCCCATTCCAACCCATTTTATTTCACTCTTAACTCTTGTCATCTCCCCTTTGAAGCAAATGTCTAAGGATTTTGAGCATAACCTTGCTAGTCTGTGAAATGAGTGCAATTGTACTGTATATGTGGTCTAAAAATGAAAACCTCTGATTAGTGTTTACTGTGGGGATGTGTGGGTATAGGGGAGCTGAAAGAATAACTTATTGACTTTGGTTTCAGAGATTTAAAATGTAATAAAATGGAAAACTAATCAGCAGTAACTGGCAGAGGGATCTCTTTTATGAAAGTGCTTTTGTTTATAGATCAGTTCAGTTCAGTTCAGTTCAGTCATTCAGTCGTGTCCGACTCTTTGCGACCCCAAGAATCACAGCATGCCAGGCCTCCCTGTCCATCACCAACTCCTGGAGTTCACTCAAACTCAACGTCCATAGAGCTGGTGATGCCATCCAGCCATCTCATTCTCTGTCGTCCCCTTCTCCTCCCACTCCCAATCCTTCCCAGCATCAGAGTCTTTTCCAGTGAGTCAACTCGTCGCATGAGGTGGCCAAAGTATTAGAGTTTCAGCTTTAGCATCAGTCCTTCCAATGAACACCCAGGATTGATCTCTAGAATGGACTGGAATGGGTGAATTTAACTCGGATGACCATTATATCTACTACTGTGGGCAGGAATCCCTTAGAAGAAATGGAGTAGCCATCATGGTCAACAAAAGAGTCCGAAATGCAGTACTTGGATGCAATATTAAAAATGACAGGATGATTTCTGTTCGTTTCCAAGGCAAACCATTCAATATTACAGTAATCCAGGCCTATGCCCCAACCAGTAATGCTAAAGAAGCCGAAGTTAATCGGTTCTATGAAGACCTACAAGACCTTTTAGAACTAACACCCAAAAAAGATGTCCTTTTCATTATAGGGGACTGGAATGCAAAAGTAGGAAGTCAAGAAACACCTGGAGTAACTGGCAAATTTGGCCTTGGAGCACGGAATGAAGCAGGGCAAAGGCTACTAGAGTTTTGTCAAGAGAATGCACTGGTCATAGCAAACACCCTCTTCCAACAACACAAGAGAAGACTCTACACATGGACATCACCAGATGGTCAACACCAAAATCAGATTGATTATATTCTTTGTAACCAAAGATGGAGAAGCTGTATACAGTTAGCGAAAACAAGACCAGGAGCTGACTGTGGCTCAGATCATGAACTCCTTATTGCGAAGTTCAGACTTAAATTGAAGAAAGTAGGGAAAACCACTAGACCATTCAGATATGACCTCAATCAAATCCCTTATGATTATACAGTGGAAGTGAGAAATAGATTTAAGGGACTAGATCTGATTGACAGAGTGCCTGATGAACTCTGGACAGAGGTTCGTGACATTGTACAGGAGACAGGGACCAAGACCATCCCCATGGAAAAGAAATGCAAAAGAGCGAAATGGCTATCTGAGGAGGCCTTACAAATAGCTGTGAAAAGAAGAGAGGCGAAAAGCAAAGGAGAAAAGGAAAGATATAAGCATCTGAATGCAGAGTTCCAAAGAATAGCAAGGAGAGATAAGAAAGCCTTCCTCAGCGATCAATGCAAAGAAATAGAGGAAAACAACAGAATAGGAAAAACAAGAGACCTCTTCAAGAAAATTAGAGATTCCAAGGGAACATTTCATGCAAAGATGGGCTCGATAAAGGACGGAAATGGTATGGACCTAACAGAAGCAGAAGATATTAAGAAGAGGTGGCAAGAATACACAGAAGAACTGTACAAAAAAGATCTTCACGACCAAGATAGTCACGATAACGTGATCACCGACCTAGAGCCAGACATCTTGGAATGTGAAGTCAAGTGGGCCTTAGAAAGCATCACTACGAACAAAGCTAGTGGAGGTGATGGAATTCCAGTTGAGCTATTTCAAGTCTTGAAAGATGATGCTGTGAAAGTGCTGCACTCAATATGCCAGCAGATGTGGAAAACTCAGCAGTGGCCACAGGACTGGAAGAGGTCAGTCTTCTTTCCAGTCCCAAAGAAAGGCAATGACAAAGAATGCTCAAACTACCGCACAATTGCCCTCATCTCACACGCAGGCAAAATCATGCTCAAAATTCTCCAAGCCAGGCTTCAGCAATATGTAAACCGTGAACTCCCAGATGTTCAAGCAGGTTTTAGAAAAGGCAGAGGCACCAGAGATCAAATTACCAACATCCGCTGGATCATGGAGAAAGCAAGAGAGTTTCAGAAAAACATCTATTTCTGCTTCATTGACTATGCCAAAGCCTTTGACTGTGTGGATCACAATAAACTGTGGAACATTCTGAAAGACATGGGAATCCCAGACCACCTGACCTGCCTCTTGAGAAACCTGTATGCAGGTCAGGAAGCAACAGTTAGAACTGGACATGGAACAACAGACTGGTTCCAAATAGGAAAAGGTGTACATCAAGGTTGTATATTGTCACCTTGCTTATTTAACTTCTATGCAGAGTACATCATGAGGAACGCTGGGCTGGAAGAAGCACAAGCTTGAATCAAGATTGCTGGGAGAAATATCAATAACCTCAGATATGCAGATGACACCACCCTTAGGGCAGAAAGTGAAGAGGAACTCAAAAGCCTCTTGATGAAAGTGAAAGAGGAGAGTGAAAAAGTTGGCTTGAAGCTCAACATTCAGAAAACAAAGATCATGGCATCTGGTCCCATCACTTCATGGGAAATAGATGGAAAAACAGTGGAAACAGTGTCAGGCTTTGTTTTTTTAGGCTCCAAAATCACTGCAGATGCTGATTGCAGCCATGAAATTAAAAGATGCTTGCTCCTTGGAAGGAAAGTTATGACCAACCTTGATAGTATATTAAAAAGCAGAGACATTACTTTGCCAACCAAGGTCCGTCTAGTCAAGGCAATGGTTTTTCCCGTGGTCATGTATGGATGTGAGAGTTGGACTGTGAAAAAGGCTGATCGCCGAAGAATCGATGCTTTTGAACTGTGGTGTTGGAGAAGACTCTTGAGAGTCCCTTATACTGCAAGGAGATCCAACCAGTCCATTCTAAAGGAGATCAATCCTGGATGTTCATTGGAGGGACTGATGCTAAAGCTGAAACTGCAATACTTTGGCCACCTCATGCGACGAGATGACTCAGTGGAAAAGACTCTGATGCTGGGAAAGGTTGGGGGCGGGAGGAGAAGGGGACGACGGAGAATGAGATGGCTGGATGGCATCACCGACTCTGTGGACACGAGTTTGAGTGTACTCCGGGAGTTGGTGATAGACAGGGAGGCCTGGCGTGCTGTGATTCATGGGGTCACGGAGAGTCGGACACGACTGAGTGACTGAACTGAACTGAACTGAGAATGGACTGGTTGGATCTCCTTGCAGTCCAAGGGACTCGCAAGAGTCTTCTCCAGCACCACAGTTCAAAAGCATCAATTCTTCTGCGATCAGCTTTCTTCACAGTCCAATTCTCACATCCATACATGACCACAGGAAAAACCATAGCCTTGACTAGACAGAACTTTGTTGGCAAAGTAATGTCTCTGTTTTTTAATATGCTGTCTAGTCGACTGAGCGACTGAACTGAACTGAACTGAACTGAAGGGAAGTTTTCAGCTATGATTTCATCAAATGTATGTTTGACACTTTTTTTTCTTCTACTTTAGGATGCCTATATGTGAATTTTATTACACTCTTGTTTCAGAATTTTCTTAAACTACCTTCACTTTTATATAATTTTTCTCTTTAGTCCTTTGACTGGGTGATTTCCATTATTCTATCTTCCAGATCATTTAAGCATTCTTCTTTTCACATAATCTGCTATTAATTCCTTCTAGTGTTATCATTTCAGTTACTGTTTTCTTTAGCTCTGATTGATTATTTTTTATATGTTCTAGTTCCTTGTTAAAATTTTCACTGTTTATCTACTCATTCCCCTTGTTCAGTTAGCACTCTTATTGATATGAAATGAAAGTTTCTCAGTCGTGTCCGACTCTTTGCGACCCCATAGACTATATAGTCCATGGAATTCTCCAGGACAGAATACTGGAGTGGGCAGCCTTTTCCTTCTCCAGAGGATCTTCCCAACCCAGGTCTCCTGCATTGCAGATGAATTCTTTACCAGCTGAGTCACACTCTTATTACTAGTGTTTTGAACTATTTATCTGGGAAATCATTTAGCTCTATTTCATTAGTTGATTTTTCAGATATTTTTTCTTACTTATTTCAGTTCAATTCAGTTCAGTTCAGTCGCTCAATCATGTCCGACTCTTTGCGACCCCATGAATCACAGCACGCCAGGCCTCCCTGTCCGTCACCAACTCCTGGAGTTCACTCAAACTCATGTCCATCAAGTCGGTGATGTCATCCAGCCATCCCATTCTCTGTCGTCCCCTTCTCCTCCTGCCCCCAATCCCTCCCAGCATCAGTGTCTTTTCCAGTGAGTCAACTCTTCGCATGAAGTGGCCAAAGTATTGGAGTTTCAGCTTTAGCATCAGTCCTTCCAATGAACACCCAGGACTGATCTCCTTTAGAATGGACTGGTTGGATCTCCTTGCAGCCCAAGGGACTCTCAAGAGTCTTTTTCAACACCACAGTTCAAAAGCATCAATTCTTCGGCGATCTCACTTATTTATATGAGACAAATTTATCTGTCGTCTCATTTTGTGTATCTTTCTCTCTATGAAAATAGGTGAAACAGTTATTTATCCCAGTCTTAAAGTGATGTCCCTGAATGAAAGTGTCCCTATACGGCTTTCTGTGTATTCACAGAATGAGCAGTAGACGCATTTCTGAATTAATAGGGAGATATAAGCGGAGAAGGCAATGGCAAGCCACTCCAGTACTCTTGCCTAGAAAATCTCATGGATGGAGGAGCCTGGTGGGCTGCAGTCCGTGGGGTTGCTAAGGGTCGGACACGACTGAGCGACTCTACTTTCACTTTTCACTTTCACACATTGCAGAAGGAAATGGCAACCCACTCCAGTGTTCTTGCCTGGAGAATCCCAGGGACGGGGGAGCCTGGTGGGCTTCCGTCTATGGGGTCACACAGAGTTGGACACGACTAAAGTGACTTAGCAGCAGCAGCAGCTATATGTCTTTACTGTCCCCCAGAAAGCTGGATTTTAAGTGAGCCTGGAAGTCTTCTTCCAGGGTGTGCTGGCTATGCCCTTGCTGGGAAGTAGAGTTGGAGATTCCTATGCTAGAATCAGAGCCAGTTGTTGAGCTGGGATTCCTCCTATTCTGAGTGACCATCACCAGATAACTGAAGGCAGGATAAGATTTCAAGGTGATTGGGAAGAAGCCTTGAGCGCCAGGTCCAAACTGGTTGTGTTCCCTCTAATTGTGCACTTTTCCACTTCTCCACAATAGAACTTTAGCCTCAGTGGGGAGTAGCACTGGAACAAAGGGCTACAGCAGGTACCTGATACAGGTCGGGGAGTTCGAGGCAGTAGTTTCTGTAAACTGGCTAGATCCTGGGCAGTTTTAATTTACTTCTTCTGTCTTTTTCCTGGGAGTATCTCTCTTCTGTGTCCTCTGCTACCAGTGCAAGTCCTGATCTGATCACTTCTCCTCCCTTTGTACCCGACTCCATGTGGATCTTTCTTTACAGTTTCTGTTGTAAAAGTATCTTTCTGCCATTCTCATTTGTTTTCAGTAAGAGTTGCTCCACATCTAGATGGATTTTTAACATGCTTATGAAGGAAGTTGAACTCAATATCTTTTTTTTTTTTTTTTTTTGGAAAAATTCTCAATCTGAGATAATAGAGAAACTGGTGTACTTGAGTGCTATTGAGAAATTGCAGTTACATTTTTAAGATTATCTAGTACCATGATGTTTTGAATGACCCATAGAGATTGCTGTTTGTAGTTATGTTTGTGATATATAATACTGGACAATACTTAGAGTGAAAAGGTACATGAAGAACTATCCTGGGAAGTTTCTATGGATTTTTTCATTAATAAGCAAAAACATAGGTTACATTTATACTTTTATGGTTACACATTTAAAATATTTTTGGTTTGAGTGTTCAAGGGTGAGAAATACTTTTATATTGATCATTTATACTCTGGTCAGAGAAAAACTTTTTAAACTTTTTTTGTTAAATATTGTCTTCCTAAAACAATACAAATATCTGAAAAACCAACTAATGAAATGGAACTAAATGATTTATCAGATAAATAGTTAACAATATTAACTAACAATAGTTAGTTAAAGAAATATTCTCTCATTTCTTTGGCTGAATCTTTGATGCATATGAGGCAATGAAACATAGACACTTATTTCCCCTTTTCCGCAACCTTATATACAACCCTCAACTATGGCACTGCAACTTCTCAATACAACCTCATGAATCGCAAACTTATTAATTCTATAAAGAAGTACCAGGTGGGATGAGGATGTTGTGTGCAAGTCTAGGAGGTTCACATTATTCCTTGAAACTGAATCAGACTCTTTAACAAAAGTTCTATCCAACTTGAGGAAAAGACAGAGGATTTTTTTTTTAAAGCTGTACTTAATATTATAAGATTAGGAGAATTACCATAGTGTTATTTTGCCTTAATTCTCTATGCCCAATAAATAGTTCAGGCCTTTTTGTTTTTCCTCTCTTTCCTGTTTATTATTCTGGTTACTGAATATTTATTGGGTTGAATAATCCAAGTGGGCTAAAAAGAATTAAAGTATGCAATTTTTAAATTGCAAATGAGTCACAGAAGTTATTACCAAGTTTCTTGCTCATTTATAAATTAAGCAAAGGCTGTATAAAATTGTCCTATGAATTTTATTCATTATTATTAGTCATTACATCTTATTATAAAAGAGTGTTTGAGACATGGGTTCCAAGGAAAGGTCAACACTTATGCACAGACCCTAATGTTCAATGTATAACATAATGCTGAAACAAGGGCAGAGATAGAGACTATAAACAATCTGTGTCCAATTAATTTTTAATAATATGACATACTTTTTAATATAATTATCATATCAATAATGGTAAAATAATTGATAAAATATTATACATATTATCACATGGTTTCTAAAAACTTATGGTTATGTTAAATTTAAAGAAACAGAATTACTTTAAATTGAAAGTAAAAGTGTTAGTCTCTCAGTTATGTCCAGCTCTTTACAACCCCATGGACTGCAGCACTCCAGGCTGCTCTGCATATGGATATCCCAGACAAGAATACTGGAGTGGGTTCCCATGCTCTTCTACAGGTAATACCACTGTAATGACAGAAAGTGAAGAGAAACTAAAGAGCCTCTTGATGAGGGTAGATGAGGAGAATGAAAAAGCTGGCTTAAAATTTAACATTAAAAAAACTTAGATCATGGCATATAATCCCATCATTTCATGGCAAATATATGGATTAAAAAGTGGAAACCATAATAGATTTTGTTTTGGGGTCTCCAAAATCATGGTGGATGGTGACTGCAGTCACAAAACTAAAAGATTCCTACTCCTTGGAAGAAAAGCTATACCAAACCTAGACACTATATTAGGAAGCAGAGACATCACTTTGCTGACAAATTTTCGTCTAGTCAAAGCTGTTTTTTCCAGTAGTCATGTATGGATGTGAGAGTTGGACCATAAAGAAAGCTAAATGCCTGAGAATTGACGCTTTTGAATTGTGGTGCTGAAGAAGACCTTGAGAATCTCTTGGACAGCAAGGAGATCAAGCCAGTCAATTGTAAAGAAAATCAAAATCACCCATGAGTATTCATTGGAAGGACTGATGCTGAAGCTGATGCTCCAATACTTTGTCCACCTGAATTGAAGATCTGACTCAATGGAAAAGACTCTGATGCTGGGAAAGATTGAGGGCAGGAAGTGCAGGGGGCAAAAGTGGATGAGATGGTTGGATGGCATCACTGACTCAATGAACATGAGTTTGAGCAAATTCCGGGAGATAGTGAAAGACAGGGATGCCTGGTGTGCTGCAGTGCATGGGGTAGCAAATTGTCAGACAAGACTTAGTGACTGAAAAACGAACAACAATACCTGTTCATATAAATGGAAAGAGTATTTTTGTCTTTTTTTCTTTCGCTCAACATATTCAAATTTCATCCATAGTTTTACCTATTTAATTGCCAATCTTTTAAAAATTTCTAATGAGTAGTCAATTGTAATATAGCATAGATTTTTTTTTTTTTGCATTGATAGACTTTTGAGTAATTTTTTTGGGGGAGGGGATGTGCAGGAATACTTTTATAAATCAAGATGCTCTGAATATTTTTCTACAGAAAATTTTTGTACTTACTTTTTCCTTTGTCTGAGATAAATAACTTGGATTTGAATTGCTGTATCAGAATACAGATGTTAATCAAGAAACTGCTAAGCAGTTCTACAAAGTTGGTATATCATTTTAAAATTTGATATATAAGAAATATTTTTATATATAGCAATATATAAGTTTTGCTTGCTCCACATCCTTTTCAACCTTTGGAGTTTTCAATCTTTTTAATTTTAACCATTCTCAGAAATGTGAAGGAGTAATCTCATTGTCAGAGATACAGGTCTCTATGTATCTTAACCACAAGACTCTATGTCCTCATATATGATGACTGGAAACATTCTGACTTCAGTAAATGCATTTGAAACCACAATAAACTCACAAAGATCACAGTCAGGTTACAAGGAATGGTAGACTTTCCACAGAAAATTGAGAGAAAGTATTAAAATATTCCCTAGAGAGGAACAAAAACAAAATGGTAGTTATAAGGATGAGTGACTACAATTCAAACTGAACTTCTCTCCTTCAAATCAAAATGAAAATTTCTTTCATATTATAATTCAATTCCTAAGAGAGTAGTTTAACTGAATAAATCCCAGATCATTTTAACTTGCCCACAAATGCTAGCTTTAGTTTCTTTTTTTAGATGTTTGTCCTCAGGGCTTCTGTCAAAAACCTTGACTATGAGACTGCTAAGAGAAGAAGATGGAAGCAACAAGTACCACAGGTGACAAGAATAGTCTGTGAACTAAGTCCTCCAGGGCCCAATTACCAGCTGAAAAATTGCAGAAGGCCTATTCATTTTTGACTTCAGACATTCTATTTTCAATTTATTCTGCTGTCAATTACAAATATTAGAAAAATAAATGTTTTATCTATAAATTGAGTTAAAGTTTTTACTTAAAATGCTGTATTACATTTTAAATTGTCCATTCCCTTTATTAACTACAGATAATTATGAAACTTATTGCTTGTCCTGTTATCTATTCCTAAAAATCATAGGACAACACTGCAAATTTTATGCTTTTAAAAAGTGTAAGAATATTGAATCAAAACTTATTTTGTAATAAAGAAAACAAAGGAAAATTAAGATCTAATCTACTTAAACTTTCCAAATTTGCCTTCCATTTAAAACTGCTTCTCATCAAAATTTGATAAGAAAAACTAATGTAACTTTTTTTTTTTTTCTCCTGGAGAACAATCACTTGAAAAAAAATGGTGTCTTTTTAATGGACAGTTTTGTCTCTGGAGATGAAGTGAGTCTGCTGTTCTATTTATCTTCTAAATCAAGACATTGTTGATTTTGATTCTGTAAACAGAGATAGCAAAACCAAATAGACTGATTCATTTTTTTTCTCAGATGGGAATATGAAGAAATTCAAGGAAAACTGAATACTTTGCACAAGTCAAAGGAGAAAAAATACAATGTTTACTATGATATTACTGAATTTTAGTAATTTAACAATTATAAATAGAACACAGAAAGGGCTGAATGCCAAACATACATGATAGGCTAAAAAATGTGAATAGCTATATTGAATATGAGATAATTTATACACCTGCAGTAAATAATAAATGAGGAAATAGTAAATAGTAAAATGTAACACTTGTATTCCACTTTATGTTTCTACAAAATATTTGAAAATCATTCAGTACATCACTAAACCTAATACTATCTGTTTAAAAAAGTCTCAATATATCAATCTATATTTATAGAGCTAATTATTTGGTAAGTTAAAGATATGAACATATGCCAGAAAGACATGAGGGTTATATGGTTCTGAACATTATTTCTGTCTTGATTAGATAACACTTATGAGGTAGCCTGATGCCTTCTTCCCTCCAAACACCAATACTGACTTAAAGTGCCACCTAGTATGGAGAATAATTTTTCAACAAAGAAAAAAGCAGTTATTAAACAACAATACATGTTAAAGTCCAATTGAAATAATTTTAAATATATTTAAAAATAGGTTCTCTAAAATTAACGTATAGAACAGTTGACAACTCTAACAATTAGCGAAAAATAGTTGAAAGAAAGACCACATTAAATACCTTTGATTGAGACAATTTAATGAACGTAGTAAAATCATGGGCTCCCAGTAGAGTTGTCAGCCTTTAAATATCAGGTCATTGACATTTAAAGAGTAAAAAGATAAAATATAAATGATTGTGTGTATTATTGTGCTATTGCAGGAAAATCACCAATTTATATGGTAACACATAGAATCTAAACATTTGCTAAAATATCTGCTCATTCTCATAAGTAGGGATCTTTTGCAAAAACATGTCTAAAAATAACCTCCATAATCCCATTCCATATGTTGAATCACTGTGGTGTGATCACTCACCTGGAGCCAGACATCTTGGAATGTGAAGTCAAGCGGGGATTAGAGAGCATCACTACGAACAAAGCTAGTGGAGGTGATGGAATTCCAGTTGAGCTATTTCAAATCTTGAAAGATGATGCTGTGAAAGTACTGCACATGCCAGCAAATTTGGAAAACTCAGCAGTGGCCACAGGACTGGAAAAGGTCAGTTTTCATTCCAATCCCAAAGAAGGGCAATGCCAAAGAATGCTCAAACTACCGCACAATTGCACTCATCTCACACGCTAGTAAAGTCATGCTCAAAATTCTCCAAGCCAGGCTTTAGCAATATGTGAACTGTGAACTTCCAGATGTTCAAGCTGGTTTTAGAAAAGGCAGAGTAACCAGAGATCAAATTGCCACATCCACTGGATCATGGAGAAAGCAAGGGAGTTCCAGAAAAACATCTATTTCTGCTTCATTGACTATGCCAAAGCTTTTGACTGTGTGGATCCCAATAAACTGTGGAAAATTCTGAAAGAGATGGGAATACCAGACCACCTGACCTGCCTCTTGAGAAACCTGTATGCAGGTCAGGAAGCAACAGTTAGAACTGGACATGAAACAACAGACTGGTTCCAAATAGGAAAAGGAGTACATCAAGGCTGTATATTGTCACCCTGCTTATTTAACTTATATGCAGAGTACATCATGAGGAACGCCGGGCTGGAAGAAGCACAAGCTGGAATCAAGATTGCTGGGAGAAATATCAATAACCTCAGATATGCAGATGACACCACCCTTATGGCAGAGAGTGAAGAAGAACTAAAGAGCCTCTTGATGAAAGTGAAAGAGGAGAGTGAAAAGGTTGGCTTGAAGCTCAACATCCAGAAAACAAAGATCATGGCATCCGGTCCCATCACTTCATGGGAAATAGATGGGCAAACAGTGGAAACAGTGTCAGACTTTAATTTTTGGGCTCCAAAATCACTGCAGATGCTGATTGCAGCCAGGAAATTAAAAGACGCTTACTCCTTGGAAGGAAAGTTATGACCAACCTAGACAGCATATTAAAAAGCAGAGACATTATTTTGTCAACAAAGGTCCGTCTAGTCAAGGCTATGGTTTTTCCTCTGGTCATGTATGGATGTGAGAGTTGGACTGTGAAGAAAGCTGATAGACGAAGAATGATGCTTTTGAACTGTGGTGCTGGAGTAGACTCTTGAGAGTCCCTTGTACTGCAAGGAGATCCAACCAGTCCATTCTAGAGGAGATCAATCCTGGGTGTTCATTGGAAGGACTGATGCTAAATCTGAAACTCCAATACTTTGGCCACCTCATGCAACGAGTTTACTCACTGGAATAGAGTCTGATGCTGGGAGGGACTGGGGGCAGGAGGAGATGGGGATGACAGAGAATGAGATGGATGGATGGTATCACCAACTCAATGGACATGAGTTTGAGTGAACCCCGGGAGCTGGTGATGGACAGGGAGGCCTGGCGTGCTGTGCTTCATGGGGTCGCAAAGAGTCAGACACGACTGAGCGACTGAACTGAGCTGAAATTTTATAAAATAGCAAAAGGCAACTTATGCGTATGTATAGCTTTGGATGGGCTTTCCTGTTGACTTGGATGGTAAATAATCCACCCACAAGGCAGGAGACCTGGGTTCAGTTCCTGGGCTGGGAAGATCCCCAGGAGAAGGGCATGACAACCCATTCCAGTAGTCTTGCCTAGAGAATCCCCATGGACAGAGTAATCTGTAGGCCACAGTCCAAGGGACTGCAAAGAGTTGGACATGACTGAACAACTGAACAGAGCACGCAGCTTTGGATGACATTTTTTGATAAAATATTAAGAACTTTTGCAATACCATTCAAAATTTGTTAAATATTCAAAAATTTAAGAAAAAATTCTGTTTTTCTGTCTGTCATGGAAAATTTTACCTAAGTTCCTATTTTGTTATATCATAATTTTTCATAGATCTTTGTTATTTAAAGCAGGGTGGATTTAGGAAAGGAGTTTGTCGTTAACTGTGTTTGTAGTTTCAGCTAGATATTTTGTTTTGTCAAGGAACCTGGATTATCTAAGATCTAAATGACTCAATCAATCATATATTTGAGAAATGAAAAAATTCAGAATGTATGAGTCCTCAAAAATTTTATTCAGAGAATTGTGAATACTGTGAGTTCTCAAGCATAAGTAAAATCAGGCAAAATTTAACCTTAGTTTAAATTCCATATGTCATATATGAACGCATCATTTTATAAAGCAACAGTTTAAAATTAAAATAAGGCAAAATAAGACTGAATGATGTCACATAAATTTGCATATACTTATTAGTGAATAGTAGATATGTGTTTTATTTTAAAAAATAAACAGTACTTTGCCAGCACAGTTATAGAAAATGTGGAATTTAAGATAAAAGTTTAGCCATAGTGCTTTGTCTATCATTATGTACAAAGACAAAATAAATATCATCATTTTTCTATTTATTGAAAGGTTGGTGATAATGCCATAAAATGATTATCATCTTCAAAAGGATTTGTTGTGAGTTTTTAATTTTAGGATTTTCTTAGGGAAGAAATTAGATAGAAAATGTCTCAGAAAGTTCTCAGCTAGTATTATGGACATTAATACCTGTAAATTTTTTTAGATGCATGAGAAAACTCTATGTAATTAGCAACCTTCAAAGGTGTCCTTTAAAGCTCACAGAAAAATATTCATGAATACAAAAACATATAAATAAACATCTCACAAGAATCTCCAAAACTATAAGAAAAATGTAAAATCTGGGGAGAATTAATAATAATTTTAACATACATGAAGTCAGATTAAGAATAAAATTTTCCACGATTTCAATATGCAAGTAACCTTTATTAGTGAAGGTTCACCATCTGTGTCCTGACTTGTGGATTTCAGAGTATCAGGAAACTGGCTATCTGTCCCTTTGTGCTTCATGAATTTTTAAGTCAGTAAAATACTAATACTATACTCTTTACAAAATGAAAGCACTGGTTCTAGACAAATACCATTTTGTTCAAAGATGAATACATCAAGTAAAGATGCAAAGAAAATAGTAAGATTAAGCCACAGTAAAAAATATGTCACAGAACAAAGGGAAAAGAAGAGTACCTGGTAAATCTGAGAAATAACCAAACACTTGTAAATGGAGTAAATTTGATTAAAACTTTCAAATATGCTGGAAGAAATCATAAGATTTTTATGGAAAAAGGTAAAATTTTGTAACGTGAAAAGCTATCTGATGCAGAATACTAAAATCAGTAAATGCTGCTGAGGATATGGAGCAATAGGAACTCTCATTTGTTGCTAGTAGACATATACACTGGTACAGCCATCTTGTAACACAATTTGTCAGTTTCTTATGAGACTAAACATGCTCTTACCATTCCATCCAGAAATTTCACTTCTTTATATTTACCCAGAAGAGTTGAAATTTTATGCCCATACAAAAACTTGCACCTAGATATATACTTGCTACACAGATGTATCAAGTGTATGTGTAATTTACAAAATTTGGAAGTAACTTAGATGCCCTTTGGTAAGTAGATTAATGGATAAGTAAGCTGTGGTACACTCATACAATAAAATATTTTTCAACACTAAAAATAAATGAGCTTCAAGCCATGAAAATATATGGAGGAATCTTACATCCACATTTTAAGTAGACTAAAGCCAATATAAAAGGCAAAACTATGAAGACATTAAAAAAATAATGTTTATTAGGGATAAATGTGAAAGAGATAAATAAGCAGAGCATAGAAGATTTTTAGAGCCATGAAAATACTTTGCATGATATTATAATGTTGAATATATGTCCTTGTAAATTTTCTCAAACACACAAAGTACACATCAAAAATGAACCCTAAGGTAACTATGGACTCTGGGTGATTAAGATGTGTAATATCATAACATAGGATCATTCTTGGTAAAATAATCTACCATTTCACTGTGAAGTTGGTATGCATGAGACTAAACATATATATTGGAAATATCTGTACTTCCGTCTCAATTTTGTTGTAAACCTAAAACTGTTCTTAAAAAGAAAGTCTTAAAATTTTGTTTTAAGAACAAAATCTAGGTGAATTCTAGGTAAATACGGTGACTTTAACTCAATGATCTAATGTTGATCACTCACAAAACCTCACTAAAACTATATTAAAGTAATGATCTCTTAAAAAACACAAATACATGGGGCTGAAGAGATTGGAAGAGGCGACAGCAATAGCAATTTAATGAAATTCAAATGGACAAGTAGTAATTCACATAACAGAATAGAGAAAAGCAAATCCTATTCAAAGAGAAGAAAACCCCAAAAAAGAACTAATTCATTTCATATAATTCTCAAAAGTGTCAGCACCACATATGTGTAAATTAAGGTTAAAGTGGGAACATGCCCTAAAATACTATGGACTGATTATATTCTGTTAGTTATATCCTTAAATCTCTCCCCACTTCAGTATCCCTCAATAAATTAATTCTGCCTTTTCAGTTGCATTGTAGCGTGTTATCCAGAGCAGTTCTGCCCATTGGGGAGCATCACACAAAGTTGAGGGCTACAGTACTTTATTGAAAACATGGAAGTGAATTTATGCATACCCTCTATTACTCCTTAAAACCTAATCTCTCCTTATTTTGCCTCAGACAAAAACTAAAAGCTAGGCCTTCTCAGTAAGAGATTAAAACATATTTTACTGGAAAATGTGAAAATCAGCTTTAGATGAGTGATCAACAACTGTGGGCATAAGACAAGCTTCATCAAATGGCCAGGCAAAATCCTCATCCAAGGAAGATCAAAAATAATATACCCATTCATTTACTCAAAGGATATAATCATATATATGGATATAACTCTTTGATCAAGGATATAACTCCATGATCATATAACCCTAAATGTTATGAATAACTGTGAGGGTGACCCCAGTATTTCATATTTCACTATATCAAGCACCTTTTTTAATTTCTTGCTTACCAACTAGCATTGAACTGAACTTTGTGCCTTGATTTGGCTAATGAGTTATTACCTAATAAGAGAAAACAAAGGCTTAAAATGGACTCTTGTACCTCTAATATCATCATGAAAATAGCTCAAGCTAGACTACTGGAGAATGAATGCTATATAGAGATATCTGATTCAACGAGTCCTAGAACATAATATCTCCACAGACTCATGAGTTAGGCAGCTAACACACAAATGCATGTATAAGCTCAGCTAAATAGAATGATTCTGCTGAAGTCAGTCTAGATTATATATTAATCCCTTAGATATGGGACAAATGTATTTTTATTTCTAAAGATCACTGAGGTTTTGTAGTTCTTTGCCATTGAACAATATTGCAGAAATGATTAACTAATTCAAATACCTAAAATCATCATTCACGTATAAAAATGGCCCAAAGTGAAAGATAAAGAATTTCAAACAAAAGGCAAATATTGAAAAAACTGGGAATATAAGAAAATATGCCAGGAGAAGAAAGCAAAAATTAAATCAAAATAATTACTGTTCTCAGAGATAAATTTGTAGACAAGAATAAAAAATAAAACAGCACTCTTAAAAATAAACTCTAAGAAAATAAAAGTAACTCCTGGAACACACACACACATGCACACACACATATATGTATATAAACACAATATGTTGGACTTCCGTGGTGGCTCAGATGGTAAAAAAATCCACCTACAATGCAGGAGACCTGGGTTTGACCCCTGGATTGGGATGATCCCCTGGAAGAGGACATGACAAACCACTCCAGTATTCTTGCCTGGAGAATCCCCATGGACAGAGGAGTCTAGCGGGCTACTGTCCACAGGGTCGCAAAGAGTTGCATACGACTGAGTGACTAAGCACAACACACAGCACATATTATATGCTAAATATTATATATATATATGTATATATAATAATAGATATGTATCTTCCTACAGGAAGTGGTGGGAGGGAGGAAAATGGAACAACTTTTGTCAAGCTAAAGACCAGAGGCCCAGGATCAGTGAAAGACTGAGACTGAAATCATGAGATTATTGGATGCTTCACCCTACACACACACCTCAGCACATTGTGAGTGTGTGCTTACTCACTCAGTCCAGTCCACCTTTTGTGACCCCGTGGACTGTTGCCCACCATGTTCTTCTGTCCATGCAATTTTCCAGTCAAGATACTGGAGTCGGTTGCCATTTCCTCCTCCAGGGGATCTTCTCGGTCCAGGGATCCAACCCACATCTCCTACATCTCCTGCATTAGCAGGTAGATTCTTTATTACTGAGTCATCTGGGAAGCCCCCTCATCATGTTACTAAAGGCCTTTTCACATCAGTTCCTTTTAGTTAGTGCTTAGTGAAATTTATTTATTTTTATCCCAGCTTTTCTGAGGTTTGATCAATGAATAAAAATTGTGCTTATTTAAGGTATATTGCATGATGGTTTGATATACATTGTGCACTGTACGTATCTAAAATTTCAAACAGACAAAGAAGGAGGTAAATTAGTTATAATAAAATCACACAGTGGCATGTAGCAGTTACAAATTACGTAGATATGTACCTATTGATATATTTCTCCATATTGATATTATGTATTTCATAATACATAGTTTTACTAGAAGAATTCAATTTTTAATATAAATGGCCATATAGGTTATATTTTTTCTTTTCTCACCTTAACTTTTATAGTTGTTTAGTATTAATAACACCTACTTATTTCATATTCATTTTTGTATACATTTATGTTTTGCTTTCTCCAGTCCCGAGTCATTATATTTCAGATTATAATTTTTATACTGCTGGTAACTTGATTTTTCTATGGAATCAGACAGACTGTCAATTTATAGCATCATGTCAAACTTTGACATTTATTGTTATGATTGTTATGTTTGATTTACCTCTTTTATTCATTCATGTTCTGTAATGGTATAGTATTTTCATTTTACAATTTATTTTATTCCTATATTTGTATGGATAATACTTGCAATTCAATTTTCCCTTTGATGGTTTAAAAGTTAAGCATTCTTTTAAAATTTCTGCTCCCAGATGCTTTCAGTTGTAAAACATGTATATGCACATGTATGTGCTGAGTGTTGATGTGCTCAGTCATAGGTTACTCTTTGTGACCCCATGGACCGTAGCCCACCAGGTTCCTCTGTCCATGGAATTCTCCTGGCAAGAATGCTGGAGAGAGTTGCCATTTCCTTCTCCATGTGTGTGTAGATATTAAAAGCAATTAATTAATGCAACCTGAAAACTAAATGAATATTCAATTTTGCTATTACTGTTGATTCAGCCGTAGTGTTTTAGGCATTTACATATTTATTAGGTGTGATGAAATGCATTTTTTTTCCCTTTCTTTTTCCTCTCCCTTATATCTTACCTCTCTTTTAACAAACCTGAACCCCATTTTGTCAAAGAGTACTATCTGATCCTGTGAGATTAAATGACTTTCCCAGGTCACAAAGATTTAAGTATGGAGAAGATGACATCACTTGACTTCAGAGTATTTGCTCTTTATTAGTGTGTATATGAATTTGCAATCATCCTCTTATTATTTGGGCTTCCATGATAGCTCATTTTGTAAAGAATCCACTTGCAATGCAGGAAACCCTGGTCCAAATATCAGCTACAGCTGAGATCTTAGATAGAGGATTTCCTTTAGATCACAGGCAAGTTTCAGGGACAGAAGGCACTGAACTTTAAATGTCCACAATGACTGAGAATTTGTTAGAATATCACAATGTCCTCAACAGTCAAGTACTGATTATCATTTACGAAGTTACATTTTACAATAGCTTTCATTCTGATAAAAGAGTAATGAGTCTGTTTACTGTAAGCACAACTTATAGGTTCTGATTTAAGTACTCCCTTCTTTTTTGCAGCATATTTATTTCTGGCACAAATAATATATATTATTATTTTCTTTCTCTGATCCAATAGTGTTTTTTAAATTTGATGCACTAATGCTTTTCCAATATTGCATAGGAACCTGGAATGTTAGGTCCATGAATCAAGGCAAATTGGAAGTGGTCAAACAGGAGATGGCAAGAGTGAATGTCGACATTCTAGAAATCAGCGAACCAAGATGGACTGGAATGGGTGAATTTAATTCAGATGACCATTATATCTACTATTGTGGGCAGGAATCCCTTAGAAGAAATGGAGTAGCCATCATGGTCAACAAAAGAGTCCAAAATGAAGTACTTGGATGAAATATCAAAAACGACAGAATGATCTCTGTTCGTTTCCAAGGCAAAACATTCAATATTACAGTAATCCAAGTCTATGCCCCAAGCAGTAACGCTGAAGAAGCCGAAGTTGAATGGTTCTATGAAGACCTACAAGACCTTTTAGAACTAACACCCAAAAAAGATGTCCTTTTCATTATAGGGGAGTGGAATGCAAAAGTAGGAAGTCAAGAAACACCTGGAGTAATGGGCAAATTTGGCCTTGGAGCACAGAGTGAAGCAGGGCAAAGGCTAATAGAGTTTTGCCAAGAGAACGCACTGGTCATAGCAAACACCCTCTTCCAACGACACAAGAGAAGATTCTACACATGGATATCACCAGATGGTCAACATCGAAATCAGATTGATTATATTCTTTGCAGCCAAAGATGGAGAAGCTGTGTACAGTTAGCAAAAACAAGACCAGGAGCTGACTGTGACTCAGATCATGAAATCCTTATTGCCAAATTCAGACTTAAATTAAGAAAGTAGGGAAAACAACTAGACCATTCAGATATGACCTAAATCAAATCCCTTATGATTATACAGTGGAAGTAAAAAATAGATTTAAGGGACTAGATCTGATAGATAGAGTGCCTGATGAACTCTGGACGGAGGTTCATGACATTGTACAGGAGACAGGGACCAAGACCATCCCCAAGAAAAAGAAATGCAAAAAAGCAAAATGACTGTCTGAGGAGGCCTTACGAATAGCTGTGAAAAGAAGAGAAGCGAAAAGCAAAGGAGAAAAGGAAAGATATAAGCATCTGAATGCAGAGTTCCAAAGAATAGCGAGGAGAGATAAGAAAGCCTTCCTCAGCGATCAATGCAAAGAAATAGAGGAAAACAACAGAATAGGAAAAACCAGAGATCTTTTCAAGAAAATTAGAGATATCAAGGGAATAGTTCATGCAAAGATGGGCTCGATAAAGGACAGAAATGGCATGGACCTAACAGAAGCAGGAGATATTAAGAAGAGGAGGCAAGAATACACAGAAGAATTGTACAAAAAAGATCTCCACGATGAAGATAATCACGATGGCGGGATCACTCACCTGGAGCCAGACATCTTGGAATGTGAAGTCAAGCAGGGATTAGAGAGCATCACTACGAACAAAGCTAGTGGAGGTGATGGAATTCCAGTTGAGCTCTTTAAAATCCTGAAAGATGATGCTGTGAAAGTGCTGCACTCAATATGCCAGCAAATTTGGAAAACTCAGCAGTGGCCACAGGACTGGAAAAGCTCAGTCTTCATTCCAATCCCAAAGAAGGGCAATGTCAAAGAATGCTCAAACTACCACACAATTGCACTCATCTCACACGCTAGTAAAGTCATGCTCAAAATTCTCCAAGCCAGGCTTCAGCAATATGTGAACCGTGAACTTCCAGATGTTCAGGCTGGTTTTAGAAAAGGCAGAGGAACCAGAGATCAAATTGCCAACATCTGCTGGATCATGGAGAAAGCAAGAGAGTTCCAGAAATACATCTATTTCTTCTTCATTGACTATGCCAAAGCCTTTGACTGTGTGGATCACAATAAACTGTGGAATATTCTGAAAGAGATGGGAATACCAGACCACCTGACCTGCCTCTTGAGAAACCTGTATGCAGGTCAGGAAGCAAGTCAGAACTGGACATGGAACAACAGACTGGTTCCAAATAGGAAAAGGAGTACGTCAAGGTTGTATATTGTCACCCTGCTTATTTAACTTATATGCAGAGTACATCATGAGGAACGCTGGGCTGGAAGAAGCACAAGCTGGAATCAAGATTGCCGGGAGAAATATCAATAACCTCAGATATGCAGATGACACCACCCTTAAGGCAGAAAGTGAAGAGGAACTCAAACGCCTCTTGATGAAAGTGAAAGAGGAGAGTGAAAAGGTTGGCTTGAAGCTCAACATTCAGAAAACAAAGATCATGGCATCTGGTCCCATCATTTCATGGGAAATAGATGGGGAAACAGTGGAAACAGTGTCAGACTTTATGTTTTTGGACTCCAGAATCACTGCAGATGCTGATTGCAGCCATGATATTAAAAGACGCTTACTCCTTGGAAGGAAATTTATGACCAGCCTAGATAGCATATTAAAAAGCAGAGACATTACTTTGCCAACCAAGGTCCGTCTAGTCAAGGCTATGGTTTTTCCTGTGGTCATGTATGGATGTGAGAGTTGGACTGTGAAGAAAGCTGATCGCTGAAGAATTGATGCTTTTGAACTGTGGTGCTGGAGAAGACTCTTGAGAGTCCCTTGGACTGCAAATAGATCCAACCAGTCCATTCTAAGGGAGATCAATCCTGGGTGTTCATTGGAAGGACTGATGCTAAAGCTGACACTGCAATACTTTGGCCACCTCATGCGACGAGTTGACTCACTGGAAAAGACTCTGATGCTGGGAGGGATTGGGGGTGGGAGGAGAAGGGGACGACAGAGAATGAGATGGCTGGATGGCATCACCGACTCAATGGATGTGAGTTTGTGTGAACTCTGGGAGTTGGTGATGGACAAGGAGGCCTGGCATGCTGTGATTCATGGGGTCACAAAGAGTCGGACACGACTGAGCGACTGAACTGAACTGAACTGAATGCTTTTCCTTAGGAGAAAATATTCTCCAATACACTTTTCCCCACCATGATGCACTTTTAGTTTATAAGAAAATTATAAAAATAGCTGAATCTGTTGGTGTGTTCTTTAATTGAGTGATCCTATGTATAAGGAGAATACTTAAGTCCTTCCCTCCTGGTAATGTTCATAAGTATTTGTCAAGAGGCATTGGTACTGTATATATAAATGGAAAGCTCTATGGAAATAGAGATCATAGAAAAAACTAACATAAAGTCATTGCAACAATGAAGAGAACAAGGCATCAGTTCAGTTCAATCGCTCAGTTGTGTCTGAGTCTTTGCGACCCCATGGACTGCAGCACCCCAGGCTTCCCTGTCCATCACCAACTCCCAGAATAAGGCATACTCTGTTACATTCATTAAAAAAGAAAAACAAAAAAATACCTTATCAGATAGTATCATTAAGTTAAAACTATAAAATAAATATTTCCATCTTGTCTTTGTTATCATTATTTGGCAAGTAGATTTTTGAACAACATCTTATTAAGCTTTTATTTTGTACCAGGCTCTCTGGTGATTGAGAACACCACCCTTTTTAATCCACATTTCCATTCAATATACCAGATATCCATTTTAAATTAATAAGAGTAGGTATGTAAAATAAAAATCATTCATCTTTTTTCTCTATGTAGCTATCATGCCAGATTTATCTGGAAGCATTATATGTTTTAACTAATCATAGACTTAATTGTGAATGCACATTATCCTTACTATTAGTGAGGTTGACTTAGAAAAGCAGTTCTATGTGTGTGTCTTAGTACTTGGTTCTCTCAGAAATAAACTTTACTATTTGAGTATAAATGATTTAGTAAGAATTACTAAAGGAAATATTAGTAGTATGATGAAGGAAGTAGGCTAGAAAAAGAAAGGATGTGATTTCATGTGATGTCCAGACTAGTCTGTTAAGGGAATCTAGAGTATAAACTAGACTCAGGCCAAGAAGCCTGACTTCCATTCTCATGACAAGTCAGACACTGGACATGATCTATCTTCAATGTTATGAAGTTCTCAAAAAATTATGATTCCCTTGAAAATCTTGCACTTGTTTCACCCACTGATGTCTCTAAATGAGCTGGTTAAACTTGAGGAAGATGATGGTTAAGTGCTAAAAAAAAAAAAAAAAAATTATAAGAAGAACCCAGGGATTTAGACCAGGCTCTCATGGTATTGGCCACCATGTGGATAGTATTGTCAAATACTTTAAAAAATTTAAAAAAAAAAGAAAGTCTGTCACTCTTTAGTTATTATGTGTTTCTTTCTTGCTTCTTTCTATCTTTGTAAAAGGAAGAAAACATTAAAAATGAGATAAAGGAGTAAATTTTTTTAAGTTTTATTTCATGCCATGTAGTATTTTATTTTATTTAATTTATTTATTTTAATTGGAGGCTAATTACTTTACATTATTGTATTGGTTTTGACATACATTGACATGAATCTGCCCAGGTGTCCATAAGTTCCCCATCTTGAACCCCCCTCCCTCCTCCCTCCCCATCCCATACCTCTGGTTCATCCCAGTACTCCAGCCCCAAGCATCCTGTATCCATCGAACTTGGACTTGCTATTCAGAGTAAATTTTCATGGGAAATAAATGGGGAAACATTAGAAACAGTGTCAGACTTTATTTTTTTGGGCTCCAAAATCACTGTGGATGCTGATTGTAGCCATGAAATTAAAAGAAGCTTACTCCTTGGAAGGAAAGTTATGACCAACCTTGATAGTCTATTAAAAATCAGAGACATTACTTTGTCAACAAAGGTCCGTACAGTCAAGGCTATGGTTTTTCTCATGGTCATGTATGGATGTGAGAGTTGGACTGTGAAGAAAACTGATCGCCGAAGAATTGATGCTTTTGAACTGTGGTGCTGGAGAAGACTCTTGAGAGTCCCTTGGACTGCAAGGAGATCCAACCAGTCCATTCTAGAGGAGATCAATCCTGGGTGTTCATTGGAAGGACTGATGCTAAAGCTGAAACTCCAATACTTTGGCCACCTCATGCGACGAGTTGACTCACTGGAAAAGACTCTGATGCTGGGAAGAATTGGGGGCGGGAGAAGAAGGGGACGACAGAGAATGAGATGGCTGGATGGCATCACCGACTTGATGGACATGAGTTTGAGTGAACTCCGGGTGTTGGTGATGGACAGGGAGGCCTGGTGTGCTGTGATTTATGGGGTCGCGAAGAGTCAGTCATGACTGAGCGACTGAACAGAACTGAAGAAAAAAAAAAAAATGCCTGCTAATACCAGAGAAAGTTAAACACACCTCTGTCTGTTTTTCTGAACTTCTCATAGCCCATTTAGTATCACAATGAGCCTTCCAAGGCTCAGTTGCTGCTACTGCTAAGTCACTTCAGTTGTGTCAGACTCTGTGCGACCCCATAGATGACAGCCCACCAGGCTTCCCCGCCCCTGGGATTCTCCAGGCAAGATCACTGGAGTGGGTTGCCATTTCCTTCTCCAATGCGTGAAAGTGGGACTGCATATTTTTTCTAAATTTAGGAATAACTCCACCTCAAAATTAGTCCACAAGAAGACTCACAGTCTGATACTAAATGTCTGTTACTCACACATAAGAACACATTCTCTTTTTACTTTTCATACATATTAACTATAATATCTTGGGAAACATTACTAGGAGATGCATAATTTGCATTTTTGTGTTGTTAGGTAGGAAGTTAATCATGAGCAATGAGGGGTGGCCTGGCTGAAAGGGATGCAAGCTGATCTTTAAACTCCATTCCAGACATACCTAAGGAGAACTCACAGATATGCTACAAAATAACCAAAGAGGCTTTTCAACGCCTACTAATGCACCCTAAGCACACAGTGGATACAAAAAACTGCAGGGGCTTCTCCAAGTAACCTTAGGTAGTTCAGTTCAGTTCAGTTCAGTCGCTCAGTCGTGACCGACTCTTTGCGACCACATGAACCATAGCACGCAAGGCCTCCCTGTCCATCACCAACTCCTGGAGTCTATCCAAAGTCATGTCCATTGAGTCGGTGATGCCATCCAACCATCTCATCTTCTGTCATCCACTTCTCCTGCCCTCAATCTTTCCCAACATTAGGGTCTTTTCAAATGAGTCAGCACTTTGCATCAGGTGGCCAAAATATTAGAGTTTCAGCTTGAACATCAGTCCTTCCAAAGAACACACAAGACTGATCTCCTTTAGGATGGACTGGTTGGATCTCTTGGCAGTCCAAGGGACTCTCAAAAGTCTTCTCCAACACCATAGTTCAAAAGCATCAGTTCTTCTGCAGTCAGCTTTCTTTATAGTCCAACTCTCACATCCATACATGACCACCGGAAAAACCATAGCCTTGACTAGATGGACTTTTGTTGACAAAGTAATGTCTCTGCTTTTTAATATGCTATCTAGGTATGTCATAACTTTCCTTCCAAGGAGTAAGAGTCTTTTAATTTCATAGCTGCAATCAGCATCTGCAGTGAATTTTGAGCCCCCAAAAATAAAGTCAGCCACTGTTTTCACTGTTTCCCCATCTATTCACCATGAAGTGATGGGACCAGATGCCATAATCTTAGTTTTCTGAATGTTGAGCTTTAAACCAACTTTTTCACTCTCCTCTTTCACTTTCATCCAGAGGCTCTTTAGTTCTTCTTCACTTTCTGCCATAAGGGTGCTATCCTAAGCATATCTGAGGTTATTGATATTTCTCCCGGCAATCTTGGTTCCAGCTTGTGCTTCATCTAGCCCAGCAATTCTCATGATGTACTCTGCATATAAGTTAAATAAGCAGTGTGACAATATACAGCCTTAACATGTGCCTTTTCCTCTTTGGAACCAGTCTGTTATTCCATGTGCAATTCTAACTGTTACTTCCTGACCTGCATACAGATTTCTTAGGAGGCAAGTAAGATGGTCTGGTATTCCCATCTCTTTCAGAATTTTCCGCAGTTTATTGTGATCCACACAGTCAAAGGATTTGGCATAGGCAATAAAGGAGAAATAGATGTTTTTCTGCAACTCTTTTGCTTTTTTGATGATCCAGCAAATGTTGACCATTTGATCTCTGGTTCCTCTGCCTTTTCTAAAACCTGCTTGAACATTTGGAAGTTCATGGTTCATGTATTGCTGAAACCTGACTTTGAGAATTTTGAGCATTACTTTACTAGCGTGTGAGATGAGTGCAATTGTGCGGTAGTTTGAGCATTCTTTGGCATTGCCTTTCTTTAGGATTGGAATGAAGACTGACATTTTCCAGTCCTGTGACCACTGCTGAGTTTACCAAATGTGCTGGCATATTGAGTGCAGCACTTTCACAGCATCATCTTTCAGGATTTGAAATAGCTCAACTGGAATTCCATCACCTTCACTAGCTTTGTTCGTAATGTTGCTTCCTAAGGCCCACTTGACTACACAGTCCAGGATGTCTGGCTCTAGGTGAGTGATCACACCATCGTGATTATCTGGGTCGTTAAGATTTTTTTTTGTTCTTCTGTGTATTCTTACCACCTCTTAATATCTTTTGCTTCTGTTAGGTCCATACCATTTCTGTCCTTAAACGAGCCCATCTTTGCATGAAATGTTCTCTTGGTTTCTCTTATCTTCTTGAAGAGATCTCTAGTGTTTCCTATTCTGTTGTTTTCCTCTATTTCTTTGCATTGATAGCTGAGGAAGGCTTTCTTATCTCTCCTTGTTATTCTTGGAACTCTGCATTCAGATGCGTATATCTTTCCTTTTCTCCTTTGCTTTTTGCTTCCCTTCTTTTTACAGCTATTTGTAAGGCCTCCTCAGACAGCCATTTTGCTTTTTTGCATTTATTTTTCTTGGGGATCGTCTTGATCCCTGTCTCCTGTACAATGTTACAAACTTCCGTCCATAGTTCATCAGGCAATCTGTCTGTCAGATCTTATGCAGTTAGGAGCCCATTAAGTGCTTGAATATTCTACATCAAATTATAACAGATTGAATTACGGGAAGACATAAACAACACATTCTACTGTTATATAATTTACAATTGTCAAACAGGCTTGTGTGTATGCCTATTTATATCCCCTTTCATTGATTTGTAGTGGGTAGAAGCCCTACTTTGCACACACCATGGGCAAAGGAGGAGACTGGAAGTATGAAAGGGGGAAGCCAAGAAGGATCAAGAAGAAGGATGAGAAGACTCCTTTGGGGTCAGCCTGCTCCCATGTCTTGGGTGTGACTGTCTAATAAAAGATCTGTCTGCTTGGCTTAACTGAGCTGTAACTTGTCTGTTATTCATTTTTGTTGCAATGAAAACTGAGGAAGAGAAATAAGCATACCTGATAGTATCTTCCATGTAATCCTGCTGTCTCATATCTAGTGAATGTTTTGTAACTTTTACTTTAAAAGGCTTCTTTAAGTCCAAAAAAAAAAAAAGATAAAGTCTAGCCAAGGGAAAAATAAACACAAATGAAAGATTGAAACAAAATATTTTAATTCCTGGAACTTAGCATTTAATAGTTCTTTCACCAAAACATATAAACAAAAACATAAGGCAATGAGCAAGAAATCACATTTGGAGAAGTTTGTTCAATGAAATTTTGCAACTAGCAATCAAATCAGTATCTTTATTAGACTCCTGGAAGGAGGCACCAAGGTGATCTGTAATTAAGTTCTTGGAATACAGTATAAACTAGCCACTTTACAATAAACATCATTAAACTAAACATTGTTCATCAAAGCAATGTGTAAGTGCCTGTTGATAGCTAGAAAGGCATGAGCAAAGGCACAAATTATATACAGTATTTGAACTCCTCAGTCTAAGAAACAGAAGCTGAATACACAGCAACAGGTTATGAAATTCCTGTCTTCGGAGAACTTGATGTATAAAAATTGTGCACCATATTATTTATTTGGCTTTCCTTCAAATATTAAAGTCCTGCCTCTTCCTCATTCCCCACTTGACTACTTGCTTCAAACATAATAATTCAAAACTAGTTAGAAACTGGTTCAGTTGCAAGGTTTTAAGTTTACTTATATATATCAAGGTAAAAGTTATATATAATTTAAATTCCCTTATGTTACATATACTATTGATGTGAATATTAATTAGTGACATTTCTCCAGTAAATTGTTTGAAGAGACATTAGAGTGTAAAGTCATATTTTGGAATGTCTCAATTGAATGTTGTAAGGGACTTCTTTAGGAAATTTATAGACATATGCTTTTTTGTTTAAGTATGCTTTATATATGTTTGTTTATTCACATTTGATTCAGTGTATTCTCAAAAGGAGGTCAATTTTGAAGGAAAGCAGTAATTATAACTGTTGTGAACCATTTGCTATTTGAAAACTTGAGCTGATTATCTTCTCATAAACTTTTATTTGAGAATTTCTTTGGACTCATGAATTGACCTTAAAACTTTGCCAAATATCAATATTACCTTTAAGAAAAACTTTAACTGACTGCTTCAATATCAGAAAGCAAACGAGCAATGAAGTGAATAAACAGATACATAATGTTCTCTGAAGCTCCAATATTTTGGATACCTGATGCAAACAGCCAACCTGCTGGAAATGACTCTGATGCTGGGAAAGATTGATGGCAGAAGAAGAGGGCGTCAGAAGATGAGATGGCTGGATGGCATCACTGATGCAATCGAAATGAACCTGGGCAACCACCGGGAGATGGTGAGGGACAGGGATGCTGGGCCTGCTGCCGTCCATGGGGTCGTGAAGAGTCAGATGTGACTGAGTGACTGACAATGAAAACAAAGTTCTTTAAAAAAATATTCATTTAAAAATTTGAAAAGGTCAAATTTCAGTTCAGTTTAGTCACTCAGTTGTGTCCAACTCTTTGCGACCCCATGGACTGCAGCACGCCAGACTTCCCTGTCTATCACCAAATCCTGGAGCTTGCTCAAACTCATGTCCATCGAGTCAGTGATGACTTCCAACCATCTCACCCTCTGTCATCCCCTTTTCCTCCAGGCTTCAATCTTTCCCAGCATCAGGGTTTTTTCCAATGATTCAGTTCTTCACATCAGGTGACCAAGGATTGGCATTTCAGCATCAGGATCAGTTCTTCCAATGACTGATTTCCTTTAGGATTAACAGGTTTGATCTCCCTGCAGTCCAAGGGACTCTCAAGAGTCTTCTCCAACACCACAGTTCAAAAGTATGAATTCTTCAGCACTCAGCTTTCTTTATAGTCTAACACTTGCATCCATACATAACTACTGGAAAAACCATAGCCTTGACTAGACGGACTTTTGTCAGCAAAGTAATGTCTCTATTTTTCAACATGTTCTCTACTCTGGTCATAGCTTTTCTTCCAAAGAGCAAGCGTCTTTTAATTTCATGGCAGTAGTCATCATCCGTGGTTATCTCAGGGACCTTAAAAATAAAATCCCTCACTATAGATGCCATGATCTTAGTTTTATGAATGTTGAGTTCTAAGTCTACTTTTTCACTCTCCACTTTCACTTTCATCAAGAGGTTCTTTAGTTATTCTTCACTTTCTGCCGTAAGGGTGGTGTCATCTTCATATATGAGGTAATTGATATTTCTCCCAGCAATCTTGAGCAACTTTGTGCTTCATACAGCCAAGCATTTTTCATGATATACTGAACAAAATGTATACTGTGATATAAGTTAAATAAGCAGGATGACAATATAGAGCCTTGACGTACTCCTTTCCCGGTTTGGAACCAGTCTGCTGTTCCATGTCCAGTTCTAACTGTTGCTTCTTGACCTGCATACAGATTTCTCAGGAGGCAGGTCAGGTGGTCTGGTATTCCCATCTCTTTCAGAATTTTCCACAGTTTGTTGTGATCCACACAGTCAAAGGCTTTGGCATAGTCAATAAAGCAGAAATAGATGTTTTTTTCTGGAACTCTCTTGCTTTTTCAATGATCCAACGGATGTTGGCAATTTGATCTCTGGTTCCTCTTTCCTTTTCTAAATCCAACTTGAACATCTGGAAGTTCATGGTTCACTACTGTTGAAACCTGGCTTGGAGAATTTTGAGCATTACTTTTTTACCGTGTGAAATGAGTCTGATTGTACAGTAGTTTGAACATTCTTTGCCATTACCTTTATTTGGGATTGGATTGAAAACTGACCTTTTCATCTGCAGACGAATGGATAAGAAACCTGTGGTACATATACACAATGGAGGATTACTCAGCCATTAAAAAGAATACATTTGAATCAGTTCTAATGAGGTAGATGAAACTGGAGTCTACTATACAGAGTGAAGTAAGCAAGAAAAAAATATACCAATACAGTATCAGTTCAGTTCAGTTCAGTCGCTCAGTCGTGTCCGACTCTTTGCGACCCCATGAATCACAGCACGCCAGGCCTCCCTGTCTATCATCAACTCCCGGAGTTTGCTCAAACTCATGTCCATCGAGTCGGTGATGCCATCCAGCCATCTCATTCTCTGTCGTCCCCTTATCCTCCTGACCCCAATCCCTCCCAGCATCAGAGTCTTTTCCAGTGAGTCAACTCGTCGCATGAGGTGGCCAGAGTATTGGAGCTTCAGATTTAGCATAAGTACTTGCAATGAACACCCAGGACTGATCTCTTTAGAATGGACTAGTTGGATCTCCTTGCAGTCCAAGGGACTCTCAAGAGTCTTCTCCAACACCACAGTTCAAAAGCATCAATTCTTCGGCGATCAGCTTTCTTCACAGTCCAACTCTCACATCCATACATGACCACTGGAAAAACCATAGCCTTGACTAGACTGACCTTGGTTGGCAAATTAATGTCTCTGCTTTCTAATATGCTCTCTAGGTTGGTCAGAACTTTCCTTCCAAGGAGTAAGCATCTTTTAATTTCCTGGCTGCAATCAGCATCTGCAGTAATTTTGGAGCCCAAAAAAATAAATTCTGACTCTGTTTCCACTGTTTCCCCATCTATTTCCCATGAAGTGATGGGACCAGATGCCATGATCTTAGTTTTCTGGATGTTGAGCTTCAAGCCAACTTTTTCACTCTCCTCTTTTACTTTCATCAAGAGGCTCTTTAGTTCCTCTTCACTTTCTGCCTTAAGGGTGGTGTCATCTGCATATCTGAGGTTATTGATATTTCTTCTGGCAATCTTGATTCCAGCTTGTGCTTCTTCCAGCCCAGCATTCCTCATGATGTATCTGCATATAAGTTAAATAAGCAGAGTGACAATATACAGCCTTGACATACTCCTTTTCCTGTTTGGAACCAGTCTGTTATTCCATGTCCAGTTCTAACTGTTGCTTCCTGACCTGCATACAGGTTTCTCAAGAGGCAGGTCAGGTGGTCTGGTATTCCCATCTCTTTCAGAATTTTTCACAGTTTGTTGTGATCCACACAGTCAAAGGCTTTGGTATAGTCAATGAAGCAGAAATAGATGTTTTTTTGGAACTCTCTTGCTTTTTCCATGATCCAGCGGATGTTGGCAATTTGATCTCTGGTTCCTCTGCCTTTTCTAAAACCAGCTTGAACATCTGGAATTTCATGGTTCACGTATTGCTGAAGCCTGGCTTGGAGAATACTAACACATATATATGGAATTTAGAAAGATGGCAGCCTGTATACGAGATAGCAAAAGAGACACAGATGTATGGAACAGTCTTTTGGACTCTGAGGGAGAGAGCAAGGGTGGGGTGATTTGGGAGAATGGCATTGAAACATGTATAATATCATATGTGAAACGAATCGCCAGTCCAGGTTCGACGCATGGTACAGGATGTTCGTGGCTGGTGCACTGGGATGAACCAGAGGGATGGTATGAGGAGGGAGGTGGGAGGGGGGTTCAAGATGGGGAACACATGTACACCCGGGGCAGTTTCATGTCAATGTATGGCAAATCCAATACAATGTTGTAAAGTAATTAGCCTCCAATTAAAATAAATAAATTTTAAAAATAAAAAAATTTTTTAAAATACAATAAAAAAAAAAAAAAGAAAACTGACCTTTTCCATTTCTGTGGCCACAGAGATCTCTAGTCTTTCCAATTCTATTGTTTTCCTCTATTTCTTTGCATTGATCAGTGAGGAAGGCTTTCTTTTCTCTCCTTGCTATTCTTTGGAACACTACATTCAATTGGGTATATCTTTCCTTTTTTCCATTGCCTTTTGCTTCTCTTCTTTTCACAGCTATTTGTAAGGCCTCCTCAGACAACCATTTTGCCTTTTTGCATTTCTTTTTCTTGGGGATGGTATTGATCGCTGCCTCCTGTACTATGTCAGTAACCTCCATCCATAGTTCATCAGGCATTCTGTCTATCAGATCTAATCCCTTGAAATTTAATACCTTTAAAAGTACATAGTATGAAAAAAAATTACTTAGTATTAATAGTACTAATTTTTTTCTTTTCATTATTTGAGTAGAGCATAGTGTACATATCTTTCCTAAACTCTCAGTCTATGCCTCCTCCCCACCCTTCACCCTGCCCCTGTTTTAATCATAAGTTCATTGTTTAAGTATATGAATCTGTTTATTTTTGTAAATAAGTTCATTTTTATAATTTTTTTTAGATTCTTCATATAAGGGGTATTATATGATGTTTGCCTTCTCTGTCTGACTTATTTCCCTTAGTATTTTAATCTCCAGGTTCATCCATGTTGCTACAAATGTCATTTTTTTAATGGCTGTGTAATATTTCATTGTATATATGTACGACATCTTGATTATTCATTCCTTGTTGATGGACATTTAGGCTTCTTTTATGTCCTAGTTATTATAAATAGTGCTTCAGTGAGCTCTGGGACACATGTATTCTTTTGAATGATGTTTTTCTCCAGATATACGCCCAGGAGTGGGTTTGCTGGATAGCTCTGTTTTTAGTGATTTCAGAAACAAATTTACATTTCCACTGACAGTGTAGGAGGATTCCCTTGTCTTCATACCCTCTCTAGCAGATATTGTTTTATTAGTTTTTTTTTCTTACAGTTGTTTCTAATCTCATAGCTTTTTGATCAAAAAGGATATTTGATAAGATTTCAATTTTTAAAAATTTATCATGGCTTACTTTGTGGCCCAGAAAGTTTTCAGTTCTCGAGAATGTTTCATGTATACTTGAAAATAATGTGTATTCTTCTGCTTTTGGATGGAATACTTTATAAATATCTGTCAAGTCCATCTCATTTGATGTATCATTTAAAGCCTATGTTTTCTTATTAATTTCCTATCTGGATGATCTGTAAAATATGAAAACAGGATGATAAAGTCCCCCACCATTGTTGTGTTACTACTGATTTCTTCTTTTATAGCTGTTAGTATTTGCTTTATATGTTGAAGTGTTTCTATGCTGGGTACATATATGTTTAGAGTCATTGTATCTTCTTGTTGAATAATTCCCTTAATCATTATGTAGTGTCCCTCTTTGTTTCTTATAATAGCTTTCATTTTAAAGTCTATGTTGTCTGATGTGATATTGCTACTTCAGCTTTCTTTCAATTTCAATTTTCATAGAATGTCTTTTTTCATCTCCTTGCTTTCAGTCTGTATTTATACTTAGGTGTAAAGTGAGTCTCTTGTAGACAGTAAACATACAGGTCTTATTTTGAATCCACTCATCCAGTCTGTGTCTTTTGTTTAGAGTATTTGATCTACTTACATTTAAAGTAATTATCAATACATATGTTCTCATTTGAATTTTGTTTATTATTTTAAAATTGTTTTGTAGATCTTTTTTCTTTCTTTCCTATTTAGTTCTCTTTTGTGATTTTATGAGAAGCTTTAGTGTCAGCTTTGGATTTTTTTCTTGTGTGTGTATTATCTATTGGAGATAATCAACTTACTACAAATGAAGCATACAATGTTTTTCATTGGTAAATGAATAGAAAATTCTTTAATTTACAAAATAACTTCAATTTGTAAAGATCAGGAAAGGCCCAGAAATAATTACAGAAATGGCCTAGATCAGGACTAGCATTTTTTTTTTGTTTGCATTACAAAGCCAAATAGTAGACATTTTAGGGTTTCTAGATCAGATGGTCTCTGTCTAAATAACTCTGGTTATAATAAAAGCAACCATAGACTATGCATAAATGAAAAAGCATAACTATGTTCCAGTGAAGTGTTATTTTTGGTTACTGAAATATGAGATTCATATAAGAATCACATGTTACAGAATACTCTTCCTCTTTTGCCTTTTTTAAGCATGTAAAATGTGAAACCTCTTCTTAGCTCACAGAGAAAAAGTTGGTGAACTATTTTTGGCCTGTGGTTCTTAGTGTGCTGAGCACTGATTTGAGTTCCAGAACATCACCTTCTACATACTGACAGCAGTTATATTTTGTCATTTGATTTTTCTCTTCTACTTATATAACAATATACAGACATGTACATGCATATTTTAATACTGTGTTAAAGTATATTTACATAAATATTTATTTCCTTTGTAAAAACATCATACAATAAACACTCTCATATTAACAAAGGGTTTTATACATTACTGCAATTGGTCCATACAATTATTAATATAATCTGCCACTTTTTGGATAAGAAAAGTAGGGTTTAGAGAACACCTAGAGGTTCCAGGTTTGGTTCTCTGTTCTGATAACCATCAATTTTTTCTTAGCAAAATTTTCCATTGAGTGCAATAAATTAAGGTTGATTTTCTTGTATTATACATATCCAGTTCTGAGTTTATATTTTTCAGTTTGAATGAAGTCAGTTGTGGTCAAACTCCATTGGTTTCCTCTACCAACTAAATGACTTCCACTATTAGTGTATTTCATATCATCTACTATTATCATGCTTCTCCGGTGGCTCAGCTGGTAAAGAATCCACCTGCAACGTGGAAGACCTGGGTTTGATCTGTGGGTTGGGAAGATCCCCTGGAGAAGGGAAAGGCTACCCACTCCAGTATTCTGGCCTGGAGAATTCCATGGACTGTATAGTCCACAGGGTCACAAAGAGTTGGACATGCCTGAGCGACTTTCACTTTTACTTTTTCACTATTATCATAAATTATTAGTAAAATCAATTAGCCCAACTGTCAGAAAGCAACTTTATACTCCATATTTTTTCTCACTTATTCAGAGAAATCTTAAAGATTTTTTTCCTCAGTATTTCTACTTCATATGGTTGCCTAAACTACATTTAATGAGGCTTGATTCCAGAGTAGTTGAAACATCCATTTTTGTGACTTCTTGCTTTCTTTCTCTCAGTTAAAAAATCATGGCAGAAGGAAAAAAAAATGTATCCTTTTGCTTAATATAGGTATATAAAACATTTAATGCAGCCAAAAATTGCAGCTCATATTCAACTACAGTGTGTGTGTATGTGTGCATTGTAAAATCTGTAAGACATATTTTCTGGGGGTAAAACTTTAAATTCTTAAATATTATTTAATTTTTATGCATATTTGCTCTGAGAGCCCAGTTTTAAATCACACTGTTACAGAGGTAAAATGCTTACTATATTTTCATAGGATGAATGTTTGTATTTTTCTTGTTATTCAGTCACTAAATTGTGTCCGACTCTTTGCAATCCCATGGACTGCAGCATGCAGGCTGCCCTGTTCTTCATTTTCTCCTTGAGTTTGAGCAGATTCATTTCCATTGAAAAGTGATGTTATCTAACCATCTCATCCTGTGCTGCCCCCTTATCCTTTAACTTTCAGTCTTTCCCATTATCAGGGTTTTTTCCAATGAGTTGACTCTTCATATCAGGTGGCCAATGTATTGGAGCTTCAGCTTCAGCATCCAATGACTTCAGGATTTTTCCTTTAGAATTGACTGGTTCGATCTCCTTCCAGGAGGCACTAGTGGTGAAGAACCTGCCTGCCAATGCAGGAGAGATAAGAGTCATAGGTTCAACCCCTGGGAAGGGAAGATTCCCTGGAAGAAGGCATGGCAATCCATTCCAGTATTCTTGCCTCAAGAATCTCATTGACAGAGAAGCCTGGAAGGCTAGAGTCCACAGGGTCACACAGAGTCAGACATGACTGAAGTGACTTAGCATTCATGCATGCAGTCTAAATTCTCAAGAATCTTCACCAGCACCACAATTTTAAAGCATCATGCCTTCTTAATGGTCCAACTCACATCCGTACATGACTACTGGGAAAAAAACATAGTTTGACTATATGGACCTCTGTCAGCAAAGTGATGTCTCTGCTTTTGAATATACTGTTTCAGTTCAGTTCAGTCACTCGTCGTGTCTGACTCTTTGCGACCCCATGGACTGCAGCACACCAGGCTTCCCTGTCCATCACCAACTCCCAGAGTTTACTCAAACTCATGTCCTTTGAATCGGTGATGCCATCTAACCATCTCATCCTCTGTTATCCCCTTCTCCTCCTGCCTTCAATCTTTCCCAGCATCAGGGTTTTTTTTTTTTTTTTTTTCCAATGAGTCAGTTCTTTGCATCAGGTGGCCAAAGTATTGGAGTTTCAGCTTCAGCATCAGTCCTTCCAACGAATATTCTGGACTGATTTCCTTTAGGATGGACTGGCTGGATCTCCTTGCAGTACAAGAGACTCTCAAGAGTCTTCTCCAACACCACAGTTCAAAAGCATCATACACGGTCTAGGTTTGTCATAGCTTTCCTTCCAAGGAGCAAGTCTCTTGTAATTTCATGGCTGCAGTCACTGTCAGCAGTGATCTTGGAGACCAAGAAAATAGAAACTGTCACTGTTTCTACTTTCTCCTCTTCTATTTGTCGTGCAGTGATAGGACTAGATGCCATGGTCTTAGTTTTTTGAGTGTTGAGTTTAAAGTCTGCTTTTTCAGTCTCCTCTTTCACCTTCATCAAGAGGCTGTTTAGTTCCTCTTTGCTTTCTCCCATTAGGGTGGTTTCATCTGCATATCTGAGGTTATTGATACTTCTACCAGCAATCTTGATTCCAGTTTGTGAATTGTCCAGTCCAACATTTCTCATAATTTATTCTGCTTATATGTTAAATAAGCAGGGTGACAAGACATAATCTTGTCATACTGTTCAAAACATTAACCTAATCGTATTTTAAATTTTGCCTTGAATAAATTTTCACTGCATTTTAAGAAATTCTACCCTATATCAATTGTGAAGTGATGGGCATCATAGAAAAAAGGATAAATTAGTTTTTAAAATGTGACTACACATTGGCATTCATGTTAGAAATACATGAAAGTGACATTATTAAAATACATTGACTGGTGAATATTTTGACATTTTACCACTAAATTGTCAAAACAATATCATGAACACATTCAGCTCCATATTTTCAGAAATACTGACAGCATTAAGTGCTTTTCTTGCTGCCAGACAGCAAATCAATGGTATGATCAATATCACAATCTGCAGGCTTTGAATCAGCTACAAATACTGGATTTTGTCTAAATATTAACACTTACACCAGAGCAAACATTGAGGTCATTAGTTAGATCATTTACAGTCATTAATACTCTCAATTATTTTACAGTTTGATTGTGTTTTTCCGAAAAGGTGATTCTCAGCAAATTTTTTATTCCTGAGTTCCTGTGGTCAGATGTTGGGTTTATTATTTAGCTGTCTAGATGTATATGTGACCATAAGAATTTGACTTTAGCTGAACAGCAAAACAAAATTCCTGGCACATTGCTGTACCCAGGAAATGCTAGCTGCACATGAATAAGCTAATCTGAATGATGCCAGAAAGATTTGTTGTTCTATCAGTGTATTTTATTTGCTGGTTAAAAAAACAACTGATTATCATGTTTAATTATATAAATATTGGTCTCAATTTTTAGATAAAGACTGTGTTAAATGTCTCAAATAACCTATTATGCCTTTCTAATATACTCTGAAGGATATCATGCAAATTAATATTTTAACTTCAAGGAAATGAAATGGGGAGCCTTTATAAAGCTCTAAGTCCTATTTATTTGTTCTATAAAAAAATCAATGATATCTATTTTTCTAAAAGCAAATCCAAACAAAAATATGGATGAATAAGAAAATGGGTGGATATACAGATTTAGTTGAATTAAAATATATCAAGAGTATATATTTCTCATGTTTCAGAAATAGAGACAATCCCTGTTACTCCAGATTTAGTCTTATTAGTTCCATGGAGAAATAGCAGATACAAGGCAAATTCTCATCTCTAGAATGAATCTGCATATTTTTCTCTGATGTTCAGATGGGCCTCAGACATAATTCTTGTGTAGACTTGACGAGCAAGGTCAGGTTCATCAGAGTGCTTTTCCACAATACCATGGGGATTGAAGGACTGGCAAATTTTAAATATGATTTGATTCCGCAGAGATAGGAACATTTCAGAAATTGATCTGACCCAGGTTCATGGACTAACTAATAGTGTCAGTAGTTAATTCTTCCATCATTTAAAAAAATATTTTATTTGGCTGCATTGGTTCTTAGTCGTGGCAAGCAGGATCTTCATTGTGGCATGTGAGAGCCTTCTTGGTGGCATGCAGACTTCTCAGTGCTTGGGCTTCAGTAATTGTGGCTCACTGACTATCTAGTTGTGGCATGTAGACTCAGTAGTTTTGGTGTATGGGCTTCGTTGCCCTACAGTATGTGGAATCTTACTTTTCTGACCAGGGATCAAACTCAAATCCCCTGCATTGGACAGTGAATTGTTTACCACTGGACCACCAGGGCAGTCCCCTCTTCCTTCATTCTTTATTAGAAAACCTCTAATATTTTACTTGTGGAATCTTTTTGGCTTTGGTCAACAAGCTCTCTTTTACTTTTCATGTGTAAGTGACAACTCAATCTTGAACCTTAATGTTTGTTCAACATGAGGGAAATTTTGTTTTTCCTAATGACCTGAGACAATATTTCAAGATCCTTGACATTTTATACAAAGATACTCCTCTGACAAAACACTTTTCAAAACAATATTTTGACTGAAGTTTCAGTACATCTGTTTATATGTACTAATTCAATGAAACTGTCACATAATAAAACACATATAGAGTAACAATGTTTCAAAGGTGATTAAAAAAATGAGCATTTTAATTGTATTTTTCCCTTGCAAAAATTTTTTAAAGCAAATGAGAAATGCTAATTAAGGGATATTAGAATTTACCTTATCTTTTTACCTAAAAATTCCATTCAAAATATTTATATAAAGGAAATATATACAGTCTATGGTAAGATTGAAATGAAAGAATGTTCATAGCAGTCTTCATTAGAATACAAAACTGATTATATTATAATAATTTACATAGAATATTTTAGATATAGTGTAATATAAAGAATTGAAATGCAGATAGCAAATTGGAGCTATTTATTTATATGAACTTATTTTGTGATATATTGATAATGAAGGTAGGATTATAAATTGGGTGTATATTTGATCTCATTGTATATAAAAATATAGAGACACAATATAAAATGCTAAGAACAGTAGAAATAAATTTATTGAGGTTTACTTGTGAAGATTTAGCATGTAAAATATATATTGGCTCAGTTCAGTTCGGTTCAGTTCAGTCGCTCATTTGTGTCCGACTCTCTGCGACCTCATGAATCACAGCACACCAGGCCTCCCTGTCCATCACCAACACCCGGAGTTCACTCAAACTCATGTCCATCGAATCGGTGATGCCATCCAGCCATCTCATTCTCTGTCGTCCCCTTCTCCTCCTGCCCCCAACTTTTCCCAGCATCAGAATCTTTTCCAGTGAGTCAACTCGTTGCATGAGGTGGCCAAAGTATTGGAGTTTCAGCTTTAGCATCAGTCCTTCCAATGAACACCCAGGATTGATCTCCTTTCGAATGGACTGGTTGGATCTCCTTGCAGTCCAAGGGACTCTCAAGAGTCTTCTCCAGCACCAGAGTTCAAAAGCATCAATTCTTCCGCAATCAGCTTTCTTCACAGTCCAACTCTCACATCCATACATGACCACAGGAAAAACCATAGCTTTGACTAGACGGACCTTGGTTGGCAAAGTAATGTCTCTGCTTTTTAATAGGCTATCAAGGTTGGTCATAACTTTCCTTTCAAGGAGTAAGCGTCTTTTAATTTCATGGCTGCAATCAGCATCTGCAGTGATTTTGGAGCCCCCAAAAATAAAGTCTGACACTGTTTCCACTGTTTCCCCATCTATTTCCCATGAAGTAATGGGACCAGATGCCATGATCTTTGTTTTCTGAATGTTGAGCTTCAAGCCAAACTTTTCACTCTCTTCTTTCACTTTCATCAAGAGGCTTTTGAGTTCCTCTTCACTTTCTGCCATAAGGGTGGTGTCATCTGCATATCTGAGGTAAACTGTGGAAAATACTGAAAGAGATGGGAATACCAGACCACCTGACCTGCCTCTTGAGAAACCTGTATGCAGGTCAGGAAGCAACAGTCAGAGCTGTACATGGAACAACAGACTGTTTCCAAATAGGAAAAGGAGTACGTCAAGGTTGTATATTGTCACCCTGCTTATTTAACTTCTATGCAGAGTACATCATGAGGAACACTGGGCTGGAAAGGAGCACAAGCTGGAATCAAAATTGCTGGGAGAAATATCAATATATTGGCTACTGATCTATATTTTCTAACTTAATAGTTATTTTTGCAATAAATATATTTTAAAGATTGCACATTTCTTTATGCTGTAGCATTAAATATGGGGATTTTGAAGGCCTAAAACTTGATCTTTTTTCTTCATTCTTTTACTGACAGAAATAAGAAAAAAAAAAGGACATATTTTCTAATAGTTCTTCTAACATAATAAATTGCAACAAATTAAACTGTCAACAAATATCAATGGGAAAACAAATCTTTTTGATAACTGCTTAGTAAAATGTTGCTTTGGGATATTTGACATTTTGATACAATCATCCATAATTGTTTTGAAATCCTCAGTAAATTTGTAAACCAGGTGCAAATAATGTGGCATAAAATGTTCATTATGCAAATTAGATGGTTTAAATCTTCACATGGTGCTAATGTGCTTATGCTGAAGTTTAAAGCATTTATTTTCTTCCCACCTAGCAGAACCCAACTGCACATCCTTCTGATTGCATGATGAGAAAACTATTTATATTTATATTTTTACACAAGCAAACTCAACAAAGAAAAGCTAAATAGGATGTGATTTTGTTTGTCTCAACATCAAGTGGTATGGCAGAAGAAACTGCCATTGTTTAAGATAAAAGATAAAAGGAGTTAAGTTTTTAAGATTAAAGGTTTTAAGATAAAAGGAGTTACACATAATTGTAGGAAAAGAAAGAAACTTCATCAAAATGTCTCTTGCTTTCACTTAAACTATGAGGACATTATAATATAAAGTAATTGAATTTCTCATTTAAAACTTTATAATTAGTGGAAGAACCATAGCATAACTCTAGTGAGAGCATACCTTTATGTATATATTAAGTTATGTATATGAAGAAAATGTATTTTCTTGATTTCTTTGCTGTCGATCTTTTCATCCTTACTTTCTACTTGATGTGAGGAAGAGGAGGATGGGTGTCATAACGATCAGTTTCAGTAATTGCTGCCCAAGCTAATAACCATGTCTTTTGGTAATGTAATCTGAAAAGAAAAATAAAACTTGTTTCAGACCACATGTTCCTTTCTGATCATCTGGTGTATGAAGAAATGCTATTAAAAAAAAATAAAAAGACACTACCTCATATGGTGTGAGAGAGGAAGTACACACACACACACACACTTCTGAATACTCTGGAGCCTGCAAAAACAATGGTGACTTATTGCATTTCAAATAGGTTTCAAATGGGTTTCATGTTATTTTTATGGGTTGATGATATGTATGCCAGCACTCGTTGCTGGAGTGTGTGTTCCTGGCCATTTGCTTCTAGTCATAAATTATTCTCCCAAAGATACCTTTCTGCTTTGACACCATTCTGATTTCCCACTGAAATATATAAACATGTTGGGCCCCTTTCATGGAATGCACTGGCCTTGAAGAACTAAAAGTGGTGAAAATAGAAAAGCAAACATAATCATAATATGCTGCATAGCTCAACTGTAAATAGAACTTAAATATCATCATAGTAAATCTTCAGATCATCCCTCTAACTTTTCACCATCATTTTGGTGTCATGAAATGACCTCTTTTTGTGTGTCATCCATTCTGAATGATACTGGTACATATTGGTACATATTTGGCTACCTCCAGGGATGCTACATATTTCTGAAACCATGCATCCTAGTCATGGAAAGTACAGTCTGTTCTAAATTCAGAGCAACTAATCTTTTTCTCCCTCAGTAGGGGTTGGGGAATCTGGGCTAATTATTTGGCCATACAGTTCTACTACAACTTTTAAACTGTTGTCTGTTTCCTGTTGGTCTATTTTTCAGGAACTTTACTCATAATACTTTCTTTTACCCAGTTGTCCAGTTTGCTTTATTTCTCTGCTTTCTTAGCACCAAGCTTCTCCCTTTGAACCTAATGATGACTACCTTGAGAAAAATATTTTTTCAAATATAACTTAATGAAAACTATGAGTAGGTATCTTACTAAAAGTATCATTAGACAATGATGCACAAGGCAATTTCTCTCAGACAGTAAAATAAAAGCCTAACTAAATCTCTGCCATCATATACAAGGGGGCCTTCACAGTATCTGCTTGGAAGAATTTCAGAATTACTTTTTAATCTGACTTCTGTGTGTTTCCCATTTTTTGTATAGGATAATTTATTGAGATTATCTTGCCCCTATTATATTTTTGTGTATTGAGTGTGTAAATGGAAGTAGAATATAAATAACTTACCCATTTATGTTTAATTAAATTTATTTTTTTAATTGAAGGATAATTGATTTACAATATTGTGTTGGTGTCTGCCAAACATCAGCAGGAATTAGATATAAGTACACCATTTAGGGAGAGAGTGAGTTTGTTCCATGTTCAAGAGAAAGAATGAAATGGGTATTGGTGATCAGGAGGATGGATGATGGTAGAGACTTGCTAGATAGTCACCTATATCAACTACATAAAATTATATGTCAAGGCTCCCTTATAATTAGAAAGAGATGTACACAAAAATGATAGATCCCCTTCTAGGCTTTGCCATAAAGCTTCAAGCATGATTGTCAAAAAGCTCTTTTCTTCCTCTATGGTGATATCTGAACTATATATTTAAAATAACAGAAATATGCGTCACTTGGAAGACAGCAAGGAGAATTTGTGTTGACGTTATAAAGTCTTTATTGTATCACATTCCTATTTTTGCTATAACAAATTACTACAAACTTTGTGGTTCAAAACAACACAAATGCTCGATCTTACACTTCTTTAAGACAAAGATTGGAAATAAATCTGTGAGTCTAAAATCAAGTTTTTGGCAAGAGTGCCTCCTCTGGGAACTCCAAGAAATAATTCATTTCCTTGTCTTTTCCATCATCTATAGGCTGCCTGTATTCTTTGGCTCATTGTACATTTCGTCATTTTTGAAGTCAGCAGTATAGTAACTTTCAAACTCCTTCTCTGAATGTCACTCCTGTAACCTTTGTTTTCACATCTCTTTGATTCAGACTTCTGAACTCTCACTTACAAATATTTTTGTGATTACATTTGTCCTCACCCAGATAACCCAGGATAAATCTTTCCATCTCAAAAAATTTAGCTTACTTAAATTTGAAAAGTCCCTTTTATTATGTAAGTAACATGTTAAGAGATCCTGGATACTGGGACCTGGCATATTTGGGTGAAATTTATTCATTTTACTCCAGTGGAAATTTATTCAAGCCACACTATCAGCAGAAAATTGGATTAAAGGTTTACTGAGCATGGCCCTGCCCACCAGAGCAAGACACACCCAGGTTTCCCTACAGCCAGTTCCTTGAATCAGAAAGCTTGCACAAGTCTCTTATCCTCATCCATCAGAGGACAGACAGAATGAAAAACACAATCACAGAAAACTAAACAAAATGATCACATAGATTACAGCAATGTGTAACTCAATGAAACTATGAGCCATGCTGTGTAGGGCCACATAAGATGGGTCATGGTGAAGAGTTTTGACAAAATGTTCTCTACTGGATGAGGGAACAGTCTCATCATTCTTGCCTTAAGAACACCATGAACAGAATGAAGAGGAAAAAGATATAACAATGAAAGATGAGCCTTCAGGTTGGTCAGTGTCCAATATGCAGTTGGAGAAGAGTGGAGAAATAATTGCAGAAGGAATGAAGAGGCTGAGCCAAAGCAGAAACGAGGCCCAGTTGTGGATGTGTCTGGGGATGAAAGTAAAGTCCGATGTTGTAAAGAACAATATTGCATATAAACCTGGAACATTAGGGCCATGAACCAGGGTAAATTGGAAGTGGTCATCAGGAGATGGCAAGAGTGAACATTGACATTTTAAGAATCAGTGAACTAAAATGAATGGGAATGGATGAATTTAATTCATATGACCATTACATATACTATTGTGGGCAAGAGTCCCTTAGAAGAAATGAAGACTTCATAATCAATGAAAGAGTCCAAAATTCAGTACTTGGGTGCAGTCCCAAAAAGGACAGAATTATCTTAGTTCTTTTCCAAGGCAAACCATTCAACAATCACAGTAAACCAAGTCTATGACCCAACCACTAATGTTGAACAAGCTGAAGATGAATGGTTCCATGAAGACCTACAAGACCTTCTAGAACTAACACCAAAAAAAAAAAAGAAAAGTTCTTTCATCATAGGGTACTAAAAGGCAAAAGTAGAAGATCAAGAGATGCCTGGAGTAACAGGTAAGTTTGACCTAGGAGTACAAAATGAAACAGGGCAAAGGCTAACAGAGTTTTGCCAAGATAATGCACTGGTCATAGCAAACACCCTCTTCCAACAATACAAGAGACAACTCTAGACATGGACATCACTAGCTGGTCAATAACTGAAAACAGATTGTTTATATTCTTTGCAGCCTCAGATGAAGAGGCTCTAAATGATCAGAAAAAACAATTCCTGGAGCTGACTGTGGCTTAGTTCATGAGCTTCTTGTTGCAAAATTCAGACTTAAATTGAAGAAAGTAGGGAAAACCTTATGTCATTCATGCATGACCTAAGTCAATTCCCTTATGATTATACAGTGGAAGTGACAAATAGATTCAAGGGATTAGATCTGATACACAGAGTGCCTGAAGATCTATGGATGGAGGTTTATAATATCGTACAGGAGGTGGTGACCAAATAATCCCCAAGAAAAAGAATTGTGAGAAAGCAAATTGGTTGTTGGAGAAGGACTTACAAATAGCTGAGAAAAGAAGAGAAGTGAAAGTCAAAGGAGAAAAGAAAAGATAAATTCAGAATCAGACCTATTGGAATTCAGAGCTCCAAATAGTAAGGAGAGATAAGAAAGCCTTCTTAAGTGAACAATGCAAAGAAATACAGAAAAACAATAGAATGGGCAAGACTAGAGATACAGTCAAGAAAATTAGAGGTGCCAAGGAAAAATTTCATGCAAAAATGGACACAATAAAGGACAGAAATGGTATGGACTTAACAGAAGAAAAAGATATTAAGAAGAGGTGGCAAGAATACACAGAAGAGCTGTACAAAAAAGGTTTCAATGAACCAGATAACCATGGTGAAATGATCACTCATCTCTGTGAAGTCAAGTGAGCCTTAGGATCATTAATACAAACAAAGCTAGCGGAGGTGATGGAATTCCAGCTGAGCTATTTCAAATACAAAAGGATGAAGCTGTTAAAGTGTTGCACTCAATACACCAGGAAATTTGGAAAATTTAGCAGTGGCCATAGGACTGGAAAATGTCAGTTTACATTCCAATCCCAAAGAAGGGAAATGTCAAAGAATGTTCAAACTACTGCACATTTTCAGTCATTTCAAATGCTAGTAAGGTAATGCTCAAAATCCTTCAAGCTAGGCTTCAACAGTAGGTGAACTGAAAACTTCCAGATGTTCAAGCTGGATTTAGAAAAGTCAGAGGGACCAGAGATCAAATTGCCAACAACTGCTGGATAATAGGAAAAACAAAGGAATTTCAGAAAAACATCTACTTCCAAATCATTGCCTACGTTAAAGACTTTAACTATGTGAACCACAACAAATTGGAAAATTCTTAGATGGGAATCCCAAACCACATAACCTGCTTCCTGAGAAACCTATATGTAAATCAAGAAGCAACAGTGAGAACCTTACATGAAACGTCAGACTGGTTCAAAATTGGGAAATGTATATGTTAAGGATTTATATTGTCACCCTGCTTTTTTAACATAAATGGTGAGTTCAGTTCAGTTCAGTTTCTCAGTTGTCCAACTCTTTGTGACCCCATGAATTGCAGCGTGTCAGGCCTCCCTGTCCATCACCAACTCCTGGAGTTCACTCAAACTCATGTCCATCGAGTCAGTGATGCCATCCAACCATCTCATCCTCTGTCGTCCCCTTCTCCTCCTGCCCTCAGTCTTTCCCAGTATCAGTGTCTTTTCAAATGAGTTAGCCCTTCGCATCAGGTGGCCAAAGTATTGGAGTTTCTTTGTGAAATGTTGAGTACATAATATGAAATGCAGGGCTGGATGAATCACAGGCTTGAATTGAGATTACTGGGAGAAGTGTCAATAACCTCAGATATGCAGATGGCACTATCCTAATGGCAGAAAGTGAACAGGAACTAAAGAACCCTTTGATGAAGGTGAAAGGAGAGTGAAAAACCTGGCTTAAAATTAAGACCATGGCATCTGGTACCATCACTTCATGTCAAATAGATAGGGAAAAAATGGAAACAGTAACAGACTTTATTTTCTTGGGCTCCAAAATCACTGTGGATGGGGACAGCAGCCAAGACATTAAAAAAACTCTTGCTCTTTGGAAGAAAAGTTATGACAAACCTTGAAAGCATGTTAAAAACAGAGCCATCACTTTGCTGACAAAGGTCTATATAATCAAAAGCTATAGTTCTTCTAGTAGTCATGTATGTATGTGAGTGTTGGACCATAAAGAAGGCTGAGCACCAAAGAATCTATGCTTTCAAATTGTGGTGCTGGAGAAGTCTTTTGAGGGTCCCTTGGACTGCAAGGAGATCAAACCAGTCAATTCTAAAAGAAATCAGCCTGAATATTCATTGGAAGGACTGATGTTGAAGCTGAACCTCCAATACTTTGGCCATCTGATGCAAGGAGCCAGCTCATTGGCAAGGACTCTGATGCTGGTGAATACTGATGGCAGGAGGAAAAGTGGGAAACACAGCATAAGACTGTTGGATGGCATCATTGACTCAATGGACATGAGTTTAAATCAAGTCTGGAAGATAGTGCAGGACAGGGAATCTTGGCATGCTGCAGTCCATGGGGTCACAAACAGCCAAACAGGACTGAATGACTGAATTGTATTAATCTTTATTGTGTAAATTAGTGGGGGAAGGTGTTTGTTGTAACCACTAAATTGTTTATTATCCTGGCTAACATAAAAGGAATGAGAAGTAATTATTTTGGTATTTTACAAGATAAGTTTGAAGTATCAGAGGAAATTCCAAGTGGATACATCCAATAGGATTTTTTTAATGTATAGACTTCTGGTTTAGAATAAGAAATAAAAGTTATTCACAGTCCTATTGAGGGTATCACTTTCAATTTGTACATTTTATATATCAATATCTCTCAAGATTTTTTTTTAAGTAGTGACTTGTCTCTAGTAAAAAAATAATGACTTTCTAATCAATTATTACTAATGTGAATGTACTGAATCCCTTGAGTGTATTTGGGCTGGATAAGATTAACAAATAAAGGTACTGAAATAGGCTTACCAGGAAAACATATATGGAAAAAACAAAAATTCCAAGGGAAAAATATCTCTGGAAAAAACCTATATTATCAATGAGTAACAGAAGAGACTTTTATAATAAATCTGAGTTTTCAGAGCATTGAGAGGATAGTAAGAGTATAGCACCCTACAAGTCAATGAAAAACACATCTTACTACTAGAAACACATGTTGACAAATTTATTGACTAAACTCCTTGCTGCAAAATACATTTTAATGATAACTGTAAAGTCAACAAGGTCAAAGGCTTTAGAGAGGACAAATGTGATAAGTTCCAAGTATTCATTGGAATCAACAGCATGTCTGCTTTTTATAGCTTAGACAAGAATAGTTTCCATGGAGTGATAGCTGATGTTCTTTCTTGTCGGAGGGCAGAGAAGGTGAAAACTGGTGACAAAAGATATATAAAACTGTTTCAGGCATCTTATTTATGAAAAAGTTGAAAAATTATCTTTATTTTGCTTATCATCTTAGAGAAAACATGAAGTCAAGGAATACATTTTCAAACATGTGAGACAAACATTGATAGGAATAGGTAAGTACAAAGATATAGGATAGAAAGGCTTTGAAGCAGTATTACCAGGAGATAACATTCCAGTGTGATGTAGTTGCAGAAGTGAATGATGTCCCTGCCAAGATATTCCTCTTATTTCTCTCTAATGCTGCTTTGAATAAGAAGATATGGTGAAATAAATTACTTAGGAAATTAGAGAATATTTAAGTAGGCACTCCATCCAAATTAATACAGAATGATTCAGGCATAATAAGATGCCACCAGCCTACCTAAGGATGTGGTTTTCTTCAGCAACTTTTAAAAGATAGGTTGAAAAGCTGAGAAGTCAATATTTAGACTTTCACAAAATTGCAATTTTACTGGCAGTATGTAATAGAAATGCAAATCAGGAAACGAATTTGATGATGTTTGCAAGAGAATCATTAAAATGATGCACCATAGAATTTAGCAAAATAAGGAAGATAGAAAATACATTAGTGAAGATTTCAGTAGGAGGCTAATCAATGTGGAGAAGTAATGTTACAATTCTTGGTAAGATGGCAAAACAGATGTAATGGGCAGCCATGTGTGACAGTGCAAGGATGAATTTGGGTGAGAGAGAGAGGTTTGATTTCAGGAGTTCAGAATTGTAGCAATTATACATAATTATCAAAACTAGCAGTTGAATTAGAGTCAAGGTAAAGGTCTTGGGAGTGGAAAATGTTAAGGGACTGATAAATTCACATGTTGGAAGTCTGTTTGTGTGCTAAATGTACTTTGTAGGATAGATTACTAAACTTGAGGTGAATCGAAAGACAATGAGACAAAATATAAAAACCTTAAACTAATGACAAAATCTGGCTAAAAATCTATAAGCGGGGGCAATCAGAAAAGTAGAGGATGGTATAAATATATGACACAGTTGAGCAGGACAAAATGAACATGATAATGAAACCAAGTAGCATGAAAACTTCAATTTAAAATTCCTCAAATTATCAGGGCTTATATGAATTAAAAGTTACAATAATACTTTTGAAATATATGAAAGTAGAGTAATTTCCTTCAGAGAATATCCCAGAGAATTCCATTTACAGCGGAGCCTCATGGGCTACAGTTCATGGGGTTGCAAAGAGTTGGACATGACTGAGTGACTTAACACCTAGAATAATAAAAATGAAAACAAAAATAAACAAATGGGACCTAATTAAACTTAAAGGTGTTAGCATGGCAAAGGAAATCACGAACAAAGCATAAAGACAACCCACAGAATGTGATAAAATATTTGCAACTGACCAGGAATTATTCTCCAAAATATATGAACAACTTATTCAACTCAATACAAAAAAAGAAATAAAAAATGGGGGTGGAGTTCTAAATAGATATTTCTTCAAAGAAGACATACAGATTGCTAAAAGGCACATGAAAAAATCCTCCACATCACTAATTATTAGAGAAATACAAGTCAGAACCACAATGAGGTGTCACCTCACACCATTCAGAATGCCATCATAAAAATGTCTATAATAATGTCTATACTAATACTAAGCTGAGTGTTTGCAGGATGGTCCTTTGTGAAGAATCAAAGTGTGCTGAATACCATGTGCATGGAAGTGGCTCTCTATCTGCTTCTTTCCTTTCCATACCATTGTGGCTCTACTAGCTATGGCCTATATGTAAGATGAGGTCCAGGCATGCTTGCAGAGGTTTCCTTTCTCTCTTGCACTGACGCCATCTAAGCAGTAATTGGTCCCAAGGCATGCCCACGGTGTGCAGGCCATCTCTTTCCTCTGTTTTCCCTTCTTCCATCTGACAGCCAGCAGAGAGACTAACCAGCATCTGTCTAGCAAAAAAGGCCAAATCATCAGTTGGTACTCAAGGCAAATGCCAAGTCCTGAGCTCTTTTATTGCTTTTCTCTTTTTAAACATATTTCATTGCAATTGTTAAGTGTATGGTTTTGATGCTATTTTAGTTCAAATACCTTATCAACACTGATGTATGTGATTCAGATAAGATTTGCAAAACTATTGGATTTTGGCATTGATATAAGTTAAAAAAAAAAAAAAACATTGCTCTGCTTTCTTCCTTCATGGCTCTCTATGGCTATATCATCTTCAAATAGTTGGATAGTACGCATATTGATAGTTTAGGACAGATGCAATGATCAGAATTCTTAACAATTGGTGTGACAGCAACCCATCAGAATAGATGCTGGCTTCCATCTAGAGCAATATCCTCAATCAGCTAGATACACCAGGAATTAAGTCTTTAAATGCTTAACTGAAGAGATTTCTAGGGTACCAGTTGGGTATCCAAGTGGTGGCATGGTTCAGGAGGGCTTCTTGCCATAGCATTTTACCCACCAGTAATTGAAAATGTAGCTGCATAATTTGTTCCAGGTTACTGAAAAACCTGATTTAGTGTAGGTTTTACTGGTATTATTTCTATGACTTTCAAGTTATTTCAACAATACAAAGAAAACCATGCTTCTTTATATTTAACAACATGCTGACTATGGATGTACCATCTGAATGTACCCAATCTTGTCAAAATGTTTTGTGGAATATTTTATGCTATAACATTGTGACCCAAGATCCATTTATTTAATTAATTTCATGTGTTGGATTAAGGAAATTCATAGTATATAGACTTAGGTTAGCAACTACATAGCAGTTAATGCTAGCAGTAGCAATTTTTTTCTATAGTTTACTTTGTTCTTTATACATTTTAACTACATAGATTTGCCTGTCTTTATTAACTCTGAGTCAAAGAGAATCTTAGTAAATTTTCATTTAAGTGTAAATTTATAAAATAATCAAACATAAACTGATTAAGCTATTATTATTGCAGCCATGAAATTAAAAGATACTTGCTCCTTGGAAGAAAAGCTATGACCAAATGTAGACCGATATTGAAGAGCAGAGACTACTTTGCCAAAAACGACAATCTTGTCAAAGCTATGGTTTTTCCAGTAGTCATGTCTGGGTGTGAGATTTGGACTATAAAGAAAGCTGAGTACCAAAGAATTGATACTTTTGAACTGTGGTGTTGGAGAAGACTCTTGAGTCCCTTGGACAGCAAGGAGATCCAAGCTGAAACTCCAATACTCTGGCCACCTAATGTGAAGAACTGACTCACTGGAAAAGATCCTGATGCTGAGAAAGATTGAAAGCAGGAGGAGAAGGGGATGACAGAGGATGAGATGGTTGTATGGCATCACTGACTCAACGGACATGAGTTTGAGCAAGCTCTGGATGTTGGTCAGGGAAGCCTTGGTGTGCTGTAGTCCATGGGGTCACAAAGAGTCAGACACACTAAGTGACTGAACTGAATCAAATTTTTATGAAAATTTTGGTTATGTATTAATCACTTGATATTTCTATACACAGCAAAGGGCATTGCAACAGTTTACGGCTGCAATATCATAGCTAAGTGAAAGTTGCTGAGTCATGTCCAACTCTTTGTGACCCCGTGGACTATACAGTCCATGGAATTCTATAGGCCAGAATACTGGAGTGGGTAGTCTTTCCCTTCTCCAGGGTATCTTCCCAGCTCAGGGATCAAACCCAGGTCTCCTGCATTGCAGGCAGATTCTTTACCAGCTGAGCCACAAGGGAAGCATCACAGCTAAGGCCAGTCTCAGAAAGTAGATATGTCAAAGAAAATATCCAGGGATTTGAAATAGTTTCAGCAAATTTAACTCTCAGTGCCTGACCTCCTTTATTTCAGTAAGCCTATCACCAAGGTACCCAGTAGTACAAGAAGTCATAGACTTTGGACAGGTAATACTGCATGCATATACCAGATGCATGCCTATATTTCCACTTCCCTGTTTTCCCCTCTCTCCCCTCATCTTCTTTTTATCTCTCTGTCTCTCACAAATACAAACATACCCACACAGGCTGAAATATGAAGATATTTTTTATTGGAGTCTAGTGTAATCCAAAATTCTTGAACACAGTGGAACCCTCCTATTAGTAAGTCTAACCAAATTGAGTGAGATCAATTAACTAACTGTTTCAGTCTATGTTTTCTGTCTGGAAAGTTCTAATACTGAGAAATTAAAAGAGGAAAAAGAAAGAAAAGCTCTCTGAAGCTGACATTAATATTTAAAACATACCTTTCATTAAGTATTATCCAAGGTTTTTGAAGTCCATAGTTATGTGACTTTGATTATTTTCTGTTTGTTTAATTCCTTATAAATACATACTCTCCTCTGTTCCAAATAATCAATCAAACCTCATGTTTCCTTTATGAAAAACCTCTTCCACAGTGGATACACTTCCTTCCACACCAGAGAGAACTGAAAATGAAAGGTCACGCTAACAGTAACTGGTGCCTCATTTGAAAGTTAAATGCATCTGCCTTTGAATTTTTGAATTTTGGTTTCCCTTCCAGATGAAGTCATGGCTGCCAAACTCTTGAATTTTAGTCTTCCACATTCCTGATCTAATTCTGTGTAAGAAAAGAACCAAATAATGCACAGTTTCACAACAGTAAATGGAGTATGAAATAAGTCTGTGTTTTGTCATGGTGTATTCAGAATACCTATGGGTCTTGCCAGAGGGCTCATAATAGCAACTAGTTTCAGAGTCTCTGTTTTCTGCTGTGTTGCTCCAGAAGTATAAATAGGCCTCATGTCATTCATTCTCAATATTTATTTTACCTCCTTTAAATGTTTAATAAAAGTTCAATACCATGCTAAGCTTTTCAGTTTACCACTTATGGGGCAATGATGATAGAATGATGAATTGAGATTTTTGGGTGTTCTGGAGTAGTGAACATTCTTATATATCAAAGGCTATGACATTAATCATGAACTAGACATATCTATTGAATGAAACAGTGGATGTTCTGTAGAGTTCAGCCCTTGTCATTTGAGTTTTTACATTTGAGTTTTTACATTCATTGGTTTCCAACTTTCTCAGATTGTTTAATCCAGTCATGTCACCTCAATAAACTGTATCATCAAAAATTAGCAAGGAAAGGCATGTGTATGGCCATACCAACATATTTAATGGAATAAGAAGGTAATTATTACATTTATAATTTTTCTCTTCATTCCAACATTTTTATCATTGCTGTCTAAAATTTTAGTTTTAGAATCTCATCTTCACTATTTCATAATGTTCAAACTCCAGTTAACTTCATCTCAGTATCTTCTATGCCTTTACTAGTCATAGCTTATCAATGATTTTTCATGTATGGTTTACAAATAATAACCTTGGCCTAATGTTAACAATGGGGAATCCCACATGCTCAGAGTTTCATTTGGTCTGAAACAGGACCCTGGAACATAGTTACAACAATTACAAGCAATTCTGACTCTAGCTCTCCTGCTCACAGATTGGGAGACACTGACTTAAATATTCTTCTTCTCAAAGGCTACTTTACCATATAAACATTAAAATCCAATACTGCCATCTTTGCACAACCTTATAACTTTTTGAGAATCTTCTTCTCACTCCCAGTCACAGATTCTAGACCTCATAAAATTATATTCCTTTGATCCTTCAATGTTTCTAAGAATATAAATCAGCTAGACTCCCATTCCATTTGCATTCTAAATTAGTGCTGGTGGTTTAGTCATTAGGTCCTGTCTGACTCTTGCCAACCCATGGACTGTAGCCCTCCAGGCTCCTCTGTCCACGGGATTTTCCAGGCATGAATACTGAAGTGGGTTGCCATTTCCTTCTCTAAGGGATCTTCCCCACCCAGGGGTTGAACTCATGTCTTCTGCATTGGCAGGAGGATTCCTTACCACTGAGCCACTACGGAATTCCCACATTCTATACTACACATACACATTCTTTGGCCAGCTTCCTAATTAGCTTTCATGCTGCTCTGACACAGAAAAAGAGGAAAAAATATGAAAAAGAAAACTTATATAATTGTTGCAATCTTAGATCTGCATTACTATATGCAAGTGAAGAAAATCATTTAACTAGAAGGTCATCACTGAAATTTCCAGATTTCAAACTAGACAGTTACCTCAGAACTATTTATCAATCATTTATTTTACTCCATACCTTTCTACACTCATTCCTCAAGCACTATTCCAAAGACAATACCCAGTAATAGAAACCACAACTGTACTTTCAAAAGAAAACTGTGCCATTTCTCAGTTCTGTGAGACAACTGGAGCAATCCTGTATAATTTCTCACAAATTCCTGTTCTCCTTACAAACTTAGCAACATTACCATAAATACAAGCCTTTTTATCCGTTCTCAGAGATTGCCATATTTAACCCTTCTCCTAAATTACACCATCATTCCTCTCCCTGATCGTATAGTTTAGGAACTTCCTCTATTGAATATATTTTTTCTGGGTATTCAATATCTTCCATATAGTGCTTTGTCCTTAAAGAAAATATGTGTAATATTTCCATTTTAGAAAGAGATTTCATGAGCCTTGTATTTTCCTAGGTATTTAAAAGTGCTTTGAGATTGTGGAGAGTAGTTCTCCTTTTGCAAACTCATATTCATTATTGCTGTAATGTTTCCAGGAATTATTGTTTACTTTCTAGACCTGTATCTTCTTTTGTCTTCTGTAAAACTGTACTTCTCTCCTGTTATAGTCAACAAGATAGTATTTCTTACTAAGCTTTTTTGTGATTTAGATTTCCTTCTAGAACCGAATCTGTTAAACTCATTCTTTTTGGTCTTTTGCTTTTGTTACAGTTTTTTTTCTTTGTATTTTTGTGTTGTTATTTGGGCAAGGGTCACTACGTAATGCTTTAGTTTTTTCATAGGAAATTATTCACTTGTTCTAAATACATTTACATTCGTGTGTGTGTGTGTGTGTGTGTGTGTGTTCATTTGCTCAGCAGTGCCCAACTCTCTGCATCCCCATGGACTGTAGCCCACCAAATGCCTCTCTCCATGGGATTATCCAGATAAGAATATTGGAGTGGATTGCCATTTCCTCCTTCAGGGGAATCTTCCCAACCCAGGGATCGAACCCATGTCTTTTATGTCTCCTGCATTGGCAGGTGGATTTTTTAACACTGAGCCACCTGAAAAGTCTAAATTTAAACTTAGCTATAAATTTATGAAAAGTTTCAAATAACTATGTTTTTTATGTTTAGTAAGTTTCTCATAATATTATGCTTTGCATTGACATTAGATCTGAGTGAATTAATTTCTCTGTTTGCTCAGTGTAGTCTCACCTCCAATTAGTTAATTTTATGGTAATATTTAACAACCTTAAATAGTTAAAATTATTTATACTATTCAAAATTGAGAGGAATTCAGTTTCCTTTGTTTTCAATTAATCAAAATTAATCTTTTTTGAATATGATTTTAAATAAGATTTCTGTGTCTTATACATGAACACTGGAGCATAAAAACTTGACTTTCAGGTTTGCTTCCAACTTTTGGAAAAAGATAGTCCCAGAGTCTTAACTGATTGAAGAAATGACCTGGAATTGTTCATGCTCATGTGTTTTGTGTCTGTTATATAGCTGCTAAAACATAGGAGACTTCCATAGTGTGTAAGTTATATCTGTATGGAAATGATTTAAAAAAAATCTCCACTTTTCTGTATGGAATTTAAAGTTCAAAGTCAAGATTAAAATAATAATAGTTATCATGTGTTAAATATAATGAATGAGATAAAGTGAAATAAGTAACATTACAAAAAGTGGTGATAAAAAATTAACTGTTTTAAATCCAGCTATTCTTTCAGAAATGAGAAATAATGAAGGCACCGTACAGGCAATCTTAGTCTTCACTGAGCAATCTCTATTTTCTTTGTGATTTTGCATATATTTTATAGATTTGAAAATGCCTCTGGGAAATTAATTCTGATACTTCAGCATTTCACCTGAGTATATAAAATTACATAAAGCCAGAACTGACAATTTATATGGGAATTATGCCACATCTGTCATTATCTATGGAATATCCAGACAGAAACCAACAAAAATAAAGTTTTAAGAGTACAGGTAATAATGGAAGCACATACTCTAAGTTAACTCAGGTGCAGTGTCTTCTAGATAATCTAGAAAAAACATAGATAAATTTAATCTTATTAAAAATGTATGTTCTGTTAAAAGAAAAAAAAAAGATATTCCAGAGAGTTAACAAATTTAAATTGACAAAATGTTAAATGAAAGGATTATCTTACTTATTTTAATAAGAAACTTAAAATTTAACACTACATGTACTATGAACTAAATTGTGTCCCTCTAAAATTCATATTTTGAAGCCCTAACCCTCAGTGTGATGGTTTTTGGAGATAAGGAGTTTAAGATAAAGTTAGGTAGAGTTGAGATCATAGAAGTGAGGCCTTCATTATGAGATTTGTGCCCTTTCAAAACATATCAGAGATCTCTGTCTCTCTCCCTTTATCTCTCTATCACGGAAGGACACAGAGAAAAAGTGGCCATGCATAATTTCTCTATTACCAGAAACTGACTATTCTAGGACTTTTATCTTGTACTTTTGGCCTCCAAAAATATGAGAAAATAAATTTCTGTTTTTCTAAGTCACCCAGTATTATATTCTTTTATGGCAGCCCAATATGGATTAAAACAGCTTGCTGTACATACATAATTATCATAGGCAAGAAGGCTTTTGAGTGCAAGTGCACATGTGTGCACACACAAATATGTAAAGATAGGGACAGTAAGCAGTAAAAGAGAAGTGGGAAAAGTTATAAGCAAACTCAGTCCAGTTCAGTTCAGTTCAGTTGCTCAGTCGTGTCCAACTCTTTGCGACCCCATGAATCACAGCACGCCAGGCCTCCCTGTCCATCACCAACGCCCAGAGTTCACTCAAACTCATGTCCATCGAGTCGGTGATGCCATCCAGCCATCTCATTCTCCGTCGTCCCCTTCTCCTCCCGCCCCCAATCCTTCCCAGCATCAGAGTCTTTTCCAGTGAGTCAACTCGTTGCATGAGGTGGCCAAAGTATTGGAGTTTCAGCTTTAGCATCAGTCCTTCCAATGAACATCCAGGATTGATCTCCTTTAGAATGGACTGGTTGGATCTCCTTGCAGTCCAAGGGACTTTCCAGAGTCTTCTCCAGCACTACAGTTCAAAATCATCAATTCACAAATCTAAATTTTCTTTGCAGTATTCTCTGAGGTGGTGACTCTGATACCTCTGTAGGCTGTAGAGTAAAATAAAAATGAAATTTGAGTCAAGTTCCTCACAATAGCATCAAATCATTTATTCTTGCTTACTCTGTGTACAACGCAGTTGCTGGCCAGGTGAAATCATTGTATCTTGTTAAGAAGGCATCATTAAATGAAAGTCCCTGCTTTGTGCACAGCAAGAGTTCCCTGTTTTTCCATTGATTATGCTATATTTTTTGTAAAATGCCAAGAAGATCAGAAGCTGAACTCTAGATTACTTTTTTTTTCTTTCCTTGTGTGCATGAACTGGACATGGAACAACAGACTGGTTCCAAATAGGAAAAGGTGTACGCCAAGGTTGTATATTGTCACCTTGCTTATTTAACTTATATGCAGAGTACATCATGAGGAACGCTGGGCTGGAAGAAGCACAAGCTGGAATCAAGATTGCCGGGAGAAATATCAATAACCTCAGATATGCAGATGACACTACCCTTATGGCAGAAAGTGAAGAGGAACTCAAAAGCCTCTTGATGAAAGTGAAAGAGGAGAGTGAAAAGATTGGCTTGAAGCTCAACATTCAGAAAACAAAGATCATGGCATCTGGTCCCATCACTTCATGGGAAATAGATGGAAAAACAGTGGAAACAGTGTCAGACTTTATTTTTTTGGGCTCCAAAATCACTGCAGATGCTGATTGCAGCCATGAAATTAAAAGACGCTTGCTCCTTGGAAGGAAAGTTATGACCAACCTTGATAGTATATTAAAAAGCAGAGACATTACTTTGCCAACCAAGGTCCGTCTAGTCAAGGCAATGGTTTTTCCCGTGGTCATGTATGGATGTGAGAGTTGGACTGTGAAGAAGGCTGACCGCCGAAGAATCGATGCTTTTGAACTGTGGTGTTGGAGAAGACTCTTGAGAGTCCCTTATACTGCAAGGAGATCCAACCAGTCCATTCTGGAGGAGATCAATCCTGGATGTTCATTGGAGGGACTGATGCTAAAGCTGAAACTGCAATACTTTGGCCACCTCATGCGACGAGTTGACTCACTGGAAAAGACTCTGATGCTGGGAAAGGTTGGGGGTGGGAGGAGAAGGGGACGACGGAGAATGAGATGGCTGGATGGCATCACCGACTCTGTGGACATGAGTTTGAGTGAACTCCGGGAGTTGGTGATGGACAGGGAGGCCTGGCGTGCTGTGATTCATGGGGTCGCGGAGAGTCGGACACGACTGAGCGACTGAACTGAACTGAACTGTGTGCATACTAAGTTACTTCAGTCATGTCTGACTCTTGGCAACACTATGGACCATAGCCCTCCAGGTTTCTCTGTCCATGGAATTCTCCAGGGACAAATACTGGAGTGGGTACCATGCCCTCCTCCAGGGGATCTTCACAACCCAGGGATCAAACCTGTGTCTCTTACATCCCCTGTATTGGCAGGCAGGTGCTTTACCACTAGCACCACCTGGGAAGCACTTTGTTAACTTGGCATCCTAATTAGTATGTCTCTTGGTTTAAATGCTTTATTTGGTTTGAAACCAATGAATGAAGAATGCCTTTTTCATGATGCATTTTCCATCATTCTATAGTGAGCTCTGTCAAAAAATGGCAATCCACTCCAGTATTCTCATCTCAAAAATTTCATGGATGGAGGCTGGTGGGCTAAAGTTGATGGGGTTGCAAAGCGTCAAACACAATTGAGTACATACACATAATGAGCTCTCTTAAAATACCATCTCCCAAGAGACAGTAAGAGGTAGAAATACCAGACCATCTTATCTGCCTCCTGAGAAATCTGTATGGAGCTCGAGAAGCAACAGTTAGAACCAGACATGATCAATGGACTGGTTCCAAATTGGGAAAGGAGTATGTCAAGGCCAAATATTGTCACCCTGCTTGTTTAACTTACATGCAGAGTACATCATGTGAAATGCTGGGCTGGATGAAGCACAAGCTGGAATCAAGTTTTGCCAGGAGAAATATCAATAACCTCAGATATGCAGATGACACCACCCTTATGGCAGAAAGTGAAGAGGAACAAAAGAGTTTCTTGATGAAAGTGGAAGAGGCGAGTGAAAAAGTTGGCTTAAAAATAAACATTCAAAAAACTAATATCTTGGCATCAGGTCCCATCACTTCATAGCAAAAAACTGTGGAAACAATGGAAACAATGACAGACTTTATTTTCCTGGGCTCCAAAATCACTGCAGATGGTAACTGCAACCACGAAATTAAAAGACTCCTGCTCCTTGGGAGAAAAAAAATATGACAAACCTAGACGGCATATTAAAAAGCAGAGACATCACTTTGCTGACAAAAGTTCATCTAGTCAAAGCTATGGTTTTTCCAGTAGTCATATGTGGATGTGAGAGTTGGACCATAAAGAAAGTTGAGTGCTGAAGAATTGATGTTTTTGAATTGTGGTGTTGGAAAAGACTCTTGAGAGTCCCTTAGACTGCAAGGGGATCAAACCAGTCAATCCTGAATATTCATTGGAAGGACTGATGCTGAAACTGAAGCTCCAATACTTTGGCCACTTTCTCCAAAGTATTGGCAAAGGACTTACTCATTGGAAAAGACCCTGATGCTGGGAAAGATTGAAGGCAGGAGGAGAAAGGAACGACAGAGGATGAGATGGCTGGATGGCAGGTTAGGTGGCATCACAGACTCGACAGATTTGAGTTTGAGTAAGCTCCGGGAGTTGGTGATGCACAGGGAAGCCTGGCAGTGCTGTACCACATGGGGTTGCAAAGAGTCAGACAGGACTGAGTGACTGAACTGAACTGAACTGAAAAGACAGTAGTTTTTGTAGTACTACAGAAGAAAAGTTTAACCTTGTTGATCTGTATCACATATATATTTTGGAAATCAACCATTTACAAATTTTACATTCAGCTTAGATTAAGTACCAAAAACAAAACTAAATAAAAATCTCATTATTATTATTGACTAGATAACATAGCCCAAAATTTGGCATATGCTGAGATGACATTGGTGCAGGAAGGTGAGATAAGTAATCAAGAAACCTATCTTTGGATGCAAATGCACTTAAATTTAAACTCTGCCACTGCCACCAACAGGCCCCGTGATCTTTACAGTTTTTATGAGAAATTGTATATAAGGCACAAGCACAGTGACTGACAGTCATTGATCACTCAACATTTGCCAACAGAAGTTTTTTTTGAATGTGTGATTGGAAAGATTTTATCATATAGTTTCTATGTATTAGAATATACTTTTAATGTGCAAATGGACAGTTATAATATTTCCTATTTATGTTCAACAAATATTTATTGTGTACCTACTATGCAAGATATGTTTATCTGAAGTATTCCATTCACAAATATGCAAATCAGTTAATCTTCAGACTGAGCTTATGATGTATCTCTAGATTACCAAGGCTTCCTACCTAATGTATACAAATGATCTATTTTCTGTAAAGTAAAAATGTACATATAGTCCAAGTACATATTTATGTATTGACAGATTTCAAGATTTTTCCAGAAGAGTTGCAATTTTATATATTGTATATAATCAGACCGAACTTTGTATGTCACAAAGTTAATTTATATCTGTATGATCAGACCAAACTTCCTATAAGTCACAATGTTGATTTATATCTCATGGTTACTGACACTCTTATAGTATAATATAAGCTTGAAATTATGTTTTTATTTGAAAAAAAAAAACTGAGCTATGTAACAGCAAAATGTGCAATGATTTCACCATCTTTATCTATTGCAAATAATACAAATGAAATGTTTTTTCTTGATTAAAATGTCCTGAGTACTTCCCCTAACATTTAGTTTCCAGCAAATTTATTAACCTAGTATAAGGCATATGTGTATTTCTGTATATATGCACATGTGTACATATAAACACATCTGTACATATATACACACATACACTGGAGATAAGAAAATTAAAGCTTAAGGTGATCAATGTTATAGTAACATCCAATGGTATGCCCATTATTAAATAATTGTCTCTCAGCTCCAGTCCTTCTCCTCTGTGTGGAAATTAACAAGATGGTGCCAGTCAGGCTCTCTTGCCTCATGATCTCATGCCCTCTCCCTACATGTTCTGTAAACAATGACTTTGCCTGGTTGTGTGATGGCTGAGATAGCTTATAGGACTGGGCATGCGCATCGTGAGGTACTTGCTTGGTCACAGGTTACTTTGTGCTGGTATGCCTGTTTGAGTTTCACCATGAAAGCCCTGGCTGCTGCTGCATTGGGTCTACATTGGAGAAACAGTGTTTATGTGATGGCTCCATTATGGTTATGTTGTGGCTGTTGCTATGGCTGCTGTGTCAGCCAGGAGAGAGGCTGTGTTATGGCTGTGGTGCCAATCAGGAGAGAATAAACATACCTGCAGTTCCTATGGCTCCTTAGGTCTCCTTCAAGACTCTTAGCTCATGCCTTGCCTACCCTGGGTTCAGTGAACAGTGAAGACAGTGAGAAGAGCAAGACAATTGGAATCACGAACAGGATCAGCGAGACATTCTCTGTGCTCTGTTTTGCAATAATGAAGTTGGAACTCTGCCAGTCACACTTGAACATCATCAGCTGTTTCTCTCAGGTTTTCCAATGTGGAGTCCAGAAGGCAGACTGGAAAATTGGAGGAGGGAAAGGGACATAGTCTTACCTTTGTCTTTCCTGTTCCTACTAGTAACACACTAGCTGCTTTGTCAGAAGAGGCAGGGAATTTCTATCACATTCTTTGGATTGCATTTTCTAGACGGGCCCTGCAGTTTTATGGATTCTCGGGCTGGGGACAGGAAGAAAGGTTAGAAATGGAAAAGTACTGAGTGCTGAGTCAGAGTGGAGAGAAACTGTCTTTAAGGTTCTCCTCCCCCTATGAGTAGTTCTTAGCAGAAGTATCTCGGGAAGGCCCCTGTAAATATAGGCTCAGGACTGGGAGGGATTCAAATATGCATAAAGGATGGCCCACCAGGGGAAATTGAGTCCTTGACTACAACTCCTCTTGTAGACTGCAATGCACTGGCCATGCAGTAAATCTGATGTGGAAATGGCAGCTTTCCCCCATGAAGCCTAATGTATAAAGCCTTTTTGATCTCCTGTGGTTGGGCATGAAAGATCACCAGTAAGATTCTGATCAGGAGTCAGACAACTCAGTTACCTCATGATTGAGAAACCAATCAATCCACAGATCTTCCCCTCCTCAATATCATTCAATTGTACTTTTTCAGCATTGTGGATCAATTGCTTTTTGTAAAACTTGATATTTTATAATAATAAAGTCAATAGGTATAGATAGCATGTAATTACAAGACAACAGACTAGAAAAAAATGGACAAAGTTCATGCGCTCAAGTAGAGAAATTCACCTCAAAAAGACTAGCAGAAAACTCAATGGAGATGGGTGGAGATGGGTAGATAATATCTACAAAGGAAATAGATATGAATGTGATGATAACATGCATTATTTTAATGTTCAACATATTATATTTTATTAATGATTTTCTAATTCCAGTTCATTCTCTTACACCTTATTTGGTAATGAAGTATTTTTATTTTAATGTTTGGCTTTAAAGAATAAATGTTGATTTAGAAATATTTACTAAAAACATACAGCAGAGAAAAAAATTAAATCCTCACTATATTAAAAGTGTGTAAAAATCGTGAAAAAAAAAATTTCATTTTTGTTTTCAATACGTGTAAGTCTGTTTCTGTGACTTAGCAGCAGCAGCATAAATGAGTTCATTTGTATCACTTTTTATTTTTATTGGAGGCTAATGACTTTACAATATTATATTGGTTGGTTTTGCCATACATTGACATGAATCCACCCCGGGTGTACATGTGTTCCCATCTTGAACCCCCCTCCCACCTCCTTCCCCATCCCATCCCTCTGGGCTTTTTAAAAATTTAGATTCCACATACGAGTGATAAATTATGGTATTTGTCTTTGTCTGACTTAACTTCACTTAGTATGATAATCTCTAGGCCCATCAATGTTGCTGCAAAACAAACTTATGATTGCCAAAGGGGAAACCAGCAGGTGGTGGGATAAGTCAGGAGTTTAGGATTAATGTACACACACTAAGCTGAAACTCCAATACTTTGACCACCTCATGGGACGAGTTGACTCACTGGAAAAGACTCTGATGATGGGAGGGATTGGGGACAGGAGGAGACGGGGACGACAGAGATTGAGATGGTTGGATGGCATCACCGACTGGATGGACATGAGTTTGAGTGAACTCCGGGAGCTGGTGATGGACAGGGAGGCCTGGCGTGCTGTGATTCATGGGGTCACAAAGAGTCGGACACGACTGAGCAACTGAACTGAACTGAACTGTATATAAGATAGATAACCAGCAAGGACCTACTGTATAGCACAGGCAGTTCTAGTCAATATTCTGTGATAACCTATATGAGAAAATAATCTGAAAAAGAATGAATATAGGGGACTAACGCGGCGCGTATGTTGGCGTCAGGGCTCGCAGAGGGATTCTGGGTAACGGCCCAGCCGGCTGGGGCGGCTGGCTCCGCACAGCGGGTTCTACTCAGACCAAGTCCCTCGGCTGCGGGGGTTGTAGAGCTGCGGGCAGCCGGATGTGGAGCAGCCGTGGCCGCCGCCAGGACCTTGGAGCCTCCCTTGGGCAGAGGGTGAGGCTGAGGAAGAGAGTGACTTGGGCTTGTTCCCCAGTTCTCCCCGCTGCCCGCAGCTGCCGGTAGGCGGCACGCAAATGTATAGCAATGGAATCGAAATGGCTTGCCAGAAGCAGAAAGAGTCTGTGAAGAGCTCTCTGGCGTGTAAATGGAATCTCACTGAAGCTCAGCAGAAACTTGGTAGCTTAGCACTGCATGACTCTGAGTCCTTGGATCAGGAACATGCGAAAGCACAAACAGCAATATCAGAACTGAGGCAACGGGAAGAAGAATGGCAGCAGAAAGAAGAGGCTCTAGTACAAAGAGAGAGAATGTGTCTGTGGAACATGGATGCCATTAGCAAGGATGTTTTTAATAAGAGTTTTATTAATCAAGATAACAGAAGATGAAGATAAATCAAAATCACTTAGGCAGAAACACGAGCAGAAAATTAGACATTTTGGTATGTTAAGTCGATGGGATGATAGAGATTTTTGTCTGACCATCCATACCTTGTACGTGAAGAAACTGCTAAATATTTTATGGTGTTTTCATCTAGAAGCTGAACAGAAAGGGGCTCTAATGGAATAAATAGCATACAAGCAGTTGTAATGCAGTTTATTATGGAAATGGCCAAAAACTAATGTGGATCCAAGAGGATGTTTTCGCTTATTTTTCCAGAAAGCCAAAGCAGAGGAGGAAGGTTATTTTGAAGCATTCAAAAATGAACTTGAAGCTTTCAAGTCAAGAGTCAGACTTTATTCTCAATCACCAAATTTTCAGCCTATGACAGTTCAGAATCATATTCCCCATTCTGGTGTTGGATCTACAGGTTTATTAGAGTCCTTACCACAGAATCCAGATTATCTTCAGTATTCTAGCAATACAGCTCTCTGCAGTTTAAATTCAGTGGTACATAAAGAAGATGATGAACCGAAAATGATGGACACTGTATAATTTGGTTAAGACTGCTGAAGCCAAGTACTATTTTGTTACAAGAAAGGAAGAACTTGGCTATTTTCTTGACACTTTTATGGGTGCTGCACTTTATTTTTGTTCGGTTTTTGATGGGAGAGAAAAGAGTACTGAAATGTTTTGTAAAATTTTTGTGTGCTGATAGGTTTTTATTTTTGTTTTGTTTTTTCCTGAAGAGAGGAGTTGCAAGAAGTCAAACGACATTTTTTGGGTTTTTTGGCTACTAAATTTGCATTTAATCTTACTGTTCTCAATTTTGGAAACAAAGTATGAAAATCTGCACAAATGCAATGTTTACAAGAACTGGTTGATTCTAGGAGGCATCTGCTACAGTCTTTTTATATGGACATGTACACCTTATGCGACGAGTTGACTCACTGGAAAAGACTCTGATGCTGGGAAAGGTTGGGGGCGGGAGGAGAAGGGGACGACAGAGAATGAGATGGCTGGATGGCATCACCGACTCTGTGGACATGAGTTTGAGTGTACTCCGGGAGTTGGTGATGGACAGGGAGGCCTGGCGTGCTGTGATTCATGGGGTCGCGGAGAGTCGGACACGACTGAGCGACTGAACTGAACTGAACTGAACATGTCCTATTCTGCAAAAATGATTAAGGATTAAAAGTATCCTATTGCTAATTTAGCTGTCTGGTGTTTCATCATAAATCTGGTGTTTCATCATATTAAAAGCAATAAATCAGTAGTTGATAATCTGCTTTACTAAATAAGCTGGGTAGTACAAATTAAAACAGTCTTTCCGCTTAAAATAATATTACATTTGTTTCTTCAGCACCATCAGTTAAATCCTTAACTATAGTATCAATTTTATATGGATACTAAATTAACCCCCAAGTATTCTCAGAGGTATTTCCCTTCAGTTCAGTTCAGTCGCTCAGTCGTGTCCGACTCTTAGCGACCCCATGAACCACAGCACACCAGGCCTCCCTGTCCATCACCAACTCCCGGAGTTCACTCAAACTCATGTCCATCGAGTCGGTGATGGTATTTCCCTTAGAAGTTGATTTTACCTTATTGACATTTTAGTATTAGGGTTATATAGTGATATAAAAAGTGATAAAGGTCATAACATTTTTTTTCATAGTAAGATCCAACTTAAAGTTTACTCTTAATTTCTTGACATAGTCTTGGATCTCTCAGGGAGCAAGTTTTTTAAAAGAACTAATGGTCTGTAAGAATAAATAGAAAAAATAATCTGATTTTTTAAGTTACAGTTATTGTTTTACTCTGATGTGGCCCAAAGACTTTTTTAAAAGGCAGGAGAAATCTTTTGACATGAACTACTTATTTCTAAGAATTTGGTGATCCTTATTGGTAATGATGGCTTTTACTACATTTGTCATTCCTCTCTTTAGCTCAGTTACCATAAAATGCTTCTGAGCTTTAATACTTACCTATATAATTCATTTTAAATATGCCAGGATATTTGATGCTTCATTTTACTAGGAATGAGATGACAATGTTAATTATGCTATCCTTATTATTCGAGGATTAACCTTCTGACTTATAGGAACATGAGCTTTGATTTGCATCAGATGTAGTCTTTGGTGGCTCAATCCCATTGGGACTAGTACAAACATGTAGAAGATGACTAAGTGGGATTTGGACTACATATCTCAATTTGAGAAGCCACCCATATGGTGATCAGGTCTGTGATGGTGGCTTCATTTGCACCTTGTTTTAAACTAACCTGAGGTGATAAGGCACTTAGTACTCATAGAAACAGATTGGAGTTATTGAATCATGTATATGTAACATCACAATCTTCCTGGTTTTCAGAATAAAACTTGTTTTTGTGCTTTTAATATATACCCTATAATAAAATGTTTGACTAATTTATGTGGTAGCAAAAAAAAAAAATAATATATATATATATGTATAACTGAATCACTTTGCCATACTCTTGAAACTAACACAACATTATAAATCAACTATACTCCAATTTTATTTAAAATTAAATAAAATTTTAAAATATGTACATTTTAAATTTAATTCCATTTAAAATATCCCAAAAAAAATTTCAGGAAAAATCTAAGAACATGAAAAAAGTAACAGACACTTCTAAATAATGACTTAGCACATACAATGAAAACATCAAGGTGGATAGTAGAGATGTTGAAAATGTCAGTTTTCAATATAAGTGACAATGGTTATGATTAGATGTGACATATGAATATAATATAAATTGATATGAAGATTGCATAGACCATTTCAGTATATATGTATACTGAAGTAATGCGTACATGTGTACATATATATATGAATATATGTTCATGTGTGTATGTTTAGTAAGTGTTAGTCACTCGGTCCTATCTGACTCTTTGTGACATCATGGACTATAGCCCACCAGGCTACTCATCCATGGAATTCTCCAGGCAAGAATACTACAGTGGGCTGCCATTTCCTTCACCAGGGGGTCTTCCGACCCAAGGATTGAACCCAGGTCTCCCAACTTGCAGTCAGACTCTTTACCTAGTGTGTATGTTTATTTGTTTATATTTCTCTTGTTACAGCAATTTCACTTTCAGAAATTTATCATACAGGAACAATACATAGGGTGCTCATGCCTTTACCTACAAGAATTTTGATCCACATACATGTGTTAATTAGTGGTACAGTTAATTATTTAACTAACTAAATTAATTGTTAATAAAATTTTCCTGAGTTTGACAATAAAATATAATTATTAGTATAGCAATATAGGTAAATACATAAAATTCAATGTATACAATTAATTTGGAAAACTTCTAAAAATTATATGCAATATAAACCTATTTGTATTAATGTAAATATAGAAAAATATTGAAATTTTATAATATATGCTTACAATTTCCACCTCTTATTTGGAGGGATTCCACTTGAGTTTTTGGTGTCTCTGTTGTTTCCTTATCAAGTTTGTCTTAATTTTCCACAATAAGCATGGATTATTTTCATTGTAAGTAAAAAATTTGCATTCATAATATATTATAATTTATTTCTACCCATGTTTTATTTGCTGTTTCATGTTGTAACTCTCAGACAAAGCCCTTTGAGATCCCACTGCAATATAGTAGAACAATTTTGCAACTGATCTTCACAGTGTTAAATTTTCTCTGGATTTTCTGGGTTTTATTGCTTTAATAGTTTAATGTCAACTATTTTTCATAAGAAAATATATCTTGGGTATTCAATCATTATATGAAAAAGGAAAGCATGTTTTGTCATGAAGGATTAAAAATAAATACCTGGCTCAACATGAAATCATAAACTTGTTATCTTTTACTTTATTTTTTGTGTGGAAAAATACAAAAAGAAGACTAAAGCAATAAATTCAATTGCAACTTTTATAATAATGTGAAATATATTAGGACAAAATAATATAGTAAGAGCAACGAAATGAGAAAAACTTGGATTTAAATCCAAATATTTCCAGTGATGATTATATGACCTTGAAATGATTACTTAACATATCAGTGTCCCAGAATAGCCCCTGTAAAGCTTAAATAATCTTGGTTTCTTCATATCCTTACATGAAGCTTAAATGAATAATGCATAAGAATTGATGCATTAAAAGAATGCAAGTATCATTAGCCATTAGATTTTTTAATTGTTCAATCAAAAAATATATAATTTCAGATGATATTTAATTTTTCATTAAAAAAAAAAAAGGTGTGGGGTTGGATGAGCCTTGCCTGGTGGTTCAGTGGTGGAGGAACCATTTGACAGTGTAGGAGACATGGGTTTGATCCCTGATCCAGGAGGATTCCATGTGACCCAGAGCTGCTGAGTCCATGTGCCACAATTATTGAGCCTGTTGCTCTGGGGCCTGGGAGCCATAGCTACTGAGCCCACAGAACTCATGCTCTGCAGCAAGGGAAGGCACCACGGTGAGAGGTCTGCGTGCCACAACCGGAGAGTGGCCTCCGCTTGCTGCAGCTGACAAAAAGGCCATGCAGCCATGAACACCCAGCACAGCCAAAAATATATAGAAAAACAAATGCAATTAAAAATATATATATAAACAAGACATCATAGGTAGTGATCTGACTATGTGGGATGGATTATTTCAGATTGAGGAACAGAAGAGAGCGCCATGATAGATTGGCATTTGAAAGGCTTAAAACATCACCCATTTAATTTCTTTTCAAATTTTTTGTAGGTTAGACATCCGGACATCCCTGACATGGTCCTCTGTTCAGTCTCACCAGGTTGAAATCAAGGCATCAGCCAGATGTGCTGGAGCCCAGGGTCATTTCCCAAGCTTATTTAGGTTGTTAACACAGTTTAATTTCTCCGTGGTAAGATTTTGGTGTTTGCTCTTTTCCAAGCTGCTTGCTGAGTGTTTCTCTCAGCTCCCATAGGGCACAATCAAGTCCTAGAAGCACAGTCTTTTCACAATATGGAAGCTTACTTTTTCAAAGCAAGGGGAATCTCTCTCCAATCTGCTAAAATCTAGTCTTATATAATGTAAAATAATCATCAAAATGCCAGTCCCATCATAGCCACAGATTCTGCCCCCACTCAAGGAAAGGGAATTGTAAAGTGCTTGTCAACAGGAGGCAGGAACTTTGGGCCAACTTGAAACCCTGCCTACTGCAAGGAAAGACTAAGATTACGGGTAGGAACTAATCTCAAAAGTTCATTGGATGCATAATTTCAGAATAGAGATAAAGACCTGGATACAGAACTGGACATCATTTTGCACATAAGCAATGATTTAAATTCCTCTTGCTGATTGATGCTGTCTCATCCCTTGAATCTGAAAGATGCAGCATTTCTGCTTTAGAAGTAACCATTTCTACCCACTGTGACATTTCTGTTTTAGTTTGTGACAATTATTCTAGAGACCTCAAGATACAATTCTCTGAGTTTTCCAGTTGAAGTTCTAGCCATCCTATTAGCAAACTGATATGTTTCTTAAAAATTAATAGAAGAATGAAAGAATCTATAGAATAGACACAGAGAAGGAGAAAATGATACAGAATAGAAACAAAAAGAGAGAAAAACAGAGAGAAATCTTAAAATTATATCATCATAATGTAACTCAGGCTCAGATGGTAAAGAGTCTGCCTGCAATGCACAAGACCTGGGTTCAGTCCCTGGGTTTGGAAGATCTCCTGGAGAAGGAAATGGCAACCCACTCCAATACTCTAGCCTGAAAAACCCCATGGACAGAGGAACCTGGTAGGCTACAGTCCATGGGGTCGCAAAGAGTCACACGACTGAGCGACTTCACTTTCACTTTCAATGTAACTCAAACTCTGGAACTGACTTTCAAATAACTAAATCTTAATCAAAATGGAAAAAGATGATAAAAACATGTGTTAATATGATAAATCATAATAATGGTAGCTCAGTCAGTAAAGAATCTGCCTGCAGTGCAGGAGATCTGTGTTTGATCCCTGGGTTAGGAAGATCCCCTGGAGAAAGAAATGGCAAACCACTCAGTACTCTCACCTTGAAAATCCCATGGACAAAGGAGTCTGGAAGGCTGCAGTCCATGGGATCGCAAGTCAGATATGACTTAGTGACCAAACCACAGGGCTATAGACAATATTTGAGCTATATCCTGTGAGCTGTCTTATAGGTACTGAAACCCCCACTAGGCGGAAAAGTTAACTACATGATGGCCAGATTGTAGCCATCACAGAAAGTGAAAGTGAAAGTTGCTCAGTCATGTCCGACTCTTTGCGACCCTATGGGCTATAGAGTACATGGAATTCTCCAGGCCAGTATACTGGAGTGGGTAACTTTTCCCTTCTCCAGGGGATCTTTCCAACCCAGCGATCAAACCCAGGTCTCCCTCATTTCAGGTGGATTCTTTACAAGTTGAGCCACAAGGCAAGCCCGAGAATACTGGAGTGGGTAGCCTATCCCTTCTCCAGGGGATCTTCCCAACCCAGGGATCAAACTGGGGTCTCCTGCATTACAGATGGAGTCTTTACCAACTGGGCTATCAGGGACGCCATCACAGAAGCTGACAGAATTCTGAGAATGGGCCTCAAGGAGATGGGAACAAACTGACTATGGAACTAAAAATTAACTATACTTAAAACAATCAAGATGATGCTAGTCAGACCACCTATGACTAATTTCAAGCCAAGTGTCAGAGCTGACTGTGCTTGTTCTGCATGGAGCCCCCTCGCAGCCTAAGAAAGCTCTTGCCACTTACTGTCAATAGAGGGTAGGAGTCAGCCTTAAAATTTATTTCATGAATTGAAGCCTACACTGACCAAAAAGTAAAACATAATTTCACATAATGTGGTCCCATTAGCCTTATTAATAGTCTCTTACTATTCCCATTGTCATCTACCTACACACCCATTTTGTAAGTTAACTCTTAGTTTGGATTCTTGGTAGGGCTATGTTTGCACTATGTTTGTTCATTAATATTTTAGAGGATATTTTGCAGTAGCTACCAAAGGATTTTTGTAATTCCACAAATACAGTTGGAATCCTTTGGGGGGGTTATAAAATAATTTACTACAGATACTAATTTATTCAAATTACAAAGCGGCAAAAGGCATTTCCTACTATAAATGTCACACCTGGGCCAGTTGCTTCCCTCAGGAGGACTGGGATTTTTGATTCTGCTAGTGATAAACTTTAGCATTTCTCTGAGGAGCAGGCAAGTCAGATGCTCTGATGGCCTACCACAGGTGGAATTGAAGAGATGAAAATGAATTTTATCCCTCAAGTGTTTTAAAAATGCAAACAATGTACCTAATTCTGGTTATGAAAGTTATCCAGTCTGTCAATTTTATGACTTTAATGTATTCAATATTCTAAAAAATGCTTCTTGTGGTCTGGCACCTGAAAATACTGATTTCTTGAATTTATGTTTTGATACTGTGTTCTAGAAATCATAATTATACCAACGTCAAGCAAATGCTTGTACTGAATGATATGTTCACTATTCTTTAAATTTGCAAAGAAAATGTTTTTAAGTATCTCTGTCCGACTTTACTGGCAGTTTGAATTTAATAATTTGAAGTGGTTTATGAAAATTTCTTACACTTTGGAAGCACCTCCATAGAATATAGATAATTTACTTTTATTAAGCTCTCTACCTAAACTGCTGACTCCATGACACAATATATTAAAAAACTGAAATACTGGAATTTAAAAATTATCATTTATAGTTACTAAAAATATTGTAATATCTGCCAGTGTATAACTTTCAGACTAGCTACACCTCATTTATTCAGCGTCTTTCATTTATAGTTCTTAAACATCTAAAGCTTTTTCTTACATTGATGTACTATACTACAGACTTTTATTAGTCTATATTTGTGACATGTTCATAAGTGATATTCAAAATATATTTTCTCATTCTAATACTATTTTATACATAGGTATATATTGACTTGTTTTCACACTTGCACTTCAGGGCCAAATGATGGGCTAGTTTGTTTCCTATGCTCATCATTGATTTTGGTTTAATCAATAAAATTTATTATCTGATATTTATTTCATAAGGGTGATTAACATTTCTTTAATTCAGATTTCTCTAACATAAAAGTTAGAAAAATGCTCACTTAAAAGTGAGGAGAAAAAAAATTAAAGATAAGACGAGACAACTAAGTGCAACTGCCTTTTGGCATTAGAGAAGAGAAAAAGAATATGTGTGTGTATGTTTATATATATATATACACATGGTTGTGTGTGTGTATATATATACACACACAAACACATAGACATATCCCCAGTGTGAAAGGCAGAATAATGACTCCCTAAACAAGTATATCCACTCACTGATCCTCAGGACATGTTAATATGTTATGTTACATGGTATAAAGAACTTTGCAAATATAATTATGCTTATAGGCATTAAGATAGGAAGATTATCCTAAATTGTCTGTGTAGGCCCAATCTAATCACATGAGCCTTTAAAAGCAGAAAACTTTTTCTTGCTGGAGGCAAAGAGGTACAGAAGAAAGGGGTATTAGAGCATTTTGAAGCTTGAGAAATATTTAATCATTATTGCTGGTTCAAAGAAGAAAGGGTCAATGTGACAAGAATTGCAGGTGGCCTGAGTTATTTGAGAGAGGCTCCTGGCTGATGACCAGCAGAAAATGAGGACCTAGGTCCTACAACCCAACCATAAGGCATGAATTCTGCAAACAACTCTAATGAACTTGGAAATGGCTGATCCCCTGGAGCCTTCATACAAGAGCTTACATTTGTCGTTACTCTGATTTTTATACAGAGACCACTCAACTTCTGAATTATAGAACTGTGAGATGAAGTTGTATTATTGTAGTCCCCTAAGTCTGAAGGAGATCAATCTTGGGTGTTCATTAGAAGGACTGATGCTAAAGCTGAAACTCCAATACTTTGGCCACCTCATGCGACGAGTTGACTCACTGGAAAAGACTCTGATGCTGGGAAGGATTGGGGGTGGGAGGAGAAGGGGACGACAGAAAATGAGATGGCTGGATGGCATCACCGACTCGATGGACATGAGTTTGAGTGAACTCCGGGAGTTGGTGATGGACAGGGAGGCCTGGCGTGCTGTGCTTCATGGGGTCGCAAAGAGTCAGACATGACTGAGCAACTGAACTGAACTGAAGTTAGTGGCAATTACAATGATAGAAATAAAAAGGCAACAAAGATTTTGGTATCAGAAGTGGATTGTGTTGTAACAAATACTTAAAAATGTAAAACTGGCTTTGAAAACAGGCGATTAGTAGGGATTGGAAGAATTTGATGAACATGATAGAAAAAGTCCAGAACTCCTTGAACAAGTCAGTTCAGTTCAGTTCAGTTCAGTCGCTCAGTCGTGTCCGACTCTCCGCGACCCCATGAATCAAAGCACGCCAGGCCTCCCTGTCCATCACCAACTCCCGGAGTACACTCAAACTCATGTTCACAGAGTCGGTGATGCCATCCAGCCATCTCATTCTCCGTCGTCCCCTTCTCCTCCCGCCCCCAACCTTTCCCAGCATCAGAGTCTTCTCCAGTGAGTCAACTCGTCTCATGAGGTGGCCAAAGTATTGGAGTTTCAGCTCTAGCATCAGTCCCTCCAGTATTTGATAGCAATATGGATGCTAACAAATCTGTTAGAAAGGGATACAAAGGAATTGGGCAGCACAACAGAAAGTCTACATTGCCTTCAGTTCAGTTTAGTTGCTCAGTCGTATCCCACTCTGAGACCCCATGAATCGCAGCACACCAGGCCTCCCTGTCCATCACCAACTCCCGGAGTTTACCCAAACTCATGTCCATGGAATCAGTGATGCCATCCAGCCATCTCATCTTCTGTCGTCCTCTTCTCCACCTGCCCCCGATCTCTCCCAGCATCAGGGTCTTTTACAATGAGTCAACTCTTCGCATGAAGTGGGCAAAGTATTGGAGTTTCAGCATCAGCATCAGTTCTTCCAGTGAACACCCAGGACTGATCTCCTTTAGGATGGACTGGTTGGATCTCCTTGACTCCAACCGGGGACTCTCAAGAGTCTTCTCCAACACCACAGTTCAAAAGCATCAATTCTTCGACGATCAGCTTTCTTCACAGTCCAACTCTCACATCCATACATGACCACTGGAAAAACCACAGCCTTGACTTGATGGACCTTTGTTGGCAAAGTAATATCTCTGCTTTTTAATATGCTATCTAGGTTGGTCATAACTTTCCTTCCAAGGAGTAAGCATCTTTTAATTGCATGGCTGTAGTCACCATCTGCAGTGATTTTGGAGCCCCCAAAAATAAATTAGGGAATACCTAAATCATCATGAGCATACTATTAGTAAAAATATGGACATTAAAGGCATTTGCTAGTGTGGTCTCAGAAGGTGATGAACATATTAATGGGATTTGGCAGAAAGTTTAATGGAATTGTGTCTTATAGTTATGTGTAAAGAACAATTTATAAATAAACTCGGATATTTATCCCAGGAGACTTCCAAGCAAGTTATTGACAGTATGGTCTGGTTTATTTTTACTGCTCATAGTAAAATAAAATTATAGCGAAGGTACAATTGCAAAAGCAAATATAACCAGGACTTGATAATTTGGCTGATTCTCAGCCCATCTGGACAGAAAAGATATTAATTTAAGAGAGTCACTGCTAGGAAAGCATGCTCTAGAATAAAGGACACATGTATGACTATACATCTCTTCCCTTAAAACTGGTAAAAGCCAGAAGCTTAAATATTAAGATACAAGATATTAAGGGTATGGTTCACAAACCCACTCAATCAAAGTCGTGTGTGTGCTAAGTCATTTCAGTCGTGTCCAACTCTTTGCTACCCTATGGTATGTATGGACTGTAGCCCTCCAGGCTCTTCTGTCCATGGGGTTCTCCAAGCAGGAATAATGGATTGGGTTGCTATGCCCTCTTCCAGTGGATCGTCCCAACCTAGGGATCAAAACCACATCTCTTATGTGTCCTGCATTGGCAGGCAGGTTCTTTACTACTAGCCACACCTGGGAAATCGCAAACACAGGGACCTCCCAAAAACATCAGTGCATTGGTTTCAGCTATTTTCAACAGGAGGTAAAAATTGAAAGGGACCTATTTCAAAAGGATGTGTGGATGAGCCTCTTATGTAATGAACTGAACCTATGTCAAATATAAGGAAGACCCAGGAAGTTATTGAAAATTGCATATCTGCAGAAACATTGCCAATGTAGACTGTAAAGGAAAGATACAGTACAAAATGAGAGAAAGCTGTTGACCTCCAAATTTGTGCTGGCAGGAAGCTGGCTGATAAATCTACCCATCTGCAAACATGTACTGTTTTTCATAAAATACATTATTCAATATATTTGTTTAGGTGCCATGTGAAGTAGAAAGATTTACCTTGCTTTAACATGTCCTGTGGAGGAATTTAACTCCTGACCAATAACCTATCAGCTTCCCTGATGGCTCAGATGGTAAAGAATCCGCCTGCAAAGGGTGAGACCTGTATTGGATTACTGTGTTGAGAAGATCCCCTGGAGAAGGGAATGGCTACCCACTCCAGTGTTCTGGTCTGGAGACTTTCATGGACAGAGGAGCCTGGTGGGCTATAGTCCATAGGGTCACAAAGAAAAGAATCGGACAGGAATGAGTGACTTTCACTTTCATTTCCATTTCAATAACCTATGGGTATTCTTTCAAGGCTGACCATCAGTTCAGTTCAGTTCAGTTCAGTTCAGTCGCTCAGTCGTGTCCGACTCTCCGCGACCCCATGAACCACAGCACGCCAGGCCTCCCTGTCCATCACCAACTCCCGGAGTACATTCAAACTCATGTCCACAGAGTTGGTGATGCCATCCAGCCATCTCATTCTCCGTCGTCCCCTTCTCCTCCCGCCCCCAACCTTTCCCAGCATCAGAGTCTTTTCCAGTGAGTCAACTCGTCTCATGAGGTGGCCAAAGTATTGGAGTTTCAGCTTTAGCATCAGTCCCTCCAATGAACATCCAGGATTGATCTCCTTTAGAATGGACTGGTTGGATCTCCTTGCAGTATAAGGGACTCTCAAGAGTCTTCTCCAACACCACAGTTCAAAAGCATCGATTCTTCGGCGATCAGCTTTCTTCACAGTCCAACTCTCACATCCATACATGACCACGGGAAAAACCATTGCCTTAACTAGACGGACCTTGGTTGGCAAAGTAATGTCTCTGCTTTTTAATATACTATCAAGGTTGGTCATAACTTTCCTTCCAAGGAGCAAGCGTCTTTTAATTTCATGGCTGCAATCAGCATCTGCAGTGATTTTGGAGCCCAAAAAAACAAAGTCTGACACTGTTTCCACTGTTTTTCCATCTATTTCCCATGAAGTGATGGGACCAGATGCCATGATCTTTGTTTTCTGAATGTTGAGCTTCAAGCCAACCTTTTCACTCTCCTCTTTCACTTTCATCAAGAGGCTTTTGAGTTCCTCTTCACTTTCTGCCATAAGGGTAGTGTCATCTGCATATCTGAGGTTATTGATATTTCTCCCAGCAATCTTGATTCCAGCTTGTGCTTCTTCCAGCCCAGCGTTCCTCATGATGTACTCTGCATATAAGTTAAATAAGCAAGGTGACAATATACAACCTTGACGCACTCCTTTTCCTATTTGGAACCAGTCTGTTGTTCCATGACCGGTTCTAACTGTTGCTTCCTGACCTGACCATAAGCAATTCCAAAGGCTTATTTGGCATATCTCACAGGGAAAAAGCTGCCTTACTCACCAAAGACTTGATGTACAGCCAATGCATTGCAGTTTTTCAAGGTGGTTGCAGTCAAGGACTCAGCCCCTTCTTCCCCACCACCCACTGACCATCCTCTGATGCAGATCTGAAGTCCTAGCCCAGGCACTTCCATCTACAGCACTCTATTTTTGGGCTTTCAGCAATGGGCTTTCACAGGCAGATCTGCTGAGACCTCCTCTCTGATGGAGGTAACAGACTTGAGTCTGGGATTAGCTGGTTAAATGAACCAAATTCTCAAAGCTGTAGTCTCCTCCATCGTGTCATACCCATCATGACAGCCACCAGACATCTGGTCTGAAACTCTAGTCACCCATCAGTAAACCTCACATTTATATATTTTCTAGATCTTTTTCAAGTCTAACAGTAGACGTCTCCAAAAAGAAAAGGAATCCTATCCATATTTGGATAGAATTCCACAGCTAAATCAGAAGCTTCTAACCTATTAACAGCTTGCATGGTGACTGTGGTGGGGAAAACCTCTTTGGTCTGGCATCACAATAAGCTGCAAAAGGCTGTCAACAAATTCTGTGCTCTTGCTAATAACATTACTGAAAGTTAAAATCTCACAAGAATTTTTTTCTCAATATTATGACATAAGGTAAATAGGTGAGATAAAATCACATCTAGATATTTTTAAACTGAGAGAAGTTTCTCTTTTTAATGAATGAATTGATAGTGGTTATTCATAGTAATAAGAACACATTAGAACCTTTTTGAATTTAAAGTAAATGAATTAATGGTAAATTTCTGGGAATTTTACTTTTGTTTGCTTTTTCTAATATTTTAGATGCAAATCTCTATAGTCTTATATCATACAGGGACCATGCTCATAATGCATCAGTTAACCGATAGATTAGGGTGATGGAAAAGACTGGAAAAAGATTGACTTTCTTTAAATACTATATTATAATGACGCATTTAAAAAGTTATTTTCTTTTCCTAATGTATACAACCCATTTGTAGAAGCATCCATCTAAGCAGATGAGGACTATCTCATTATGCAAACTACAAATGCTATTTTATGTTCAGTAAATATGAGGATTGATCCTCTATGCATTAAGCCAAATGATTGCTTTTACAAATTAACTTTCTACAAAAACAAATCAAATATTTCCAGAATAGACATCATTTTCTCATAGATATTTCCCTTGCTTATACAGAAGAATAATTCCTTATGTATAATAACAGCAAAAAATCAGTTAAAAAGCTTAAAATATATTTTACAGCATTATGATAAGTATTACACTCATACTATTTTTGAGCCTTGCCTTACTTTCAGAAAGAAATAACACAAAATCTATGTTTCTTGTAAAAGATACTTTCTGGGAAAAGAAAAGTAAAATTTCTTCTAGGAATTATAATTTCCATAATAATTAGTGGAAATGACATTTAAGTTAAATTAATATAACTCTGAAGTCTTTTAAAAATGTCATGATATTCATTAAATAAAAGAATAAAATAATCCAAAACAGCATAAATATAACAGTTCCCAATTTCATTCAAAACTTGTACTGCTGGTGTCTGTACATGCATGGATGAGTATGTGGTTTTGCTTGTGAGTGTCTCTGAGAAATGCTCATACGGGTGAACATATTACTTTCTACTATGTGAGGTGCCTCAGTCTGGACAAAGAAAAAATTAATATTACTAAAATAATTGATAATTTAATAGTTTAAAAGGAAACTACTCCTGTTAAAAAGAAAAGTGCATCTTCTTTATTAGGTACAATGGTCAAATTTAATTATATAGGAAAGACAACAAAGTTTATTTCTTAGCATGACACAATTTCTTTCATGAAATTCAGCTCAAATATATTTAAATGGACTAAGCATGCAATTAAGCATGTGCTTGTATATGTTGTATGATATATATCCTATGAACATATTTCATATGTAAACATAAAAAGTAAACAATTTAGATAAAATGTAAACATGCACATTGTGTAAATTTTTATATACATATGCATATAATTTGTACATAGTGTTAAAATAGTTATTTGAACAAATCACAAAAGAAAATTAGTGACATTATTTTTATTAACATGTGCTATACAAAAATAGCTCTTTCAATTTAACAACAGACTAACAGAAGTAGGATCTTCAAAATAAAAAAGTCATTTCTATATATGAACAAAGAAATTTTATTACTTATAATTAATTATATAGTGAAGTTAAAAAAAGAATATTCAAGATACAATACAAATCAAACATTCTAGAATTTCACCCACATTTAATATAGCAGTGATGAATGAAGAAAGTGACAAGGCCTAAGACAAGGTTTTGGAATGAGGGAGACAAAATCTAGATTTACAGGTTTCACCCCAATAGCAAAAGGGTTCTTTTTGCCAAGGTTAGCTGACACAAGCAAAAAAATGCAATAGCTGTAAATCTGCCTTAAACAAGATCTATTCTCTTTCAGTTGTTACACTATATTTTAGCAGACTCTCTAATAACTGAATTTTGCCAGAAAACTGTACCTACATATTATTAATAGGTTTACATATTTTCCTTCTGATTGTTTCCCTATATTAAAAGACTTTAATAAATGAGAACTAGAAGAACATTTTTCAAAGTTTCTGGCTAAGTATCACTTGTTATTTTGTAAAAACCCATTTTGTATGCTATTCTCACACCATGTTATCTTCCAAAACAAAAGGATTTTACCAAGTGAATGAATCTGTCACATACTATTTGTCATTTTAATAAATCATGGCATTTTATCTTAGTTGTTATTTTCTTTGCATATAACATATCATGATCTAAACTCCCAGTTCTTCCAAATCAGGAAGTTATATGGAAAACATCATCCTTTGAGAAGTAGAACTAATATGTATCTTAAATAGACATGTATCAATTTATAGAAGTAGTACTTTCCTTAGAAATCTTTTGTTGTTTGGATAGTATTCAAGACTAAAGTGATCATATTGTGCATCCAGACATGGAATATGAAGAAAAATAGCTTACTGAATATCAATTTTAATATAACCTATTTAAAATAGTGAATGCATATCAGTTAAAAAGATATTTGTTTTCAGAATGGCCAAAACACAAAGTTGAAGAAGGAAATACACCACCTGTGTGTCTTCAACTTCATCAAAGAGAAAGAAGACTTCACCGAAAAAACATATGAGAATATTTTCAGGTCAGTTTGGTAGGTTAGCCAATAGAGAACAGCAGAGGGTGGGAAGAGGGCTGGACAATCAGCTTGATGACTGAGGTAACTTTATTTTACTAACTTTAAAGTTGTCTAAATTTCTGACAGTAGAATGATTGAATGTTTGGATTTTTCTACAAAAGAGACAATTCATTCCAAACTAATTCAATGAATTTGTCATTGCTATGCGAGGCACATTGAAAGGTGCTAGGTTTGTAAACATTAGTAGTTTTTATTATTGCCTTTAAAAGCAGAGCTTACAATCTGGGTGCTAGCTAACAGCAATCTGGAATATAGCTAATAAAGTGATAAATGCATATAAGTATGGTGCTGTGAGAGCACAGAGGCAGCAACAATTAAATTCTACTTGAAGTGCAGAGAAATAGTTTACAAATAAGATGATAAGTCAGCTGGGACCTAACTAATGAACTGAATCTTGCCAGAAAGATGAGGATAAACATTCCAAACCAAAGTAAGAAAACATATCTTCTTTAACCATCACAACAAATCTATAAGGTTTTTATTATCCCCATTTTGCTGACCAATTCATTGAACTCAACATCTTTGTCCAAAATCTACCTTTCTGAGTTTAGAATGAGGCTGTAATGCATTTCTTTTGATGCCAACCTACTTGCCACTTCCCAACAAACAAATGACAACAGACATGAAAATTTGAAGCTAGAGTCAGTATAAGTGTATTTCTTTCCATGGAGGTGAAATGACTCTGGACAAGTAAGGTAACAGTATAAAAGTTTATTGGGGGTAAACCAGACTGAAGTTTCTGAGCTCTGGGGACCAAAGTGTCTAGAATTAAAATGAGGAAGTGACAAAAACATGGACTCAGGACTACAGACTACAGAGGAAACTAAAAATACTAGCACCAGAAAAGTATTCAATATCTAGAGAAAACAGAATTTAGCCACATTTCAGCAAATGCTAAAGTTAATGCCAAAACACCAATAGAATCTGAAGTGGCAAATTGGCAAAGGAATGAAAACAAGCAATAATTATCACTAGTACTTTACCTTGTCTTTGTGAAACTCTACAATAAAATAGATTTAAAAAACTTTAAAAAAAATGGGAAAATTACCACTGTTTTTATTTTTCTTATTTTTTTTAATTTATTTATTTTAATTGGAGGCTAATTACTTTATATTATTGTATTGGTTTTGCCATACATTGACATGAATCTGCCCTGGGTGTACATGCGTTCCCCATCTTGAACCCCCTTCCCACCAACCTCCCCATCCCATCCCTCTGGTTCATCCCTGTACACTAGCCCCAAGCATCGTGTATCATGCATCGAACATGGACTGGCAATTCGTTTCAAATTACCACTGTTTTCAAACACAATAAAAATTCAGGAGGGAAGGGACATCTGTGTATATCTAAGGCTGATTCATGTTGATATTTGGCAGAAATCAACACAATACTGTAAAGCAATTATCCTTCAATTAAAAATAAATAAATTTAAAAAGAAAGTATTTCTGGAATATCAACAGAGTGAGAATTTAGGCTACAGATACTTTTTAATGGCAGGAAATAAAATTAAAAAAAAATTAGGTACACTATCATGTTTATATGCTTCTCAGTTCAGTTCAGTCGCTCAGTTGTGTCCGACTCTTTGCGACCCCAAGAACCTTAGCATGCCAGGCCTCCCTGTCATCACCAACTCCCAGAGTCTATGCAAACCCATGTCCATCAAGTCGGTAATGCCATCCAACCATCTCATCCTCTGTCGTCCCCTTCTCCTGCCCTCAATTTTTCCCAGCATCAGGGTCTTTTCCACTGAGTCAGCTCTTTGCTTCAGGTGGCCAAAGTATTGGAGTTTCAGCTTGAACATCAGTCCTTCCAATGAACTGACCTCCTTTAGGATGGACTGGTTGGATCTCCTTGCAATCCAAGGGACTCTCAAGAGTCTTCTCCAACACCACAGTTCAAAACCATCAATTCTTTGGCGCTCAGCTTTCTTTATATTCCAACTCTCACATCCATACATGACCAGTGGAAAAACCATAGCTTTGAATTAGACGGACTTTTGTTGACAAAGTAACGTCTCTGTTTTTTAATATGCTGTCTAGATTGGTCATAACTTTCCTTCCAAGGAGTAAGCATCTTTTAATTTCAAAGCTGCAATCACCATCTGCAGTGATTTTGGAGCCAAGAAAAATAAAGTTAGTCATTGTTTCCATTGTTTCCCCATCTATTTGCATTGAAGTGATGGGACTGAATGCCATGATCTTAGTTTTCTAAATGTTGAGCTTTAAGCCAACATTTTCACTCTCTTCCTTCACTTTTATCAAGAGGCTCTTTTGTTCTTCTTCATTTTCTTCCATAAGGGTGGTGTCATCTGCATATCTGAGGTTATTGATAGTTCTCCCAGAAATCTTGATTCCAGCTTGTGCTTCTTCCAGCCCAGTGTTTCTCGTGATGTACTCTGCATAGAAGTCAAATAAGCACAATGACAATATACAGCATTGACATTCTCCTTTTCCTATTTGGAACCAGTCTGTTGTTCCATGTCCAGTTCTAACTGTTGCTTCCTAACCTGCATACAGTTTTCTCAAGAGGCAGGTCAGGTGGTCTGGTATTCCCATCTCTTTATGCTTCTAGTTGAATTGTAAATTCATGCACTCCCTCTGAAGTTTGTTTGCAATAGTGAAAACCTTGAAACTCTTTTATACATTTTAGGGTGACATAATTTTATTCAAAATATGTACAAAAAGGTTTAATTATATGATCATTGTTCTATTTGAATGGTAAATAATTGGATATGACCTTAACATATGGGAATAGTTTGAAGAAATTTATTTACATGGACAAGATCATGTGTTAAGCTATTATTGAAAACAATAGGATAGAATGAAAATGTTATACAAACAAATATTCTCAAACTTATTCTTGATTCTATAACAATACATTTCCATCATAATTAACTCTTACCTGTGGCTGGAGAGGGCGTGATTATTATATTTTTTTGTTTCTCTAACATTTTGGAATTTTCTACATTGATCAAATATGCTTCATTTACTATTTATAAGCTTAAAGATATTACTCAAGATGTTACAAAAGATGTTACTCAAGAGATAAAAATTTTAATCAAATACTCAAAGATTAAAAACATATACAATATAATATGGCTATTTGTTATGTAACGATTATGAAATAGTTCATTAAACATTTGTAAAATAGAAAAATAAATTAACAAAGTTTTAAAATTAAAAAAAAACCAGGAATAGAAATAGGAAATAAATTCTTCTAGCTGAAAAGCTTTTACAAGAGATTTTTTCTAATATTCACAAAATATTGAAACTTTCTGTTCTTTACAAATATAAAAATAGTTGAAATAACCCCCACTTCATTTTACAACATTAATATGTTTGATAGTGAAATATGGCAAATTAGAAAATGACAAAAAATGAACAAGAATATTTTGGGGCATGTGTGCAAAATTCTAAATACAATGAAAATCAGACCCACTAATGAATTTTGATAATACTAAAATAACAGAGAAAAAACAGAACCAATACCACAGTGGAACTGTCTACCTAATTCTTTAGCCAATGTATTCTATTACTTCAGGCCTGAATGTCAAGAATTGAACATTAGAGAAAAGCTTACTCCCAAATAGCTTATTAAGTTCCCTTAAAAAAAAGTCCCCATTCCAAGGTCCTGGGTTAATTATGGCTATTACTTTTGTAGATGAGTTCAATTTCAGCCTAGAAACCTTGTGAATAAGCAGAGATATTAGTGGTAAAGTAAGAATAACTGCTAACAGTTTAAAGTTTTGCAGAAGCCTTGTGATCTAGCCCAAGTGAGCAAGCTCGAGAACAAAGAAATAATATGTCTCCTTGAAGTCCAGGTGACTCCAAGAAATCTGTTATCCTTGAAGCCCAGGTAACTCCAAGAACTCTGCTGTCTGCCTTTACCCTTTAATTGTAACTCTTTCCACTTCCCCTTTTTCTTCAGAATAAAAGAAGCCTGAATTCTCTGTCAAATTAAGTTGATTCTTTCAGACATCAGTCCACCAACTTCTCAGTTTGCTGACTTTCTGAATAAGTCACTATTGCTTGCCCCAGTGCCCTGGCCTGTTCTACAGTGAAAAGTACAAGCTTGGACTAGATAAAGCTACAATTCAGTTCAGTTCAGTCTCTCAGTTGTGTCTGACTGTTTGGGATCCCATGAACTGCAGTATACCAGGCTTCTTTGTCCATCACCAACTCCAAGATCCTATTCAAACTAATGTTTATTAAGTCAGTGAAGCCATCCAAATATCTCAACCTCTGTCATCTCCTTCTCATCCTGCCCTCAATCTTTCCCAGAATCAGGGCCTTTTACAATGACTCAATACTTTACATAGGGTGGCCAAAGTATTGGAGCTTCAGCATCAGTCCTTCCAATTCAGGAATCAATTCAGGACTGATTTCCATTAAGATGGACTGGTTGGATCTCCATGCAGTCCAAGGGACTCTCAAGAATCTTCTCCAACATCACAGTTCAAAAGCATCAATTCTTTGGCACTGAGTTTTCTTTAAAGTCCAACTCATATCCATACATAACTACTGGAAAAACCAAAGCTTTGACTAGATGGACCTTTGTTGGCAAAATAATGTCTCTGCTTTTTAACATGCTATCTAGGTTGGTCATAGCTTTTCTTCCAAGGAGTAAGCATCTTTAAATTTCCTGGTTTCAATCACCATCTGCAGTGATTTTGGAGCCCCAAAAATAAAGTCTGTCACTGTTTCTTTTGTTTCCTCATCTACTTGCCATGAAGTGGTGGGACCAGATGTGAATATCTAAGTTTTCTGAATGTTGAGTTTTAAGCCAACTTTTTCACTCTCCACTTTCAGTATCATCAAGATGCACTTTCAGTTCAGTTCAGTTCAGTCGCTCAGTCGTGTCCGACTCTTTGCAACCCCATGAATCACAGCACGACAGGCCTCCCTGTCCATCACCAACTCCCGGAGTTCACTCAAACTCATGTCCACAGAGTCGGTGATGCCATCCAGCCATCTCATTCTCTGTCATCCCTGTCTCCTCCCGCCCCCAATCTCTCCCAGCATCAGATTCTTTTTCCAGTGAGTCAACTCATTGCATGAGGTGGCCAAAGTATTGGAGTTTAAGTTTAAAATCAGTCCTTCCAATGAACATCCAGGATTGATCTCCTTTAGAATGGACTGGTTGGATCTCACTGCAGTCCAAGGGACTCTCAAGAGTCTTCTCCACAGTTCAAAAGCATCAATTCTTCAGCGATCAGCTTTCTTCACAGTCCAACTCTCACATCCATACATGACCATGGGAAAAAGCCAGGCTTCAGAAATACGTGAACCATGAACTTCCAGATGTTCAAGTTGGTTTTAGAAAAGGCAGAGGAACCAGAGTTCAAATTGCCAACATCCGCTGGATCATGGAGAAAGCAAGAGAGTTCCAGAAAAAAAACATATATTTCTGCTTCATTGACTATGCCAAAGCCTTTGACTGTGTGGATCATAATAAACTGTGGAACATTCTGAAAGAGATGGGAATACCAGACCACCTGACCTGCCTCTTGAGAAACCTGTATGCAGGTCAGGAAGCAATAGTTTGAACTGGACATGGAACAACAGATTGGTTCCAAATAGGAAAAGGAGTACATCAAGGTTGTATATTGTCACCCTGCTTATTTTACTTATATGCAGAGTACATCATGAGGAACACCAGGCTGGAAGAAGCACAAACTGGAATCAAGATTGCCGGGAGAAATATTAATAACCTCAGATATGCAGATGACACCACCCTCATGGCAGAAAGTGAAGAGGAACTCAAAAGCCTCTTGATGAAAGTGAAAGAGGAGAGTGAAAAGGTTGGCTTGAAGCTCAACATTCAGAAAACGAAGATCATGGGAAATAGATGGGGAAACAGTGGAAACTATGTCAGACTATTTTTTTGGCTCCAAAATCACTGCAGATGCTGATTGCAGCCATGAAATTAAAAGACGTTTACTCCTTGGAAGGAAAGTTATGACCAACCTGGATAGCATATTAAAAAGCAGAGACATTACTTTGCCAACCAAGGTCCGTCTAGTCAAGGATATGTTTTTCCCGTGGTCATGTATGGATGTGAGATGCACTTTAGTTCTTCTCTTTTTGTCATAAGGGTGGTGTCATCTGCATATCTGAGGTTATTCATATCTCTCCCAGCAATCTTGATTCCAGCTTGTGCTTCTTCCAGTCCAGCATTTTTCATGATGTAATCTGCATATAAGTAAAATTAGCAGGGTGACAATATATAGCCTTGACATACTCCTTTTCAAATTTGGAACCAGTCTGTTAGTCTATGTAGACTTTAACTGTTTCTTCTTGATCTGCATACAGATTTCTCAGGAGGCAGTTCAGGTGGTCTGGTATTCCCATCTCATTAAGAATTTTCCACAGTTTTTTGTGATCCACACAGTCAAAGGCTTTGGCATAGTCAATAAAGCAGAAGTAAATGTTTTTCTGGAACTCTCTCTTTTTCAATGATCCAACAGGTTTTGCCAATTTGATCTCTGGTTCCTCTGCCTTTTCTAACACTAGTTTGAACATCTGGAAGTTCATGGTTCACATGCTGTTGAAGCCTGGCTTGGGGAATTTTGAGCATTACTTTGCTAGCATGTGAGATGAGTGCAATTGTGTGGTAGTTTGACCATTCTTTGGCATTGACTTTCTTTGGGATTGCAATACTGACCTTTTCCAGTCCTGTGGCACTGCTGAGTTTTCCAAATTTGCTGGCATATTGAGTGCAGCACTTTCACAGCATCATCTTTGAGGATTTGAAACAGCTCACCTGGAATTCCATTACCTCTACATAGTGATGTTTCCTAAGGCCCACTCAACTTCACATTCCAGGATGTCTGGCTCTAGGTGAGTGATCACACCATCATAGTTACCTGGGTCATGAAGATCCTTTTTGTATAGTTCTTCTGTGTATTCTTGCCACCTCTTCTTAATATTTTCTGCTTTTAGGTCCATACCGTTTCTGTCCTTTATTGTGCCCATCTTTGCATGAAATGTTCCCTTGGTATCTCTAATTTTCTTGAAGAGATCTCTAGCCTTTCCCATTCTATTGTTTTACTCTATTTCTTTTCATTGATCTCTGAAAAAGGCTGTCTTATCTCTCCTTGCTATTCTTTGTAAGTCTGCATTCAGATGGATATATCACTCCTTTTCTCCTTTGTCTTTTGTTTATCTTCTTTCCTCAGCCATTTGTAAGGCCTCCTCAGAGAACCGCTTTGCTTTCTTTAAATTTCTTTTTCTCGAACCTCTGTCCATTGTTCTTCGGGCACTCTATCAGGTCTAATCCTTTGAATCTATTTGTCACTTCTACTGTACAATCATAAGGAAACAGATTTAGGTCTTACTTGAATGGTCTAGTGTTTTTCCTCAGAGACAGCAATGGCTTTCCTTACTTTCTTCAATTTAAGTCTGCTTTTGGCAATAAGGAGTTCATGATCTGAGCCACAGTCAATTCTCTGTCTTGTTTTTGAACACTGTATGGAGCTTCTCCATTTTTTACTGCAAAGGATATAATCAATATGGTTTCAGTATTGACCATCTGGTGATGTCCATGTGTAGAATCTTCTCTTGTGTGGTCGGAAGAGGGTGTTTGTTATGACAAGTGTGATCTCTTGGCAAAACTCTATTAGCCTTTGCCCTGCTTCATTCTGTACTCCAAGGCCATATTTGCGAGTTACTCCAGGTATTTCTTGACTTTTGCATTTTCCTATTTTTGCATTCCAGCCCCTTCCAATGAAAAGGACATGTTTTTTGGGTTTAATTCTAGAAGGTCTTGTAGGTCTTCATAGAACCATTCAACTTCAGCTTCTTCAGCTTTACTGGATGAGGCATAGGCTTGGATTACTGTGACATTGAATGGTTTACCTTGGAAAAGGACCGAGATCATTTTGTTGTTTTTGAGAATGCACCCAAGTACTGCATTTCAGATTCTTGTTGATTCTGAGGGCTACTCCATTTCTTCTAAGGGATTCTTGCCCACAGTAGTATATATAATGGTCATCAGAATTAAATTCACTCATTCCAGTCCATTTTACTTCACTGATTTCTAAAAGGTCGATGTTTAGTTGTACCATCTCCTGTTTGACAACTTCCAATTTGCCTTGATTCATGGACCTAACATTCCAGGTTCCTATGAGATATTGTTCTTTACAGAATTGGACTTTGTTTCCATCATCAGTTACATCCACAACTGGATGTTGTTTTTGCTTTGGCTCAGCCTCTCCAGTTGATGGTTGAATGCCATCACCTACTCAATGGACATGAGTTTAATCAATCTCCGTGAGCTGGTGATAGACAGGGAAGCCTGCGTACTGCCATCTATTGGGTTACAAAGAGTTGGACATGACTGAGCAACTGAAATAAACTGACAGCCTCTTCATTCTTTCTGGAGCTGTTTGTCCACTCTTCTTCAGTCGCATATTGGGCACCTACTGACCTGTCGAGTGCATCTTTCAGTGTCATATCTTTTTGCCTTTTCATACTGTTCATGGGGTTCTTGTGGCAAAAAACAAAACAAAACAAAACAAAAATGAGTTATCTGGACCACGTTTTGTCAGAACCATGACCCATCTGTCTTGGGTGGCCCTACACAGCATGGCTCATAGTTTCACTGGGTTAGACCATGCTGTGATCCAAGTGATCAGTTTGGTTAGTTTTCTGTAATTGTGGTTTCCATTCTATCTGCCCTCTGATGGATAATAAGAGGCTTGCGGAAACTTCCTGATGGGAGGGACTGGCTGTGGGGGAATCTGGGTCTTACTCTGATGTGTAAATCTTTAATCCAATTTTCTGTTGATGAGTGAAGCTGTGTTCTCTCCCTCTAGTTTGGCCTTAGGCAGTCATGGCGACCTCCTTCAAAAGGACTTATGCCAGGACTGGTGTTTTCAGTGCCCTTGACCCCACAGCAGGCCTCTGTAGACTCATCCCTCCACTGGAGGCTCCTACACTGACAGGCAAGTCTGGCTCAGTCTCTTATGGGGTCACTGCTCCTTTCTCCTGGGTCCTGGTGTGCACAAGGTTTTGTTTGTGTGGTCCAACATTCTCCTGTTGATGGTTGTTCAGCAGTTACTTGCAATTTTGGAGTTCTCACAGGAGAAGATGAGAGCACATCCTTCTACCCCCCATATTTCTGGAGGTGTTATTTGCATTCTGCTCTTTGTTATTTGTGTTATTTTTTATTTCTTTTATTTGCATTCAAATAAGTTAATCAATGATAAGCTAAAATTGCCTTTCCTGCCATGAGGATTTTGCCTTTTAAACATTGTGCTAGCTCTAAGAGGGTCCTTGATGTCCTTAATGATTCTGGGAATAAATGAAGTTCTGCAAGATCACCTCTCTAAAGTATTGACATTTTGGATGTGATTTCCTACATCCTATTGTAGTCTATTTTAAGTAATGCAACACTATATTCCATCAATAAAGAATAAGAAAAAAAAACTAGGAGCTAAAACCAAAACATTTCACAACTACCAATACGAGAAGTTAAATATATCTTTTCTAAAGAGTCTTTTATGTCTTGCATTATAGAATAGCTGTGTTAATAGTTAAGATCTTTCTATGTATTTTATGTCATGAAGAATTATAAGCTTCAGGATCTATAATCATTTATTTTTTCTCTTTTTAAAAACTAAACCTAAATCCATTGAAAGCACTTTCTCATGCTTGTGTAGCATCAGGGTATCTGTTACTGAGAGCTGATAATTAATCTCAGTCTTGCCTTCCTTGTACCTTACATTTCCATCTTAAATTACCCCTGTCTTTCTAGCTATCTACAATCATATACATATATAACCATTTCTATCTGCAAGAAAGTATGAAATGACATTCCTAGAAGTCAATACAATTTTCTTTTAATGAAGAAAAGATTTTTCCTTGTAATGAGAACTCTTAGGATTTACTTTCTTAATAACTTTCAAATATACTATACAGTAATGTTGATTGCAGGCACAATATGTGTGTAATATTTATATTTGCATTTTTCTACCTGATTCATGGGGTCGCAGAGAGTCGGACATGACTGAGCGACTGGACTGAACTGAACCTGAAATTTACTTAGCATAATGCCCTCCAGGTCCATTCATGTTATTGTAAACGGTAGGATTTCCTTCTTTTATGGCTAAATATTAACCCTGGTATATTTCGTTTCCTTCTAATATGTACTCAGAAGTAGAATTGCTAGATAATATGGTAATTCTTTTTATATTTTTTAAGAATCTCCTTACTACTTTCATAGAAGCTGCATCAACCTACAAGCCCAATAACAGTTCAATAAAGTTTCCTTTTTTTCCCCACAACCTCATGAGCACTTTTTATCTCTTGTCTTTTTGATGATAGCCGTTTTTAATTAGCATTATATAAGATTTCATAGCTTTATTTGCATTTTCTCTAATTATTAATGATGTTGAGCACCTTTCAGTACCTGTTGAATATTTGTATATCTCCCTTGGAAAGCTTTCTCTTTCTTTTTAACCATTTTTAGATTATTTGTTTGGTTTTTACCATTGAATTTTATAAGTTCTTTATATATTTTTGAGGTAAATTTCTTTTCAGACATATGATTTGCAGATATTCTCTCTCATTCTGTAAATTGCCTCTTCATTATTTTGTTGAATATAATATTAATTTCTAGTTTTATATTACTGTGGTCAGAAAAGATACTTGGTGTGATTTCAGTAGTTTTTAAATTGCTAAGACTTGTTTCATGGCCTATCTCAAACTTGAAAATGTTCTATGAGCATTTGAGAAGAATGTGTCTTCTGAAGCTGCTAAGTTGAATGTCAAATATATATGTATATATACACATTTGATCCATTTATTCTAAAATATGGTTCAACTTCAATGTTTCCTTGATGATTTTCTTTCTGTATGATGTATCCCTTGTTGAGCATGGGGTATTCAGGGTTCTACAACTGTATTATTGTTTTGTTGTATTTTTGTATTATTACATGGCTATTACTATTTTGTTGTCTATTTCTCCCTTCAGATGTTAATGCATTTAAGTGTTCCAGTATTGGATGTGCATATATTTACAGTTGTTATCTCTTCTCAACGAGTTGATCTTTTTCTCATTATATAATGACCTTGATTGTCTTCTGTAACTATGTTTAGCTTAAAGTCTATTTTGTCTAACTATAGCTCCCCCAGTTCTCTTTTAGTTTTGGTTTTTCTCTTCTGTATGAATATATTTTCCCATCTCTTCACTTTGAATCTATGTGTGTCCTTAGAGCTGAGTGAGTCTCTTGCATGAATCATATCATTGGGTCTGTTTTTATCATCCATCCAGGGCCCCTGTGTCTTTTGAGTGGAAAGTTTAGTCCACGTAGATTACTATTGATACGTAAGGACCTATTATTGACATCTTATTGTTTTCTATTTCACAGCTTCATTGTTTCTTTTTTCCTCTCTTGTTACCTCTTTTCATGAATTAGTGTTTGTCCATGATGGAATGCTTTGATTCCCCTATCTTTATTTTCATGAATCTACTATAGGTTATTTGTTTTGCTGTTACAAAGAGACATAAACATCCTATAGATATAATATTCTGTTTTGTGATGATAATTAATGTCCACTCTATACAAAATTTCGATCTTTTTAATTCCCCGTACTCAGGTTTTTATTGTCACAAATTGCCTCTTTTATAGTCTGTATTTGTTAGCCAAGTATTGTACCTTTAGCTTTTTTGGTTCAATTTTCCTTTAACATTTATACTGCATTAAAGTGGTTAATAGTTCACCATCATATTGCAGATTAGAGTTTTCTGAATTTGATTATATATTTGCTTTTTCCAGCATGCTATGTATTTTCATGTTTTCATGTGACTAATCAGCATTGTTTCACATCTTCTTGAGAATATCTTTTAACATTTCTTGTAAGCCATATCCAATAGCAATAAATTCCCTTAAGTTTTGTTTGTCTGAAAAATCTTTATTTATCCTTCATTTCTGAAATGTAACTTTGCTGGATGAAGTATTCTTGCTTTTTTTTTTTTTCAGTACTTTGACCATATGATTCTACTCTCTCCTGGCATGTAAGATTTCTTCTGAGAAACCTGCTGATTGCCTAATTGTGGTTCCTTTGTAGTTTATCTTTTTATATTTTCCTTGCTTATTTCAGTATTTTCTTTCAATCTTTGAATTTTGATAATTTTAACATGAGGTGTCTTGGAGAAGACTGGTTTGAATCGAAATAATGGGGCAATCTATTAGCTTCATGAACTTGGATATCTAATTCTTTCCCAGATTTAAGAAGCTCTCAGCTATTAATTCTTTTTTTTTTTAATTTATTTTTTATTGGAGGCAAATTATTTTACAATATTATATTAGTTGGTTTTGCCATACATTGACATGAATTCACCCCAGGTGTACATGAGTTCTCCGTCCTGAACCTCCCTCCCACCTCCCTCCTCCCTTTATCCTCCCTCTGGGTCATCCCTGCACGCCAGCCCCGAGCATCCTGTAACATGCTCCCTTACTTCTGTAATGCCAATGATTTGAATATGATCTCTTTCGATTATTTTCCATACCTCAAATAGAATTTTTTTTCTTGCCATTTTTCTTTCTTTCTTATTTCCTCTTTTCTCCTCTGACTGTGTTATGTCAAAATTCCTGTCCTCTACCTCACTGGTTCCTTCTTCTGTTTTGTATATGCTCTTGATGCTCTCTATTGCATTTTTCATTTTGTTTATTAAATACTTCAGTTCTAGACTTTGTTTTATTATTTTATATTTGTAACCTTGCTAACTTCTCATTTTGATTACATATTGTTTCCTGATTTCACTGAATATGTTTTCTGTGTTTTCTTATAGTTCACTGTTTCCTTTAAACAGCTATCTTGATTTTTTTATCAGGCAAATCATAGATTTGGTTACTGGAAGATTGGTACAACACTATAATTAAGATTTGTACAGTATTAGTACTAATAGTAATCAGTACAATAAATAGTACAATTAATACAATAATACAATCAGTATAATAGTTTAGTTACTGGAAGATTAGTACAGTAGTTGACATCATGTTTCTGTGATTTTTTTTTTTTTTTAGTTTAAACTCCTATTGTTGTTTTCACATTTGAAGTATCAATTACCCCCTCTAAACTTTATTAACTGCCTTCAAGGTAGAAATACATTTTATCAGCTTTGCTATGGATTCTGTGGCTTACTTAGACTTCACATGGATGTAGCTATTTTATGCTTGTTTCTCCCTCCAGAGGCAAAATTCCTGAGTGTGTAGGTTTTCTCTTGATTCTACAATACACTAGTCCAGCTGCTTATAGCCTCTCTTATTTTCATAAAGATAGTGTGACAGCTCAAGTTTTGAGAATTCTCTCTTACCCACAGACCTTGGCCTGCATCCTCTGTATGTTCCCTAACCTTCTACCAAACTTTCCTCTTGCTGCCACTCTCAGAATTGCACTCAAGGGAGCTGTCCACAGATTGAGACACGACACTGAGATATGAATTTGGCAATAAGACTGCCTATAGGCCAGTTCAGGCTATTCACGAAAGAGATTTTTCTGATGGCTTGTGGGCAGGCTTTTTGATGGAGTCCAGAATGCAGTCAGCAGGAACTGTGTCCTTTTCACAGCTTCCAGACATCTTATCTGCTGCTCTACCTATCTGTTCCCTACCCCCAGTCATAGCACTCCCAATTTAGTACTCTGAAATCTGTGAGAGAGAAATGAATCTCTTCAATAGTTTGAGACACAGCTGGGAATGTTGCATACTCACTTGCTAGCTCCATTTCTCCATAGGTGAATTCATGGTCTATCAAGCCACTCCAGTACTCTTGCCTAGAAAATACCATGGATGGAGGAGCCTGGTAGGCTGCAGTCCATGGGGTTGCTAAGGGTCGGACACGACTGAGCGACTTCACTTTCACTTTTCACTTTCACACATTGGAGAAGGAAATGGCAACCCACTCTAGTGTTCTTGCCTGGAGAATCCCAGGGACGGGGGACTCTTGTGGGCTTCTGTCTATGGGGTCACACAGAGTCGGACACGACTGAAGTGATGCAGCAGCATGTTTAACCTTGTCACCTTGGGGTATGAGGAGTGATGGCATGCTGTTCCTCTTGCCTACTTATGTGAATCCAAATTTGTATTTTGTGTGTATGAGTGTGTGTGTGACATGGAGTACTGGAAGTTCTCTGTAAACCTGGACTTACACACAGATTCTTTTATCCCCAGTGTCTGACCAAGTCAGTATTCTGCAAGTGTTCCCAGACTATGTCTGAGAGGTGCTGGTACTAGCTGACAGTCTCCTGAAGGGTCTATGGCCAAAACCAAAGTCTATCTGCCTATTACCTGATAGATATATAGGTGGTTGAGACTCCTCTCAAGTACCTTGTCATATGGTGCTGGGTCTCCTAACTCACATAGAGATACTTAATTTCATGGATAGATGTCAAAATTTTGCTGTTGAATGTGAGGATCTGTAAAAACTAGTCATTATTGATGCATTTATAGTGTGGACATAAGTTTCCTGTCCAATGTGTTTTGATTCTCTGTGGATGCATACTCATAAAATCAGTCCTGCCCATCTTGCACCCAGTAGTGCTTATCTACAACTACCAGGAGCTCCTTCTCCTGTGTGACTGCACTTGTGAATGTAGCGTGTCGATTATTCACCTGCATGAGCACCATTCCCTATCAAGAATGGGTGATTTTATAATATTATAAGTACTTGTCCTACGTACTGCACTGACATTTAACTTTAAGTTTCTTTATCAGGAATGAAACAAAAAGATTTTGTGCTGAAATTATATTATCATGGTATTTTAATAAATACCTTAAATTACCAAGCATACATTCTTAATCCTTTATTTTAATCAATATTTTTAATACCATTCAAAATCCAGATTTAGAAGAAAGTTTAATGTCAGAAACCTTGAAACTAAGTGGTTCTTCTGTCATATATGTGCTATAACCTTCATTATCTATATCTTGAATTCTCTTAAAATTACTGTGAAATAAAAAATGAAAGTATAGATATAGAACTTTCAGAGCATAGTATATTCACCCAAGCCATTATCTGAAAGTTGTCAGTTCATTTCTCAGAAGGTCAACCAACAGTCACAACAGGATACTGATCTTTAATTCAAGTTCACAGAGCAATTATGACATCTATAAGAAGAATTATTAAACACAGGTTGTAAATTTGTGACAAAGACCCAGGTTGGGCCTAGTCTGCATCTCTTACAAGAGTTTAAAATAGGTCAGTCAATCCTGTCTGATAAGCAAATGATGGGATTCATATAATTCTTAAGAGCAAAATCTACAGGAAGAATCTTAATTATAACAATAAATTTTACTTGGCAGAACACATCTGTTCATATACACTTTCCCAGTGGAAAGGGGGGGTTCTGGTTTTGATAGTACTAGATTTCCTTTATTTTCATTTACTATTACTCAGGTCCTTGATGAGTTAGATCACAGATGTGAAGTATTTAAATAAGCATGTTAAAATCTACTTTAATAAACCTATGAGATACCTGAGCATAACCAAGCACATAAAAAAAAGATCATTAATATTCCATAGCTGTGAAACCTTCTAAGCTGCAAGGCCAAATAAAACCCAAATGAAACTAAGATGCATAGTAATATGGACTACAGAAAAAGAGATAGTGATACCAGCCAGTGATGGTAAAAGTATGAATAGCAAAAGTTTTCAACACAGTTTGTAACACCCGATGGTATTAATAATGGCTGACAGTTTGGGCAGAGGTCATTTTGGAAGTAGAAAGTGAAAGTGGCTCAGTCGTGTCTGACTCTTTGTGACCCCATGGACCATAGTCCATGGAATTCTCCAGGTCAGAATACTGGGTGTATAGCCTTTCCCTTACTCCAGTGGATCTTCCCAACCCAGGGATTGAACCCAGTCTCCAGCATTTCAGGTGGATTCTTTACCAGCTGAGCCACAGGGGAAGCCCTGAGATTATTCAGACTTATGTCCATTGAGTCAGTGATGCATCCAACCATCTCATCCTCTGTTGCCCCCTTCTCCTCTTGCCCTCAATTTTTCCTAGCATCAAAGTCTTTTCTAATGAGTCACCTCTTTGCACAGTAGGTGAGGGTAAACATCAGGGTGATGTAGTCAACTCTGTCAAAGCAATTTTGTGGGCTGATGAAAAAGTAGAATTGTGTATTTTTATATACTTCTTGAAACATTGAATATTGGTAACATCTAAATTGAATTACTTTTACCCTGTACTCAGTAGCATTTATGTATCTAGTCAGCACTCTTTGCCTCTGTGAATATGTGCTTTGAAATTGGCTCCACTAGTTCACTTTATTAATGTCTATTAAGTGTCAGTACTATTGACCAGTGTGAAGACCTATCAGTGTTTAAGATAGTTCTTTCTCTCAGAGAATTTTTAATTAGGCAAAAAAAAGGCATATAAAATTAGTAAGTTGTACCTTCTGATAGGATGCAGTGGAAGTTTATTTTACTTCCCTAATTAGAATATTTTACATAATAAGAGCCAATAATTAGTTAAATTCAATAAATATTAAATAATCCTCTATTATGTACTGAGCACTATTTAGGTACTTATTGTACAACAGTGAAGGAAATAGACAAATATTCCTGTTGTATGGAGCTTACAGTCTAGTGAGGAGACATATAAAAACCAACACATGAACAAATGATTAAAATAAATGAATGAAGAAATGTTATTTCATGCCATGTTGAAGAGTAACACTGCTTTGAAGTAAACTTAAGTTATAATTGTTCATAGGGATATATGGGCTGGGAAAGAGATTTTTGTTTAATGTTCAACAGGATGATTAGTAAAGATATCTCTGAGAGGTTAAAAACTCAAGTAAAAACCTGAAAGAGGTTGGCTATACTTATATTTGGGGAATATTTTTTTTTAGGTAGCATAATATTTAAGTGAAAAGCCTTGAAGCAGGGACATACCATTCCAGTAAAAGGAACAGCAAAGAGCTCAGTTTATCTCAAACAGAATAATATAAAGGGAGCCTAACAGGGGATGACTCAAGAAAGGTAAGGGGATTTGTAAGCCCTTGGGAAGGCTTTGGTTTATACTCTGAGAGAACTGAGAAACCATTAGAGGGTTTGAGCAAATTAATGCCTTGAACTGACTTATAGCTTACAAGATTACTCTTGCTGTTGTGTACCAAATGGAAAAAAGAGAGGCAAGTGCAGAAGCAAAGACAACATAGAGGGCAACTACAACACTCCAGATAAGAGAGGATCATGGCCTAAAACAGTGAGATAAAGATATGTACTCGGACTACTGAAATGTTTAAAAGATACAACTGACAGTACTTACAGATGTATTGGTAATGGGATGTGAGATGAGAGAAGTCAAGGCAGTATCTCAGATATCAGCATTTAGCTGAGAGAAGGAAGATATATACACATATATTTTTGACAAGATTGTGAAAGGATTAAAGTTGGAGATAAGAGCAGTAGGTCTGTGTGTACATCAAGTTACATATTTCAATAAAGTTTAATATAAAATATGGAATTAGTTCTTATGACTGCAATGGAAATGTAAAAGGTATTGGAAACTCTAATACTAAATGATGATACTAAGAGAGAAAGAGAAAGAAGAAAATAAGGTACTATTGCATTTAGAGACCAAGGAAATAAGTTGAAATAGTGAAGGAATAATCATTGAGGTAGGAAAACCAGGATTTTTTTTTTACTGAAGCCAAGTGAAGAAAGTGTTTCCATGAAGAGAAAGGAATCTTTAAACAGTCATTGGTACATTAACTTACAAAAACAAAACAAAACATAGATTCTAAATATACGGTTATATATAATGAAATATTTATAAATAACATGTGCTACTCTCGATTGGGTATGCAAAAGAGTATGAACTGAAATTTTGTACAGTATAGCTAAAATAATACCTTAATTAGAAGGAAATGGCAACTCCCTCCAGTATTCTTGCCTGGAAAATCCTGTGGACAGAGGAGCCTGGTAGGCTACAGTCCATAGGGTCGCAAAGAGTCAAACACGGCTGAGTGACTAAAACTAATTTTCTATTATTCATATTATTACCAACAGGGGTGAATTTAATCTTTCTTTTTCTCAATGAAAAAATAGCAAGTGTTTAAGCATTTTTACAGATTATACTACATTCACCGAAATATATTAGAATCATAAATTTTAATGAGGTAAAATATGTAATTAAATCTTTTAAATTAACATATTAATTGCCCAATCTCTTTCTTTTTTTTTCGAAGATTAGTGAAATTTTATTGATATGAATTTTATTTATTTATTTTTAATTTATTTTATTGGAGGCAAATTACCTTACATTAATATATTGGTTTTGCCATACATTTTCTTCTCCATTGTACTATGCACTAATATGTCATGATGAGATCTATTTCCTATAGAGAAGTGGAATTATTATACGTGGAACTATCTCTTTAGTCTAAATTATTGTGCACATGTTTATAAGTAAATGAAAAATCTCTGTTTTCTCTTTTATTAATTCAGTCTTGCTATATAAATCAAAGCTTGCAAGGAAAAACAATAGCATCTTCTTTAAAGTTACAATGAAAGTCTACATATGCTAGATAATACAATCTAAAGAATTTTCATAAATATATTTATGCAAAATACAATATTGCATAATGCAATATCATATCAAAAGATAAACTTGTATAGAAACATATTTTATGTATTAGACAAAGAGAAACCATATAAGATTCAGAAATATTTTTGTCTAAAGGGTTGTAAATGTGTTTTCTAATTGTGCAAATTATCTCCATAAATTCCTTGAAAAGTTTTGAAATATTAAAGTAATCTACAAGTCACAAGAGCATAGCATAGTCATGGAGAATAAGCTACCATTACTAAAGAGAACGCTTACAGTCCTAAGAAGTGAAAATGTCTACATTCTTAAATTCCTGAAATCACCCTGAAAACAAATTTTATAAATGTAAAAATATTTTAAAAACTCATCTTATGAGATAAATAAATTTCCATTATTTTGATTAAAAGATTGAAAAAATACCCCATAGATAATTTTATGCATTATGCTATTGCTGATTAGTAGATTTTAGGTAGGAGAATATAGGTTTGCATTTTCTAATTCACAAGTAGAAAAAAATGTATATATAACTTTTATGTCACCTAGAAACAAATGCTTTCTGAATTTACATTTTAAGCTGAAGGTAAGAGTATTTCATGGAGGTTTATGTAGAGAACTCACAGGAAAATTGATTCTTCCTTAATCATACCAACTGTTGCCAATCTCAAATTCCAGAAGGGATTTTCTCTCATATAGGCAACATCTAGATAATGACTCTGATGAGCCCTCAGAATGGGGGATGTGTGCCCTAGATTTCCGTTTTCCTACTTAAAAATCAACTGACCAGGGCGTAAGTGAGCACATCCTGTTGTAACCAAATGTCTAATGTCATTTTCCTCTAAGTTTCATTATCTAGTATCCTTTGAAATATGATTTGTAGCACTATCTTTTATTCTTTATGTGTAAATTCTGAAAGCAAGAGAAGATAGTTTATTTCTTTGTATGCTTCTTAAGTAATACAAAGTTATTGCATTAGAAACATAAAGCAATGTACTCATTTATAATGTATCATTCAACTAATAATCATGAAAAGTAATCTTAAATTGGTGCAAAGTAAAACAAACCCAGTAAAAGAAACTTAAATTCAAAACTTACCTTTAGCGTTTGTTGAAGAGCTGGTTTGGTGGTGCTGAATACTCTGAGCTTTTGCTTGTCTGTAAAGCTTTTAATTTCTCCTTCATATTTCCTTGTTGGGAACAGTAATCTGGGTTGTAGGTTTTTCTCTTTCATCACTTTAAGTATGTCCTGCCATTCCCTTCTGGCTTGAAGAGTTTCTATTGAAAGATCAGCTGTTATCATTATGAGGATCCCCTTGTGAGTTATTTGTTGTTTTTCCCTTGCTGCTTTTCATATTTGTTCTTTGTGTTTGATCTTTGTTAATTTGATTAATATGTGTCTTGGACTGTTTTGCCTTGGGTTTATCCTGTTTGAGTCTCTCTAGGTTTCTTGGACTTGGGTGGCTATTTCCTTCCCCATTTTAGGGAAGTTTTCAACTATTATCTCCTCAAGTATTTTCTCATGGCCTTTCTTTTTGTCTTCTTCTGGGACTCCTGTGATTCAAATGTTGGGGCATTTAACATTGTCCCAGAAGTCTCTGAGGTTGTCCTCATCTCTTTTAATTCTTTTTTCTTTTTTCCTCTCTGCTTCATTTATTTCCACCATTCTATCTTCCACCTCACTTATCCTATCTTCTGCCACAGTTATTCTACTGTTGGTTCCCTCCAGAGTGCTTTTGATCTCAGTTATTGCATTATTCATTATTGACTGACTCTATTTCCTCTAGGTCCTTGTTAAACTTTTATTGCATCTTCTCAATCCTTGTCTCCAGACTATTTATCTATAACTCCACTTTTTTTTTTTTTTCAAAATTTTGGATCATTTTTACTATCATTATTATAAATTCTTTTTCAGGTAGACTCCCTACCTCCTCCTCTTTGGTTTGGTTTGGTACAGATGACTAGCAAACACATGAAAAGATGCTCAATATCACTCATTATCATAGAAATGCAAATCAAAGCCAGAATGAGGTACCATCTCACACTGGTCAGAATGGCTGCTATCCAAAAGTCTACAAGCAATAAATGCTGGAGGGGGTGCAGAGAAAAAGGAACCTTCTTACACTGTTGGTGGGAATGCAAACAAGAATGGCCACTATGGAAAACAGTGTGGAGATTCCTTAAAAAACTGGAAATAGAACTGCCATACGACCCAGCAATCCCACTACTGGGCATACACACCGAGGAAACCAGAATTGAAAGAGACATGTGTACCCAATGTTCATCGCAACATTGTTTACAATAACCAGGACATGGAAGCAACCTAGATGCCCATTGGCAGATGAATGGATAAGAAAGCTGTAGTACATGTACACAATGGAATATTCAGTTCAGTTCAGTCGCTCAGTCGTGTCCGACTCTCTGCGACCCCATGAATCACAGCACTCCAGGCCTCCCTGTCCATCACCAACTCCCGGAGTTCACTCAAACTCATGTCCACAGAGTTGGTAATGCCATCCAGCCAGCTCATTCTCTGTCATCCCCTTCTCCTCCCACCCCCAAACTTTCTTAGCATCAGTCTTTTCCAGTGAGTCAACTCGTTGCATGAAGTGGTCAAAGTATTGGAGTTTCAGCTTTAGCATCAGTCCTTCCAATGAACATCCAGGATTGATCTCCTTTAGAATGGACTGGTTGGATCTCCTTGCAGTCCAAGGGACTCTCAAGAGTCTTCTCCAACACCACAGTTCAAAAGCATCAATTCTTCGGCGATCAGCTTTCTTTACAGTCCAACTCTCACATCCATGCATGACCACGGGAAAAACCATAGCCTTGACTAGACGGACCTTGGTTGGCAAAGTATTGTCTCTGCTTTTTAATATACTGTCAAGGTTGGTTATAACTTTCCTTTCAAGGAGCAAGCATCTTTTAATTTCATGGCTGCAATCAGCATCTGCAGTGATTTTTGAGCCCAAAAAAATAAAGTCTGACACTGTTTCCACTGTTTTTCCATCTATTTCCCATGAAGTGATGGGACCAGATGCCATGATCTTTGTTTTCTGAATGTTGAGCTTCAAGCCAACCTTTTCACTCTCCTCTTTCACTCTCATCAAGAGGCCTTTTAGTTCCTCTTCACTTTCTGCCATAAGGGTAGTGTCATCCGCATATCTGAGGTTATTGATATTTCTCCCAGCAATCTTGATTCCAGCTTGTGCTTCTTCCAGCCCAGTGTTTCTCATGATGTACTCTGCATATAAGTTAAATAAGCAAGGTGACAATATACAGCCTTGACGTACTCCTTTTCCTATTTGGAACCAGTCTGTTGTTCCATGTACAGTTCTGACTGTTGCTTCCTGACCTGCATACAGGTTTCTCAAGAGACAGGTCAGGTGGTCTGGTATGCCCATCTCTTTCAGAATGTTCCACAGTTTATTGTGATCCACACAGTCAAAGGCTTTTGCATAGTCAATGAAGCAGAAATAGATGTTTTTCTGGAACTCTCTTGCTTTATCCATGATCCAGTGGATGTTGGCAATTTGATCTCTGGTGCCTCTGCCTTTTCTAAAACCTGCTTGAACATCTGGGAGTTCATGGTTCACATATTGCTGAAGCCTGGCTTGGAGAATTTTGAGCATCACTTTATAGTGTGTGAGACAAGTGCAGTTGTGCGGTAGTTTGAGCATTCTTTGGCATTGCCTTTCTTTGGGATTGGAATGAAGACTGACCTTTTCCAGTCCTGTGGCCACTGCTGAGTTTTCCAAATTTTCTGGCATATTGAGTGGAGCACTTTCACAGCATCATCTTTCAAGATTTGAAATAGCTCAACTGGAATTCCATCCCCTCCACTAGCTTTGTTCGTAGTGATGCTTTCTAAGGCCCACTTGACTTCACAAACTCAGCTATTAAAAAGAATGCATTTTAATGAGTTCTAATGAGGTGGATGAAACTGGAGCCTATTATACAGAGCGAAGTAAGTCAGAAAGTGAAACACCATTACATTATATTAATGCATATATATGGAATTTAGAAAGATGGTAACAATGACCCTATATGTGAGACAGCAAAAGAGAAACATATGTAAAGAACAAACTTTTGGACTCTGTGGGAGAAAGCAAGGGTGGGATAATTTAAAGAATAGCATTGAAATATGTATATTATTATATGTGAAATAGATCCCCAGTCTAGGTTTGATACATGAGATAGGGTGCTCAGCCCTAGTGCACTTGAATGACCCTGAGGGATGGTATGGGGAAGGAAATGGGAGGGAGTATCAGGATGGGGAACACATGAACACCCATGGCTGATTCATGTGAATGTATGGCAAAAACCACCACAATATTGTAAAGTAATTAGCCTCCAATTAAAATAAAAATAAATAAAAATAAAAACTTACCATCAGGGCTTCCCTGACAGCTCAGTTGGTAAAGAATCTGCCTGCAGTGCAAATGACCCCTGTTTCATTCCTGGGTCAAGAATATCCGCTGGAGAAGAGATAGCCTACCCCTGGTGGCTCAGAGGTTAAAAGCATCTGCCTCCGATGCGGGAGACCCGGGTTCAGTCCCTGGGTCGGGAAGATCCCCTGGAGAAGGAAATGGTAAGCCACTCCAGTATTCTTGCCTGGAGAATCCCACGGAAGGAGAAGTCTGGTAGGCTACAGTCCACAGGGTCGCAAAGAGTCGGACACGACTGAACGATAGAAGGGAACGGAACCCATTCCAGTATTCTTGGGCTTCCCTTGTGCCTCAGCTGGTAAAGAATCCGTCTGCAATGCGGAAGACCTGGGTTTGATCCCGGGTTGGGAACATCCCTTGGATAAGGGAAAGACTACCCACTCCAGTAGTCTGGCCTGGAGAATTCCATGCACTGTATATAGTTCATGGAGGCTCAAGGAGTTGGGCACGACTGAGTGACTTTCACTTTCAATTTCACTAAACAGTAAAATGAACCCAAAGTGTTTATATAACTCTACTTTCATACTTAGTCTTTGAAGAAAAACATAATTTAATTAAAGATTATGAGAAATAAAGTATTATTTATAATTTTAATACTGTGGTTAACATCTTGATTACAATCTTTTCTGGTATAGCCTTAAATTAGGATTTCATCATTCATCGTATTTATAAATTTACTTATTTATTTATTTTTATTTTGTGATAGCTCAGTTGGTAAGGACGGAGAAAGCAATGGCAAGCCACTCCAGTACTCTTGCCTAGAAAATCCCATGGATGGAGGAGCCTGGTAGGCTGCAGTCCGTGGGGTCGCTAAGGGTCGGACACGATTGAGCGACTTCACTTTCACTTTTCACTTTCACATATTGTAGAAGGAAATGGCAACCAACTCCAGTGTTCTTGCCTGGAGAATCCCAGGGACGGGGGAGCCTGGTGGGCTTCTGTCTATGGGGTCACACAGAGTCGGACACGACTGAAATGACTTAGCAGCAGCAGCAGCAGCAGTTGGTAAGGAATCCGACTTCAATGCAGGAGACCCTGGTTTCATTCATGGGTTGGGAAGATCCACTGGAGAAAGGATAGGCCATCCACTCCAGTATTCTTGGGCTTCCCTTGAGCCCAGCTGGTAAAGAATCTGCCTGCAATGTGGGAGACCTGGGTTTGATCCCTGGGTTGGGAAGATCCCCTGGAGTAAGGGAAAGGCTACCCACCCCAGTATTCTGGCCTGGAGAATTCCATGGACTACAGTCAATGGGGTCACAAAGAGTCGGACATGATTCAGTGATTTTCACTTTCATGCAAAGAATAATTTTTGATGACTAAACAGTATTTAGAGAGACATGCTTAAAAAACAGCCCAGTAGGGAACATGTGTTTGCTAATTCAGAACAAATAGTGGCTGCAAACTATCAGTACACTTGATTCAGCCAGACACCTGAATATCATTAAGTATGTATTACATGGTATGAATATGTAGAAATCAATTTTAACCATATTTGCTAGCTTTTTCTTGGTGGTGGTGGTTGTTTGTATTTTTTCAACAGTAAAAATAATGCAGAATAATGTTTTAGAAAACTGATTTATCATTAATAAGAAATGGATATTGTTTCTATATATGACCAAATGATATGATTTAAACAAATTAATGTTTATTTTTGTAGTTTTAATCATCTTGTTTGTAAAATGGAGCTAAAAACTGAAAACATCACAGGAACACTCTATGAAATGACATAGTCTTATATGTTAGCCTGGTGCCAATATCATACTTGATAAGAAATGGATATTTTCATTCTAAGACCAATTCAGTTCAGTTCAGTCGCTCAGTTGTGTCCAACTCTTTGTGACCCCATGAATCACAGCACGCCAGGCATCCCTGTCCATCACCAACTCCCGGAGTTCACTCAAACTCATGTCCATCGAGTTGGTGATGCCATCCAGCCATCTCATTCTCTGTCGTCCCCTTCTCCTCCCACCCCCAATCCTTCCCAGCATCAGACTCTTTTCCAGTGAGTCAACTTGTCGCATGAGGTGGCCAAAGTATTGGAGTTTCAGCTTTAGCATTAGTCCTTCCAATGAACACCCGGGATTGATCTCCTTTAGAATGGACTGGTTGGATCTCCTTGCAGTCCAAGGGACTCTCAAGAGTCTTCTCCAGCACCACAGTTCAAAAGCATCTATTCTTCACAGGTCAATAATGACCTTTTGAACTTCATACAGTGAATTCTAGTTAGTACAATAAGAAAATAAAAAGAAATAAGATGTATACAGTTTAAGAAAGAAGAAATAAACTGGCTTTAAACTCAAATGACAAGATGGTCTACATAAAATAATCCCAAGGAATCAAAAGATAAACTCCTGACACATTAGCAAATATAGACTGCAGGATACAAATCCTCCTCTTCTCCTTCCCTCAGTCTTTCCTAGCATCAGGATCTTTTCCAATGAGTTGGCTCTTCGCATCAAGTGGCTAAAGTATTGGAGTTTCAACTTCAGCATCAGTCTTTCTGATGAATATTTAGGGTTAGGTTTCTTCAGGATTGACTGGTTTGATCTCCTTGTAGTCCAAGGGACTCTCAAGAGTCTTCTCCAGCACCACAATTCAAAAACATCAGTTCTGGGGTGTTCAGCTTACTTTGTGGCCCAACTCTCACATCCATACACGACTGTTGGAAAAACCATAGCTTTGACTAGATGGACCTTTGTTGGCAAAGTAATGTCTCTGCTTTAATATGCTGTCTAGTTTGGCCATAGCTTTTCTTCCAAGGAGCAAGCATCTTTTAATTTCATGGCTGCAGTCACCGTCTGCAGTGATTTTGGAGCCCCAAAACATAAAGTCTCTTACTGTTTCCATTGTTTCCCCATCTATTTGCCATGAAGTGACAAATGATCTTAGTTTTCTGAATGTTGAGTTTTAAGCCAACTTTTTCACTCTTCTCTTTCAACTTCATCAAGATGCTCTTAAGTTACTCTTCACTTTCTGCCATTAGGGTGGTGTCGTCTGCATATCTGAGGTTCTTGATATTTCTCCCAGCAATCCTGATTCTAGCTGGTGATTCACCCAGCCTGGAATTTCACATGATGTACACTGTATATAAGTTAAACAAGCAGGGTGACAATATTCAGCCTTGACATATTCCTTTCTCAATTTTGAATCAATACATTGTTCCATGTCAGCTTCTAACTTGCTTCTTGACCTACACACAGGTTTCTCAGGAGACAGGTAAGGTGGTCTGGCATTTCCATCTCTTTAAGAATTTCCCACAGTTTGTTGTGATTCACACTGTCAAAGTCTCTGGAACTCTGAGAGCAAACTTGTGGAGCTTATTCTTGATTAACTCAAGAAAGATCTGTTAGGGCAGACTTTTTTTTTTTTTTTAAGTGGTACATAGGACTCTAAACTTTCAACATATTTCACTAACTCTTAAGCCACTGAGTATTTTTTTGATGAAACTTTAAATGAAGCTTTGAAAGTGTTAGTTGCTCAGCCATTTCCAACTCTTTGCCACAACAGGGACTATACCCCACCAGATTCCTCTGTCCTTGGAATTCTCCAGGCAAGAATACTGGAATGGGTAATCACTTCCTTCTCCAGAGGATCTTCTCAAACCAGGAATTGATCCTCGTGTTTTTCCATTGAAAGCAGACTCTTAACCATCTGAGTCACTGTCTCAATTTTTAATGAATTAATCATTACATTTGCTTACAATTTGGTTGTCTATTATATTAAAAATTGTATTCAGAGCCAAGCAAACATACAGACTTCCCTGGATGTCTAGTGATTAAGAATCCACCTGCCAATGCAGGGGGTATGGGTTTGATCCATGGTCCAGGAAGATCCCACATGCATCAGGACAACTAAGCTTATGCACCACAACTACTGAGCACACACTCTAGAGTGTGCAAGCTGCAACTACTGAAGCCTGTGTGCTCTGGAGACTGTGCTCTGCAACAGGAGAAGCCACCACAATGAGATTCCCGTGCACTGCAGCGAAGAGTATCCCTCATTTGCTGTAACTAGAGAAAGCCCTCGAGCAATAACAAAGACCCAGGGCAACCAAAACTAAATAAATAAAATGAAAATGAAAAGTTGAAAAAAGAACAAGACAACCGTAAATGTAATCTATGTAGACTTGTTATCTACAACAAATGATGCTGTTTCATCAACATATCACCTTCATCTCACAGTTACCATTGTGTGTGCATGGGGAAGGGGTGAGAACACTTGAGATTTACTGTCTTAGCAAATTTTCAGTATACAATATGTTGTTATTAGTTATAGTTACCACAACTAGAAATTATTTCCAGAACTTATAGCTGGAAAGCATGTATCCTTTGGCCAGTATTCTCCATTTCTATCAAGCTCCAGCACATAATAACACCATTCTTTCTGCTACTATTCATTTGATATTTTTAGATTTTGCATATAAGTAAGACCATGCACTATGTGCCAGTATAATTTCTCTTAATGCAATGTTCTTCAGGTTTATCCATGTTGCTATAAGCAGCAGGAGTCCTCCTGTTTTTTAAGATTGAAAATATTCTACTGTGTATGTATGCCCCGTTTTCCTTACCCATTCATTTTTTAAAAGGCAGTTCAATCGATTCCATATCTTGGTTGCTGCTGCTAAGTCACTTCAGTCGTGTCCGACTCTGTGTGACCCCATAGACAGCAGCTCACCAGGCTTCCCCGTCCCTGGGATTCTCCAGGGAAGAACACTGGAGTGGGTTGCCATTTCCTTCTCCAATGTGTGAAAGTGAAAAGTGAAAGTGAAGTTGCTCAGTCGCACCCGACTCTTCACGACCCCGTGGACTGCAGCCTACCAGGCTCCTCCATCCATGGGATTTTCTAGGCAAGAGTACTGGAGTGGCTTGCCATTGCCTTCTCCGCATATCTTGGTTACTATGAATAATTTTGCAGTGAACATGCAGATGCAGATATGTGTTCAACTATATTTTTTCATAGTGATATTTGAGTCACTCACTGGCCAGAGTTAATGACAGGTAGTAATAATCTCTATTTCTAAGTACCATATTTGGTGAATATCTGGAAGAGGAAAAGGAAAGAGAGGGGATACAGAGAGGGAGGGTGAAAAAAGGGCATATTTAGCAATAAAGAGCCAAAAAGAGATATAGTTTAGATTTTTTCTTTCTTTAAACCAATTAAAATTATCATAAATATGTCTTGTTAAATTTATTATAAAAATGACTTCTGGCTGAAACACAATTTATCTCCGGAATGTCTGCAGCAGACAATTACCAGGCAGAGTGTACTACTCATTCTGGCTAATCCTCTATTTCACCAGAGGTTGATTATGAGGGTCAAAATAGAGAATTATTTCTTCAGGATTTCTCAAAATCCCTTTGTTCCACATTATACTTCATCTCCTTTATTTATTTTCCATTCTTGGCATTAAGTATTCCCTGGATATTCATTCTGCCACTAAGAAAAATGAATATAATTGATAAATGAACTATAGCTAGCAGCTGCTTTCTTTCCATCTATCAGCTTGATTCTCTAATTCTGCACATGGCCAAACAGCTAAATTTGTCATGATTCCCCAGTTCTCTAGCAATCTGATGATATTTGTATCATATACTAATCCAACTAAATATATTTATAGCATCTTTATCTTTTAAAGAACAGATAGGGTTATAAAGTAATATAGAAAAATATACTCATGACTCTGAGGAGAAATGGGGGAAAAAAATCCTGAAACAAAACACTGTGTGTATCATCTCTCTTTTGAATAATTTTTGTTCCCAACATACTTTATTTTTAGAATTCACTTTCTGAGATGCTGAATGACAAATTATACTCTAAATAAATTAATTGAATAAGTTTATTGTGGAATTAAACATGTTCACTGTAAAAAGTGCTGACAAATAAAATGTAGGATGAACAGTTAAATTTGACATTTGGCAAAAAATGAATAATTATTTAATATAAAATGTCCCAAATACTGTATGGGACATACATATAAAATATAGGTTATTTATCTGATAACCAATTTTGTATTTTTATTTTCTGGAAACTTTTCCTGTAGATTAGCTTAACTCAGTGTATTTTTTCACCTTTGGAGAAATCAGTGCTCTTTTTAATTCCGGCTGTTGCTTCTAGGTTAATGTTATCTTCTCAAAAAATAAACAAAAGAGAAAATAATTATTGTGAACATATTTCCTGTGAACATATTTCCTATTTTCCTTCCCAGTTATATGTAATCTTCTGACCTGTGTAGAAAGTTTGTAGCAGTCATTTGGAATTAAAAACCTCAGTCTCATCATGTTTTATCCTTTTATTTGATGCCTTGCCTTAGAATCTTCGTTCTTTCATGAATTAAGAAAAACAATTAATTCACAGAAGGGGCGAGAATGATGTATTTCTGGATCTCTACATCTTCATGCCAAAACTGGCCTTATATTATTTTTTTAATAATTTTTTTTATTGAAGAATAATTGCTTTACAGAATTTTGTTGTTTTCTGTCAGTTTTCAACATGAATCAGCTCTCTCTCTCTCTCTCTCTATATATATATATATCCCCTCCCTTTTGAACTTCCCTCCTGTCTCCATCCCCATCCCACCCCTCTAGGTTCATACTGAGCCCCTGTTTTAGTTTCCTGAGCCATAGAGCAAATTCCCGTTGGCTATCTGTTTTACATGTGGTAATGTAAATTCCATGTTACTACCTCCATACATCTCACCCTCTCCTCCCCTCTCCCCATGTCCACAAGTCTATTCTCTATATCTGTTTCTCCATTGCTGCCCTGTAAGTAATTCTTCAGTATCATTTTTCTACATTCTGTACATATGCGTTAGAATATATTTATCTTACTCCTTCTGACTTACTTCACTCTGTATAATAGGTTCTATGTTCATCCTCCTCATTAGAACTGACTCAAAGGTGTTCCTTTTATGGTTGAGTAATATTCCATTGTGTATATGTACCACAACTTCTTTATCCATTCATCTGTCGATGGACATCTAGGTTGCTTCCATGTTCTAGCTATTGTAAGGAGTGCTGCAATGAACAATGGGGTGCATGTGTCTTTTTCAAATTTAGTTTCCTCAGGGTATATGCCTAGGAATGGGATTGCTGGGTCATATGATGGTTTTATTCCTAGTTTTTTAAGGAATCTCCATACCATCTTCCATAATGGCTGTATCAATTTACATTCCCACCAACAGAGCAACAGCGTTCCCTTTTCTCCCACCCTCTCCAGCATTTATTGTTTATAGACAGTTTGATGATGACCATTCTGACTGGTGTGAGGTGATATCTCATTGTAGTTTTGATTGGCATTTCTCTAATATTGAGCGATGTTGAGCATCTGTTCATGTGCTTGTTAGGCATCTGTATGTCTTCTTTGGAGAAATGTCTGTTTAGGTCTTTTTTCCCACTTTTTAACTGGGCTGTTTGTTCTTCCAACATTGAGTTGCATGAGCTGGTTGTATATTTTGAAAATTAATCCTTTGTCAGTTATTTCTTTTGCTATTATTTTCTCCCATTCTGAGGGTTGTCTTTTTACCTTGCTTAGTGTTTCCTTTGCTGTGTAAAAGCTTTTAAGTTTAATTAGGTCCCACTAGTTTACTTTTGTTTTTATTTCCATTACTCTGTCATAGAGGATCTTGCTTTGATTTGTGTCATCAAATGTTCTGCTTATGATTTCCTCTAAGAGTTTTACAGCTTCTGGTCTCACATTTAGGTCTTTAATCCATTTTGAGCTTATCTTTGAGTACGGTGTTAGGAAGTGTTCTAATTTCATTGTTTTACATGTTCAGTTCAGTTCAGTCACTCAGTCATGTCCAACTCTTGTGATCCCATGAATCACAGCACGCGAGCTGTCCAATTTTTCCAGAACCATTTATTGAAGAGGCTGTCTTTGACCCATTGTATATTCTTGCCTCCTTTGTGAAAAATAAGGTTCCGAAAGGTGCATGGGTTTATTTCTGGGCTTTATATCTTGTTCCATTGTTCTATATATCTGTTTTTGTGCCAGTACCATACTGTCTTGATGACTGTAGCTTTGTAGTATCATCTGAAATCAGGAACGTTGATTCCTCAAGCTCCATTCTTCTTCCTCAAGACTCCTTTGGCTATTCAGGGTCTTTGGTGTTTCCAAAGAATTTTGAATTTTTTTGTTCTAGTTTTGTGAAAAATGCTATTATTATTTGGATAGAGATTGCATTGAATCTGTAGATTGCATTTGGTAGTATAGTCATTTTCAAAATATTGATTCTTTCTACCCAGGAACATGGAATATCTCTCCATCTGTGTATGTTGTCTTTGATTTCTTTCATTAGTGTCTTATAATTTTCTGTGTACAGTTCTTTTGTCTCCTTCAGTTCAGTTCAGTTCAGTCACTCAGTCGTGTCCGACTCTTTGCCACCCCATGAATCATAGCACGCCAGGCCTCCCTATCCATCACGAACTCCTGGAGTTCACTCAAACTAACCTCCATCAGGTTGGTGATGCCATCCAACCATCTCATTCTCTGTTGTCCCCTTCTCCTCCTGCCCCCAATCCCTCCCAGTCTTTTCAAATGAGTCAGCTCTTTGCATGAGGTGGCCAAAGTATTGGAGTTTCAGCTTTAGCATCAGTCCTTCCATGGGGTCACAAAGAGTCGGACACAACTGAGTGACTAAGCACCACATACGTTTTATAAAGTTGCTGAAAATATTCAATTTGTGAAGACTGAACCATTACTTTCAGAGGAATTACAAGATAAATTCCTGAAAATGTCAAGTCGTATTATTCTCATTAGCAGATAAATATGTAGCCTTATTTTCCGCTTTATTTTTTCTGTTAAAAGAAATTGTATTTAATGATGTTTTGTTTATCAAGTAACATGAAACTCATGACTACATATGCATCTATATCTATATATAGATATGTATATGTATATTGTTATGCATATATATGAAAGCCTTACTCAGTGATCAATGCAAATAAATAGAGGAAAACAAGAGATCTTTTTAGGAAAATTAGAGATATCAAGGGAACATTTCATGCAAAGATGGGATTGATAAAGGACAGAAATGGTATGGACCTAACAGAAGCAGAAGATATTAAGAAGAGGTGGCAAGAGTACACGGAAGAACTGTACAGAAAATATCTTCATGACCAAGAAAATCATGATGGCGTGATCACTCACATGGAACCAGACATCTTGGAATGTGAAGTCAAGTGGGCCTTAGAAAGCATCACTACAAACAAAGCTAGTGGAGGTGATGGAATTCCAGTTGAGCTATTTCAAATCTTGAATGATGCTGTGAAAGTGCTGCACTCAGTATGCCAGCAAATTTGGAAAACTCAGCAGTGGCCACAGGACTGGAAAAGGTCAGTCTTCATTCCAATCCCAAAGAAAGGCAATGCCAAAGAATGCTCAAACTACCGCACAATTGCACTCATCTCAAGCACTAGTAAAGTGATGCTCAAAATTCTCTAAGCCAGGCTTCAGCAATATGTGAATTGTGAACTTCCAGATGTTCAAGCAGGTTTTAGAAAAGTTAGAGGCACCAAAGGTCAAATTGCCAGCATCTGCTGGATCATGGAAAAGCAAAAAGAGTTCCAGAAAACCATCTATTCCTGCTTCATTGACTATGCCAAAGCCTTTGACTGTATGGATCACAATGAACTGTGGAACATTCTGAAAGAGATGGGAATACCAGACCACCTGACCTGCCTCTTGAGAAGCCTGTATGCAGGTCAGGAAGCAACAGTTAGAACTGGACATGGAACAACAGACTGGTTCCAAATAGGAAAAGGAGTACGTCAAGGTTGTATATTGTCACCCTGCTTTTTAACTTCTATGCAGAGTACATCATGAGGAACGCTGGGCTGGAAGAAGCACAAGCTGGAATCAAGATTGCCAGGAGAAATATCAATAACCTCAGATATGCAGATGACACCACCCTTATGGCAGAAAGTGAAGAGGAACTCAAAAGCCTCTTGATGAAAGTGAAAGAGGAGAGTGAAAAGTTTGGCTTGAAGCTCAACATTCAGAAAACAAAGATCATGACATCTGGTCCCATCACTTCATGGGAAATGGATGGAAAAACAGTGGAAACAGTGTCAGACGTTATTTTTGGGGGGCTCCAAAATCACTGCAGATGCTGATTGCAGCCATGATATTAAAAGACGCTTATTCCTTGGAAGGAAAGTTATGACCAACATAGATAGCATATTAAAAAGCAGAGACATTACTTTGCCAACCAAGGTCCGTCTAGTCAAGGCTATGGTTTTTCCAGTGGTCATGTATGGATGTGAGAGTTGGACTGTGAAGAAAGCTGATCGCCAAAGAATTGATGCTTTTGAACTGTGGTGTTGGAGAAGACTCTTGAGAGTCCCTTGGACTGCAAGGAGATCCAACAAGTCCATTCGAAAGGAGATCAATCCTGGGTGTTCATTGGAAGGACTGATGCTAAATCTGAAACTCCAATACTTTGGCCACCTCATACAACGAGTTGACTCACTGGAAAAGAGTCTGATGCTAGGAGGAATTGAGGGTGGGAGGAGACGGGGACGACAGAGAATGAGATGGCTGGATGGCATCACCGACTCAATGGACATGAGTTTGAGTGAACTCTGGGAGTTGGTGATGGACAGGGAGGCCTGGCGTGCTGTGATTCATGGGGCTGCAAAGAGTCGAACACGACTGAGCGATTGAGCTGAACTGAACTGATATATCTATATGAGTTCTATAATTCATGCCTGCATGAAGCTAGTCTAACACTGATATTTCCTCCATTCATGCATCATAACCTTCTTGCAGTTTAGAACACTAGACAACACACTGGCAGTACCCTTATGGATCATTTAAAACAGCAAAATCACCAAAGAAAAACATACAATTATGGAAAAATGTAGTACTAATAGACCATGATGGCAGAGCATTATCTTGGTTGACCTCAATAAGAATGTAAATGTCAGGAGAATTCACAAATTAAGAAGCCACAAATAACAAATATTGGTCATATTTGTGTGGTGACCTTCAGTATACCATAGGAGTCAAGATCACCATGTAAATACTGGCCAGCTTCAAAGGCTAGACTTTAGTTACTTCCTTGTGCTCAGTTTGAGGTCTGGAAAACTATATAGCTATTGTCAGTATTCTTGCTTCATTCTCAGATTCAGCAAGTCATGCATATCCCCACCAAAAAAATGTCTTTCTTTCTTGATCATGCATCTTGCTTGACTTAAGGCTCATGATGGGTTTATAGAGGTTTTTCAATTTTTCTTTCCCAGCTTCAGTCTCATATGGCACGGTGTGCATATTGTGAGCAATAAAACTTTCTCCACTTTCTGGGCCCTTCCCTAGTGACAAGGAAACATATGCTTAGTTTTCATAATATGTTCTAGGTCAATATTGTAAAATATTTTCTGTGAAGAGCGAGATAGTAGATACTTTAAGCTTTGTATCATGTAATCTAAATATTTTGCCTTTGAAGATGTAAAAAAGAAACAAAAATAGCAAATATTCCTCAAACACAAGTGCATACATTCTGTGAACTGTTAGGGAAATACTGGCAAGTAAACATATACTTCTTCTATTCAGGTACCTAAAAATTCTAAATTTCTCATGCAAGACCTGATAAACCTTAACATGCACCCCTATGTTCATAGCAGCACTACTCACAATAACCAAAACATGGAAACAATCTGACTGCCCATCAATCAAGGAATGGATAAATAAGAGGTAGTACATATAAGCAATGGGATATTCAGTTCAGTTCAGTTCAGTCGTTCAGTTCAGTTCAGTCGTGTCCGATTCTCCGCAACCCCATGAATCATAGCACGCCAGGCCTCCCTGTCCATCACCAACTTCCGGAGTTCACTCAAACTCATGTCCACAGAGTCGATGATGCCATCCAGCCATCTCAGTCTCTGTCGTCCCCTTCTCCTCCCGCCCCCAACCTTTCCCAACATCAGACTCTTTTCCAGTGAGTCAACTCATCACATGAGGTGGCCAAAGTATTGCAGTTTCAGCTTTAGCATCAGTCCTTCCAATGAACACCCAGGATTGATCGCCTTTAGAATGGACTGGTTGGATCTCCTTGCAGTACAAGGGACTCTCAAGAGTTTTCTCCAACACCACAGTTCAAAAGCATCAATTCTTCGGCGATCAGCTTTCTTCACAATCCAACTCTCACATCCATACATGACCACGGGAAAAACCATAGCCTTGACTAGATGGACCTTTGTTGGCAAAGTAATGTCTCTGCTTTTTAATATACTGTCAAGGTTGGTCATAACTTTCCTTCCAAGGAGTAAGCGTCTTTTAATTTCATGGCTGCAATCAGCATCTGCAGTGATTTTTGAGCCCCAAAAAATAAAGTCTGACACTGTTTCCATTGTTTTTCCATCTATTTCCCATGAAGTGATGGGACCCAATGCCATGATCTTTGTTTTCTGAATGTTGAGCTTCGAGCCAACCTTTTCACTCTCCTCTTTCACTTTCATCAAGAGGCTTCTTAGTTCCTCTTCATTTTCTGCCATAAGGGTAGTGTCATCTGCATATCTGAGGTTATTAATATTTCTCCCGGCAATCTTGATTCCAGCTTGTGCTTCTTCCAGCCCAGCGTTCCTCATGATGTACTCTGCATATAAGTTAAATAAGCAAGGTGACAATATACAGCCTTGACGTACTCCTTTTCCTATTTGGAACCAGTCTGTTGTTCCCTGTCCAGTTCTGACTGTGGCTTCCTGACCTGCATACAGGTTTCTCAAGAGGCAGGTCAGGTGGTCTGGTATGCCCATCTCTTTCAGACTTTTCCACAGTTTATTGTCATAAAAAGAATGAAATAATGTCATTTGCAGCAATAAGAATGCAACTAGAGATTATCATACCAAGTGAAGTAAGTCAGAAAGAGAAAGACAAGTACTATATGATATAATAAGAGGAATCTAAAATATGACACAAATGATCTTATCTATGAACAGAAACCGAATCTCAGTCATAAAGAAGAGATTGGTAAGTGCCAGTGGGGAGAGGACTAGGTGATGGGTGGAATGGGAAGTTGGGGTTAGCAGATGTAACCTTTCACATATAGAATGGATCAATAACATGGTACTACTGTATAGCACAGAGAACTATATTCAGTATCCTATGATAAGCCATAATGGAAAAGAAGAAATATATGTGTGTGTGTGTATATATATATATATATATATATATATATATATATAACTGAATCACTTTGCTGTATAGCAGTAATTAACACATTATAAATCAACTATATTTCATGAAAACTAATTTTTAAAAGCCTTGGTCAAGCCTTCCTTAGTAAAATTTTAAAATATTTCAGTTCTTCTCATCTCACTTAATTTTATGGCTTCCATTTATTTCTCCTCTGCTCTACCAAAGTTGAAATAAGTAACATGACCTGTCCTTTTTTTCAGAAACTTGTCACTCTTCAGAATTCAGTGTATATGGTTGCTTTGAGAATTCAGCACTCTGGTAGACTTGAATTAGAATTTTAAAATTACTCATTTTTTCTTCCTCTTAGAGTGGCATTCCCTCATGGCTTTTTATGTCTCAAGTAGAAGAAAAATATTAAATTCAAATGCTTTTTTAACAGTCTTAGTCTTTTCAATATATATAGGGCCTTCCAGATGGCTCAGTGATAAAGAATCCACCTGACAATGCAGGAAACTCATGAGATACGGGCTTGATCCCTGAATCAGGAAGATCCCCTGAAAGAGGAAATAGCAAACCATTGTAGTATTTTTGCCTGGAAAATGCCATTGACAGAGGAGCCAGTCAGGCTACTGTCCATGGGGTCGTAAAGAGTTGGATCCAACCGATCAACTAATCATGCACACATATATTTGGATTTAATTTCTCATTTTTTTTCTCTGTATAACTTTGAAATTAAACTGAATTGCCCTGGAAGTCCTATCTATGCCCTGTAAGACACTTTTAATAATACTATCTCTTCAGTCAACTAACATCCATCGTTACATAGTCATATAGATATTATTGGAATTTCTTTTTCCGTAAACATATTGTACATTATTGAACTATGACTTGGGGAATACTAGCTGCATTGGACTTTTCCTGAATAAGGGTGCTTCTTAGATCACATCAACAGTTAAGGAGATTGGCTGTGGTATTTGTTCTATGCTTTTAAGAATTTCAACAATGAACCCCATTTTATAGCTGTCCTCTTTGGTGAAAGTGACATTTATCTATAAACCTTAACATGACATAGTCTTCAATGAATTTATACATGCATTTACCATGTTATTGATCTTTCAAATATATTTTATTTTATTTATTACTTCTTACTCATCTGTGTTGATTCTTTTTTATACCTTTTTGGATATTATTGTGATTTTATTATAATTTATTAAATTTAATTATTTAATTCAACATGCATCCTCAAATCCCCATATTTATTCTGGATCAGTTTTATATAATCTATATTTTGGATCACAATAAACTGTGTAAAATTGTTAAAGAGATGTGTCTCCTGAAAAACCCATATGCATGTCAAGAAGCAACATTTAGAATTGGACATGGAACACTGGACTGGTTCAAAATTGGGAAAGGAGTATGTCAACATTATATATTGTCACCATGCTTGTTTAACTTATGTACAGAGTACATCATGAGAAATGCTGAGCTAGATGAATCTAAAACTGGAGTCAAGATTGTAGGGAGATATATCAACTATCTCAGATATGCAGATGATACCACTCTAATAGCAGAAATCTAAGAGGAACTACAGAGCCTTCTGATGAGGGTGAAAGAAGAAAGTGAAAAAGCTGGCTTAAAACTCAACATCCAAAAAACTAAGATCATGGCATCCAGTCCCATCACTTCATGGCAAATAGATAAGGACAAAGTGTAAACAGTGACATATTGTATTTTCTTGGGCTCCTAAATCACTGAGGACAGTGACTGAAGCCCTGAAATTAAGACTCTTGCTCCTTGGAAGAAAGGTTTGGCAAACTTAACATAGTAAGAATGAGAGACATCACTTTGCCAACAAAGATTCATATAATCAAAGCTATGGTTTTCTAGTAGTCATGTACGGACGTGAGAGTTGGATATATAAGGAAGAGAGTTGGATATAAAGAAGGCTGAGCACTGAAGAATTGATGATTTCAAATTGTGGTGCTGTAGAAAATTAGAGAAAGTCCCTTGGACAGTAAGGAGATCAAACCGGTCAATCCTAAAGGAAATCAACCCTGAATATTTATTGGAAGGACTGTTGCTTAAGCTAAAACTCCAATACTTTGGCCACTTGATGGGAAGAGCCAACTCACTGGAGCTTGGAAGGATTAAGGGCAGAAGGAGAAAGAGAAAGAGATGGTTGGATGGCATCACTGACTCAATGGACATAAGTTTGAGCAAACTCCAGGACATAGTGAAGGACGGGGAAGGTTGATGTGTTCCATCCATGGGGTTGCAAACAGTTGGACGTGACTTAGCAACTGAACAACACAGCAACAAAGAATAAAGAGAAATCGCTCAGTTGTGTCTGACTCTTGGTGACCCCATGGACTGTAGCCTACCAGGCTTCTCTGTCCATGGGATTTTCCAGGCAAGAGTACTGGAGTGGGTTGCCATTTCCTACTCCAGAGTATCTTCCCAACCCAGGGATTGAACCCAGGTCTCCTGCATTGTAAGCAAGACACTTTACTGTCTGAGCCACCAGGGAAGTCGTTAATGAGTAATTGAGTAATTAATCTGATTAGTGAGTTATGCGAACAATTTGGTATGTGGAACTCAGCACTATGGTATAGTTAGTTTATAGAAATTCTTACTGGGATGAACCTCATGTTTTAGTGATACTAGAGTCATGTAATTTAGGCTAATGAAGGGATGAAACATGAGCACCTCAACTTAGCCCATATTGAAAGTTAGTCTTCAGTTTTTTTTTCAAGCTGTCTGATTTCTGTCTCTTTTTCTTTCTTTGCTCAGAATTCCAGTGGAGGAGAAAAAAAAAAGTTTTTTGGGTTATTTTTGGCTAAATGAATGAGGAGGAAGTGACAATATACCATTTCCAAGTCTCAGCCTGAGGAGACTTCAGATTTGCTAAATACTAATTCATTTTGCAATGCTAATTCACTTTGCAATGCTAATTCACTGATGTGAAGAATTAACTCATTGGAAAAAACTTGGTGCTGGGAAAGATGGAAGGCAGAAGAAGGGGACCGCAGAGGATGACATGGTTGGATGGCATCACCAACTCAATGGACATGTGTTTGAACAAACTCCAGGAGTTGGTGATGGACAGGGAAGATTTGTGTACTACAATCCATGGGGTTGCTAAAAGTCGGACACAACTGAGCAACTGAAATGAACTGAACTGAATTCACTTTGAAGCTGCTGCCCTTTCATATTGGGTCCTTGCCCAAACAAACATGAGGAGAGACAGGTCTTGTAGTTAATCTCAGTCAAATCTAAGTGCTTGCTGAACACATCCTGGATCAACCAATTCTCTGCTGATCTACAGACTGTTGAGAATACAGGGTAGTAGTTTCAGCCATGCTGTAGTGTGAACATGATTGCAGCAATAGATATTTTAACTGACATATGACCAACCTAGACAGCATATTAAAAATCAGAGACATTATTTTGTCAACCAAGGTCCGTCTAGTCAAGGCTATGGTTTTTCCCATGGTCATGTATGGATGTGAGAGTTGGACTGTGAAGAAAGTTGATCGCCGAAGAATTGATACTTTTGAACTGTGGTGCTGGAGAAGACTCTTGAGAGTCCCTTGGACTGCAAGGAGATCAAACCAGTCCATTCTGAAGGAGATCAATCCTGGGTGTTCATTGGAAGGACTGATGCTAAAGCTGAAATGCCAATACTTTGGCCACCTCATGCAACTAGGTGACTCAATGGAAAAGAGTCTGATGCTGGGAGGGATTGGGGGTGGGAGGAGACAGGGACGAGAGAGAATGAGATGGCTGGATGGCATCACTGACTCGATGGACATGAGTTTGAGTGAACTCCGGGAGTTGGTGATGGACAGGGAGGCCTGGTGTGCTGTGATTCATGGGGTCGCAAAGAGTCGGACACGACTGAGCGACTGAACTGAACTGTACTGAACTGAAGAGGTACTATTTAACTTAGCACTCCTAAAATCCAATATACAAAGCATGAACAAGACACTATGAAAACACATGTAATGACTGTTATTAGGCATCAAATGCTGAAATCAGATTTTACATCATTGACTATAGCATAGAGAAAATCATCTGCAGATTTTTTTTTTGTTTTTAGTTTTAGATACATACAGCAAATGCAGAAATCATAAATATATATCTCAGATAATCAACACTGTACTGTATAAACACTTCTTCAGTCATGAAGTTAAAACTTCTAGCATCTTAACCTACTTTCCTCCCAGAAACTGGATTAAAGGCTGGAACTGGAAGTTGTAATATCTCAAAAATTAAAATGGTTTGGAGCTCAGATTCATACACCCACAGATTCAAACATAAAAGCAACTGTTGTGAGCTTAAAAAGAAAGAAGTATCTTTTTAAGCCACATTCCTAAAATGGCTTCCCCAGCAATGTTTTCAATTCCTTGTTATAAAATGGGAAAGGAAAATGTCAATTAAAGGGTATTCACTAGGTTACTATTATACTTTTGGTATGGTACCTGACAGTCCTAGACTTCTTGTATTTTAAAAAGATAACTTATAAGAATCTATATATTTTAGTGGCACCAGTGAAAATTAAATCAATTAAATTATTCATTTATATTAATAAATAAAGCATACAATAGCATAGAACACAAACTGAAAATTTGCATGAAAAAGAGTCCTAATGCACATGTTGATGAAATGTTAAATTTCAAATTATGTGACATTTTTCAAAGTCAGGCAAAAATAAAAGATTTAAATGTCAGCACAATACTTGTACTCAGTTAAATCTTTATTCAAATGAAATCATATTTCTTTTACTTTCATTTTAAATAACAGTTAATTAATATGTTCTTACCGGAACTGACAGTAAAGTAAATTTGGAAACTGACACAATGAATGTGTAGATAAGTATCTTGGAAAAAAAAATCAATAAAATTCTTTGTGACAATGATGTTACCCCATTAAATTTATAGCAGCTGGTTAAACAATACACATCCTCCTCCATACTTCTAAGTTTTGCTCCAGGATCTTTTTTATAGACCATATTATTTCATGGTAGAATTGTAAAGAGGCAGTTAAAATAATTTTTCTTAACATTCAGTGTACCTTCAAGAAAGGTTCTATTTTGAAGATTTCTCCAAATAATAGCTTACTTAAATATCTCAAGAACAGTTTTCTCTGGGGCACATGTAGATTTTCACCATGTGTAATTCTAAAATAGAATGTTTTCACCCAAAACAGGAACCTCCCACAGGGAATGTTAACCTTTTAAAGATATAATCAAGATCAAGCTTGATATAGGATGGCCATTGAGTTTTGACATCTATTTTTAAGTCATTTCCGTTTTCATCTGACTTCCTCATATAATATATATGTATATATTTTTTTCTATTGGAACTAGCTTTCTTTATTAGTCAAAATTTTTTTTTAAGTTTCAAAATGTTAAATCTTAGACCATTATTCTATAGTCGTGGAACATTATAACAAACAGCCTAGTTGAAACTGTCACTCCTGCACTTATCTCACATGCTAGTAAAATAAAGCTCAAAATTCTCCAAGCCAGGATTCAGCAATATGTGAACCGTGAACTTTCAGATGTTCAAGCTGGTTTTAGAAAATGCAGAGTAACCAGAGATCAAATTGCCAACATCCGCTGGATCATCAAAAGAGCAAGAGACTTCCAGAAAAACATCTATTTCTGCTTTATTGACTAAGCCTTTGACTGTGTGGATCACAATAAACTGTGGAACATTCTGAAAGAGATGGGAATACCAGACCACCTGACCTGCCTCTTGAGAAACCTGTATGCAGGTCAGGAAGCAACAGTTAGAACTGCACATGGAACAATAAACTGGTTCCAAACAGAAAAAGGAGTACATCAAGGCTGTATATTGTCACCCTGCTTATTTAACTTATAAGCAGAGTACATCATGAGGAACGCTGGGCTGGAAGAAGCACAAGCTGGAATCAAGATTGCTGGGAGAAATATCAATAACTTCAGATATGCAGATGACACCACCCTTATGGCAGAGAGTGAAGAAGAACTAAAGAGCATCTTGATGAAAGTGAAAGAGCAGAGTGGAAAAGTTGACTTAAGCTCAAAATTCAGAAAACAAAGATCATGACATCTGGTCCCATCACTTCATGGGAAATAGATGGGGAAACAGTGGAAAGTGTTAAACTTTAATTTTGGAGGCTCCAAGATCACTGCAGATGGTGAGTGCGGCCATGAAATTAAAAGATGCTTACTCCTTGGAAGGAAAGTTATGACCAACCTAGATAGCATATTAAAAAGCAGAGACATTACTTTGCCAACCAAGGTCCATCTAGTCAAGGCTATGGTTTTTCCAGTGGTCATGTATGGATGTGAGAGTTGGACTGTAAAGAAATCTGATCGCTGAAGAATTGATGCTTTTGAAGTGTGGTGCTGGAGAAGACTCTTGAGAGTCCCTTGGACTGCAGGGAGATCCAACCAGTCCATTCTAAAGGAGATCAATCCTGGGTGTTCATTGGAAGGACTGATGCTAAAGCTGAAATTCCAATATTTTGGCCACCTCATGCAAAGTGTTGACTCACTGGAAAAGACTCTGATGCTGGGAGGGATTGGGGGCAGGAGGAGAAGGGGACAACAGAGAATGAGAAAGCTGGATGGCATCGCCAACTCGATGGACATGAGTTTGAGTGAACTGCGGGAGTTGGTGATGGACTGGGAGGCCTGGCGTGCTGTGATTCATGGGGTCGCAAAGAGTCAGACACAACTGAGCGACTGAACTGAACTGAGATGAATCATATGGAAAAAAATAATATACATAAACACTTCTCATGGCTTTATAGAATTTTATGTTTTTCTGCATGCAGATTATGAAGTACATGTTTTATTACTTCCTAAATATAGATTCATTGAATCAAATTTTGTACAAAATCTTAAAATATATGATATACTTCTGGAAAGAGAAGTGAACACCATGCAAGGATCCTTAGCATGAAAAGGTTTAAGTTCAAGATGAAGCTTAGAGTTCTAACTTAATTAACTTAATTATTAAGATGATTGCCAGTGAATTAAATCATAGACTATAATATAGTTACATCCTTAACATATATCAAATTATACACTCTGGCAACAAATATAGAGAAACATAATTATACTGATAATAATATTACAGTATCTGTAAAATGATCTATAGGTTAATATAGCAGTCACATTTTAAAACATAAACTCAGAGTATATACATAAAAAAACCGATCAACAAATGGAAAGATACACAATTTCAATCATTTTTAAAAGAATACATTTTACGAGTAATTATAAATATTTTCATCTATCCAGAGGGCTAAAGCTGTAATCTGGTTAAATTCAATGAAAAATAAAGTGATAAACAAGTAATTTCAAAACTCTTCATGGTAATGGAAGTGGATGTGCCCTCACTGGAAGTTATGGAGTCAATTCCCTTAACAGTGCACATGCCCTTTAACACAGAAGTTACACCTCTGGGACTACATCCTGATACAGATTGCATGTGAACATCAAGTCATGAAACAATAGATTGAATGCTATCATGTTTTCCTTTTTTTCTGTACTATGTTGCCGTATCCCAGTATCATAAAGCCAGCTGCTTCACAGCTTGGCCTAAATATGCTAAGAAATTGTGGAACTAACTTTCCTAGGACAGTCTTTTCCTTTCTGGTCTTTATAAGAAAATGTTAAGATTCTGTTGACTGTTTCAGAAGGCCAGTGATGAGGATAACTTAAGAAAAAATTTGAGAAGACTTCAGTACCCTGTTACATTTTGCCTTGCATCTGTGAGAGGAGAAGGGAATACTTATTTTTCTCAAGCTTAGTGATGAAGCTTTCGACAACCTGCTATGACTTCTGGCTATGTTTATTGTGCAGTTGAAGGAACATGGTGCCCACTGCCTGAATTACACCTATAGAATAAGTTTACAGAAACCCCTGCCTGTGGCAGAGACAGGAGCATGTTGGGATTACAATTCCAAGTGTTCAAGTTTCCAGTGAAGCAGATAATGACTCCATAATAAGTACTTCAGGAATTCTGAGATACTATTTACAAAGGGATGCTCTGATGGAAACTCCAAAGTGAGGGGGTATTTTTAAGTTATCAGTTGGAGATGGCACTGGCCATGATAAATACATTACAGATAAAATCCATGATAGCCAAGAAAGAATCAGCATTGGATTCTGCCATAGGCAGAGGTCAATAGTTCAGATTAAAATTTTGCCAGATAAAATTCTTACTTTTTTTCTACCAGTAGATAAAATATTTCTGATGCTCTATCTTTCTCCTTTGCTCAACACCCCAAATTTAAAAAAAAACCCAAATTGCAGTTATTAAATGGAAAAGTCATCAGAAAAAAAAAGTTTACCTTTTTTGTCCACTTCACTACAGTTACCTAGTTGAGGCATTCACAAACTGGAGAAGAAAAGCAATTGTTTAATTACATGAAAATTGCATTGATTTTATATTTGTTAGGATGTCTTGTCTTAAATGATTGAGAGCTATTTTATTATGTGAGCATTACTGACTAACTATAGGACCTGCACAAATGTTTACATATCATAGAGAAGCTCACATCACACACATGAAAGGGCAGTGAGTAAGAAAGAATGAAGTTCAGTTCATTTAGTAAACTAGATTGAGATTTCTATAAATATTTTCATTGAAGCTGCAGTCCATGGGGGTCACAAAACATCAGACATGACTGAGCAACTGAGCATACACACATTATTTGTATTCATAAAAGATAGATTAAAACCTTAGCAGGAAATTGGTTAATGAAAGTATAGTATACATTTAAAATGGAATGCAATTAATTCATCAGAAAATATGCTAGATTTTACTTGGGGTAATTTAAAACAATGCAGAAGATAGATTCTTAAATGAAGGAACATAGACATAACTTAAGAACATTGTTAATTTTAATAAGTTCTTCATTCCAGAATTTTAACTAGATGTTCCTGAAACTGCCTGTACAAATGAGTTTCTTTAGGCATTAACATTTGTTTCTTCATCAGGTTGATTTGTTTTGTTAGAGATCATTTCATTTTAATAGCTTTCAAACTGTGCCAGAGAGATGTTGTTATACTGTATTAACAAAAGCCTTATATATTTTAGTTGCTTTTAACAGCAAAGGTTTATATTTTTGTTCCTCTAACATATCCTGATGGTGTACCTGAAGTTCTTCTCTTTATTTAAGGACAAAAAACCAACTTAGCTTGGAAAAATTTGCCCTCATGAGCAATAAGAGCCATACCTCTTTTCAAGAGTGGTAGGTATATATCACTCTTGTTCAGATTCCACTGGAAAAAGCAAGACACACAGGAAATTCTGATATTTATAGAGCAAAGAAATACAATACTCTTACTGGGAGAGGAAGTAAATAATGACAACAAAAGTAAGTTAACCTACCAAATGATTAATAGTACTTTTCCTTTTAATACAATATCATAAAATCATGCTTAAATTATTGAGGATTATTTTTTGCAAAACAACACACCTGATTTTAAATTAAAAAGAAAATATTTTCACATATATAGTAAATTGAAGAAATTTAACAGCTAACACACATATATGCAACACCTAGATTCTATCAAGATTTTTCTTCAAAACTTGATTTTTTCGTTACTTTTTGAGGTCTAGAAAGTCTTCTTTCATTTATAAGCAAACAAGACAGGCGTTATTAAGCTCATTTTGCAAATAAGGAAACTGAGGTTCAGAGTCACTTATTAGGTCCACTTGCTAGTTCAGTGCAGGTTTCCATTTCTTGACTTTAGTTGTGCAAAGTTTACATCTCACTTAGGTTCAGTTCAGTCGCTCAGTCGTGTCCGACTCTCCGCGACCCATGAATCACAGCACGCCAGGCCTCCCTGTCCATCACCAACTCCCGGAGTACACACAAACTCATGTCCACAGAGTCGGTGATGCCATCCAGCCATCTCATTCTCCGTCGTCCCCTTCTCCTCCCACCCCCAACCTTTCCCAACATCAGAGTCTTTTCCAGTGAGTCAACTCGTCGCATGAGGTGGCCAAAGTATTGCAGCTTCAGCTTTAGCATCAGTCCCTCCAATGAACATACACGATTGATCTCCTCTAGAATGGACTGGTTGGATCTCCTTGCAGTACAAGTCTTCTCCAACACCACAGTTCAAAGCATCGATTCTTCGGCGATCAGCTTTCTTCACAGTCCAACTCTCACATCAATACATGACCACTGGAAAAATCATAGCCTTGACTAGACGGACCTTGGTTGGCAAAGTAATGTCTCTGCTTTTTAAAATACTATCAAGGTTGGTCAAAACTTTCCTTCCAAGGAGCAAGCGTGTTTTAATTTCATGGCTGCAATCAGCATCTGCAGTGATTTTGGAGCCCAAAAAAATAAAGTCTGACACTGTTTCCACTGTTTTTCCATCTATTTCCCATGAAGTGATGGGACCAGATGCCATGATCTTTGTTTTCTTAATATTGAGCTTCAAGCCAACATTTTCACTCTCCTCTTTCACTTTCATCAAGAGGCTTCTTAGTTCCTCTTCACTTTCTGCCATAAGGGTAGTGTCATCTGCATATCTGAGGTTATTGATATTTCTCCCAGCAATCTTGATTCCAGCTTGTGCTTCTTCCAGCCCAGCGTTCCTCATGATGTACTCTGCATATAAGTTAAATAAGCAAGATGACAATATACAGCCTTGACGTACACCTTTTCCTATTTGGAACCAGTCTGTTGTTCCATGTCCAGTTCTAACTGTTGCTTCGACCTGCATACAGGTTTCTCAAGAGGCAGGTCAGGTGGTCTGGGATTCCCATCTCTTTCAGAATGTTCCACAGTCTATTGTGATCCACACAGTCAAAGGCTTTAGCATAGTCAATGAAGCAGAAATAGATGTTTTTCTGAAACTCTCTTGCTTTCTCCATGATCCAGCGGATGTTGGCAATTTGATCTCTGGTGCCTCTGCCTTTTCTAAAACCTGCTTGAACATCTGGGAGTTCACGGTTTACATATTGCTGAAGCCTGGCTTGGAGAATTTTGAGCATGACTTTACTAGCGTGTGAGATGAGTGCAATTGTGCTTGAGCATTCTTTGGCATTGCCTTTCTTTGGGATTGGAATGAAGACTGACCTCTTCCAGTCCTGTGGCCACTGATGAGTTTTCCAAATTTGCTGGCATATTGAGTGCAGCACTTTCACAGCATCATCTTTCAAGACTTGAAATAGCTCAACTGGAATTCCATCACCACCACTAGCTTTGTTCGTAGTGATGCTTTCTAAGGCCCACTTGACTTCACATTCCAAGATGTCTGGCTCTAGGTCAGTGATCACCTTATCGTGACTATCTTGGTCGTGAAGATCTTTTTTGTACAGTTCTTCTGTGTATTCCTGCCACCTCTTCTTAATATCTTCTGCTTCTGTTAGGTCCATACCATTTCTGTCCTTTATGGAGCCCATCTTTGCTGAAATGTTCCCTTGGAATCTCTAATTTTCTTGAAGAGGTCTCTTGTTTTTCCTATTCTGTTGTTTTCCTCTATTTCTTTGCATTGATCACTGAGGAAGGCTTTCTTATCTCTCCTTGCTTTCTTTGGAACTCTGCATTCAGATGCTTATATCTTTCCTTTTCTCCTTTCCTTTTTGCCTCTCTTCTTTTCACAGCTATTTGTAAGGCCTCCTCAGACAGCCATTTCGCTCTTTTGCATTTCTTTTTCTTGGGGATGGTCTTGGTCCCTGTCTCCTGTACAATGTCACGAACCTCCGTCCAGAGTTCATCAGGCACTCTATGAATCAGATCTAGTCCCTTAAATCTATTTCTCACTTCCACTGTATAATCATAAGGGATTTGATTGAGGTCATATCTGAATGGTCTAGTGGTTTTCCCTACTTTCTTCAATTTAAGTCTGATTTTCTCTATAAGGATTTCATGATCTGAGCCACAGTCAGCTCCTGGTCTTGTTTTTGCTAACTGTATACAGCTTCTCCATCTTTGGTTGCAAAGAATATAATCAATCTGATTTCGGTGTTGACCATCTGGTGATGTCCATGTGTAGAGTCTTCTCTTGTGTTGTTGGAAGAGGGTGTTTTCTATGACCAGTGCATTCTCTTGACAAAACTCTAGTAGCCTTTGCCCTGCTTCATTCCGTGCTCCAAGGCCAAATTTGCCTGTTACTCCAGGTGTTTCTTGACTTCCTACTTTTGCATTCCAGTCCCCTATAATGAAAAGGACATCTTTTTTGGGTGTTAGTTCTAAAAGGTCTTGTTAGTTCTAAAAGGTGTTAGTTCTAAAAGGCGCAGATGTGACACGAGAGACGCCGGCCCCGGCGGCACAGACGCGACGCGAGAGACGCCGGCTCCGGTGGTGCAGACGCGACGCGAGAGACGCCGGCCCCGGTGCAACAAACCACGCAAAGAGGTGCGGCCGTGAGGAGCTACCCCACGCCTGAGGCCAGGGCCAGCGGCCGAGAGGAGCTACCCCACGTCCAGCAGGCAGTGGCTGCGCTGGCGCAGGAGGGCCGAGAGGAGCTACTCCACGTTCAAGGTCAGGAGGGGCGGCCTTGAGGAGATACCCCTCGTCCAAGGTAAGGTACAGCGGCTGCACTTTGCTGGAGCGGCTGTGAAGAGATTTTCCACCACCAAGGTAAGAGAAACCCAAATAAGACGGTAGGTATTGCGAGGGGGCATCAGAGGGCAGACACACTGAAACCATAATCACAGGAAAGTTGTCAATCTGATCACATGGACCACAGCTGAATGTGGTCCACTGGAGAAGGGAATGGCAAACCACTTCAGTATACTTGCCTTGAGAACCCCATGAACAGTAACAAAGGGCAAAATGATAGGATACTGAATGAGGAATTCCCCAGGTCGGTAGGTGCCCAGTATGCTACTGGAGCTCAGTGGAGAAATAACTATAGAAGGAATAAAGGGATGGAGCAAAAGCAAAACCAATACCCAGTTGTGGATGTGACCAGTGATAGAAGCAAGGTCGGTGCTGTAAAGAGCAGTTTTGCATAGGAACCTGGAATGTTAGGTCCATGAATCAAGGCAAATTGGAAGTAGTCAAACAGGAGATGGCAAGAGTGAACGTCTACATTCTAGGAATCAGTGAATTAAAATGGACTGGAATGGGTGAATTTAACTCGGATGACCATTATATCTACTACTGTGGGCAGGAATCCCTTAGAAGAAATGGAGTAGCCATCATGGTCAACAAAAGAGTCCAAAATGCAGTACCTGGATGCAATCTTAAAAATGACAGAATGATTTCTGTTCGTTTCCAAGGCAAACCATTCAATATTACAGGAATCCAGGCGTATGCCCCAACCAGTAATGCTGAAGAAGCTGAAGTTAACCGGTTCTATGAAGACCTACAAGACCTTTTAGAACTAACAACCGAAAAAAAGTTTTCGTCTAGGAATCCTTAAAAAAAACTAATGCTTGGTTCCTATCCCCAGAGACTGTTTATATGTATATATATATAAAATATATTTTTATATATAATATTTAAATTATATAAAGTAATATTTATTTTTGTTCAGTCACTAAGTCATGTCTGACTCTTTGCAAGCCCATAGACTGCAGCACATCAGGCTTCCCTGTACTTCACTATCTGGGAGCAGAGTTTGCCCAAATTCATGTCCATTGAGTTGGTGATGCCATCCAACCATTTCATCCTCTGTTTCCCCCTTATCCTCATGCCTTCAATCTTCCCTAGCATCAACTTTTCCAATGAGCTGGCTCGTCACATCAGGTGACCAAAGTACTGGAATTTCAGCTTAACCAACAGTCCTTCCAATGAATATTCAGGGTTGATCTCCTTTAGGATGGACTGGTTTGATCTTGCTGTCCATGGGATTCTCACGAATCTTTTCCAGCATCACAATTTGAAAGTATGAGTTCTTTGGCACTCAGCCTTCTTTATGGAAAAAACTCTTACATCCATACATGACTAACCGAAAAATCAGCTTTAGTTAAATGGACCTTTGTTGCCAAAGTGATGTCTCTGCTTTTTAATATACTGTCTAGGTTTATCATAATTTAATATATTTAATAAAAATATCATGTAATTATATATTAAAATTATATATAATATAAAAATATATGCACATAAATATAAAGTCATTATTATTGTAATAAAATATTGAAAAATTTATCATCTTAACCATTTTTAAGTGTACGATTTTGTAGTGTCCAGTATATTCACATTGTTGTAAAACAGATCTTCAGAACGTTTCATCTAGCAAATATGAAACTATACCTATTAAACAACTGCTTCTGTTTTCTCCTTCCCCTAACCCGTGGAAAACATCATTTTACTTTTTATTTCTATGACTTTATTCTCAATACCTTCTACAAATGCAATTATAGTATTTGCTTTTTTGTGACTGTCTTATTTTAGTTGCCATAATGCTCTCAGTTCACTGTGTTGTAGCATATGACAGTGTTTTATTCCCTTTTAAAGCTTAATGATCTGTTGTATTATACACTTCAGTTCAGTTCAGTTCAGTTGCTCAGTCGTGTCCGACTCTTTGCAACCCCATGAATCACATCACGCCAGGCCTCCCTGTCCATCACCAACTCCCAGAGTTCACTTAAACTCATGTCCATCTAGTTGGTGATGCCATCCAGCCATCTCATTCTCTGTCATCCCCTTCTCCTCCTGCCCCCAATCCCTCCCAGCATCAGAGTCTTTTCCATTGAGTCAACTCGTTGCATGAGGTGGCCAAAGTATTAGAGTTTCAGCTTTAGCATCAGTCCTTCCAATGAACACCCAGGATTGATCTCCATTAGAATGGACTGGTTGGATCTCCTTGCAGTCCAAGGGACTCTCAAGAGTCTTCTCCAGCACCACAGTTCAAAAGCATCAATTCTTCGGCGATCAGTTTTCTTCACAGTCCAACTCTCACATCCATACATGACCACTGGAAAAACCATAGCCTTGACTAGATGGACCTTGGTTGCAAAGTAATGTCTCTGCTTTTTAATATACTATCTAGGTTTGGTCATAACTTTCCTTCCAAGGAGTAAGTGTCTTTTAATTTCATGGCTGCAATCAGCATCCGCAGTGATTTTGGAGCCCAAAAAAAATAAAGTCTGACACTGTTTCCACTGTTTTTCCATCTATTTCCCATGAAGTGATGGGACCAGATGGCCTGATCTTTGTTTTCTGAATGTTGAGCTTCAAGCCAATACATTTTGTTTATCCATTCATCTGTTGACTGAACAAGACTGTTTTCACCTTTTGGGTGTTATGAATAGTGATGCTATCCACGAACATGGTTGTACAAGTATTTCTGAGTTCGACACTTTTGTTTCCTTGATTTTTTTTTAAATTGATTTCCTATTCTCTATTTCATTTATCCCTGTTCCAACCTTTATTTCCTTTCTTTTGCTAGCTTTCGGTTGAGTCTAATAGTTTTTATTCTAGTTTCATAATGTGCAATTTTAGGTGGTTTATTTTTGGTCATTCATTTTTAAATGTATACATTTATTGATATAAATTTCTGTCATAGCACATATTTCACTGCATTACACAAGTTTTGTGTTTTTTATTTCATTTGTGATTTCATTTCATTTTCGATTTCAAGGCATTTCCTAACATCCTTGGAGACTTCATTTTTGACATTCTGGTAATTGTGTATTGAGTTTCCAAATATTTGTAAAATTTTTTAGTTTTCCATCTACTATTTTTTTTTTCAAAATTTATTTATTTATTTTTTTGCATTTCAATAGTTTATTATGATCAGAACTAATTAACAGTATAACAATATTTTACAACTGAAATAATTAAAATAAACTATAAAATTACTACATAAAACAGGTGTGATCTAGCTTATTTACTTTCTATAATCTCTTCAGTGCTGCAAAACCATTTATTTCTTTTTTTTTTCATGTTTTAATAAACACTTCGTCTTTTTGTATTGCTTTCTTTTTCATCACAATAATAGAAATATAACACCATATATCACTGTAAAACACATTTCCACATAAATGCTGATAAGCACAAAATATTTTTCATCATTTACATTTTAACTGTAATAATATATGGCAGTATTAAAGCTGCATCCATCATGTGTCTAACTAACCTTGCTGTAATGAATTTTTAAATGTAATGGTTTCTGTCGCAAAGTAAAATCGTACATAATGTCTAGTGACACAGTATGCTGGTGGATAGGTGGTTTTGGAAAATGGAAATGCAACTTCATTTTTAATTAGATTTATAAACTTCACCACCTCCACCTCCAGCCAGCTTCCCAACCCTCCCTCCCACCACCATTATTTATTTATTTTAAATGAGGCTTTTAATTAATGTTTGACAGAGCTGATTCAAGTTGAACAGACTAAATTTCTTTTAACAAACTTACTTATACTCCAGAGTCCTTTAAAAACTTAATAGCATTTATACATTGAAGGTATTTGATTTTCTTGTAACTAGCACTTCAAATGCAACAAACATTTGAAGCAACAAGCATTTGACCCAACAAGTAAAACTTTCTACAGTTCATAACTTTTATAAATAAAATAAATTAAATGTACAGTGAATAAGTTCTCTGAAATATTTCAATATTTCTGCAGGTTTAGTCACATCATAAAATACATTTCAACTAAAATTCACAAATCTAAAAACCTGTTAGGCATTTTTAGGTGTTTTAAGTTGGAAATGAAGACCAATGTTACATCGTAATATGTCAATTATAAATAGTACTTCAAAGAGCAAATACTACAGTTTGTCCCAAACTTTAAAAACTATTCATGAACTCAACACTGAACTATTGATGGCTATGAGAATTGTTTCCTAGCCTTTTTGAAAATTTCAACCCATTTACGTTTAAGGTAATTATTGATAAGTACGATCCCGTAGCCATTTTCTTTATTGCTTTGGGTTCAAGTTTATACACTCTTTCTGTGTTTCCTGTCTATAGAAGATCATTTAGCATTTGTTGGAGAGCTGGTTTGGTGATGCTGAATTCCCTCAGCTTTTGCTTGTCTGTAAAGCTTTTGATTTCTCCTTCATATTTGAATGAGATCCTTGCTGGGTATAGTAATCTGGGCTGAAGGGTATTTTCTTTCATCACTTTAAGTATATCTTGCCACTCCCTTCTGGCCTGAAGAGTTTCTGTTGAAAGATCAGCTGTTATCCTTATGGGAATCCCCTTATGTGTTATTTGCTGCTTTTCCCTTGCTGCTTTTAATATTTGTTCTTTGTGTTTGATCTTTGTTAATTTGATTAATATGTGTCTTGGAGTATTTCGCCTTGGGTTTATCCTGTTGGGGACTCTCTGGGTTTCTTGGACTTGGGTGATTATTTCTTTCCCTATTTTAGGGAAGTTTTCAACTATTATCTCCTCAAGTATTCTCTCATGGTCTTTCATTTTGTCTTCTTCTTCTGGGACTCCTATGATTCGAATGTTGGAGCATTTAACATTGTCCCAAAGGTCTCTAATATTGTCCTCATTTCTTTTAATTCGTTTTTCTTTTTTCCTCTCTGTTTCATTTATTTCTACAATTCTATCTTCTAGTTCGCTTATCCTGTCTTCTGCCTCTGTTATTCTACTGTTTGTTCCCTCCAGAGTGTTTCTGATCTCATCTATTGCATTATTCATTGTATATTGACTCTTTTTTATTTCTTCTAAGTCCTTATTAAATCTTTCTTCCATCTTCTCAATCCTTTTCTCCAGGTTATTTATCTGTAACTCCATTTTGCTTTCAAGATTTTGAATCATTTTCACCATCAAAATTTGAAATTCTTTATCAGGTAAATTCCCTATATCTTCTTCTTTTGTTTGTGTTGGTGGGCAATTATCTTGTTCCTTTACTTGCTGGGTATTTCTCTGCCTCTTCATCTTGCTTATATTGCTTTGCTTGGGGTGGTCTTTCCCTCTTCTTGCAGTTTGTGGAGTTCTCTTTATTATGTAGTTTCTTCTCTGTGTGTGGGGTTGGACGGGTGACTTGTCCGGGTTCCCTGGTTAGGGAAGCATGTGTCGGTGTTCTGGTGGGTGGAGCTGATTTTCTTCTCTCTCCTTTAGAAGACAATGGGCTGCTTTTCTGGGAGCCTGATGTCCTCTGCCAGTATTCAGAAGTTGTTTTGTGGACTTTACTCCGCGTTCAAATGTTCTTTTGATGAATTTGTGGGGGAGAAAGTGGTCTCACTGTCTTATCCCTCCGCCATCTTGTTCCTTCCTCCCCAGAACACTGGATTCTTATATTCCACTTGGTCATGGAGTATCTCTTCCCCGCTGCTCCAGCAAGGTGCAGCCGCTGTACCTTACCTTGGACAAGGGGTATCTCCTCAAGGCCGCCCTTCCTGCTTTGAATGTGGATCAGCTCCTTTCGGCCCTCCGGTGCCCAAGCAGCCACCGCCTCCTGGACGTGGTACAGCTCCTCTCGGCCACCGCCCTAACCCTGGGCACGGGGTAGCTCCTCTCAGCCAAGATTCTGCACGTGGTCAGTTGCGCCGGAGCCAGGCGTCTCTCGCGTCTGCGCTGCGGGAGCCGGGCGTCTCTCCTCCATCTACTATTGAATTTTAGTTTCATTTAATTGTGATCAGAAATGATTTGTATGACTTCAATCTTGAATTTTTTTTATAGATTCAAGAATTTGTCTATAGTTTGTTCAAGATCTCTATTTCCTTATTGATCTTATGTCTGGTTATTTTACTCATTATTAAAATAGGGATATCATGATGTTCCTATCTTCTATCTATTCAATTCTGTCAGTGTGCTTCATATATTACAGAGCTTTGATCATTGAGGCATAAACATTTATAATTTTTATATTTTCTTGGTAAATTGGCCCTTTTATCTTTGTATAATGTTGCTCAAAAGTAATTAGCCTCCAGTTTAAAAAACAACAACAACTCCTATAACAATTTTTGACTTAAGTCTACTTGTTTATTTGTATAGACATCCCCCTGTTCTTTTAATTATCATTTGTATGGGTTATCTTTTTCTTGATGGCACTTTCAGCCTTTGTGTGTCCTTAAATCTAGAATGAGTTTCTTGTAAATAGCATGTAGTTGGATCAGTTCAGGTCATTCAGTTGCTCAGTCATGTCCAACTCTTTGTGAACCCATGATCTGCAGCATGCCAGGCCTCCCTGTCCATCACCAACTCCCAGAATTTACTCAAAGGCATGTCCAGTGACTTGGTGATGCCATCCAACCATCTCATCCTCTGTTGTCCCCTTCTCCTCCTGCCTTCAGTCTTTCCCAGCATCAGGGTGTGTTCAGATGAGTCCGTTCTTCACAGCAGGTGGCCAAAGTATTGGAGTTTCAACTTCAGCATCAGTCTTTCCAATGAATATTCAGGACTGATTTCCTTTAGGATGGACTGGTTGGATCTCCTTGCAGTCCAAGGGACTCCCAAGAGTCTTCTCCAACACCACAGTTCAAAAGCATCAATTCTTTGGTACTCAGCTTTCTTTATAGTCCAAATCTCACATCCATACATGACTACTAGAAAAACCATAGCTTTGACTAGATGGACATTTGTTGGCAAAGAAATGTCTCTGGTTTTTAATATGCTGTCTAGGTTGGTCATAGCTTTTCTTCCAAGGAGTAACTGTCTTTTAAGTTCATGGCTTCAGTCACCATCTGCAGTGATTTTGAGTCCCCCCCCCCCCAAATGAAGTCTCTCACTATTTCCATTGTTTCCCCATCTACTTACCTTGAAGTGATGGGACCAGATGGCATGATCTCAGATTTCTAAATGTCGAGTTTTAAGCCAACTTTTTCACTCTCCATGTTCACTTTCATCAAGAGGTTCTTTAGTTATTCTTCACTTTCTGCCATAAAGGTATTGTCATCTGCATATCTGAGGTTATCAATATTTCTCCTGGCAATCTTGATTCCAGCTTGTGCTTCATCCACTTCAGCATTTCTCATGATTTATTCTGCATATAAGTTAAATAAGCAGAGTGACAATCCATAACCTTGATATACGCCTTTCCCAATTTGGAACCAGTCTATTTTTCCACGCCCAGTTCTAACCGTTGCTTCTTGACCTCATACAGATTTCTAGGAGTCATGTCAGGTGGTCTGGTATTCCCATCTCTTTAAGAAGTTTCCACAGTTTTTTGTGGTCCACACAGTTAAAGGCTTTGGCATAGTCAATAAAGCAGAAGTAAATATTTTTTCTGGAACTCTCTCGCTTTTTTGATGATGAATTGGATGTTGGCAATTTGATTTCTGGTTCTTCTGCCTTTTCTAAATCCAGCTGTGCAAATGTGCAGTAGTTTGAGTATTTGTTGGCATTGCCTTTCTTTGGGATTGGAATGAAACCTGACTTGAAAGATGATACTGTGAAAGTGATGTAGTTGGATACTATCTTCTTTTATCCATTCAGTCACTGTATAATTTTTGTTGGTAAGATTAATACATTTATATCAAATGTAATTATAGATAAAGTAATTACTATTGCCATTTTATTAATCATTTATGCTATGTCATATAGACTTTCTGTCCATTTTCTCTTTTCCTGCTTTCCTTTCTGATTTCACTGATTTGTTTTTTTCATAATAAACTTCAAGCCCTTCTCATTTATTTCTGTGTGTATTCCATAGGTATTTTTATTGTGGTTTCCATTGTAACTCAGTTCAGTTCAGTTCAGTTGTAACTACACATATCTTAAATTTATAAATCTATTAAAATTGATTTTGTACAAAAATCTCTACATTTTCACCCTCCCACCCACCTGATTTTGGGTTATTGAAGTGACTAATTGCATCTTTATACATTCTTTACCCATTAACATAGATTTATAATTTATGTGTTAGCATTTAGCATCTATTCACCAAAATTGCAATATTACAGGTTAATACATTTGCCCACTTCTTCATCTTTCCTTGAGAACTTCTTTCTCTACCTTGTGTTCCTAGTTAGATCCTTTTATTTCAACTTTAAGGACCTCCTTTAACATTTCTTATAGAGTAGGTCTAGTGGTAATGAATTGCCTCAACTTTTGTTTACCTGGGATAATCTCAATTTCTACTTCACTTTTGAAAGACAGGTTTTCCAGATACAGTATTATTCGTTGATAATATTTTTATTCTTTTATTGCTTTGAACGTATTCCATTCCCTTCTGATCAGCAAGGATTCTGCTGAGCAAATCTTTGGTCTCTAAAGTTCTCACAGACCTATTCTGACCTGTATATTTTTATTATCTCAGTGTCTCCATGGAGAAAGGAGGACTGAAGTTCCCTAGTCCTCCATTTATCACCTTGACTACTTTGAGATAAGTGTCATTCTCATTACTTAACATACTGGAGTGAATGTTATAATGTGCCACCCACTTCTTTCCAGAATCCATTCCTCCAGTTTCTGGGAGTGTTGGCTACTCGTTGCTCAGAATGGAGTCTCTTCCTGGGAATTGTCTTAGGGAGATACCTTATGCCAGTTTCCAGTGACTATTTCCTTTGGTAGTTCTAAGACTTTACTGGTAGATCAGGGGGAGTAATTTTGATGGTGTATGTGAGTTTTGGAGCTCTTTATTGAATCATCTGAAGTTGAACTGTTCTCCTCTTTCTCAGTCTTGCTTCTCTTGTTCTCTCACTGATGTTAATAAGAGCACTCCTCAACTTACAGTATGCAAATTTGTGACTCAGTCTTTCCCAGGAAATCTTGCTCAGATAATTCAAATACATTTCTGTCTCTACCAAAATATCTCTAACTTGCTTTTTATGAAACTGCAAATGTCATTAAATTATTTTTTGTAGTTATGTTTGTGCATAAGTGTATATGTGCATGTATGTATATTGGATCTTCTCTGTAGCTCAGACAGTAAAGAATCTGCCTGCAATGCAGGAGACCCGGGTTCCATACCTGGGTTGGAAAGAACCTCTGGAGAAAGGAATGGCAATCCACTCCAATATTCTTGCCTGGAGAATCCCATGGACAGAGGAGCCTTGTGGGTCATAGTCCATGGGCTTGCAAAGAGTCAGACACAACTGAGGGACTAACACTACACTACTATGTATGTATATTATGTGTACTGTATCCCACATAGAAATGTCTTTTATTTCTGATTAATCCAATAATTATTCAGAAATCAAAGGTGGACTAAAGAGCCTCTTGACGACGAAGAAAGAGGAGAGTAAAAAACTGACTTGAAACTCAGCATTCAAAAAACTAAGATCATGGCATCCAGTCCCATCAGTTCATGGCAAATAGATGGGGAAAAAAATGGAAACAGTGACAGACTTTATTTTCTTGGGCTCCAAAATCACTGTGGATGGTCACTAAAGGCACAAAATTAAAAGATGTTTGTCCCATGTAAGAAAATTATGACAAACCCAGACAGTGTATTAAAAAGCAGAGACATCACTCTGTCAACAAAGTTCCGTATAGTCAAAACTATGGTTTTTCCAGTAGTCATGTACAGATGTGAGAGTTGGATCCTAAAGAAAGCTGACCATCAAAGAATTGATGCTTTTGAACTATGGTGCTGGAGAAGACTCTTGAGAATCTCTTGGACAACAAGGAGATCAAACCAGTCAATGTTAAGGTAAATTAACCCTGAATATTAATTGAAAGGACTTATGCTGAAGCTCCAATACTTTGGTGACCTGATGTAAAGAGCTGACTCATCAGGAAAAGACCCTGATTGCTGGGAAATATTGAGGGAAAGAGGAGAAGGGGTGACAGAGAATGACATGGTTGGATGGCATCATCGACTCAATGAACATGAGTTTGAGCCAACTCCAAGAGATAGCGAAGAACAAGGAAGCCTGAGGTGCTGCAGTCCATGGGGTCACAAAGAGTTGGACACAACTGAGTGACTGAACAACAACAATCCAAGAATGTTGTCACAAGAACATATTTCCACATCATTTATTTCCTTACTTGTAATGTGTTGACATTCATTAAGATATGCAAGAAGAATTTTCAGAACACTCTAAACCCCATCTATCTTCACATTTCTTCCTTTCTAATTTCTATCTGATCAAATGGGGTTATTTCCCACACCTATAATATCTATTAGGCTTTTAATGGTACAAAGGATGGATGTTTTAATAAATATTATAAGAGGTTAGATGTAAAGAATAAAATAGAATCAGAAAAGTTCAAGATAAATCTTAAAAAAAAATCTTGAGATACTATGCCTTACTAAATAGAAAGAAGTGTGTAAATGTCATGACCTCTTCATAGTGCTTTATATTATGTCACATTTTATGGATTTTTAGGGTGTTCTCTGGTAGCTCAGATGGTAAAGAGTATGCCTGCAGTGCGGGAGACCAGGGTTTGATCCCTGGGTGGGAAAGATCCCCTGAAGAAAGAAATGGCAACCCACTCCAGTATTCTTGCCTGGAAAACCCCATGGATGGAGGACCTTAGCAGGTTACAGTTCATGGGGTCACAGAGTCAGACATGACTGAGCAACTTCACTTTCACTTTCAGGTATCTCTTAGAAGGTGCTTTTAAATAATGAATATACAATTTATTAAAGATATAAGATTTCTCTCCTTTATCAATGTTATCTCTGTGTTTAACTGTAAACATCATAAAGGTTAATTCCTGAAACCAGCCCCATGGGAAATGTATTTGTTTCTGCATGACTATTTTCAATATTATAAATATATCAACTTGTTCAAAACTATGATGAACAAGAAATCAGGCAAAAATACAAAATGTTATTAGAATATTCATTTTAAATATACTTATTAATAACTTTAACACTGCATGCAATTCAGTATTCAAATGCCATTCTGTAATTAAATTAACACTGCTTATATTTTCAGTATTTAAAGTCTGAAATTGCAAGCAGAAACCATAAAATAAAGTAATAAATAATGATAATAACTAATTACCCACCAAAATGGAATGAAACCATAATAATAATCACAGCTTTTATTGACAACAGCTCCTTTATAGCACTCCAAATGACTGCATAATTCTACAAAGATTATTTTTATTACCAACAAAACTTTTGGTTACACCCATTAAATAAATCAAGCACTAAATTTTTCCCCTACTTACATAAAAGCACTATCTTTTTTTCATTTCTGTTTTGTAAACTATCCATGAAGCAGTGCCAATTCACACATTTTATATCCTGTGTCATAAATTACACAGGATAATGTAATTGATGACCCCCCCTTCAATTGTAGAATTTGAAGTCTTCCAGAATAAATGCATGAAGATATAAATTTAACTGGTCAAATTACAAAAGAGTAATTATCAAATAAAGTAATTTTTCCTATTTATTCCTCTCATTTGCCATGTGTTGAATTTTTAATTCTGGAAAACCAAACAGAAAGATTACAGAAATTTCCTAGAAGCTAGGAAAATGTGAAATAAAGCTAGTTGGATATATAATTTAGGAAAATAATGGCTAATAAATAAAATAAAAAATAAAATTATTAAATAAAATTAATAATTCTGTTTTTCAAAGAACAACTTAAGAAAATGAAGTCAAGGAACATATTGGGAGAGTGGTAATACTCATAAAATACATAAACAGTAAAGAATCTGTCCCCTATATGATAGGCTATGTGTATACCTATATTAAGTGTGTTTATTTCAATTAAAAAAAAAACAGAATACTGAGTAAGAAAATTATGCAAATATTTTACAAAAAAGAATTCACAATGTTCAGTAATTATTTGAAAAATTCATCAATATTAACAGAAGTCAGATATGCAATGTACACTGTAATGAGCTATCACATACATCTAGGGAGTGATTAGAAATGACATATTGACAGTTTTAGGGTTATCAAAAAGGAGAGGAATAGGTGCTCACAACTGCACATGAGAATGTAAATGGAAGACTATTTGGGAAAATTTTCTACATCATCAATAATTGTTGAAAAAATACATATCTTATGATTTTTATCCCTCCTCCAAGTATAAAGAATGTATTCACATGTGTGTCAAAAATAGAAACAAGGTGTTCATTATGATATTATTAGTAAATAGTTCTTTGTTCTTGTTTCTGTTCAGTCACTCAGTCATGTCCAATTCTTTGTGACCCCAAGGACTGAGGCTTACCAGGCTTCACTGTCCTTCACTATTTCCTGGAGTTTGCTCAAACTCATTTCCATTGAGTTGATAATGACATCCAACAATCTCATCTTGTGTTGTCCACTTCTCCTCCTGCCCTCAGTCTTTCCCAGCACTAAGGTCTTTTCCAGTGAGTCAGTTATTTACATCAGATGGCCAAAGTTTTGGAGCTTAGCTTCAGTATCAGTCTTTCCAATGAATATTCAGAGTTGATTGTCATTAAGATTGACCGGTTTGATCTCCTTCCTGTCCAAGGGGCAACACAGTTTGCAAGAATCAATACTTTGGTGCTCAGCCTTCATTATGATCAGATTCTACAACCTTACGTGACTACTGAAAAAATCATAGCTTTGATTATACGGACCTTTGTTGGCAAAATGCTGTCTCTTTTTTTTAATACGCTCTCTAGATTCATCATAGCTTTTCTTCCAAATAGCTGTATGCTGTGCTGTGCTAAGTCACTTCAGCCATGTATGACTCTTTCCGACCCTATGGACTGTAGCCCACCAGTCTCCTGTGCCCATGGGGATTCTCCAGGCAAGAACACTGGAGTGGGTTGCCATACTGTCCTCCAGGGGATCTTCCTGACCCAAGGATCAGCCTGCAGATCTTATGACTCCTGCATTGGCAAATGGTGGCACCACTAGTGCCACCTAGAAAGCCCAATGTTACTTCCTAATGATAGTAATAGACAAATATATGAAATAAAATTAAAAAATAAAAACTCAAAATCAATCTCCAGTGGAATTGATAAAATGTTGGATATATTCATAAAACAGGAAAAGGTACCACACTGAAATGAATCAACTGTGGTTACACATAGCACAGAGATGTATCTCACAATCACATAATTTGAGTGTGAATGCCTAGGCCTTCTGCACACTTTTTATTGGGTTGTTTATATTGAGCTGGATGAGCTACTTTAATATTTTGGAAATTAATCCTTTGTCAGTTATTTCATTTGCTATTTTTTTCTCCCCTTCAGAAGGCTGTTTTTTCACCTTGTTTATAGGTTCCTTCACTGTGCAAAAGCTTTTAATTTTAATTAGGTCCCATTTGTTTATTTTTGTTTTTATTTCCATTACTCTGGGAGGGGGGATCATAGAGGATCTTGATGTGATTTATGTTAGAGTGTTCTGCCTATGTTTTCCTCTAAGAGTTTTATAGTTTCTGGTCTTACACTTAGGTCTTCAATCCATTTTGAGTTTATTCTTGTGTATGGTATTGTGAAGTGCTCTAATTTCATTCTTTTGCAGGTAGCTATCCAGTTTTCCCAATTAGTGCAGCGACTATCTTTTCTCCATTGTATATTCTTGCCTCCTTTGTTGAAGATAAGGTCCCCATTGTTTTGTGGACAGAAATTTATCCAAAGAAGACATGCAGATGGCTAATAACCATATAAAAGATGCTGAATATCACTCATTATTAGAGAAATGCAAATCAAAGCTACAATGAGTTATCACCTCACTGTAGTCAGAATGGCCATCATCAAAAAATCTACCAACAATAAATGCTGGAGAGGGTGTGGAGAAAAGGGAACCTCTTGCTCTGTTGGTGGGAATGCAAACTGATACAGCCACTATGGAGAACAATATAGGGATTCCTTAAAAATCTAGGAATAAAACTACCATATGAACCCAACCCAAAAGTCTCACTACTGGGCATATACCCTGAAGAAACCCTAATTGAAGAAGATACCTCAATGTTCACTGGAGCAGTAATTACAATAGTTAGGACATGGGAGCAACCTAGATGTTCATTGATAGATGAATGGATAGAGAAGTGTGGTACATATATACAATGGAGTATTACTCAGCAATAAAAAGGAGCTCATTTGACTCAGTTCTAATGAGGTGGATGAAGCATGTCTATTATTCAGAGTGAAGTGAGTCAGAAAGAGAAATATTGTATATTTATATATATAAAATATATATGGAATCTAGAAAGATGTTACTGATGAACTTATCTGTAGGGCAACAATGGAAACAGATAGAAAACAGACTTGCAGACACAGGAGTAAGGGAAGAGGGAACAAACTGAGAGAGTATCATTGGAACATATATATTATCATATGTAAAATTAGATAGCCAGTGGAAATTTACTGCATAATGTAGGGAGCTCAAATTCGGTGCTTTCCTACAATCTAGAGAGATGGGATGGGGAGAGAAGTGAGAGGGATGATCAGTAGGAGGGGACATGGATGAACCTATGGCTGTTTCAAGATGATGTTTGGTAGAAACCAATGCAATCAGTTCAGTTCAGTCGCTCAGTCATATCCGACTCTTTGCGACCCCATGAATCACAGCACGCCAGGCCTCCCTGTCCATCACCAACTCCCGGACTTCACTCAAACTCATGTCCATCGAGTCGGTGATGCCATCCAGCCATCTCATTCTCTGTCGTCTCCTTCTCCTCCCGTCCCCAATCCCTCCCAGCTACTGAGTCTTTTCCAGTGAGTCAACTCATCACATGAGGTGGCCAAAGTATTGGAGTTTCAGCTTTAGCATCAGTCCTTCCAATGAACACCCAAGATTGATTTCCTTTAGAATGGACTGGTTGGATCTCCTTGCAGTCCAAGGGACTCTCAAGAGTCTTCTCCAGCACCACAGTTCAAAAGCATCAATTCTTCGGTGCTCAGCTTTCTTCACAGTCCAACTCTCACATCCATACAGGACCACTGGGAAAACCATAGCCTTGACTAGACGGACCTTTGTTGGAAAAGTAATGTCTCTGCATTTTAATATGCTATCTAGGTTGGTCATAACTTTCCTTCCAAGGAGTAAGCGTCTTTCAATATCATGGCTGCAATCAGCATCTGCAGTGATTTTGGAGCCCAAAAAATAAAGTCTGACACTGTTTCCACTGTTTCCCTATCTATTTCCCATGAAGTGATGGGACCAGATGCCATGGTCTTTGTTTTCTGAATGTTGAGCGTCAAGCCAAATTTTTCACTCTCCTCTTTCACTTTCATCAAGAGGCCTTTGAGTTCCTCTTCATTTTCTGACATAAGGGTGGTATCATCTGCATATCTGAGGTTATTGATATTTCTTCTGGCAATCTTGATTCCAGCTTGTGCTTCTTTCAGCCCAGCGTTCCTCATGATGTACTCTGCATAGAAGTTAAATAAGCAGGATGACAATAGACAACCTTGACGTACTCCTTTTCCTATTTGGAACCAGTCTGTTGTTCCATGTCCAGTTCTAACTGTTGCTTCCTGACCTTCATACAGGTTTCTTAAGAGGCAGGTCAGGTGGTCTGGTATTCCCATCTCTTTCAGAATGTTCCACAGTTTATTGTGATCCACACAGTCAAAGGCTTTAGCATAGTCAATGAAGCAGAAATAGATGATTTTCTGTAACTCTCTTGCCTTCTCCATGATCCAGTGGATGTTGGCAATTTGATCTCTGGTTACTCTGCTTTTTCTGAAACCTGCTTGAACATCTGGAAGTTCACAGTTCACATATTGCTAAAGCCTGGCTTGGAGAATTTTGAGCATGACTTTACTAGCGTGTGAGATGAGTGCAATTGTGCGGTAGTTTGAGCATTCTTTGGCATTGCCTTTCTTTGGGATTGGAATGAAGACTGACCTCTTCCAGTCCTGTGGCCACTGCTGAGTTTTCCAAATCTGCTGGCATATTGAGTGCAGCACTTTCACAACATCATCTTTCAGGATTTGAAATAGCTCCACTGGATTTCCATCACCTCCACTAGCTTTGTTCGTAGTGATGCTTTCTAAGGACCACTTGACTTCACATTCCAAGATGTCTGGCTCTAGGTCAGTGATCACACCATCGTGATTATCCTGGTTGTGAAGATCTTTTTTGTACAGTTCTTCTGTGTATTTTTGCCACCTCTTCTTAATAACTTCTGCTTCTGTTAGGTCCATACCATTTCTGTCCTTTATCGAGCCTATCTTTGCATGAAATGTTCCCTTGGTATCTCTAATTGTCTTGAAGAGATCTCTTGTTTTTCCTATTCTGTTGTTTTCCTCTATTTCTTTGCATTGATCACTGAGGAAGGCTTTCTTATCTCTCCTTGCTATTCTTTGTAACTCTGCATTGAGATACTTATATCTTTCCTTTTAGTAATATAAAGCAATTATCCTTCAATTAAAATTTTTAAAAACATTTAAAAATTAATTAATTAAAAGAAATATATTACTTAAAAAATAAATACCTTAGAGACATCACTGTGATTCTATCAATACAACATTAATTTTTTTTTTCTTAAATCATCAAATATTCAGTTCAGTTCAGTTCAGTCGCTGGTGCAAAAGTAGCTGTAGTTTTGCATCATTGAAATTTACCATTTGATATTGGAATATATTCTTAAATAAATGTGGTTTTGTTATACCTCATTTTAATGCACCTTTCTTATCATGTCTTATTACTTGCTGTGTATTTTATATTTATTTTAGACTATGGAAATGACGTTAGACAAAAAGTAAATTCAAGTGATTTTCTGGAATTCAAAATGGGTGATAACGCAGCAGAGACAACTCACAACATCAACAGTACATTTGGTTCAGAAAATGCTAATGAACACAGAGTGCAATGGTGGTTCAAGAAGTTTTGCAAAGGAGATGAGAGCCTTGAAGTTGAGGACCACAGTGACTGGCCATTGGAAGTTGACAATGACCAACTCAGAGCATCATCAAGGCTGATTCTCCTACAACTGCACAAGAAGTTCCCGAAGAACTCAACATCAACCATCCTATGGTCATCCTGCATTTGAAGCAGATTGGAAAGGTGACAAAACTTGATAAGTAAGTGCCTCACGAGCTGACCGAAAAAAAAAAACCCTCATTTTAAAGTGTCATTTTTTCTTATTCTATGCATAAACAACGAATCATTTCTAAATTGGATTATGACGTATGACAAAAAGTAGATTTTATACAACAGGACAACTGATGATGAACAGCTCAGAAGTTGAGTGAGAAGAAGCTCCAAAACACTTCCCAGAGCCAAACTTGCATCAAAAAATGGTCATGGTCACTGATGGTCTGCTGCCTATCTGATTCATCTCAGCTTTCTAAATCTTGGCCGAAACCATTACATCTCAGAAGTGTGCTCAGCAAATTGATGAGATGTTTCCCCAAACTGCAATGCCTGCAGCTGTCATTGGTCAACAGAGTGGGCCCTGTTCTTCTCCACAATGATGCTTGACTTCATGTTGCACAACCAACATTCCAAAAGTTGAATGAATTGGGATACGAAGTTTTGCCTCATCTGCTATGTTCACCTGACCATTCAACTGACTATAAGCATCTCAATAACTTTGCAGGGAAAATGCTGCCACAACCAGCAGAAGGAAGAAAATTCTTTCAAGAGTTTGTTGAATCCCAAGGCATGGATTTTTATGCTACAGGAATAAATCAACTTGTTTCTTGTTGGCAAAAATATGTTGATTGTAATGATGCCTATTATGATTAATAAAGATATGTTTGAGCCTAGTAAAAATATTTGAAATTCATAGCCTAAAACTTTATATATATATATATAATTATTTGTATATATTTAAGTGTATTTTATATATTGTAATATATTATATAATTAATTAAAATATATTCAATCAATAAATTAATATATATTTTAAATATATTTAAATGTATTATAATTAAATTCAATATTTAATTTTATGTATATGAATATTATGTATATTTGCACCAGCCTAACACTTTTACTGCAGATCAGAGCAATTATCCTTCATGAGGAGGGAATACCTAGTGATCCAGCAGGAATATAGAGAGCTTTTTATTCCAGACTTAATCTCTGAATCTAAATGGTGTTTTACTGATATTTACTTTTGATAATCCTTTGAGTAAGTACACTTACAGCTAGGTAACTTTCTCTGCATTATATTAAATCTATCTCTTTTCTCTCTGTCTCTCTCTGGTCTGCCTAGATCATGTGGATATATACTGAAACTTATGCTCTACAAATGTCTTGTTTTGTGACATCAAAAATTACAATAAAGCTATGTTTAACCTTAAATTTTCAATAAAACTTAACAACAGAAATTGTATGAGTTCTATATGATTTTGAGGATGGTCATAGCAAAATACACATTTAAAATGAATTACATTAGTTGGAAAACTTGTTGACCAAGAAAATATTTTCAGTGTAAAGGAAAAACTATTCCATTATAAAAATTAGACAGCATATTGTATCTAAGAGACTGAACAAATTCAAAGACTATTTCTGAAGGAAATACATTAAAATACAAATTAACAGATTTTATCCTTCTTAAAATCAATTTCTAAACACAGTTTTTAATTACTATTTTTCATCATTCACAGGTATTCATACAACAATATTTTTCAGTTTTTCTATAGTACCAAATACAATGAAATGGTTTCACATCAAAGGGGAAATAAATGAATCATTTTGTGTAGTTGATAAAAAAAATATATTCTAGCACTATGAAGTTGATTTGAAAGGATTTCCACTGTGTTCAATTAAGTGAGAATAAAAGATGTAGAGATTGTATATGAGATAATTTTAGTGAAATAATAAATAAAAGCTATATTTACAATGAAATTACTTTAGTTCTATATAGATGTGTCCATGCATATAAAAGAGTATGAATTGTTCATGCAAAGATGACCAAGAAAATAAATGATGGGGGATTTGGGATAAGTTTTGTATTTTCACTTTGCTTTTATATATTATTTCAATTATGGAAATATTTATTTGATCAATTAAAGTTTAATGGAGGTACTTTTGTTAGAGAAGTATTTAATTATAATTAGAGAGTTATTTTAATGTACACAGAATTTAAATTATATCTAATATAAATTAAGTGATATTTGTGACTTCTACTTTTCTGCATTTGTACTTTCTCCACATTTTTGACTCTTGTGGTTTCTTCTCTCTTTATTCACAGTTTGGTTTCATATTTAAAGAGAATTAAAAACACACATCCAAGTCTCTTCACAATATTTACTCTTCCATGTTTCTATATATAGGGTAAATGAGTTCTATTTTTACTAAACATTTTGAATTAATGGGTTTTAAAAATGAATATTAATAGAATTCCCCTATACAATAATTTTATGTTTTAAAATATAATTTATTTGCAATAGAGCACCAGAGAAAAATAACTATTATGATACACCTAAAGATCTTCCTAATTAGGTAAATTAAATAAAAATATTTCTCTTTTCTCTAGGTAGGGATTCTTTGTATTTCATCTGCAAAGCCACTAGCTAGTCAAATGTCACTTAGCACTGGCATTCATAATGGGCTTCCCAGGTGGTGCTAGTAGTAATGAATCTGCCTTCCAATGCAGGAGATGCAAGAGATACAAGTTCAATCCCTGGGGTCTGGAAGATCTCCTGGAGTAGGAACTGGCAGTCCACTCCAGTATTCTTGCCTGGAAAACTCCATGGACAGAAGAGCCTGGCAGTCTACAGTCCACAGGGCTGCAAAAAGTTGGACACAACTAAGCACTTATTCCTTTCTTCCAACACAATGGTAAATCACTTATGATAGGTGTCTTCAGCTTACAAGATCCTTTATCCCACTAAATCATCTAACAAGGTATTTGATTATTTTTATATCACTCATTTTAAAACTGTAATTCCTGGGGCAACATTGAATTGAAAGATAAAGGAATGTCTCCATCTGCATTTAACACGCTTTGATTTTACTCTTTCTTCTATCATATATTAGGGGTACTAAATTGTTTTCATGATTGGGAATCATCCATTTCAGTGGTTTTCAGTAATAGATGACTTTGCTCCCATGGAAACATCTAGAGACAATTTTTATTAGCACAACTGGAAGGTGGAGGGGCCTCCTTGCAGTAGGAAGAGGCCAGGGATGCTGCTAAAACCCCTACACTTCACAGGATAGTTCCCTTTTCAGCAAAGAATTTTTGGAAGCAAATGTCAATGTGTCAAGATTGAGAAACCCTATTCTATGTCCTGGGCTTCCCTGGTAGCTCAACTGGTAGAGAATCCTCCTGTAATGCAGGAGACCCTGCTTTGATTCCTGGGTTGAGAAGATACTCTGAAGGAGGGCATGGCAATCCGCTCCAGAATTCTTGCCTGGAGAATCCCCATGGACAAAGAAGATTAGTGAGCTATAGTTGATGGGTAGCAAAGAGGCAGACACAACTGAGCGACTAAGCTCTGCACACATTCTATATTCTAACTTCATGTTACTTAATTTAGCATCAAATTAGCAAAAATATGCTATCTACTTCATTTCCACAAATTTATCTCTTTAGGAAATAGCTAACCTGAAGTTAACTTTTGCAGTGACTATTGATAGTTATAACAAGCATATCATTTATATACCATGTGCCAAAAACCATTGCAGCATTATACAATGTGGGACCTCTTAGTAATTTAAGAATGTGTCAGGGAATATCACTATCAACTTTAAAAAAAAAGAGAAGCAAAACAAAGTTCAAAGGCATTAATTTAGTTTCCCATAGGATATCAATATTAAATAGAAATGTGGAAATCTGCTAGAAAAACTGACTCCAGGATCAGTATAAATTTTTTCACAATGATGGAATAAACTCAATAGCTTGTATACTTTCAATATACTATATATAGAGCAGGAATTATTGAGGAATTTACTGTAAATCTCCTTTTTGGGATGTGCCTTCACTCATTTCCCTGTGGTATGAATACACATTGAGTCTAATATCTGAGCATTCCCAGACTATCCAGCTGTCTATGCATAAGACAAGTTGAGGGATTAGAAAGCTAAAAGTTTAGAGAATTAACAATGGGATTTGTTGAGTGGTGAAATCTACATTTTACAATAAGAATATACATATTTCCACCTTCTATTACCTTATCAACCCTTCTATCAACATTCATTGCCTTTTCCCTGGTCATGGATTCTGGCAAGACTGCGTCTTGTTTCAGGGACCTGGTCACTAAATTCCTTTAACTAGGTCGTCTATTATCATATGCTTTTAAATATTGAGTTTCCGTGCTTTAATTTCTTGATTTTTAATAACACTCATTCTCTTCCGTCTCACTGTCACTAATATAAATTATCACTATTGTTCTTTATTTGTTTATTAATGTCTCAGAACTGCTCAAGATTTTAAACATTGTGAACTTTCTATGAAATAGTGATCCTCTCCCCCTAGGTGTCGTCACAGTTCATGATTCCATCATTCACATCTATCTTACATACCCTCTTATCCAGTCTTAAATTTATGGTAACATTTATTCTGACTTGACATCATAATCTCTCAAAATTAAAATATCTGGTAAGTGAGAGTGGAATCTTGACTCTAATTGTGAATCTGAGACAACTATTTATTAGAAACTAAATGTATGAGATGGTCATACTCAATATTTCCAATCTCTATATTCAGAAACCCTACATTGAGTTTACAATATTTCCTGTAATAGCATCCCCAAGAACTTAATGATTCTGTATAGTTGTACCATATAGGAATCTCTGAGCATAGTTGTTGTTTCCTGTCATCTAGTGTTATATAGTAAATATACAACCAAATGAGTTCTAAATAAATGCCAAATAAATAAAATACGAATTCACTGTATGATATTCCCTCTGTGTATATATTTTTCTATTACTATTTTGATAATTATTTTATTAAAATTTTAAATATTTCAATGTATTTATTTAAAATTTATCCTGAGAAGTGGTCTATAGGCATTATTAGATTGCCATAGAATTATTTTTATTTTTAATTTCTAATTCCCCTAGTAGTCATTCACCTTTTGGCAGAGCTATATCATTTAAAATTACACCTAGTGAGGCTTTATTGTAATTAATTTTCATATATATGTGTGCTATAGTTCAGATTTCCCTGGTGGCTCAGATGATACATCGTCTGTCTACCATGCAGGAGACCCGGGTTTGAGTCCTGAGTTGGGAAGATCCCCTGGAGAAGGAAATGGCAACCCACTCCAGTAATATTGCCTGAAAAATCCCATGGACAGAGGAGCCTGGTAGGCTACAGTCTATGGGGTCGCAGAGAGTCGGACATGACTGAGCGACTTCAGTTCAGTCCAGTTCAGTCGCTCAGTCGTGTCCGACTCTTTGCGACCCCATGAATCACAGCACGCCAGGCCTCCCTGTCCATCACCAACTCCCGGAGTTAACCCAAACTCATGTGCATCGAGTTGGTGATGCCATCCAGCCATCTCATCCTCTGTTGTCCCCTTCTCCTCCCACTCCCAATCCCTCCCAGCATCAGAGTCTTTTCCAGTGAGTAAACTCTTCACATGAAGTGGCCAAAATATTGGAGTTTCAGCTTTAGCATCAGACCTTCCAATGAACACCCAGGATCGATCTCCTTTAGAATGGACTGGTTGGATCTCCTTGCAGTCCAAGGGACTCTCAAGAGTCTTCTCCAGCACCACAGTTCAAAAGCATCAATTCTTTGGCACTCAGCTTTCTTCACAGCCCAACTCTCACATCCATACATGACCACTGGAAAAACCATATCCTTGACTAGACGGACTTAGAAACTTGTTTATATTGCATCCTTGTTTGCCTTTGGAATACATTTTTTTACTGATCTTAGACATCTAAGTTGGTAATTTCATCACTCACTGGAAAAATAATTTTACTGTATTCATGTGTCTACTAGACTGTAAGGAATCTTTGGTCTTACTGATACCTTAAGAAAGGTACTCTGTTTTATTTCTTGGGCTTGTGCTCACCTTTCATTTTCTTTGTTTCTTTTCTTTCTTTTACCAGTATTCATGTCAGTATGAAAATATTTTTCTTTCATCTGTTTTATATACATTGTGAATTTGCATCTGGGTCTTGTATCTTTTATCAGTTCATTATTTCTTTGACTTTTGCCTCTGTTTTATTTATTTTTTAAAATTTTATTTTTTATTATATTGATTGGTTTTGCCATACATTGACATGAATCTGCCTCAAGTGTACATGAGTTCCCCTTCCTGAACCCCCCTCCACCTCCCTCCTCCCCTTATCCTCCCTCTGGGTCATGCCGGTGCACCAGCCCCAAGCATCCTGTATCATGCGTCAAACCTGGACTGGTGATTTGTTTCACATATGATAATATACATGTTTCAATGCCATTGCCTCTGTTTTAATTTTTCTTTCCTTTCTTATATTCTACAAAAATGTATCTAGTCCTTGTCATGCAATCCTCCGAATTTCTAAACTTCTTTCTTATGTTAATATTTTTGTCTCTGAGTTGTATTCTGAATAACTTCTCACGATCATTGCATCGTACTTTTGGTCAAACTGGCTATGGGTTTACTATTTCATGAACCCCATGCTTCTTAAATATGTGACAACATGTTTTATAATTTCCTTTCTTTTACAGATATTTTAAATGTGTTTTATTTCTTGAAAATATCAAACTTTATTATTTTACAATCTATGTCTGGTATTTTCTTTTTCTGAAGTATTTGTATGTCTGCTAATTTTGCACCTATCTTTAATAGAATCATGTTTATATAATTTGTTTTTGGCTCCTCAAAATTTTGAATGAAGATTGTTTTCGTGAGTGGATTGTCTTTAACTCCTGCAAGGCATTAAAGTCTTTGGAAGTCAGAGATAATCTTATATAACAATTCATTATGGCACTGAAAACTATAGCTACCAAAAAAAAAAAATCATGAGAAAGTTGAACGATAGCCATACTTCCACAGGGATTTTGTTGTTTTTGTTGTTCTTTTTTTATTTAGTCCACTCTTGCTATTTCCTGAAAGGGAAGATTTTCATGGGAAGAATCAGGCTTCTACCTTTTAATTTTCATTCTAGTTTTGTGACTCTGTATTCATAGCTTATTAAAGGTGCATTTCCTGTAATTGGTAAAACCTGAACCTAATCTTTCATCTCTTTTCTCCTCAAGGTCACTGGCCTAAAGCCTCAATTTGCTCTGGCCTTAAAATATACTCAGAGCAAGGAGGGACTTTTCTTGTAGTTCTAGATTCTCACATCCTCCTAAATTTAGTTAGCAATTATTTGCTCTTTCCTCGACTTTATAACATTTTTAAGAAATTAGAAAAATAATAATGGCAAGATTGAAAAAAAATGTTTTTAACTGGAAATTTTCTCCAAGAAAGAGAAATAAAAACAGAAACAAAAGCAACAACAACAACAAAAAACACTATTCCTCCAAGCAGAGATTTTATAAAGGCTGTATTTGTCTTACATGCACCACCTCTGGAAATAAATTAAGCAGAGGTCTTCCAGGTAGCACAGTGGTAAAGAATCTGCCTGCTGATACAGGAGATACAAGAGATGCAGGTTTGATCCCTGGGTCAGGAAGATCTCCTGGAGTAAGAAATGGCAAGCCACTTCAATGTATTCTTGCCAGGAAAATTCTATGGACCGAGTGGCCTGGTGGGCTTCAGTCCATGGGATCACAAAGAATCAGACATGACTGAGCATCCATTCATGCAAAGGCAAATATATTTATGTATTTTCAATTTTCTTATGGTATAAAACTAATCATAGTCCTTATCAGTAGAATTGAACTATAAGAACAGGACCTCAAATTTGTCTAAAAATCGTGGATAACTTATGCTTTATTAGCAACCCCACTTAAATAGAACCTCAAAAAATCCAGAGAAAAGAGTTTATGCTTAATCACAAGATAACTGATCTCAGTAACATACTCATTATACATTAGAATTATTAGTTTAATTATTCAAATAAGTATTCAAGGGACTTTGTTTTTCAGTTTCAGTCAGTTCAGTTCAGTCGCTCAGTCGTGTCCGACTCTCCGCGACCCCATGAATCACAGCACGCCAGGCCTCCCTGTCCATCACCAACTCCCGGAGTACACTCAAACTCATGTCCACAGAGTTGGTGATGCCATCCAGCCATCTCATTCTCCGTCATCCCCTTCTCCTCCTGCCCCCAAACTTTCCCAGCATCAGAGTCTTTTCCAGTGAGTCAACTCGTCGCATATAATAATAAGCACCAAATATATATTATTGTTTCTTCAACAATGAAAACTTGCATATTCTATAGTATACCAAAGTTAGTAAAACATAACTGACTAGATTTAGAATTCTAAGAAATTAAAATAATTCAAAATGATAGAGTCTACTCTCATAACTACTGCAGATGCTGATTGCAGCCATGAAATTAAAAGACGCTTACTCCTTGGAAGGAAAGTTATGACCAACCTTGATAATATATTAAAAAGCAGAGACATTACTTTGCCAACAAAGGTCCGTCTAGTCAAGGCTATGGTTTTTCCCGTGGTCATGTATGGATGTGAGAGTTGGACTGTGAAGAAAGCTAATCGCCGAAGAATTGATGCTTTTGAACTGTGGTGTTGGAGAAGACTCTTGAGAGTCCCTTGTACCGCAAGGAGTTCCAAACAGTCCATTCTAAGGGAGATCGATCCTGGGTGTTCATTGGAGGGACTGATGCTAAAGCTGAAACTGCAATAGTTTGGCCACCTCATGTGACGAGTTGACTCACTGGAAAAGACTCTGATGCTGGGAAAGGTTGGGGATGGGACGAGAAGGGGACGACCGAGAATGAGATGGCTGGATGGCATCACCGACTCTGTGGACATGAGTTTGAGTGAACTCCGGGAGTTGGTGATGGATAGGGAGGCCTGGCGTGCTGTGATTCATGGGGTCACGGAGAGTCGTACACGACTGAGTGACTGAACTGAACTGAACTGAACACACACACATACACTGTTTTATTTGAGAATAGCTGAGCATTCACAGGTCTCCAGCCATTATTTTAAGTCCTCAAATAAAAGTCAAGATATAGGTATAATGATCTTATTTTTTAAAAAGCTATGAAGAAATAAATTAAAATGAGCAAAACAAACTATAATAATAATAATAGCAGCAAAAAATTAAAAAAAAGAAAGCTTTGTGAGAATTACAGTTGATAGTGTATCATTCCTAAAGACAGTTTAAAAGTTGGTAGATGCATGGGAAACCACACACATCTCAACCCATTATGTGTGAAGTATATTTTATTGCTGGAAATATTGGGGGAAGGAGAACCACAGAGAGAAGTAAACTACTGTCTTTACTGGAGCCCTACTGCACTTAAAGTATTTTAGAGTACATTGAGGTAAAAATAATAGCATCTACTGAGGCAATGTGCTTTTTAGAGTCTAGAGATTTTTCCCTCTAGTAAAAATGCTTTTTGTAGTCCAATGTGATTTTTTTGGAGATAATTCTCTTGATCTGAACATGGATCATTTGAGTGTTCCTTGTGAAACATTTAAAAATCCAATTATTTTATTCAATTGTGGCTATTAAAATATGAGAGAATGCACAACTTTCTTCATTGAAAACTGAATAACGGACCATTGTTCTTTTTTCTCTTTATCTTCTTGTAATATACATCAGGCGTAACATGAATCTGGCACTTTGGGAAAAATAAAAAGTTACATTAAATGTTTGAAAGTATATGGGAGTATGCCTTGGTATTCTAGTGAAATAGAATCTAATTTACCAACCTTCGCTGTTTTTCTTCGCTTAATTAAAACATAATAGATGGCTATCTTAAGTATAGCAAATAAAAAAGCATAAAGAAGAGAAGTGAAATCACTTTGATGCCTTAATGACATGATAATTATGAATTAGCAGATTATTTCCTTCTAGGATCAATATATCTATCTATCCACCACCGTCTCTGTAATAGTTAAAACTTTACGCATATATAGAAGTACAATTGATTGTTTCATATCTCATGTTTAGCTGTCCTGGCATTTCTAAAATCGAAAACCTTGTTCTTTATTGTATTCTTTCATTTGACTAATAATTATTACGTTCTTAGTATATGCTAAGAATTGTTATAATCACTGGGAATACAGAAAAGAGTTACACAGACAAAAATCTCTGCCTTCAGTGATGGTGGAATAGGTTCCAGATATAGGAGCAATGGGTTCTACTTGGAAGTCCTTGAAAGTGAGTGTCTATTTCTGTACTTTGGTGACTTACTTCCCTGTAGTCCACATTATGAATAAAGCAAACCCTCTGTGATCCTAATTTAAGGCTAAAATTTCTTAGATACATCCACAAAAATACAATATATAAAATGACATATTAATGAGTTGGACATCACCAAATGAAATTGCTCTGCTATTAAAATGAGACTACTAAAACAAGGAAAAGATACCACAGACTGGATAAAAATATTTGTAAGTAATATGTCTCCTAAACAGGGTATAAAATACTCTCACAATTCAGTAACAAGAGTAACAAGTAATAACAAGTAACAATTCACAACAAGTAACAAGTAATAATCCATTTAAAAAATAGGCAAAATTTTAAACAGACACTTTACCAAAAAAGATGGCAAATAAAGCCATGAAAAGATTCTCAATAATATTAGTCATTAGAGAAATATAAGTTAAGTCACAATGAAATATCACTACACAACAGGCTCAGTGGTAAAGAACCTGCCTGTTAATGCAGGAACTGCAGGAGACATGGATTCGATGCCTGGGTCAGGAAGATCCCTTGGAGGAGGAAATGGCAACCCACCCCAGTATTCTTGTCTGGAGAATCCCATGGACAGAGAAGCCTGGTGGGCCATAGTCCATGGGGTCACAAAGAGTTGGACACAAGTGAGTGACTAAGCATACTCACACGCATTGGATATGCCTACCTACATGTGATATTCTTTGTGTGTCAGTGTTTATTGTATAACAAACCACCCCAAAATAGTGATTTATAACATTATTACTTGCATTTAATGTCTCACTTACATATTTTGCTTTTTCTGTTTTACTTTGAGATTCAACTAAGTTGTCCTGGAAATTCACTCTCCATTAAGCATCTTTAATAATAAAACCCACTTCTCAGTCAAGATGCTTCCACTGTATCATATTCAAGTGGATGTTACTGGACTCCTTTTGTACAAATGTATTGAGCATTATGAAGGGGTGACTTCTGCAATACTAGCCATATTGGATTCAGTGACACTTTTTCCATAATAAGCCTATTTCTTGTATCACAGCAAGATTTTTTTCTTTCAGTTTTATTCGGGTAAAACTGACATGGAGCAGTGAGTTTGATGTGTACAATAATTTCTTTCAATGCCTTGACTTACAGTTGTTGCAGTGAGTATCACATCCATCATTTCATATAATTATTGAACAACAATGACAAAAAAATAAATAAAATGAAGGAAGGAGAAGGTGAGAAAGAAAGGAAGGAAGAAAAAGGCAAGAAAGAAAGAAAAAAATTTAACTCACAATGAGAACTTTTAGGAGTTACTTAGCAACTTTCAGACATACTGTACCACAAAACAGTGTTAACTACAGTCAAGTTTGACATGGGTAGCTCTAATTAGGCCAGCATGGGGCTGGTGATCTTGGTTGAAATTATTCATATGTCTACTGTTTGGCATTCTGAATGATCTAAGGGGTCTGAAGTGGGCTGTTATTTCCCATCTCAGGACTGATCTCCAATGACTTTAAAGAATATTTTTTAAAAATTCATCTTTCATAATTGTTATGAACTGTAATCTTAGTCGAATGTAAACTTACCTGGCAACATACAAATAGAAAGTTCAATTGCAAACATTTAAAAGTTAGTATATAGATGTTGATAACACTCCTATCTTCTATATATTTTAAATTTGATTTTTTCCATATTTCTGTTTTATATGTCTATTAAAAAAAGAGTTCTTCAATAAGATCTCACAGCTTGTTTCTGGTTTTATTCCATTTTCAAGTTCTTTATCTAAAATATTGCACATTTTATACTTATGTCTTGATGTGAGTTTTCATAATTGCAAGTATTAAGTTCATGCCCTCAGTAGCTCCCTTTCAACTATTACAAATCTATTTGGCTTGTGATCTTTCTTGTAACAGTGTATCCTCAGTTATCTAATTATGTTTCCATTAGTTCATTTCCCTTGCTTAGCTCAGCCACTTTGACAGTTAATTTGTACCTGAGGAGAGTGGCAAGGCTCCAGGTCCCTCCTTATGCTCTTCTGGTGAATTTAAGCTGGGATGTGGCATAAATCAGACAACCTTGTTGCCATAGCCCGGGATAGGCTACCTCCGTCTGCTGCATACCACATCCTGCCTTTATGTACCCTGAGCCTCCACAGTTATTTTTACAAAAGCATTTTTTTCTTTCACCATCTCTGGCTGGTCCTGTTCAGAAGTTTCTGACCAGATATTTATGTTCTATAACTACATCTGTTTCCATATTTTGACACCTGGAATTTCTCTAAACTCTATTGTCATTCCCTCCCATGGCAGGTCAGAGCCATCTTTTTTTTTTTCCTAGAAGAGTGACATCATTTTAAAAATTATTATTAGTCATATTCTTATACTTCCCAATAGCTTTTTTGGCATCGCCAGTGATGGGTTGAGACAAAAGCCACTAAACGCCAAAAGTTTTAGTTTTCTATTCATAATTTAATAAAATATATATTATTGATAGACTATACTTAATTGAATTAATGGTCTTTATATTTTATTATGGTCACAAACTAGGTAAAATAATAATAAATATAAGCTAGCACTATGTTAAAATATATTTGGTTTCCAAACTAACTAATCAACCATGGTTTTCAAGCTTTAGTGTGTATCATAATTACACAGCTGCTGCTGCTGCTGCTAAGTCACTTCAGTCGTGTCCGACTCTGTGCGACCCCATAGACGGCAGCCCACCAGGCTCCCCCATCCCTGGGATTCTCAAGGCAAGAACACTGGAGTGGGTTGCCATTTCCTTCTCCATAATTACACAGAGTTCTTGCTAAAACATAAGCTCCTAAATCCTTGTATCAAGAGTCGCTGATTCTAAGATCTGGGATTTTGCCCTGAGAATTTTCATTTCTAACAAGTTCACAGGTGCTGCTGCTGTGTCTTTGTTATAAATAATGAGATTTGACTCAGACACTTACATTATCACAACAGAAAGACAGATGAAGCACAACTTCATTTGATGTCTGGGTTTACTTATTGTCAGCTATTTAACTTTCAAAACTTTTGATTATTCTATTAGTATTCTCTGGAAGATTTCAAACTCTTTCCACCATAGCCAATTTGATATATCTACATGCAAAGACTTGTACACAAATCTTGCCTGTAAGAATTTGACTGGTGCTCCCTTATCCTTTGTACAAGTTAGACTTCTCCAGGGAAATGGAACAAACTGTAAATATACATTGCTGCTCTTTAGTTGCTAAGTCATGTCCGACTCTTTGCAACCTCATGAACCCACAAAGATCCTTTGTCCATGGGATTTCCCAGGCAAGAATACTAGGGTGGGTTGCCAGTTCCTTCTCCAGGGTATCTTCCTGACCCAGGGATCGAACCAGGGTCTCCTGCATTGCAGGTAGATTCTTTACCATCTGAGTCACCAGGGAACGCCCCCCCCCACACACACACACACCACCATATATATATGTGAGTGCATGTGTGTGTGTGAGAGAGAGAGAGATAGAGAGAGAGAGGGGGTGAGTGGAGAGATGTTTACATTATTTGGGTGGCTTGCCAGTAAGATTGAAATTCTGGCAAGACTTGATGGTGAAGTCTTGAGTTGCATGTAGTCTGGTAGTCTGGAGGTGGAATTCTTTCCTTCGGGGGGATCATTGTCTTATTTTGCTACAATCTTTTATTGGATGAAGCATACACATCTCATGAAATGTAATCTTCTTTACTCATGGTCTGCTGCTGCTGCTGCTGTTGCTGCTGCTAAGTCGCTTCAGTCGTGTCCGACTTTGTGTGACCCCATAGACAGCAGCCCACCAGGCTCCTCTGTCCCTGGGATTCTCCAGGCAAGAACACTGGAGTGGGTTGCCATTTCCTTCTCCATTACTCATGGTCTACTATTATAATTTAAATGTTGTTCAATCACTTAGTCATGTCTGACTCTTCGCAACCCTGTGGGCTGCAGCATGCCAGGATTCCCTGTCCTTCACCGTCTCCCAGAGCTTGCTCAAACTCATGTCCATTGAGTCAGTGACGTCGTCCAAACATCTCATCCTCTGTCATCTCCTTCTCCTCCTGACTTCAATCTTTTCCAACATCAGGATCTTTTCTAATGAGTCAGCTCTTCGCATCAGGTGGCCAAAGTATTGGAGTTTCAGCTTCAGCATCAGTCCTTCCAATGAATATTCAGGACTTATTTCCTTCACTTTTCACTTTGATACATTGGAGAAGGAAATGGCAACCCACTCCAGTGTTCTTCCCTGGAGAATCCCAGGGACGGGGGAGCCTCGTGGGTTGCTGTCTATGGGGTCGCACAGAGTCAGACACGACTGAAGCAACTTAGCAGCAGCAGCAGCATTTCCTTTAGGATTGACTCTTTTATTCTCTTTGATGTCCATGTGACTGTTGAGTTTTTTCCAACACCACAGTTCAAAAGCACCAGTTTTTCAGTGTCCAACCTTCTTTATGTTCCAACTCTCACATCCATACATGAATACTGGAAAAACCATAGCTTCAACTATATGGACTTTTGTCAGCAAAGCAATGTTTCTGATTTTTAATGTGCTGTCTAGGTTTGTCATAGCTTTTCTTCCAAGGGGCAGGTGTCTTTTAATGCCGTGACTGAAGTCACCATCTGCAGTGTTTCTGAAGCCCAAGAAAATAAAGTCTGTCACTGTTTCCATTGCTTTCCCATCTATTTGCCATGACGTGATGTACCAGATGACATGATCTTTGTTTTTTGAATGCTTTTTGAATTTACATGTTAATCACATCTTAAAAAACACCTTTCCCGAAACATATACACTAGCATTTGGCCTAAAATCGGGTACTAAAGTATAGCCTAATTGAGTTATAAAATTAACCTTTCTTCTCTCTGACATCTAGTTTAGTTTATTCAACGGTGAACTCTAGCAGGAAAAGTCAAAAAATCTGTGAGAATAGCCCTTGGTTTCCTTCTAAATAGTCCTTGGGCTTCCCACATAGCTCAGTCAGTAAAGTAGCTGCCTGCAATTCAAGAGAAAAGAAAGAAAGTGGAAGTGAAATTGCTCAGTCGTGTCCGACTCTTTGCAACCCCGTAGACTGTAGCCTACCAGGCTCCTCCGACTGTAGGACTGTCCAGGCAAGAGTACTGGAGTGGGTTGTCATTTCCTTCTCCAGGGATCTTCCCAATCCAGGGATCGAACCCGGGTCTCCCACATTGGAGGCAAACACTTTAACCTCTGAGCCACCAGGGAAGCCTGGAGACCTGGGTTCAATTCCTGGGTCTGGAAGATCCACTGGAGAAGGAAATGACAACCCACTCCAGTATTCTTGCCTGGAGAATCCCATGGACAGAGGAGCCTGGCAGCCTACTGTTCATGGGATTACAAGAGTCAGACATGACTTAGCACTATCTTTCCTTCTAGATGTGTTATCATAGATCCAGCTTCTGATGAGGACACTCTTTTCACTTTACCTTCAGTTTCCAATTCCATTAATGACTCTCAGTTTCTCTCACCCATTCCCATGGTGGAGTGGAACCAATTTCTTCTTCTCACCTCTTATCAGTTCCCTGGCCTTATACTACCTTTCATGGTTTGCTGAAACACTTCTCGTATCTTTGATAATAACCCTTTTAAAACTCTCCTCAAATTGTTCAATTTGACCTTGCTCTCCTTTGCCTTCTGGAATTAGACAGACAAAATAAAATGTTGGATTGGAAATTTGTAGACTATTCCTGTGGATATTCAAATCTCTATAACAAAGTTACCCATATTTCTTCCACTTTTTAAGAATTTCCTTTTGACTCTTAGAGACTTCAACTGTTCATTGTGATTTCCAGTTTTACCTTAAATCCCCTTCATTTGCAGAGACATTATTTTTCAACCTTCCATTGACACCAGAAAACAGGTTTGATCTTTGGAAATACAACAAATGCTGACATTGAGCTAAATAATATTATAGAACATAGAATATACTCTTCACTATCAAACTGCTTCAATCATGCCTGGCTCTGCTGGAAGCAAAAGACTGGCTATCCTTTAGGTCAGCAGTTGGTACCAATTATATAATTGTGGTGGGATAATATGGTACTTTAACTCACTTTATCCACCTCTGTTGGCTCTTCTCAATGGGAAATATAATGATTTTTGACTGGTTGGTTAGGGTTTATATAGCCAGCACTCTATCTGTACCTGCTTGCTGTGCAGAGTAATTTTCCCTACCTTGTGAAACAGACTGTATTCTAGCCTTAGTGTCAAGGCAAGCTAGTGATAGAATTTGTATAGGACTATGGTATGAAAACAACAGAAAAGCTACTTTATAAGCTTACTATACAGTTTAGGCTAGAGTTGGTAACATGATACATCAAAGCTACAGCAAATGCAGAGTCTTTCCATTTATTTGCTATTGCACGTGTACTTGGAGAAGGCAATGACAACCCACTCCAGTACTCTTGCCTGGAAAATCCCATGGACTGAGGAGGCTGGTAGGCTGCAGTCCATGGGGTCGTGAAGAGTCGGAGACGACTGAGCAACTTCACTTTCACGTTTCACTTTCATGCATTGGAAAAGGAAATGGCAATGCTCTCCAGCGTTTTTGCCTGGAGAATCCCAGGGTTGGTGGAGCCAGGTGGGCTGCCATCTATGGGGTCGCACAGAATCGGACACAACTGAAGCAACTTAGCAGCAGCAGCATGTGTACTTGTTTTTTCAAATAGAGCTTTTAGAACCCATTAGTGCATCATGCAAAATGCCAGGATGGATGAAGCACAAGCTGGAATCAAGATTGCTGAGAGAAATAGCAGTAAACTCACATATGCTGATGGCACCACCCTCATGGCAGAAAGCGAAGAGGAATTAAAGAGTCTCTTAAAAGTGAAAAAGAAGAGTGAAAAAGAAGGCTTAAAACACAACATTCAAAAAGTTTATGTGTATTCATACATAGACATTATCTTTTAGCTAATACATTTGTGAGTATATTGAAGAAATCTCTGTGCTGTACCAACAAACACTTCAATGTGTATCTCCTAAGAACAAAAGCAACCTTCTACATAATGATAGTATATGCATTTTTCTCAATAATTTAACATTGATTCATGAAATTTTCCAATTGTCCCAATAACAAACATTCAAAATATTTTCCTCTTATTCTAAGGTCTACTTAAAAGTATCATACACTGAATTTGGTTGTTTTATACTTTCAGTTCAGTTCAGTTCAGTCACTCAGTCGTGTCCGACTCTTAGCGACCCCATGAACCACAGCACGCCAGGCCTCCCTGTCCACTTAGTCTACATTTAATTTAGAAGTGTCTCTTTTCCTAAACTAACTTGGATTTTTGTTGTTGTTGTTGCTAACTAGTATAGGCCAGTTATTTTTAAATACATACATGTTTGGTTGTCTGATAGATGTTTCATGATTGGATGCAAATTAAAATGTTTCAGTAGGAATACAACAAATGTCTATGTATTTATCACAACAAGGGATTATCCTATTAATATTCTATTATCCTGATTATCTTAATCAGTTTTCCCTGTTGCTGATGCTATTAAGTTATAGAGAGTCTGTGAATATCCAAGTCACTGAATGATCAATTGATGTTTTCTAATTCTGTCATCTCTTGTACATTTATTGACTTCCCTGGTACTCAGACAGTAAAAAATCTTCCTACCATGCAGAAGACCCAGGTTCGATCCCTGGGTCAGGAAGATTCCCTTGAGAAGGGAATGGCTACCCACTCCCTGCCTGGAGAATTCCAAGGAGAGAGGAACCTGGCAGACTACACCCATGAGATCTCAAAAAGTTGGACATGACTGAGTGACTCACACTTTCACTTTCATACATTTATTAACAGTGGTTTGTCTGTTTAAAATGAATTGCTTTCTTTAATGTTTATTTATATTGTCCATGCAGAACTTACGGATAATCTTCTTTTACAATTAAGTAAAGTTAAACTTAATTAAAAGTTAAAATCACCATCATCACTATTTATTTTGATATATAAATTTTCCTTTTAGATATTCCTTAGTCTTCAAGATTTTCTTTTTTTCCCAAACAAATTATTTTGGTAACGAATTGCATTTTATTTGTTTTCTCTAGACCTGGAATCAGCATATTAAAAGTTGGTGACATTTGATAAGGGATAGTAAGAGTGACTCAGTTATGTAAAATGGAGTTTAGAAATCAATATTGGAGTACTAACTTTATTCATTACTACCAATTGAGTTTAAACTGTTTCATTGGTGAGAAGTAGGGAACACATGGTAAGAAAATCACGTTTATGTTAATGCTTCTAAGTATTAGCCAAGAAAGCCGGGTTTTTTCTCCACTGTATATACTTATATGGTGAGAATTTTGATTCATAAGGAGTTGTTGCCTTAAATTTTTATAATGCAACATCATATGTGTAAGGATAGTCAAATGCACCTCTAACAGTAAAGCTACTTAGTAGAGTTCAATAGTCCTATGCAATCTTTTATCTTTAGTATGTATATATATATATATATATATACACACACACATATCTTGTAGAAAACATACAGTTAGAGTAAGATATATGGAATTTAGAAAGATGATAATGATAACCCTGTATATGAGACAGCAAAAGAGACACAGATGTATAGAACATTCTTTGAGACTCTGTGGGACAGGGCGAGGGTGGGATGATTTGGGAGAATGGCATTGAAACATGCATATTATCGTATGTGAAACGAATCGCCAGTCCAGGGTCGATGCATGATACAGGATGCTCGGGGCTGGTGCACTGGGATAACCCAGAGGGATGATATGGGGAGGGAAGTGGGAGGGGGATTCAAGATGGGGAACACATGTACACCCGGGGTGGATTCATGTCAATGCATGGCAAAACCAACACAATAATGTAAATTAATTAGCCTCCAATTAAAGTAAATAAATTTAAAAAAATAAAATACAAGGCAAAAAAATTAATTAAAAAAAGAAATAGTGTAACACATATTTTGAGACCCTAAAAAATAAAATAAATAAAAACAAAGTAGAATTAATATTCTTTTTAAATGTTCTTCTGGGTGGATACTGTGAATATGATGTATACTTAAGGTCATTACTTTCTGTTTATGCTCAATATTAAATCATTCTAGTTGACTTAAATTTAATTTTAGAGAGATAAAATGTTCTAAAGACTAAAAATTTTAAAATACATGAACATTTCAGTGAATATGACAGAGTAGACCACTCCAAAGCATATAGATCTTTTTCAGCCTATAGATCTTTTACATCCTTGTTTAAATTTATTCCTAAGTATTTTTTGATGCTATTTTGAATGGAGCTATTGTTTGTTTTTTCAGATACTTTATTGTTGTTGCATAGAAACACAACTGATTTCTGTATGTTGAATTTGTGTCTTGAAACTACTGATTGTTGATTAGTTCTGACAGTTTTTTGGTGAAGTTTTTTAGAGTTTTCTCTATGCAATATTGTCATAAATAGAAAAAGAGAAAGATGGCCTGTAGAATGGAAGAAATACTTAAAAACGTACATCTGGTAAGGAGTTAATATCCAAAATATATAAAGTACTCATGACTCAAAAGCAAAACAAACAATATAATTAAAAATGGACAGAGGCATTGCTATATTAAGATGGATAATCAACAAGGACTTATTGTATACCACAGGTATCTCAGCTCAATATTATGTAACAATGTATGTGGGAAAATAATTTGAAAAAGCATAAATACATATGTAAATATGCATATATGCATATATTGGGCTTCCCTTGTGGCTCAGCTGGTAAAGAATCATCTTACAATGTGGGAGACCTGGGGTCGATCCATGGGTTGAGAAGATTCCCTAGAAAAGGAAACAACTACCAAGTCCAGTATTCTGACCTGGAGAATTCCATGGACTGTATTGTCCATGGGATCACAAATAGTCAGAGCGACTGAGCAACTTTTAGTCATTCATGTATATAACTGAGTCACTTTGCTATGCACCTGAAACTATCACAACCTTGTTAATCAAGTAAGTTGTTGTTTAGTTGCTAAGCCATGTCTGACTCTTTTGCAAGCCCAAGGACTGTAGCCCATTAGTCTCCTTCTGTCTGTGGGGTTTCTCAGGCAAGAATACTGGAGTGGGTTGCCATTTCCATCTTCTGAGGACCTTCCTTACCCTGGGTCTAACCTGCATCTCCTGCTCTGGGAGATGGGTTCTATAACCCAGGATAGTATCCACCAGGAATATTATCTAGGTTGGTCATAACTTTCCTTCCAAGGAGTAAGCATCTTTTAATTTCATGGCTGCAATCAACATCTGCAGTGATTTTGGAGCCCAAAAAAATAAAGTCTGACACTGTTTCTACTGTTTCCCATTCTATTTCCCATAAAGTGATGGGACCAGATGGCATGATCTTTGTTTTCTGAATGTTGAGCTTCAAGCCAAACTTTTCACTCTCCTCTTTCACTTTCGTCAAGAGGCTTTTGAGTTCCTCTTCACTTTCTGCCATTAGGGTGGTGTCATCTGCATGTCTGAGGTTATTGACCAACCTAGATAGCATACTAAAAAACAGAGGCATTACTTTGCCAACAAAGGTCCGTCTAGTCAAGGCTATGGTTTTTCCAGTGGTCATGTATGGATGTGAGAGTTGGACTGTGAAGAAAGCTGAACACTGAAGAATTGATACTTTTGAACTGTGGTGCTGGAGAAGACTCTTGAGAGTCCCTTGGTCTGCAAGGAGATCCAACCAGTCCATTCTAAAGGAGATCAATCCTGGGTGTTCATTGGAAGGACTGATGCTAAAGCTGAAACTCCAATACTTTGGCCACCTCATGCGAAGAGCTGACTCACTGGAAAAGACTCTGATGCTGGGAAGGATTGGGGGTGGGAGGAGACGGGGATGACAGAGAACGAGATGGCTGGATGGCATCACCGACTCGATGGACATGAGTTTGAGTGAACTCTGGGAGTTGGTGATGGACAGGGAGGCCTGGCGTGCTGTGATTCATGGGGTCGCAAAGAGTTGGACACAACTGAGTGACTGAACTGAACTGAACTGAACCAGGAATACACCCTATAAAATAAAAAGCAGAAAAAATAGACAGTGAAATCAAAGTAGTTATTTTTCCAAAAAATATCAGTATTAAAATGGTCTTACGTTGACAAACTATCAGGGAAATGTAAATGAATTCACAATGGAATATCACCAGGAATTTTTTAGACTAACTATTCTCAAAAAGATAAATGTTGGCATAGATATGGAGAAGAGAGAGCCCTCATGCATTATTGGTGAGAATGTAAATTGGTGCAGCCACTTTGGAAAACAGTACAGAAGTTTCTCAAAACTTAAAAATAGAAGTAGCATAAGTTCAGTTCAGTTCAGTTCAGTCACTCAGTCGTGTCCGACTCTTTGCAACCCCATGAATCACAGCACGCCAGGCCTCCCTGTCCATCACCAACTCCCGCAGTTCACTCAAACGCATGGCCATCAAGTCGGTGATGCCATCCAGCCATCTCATTATCTGTTGTCCCCTTCTCCTCCTGCCCCCAATCTCTCCCATAATCAGAGTCTTTTCCAGTGAGTCAACTCGTCGCATGAGGTGGCCAAAGTATTGGAGTTTCAGCTTTAGCATCAGTCCTTCCAATGAACACCCAGGACTGATCTCCTTTAGGTTGGACTGGTTAGATCTCCTTGCAGTCCAAGGGACTCCCAAGAGTATTCTCCAACACCACAGTTCAAAAGCATTAATTCTTCTGCAATCAGCTTTCTTCACAGTCCAACTCTCACATCCATACATGACAACGGGAAAAACCATAGCCTTGACTAGATGGACCTTCAGTTCAGTTCAGTTCAGTTCAGTCGCTCAGTCGTGTCCGACTCTCCCCGACCCCATGAATCACAGCACGCCAGGCCTCCCTGTCCATCACTAACTCCCGGAGTACACTCAAACTCATGTCCACAGAGTCGGTGATGCCACCCAGCCATCTCATTCTCCGTCGTCCCCTTCTCCTCCCGCCCCCAACCTTTCCCAGCATCAGAGTCTTTTCCAGTGAGTCAACTCATCGCATGAGGTGGCCAAAGTATTGCATTTCAGCTTTAGCATCAGTCCCTCCAATGAATATCCAGGATTGATCTCCTCTAGAATGGACTGGTTGGATCTCCTTGCAGTATAAGGGACTCTCAAGAGTCTTCTCCAACACCACAGTTCAAAAGCATCGATTCTTCGGCGATCAGCCTTCTTCACAGTCCAACTCTCACATCCATACATGACCACGGGAAAAACCATTGCCTTGACTAGACGGACCTTGGTTGGCAAAATAATGTCTCTGCTTTTTAATATACTTTCAAGGTTGGTCATAACTTTCCTTCCAAGGAGCAAGCGTCTTTTAATTTCATGGCTGCAATCAGCATCTGCAGTGATTTTGGAGCCCAAAAAAACAAAGTCTGACACTGTTTCCACGGTTTTTCCATCTATTTCCCATGAAGTGATGGGACCAGATGCCATGATCTTTGTTTTCTGAATGTTGAGCTTCAAGCCAACATTTTCATTCTCCTCTTTCACTTTCATCAAGAGGCTTCTTAGTTCCTCTTCACTTTCTGCCATAAGGGTAGTGTCATCTGCATATCTGAGGTTATTGATATTTCTCCCAGCAATCTTGATTCCAGCTTGTGCTTCTTCCAGCCCAGCGTTCCTCATGATGTACTCTGCATATAAGTTAAATAAGCAAGGTGACAATATACAACCTTGACGTACACCTTTTCCTATTTGGAACCAGTCTGTTGTTCCATGTCCAGTTCTAACTGTTGCTTCCTGACCTGCATACAGATTTCTCAAGAGGAAGGTCAGGTGGTCTGGGATTCCCATCTCTTTCAGAATGTTCCACAGTTTATTGTGATCAACACAGTCAAAGGTTTGGCATAGTCAATGAAGCAGAAATAGATGTTTTTCTGAAACTCTCTTGCTTTCTCCATGATCCAGCGGATGTTGGCAATTTGATCTCTGGTGCCTCTGCCTTTTCTAAAACCTGCTTGAACATCTGGGAGTTCACGGTTTACATACTGCTGAAGCCTGGCTTGGAGAATCTTGAGATTGACTTTACTAGCATGTGAGATGAGTGCAATTGTGTGGTAGTTTGAGCATTCTTTGTCATTTCCTTTCTTTGGGATTGGAATGAAGACTGACCTCTTCAAGTCCTGTGGCCACTGCTGAGTTTTCCAAATCTGCTGGCATATTGAGTGCAGCACTTTCACAGCATCATCTTTCAAGACTTGAAATAGCTCAACTGGAATTCTATCACCTCCACTAGCTTTGTTAGTAGTGATGCTTTCTAAGGCCCACTTGACTTCACATTCCAAGATGTCTGGCTCTAGGTCAGTGTTCACGTTATCGTGACTATCTTGGTCATGAAGATCTTTTTTGTACAGTTCTTCTGTGTATTCTTGCCACCTCTTCTTAATTTCTTCTGCTTCTGTTAGGTCCATACCATTTCTGTCCTTTATTGAGTCCATCTTTGCATGAAATGTTCCCTTGGAATCTCTAATTTTCTTGAAGAGGTCTCTTGTTTTTCCTATTCTGTTGTTTTTCTCTATTTCTTTGCATTGATCATTGAGGAAGTCTTTCTTATCTCTCCTTGCTATTCTTTGGAACTCTGCATTATTATTATTTTTTTTAATTTTTATTTAATAAATGGTACAAAGCACAATGCCAAAAACATTAACAGTTAAAATTTCACCAAATGAAAAAATACTATAGAATACACAGTTGTAAAAAGCTACATTAAGTTATTTTACAACTGCCTCAGTCTGCAAAAAGAAAAAAAAATACCCAATGCCATACCTAAGTTATCCCTCTCTCAAAATAATGCCATTTATGTTATAAACCATGAGCACCCCATCAAAAGATGGGAACTGCTTTTGTTAATTCATATATATATATATATATATATATATATATATATAACTGTATCACTTTGCTATTTAAGATTTCTTTCCTTCTACTGACCCTAGGGTTCTTCATTTCTTCCTTTTCTAGTTGCTTTAGGTGTAGAGTTAGGTTATTTAGTTGGCTTTTTTCTTGTTTCTTGAGGTATGCCCGTATTGCTATGAACCTTCCCCTTAGCACTGCTTTTACAATGTCCCACAGGTTTTGGGTTGTTATGTTTTCATTTTCATTCATTTCTATGCATATTTTGATTTCTTTTTTTATTTCCTCAATGATTTGTTCGTTATTCAGCAGCGTGTTGTTCAGCCTCCATATGTTGGAGTTTTTAATACTTTTTCTCCTGTATTTGAGATCTAGCCTTATTGCATTGTGGTCAGAAATGTTCTTTATTCTATTAAAAGTTTGATGTCTGCAAATTTATCTTTCTCTTGATTACATCTCCTAATTGTATTTGAATAGTTTCCGTATTTGTTCTAATACTGATTTTGGAAACTGTATATCTACCACACAGATTCCATTTGCTGCCCCTCTACATGTCCCTGACAATAGATAAACTACTTTATTTTATCTGTCCATTCATAGTTTAATCATAAAGAGAATAAAGAGCATAATGGTGTTCTTTGTAATTCTTCTCCTTACTACATAGAACATTATTTTTCACAAGGCAATCTGTTTAAATGATCTAGACTCATCACTTATAAAAATGTATGTTCAAAAAAATGTATGCATAAGGTATGATTTTTTTAAAGACTGAAAATGCATAGGAAGCAGAAATATTACAGAAGAATTGTAAAGATTTTTATTAGCTGCTGGCTGGGAAAGCAAAAGCTTTGATAATGTGATTTTAAATTCCAATAAGTTTTTATACACCTGAAAATACCTATCCAGAAAATGCCCATACTATTTTACATCCCACTTTAAGAAATGCATAATTTCTTAAAAAGAGAAAGGATACAAGGTTCCCTATGTGCACCTTAATTTATGTGAAAATGTAGCAATATTAAAATTCAATATTAAAAATGTTCAGTGTTAAAATTGGGCCACCCCTCTGGTCTTTACACGCTATTCCTCCCCTCCCCCCATAGGCCATTACATCTTGAAAGTATCTATAAATTATTTATTTTAAACTGGTTTTCATCAAGGAATGGCTGGTGTTCACTTCATTTTGTTCATTTGATTTTGAGTTTTCCCCACGGTAACAAAGTTTTGACTTGAGAAATTCTCAGAAGATCTGATTATCCTGGATCCAAGAAGGGCAATGTCATGGAGGATGCCCAAGTTCTTGGACAAAAACTAGCCAAGTCTCCCTTGATGAATTAAAATTTTGTTCAAGAGGTATATCTATGAATTGAATGAGTTGAAAAGATTAGGCCTAAAGTGTATCTTTGAATGAATGCCAAGATCACTTTGTCACAGGGTTCAACATTAATACAAATAATAATATATTTTAATATCACTGCTGTGTGTGCATCTCCTTAAACCACAGCTTTTCTTGTTCAATTGTCCTGTCCATCAAAATCAATGCTAGAGTGAAGAAAGTCTGTTCAAAAAGATGAGAAATTTTATTTTTAGTTTCCTTTTAATTCTATGAAGAAAATATGTGTTTGTGTGATCAGATATTTTGTTATTGTTGTTGTTGTTGAACCATAAAAATAGGTAGTAGTTGGAAACTTGCAAAACATCAATGGTTGAATTTTTCTTAGAGTGAAAATAACCACCTTTCCCCTGCAAAACGAGTATTTTTTGTTACACAGTTTAGTTTTGCATTACCTATATCTTTTAGCAACACTATAAAATATGGTGTTAGCATTTAGAAATTTCAAGCATGCTTAGAGACATTGAATTAATTTGTGTTTAAAAATAAAGTGAAAGTGGCTCAGTCCTACCCATCTCTTTGGGACCACATGGACTATACAGTCCATGAATTCTCCAAGCCAGAATACTGGAGTGGGTAGCCTTTCCCTTCTCCACAGGATCTTCCCAACCCAGGAATGAAATCCAGATCTCCTGCATTGTGGGCAGATTCTTTACCTGATGAGCCATAAGGAAAAACCCACAAAGGAGCCACAAGGGAAGCCCTGCAGGAGAGCCACAAGAATTTGTGTTTACCGGTAACTATTGCTTCATCATCTGAGTTAAACTCACCCATTCCAGTCCATTTTCGTTCACTGATTCCTAGAATGTCTACGTTCACTCTTGCCATCTCCTGTTTGACCACTTCCAATTTGCCTTGATTCATGGAACTAACATTCCAGGTTCCTATGCAATAGGACCTTGCTTCTATCACCAGTCACATCCACAACTGGGTATTGTTTTTGCTTTGGCTCCATCCCTTCATTCTTTCTGGAGTTATTTCTCCACTGATCTCCAGTAGCATACTGGGCATTTACCGTCCTGGGGAATTCTTCATTCAGTATCTTATCATTTTGCCTTTTGATACTGTTCATGGGGTTCTCAAGGCAAGTATACTGAAGTGGTTTGCCATTCCCTTCTCCAGTGGACCACATTCTGTCAGACCTCTCCACCGTGACCCGTCCATCTTGGGTGTCCCCACATGGCATGGCTTAGTTTCATTGAGTTAGACAAGGCTGTGGTCCGTGTGATCTGATCGACTAGTTTTCTGTGATTATGATTTCAGTGTGTCTGCCCTCTGATGCCCTCTTGCAATACCTACTGTTTTATTTGGGTTTCTCTTACCTTGGTCATGGGGTATCTCTTCACAGCTGCTCCAGCAAAGCGCAGCCACTGCACCTCCTTGGACGAGGGGTATCTCCTCACAGCTGCCGCTCCTGACCTTGAATGTTGAGTAGCTCCTCTTGGCCCTCCTGCGCCGGCGCAGCCGCCACCACTTGGACATGGGGTTGCTCCTCTCGGCCCTGCTTATTTAACTTATATGCAGAGTACATCATGAGGAACGCTGGGCTGGAAGAAGCACAAGCTGGAATCAAGATTGTTGGGAGAAATATCAATAACCTCAGATATGCAGATGACACCATCCTTATGGCAGAAAGTGAAGAGGAACTAAAAAGCCTCTTGATGAAAGTGAAAGAGCAGAGTGAAAAAGTTGGCTTTCAAGTTGGCTCAACATTCAGAAAACTAAGATCATGGCATCTGGTCCCATCACTTCATGGGAAATAGATGGGGAAACAGTGGAAACAGTGTCAGACTTTATTTTTGGGGCTCCAAAATCACTGCAGATGCTGATTGCAGCCATGAAATTAAAGGACGCTTACTCCTTGGAAGGAAAGTTATGACCAACCTAAATAGCATATTAAAAAGCAGAGACATTACTTTGCCAACCAAGGTCCATCCAGTCAAAGCTATGGTTTTTCCAGTGGTCATGTATGGATGTGAGAGTTGAACTGTGAAGAAAGCTGATCGCCGAAGAATTGATGCTTTTGAACTGTGGTGCTGGAGAAGACTCTTGAGAGTCCCTTGGACTGCAAGGAGATCCAACCAGTCCATCCTAAAGGAGATCAGTCCTGGGTATTCATTGGAAGGACTGATGCTAAAGCTGAAACTCCAATACTTTGGCCACCTCATGCGAAGAGTTGACTCATTGGAAAAGACTCTGATGCTGGGAGGGATTGGGGGCCGGTGAAGAAGGGGACGATGGAGAATAAGCTGGCTGGATGGCATCACCGACTCGATGGACTTGAGTTTGAGTGAACTCCGGGAGTTGGTGATGGACAGGGAGGCCTGGCATATTGTGATTCATGGGGTCGCAATAAGTCGGACAGGACTGAGCAACTGAACTGAACTGAACTGAACTGATTGCTTCATCATGAGTTCCAGGTGGCCCTAGTGGTACAGAACCTGCCCAAAAACACAGGAGACATCAGAGGCTCAGATTAGATCCTTGGGTCGGGTAGATCCCCCGGAAGAGCACACAATATTCTTGCCTAGAGAATCCCATGGAGAGGGGACCCTGGAGAGCAACAGTCCATAGGGTCACAAAGAGTCGGACATGGTTGAAGTGACTTAGCACACATACACATTGTCTCATCATACTGGCTCTTGATATTTAAGCTTTTAACAGGAAAATGCAAAGAGGGAAAAAATTCCAGAATCTCTAATCCCAAATGATTTAGCAAATCTACATAGCTGAATAGTTAAGTAATGTATAAGAAATGAACAACAAAATAATTAGGATAATATTCTTACTAGTCCAGGGGAAATGTAATCATTCTGAAATTTTTTTTATGAATCATAAATTCACACATATAACTTCTTCTTCACCATTAATTCCTTCATCTACCCTTGCTATACTTCTGGAAAATGCATTTACAGAAAGAAGCAAAATAAATGATACAGTTAAGAACGATTTTCAGAAATAGAAAGGAAAATTGTTCACGTGTTTAGGGGTTAGATAGTTGAAAGATCACTTATGCAATAGAAAATTCATTTCAAGGCTAGAAAGTTTAGTAGCCTGGAAAAATTCCCTGTTGGAATGAATAGCCATATTCTTCAGAACAGCAGCCTGTCAAAAGAGAAGAGCAATTTACTACCACACACTCTACATGTTTTGGGAGGAGGGAATGCTCCTTGACAACTTGCAACTAAAAAATGAACCGAAGGAACTCAAACTGGTTTTAGGTCTCTGTTTCTTTTAAATACACATGGGGGATTGATACATATTTCTTATTCTGAAACAAATTTTTAAAATCCCTGGGAAGACAAATGTCCAAATAATAAATTGGCTGACAATTTAGAGACAGTAGAAATCTGTGGACATACAGCCTCTAGAACTATTATTTGGTATATATTTAAAACTGTCAGTAAAGCCAGATGACCTTCCAAACTTCCTCTGTATTAATCTGAATTCAGACTATTAAAAAGAAACATATATTCCATTCATCCACTTACTGAATTTCTCAGAACATTTTGGAAAACACAAGTCAAAACCCAAGTTACAGTTTTACATTTAATCTTGTTTAAATGTACTGCATTACATAATTGCTACTTTTTAGTATTCATAATTGATTAATAATGGAATATAATGAAATTTAGTCTCATCAATATTCTTAACAGGATGGTAACTGATATTTGATTACTGTGAACTAGCAAAATCAGAATAAATAGAAACATAGATGTAACTTTTACTTTTTTGAACAAGTTAATAAAAAATCCCAAGTTTATACGTTATAGCTATATCTTTTTGAAATAAAATATTATTATATGATAAAAATAATAATGTCTGTTTTCTTTAAAAAGGTTATTTTGAGTTGGTATATTATTATATCAAGGAAACTTGTATTTATTTTTTTATACAACACACATTTTTCTTATATGTTCATATCTATAAAAGACACTAAATGCTAGATATTTGTGTCTTCCTTTTGAAATTTAATGACTCTTCTAGAGTTATTCAGAAAAGACTGGGAGTATATTTTATGTCTCTGTACACTTACTTTTGAATTCATAATCAATATAGTCCTTAAAAATATAATAACCTAAACTACACTAATGTTTCCATTTCCTAGCATATGATGCCTGTCCAGAATCATGAATGTATATGATTGATAGTTCAGGCTACTTTACTCAAGAGATTCACAAATTTAGATGATCATTGTTTCTTAGGACCACCAACAGTAAATACAAACAGATGGAAGCCATGTATTCTAGGGTTTTCATGTCACATTATCAATCTGAATATATTTTCCCAGATAATTCTTTGAGTTCAATGTAATCCTGGTCTAAATCATCTGTATTGGGGGAGCACGGGAAGATGGCGGAGGAATAGGACGGGGCGGCCACTTTCTCCCCCACAAAATCAACAAAAGAACATTTGAACGCTGAGTAAATCCCACAAAAAAACTTCTGAATACCGGCAGAGGACATCAGGCACTCAGAAAAGCAGCCCATAGTCGAAGAAAGGAGGTAAGAAATAGATAAAAAGATAAAAAGGGAGACAAAAGAGGGAGGGACCGAGCTCTGTCTGGGAAGGGAGGCTTAAAAAAAAAAAAAAGTTTCCAAACACTGGCGAGTGGAACCTCAGAGGGCCGCATAACTGGGAGACAAAAGACATAAATAATTAAAACTCACAGACTAAGTGCCCAGAGGAAACTCTCAGCGGAGAAGCGGCACAGACGCCCGTGCCCCTCACTAGTAGGCGGGGGCTGGGTAGGGAGGCACTGGCAGAGGCACTTAGAGGGAGAACCGGAGGCTGCGCTTAGAGGGAAAACCGGGCTTGAACGCCCCAGGGCAAACTGAGGGCTCGAATTTAAGATACCAGAGCAGAGATTGCAGCTGAAGGGCGAGAGGGCTGGAAAAAGCCTGCGAAAAGCCCCAAGCCAGCCCTGCCCACAGAACCGGGTGCTGAGCAGAGCGAGCCGGCAGCAGGCAGCCCATCCCCCAGCCCCCACCAACGCAGGCGGGGAGAGCAGCCCGCGCCTGGGCGGGGGCAGCCGCGGTCCCAGAGAGCCTTCCCATTCCAAGCTGCAGGCAGGCTTCCTTGCTGGCCAGGACTTCTTGGGTTCAGGCCGGTCAATATACACCTGAGAAAGTGTGCCGGTTGTACTCCCAGAAAACCGAGCGGCAGGGACTGGGAAGGTGATAAGTCGCAGTGACCGCACTCGCCAAACGCCTGGTCACCTGAGCTGCTAGGACCGGGGAAGGCACAAAACGCAGGCCCAGCCAAGTCTACGCCTTTGTCAAGTACCCGAGGACCTGAACCTGAGCCGCTCAGACCTGGGAATTGCATGCAACCCAGTACCAGCCGCGGACAGCTCGCAGCAGAGCAAACTAAAGCCTAAGCAGCATGAACAGGGAAAGCACACACGCCTCGAGCGGGAGCATTCCCAGTGTAGCCGAGACACCGCGAGCACTCCCCACAGAAGCCAGGGATATTTGTTAGCTCTTCCTCCCTCCCCATAGCAGGACTGAATAGGAGAGCCAGGGTGGGAAAAAAAAAAAAAAGTGTCAGGATGGGAATTAGACACTGAGGAGACCAGAAAACAGAAGAGCTTTTTCAACAGAAGGAACTGCCTTGGAAGTAACAGAGGGAGAAGCCTTGAGCCTCCTGCAAGAATAAGACTGAAAACCAGAGGCAGAGGCTTAAGGCCAAATCCTGAGAACACCAGAGATCTCCTGTTCCAGAGAACATTAATTGATAGGTACTCATCAAATGCCTCCATACATACACTGAAACCAGGCACCACCCAAGGGTCAACAAGTTTCAGTGAAAGACATACTACCCAAGCTATCCAGCAACACAGGAGAATAGCACTGAGCTTCAATATACAGGCTGCCCAAAGCCACCCCAAACCCACTGACATCTCAAACTCATTACTGGACACTCCATTGCACTACAGAGAGAAGAAATCCAGCTCCACCCACCAGAACATCGACTCAAGCTTCCCTAACAAGGGAACCTTGACAAGTCACCCATCCACCCCCACACACAACGAGGCAACTACATAATAAAGAGAACTCCACAGACTGTCAGAAGACGGAAAGGTCACCTGGAACACAGCAATTTAAGCAAGATGAAGAGGCAGAGAAATACCCAACAAGTAAAGAAACAGGATAATGCCCACCAACACAAACAAAAGAGGAAGATATAGGGAACCTACCCGATAAAGAATTTCAAATTTTAATTGTGAAAATGATTCAAAATCTGGAAAGCAAAATGGAATTACAGATAAATAACCTGGAGAAAAGGGTTGATAAGATGGAAGAAATGTTCAATAAGGAATTAGAGGAAATAAAAAAGTCAATATACAATGAATAATACAATAGATGAAATCAGAAACACTCTCGAGGGCACAAACAGTAGAATAACGGAGGCAGAAGACAGGATAAGAGAGCTAGAAGATAGAATTGTAGAAATAAATGAAACAGAGTCGGAAAAAGAAAAAAGAATTTTAAAAAATGAGGACAATATTAGAGACATATGGGACAATATTAAACTCCCCAATATTCGAATCATAGGAGTCCCAGAAGAAGAAGACAAAAAGAAAGACCATGAGAGAATACTTGAGGAGATAATAGTTGAAAATTTCCCTAAAATGGGGAAGGAAGTAATCACCCAAGTCCAAGAAACACAGAGAGTCCCTAACAGGATAAACCCAAGGTGAAATACCCCAAGGCACATATTAATCAAATTAACAAAGATCAAACACATAGAAAAAATATTAAAAGCAGCAAGGGAAAAACAACAAATAACACACAAGGGGATCCCCATAAGGATAACAATTGATCTTTCAGCAGAAACTCTACAGGCCAGGAGGGAATGGCAAGACATACTTAAAGTGATGAAAGAAAATAACTTACAGCCCAGATTACTGTACCCAGCAAGGATCTCGTTCAAATATGAAGGAGAAATCAAAAGCTTTACAGACAAGCAAAAGCTGAGAGAATTCAGCATCACCAAACCAGCTCTCCAACAAATACTAAAGGATCTTCTCTAGACTGGAAACACAGAAAGGGTGTATAAACTCGAACCCAAAACAATAAAGAAAATGGCAACGGGATCATACTTATCAATAATCACCTTAAACGTAAATGGGTTGAATGCCCCAACCAAAAGACAAAGGCTGGCTGAATGGATACAAAAACAAGACCCCCATATATATTGTCTACAAGAGACCCACCTCAAATCGAGGGACACATACAGACTGAAAGTGAAGGGCTGAAAAAGATATTCCACGCAAATAGAGACCAAAAGAAAGCAGGAGTAGCAATACTCATATCAGATAAAATAGATTTTAAAACAAAGGCTGTGAAAAGAGACAAAGAAGGAAACTACATAATGATCAAAGGATCAATCCAAGAAGAAGATATAACAATTATAAATATTTATGCACCCAACATAGGAGCACAGCAATATGTAAGACAATTACTAACAAGTATGAAAGGGGAAATTAACAATAACACAATAATAGTGGGAGACTTTAATACCCCACTTACATCTATGGATAGATCAACTAAACAGAAAATTAACAAGGAAACACAAACTTTAAATGATACAATAGACCAGTTAGACCTAATAGATATCTATAGGACATTTCACCCCAAAACAATGAATTTCACCTTTTTCTCAAGCGCACATGGAACATTTTCCAGGATAGATCACATCCTGGGCCATAAATCTAGCCTTGGTAAATTCAAAAAAATTGAAATTATCCAAGCATCTTTTCTGACCACAATACAGTAAAATTAGATCTCAATTACAGGAGAAAAACTATTAAAAATGCCAACATATGGAGGCTGAACAACACGCTGCTGAATAATGAACAAATCATAGAAGAAATCAAAAGAGAAATCAAAATATGCATAGAAATGAATGAAAATGAAAACACAACAACCCCAAACCTCTGGGACACTGTAAAAGCAGTGCTAAGGGGGAAGTTCATAGCAATACAAGCACACCTCAAGAAATAAGAAAAAAAGTCAACTAAATAACCTAACTGTACATCTAAAGCAACTAGAAAAGAAAGAAATTAAGAACCCCAGGTTAGAAGAAGGAAAGAAATCGTAAAAATTAGGGCAGAGATAAATGCAAAAGAAACAAAAGAGACCATAGCAAAAATCAACAAAGGCAAAAGCTGGTTCTTTGAGAAGGTAAATAAAATTGACAAACCACTAGCCAGACTCATCAAGAAACAAAGGGAGAAGAACCAAATCAATAAAATTAGAAATGAAAATGGAGAGATCACAACTGACAACACAGAAATACAAAGGATTATTAGAGAATACTATCAGCAATTATATGGCAATAAAATGAATAACTTGGAAGAAATGGACAAATTCCTAGAAAAGTACACCTTGCCAAAACTGAACCAGGAAGAAATAGAAAATCTGAACAGACCCATCACAAGCACGGAAATAGAGGAAGTAATCGGAAAGCTTCCAGCAAACAAAAGCCCAGGTCCAGACGGCTTCACAGCTGAATTCTACCAAAAATTTAGTGAAGAGCTAACACCTATTCTACTCAAACTCTTCCAGAAAATTGCTGAGGAAGGAAAACTTCCAAACTCATTCTATGAGGCCACTATCACCCTAATCCCAAAACCTGGTAAAGATCCCACAAAAAAAGAAAACTACAGGCCAATATCACTGATGAACATAGATGCAAAAATCCTTAACAAAATTCTAGCAATCAGAATCCAACAACACATTAAGAAGATCATACATCATGACCAAGTGGGCTTTATCCCAGGAATGCAAGGATTCTTCAATATCTGCAAATCAATCAACGTAATACACCACATTAACAAACTGAAAAATGAAAATCATATGAGTATCTCAATAGATGCAGAGAAAGCCTTTGACAAAATACAACATCCATTTATGATAAAAACTCTCCAGAAAGTGGGAATAGAAGGGACATACCTCAACATAATAAAAGCTATATATGACAAACCCACAGCAAACATTATCCTCAATGGTGAAAAACTGAAAGCATTTCCCCTAAAGTCAGGAACAAGACAAGGGTGCCCACTCTCACCACTACTATTCAACATAGTTCTGGAAGTTTTGGCTACAGCAATCAGAGCAGAAAAAGACATAAAAGGAATCCAAATTGGAAAAGAAGAAGTAAAACTTTCACTGTTCGCTGATGACATGATCCTCTACACAGAAAACCCTAAAGGCTCTACCAGAAAACTACTAGAGCTAATCAATGAATACAGTAAAGTTGCAGGATATAAAATCAACACACAGAAATCCCTTGCATTCCTATACACTAATAATGAGAAAATAGAAAGAGAAATTAAGGAAACTATTCCATTCACTGTTGCAACGAAAAGAGTTAAATACTTAGGAATATATCTACCTAAGGAAGCAAAAGACTTGTACATAGAAAACTATAAAACACTAGTGAAAGTAATCAAAGAGGACACTAATAGATGGAGAAATATACCGTGTTCATGGATTGGAAGAATAAATATTGTAAAAATGAGTATACTACCCAAAGTAATTTATACATTCAATGCAATCCCTATCAAGCTACCAACGATATTTTTCACAGAACTAGAACAAATAATCTCACAATTTGTATGGAAATACAAAAAACCTCGAATAGCCAAAGCAATTTTGAAGAAGAAAAATGGAACTGGAGGAATTAACCTGCCAGACTTCAGGCTCTACTACAAAGCCACAGTCATGACAGTATGGTACTGGCATAAAGACAGAAATATAGATCAATGGAACAAAATAGAATGCCCAGAGATAAACCCACGCACCTATGGACACCTTATCTTCGACAAAGGAGGCAAGAATATAAAATGGAGAAAAGACAGTCTCTTTAAAAAGTGGTGCTGGGAAAACTGGTCAGCCACTTGTAAAAGAATGAAACTAGAACACTTCCTAACACCACACACCAAAATAAACTCAAAATGGATTAGAGAGCTAAATGTGAGACCAGATACTATAAAACTCCTAGAGGAGAACGTAGGCAAAACACTCTCGGACATAAATCACAGCAGGATCCTCCAAGACCCACCTCCCAGAATATTGGAAATAAAAGCAAAAATAAACAAATGGGACCTAATGAAAATCAAAAGCTTCTGCACAGCAAAGGAAACTCTAAGCAAGGTGAAAAGACAGCCTTCAGAATGGGAGAAAATAATAGCAAATGAAGCAACTGATAAAGGATTAATCTCCAAAATATACAAGCAGCTCCTGCAGCTCAATTCCAGAAAACTAAGTGACCCAATGAAAAAATGGGCCAAAGAACTAAACAGACATTTCTCCAAAGAAGACATAAAGATGGCTAACAAACACATGAAAAGATGCTCAACATCCCTCATAATCAGAGAAATGCAAATCAAAACCACAATGAGATACCATTTCACACCAGTCAGAATGGCTGCTATCCAAAAGTCTCCATGCAATAAATGCTGGAGAGGGTGTGGAGAGAAGGGAACCCTCTTACACTGTTGGTGGGAATGCAAGCTAGTACAGCCACTATGGAGAACAGTGTGGAGATTCCTCAAAAAACTGGAAATAGAACTGCCATATGATCCAGCAATCTCACTCCTGGGCATACACACCGAGGAAACCAGAATTGAAAGAGACACATGTACTCCAATGTTCATTGCAGCACTGTTTATAATAGCCAGGACATGGAAGCAACCTAGATGTCCATCTGCAGATGAATGGATAAGAAAGCTTTGGTACATATACACAATGGAGTATTTTTCAGCCATCAAGAAGAATGCATTTGAATCGGTTTTAATGAGGTGGATGAAATTGGAGCCAATTATACAGAGTGAAGTAATGCAGAAAGAAAAACATCAATACAGTATACTAACGCATATATATGGAATTTAGAAAGATGGTAACCTGAACCTGGTATACGAGACTGCAAAAGAAACATAGGCATTTAGAACAGTCTTTGGGACTCTGTGGGAGAGGGTGAAGGTGGGATGATTGGGGAGAACGGCATTGTAGCATGTATATTATCATAAGTGACCAGTCCAGGTTCGACACATGATACAGGATGCTTGGGGCTGGTGCACGGAGATGACATGGAGGGAGGATATGGGTAAGAGGGAGGTGGGAGGGGGGTTCAAGAAAGAGAACACATGTACACCCGGGACGGATTCATGTCAATGTATGGCAAAACCAACCAATATATTAATGTAAGGTAATTTGCCTCCAATAAAATAAATAAATAAATAAATCATCTGTATTATTCTCTCTTCCCTCAATCATGTCACTTCTGTATATCCACTAAAGTGTTTGAGGTAGTGATTTTTGTTTTTTGTTACTTAAAATAAGGGAAATTGACTAAAAAATTCTAACATTACACAAGAGATATGAATGCTTCTGCTTTTCCTAGTACAAAAACAAGGTGCTTTATCTTACTCTTGACAAGTAAGTGATTTTCAAATAGATAAAAATAAGCAGTTATGAAATTGACAAATGGCTGAGAATTGAACATAATTGAATTTTGTTAATTAGATCTCATAGCAGATATTCTGCATTTTGTGATCAACATATACACATTGCTATATATAAAATAGATAACTAATAAGAACCTAGCACAGGGAACTCTGCTTAGTATGCTATGGCACCCTACATGGGAAAATAATTTTAAAAACTGAATGTGTGTATACTATGTTATACATATAGCATAAATGGTTATATGTATAAATGGTTCACTATGTTATATTATCAGAAACTAACACAATATTGTAAATCAACTATACTCCAATAAATATGTTTATTAAAAAAAAAAAACTGGTATATTTTCCCCCAGAGGATTTAAATTTGGTCAGCTAAATGAACATTTTAAGTTGTGTAGAAGTTTATTAACATTATATTCATTCCTGTTTTGGATTGTAGTTTGTGGTGGTTAACAAATCACACATAATTTTAGGATTTTCTAAATATCTTGGTAGATCATTCTACATATTAGTCATTTAAATTGCTAAAGAAAGTAAAACTAAGCATGGGATTTTAGTAGTACTTGAATAACTCAGCTACTGCCCATGAATATAAAGCATCAGTTTAGTTCAGTTCAGTCACTCAGCCATGTCCAATTCTTTGCTATCCCATGAACCGCAGCATGCCAGGCCTCCCTGTCCATCACCAACTCCCGGAGCTTGTCCAAACTCATGTCCATTGAGTCTGTGATACCATACAACCATCTTATCCTGTCGTCCCCTTCTCTTCCTGCCTTCAATCTTTCCCAGGATCAGGATCTTTTCAAATGAGTCAGCTCTATGCATCAGGAGGCCAAAGTATTGGAGTTTCAGCTTCAACATCAGTCCTTCCAATGAACACCCAGGACTGATCTCCTTTAGGATGGACTGGTTGTACCTCCTTGCAGTCCAAGGGACTCTTAAGAGTCTTCTCCAACACCACAATTAAAAAACATCAATTCTTTGGCACTCAGCTTTCTTTGTAGTCCAACTCTCACATCCATACATGACTACTGGAAAAACCATAGCCTTGACTAGCTGGATCTTTGTTGACAAAGTAATGTCTCTGCTTTATAGTATGCTGTCTAGGTTGGTCATAACTTTCCTACTGAAGAGTAAGCATCTTTTAATTTCATGGCTGCAATCACCATCTGCAGTGATTTTGGAGACCAAAAAAATAATGTCAGCCACTCTTTCCACTGTTTCCCCATCTGTTTTCCATGAAGTGATGGAACTGGATGTGATAATCTTAGTTTCCTGAATGTTGAGCTTTAAGCCAACTTTTTCACTCTCCTCTTTCACTTTCATCAAGAGGCTCTTTAGTTCTTCACTTTCTGCCATCAGTGTGGTGTAATCTGCATATCTGAGATTATTGATATTTCTCTATAATATCACAAATAACACAACTTGAATTATGGCAAACTTAAAAGCTAAGACTTGATGTCCTTGTTCCACTTCAGGAGATTCATGACTCTTGCCAGCTGTAAGATCATAAACTTGCCCTATTCTCCACAATCATAAGTGTGAGGTGAAAACAAACACTCATACTCTTTGGAAAACATACTCTTTCAATTGGTAACAAAGAGGTCTCTAGCCTGACTGGATTCAGTAGGTAATTATGAGAACAAAACTGAAAGCACCTTTTCTGCATTTGGAGAGTGGAATTAAAGGTCACTGCAGGCACCAGATGTGTATTTATAACCACCACCTTAAACAGAAACTCAGCAAATGGGGAATGGCAAACACAAGTTAGATTAATTCAAATGATATAGCCATGCAAAAAGATATCTTATAGACTATAGTTTTAAAATATTTCTTTTTTTCTTGTATAGTCAAAATATGGCAATAAAAATGTTACAAGACTTTTTGGAAAGGAAAAGAAGAGCGCCTATTAGTCTAAAATCCGAATAAAATTATAATTTCATATTTTCCTATTTTTCCCAATTTTCCCAGTATCAATTTCCATGCTTTTACCTTGGTTATATTTGTAATTTTAATGATGAGAAAATGTTTTTATTCCTAATACCCCAGTATTAATGCAATCACTGCATTAAAATTTATATTTTTATTGATATAAATTTTGCTTTTAGGCTTGTTATTTCTCCACAAAAGAAACTTTAATTATTTCAAAATAGTATCCTCAAGTTTTTTATTGTAATATTTAATAAACATGCACATAATTAGTAAGGTTAATTCAAATATAAAACAATTAATAATAGCCATCTTAACATATATAAATATACATTAATATTATCATTAATTAAATTTTAAAATTTTCTCTGTTTCTAAATTAAGTGGACCTATTAAATAAGCCATGTGTCCTGGCTTATTATATATAATGGTGAAGTCTGAGAAGAAAATAAGTCATATAATTGGAGAAAATCTGAACTCAGATATTAACAAATTTGGATATTTGTGGAACCTAGTTCCCAAACTGTACCTCTGAGTTGCAAGGATCAAGTCAAATTAGTTAAGTGCTTTATAAAAATGGAATCTAAATAAAAGTTAGTTATTCATGGTTGCATTATAGACATATTGTTTAAAATGAATGTAGAAGTTTAATTACCATTCTATTAGTAATTAGTTTCATTGAGTCTATCTTGAGTTTCTCTTTTTCTTTTCTTTTGCTGCTCTTATATGCTTTTAAGAAATGTGTGCCTTAACTTGGGGAGAACGCTTCTTGATTATATACTCTGTGACACATGACACTCTCCCTCCTTTAAAGACTCCCATCTCCCTTCTGTTCTCCTTCCTTTAAAGACTCCTTTCTGGTTCTTTATTAAACACTCTCATCTCTTTTCAGTTCTGTTATCTTCTAGTTCATCTCAAGCCCTCAATCCTCTTCTCTTCAACACAAGAACTCTCCCATTGCACCTCTCATGAACATTTCTAGTCATCAATATTACCTCTTGTTTCTTTTTCAAGAGCTTCTCTGAAAGTGTTTTATAATTAAATATTTGTGTGTGTGTTTGTTTTGTTTTTAGTTTCCAACATTTCTAAGAGTGGAGTAAAATTTCCCCTCACTTCTCATCGCTATCTCCATATTCACTCTTCATTGTTTATATCCTAAACTTCCAGTTCATTTAAAGATCATACTTATTTTCATGCTAGTCTTCTGAGGAATTCAGGGTTATTTCTACCTCCTTTCTTGACAGTTTTATCAATTGACTCATGTTTCCTTCACTACCAATATGGTGATAACTTATTTCCTTTAACCAGCTTCAACTGTTTCTCTCTGGATTCCAAGTGGCATTCTTTTCTTTGAGGAAATTATTAATTGTACATCTCTCTATTTATTCCCTGCCCATGGTTTCAGATGATGCATTGAAAAAAATGTTCCAACTTTTATATTCTCTCCACTGATATCTCAGGCAGTGATGAATAAATTGATGACTAAGAATATGATAACCTGATGTAATCAATATAAATTTGGTGGCTTGCCTAATGCTGGCACAAAGAGGAAAACTAAAAATAAATTATCGTCATCTATGTCCAATTAAATATGGAATCCTGTTTTCTCTATTTAATAATAAGGGGAAGTTACTGGAAATTTCTAATTTAATTCAAAATTCCTTACAAAGTAAAATCTTAAAGAATTGATGAACTGACTTATAATACTTAATTAAAACTGTTACTATAATGAGAAAGAATATGTTGTCAGAGTACTCTTTTTTATGCCAATGGTTGATGTATCTTTATCTTTTAAGCCAAGCTAATGCACTTTGTTTCTCCTAATATACTCATGCAATATAATATTTTGCCTATTTTAATGTTGTAAGCAAGAAACATTAGTATGAAAACTCCTTATAACAATACACCCATAAAGTAAGAAAAACTAGTCATAAATCATGTGCGCATGATACAAAATGAAATATGTAGAGGGAATAGATACTAGTCTTTAAAATGTTATATGTATTTAATATATAGTAAGTTCAATTTCTATTTGTTAGTTCTAAATGAACACAACTGACTGAGATTTAAATATATGTTCACATACACATCACACATATAACACACACACACATATACACATGAGAGAGGGAGAGGTGGATAAAGATAGGAAGAGAGAGAAAAATATAGAGATTCTGTAAGAAAAGAATATACGATTTGATAAACATTTAATAGGTTAAGTGTCTTACTAAGAAGCCACCAGAATGTCAGTATTGGAACACAGAACTGAGCCCACATTTGTGCTCTACTCACTAGAGAGTCTGTACAGTGTATCACAATTGTCAACCTAGAATTTTTATTCTTTGTATGAGTTAGCTCCTTGGCCCCAACAAAACCTCAGTTCTGTCACAATGTGTGATATTCATAACATTCACAGAAAAGAGAATGAGTCAGATCTACCATCGCATTTGTGCTTGAACTGAATAAGTCTATCCTGACTGTATATCGGGAATTGTAGAGATCAATCCTGAGAATCCCAAAGGGCTTCAAGCAAGTAAATACTCTAGACTACTGACATTCTTAACAGGACTTCTTTTTTGAAATTGATTTTGGCATCTGCATTACTACCTAGGTATCCTCCTAAGGTTGAGTTGGGAAAAACATTTCTAGAGTTTTTACCATAAAAGAAAGAAGATAAATTCCATAATCATATTTCATTTTTCCTCTCATTTTCCTCTCAACACCACCACTATGTCTGAAGTGAAACATATAAATCTTACACAATTGCTCGTATTCAGAGGAATTTCATGAACCAGTACTATGATGCAACTATCCCTAAAACTGCATTGAGTTCTAGTACACAAACTTAAAAATATATTGCTCAGATTGATAGGTGTGTCATTTCTGCCTGAGGAATTACAACCTAGTTTTACTTCTTTGAGTTATGAAGATACCACTATTAAAAATTATTGGAATATATTTGCTTTACAAGGTTGCACTAATTTCTTGCTGTACAACAAAGTGAATCAGTCATATATATTCATATATCGAATCATTTTTAGATTAACTTCCCATTTAGGTTTGCACAGAGTAGAGTTCTCTGTGCTATGAAGTAGTTCTGCATTAGTTATCTGTTTCATACACAGTAGTGTATATATGTCAGTCCCAGTCTCCCAAGTCATCGCACTCCTTCCAACCTTGGTAACTGTAAGTTTGTTCTCTACATCTGTGACTCTGTTTTTGTTTTGCAAATAAGTTCATCTCTAATATATTTCCAGTGTCCACATATAAGTGATATTATACAATATTTTCCCTTTCCTATTTACCTTACTCTGTATGACAGTCTCTTAGTTCATCCATGTCTCTGCAAGTGGCACTATTTAATTTCTTTTTATGACTGAATAATATTCCATTGTATATTTGTACCACAACTTCTACATTTGGGAATGAAAACAGAGAAGTTACAAGGATCATAAGAGATTACTACAAACAACTTGGACATCCTAGAAATGGACAAATTCTTAGAAAGATACAAACTTCCAAGCCTGAACCAGGAAGAAACAGAAAATATGAACAATCACAAGTACTGAAATTGAAACTATTATTAAAAATCTTTAATTTAAATTAAAATTGAAAATGTTATTAAAAACTTTTGCCAGTAAAAATTCAAGGCAGATGCCTTCATGGGTAACTTTTGTCAGACAGTTAGAGAAGAATTAGCATCTGTAGTTCTTGCTCAGTTACTCAGGTCCGACTGTTTGCAACCCCACGGACTGCAGCACGCTAGGCTTCCCTGTCCTTCACCATCTCCCAGAGCTTCCTCAAACTCATGTCCATTGAGTCTGTGTTGCCATCCAACCATCTCGTCCTCTGTCCTCCCCTTCTCCTCCTTCTTTCAATCTTTCCCGGCACCAGGGTCTTTTCTGAGTCAGCTCTTCGCATCAGGGGCCAAAGTATTGGACCTTCCGCTTCAGCATCAGTCAGTCCCTACACTTCCGAAACACTTTCCAAAAAATTGCAGAGGAAGGAACGCTCCCAAGCTCATTTTCTGAGTCCAACATCATCTTGATATCAAAATCAGACAAAGATAACACAAACGAAGAGTATTATAGGCCAGTATCACTGATAAACATAGATGTAGATATCTTCAACAAAATACTAGCAAATAGAATCCAACAATACATTGAAAGAATCATACACCTTGGTCAAGTGGGATTCATCCCAGGGATACAAGAATTCTTCAGTGTACACAAATTAATCAATGTGCTACAACATATTGATAAATTGAAGAATAAAAGCTATATGATTATCTCAATATATGCAGAAAATACTTGACAAAATTCAACACCCATTTATGATAAAATCTCTCCAGAAATTGGACTTAGAGGGAACTTTCTTCAATATAATAAAGGTCCTATATGACAAACATACAGCTAACATTACACTCATTGGTGAAAAAGTTAAAAGCATTTCCTCTAAGATAGGTAACAAAACAAGGATGTCTGCTCTCACCACTTTGATTCAACATAGATTTGGAAGTCCCAACTACAATTTTAAAGTAGAATTAAAACTATAAAACTGACAAAGAATAAAGGTGTCTAAAAACAAATTGGTGGATAGAATGAAAATTCCAGTTATAAGAAGCATGACAATTTAAAATCTCTCATTAATGTTTGTTTCATGAAAGTGTAAGAAGTTTTTGCACAGATTATTATAGAAAAATAAATTATGCATTGAACCTGGACTGGCAATTTGTTTCACATATGATAATATACATATTTCAATGCCATTCTTCGAAATCAGGGAGGTGGAAGGGGAGTTCAAGATGGGGAACACATGTACACCTGGGGCAGATTCATGTAAATGTATGGCAAAACCAATACAATAATGTAAAGTAAAATAAATAAATAAATAAAATAAGGAAAAAGAAATTAGTAAAGATTTTCTTTTTACACATGTATTTTAGGCTTGCTACAGTAAACAAACAAACAAAATAATTGATCCTCACACATAAGGCCTGCACTATATCACTGATTCTTTTGTAGTAAACAGGATTTACATTCGGGGTAATGAGGTACTGGGTTTGATTATCATTATTTTCCAGGCTTCCTATAGAGACCTGTACATTTTACTTAAATCATCTCTCAGAGGTACAGCTTGCAATAGTTTATTACTTTCCATCTTATGCCATAAGTTAACTGGGAACGTTTTTGTTTAAAAGACTATAATAAAAAACATATCAGTGTAGATTGTTGTTCAAGCAAATTTGCTCACATTTATGATTTTTATCTTAAGCATATTCAGTAGTGAAATAACTATATTAAGAAACATGAGGAAGACAGTTTTTAGTCTTCATATGCATTGTCAAATTTATTCATCTATTACCTATTCACACACACATGCATATATCGACAGAGATGTATAGATAGGCATATAAATATAGATTTTTTTACATTTACTATTTTATATTTCTACCAGCTGTGAAGAATAGCCATTTTGCTTACTCTTAGCACCAAGCATATTTAAACTTTAAGACAGCCAAAATATTATGGACAACTTTATAGGCCTAAATTTCTAACTCATTACGATTTAATTAGCCATCTCATTTACCACAACTTAAATTGTTCTTTTTGTTTGTTTCACACCCTCATTAGCCTTTTAAGTTTCCTTCAGTGTTAACTTACATATATTTTCCTAGTTTATTTTTCTGGAAAAGATTATATCTTAGTGATTTGGAGAAATTCTTAATGTATTGAAGATGTTCATACACTAGCTGTCACATATAGTGAACATTTTTTCTTTTTCCTCCACTAGAGTCAACTTACTTTTATTCTTGGCTATACAAAACTTGTTTTTTCATCACCATCCATTCACTTGTGTGTTTGGGCACATGGCTCAGATCTAAATGTATTAGCATGACCATTGCCAAGCCATGATCATTTCGGTGTACAGCATAGAGCATAAGAAGATACAATTAGACCTTGGGATTTTGATTGAAGTTTGGGGGAAAAAATGTTAACTACCCTCCTTAATGATGAAAGAAGTACCCGGGTAAGCTGTCAATGCTTCTAACCATAAATTCAGTGAGGGAAAGGATCAGACAGATATAGAAAACAGAATGAAGGAAAAGAAACAGTGACCATTTTTACTCCATTTGTTTTCTGATCAAGCCTCATGTGACAACGTAAAAAAAATGTTTTTGAATTAAATAGCACTGCTCTTGCTTTTCATAATATTAACTCATAATTCAATTATTTTAGTGTATGAATTTTTACTTGACATTTAAGCTTTATGGACCCACATACTTCATGTATTAATAAGATAACAGAGAAATTATTTAGAGGGTAAAAATCAATAAATAACAGCTTTGTATTATTACTAATATCTCTATTCAAAAATGTTCTTTGCTTTTTGTGACTTTTTTTTAAATCTCATGTTTCTAAATACTAGCTTGTATTCTTCATATCAAAAATTTGGTTATTTACATTGAAAACTATAATTCACTTAAAATTTATTTGTGGTATGAGATAAGAATAAATCAGATTATTTATAAGAATAAATTTATCAGTTTATAAAATCATACATTTTGGAATTATTTGCCTTTACTACCAGATTTTGGAAAGCTACATTAACTATATTCCCAATATACATAATTTGAATACTTTTACAATTTCTTTCCAGTTCAGTTCAGTTCAGTCGCTCAGTCATGTCAGACTCTGCAACCCCAAGAACTGCAGCACACCAAGCCTCACTGTCCATCACCAACTCCTGGGGTTTACCCAAACTCATGTCCATCGGTCGGTGATGCCATCCAACCATCTCATCTTCTGTCGTCCCCTTCTCCTCCTGCCCTCAATCTTTCCAAGCATCAAGGTCTTTTCCAATGAGTCAACTCTTCAGATGAGGTGGGCAAAGTATTGGGGTCTCAGCTTCAACATTAGTTCTTCCAATGAACACTCAAGACTGATCTCCTTTAGCATGGACTGGTTGGATCTCCTCGCAGTCCAAGGGACTCTCAAGAGTCTTCTCCAACACCATAGTTCAAAAACATCAATTCTTTGGCACTCAGCTTTCTTTATAGTCCAACTCTCACATCCATACATGACCACTGGAAAAACAATATCCTTGACTAGACGGACTTTTGTTGAAAGAGTAATGTCTCTGCTTTTTAATATGCTATCTAGGTTGGTCATAACTTTCCTTCCAAGGGGCAAGCGTCTTTTAATTTCGTGGCTGCAGTCACCATCTGCAGTGATTTTGGACCCCAGAAAAATAATGACAGCCACCGTTTCCACTGTTTTTCCATCTATTTCCCGTGAGGTGATGGGACCGGATGCCATGATCTTAGTTTTCTGAATGTTGAGCTTTAGCCAACTTTCTCACTCTCCTGTTTCACTTTCATCAAGAGGTTTTTTAGTTCCTCTTCACTTTCTGCCATAAGGGTGGTGTCATCTGCATATCTGAGGTTATTGATATTTCTTCCGGCAATCTTGATTCCAACTTGTGCTTCATCCAGCCCAGCATTTCTCATGATGTACTCTGCATATAAGTTAAATATGCAGGGTGACAATATATAGCCTTTACGTACTCCTTTTCCTATTTGGAACCAGTCTGTTCCATGTCCAGTTCTAACTGTTGCTTCCTGAACTGCATATAGGTTTCTCAAGAGGCAGGTCAGGTGGTCTGGTATTCCCATCTCTTTCACAGTTTTCCACAGTTTATTGTGATCCACACAATCAAAGGATTTGGCATAGTCAATGAAGCAGAAATAGATGTTTTTCTGGAATTCTCTTGCTTTTTCAATGATCCAGTAGATGTTTGCAATTTGATCTCTGTTTCATCTGCCTTTTCTAAAACCAGCTTGAACATCTGGGAGTTCACGGTTCACATATTGCTGAAGACTGGGTTGGAGAAATTTGAACATTACTTTACTAGCGTGCGAAATGAGTGCAATTGTGTGGTCGTTTGAGCATTCTTTGGCATTACCTTTCTTTGGGATTGGAATGAAGACTGACCTTTTCTAGTCCTGTGGCCACTGCTGAGTTTTCCAGATTTGCTGGCATAATGAGTGCAACACTTTCACAGCATCATCTTTCAGGATTTGAAATAGCTCAACTGGAATTCCATCACCTCCACTAGCTTTGTTCATAGTGATGCTTTCTAAGGCCCACTTGACTTCACATTCCAGGATGTCTGGCTCTAGGTGAGTGATCACACCATCGTGATTATCTTGGTTGTAAAGATTCGTACAGCTCTTCTCTGTATTCTTTCCACCTCTTCTTAATATCTTCTGCTTCTGTTAGGTTCATACCATTTCTGTCCTTCATTGAGCCCATCTTTGCATTTTCCGGATAGCTACAAAATTACTTCAACATTGTTGAAAGTTATCAATTTTCACCAAATAATTGAGATACAGTATCCTCTTACATAAATTTATTTTTTAGATTTCCTTTATTAATCACATTTATCTTTCTATTTATATACCAATAACATTTTTGATGTTTTATAACTTTTAATAGCCAGTGAGACTTAGGACACATTGATTTTGTATTTAATGTTTTCTTACTGCTTTTACTTTTTTTCTTTCACTGAATTGTGTCCAAATTCTCCATCTCCACTCTCAACATAAAAAGAGTTGTTATTTTTATTAGTAATCCCTAAATATGTTATGGTAACTGCTACTATAAACTCTAACTGCTTATTCTTTGTATATAAATCAATGTTGTGATACTTTATAGCTCATGTTAGCATCATGAATAGAATTTGATTCTAATTGTTTGTGGTTATTGGCATCAGGTATGAATGAGTAGTAATTATTTCTAGCAGCACTACTTGTAATTTTAGTGCCATCAATTGTTTTATTTTTAAAAGTTATATGCATCAAATGATACAGCATGAGAATAATATTTGAAATGACTTGAAATGATTCTCCTTACAAAGTTCTGAGCTAAGTGCCTTCCTTGTTATAATCTTTTGATTAAAAACTCCAATATATTTTAAGTTTATCAGTATAGCCACATTCTTTCTTGCTGTTCAGATAATCGCATTACTGTAGAAATCGCTATTACATTTTTTTCAGATTTATTTCCATAGTGCTATATTGCATTTTATTGTGAAGTTTCCCTCATGTTTTGTTTAATATACACATTTATGGTGCATATGCAATGAAATTGGCTCAATTCTTACATTTTAGAGGAACTGTAAATTTATACACAACACTTTTTTAAAGCAGTTCACCAAGAAGTATCTGAAACCATAAATATATTCATATTATTTGAAAAAGTAATACCACTTCTGGGAAGTGATCCCAAGGTAATAAACCAATGTAAGTGAAAAGCCTTGGAAGAGGATATTTTCATTTCCCCATTACATATCACAGAGAAGAGTCAGAAGCAATATAAATATTCCTGACAGTCACAGAACTTGCAACATGTTTGTTTATCAAATAAATGGTATAACCTTTACATAGGATTTGAGAACTCTATAGGGAGATAATCATTCTAGAAAGACAAACCAGACAAAATGCCCTAGCTCCAGAAAGTGCCATAGCTGTTAGACGGGAGATTCAACTTTGATTATAGCACAGTGGTTCTTTTGTGGAGGGTTAGAGGTATGTCTCTCAGCTGAGCCACCATTGGACAGCAATTAAAGTTATGACACTGAAAGATTTTCACAGAAACTCCTTTTAAATTATGTAGTGCATGTAGCTCTTTTTAGGCATGTTTTCAATGAAACATAACATAAAGATGGAGTCATCCTTAATTTGCTAAACTTCAGCAACTAATTTAGTCATTTTGGCCTGTCAATGCCGTATTTAAAACAGAAGTTGATGGAGATCAGTGAAAAGCTGTTACCAGCATATTCATAGAGGATATCAACAAGACCTGACAGAGATGGCTTCTGTATTAGCATCTAAGTTCTTCCCCTGTGCACAATCCTTCAATTCCTTTTACAGGAGAATTGTGAAACTAAAGTAAAATACAGTATCAAACTAATACAGTAAAAAAAATCGGAAACTGGAGAAACACAGGTTTCAGAGCTTAACTAATCTGCCCAGTGTTATGGAGGTAGTAAAAAGTAAAATAATATATGAAATTATCTTCTCTGCAGAGAAGGTAGCAGGTATCTATTTATACTTCACTCTGAAGTTTTTCATCAGAGAAAGAGGCTCACTACTGATTATGGAGTGAGCGTGAAGAAAGTTAAGAGAGCTTATGTTCCTGCATCTGAATATTTACATCCTATTGCAAAAAGGGGAAAATATTGAGGGTCAGACATTCATTTTTGCTTTATGATTTTCTCACTAGTAATAGGTGGTCAGCAAATTTATGTTAATGGTTGATTGATTCTTTACTTCATAGCATTTCAAAGTTTTGCCTCCATGGGTAGTAAATGTTACATTTTCTGTTACACTCTTATTTCTTTGTAAGAACTTTTCCCCCATTTCCTTTCATGTCTTTGGCAAATTGCATCAAATTTTATGTTGTGAGTTTTTGATCTTGCATCTATAAGGCTAAGCAATTTCCTTATACAACTTGTTGTTTAAACTTCTATTTTTATGGCATGTTCATTTTTGTTTCAACTGCATGAGCGTTTCTTTGCAGTCGTGTGAATTTCTCCCTTTCTGTAAATATTTCTGTAAGACTGTTTAAACAGTGTTTCATTTATCAATATATTAAGAGATCTGTATCTATTATACATAGGTACATGCACACATGTTTATATATGTGCTTATGTTTGTATGAGAAATAGATAAGTGATTAGTGATTGTAATCATGCCACATTTAGTAAAAATAGCTTCAGTTCAGTTCAGTTCAGTCTCTCAGTTGTGTCCGACTCTTTGCGACCCCATGAATCACAGCACGACAGGCCTCCCTGTCCATCACCAACTCCCGGAGTTCACTCAAACTCATGTCCATCGAGTCGGTGATGCCATCCAGCCATCTCATTCCCTGTCGTCCCCATCTCCTCCCACCCCCAATCCCTCCTAGCATCAGACTCTTTTCCAGTGAGTCAACTCTAGCTTACCATTTTCAAATGGCAGTAGACTTAGAACATAAAATTAAAACCTAGGAAACAATAAATTTTCAAATTCAGAATTATTATTTGTGTATATTGTAATGAAGGAAATACTTTTAAAATCAAAACTAACTGATGGCATTTATATTTTGTTTGTATTCAAACTAACTGATGACATTTATATTTTGTTTGTATTCAAATCCTCTCATTTTGATAAAGCATCTGAATAATGGCACTTTTTACATTTGTTATGTAAAAAATTATAACAGGTGTAACAGGTGTTGTATATCTCCCCTTTTGTTTTCAGGAAAGAATGCATTGTCTGCTCAAATGCAATTTAAGTATTTTAAGCATTGTCAGTACTGTGTCTTGTACTTTATTTTTATCATATACTCTGCACACACACAGAGTAGGTGTTAAATGAATAGTTATTCATTGGTAAATTAAAGTACTTAATTAATCAGAAAACTGCATTTATCAACTATCTAGAACTTTAGGATTGTATTACATGTAATACTACCCTATACTGGTTAATTATAGCTTCTACCTGTGTAGTAAGTATATTCTTATTATCATGACCATTTATAGTATCATTATAATGAGGCATATTATTTAGATATGTTAGGGAAATGTGAGATATGCTGTATGTTACCTCTAACTCAGCATTGTTTAAGGCAAAATTATAACTAGACAGCTTATCTATTACTTTGCATTATCTAGCACTCTGAACATTTCATCAGTAGAATCTATTATTTGCATAATAATGAGGCTACATTCTCTGATATATGCATTAGATCACTTTTTCACATTTACTTTTTTTCCTACAAATTTCTAGCTCAGACTTTCTTCATAAATATGTATATTGGTAGTGAAGAATAGGAAATAGTTATGCATTTGAATTCCTCTCAGGAATACTTTAATACCTCCTCACTTTTAGGTAGTAGAATATTTTCTTTTAAATAATCAGAATGGAATGATTTCTAAAATATTTATTGATTTAAACAGTGTACAGAATATCTGGAAACAGGAAAAAGCAAGAGCATTCTGGAAAGCTATCTAATGGGAGCATGAAAATAATACAAATAATTCTAATGAAAAAGGAAATTTCTGAAGTATGTTCCTTATGATATAAGGATTGAAAGACAGGATTCCTGAACAATCATTGGAGGGATAAAATTAAATGAAGCTTAAAAATAGATAATACTATAAAAGAGGTTAAAGTTTCCTGACAAGGTGGCATATAGAATGTACTGCCGTCTGTATTCTTTAAAATCATCTGTGAAAATAAAATACAGAAATTGCAGGGCAAACTGGATGTGAGAATTGACAGACAATATCTGCAAAACTCCTAGGGAGAATAAAGAATATCATGAACTTATGGAAGAGAAAGTGGTATTACCTTGAAAGGAAAATACACTTGGGGAATGAGTTAAGTTCTATCATCCACTTAAATTATTTGGGAAAGTGTTTGACCTATATGAAAGAAATGACCAGGATCAGCCCTGGCTCCTCAATTGTGAATGCAGATAATGCTGGTTTGGCACAATGCTTTGGGTGAGGCACTATAAAAGGGGTGCAACTGACCCTTAGATGTCAAACATTCAAAACTCCTTCTGTTCTGACTTTAAATCCCCAACAATGGTACATCAAACTATGCAGATGAGAGAGTATGCTTCCCAACTCCAATTTCTTTGTAAATCTTTAAGCGTGGCTCATTAGTATAACTGTTGCTTGGTGAAATGATGAGATCATTAGTGGTTTTATATGCCCTCTTCTTTAAACACATTGAGAAAGCTCCAAACTTTCATATGACCTTTCATTTTTCCACTACACTTTACCAGACAGGAAAGTTGATATGGTCAGACATTCAGTTTGTTTGCTAAAATAACTGAATACCTCACAAGTTCAACGGCTATAAAAGAAAGATACCAAATATGTTGTAGATACATCATGAACTGAAATAAATAGAAAAGAAAAAAATATAAATTAAAATAATTATAATAATCTTTCAACTAGGCAATTAGTAATATGAAACAGAAATAGGAAGTGATAAAAGGAAACATATGGAAGAATAAAGAAAGAAAGTAAAATGTGGAACAGCAGTATTTTCCTGAAAGTTTTCACTTTCGTCTCAGGTTCAAAGGATTTGTTAACAAAATAAGACATTCGTTATATACAAATAAATAATACAAATATTTATTGAGAATTATCTAGCTTACTTTCAATATACTAATATTAAAAGAAAAAAAGACATACAAAGAGCAGAAGATACATCATCAAATTGGATTTTGACCAACATCTAGACTTAAACTGCCTGGGAAGTCCCATGTCACCACATATCTGGAGTCCCATTTGGGCAAAGGTCCCAGGCAGTGTGTCTGCTCCTTGAATGAAACTTCAGATTGCAGTCCCAGGGGTTCTTATTTATAATCCCCAGGCCACAAACCTATATCTTTCTAAGTCTGGGAGCAAAACTCCAGCTCTTGTATTATATTAACTTTTTTTACAACGCTGTTTCCTTTGTTCTGCAAATCTTGGAATGTTGCTAAATCCAGGGAGTGGTTGGCCAGACCTCCTCCAGGGACTTAACAAATTCCAAGATCAACTTCTTATCTACCTATTGTGTTTCTCTTCCAACACTGACACTCACAAAGGTGTGACTGGCACCCTTAGCAGTAGTCAGGGCTGTGTTCAAGTAGGTCATAAGCAAGGTCAGAGGTCTGCTCTGCTTTGTCTCTGAAGCCTAAACAAGACTATTCAATTTCCCTAACACGTAAGAGGACATGGAATTCATTTTTCTTCACAAATGCATTAAGGATACATCTACAAGTGAAACAATTCTCACAATGAACACTGGCTGAACATTTGCAGAAGATCGTGGACACGAGAAAGGACAGGAGAAATCCCTGCAGAGCTGGGTAGGATGAAAGAAAGAAGATGGGGAACAAAAAAGAGAGAGAGAAAAGAGGATATGGGATGAGACCTGCACCCCTGAGGGTACTGAAGGAGAGGAAAATTTCTCACATCTGGGGAAATCCCCTCAAATGATGCGGACATCAATTGGGACAGAAGGGGAGCATCTGGAGCTATCAGAGGAGAGTGAAACAGCATGTCTGTGGCACACAGGATAGAGTGGGACCTACACAGACAACCCTGCACACCCCAGCCTGGGATAAATGTCTCCCATTGTGCATGAAATGCTGTGTGCTGGAATGTGTGGATTGGAAAGCAAACCTTAGAGAGGACTGTTGCTGGCTGCAGGGAGGTAATCTGAAGGGAGGGGAGTGAGTTGATCTTTGATGGAGAATATTTGTGGAGGGAACACAGACTGCCACAAAAGCATGTCACCGTTGTTGAATGATGTGCAGGGGGTCTACCTGCTTTTGCAGTCTCTCCCCAACTCCACACCAGGGCTGGCTTTTTTATGCCTATAACAAAATACTAGGAAAGGCTTCTGCCGGGGCAAGCCTACATGTGCCTGCCACTGGGTGCTAGAAAAAGACCCGGGGCAGGACCAAGACTGACTGCAACTGGGAACTGGAAACGAGACCCACCCGGGCTGAGCCTCTTGCACACGCTGCTGGGCAGTGGGAAAGGTCTCTGCTAGAGCTGGCCATCTCACGCCAGTAGCTGGGAGCAAGGCAAGTCTTCCAACAGGGCCAGACCTGTTGTGCCTGTGACCACCTGATTTCCCAGGCTCCCCATCACCAGTGGGGCTGGATCTCTTGCAGTCTCTGAATTCCTAATCCATCTGTCATCACCACGGCTTCTGCGATCCTGGAGGCCATGACACCTTCACACGATTTCCTCACTGGAGCAGACCTGAGTGCTGCAGGATAGCCTCAGTAGTAGGATCCTATGAGTGGCCCATATGTACAAGTATATGTACCACAGCTGAGGTGTTAATACCACAGGCCATGCAACTGTTAGCTGAGGGCTAACACTGCAGCCATTGGGAAAAACTCAGCACCTGCAAAACTGAACAGACAAATGCTCCAGCAGCCAAGAAGGCCCTAACTTTAGCAGCTGTAGATTTTTGTGGGCACAAACATGGGGAGTAGAGCCAAGGTAAAGTATGAACTGTCCCTATAACACTCACAAGAGTTCCTGATCCATGAATATTGAGATTCTGGGACCTGACTTCAGTGAATCAACCCTGGTGGTCAGGTGAAAGTAACATCTGGGACATCAAAGCCAATTGCCAGCACACCCACGTTAAGGGCAGGGGGCTGAGAGTAGTGCCAAACATCAGTGTAATCTAAGGGGTTGGACAAAGGGTGAAAGATGACATAACAGAGCACACCCAGAAGTGAAAAGCTGAAAAAAAAGAATGCTCAGTGTCTTCCCTCCCAGTGGGAGTGCTCCATTCCCACCTACATCACACCACGGATTATGAACACAGCTAAGAATCAGATCTTGGGGCCTGCCCTTAATGGAGCAGTGACAAACATAGAACAAAGGCAAGGCCCACTCAACATGCAGGGTAGGCTCTGGTCATCAGGACACCAGTCAAACTCCTTATCACAGGTCTGACTTTAATAGTTATGATCTTGGTGGGTATGCACATGTAGGGGCAAGGCCAGACCAGAGTTTGAACTTCCTCCATAGCTCCTATAGTGAGTCAAGGTAAACAACCACTGGAACCTAATTAGTACTGGAAACTAATTTCAGTAGATCTGTGCCAATGCTGGGTAAAAATAGCACCTAAGAGTCACCAAGGCTAACTACTTGCATATCCACAGTTAACACAGGACTGAGAGCAGTGCCAACAATAGTGTACTTGTGAGCCCACACAATTTATGAAAGGGGAAACAACAACACAATCACAGGTAAACAGTTTCAGAGGAAGAAAACTCAGTGGCTGCTCTTTCAGTGAAGTGAAAGTGAAAGTGTTAGTCCCTCAGTCATGTCCAACTCTTTCTGACCCCGTGGACTGTAGCCATAAGGCTCATTTGTCAATGAAATTTTCCAGGCAAGAACACTGGAGTGGGTAGCCATTTTCTTCTCCGGGGATCTTCCTGACCCAGGGATCAAACCCTGGTCTCTCTCACATTGTAGGCAAATTTTTTTTTTTTTTTTTTTTACATCTGAGACACCAGGGAAGCTGTTGCAGTTCAGTTCAGTTCAGTTCATTCACTCAGTTGTGTCCAACTCTTTGTGACCCCATGAATCGCAGCACACTAGGCCTCCCTGTCTATCACCAGCTCCCAGAGTTCACCCAAACTCATGCCTATTGAGTCAGTGATGCCATCCAGCCATCTCATCCTCTGTCGTCCCCTTCTCCTCCTGCCCCCAATCCCTCCCAGCATCAGGGTCTTTTCCAATGAGTCAACTCTTCGAATGAGGTGGCCAAAGTGTTGGAGTTTCAGTCCTTTAGCATCATTTCTTCCAATGAACACCCAGGACTGACCTCCTTTAGGATGGACTGGTTGTATCTCCTAGTAGGCCAAGGGATTCTCAAGAGTCTTCTTCAACACCACAGTTCAAAAGCATCAATTCTTCAGCTCTCAACTTTCTTCACAGTCCAACTCTCACATCCATACATGACCACTGGAAAAACAATAGCATTGACTTGTTGGACCTTTGTTGGCAAAGTAATGTCTCTGCTTTTTAACATGCTGTCCAGGTTGGTCATAACTTTCCTTCCAAGGAGTAAGTGTCTTTTAATTTCATGGCTGTAATCACCATCTGCAGTGATTTTGGAGCCCCCCAAAACAGTCTGACACTGTTTCCACTGTTTCTCCAGCTCTTGCAGTGGGAGTTATCTAATCCTTTTTACTTCATACTGCAGATCAGAATCACACCTAAGGGACAGATCTGGGGCCTCTACTCCAACAACAAGAGAGCAAACCTCATGCCTGACAAGGTAAGAACAACCACAGAGCAAAGGGGAGGCCCCACCCCCTCTCTAGTATTGGCTTTGATCAATACAGCAACAATCAAACCCTCTAACAAGGGGATAATAGAACAAGCCTCTGGACCAAACTCACTCATCAGGGGTCAGATACCACAAGCAAGACAAACTATGATCCAGCAGCTTGTAGTAAGGAGACCACAAACACACAAGTCTGACAAAATAAGGTAACAGAGAAATATATTGCAGATGAAGGAGCAAGATAAAACTTACAATAACAACTAAATGAAGAAGAGCTAAGCAATCCACCTGAAAGATAATTCACAGTCATGATAGTAAAGATAATTCAAGATCTCAGAAGTAGAAAAGAGGAACAGATTGGGAAGATATTAAAAAGGTTAAGAAAGACCTAGAAGAACTAAAGAGTGAACAAACAGAGGTGAACAAGACAGTAGCTGAAATGGAAAAGCACTAGAAAGAATCAATAGCAAAACAACTAAGAAAGAAGAACAGATAAATGACCTGGAAGAGAGAATGGTTGAAACCTCTGCTGCAGAACACAGTAAAGAAAAAAATAATAATGATAAAAAGAAATGAGAACAGTCCCAGAGACCTCTGGAACAACATTAAACAGATCAACATTTGAGTTATAGGGGTCCCAGAAGAGCAATAAAGAGGGAAAGAAGGTGAGAAAACATTTGTAAAGATAACAGTCAAAAATATTCTTAATATGAGAAAGAAAATAGTCACTCACATCCAGGAAGCACAGTCTTGAACAGGACAAACTCAAGAAGGAACATTCCAAGAGACATAATACTCAAACTAACAAAAATTAAATAGAAAGAAACAATATTAAAAGCAAAAAGAAAAAAATCAACAAATAATATATAGGTGAATTGTATAGAATAACCATAAGTTTATCAGCTGATTTTTCAACAGAAACTCAGTAGGGAGTGGCAGGATACATTTAAGATGATGGAAGAGAGAAACTTTGCCCAGCAAGACCCTAATTCAGATTCAACAAAGAAGTCAAAAACTTTATAGACAAGCAAAAGCTAAGAGAATTCATAATCACCAAATCAGCTTTTCAACAATTGCTGAAAGAACTAAACTAGGCAAAAGAGAAAAAGCAGGAAGGGGGAAAACAAACAAACAAAAAAAGATATGCAAAACCAAATACCAAACAATTAAGAAATTGGCAACAGGAACATACATACTGATAATTGTCTTTAATGCTAAATGCTCCAACTGAAAGACACAGACTGACTAGATACAAAAGCAAAACCCACATGTATCCTGTCTGTAAGAAACTCACTTCAGACCTCAGGATATATATAGAGAGAAAGTGAGGAGATAGAAGATATTTCATGGAAGTAGAAATCAAAAGAGAGCTAGAGTAGTATTTTCATATCAGACAAAATAGACTTTAAAATAAAGACTATTATAAAAGACATGGTAAGACACTAATGATCAAAGGATCAGTCCACGAAGATGATATAACAGTTGTAAATATTTATGCTCTTACGCACTCGACACAAGAGCACTTCAATACATAACTCAAATACTATTATAATAGCTATAAACTGGGAAATCTATGCACCCAGTAAGAGTGAGGGATTTTAACACTCCACTTGCAAAAATGGACAGAATATCCAGATGATAATTAATAAGGGAATACAAATCTCAAATGACACATTAAATAACACAGATCAGACTTAATAAATGTTTATAGGACGTTCCATCTGAAAGCATCAAAATATACTTTCTTTTCAAGTGAACATGGAACATTCTCATAGATCACATCTTGGGTCACAAATCACACCTTGGTAAAAACTCTCCAGATTGTGGGCTCTCCACCTTGTTGAGGTGGAATCCACCTCAACAAAAAGTTCATATATGACAAACCCACAGAAAACTTCATTCTCAGCGGTGAAAATTTGAAAGCATTTCCTCTAGATTAGCAACAAGGCCAAGAGGTCCACTGTTTACCACTTTTTTTCACACTTTTATTCAACATAGGTTTGAATAAAGAAGTAAAACTGTCAATATTTGCAGATTCAGTTCAGTTCAGTCGCTCAGTCGTGTCTGACTCTTTGCGACCCCATGAATCACAGCACGCCAGGCCTCCCTGTCCATCACCAACTCCCGGAGTTCACTCAAACGCATAGCCATCGAGTCGGTGATGCTATCCAGCCAGCTCATTCTCTGTCATCCCCTTCTCCTCCTGCCCCCAATCCTTCCCAGCATCAGAGTCTTTTCCAGTGAGTCAACTCGTTGCATGAGGTGGCCAAAGTATTGGAGTTTCAGCTTTAGCATCAGCCCTTCCAATGAACACCCAGGACTGATCTCCCAGATTACATGATACTAAAGATTGAAAATCCTAAGAAGCCACCAGAAAATTTCTATAGCTTACCAGTGAATTTAGTAAAGTTGCAGGATTCAAATAAATGTAATTTTTTTTCATTATTATTGCATTTGCTCTGGTGATCAATGATCAGTATCTTTGATATTAATATTATATCATATTGGAATTTTTTAGCAATAAATTATTTTTAAGTAAGGTATTTACATGTTTTAGGCATAATGCTATTGTACACTTAATAGACTACAGTACAGTATAAATCTAAATTTTTATAAACTATGTAAACAAAATGTTAGAATTTCAAGGAGGAGGGAACATATGTACATCTATGGCTGATTCATGCTGATGTCTGGCAAACACCAAACTTTTCACAAACTACATAAGGTTAGTGTTGTGGAACTTGGTATGACATTTAAAAGTATCACATACATAGGTCTCTTTTCTTTCCCCTCACCCTTTATAAGCACACTTGGGAGACAGTGTTGTTTTGGTTCCAAGCCACAACAATAAAGCAAATATTGCAATAAAGTGAGACACACTAACTTTTTATTTTATCTATTTTTAATTGGAGGATAATTGTTTTACAATGTTGAGTTGATTTTTGCCAGACATCAACATGAATCAGTCATAGGTTGGAAGGACATATGTTGGAAGGACTGATGCTGAAGCTCCAATACTTTGGCCACCTGATGTGAAGAACCAACTAATTGGAAAAGACCCTGATGCTGGGAAAGACTGAAGGTGGGAGGAGAAGTGGACAACAGAGGATGAGATGGTTGGATGGCATCACCAACGCGATGGACATGAGTTTGAGTAGGCTCTGGGAGTTGGTGATGGACAGGGAACCCTGGCGTGCTGCAGTCCGTCGGGTGGCAAAGAGTCGGACACAACTGAGTGACTGAACTGACTGATAACACAATTATCCAAATGCTAAAAAAAATCTGAATGTAGAAAATTTGAAACAGATAGACAAGAAACAAACAAGACAAATATAAACAATACAAATTCAAAATTAAATTCAGCCACATAAATACTTACATTAAAAGTAAATGGTTTAAACACATTAAGGACATAAATTATTGGATTGGATAGAAGGACGCTGGCTCTATGCTATGAATATGAAATCCATTTGAAATATAATTACATTGACAGGTAAAATGGCAAAAAATAAAAGAACATACCATGAAAGGACATACCATGGTATGAAAACTATGCCATGGTATAGTTACTTAATATAGCTTAAGTAACTATATTAATATCATAAAAAAGTAGAATTTGAAACAAGGAAAATTACCAGTAAAAAGAAATGATATAAATGGTCACTTGATCCTAAATCACTATGTGCCTAACATAAGAAATTTAATATAGATGAATAAATAACTGACAGAAGTCAAGCAAAAAATAAACAAAATCAGAACTACACTTGGACAGTTGACTCCCGTCCGTAACTGAGAGGACAAGTAGAAAACCAGCAAGAATATAAAACACATATTGAATACGATTAATTCACCTGACCTATTTTCCATTTATACAGCATTCCATCCAACAACAGTAGAATATACATTGATTTTTTAAAATTTTTATTTGTTTGCCTATTTTATTTTATTTTTTTAAAGAAAGCATTGCTAGGACTAGAGTGAAGCTGAAAACAGATCACCCAACAAATGTTTCTAAACAAAAGTATAGCAAGATTATAGTTGTAAAATAATTATAACCAATTTCCATTTTAAAGAAAACTTTGAAATAGACTTGAATCCTACATAAGAGCAAAAATGACAACCCTTTACATGTAACAGCATCATTTAAGGAAAATGAAAAATATGGCACAAAGGAAAAGTCATCCATGTAAGAAGAGAAATAATGTTATTTATAATTTTAACAACAAAACTGGATATAAGAAGATAAGAGACCAATGCAAGAGCCTTTTTCTTTAATGCTCCTGAGCATTACTGGAAGAAAAAACATCCAAACAGAGATTTATATATCTAATGACAATTTCTTGTGTAATAGTATATGAATAGGTACGCAAAGCCGCAGAATACAATGTCCAACACTTGGGATATAGAGTTGTCTGACATGTAAACCAAAGCAATAGATTGGAATTAACAGTTATGTTGCTGGATGTCAGTAATTTTTAGCTGCACTTCCAAAATACTATATAAGATATGAGCCCAGGCAAGAATTTGCTGGTTTCAAATGCAAAATAAATGAAAGGAAAAAGAGTACAGAAACCTGTGCCTTGAGAGATAAAAAAACACTGAATGCTTCTGGACCCTGAAAAGCAGGAAACTCAGTTTAAAAATAAAAAACAAAACAAACAAAAAAACAACAGTTAAATGGCAATGTCCCTTAAGTATTTCTCAATAAACGGCAGAGTTAAATATCAGTAAAGATCAAATTAAGGGTTTCCATTCCCACCCAAGTCGATTGCTTCAAATAGCCACCATTAAGTTATGGAATATAAATAAGAAAATAAATGTCTGTTTTACTAAGTATACCTGGGAAAGAGCTTTAGCTAAAGTTACTGACTCATAGAGCTCACTGTAAGCAAATAGTTCAGAAGTCTATTTCATTTTGGGGGAAATTATACTGATAAAGAAAAAACTAACATGACCTGAAGATCCTTCAAATACTTACATATCAAACACTCAAGAGCACACATAGTCCACGGCCAGAGAAGGACTTAGTCAACAACACAGCCCTCAAGGGCAGCAAATTTTTCAATACTTACTTTTATTTTATCATGAAGGATAATGAACAAGGAAGAATATCTCAGAAATTCAAACCAGTAATTAAGAATAGGGCCAGTCATGGGTGTTCAAGCTGTGTAATTACCCATGATTCCATAATTGGTTTAATGTTTTTCTGTTACGATCTTGAAATTTATAAATTCATTTTCAAACTCGTGTATTGGAAATGACATCTGATGATCCATCCTGTGAGCAGAGGAGTGATCTACAGTGTGTGTTCTGGAGTATCTTGCACATTCCTATTTGAAATGCCCTGAGTACAGTGATCCCACAAGAGACTGAGCCAGACTTGCCTGTGAATGTCCAGGAGTCTCTGGCAGAGGTTTGGGTGGACAGTGGCCTGCCTTGGGGTTAGGGGTACTGACTACAACAATCCAGGCATAAGCCCTAAGGAAGGAGGTGTCATTACTGCCATTACCCTTACCATATTTTGGCCTCAGGCCAAGCTATAGGTAGGGAACACAGCCCCACCCATCAACAGAAAATTGGGTTAAAAATTTACTGAGCATGGCCCCACCCATCAGAGCAAGACCTAGATTCCCCCACAGCCAGTCCCTCCCATCAAGAAGCTTTCACAAGCCTCTTATCCTTATCCATCAGAGAGCAGACAGAATGAAAATCACAGTTAAACAGAAAACTAAACTGATCCCTCGAATCACAGTGATGTCTAACTCAGTGAAACTATGAGCTATGCCATGTAGGGTCACCCTAGACAGACAGGTCATGGTGGAGAGTTCTGATAAAAATGGTCCACTGGAGAAGGGAATGGCAAGCTAATTCAGTATTCTGGCCTTGAGAACCCCATGAACAGCATGAGTTTGAGCAAGCTCTGGGAGTTGGTGATGGAAAGGGAAGCCTGGTGTGCTGCAGTCCATGGGGTCGCAAATTGTTAAGACATGACTGAGCAAATGAAGAACAACAAATTGTAAAATTAGGGATTTTGTTAAGCTCATACCTAAATGGCCTAGTGGTTTTCCCTGGTTTCTTCATTTGAAGGCTGAATTTTTCAATAAGGAGCTCATGATCTGAGCCACAGATGATTTGATAACAGCTCCACTTCTTGTTTTTGCTGACTGTATAGAGCTCCTCCATCTTCAGCTACAACAATATAATCAATCTCATTTCTGTATTGACCATCGGCTGATGTCCATGTGCAGTCATCTCTTGTGTTATTGGAAGAGGGTGTTTGCTATGACCAGTGTGTTCTCTTGGCAAAACTCTTGGAAAACCCTGCTTCATGTTGTACTCCAAGGCCAATCTTGACTGTTACTCCAAGTATCTTTTGAATTTCTACTTTTGTATTCCACTTCCCTATGGTGAAAAGGACATTATTTTGGGGAGTTAGTTTTAGAAGTTCTTGTAGGTCCTCATAGAACCGATCATGTTTCTGAATGGTGAGCAGCCCAGACCCCAGGTAGCTTGGACTACAGGACTGCTGCCTGGTGCTGGCCTACTGGTCTGTAGCTGTGGTACCCTGGGTGGGTCTATATGTTTAATACTCTAACAATTAACATATCATAAAGTTCTTTGATAATATTCTTATAGCATTTTATTGTCACATTTCCACTGCTATTTAAAATGTTACCCTTCTAACTTTAAAATAATTTTAGTGAATATTACCTGAATTTTTTTTTAAAGTAAAAGATCTAATATATTCTCTCATAAACACACAGGTTGTGTACATTAACCATAATATCTGAATTTTTTGAGGGAGAAACTGTTTATGTTTGTATACATTTTTCAAAGGATAAAGTTTTCCTATTTTAAAGCTGTATAAACATTTCTTAAACAAATGTTTTGTGTGTGTCTACATTTTGGTACTGTAAAAACAGTACAAGAAATGTCAGAATTTATATGTTACAATTTTTAATATAATTATTTCCTTGATGTATGGATTTATAAAAGGAAAATTTTGGTAAAAACATTGATGATTTTGACACGTTAATCAGCTATCTCTCCAGAAATTTTGTGAAATGTATGCTCTGCCAATAAAAGAAAAATGTTTGTTTCCTGACACTTGTGAACATATCAAAAATCCTTTTTTGTTATTGAACATTGAATATCTGAAAATGTAATTAATTCACTCTATTGGAAAATATTTGTTTCAGCAATAAAAGAATATTTAAGTATTCACTTGAGCAGCTATTTTGACTGTATATCATATCAAATTCATTAGCATTTATTTGGTTTATTCTCATGTTAACTTTGGAAATATACCTATAAGTCTAGTAAGGCATAACTTTCATCTAGGTTTTCACTGTTAATGTATTTCATAATTTAATATATTGCTTTTATCTATGATGTTTTTATAGTCATATCTTATTTTTAATTTTTATTTATTATTTAATCATTTTTTGATAGCATTTCTAATTAATATAGAGCTTAGTTTTGTAGGATTGAAGCTTCACATAAAGTGAAAACAGTATTATTCTATAAGTATGGGTTTGCTTAATTTTATGTTTACATATTACCTATGTTGATGAATGGAACTATAGTTCATTATTATTTTTACTACTATACCTTTCTTTCGAATATATCACACTTTGTTTTTTCATCCTTGTGGTCACAGATATTTTTGCTATGCACTGGTTTTGCTGTTACTTAAAAATTTTGTCATGAACATCTTTCCTTTAGTGTAACTAGAATATATAATTAGAAGTTAGATTTCTGCATAGTTTTATGCATGTAACTTCAATTTTATTTGTGTAATGCAAATTCTTTTCAATCCTGGTAATGAAAATTTCCTATTCTACAAGCATATATCTTTAAAAACACTTTTTTTCCATTTTATTGTACTGAGTATATCTAAAATAGTGTTGCAAATTAATTTTATTGTACATTTCCTAATAATTATTGTATATCAAGGTCTTTTGACATGTTAGTCATTTGTGTGTTTATTTCTTCCTGAAATGTCAGTTCAGGAGTTGTGCTGATTTTGAATTGTCTGATTTTTCATTTTATTATTGATTTATAAATCTCTCCATGTGTCCTTTATAAATTTCATGTTTGGCAAATATATTCCAAGCTTTTAAATGATGTCTTAAGATTGTATAAACACATATACATGACATTTTGCAAATTTAGTTAAATTTAGCACTTATATAATTGACTGTAATATATTGTTTTTAAATTTCTTCCCAACCTACAGTAGCAAGACATTCTCATTTATTTTTTGGAACATTTTAAAATTTTGTTTTTTATATTTAAGATTTTAATCCACAGTATGGTTTTCTAAATCTATTTTAAGAAATAGATGTCCTATTGATCAGCTGTGGCACAGCCTACTATGTATGCAGCATCCAATAAGGGCTCATCCATGTCAACCTGGTAAGATTTTGGGGACTAAGGGAAGAGATGTGGGTATTAAGCTCATACTACCTCTTCACTATGAGTAATAAAGAATTTTGACTTTGGCCCAAGAGTTTCATGTCTTCTGCTAGGATCTATAAAAACTGTGGTAAGTTAAATTATTGGTTTGCCCATAAAGAAGGTTGAATGCTAAAGAATTGATGCTTTTGAATTGCAGTGCTGGAGAAGACTCTTGAGAGTCCCTTGGACACCAAGGAGATCAAACCAGTCAATCCTAGAAGAAATCAACCCTAAGTATTCTTTGGAAAGACTAATGCTGAAACTGAAGCTCCAATCCTTTGACCACTTGATGCGAAGAGCCAACTCATTGGAAGAGATTTTGACACTGGGAAAGATAGAGAGCAAGAGTAGGGGGTTATGAGGGTGAGACAGTTGGATGACATTACTGACTCAGTGGATATCAAATTGAGCAAACCCTGGGAGACAGTGAATGACGAAAGACGGGAAAGCCTAGAATGCTGCAGTTCAGGGGATCACAAAGAGTCAGACACGACTTCATGGCTGAGCAACAAAAGTAAAATTGTGAGACCCCTCATAGTTCTTGACATTAAGTATTCATCAAAAACAGGTGCAAGTCACAAAAGAGCAAAGTTCTGTTACCCCTTTCAAGAAATTAGCAGGATTCTCATACATCTTGAAACAAAATATAATTGAATACAAAACCTAATCTCTGATTAGATAAATCATTGAAATTACACAGTATTATAAGTTCAGAGTACTATATGATTGTTTTATTAATGCTACATATGTAGTTCTTAACATTTGAAATAGTGGCTTGATTAGTTAAACTATTCTCATCCCATATAGAATTATACCATTAAATTTAATAACACAAACAAATTATACATTTGCTTTGCATTTTCTATTAATCCTATCTCATATTTTCCCTCTCAGAACATATGCTTTTTTCTGTTTATATATTAGCCCACAGATTCTGAAATCCAATAAACTGCACAGTGCAAAGCCAAAACTGGTGAAGAGTCTAGAAGAAGAATAGACATACATAAAGACAAAAAAAGAGGTTTAAAAAAGTAGGTGTGAGAAAGGACAAAAAATTCAAATGAATTTTTAAGATTAAATATAACAACTACTAATAAAAATGACCAGCAAAGTATGGTCACAGCTATTGCTTTGTAGAAGAACATACTTTGAGTTGTATAGGTTAAAATAAAAATGTTTTTCCTCTACACACATGCTATTTTTGATGCCAAATATGTGGGTTTTTCCCCCAATCTCACCTGATGTCCCACTCTCAGGCACCAACCAGCTGTCCTATAATTCAATCATGACCTTACTACCTGGAATTAGCACAGAACCCACAGGTTAAGGGGTCAGTCCTGCAAGACCATCCTCCACTTTAGACAGCAGTTCCAAGTCCCAGGTTGTTGCCTGTACTTCTGCCCAACTAGATATAAATTGCAGGCTTGAACAGTCCCCGAAGCTGGTTCAACATTTGCTGTAACAACTCACAGAACTCAAGTAAATATTTGCTTACATTTGTCAATGTATTATAAAGGGTATGATAAAGAATACAGATGAATAGTCATATAAGGAGGTATATAAGATAGGGTCTGGAAGTGTCCCTGTGGAGTTGGAGGGTACCACCTTCAATTGTGCACAGAGCTGGAAACTCTGGAACCTTGTAGTTTGGGGATATTTATGGAGGCTTCATCACATAGATATGATTGATTATAAATCAATTTCTGGCCCCTCTCTTTTCTCTGGAGAATGAAGCTGAAAGTTCCAAGCTTCTTACCATGACTTGGTCTTTCTGGTGATCTGTTCCCATTGTGAAGCTATCCAGAGCCTACCAAGGCAGTCACATTAGAACAACAAATGTTCCTATCACCTAGGAAATTGCAAGGGTTTTAGAATCTGTCTGTCAAGAACTGGGGGAAAAGACCAAATACATATTGTATTTTTCATATATTTCATATATATACATTCAAGATAAGAAAATATCTATTTAATAATTTAAATAATATCTTTGCCAACAATGGTCCATATAGTTTTTCCAGTAGTCATGTATGGATGTGAGAGTTGGACCATAAAGAAAGCACAGAAGAACTGATGCTTTCAAACTGTGGTGCTGGAGAAAATTCTTCAGTCCCTTGGACTGCAAGGAGCTCAAACCAATCAATCCTAAAGGAAATCAGTACTGATATTCATTGGAAGGACTGATGCTGAAGCTCCAATACTTTGGCCACCTGATGTGAAGAATCAAATCACTGGAAAAGACCATGATGCTGGGAAATATTGAGGATAAGAGAACAGGGTGACAGAGGATGAGAAGTTTGGATGGAATCAATGACTCAATGGACTTGAGTTTGAGCAACTGAGAGATCATGAAGGACAGGGAATCCTTGGATGATGTAATACATAAGGTTGCAGAGTCAGACACAGCTTGGCCACAGAACAACAACAATGAGCATTTTACTTAAATTATAGTATTTAATACCCATAGTCACTCATTATCAGGGACATCTCCGGTATCATGTTGACCATCCTCAGAGTATCAGTATCACTGTTTCTTTGTATTGCACTGTAGAGAAAATTGAACATGTAGTTAGATTTTGCAACCAACATACATTCTTCAGCTTGACCCTGAAAATTTCACAGGTGAAAAGATTTAATCAAACTTTATGCATTTGTTTTTGTCTATAATAAGAATACCATAAACACAGCATTGACTCTCTGTATTGTTTTTCAGACAAAAATTATGTGCCTTTCCGTTTTTGTCTGTTACAATAGAACATTTAAATATTCTGTGAGCAATATTAGTAAGAAAAACCAAGTAGAAAAAAAATAAATAAATAAAATGGATAACAAAAAAGAAAAACCAATGGATTTGTCAATACATTGAAATACTGAAATACTGACACAGGAGGAGCCAAGAACATAGACATGTTAGAAAATCTTTTAAATGCAAAAGGAAAGCAGAGATAAGTCACATATATTGAATAAGATTTTATATTTAAAAATAATAAGAATTATTATTGGTTTAAGGTATTCAGTTTAAAGTTAATATTTGTTGGTTTCTTACCCAAGACTCACTCCCTAGAATTCTCACTAAAGCACCCATATTTTCTTTTGTGTAATAGCATCTCTATTTCGCTCTCTAAAGTTCTAAGGAATGAGTCATCACAAGCTCCAAGAAATACTCCCATTCTTCCAGCTATAGAATGCAGTTCTGAGATGATCATGAGACCTAGTCTAGGTCATGTGGCATGATTTTGCTAAATAAATGAGGGCAGAGTAAGTGAAGTCGTTCAGTCATGTCCGACTCTTTGAGACCCCATGGACTGTAGCCTACCCGGCTCCTCTGTCCATGTTGCCGTTTCCTTCTCCAGGGGATCTTCCTGACTCAGGGATCAAACCCGGGTCTCCCACATTGCAGGCAGACGCTTTACCCTCTGAGCCACCAGGGAAGCAGAAGCTTCGTCTAATTTTTTGAGAATGAACAGAATATTGAATGACTTGGAATAGTATGGTGATGGGAGTTTAGGAACTGTTACATATATTTTAACTCATCAGATGAGCTGTCTTAATTGTGAAAGTGACTCATAAAAGGGAAATATAACAAAGACTTCAGAGTATACATAAATAAAGCCAAAGTTCTAAAGACGTGTGAATGTTGAAATTAACATTCAAATGAATCCAGTTCTCCTTCTAGGCTTTTTTGGCCATATGATCCAATCAGTTACCTTTTTATTTAAATGAGAGGTATATGTGTGATCAGTCATGTCTAGCTCTCCCCCCAGGATCCTCTGTCCATGGGATTCTCCAGGCAAGAATACTGGAATCAGTTGATATTTCCTACTCCAGGGGATCTTCTCAATTCCAGGATTGAACCTGCCTCTCCTGCAGCTATGTATATATATATGTGTGTGTGTGTGTATGTATTACATATCATTCTTTATAAAAGCATATTTATATAGGCATATTTAGCTATTAGACTCACATTTCTCAAAAGCCAGTTCAAGATTGAGATTCCCAATAAACCTTAAAAATAAGTGAAATGGTATTGAATTCAAATTTCAATCACTTAATACATGTCTAAATAATATTATAATGTCCTTTATTCTAAAAGTATATAATATATATTTCTTATTTATTTTATAATTTTATTTTTTCTTCATGTGTATTAACAGTCAAAAATTTCAAGAAGGCAATTTTGCAGAACATTTTACTTACTTACTTACTTAAGTCAGTCGTGTCCGACTCTATGTGACCCCATGGACTGTAGCCTACCAGACTCCAAAGTTCATGGGATTTTCCAGGCAAGAGTACTGGAGTGGGTTGCCATTTCCTTCTCCAGGGGATCTTCCTGACCCAGAGACTGAACCAGGTCTCCCACATTGCAGGCAGATGCTTTACCATCTGAGCCATGTCCTAAACATTGCTCTAAATATTTTCACATATTAAATTATATAATCTTTATAGCAACACTATGAGTGAACTCCGGGAGTTGGTGATGGACAGGGAGGCCTGGCGTGCTGTGACTCATGGGGTCGCAAAGAGTCAGATACGACTGAGCGACTGAACTGAACTGAACTGATGAAGTAGATTTTCTTATTATATTGGTATTACAGAAAAACACATCCAAAATATTAGGTACCATCATCCATGAAATTAGCTTGTACTTATTATATGAATAATAGTTTCATTGTGAAGAGACGTTATAGGGAGAAAATTATAAAGTCACTGTGTCACAGGTCAAGATATATTTAAAATTTTACCCATTAGGTTGGAATAGTTTTGTTTTTGTGCCTTTTTTTTTTTCCCTGTTACCATTTTGGACCTGTAGTGCAAGAATTAAGCATTTATTTCCCCATTCTACTCTCCATATTCTTTCAATACTCTTATTTTCTCCAACAGACACTCTAACACGTTTTAAAGTATAATATATTTTTATTTTATGTTTGTATTATATAGCTACATGTATAGCATTTAGCAATAATAATACAATAATATTTTGACTCAGCTTCATGTTTTAAAGTCCATTCATATGCTCTGAGTACCTCTAGTTTATCTATTGCTTTTACTACCTGTTATGGCATCATGTGTATTACATATATCCTACTTTATTTAACATTACTTATTTTTAGTGGTCATTCACAAGGATGGTTCCAATTATCTGCTTTCACATATTATGTTGAAACAAATATCTTAAAAATATACACTAAAAAGCAAAAGTGTGATAAAGGTGGCTCTTAATTGCTTGTCAATAAGCTTAGCCCTCTTTGTATCGGGTCTCTGCTTTTATTTTGTTTATACGAACTTCTATATTAAAAATATGAAATATTTTCCAGGCACTAACTTTACAAATATATTCTATTTCTCTATCATCCTCAGTTTATTTTTCAATTGTGTCTTTGGAAAATACTAAATATGACAACACTGAACGAGAATTTTATTTTTGGCCTTTTATATGTGCTTTCAAATGCTTCATTAAAATCTCTTATCAAAGCCAGAGATACAAAGATATTTTCCTTGGTTTTACTTTATTACTCTTACAGTTTTACTGTTCTCATACACATAGTATATACAGTGATGAGATCCAAAGTTATACTCTTCTCCAAGAGACAGTTTTTCCACAATCGCCTCTTAAAGAGTCCACACTATGTCCAATTTTTGTGATACTTTATCACAAAATAAATTCATTCATATGTGCTTTATTTCCATTTTTTAAAGTTTCCATCCTGTTTAATTTGTTTACCATGTTGCTCACACTACACTGTTTTATTACCATGACTTCTTTAAAATATACCATCTTTTGAATCAGTTCTAATGAGGTGGATGAAATTGGAGCCTATTATACAGAGTGAAGTAAGCCAGAAAGAAACACATCAATACAGTATACTAACGCATATATATGGAATTTAGAAAGATGGTAACCTTAACCCTGTATACGAGACTGCAAAAGAGATATAGGTGTATAGAATAGTCTTTGGGACTCTGTGGGAGAGGGTGAAGGTGGGATGATTTGGGAGAATGGCATTGTAGCATGTATATTATCATATGTGAAATGAATCACCAGTCCAGGTTTGACGCATGATACAGAATGCTTGGGGCTGGTGCACGGGGATGACCTGGAGGGAGGATATGGGGAAGAGGGAGGTAGGAGGGGGGTTCAAGAAAGGGAACACATGTACACCAGGGGGGGATTCATGTCAATGTATGGCAAAACCAACCAATATATTAATGTAAGGTAATTTGCCTCCAATAAAATAAAAAAAATAAAAAAAAATACAACTCAAAAATATATATATACCATCTTATCAGATAGGAAAAGCCTCCTTAATTCTTTTTAAAGAATAATTGGACTATTATTGGATAGATGCTCTTATGTGTTTATTCCCTGGTGGCTCAGACAATAAAGAATGTGCCAGCCAATGTAGGAGATGCAGAAGACTTGGTTTCGATCCCTGAATCAGGAAGATCCCCTGGAGAAGGGAATGACTACCCACTCCAGTATTCTTGCCTGGAGAATTCCATGGACAGAGAAGGCTGGTGGGCTATAGTCCATGGGATCTCAAGGAGTAGTATACAACTGAGTGACTAAAACTTTTTCACTTCAATGGGCATTTACTAAATAAATAATTTGTCAGGAGTTATAATTTAAACTGCCCTAAAATTGTGGTGTTTGAGATAATGATATTGGGTGATCTTGGCTTATTCTCAGTCTTAAGAAAATATGGAACTAACAGTTACAAACTACAACATATAAAAATAGATAAGCAATAAGTATTTACTGAGTAGCACAGGGAATTATATCCATTACCTTATTGTAACCTATAATGGAATATAAACTATAAAAATACTGAATTACTATGCTATACACCTACAACTAACACAAAAAGAAAAAAAAATGCATCTAACATTTTCTAGCAAATATAAATTTTACACAAAATTTTATAGCATTTTTAATCTTGAGATAGCTACCTTCTGCTCACTGCATAAACAGAATAACATTAATCAAGTACATCTATATAAAACAGGTATGAATGAGAAGCACATCCTGAAGTTAGTGCCCTGATGAGGCAGAATAAATTTGAAGTACCCCATAGAGCCTTATTCATACAGATTTTTTTCTGGCGTGGCCTGTAAGCACTCTGTAAACTCAAATTGGACAGCTGGCTCTTGTTTAATCTGAGTCAGAATTGAGAGTGAAAAGTTTTCATCCCTGGGCAGTTGTTTAAAATAATCAGCCACAATGGTTTAAAACCACAACTGTTTGAGCCAGTGCTAACAATTGGGGCAAATGGGAAAACAACCAAAAACTTAAAAGAAAAATTGAAAAATGGGATGTTCACAGGAGGTTTTGAAAAGCTCTACTATATACCTGAGAATCTGGAATGTTATTATTTGAGGCAGTTCATATGTCCAGGAAGATCTGAAGAGGCCCTAAAATCTCACCTCTGGCCTATCTTGAGACTTCAAAGTGAAGAACAAGACACCACTGTGAACTGAAGGAGTACTAAAGGTGTGCCTAAAGCATGCAACCACTCAGCAACATCTAGGAGATGTACTGGATCAAGGTATTTAAGTAAAATATGTGGATTTATTAGCCAACCCCTAAACTAATCAAAGAGAGAGATCAGTGACAATACATGATCCAGACTTTACAGAATAGTTCAGGAAATTTACACACATTCACACAAACCAACAAAAGTCTTATTTCCATAGTTATCACATTATATTAATTGTTCAGATTTTGACAAAAACTGTGAGACATGCAAGAATCAAGGAAATAGAGTTATGTTTTGCCAAATATAGAAATGTTTGCATTTTTTTACACACAGCATACTAGTGGATGCAGAAATTACAAAGATTTCACACATACACTCTCAGAAATAATAAATGAGTTTAACAAGATTATAGATTATAAAATCAATATAAACTATCAGTTGTACTACTAAATATTAGCAATAAACAAATTCCATTTATGTTCTTGCATATTAACAAATAAAAAGTTCAAGAATAAATTAAGTACAAGAAGTGTAGGATTTGTACACTGAAAACGATAAAACGTCTTCAAAAGAAATTAAGGAAGATTTACATAAGTAGAGAGGCATCACATATTCACAAATTGGAAAACAATATTGTTGAGATGTCAATAGTCCCAAGATTAATTGAAAGATCTGATACATCCCCTGGAGAAGGAATAACTACCCACTCCAGGTTTTATGCTGGAGAATTCCATGGAGAGAGGAGCCTGGTCAGAGCCACAGCCCACAGAATTGCAGAGTTGGAGACGACTGAGCAACTGAAACTTTCACTTTTTTCACTATTGTAATTCTACCTGGACTTTTCACAGAAATTGACAAACTGACAAGAGAATCCATTGGAAGTTCAAGAGTTACAGAATAGCCACAATAATGAAAAGCAAAAACTAAGTTAGAAGACTCGCATTTTCCAGTTTCAAAACTTATAACGAATTATGTTATTCAAGACATGGTGGCACTGTCAAAAAGATAGAAATAGAATTAACATACCCCATCTCTTGATAAACAATGTTGAAGAGATTACAATTCAAATGATATTAAAGGAAAAAACATAAATGCTGACAACTTGTAGCCCATGAAAAAATAGTACAGAATCAAATATATTGAACAAAATACAAAAGACTTAAAGGAAGATATTAATTCTGAAAATGATCTATTTCATTATCTGAAAAATGTTTGGGAAATAGTTTTGAATTATCAGAAGTTATCAATTAAGAGATGTGGGGAACAATTTGCAAAACTTTCCCAGAATTCACAGGACAAGGTGAAAATTAACAGATAAAAGAAGCAAGTATATCTATGGAGGCTGTAACTGGTGATTTAAAAAAAATGCAAATTATTGGTGATTACTGATAGAACAAATAGAGCAGAAGTTGGAATCACACAGGAGAAACAAGTGTTGGATCCCTGGGTAAGGAAGTTTCCTGAAGTAGGAAATGGCAACCTACCCTAGTACACTTGTCTAGATAATTCCATGAACAAAGGAGCTTGGTGACCTACAGTCCATGGAATTGCAAAGAGTCAGACATGACAGCACATACACACAAGTACACATATGTGTTTTCTAGGCAATATAAATATATATATATATATATACAGCATGTGCAATGTTCACTGTGGGTCACACAATATCATTCTTAAGATACTTCCATGTAAACACAAAAGAATAAAGAGAGATCTTATTCCATAATATGTATAAAAACAGTCAAAATTAAGGTTAATTTCATATTAACAATAGAAAATAAACAAACATATTATCAATATAAAGTCATAGTATTCTCAGTAACTTTAAGCTGAAAATAAAATAGTTTATGACAAAATACTATTTTTTTTAAGATAAAAGCCTCTGAAAGTAAATAGGGCTCAAGAAAAATTTGAACTAGTTTATTCTCCTTAAAAAATGTTTAAAAATCTATTTCAACCAATTGATAGAGAAAGCAATGTTAATACCTATAAATGGAAAGATTGATAAAACTGTATAACAATAAACAAGACAATGATAATTCCAAGACAGTGTAATTAATTGTTCATCTCAGTAGAACTGTAACAGCAAGTTATAATTAATAAGATAATATTGGGCCCATAATTCTGAAATTCATTATAATTTCTATTTATGCATTCCACTCTCATATGCTGGTATCAAGTACACACACCCCTGTTTTTGTTACCTATCCTTCTACCTACTAGAAATTTCTATGAAAATGTGTAACTAACCCTTTCCACATTTAAGAGCATTGAGGTTGTTTTAAACAGGTCCTCAAATTCTCTAAGTTTCCTCTCACAAAATATGTCTTTAGAATATTGATTGGATTATTAACTTCAGTTCAGTTCAGTCGCTCAGTTGTGTCCGACTCTCCGTGACCCCATGAATCACAGCACGCCAGGCCTCCCTGTCCATCACCAACTCCCGGAGTTCACTCAAACTCAAGTCCACAGAGTCGGTGATGCCATCCAGCCATCTCATTCTCCGTCGTCCCCTTCTCCTCCCGCCCCCAACCTTTCCCAGCATCAGAGTCTTTTCCAGTGAGTCAACTCGTCGCATGAGGTGGCCAAAGTATTGCAGTTTCAGCTTTAGCATTAGTCCCTCCAATGAACATCCAGGATTGATCTCCTTTAGAATGGACTGGTTGGATCTCCTTGAGTACAAGGGACTCTCAAGAGTCTTCTCCAGCACCACAGTTCAAAAGCATCGATTCTTCGGTGATCAGCTGTCTTCACAGTCCAACTCTCACATCCATACATGACCACGGGAAAAACCATTGCCTTGACTAGACGGACCTTGGTTGGCAAAGCAATGTCTCTGCTTTTTAATATACTATCAAGGTTGGTCATAACTTTCCTTCCAAGGAGCAAGCGTCTTTTAATCTCATGGCTGCAATCAGCATCCGCAGTGATTTTGGAGCCCAAAAAAATAAAGTCTGACACTGTTTCCACTGTTTTTCCATCTATTTCCCATGAAGTGATGGGACCAGATGGCATGATCTTTGTTTTCTGAATGTTGAGCTTCAAGCCAAATTTTTCACTCTCCTCTTTCACTTTCATCAAGAGGCTTTTGAGTTCCTCTTCAATTTCTGCCATAAGGGTAGTATCATCTGCATATCTGAGGTTATTGATATTTCTCCCAGCAATCTTGTTTCCAGCTTGTGCTTCTTCCAGCCCAGCGTTCCTCATGATGTACTCTACATATAAGTTAAATAAGCAGGGTGACAATATACAGCCTTGACGTACACCTTTTCCTATTTGGAACCAGTCTGTTGGTCCATGTCCAGTTCTAACTGTTGCTTCCTGACCTGCATACAGGTTTCTCAAGAGGCAGGTCAGGTGGTCTGGGATTCCCATCTCTTTCAGAATATTCCACAGTTTATTGTGATCGACACAGTCAAAGGCTTTGGCATAGTCAATGAAGCAGAAATAGATGTTTTTCTGGAACTCTCTTGCTTTCTCCATGATCCAGCGGATGTTGGCAATTTGATCTCTGGTGCCTCTGCCTTTTCTAAAACCTGCTTGAACATCTGGGAGTTCACGGTTTACATACTGCTGAAGCCTGGCTTGGAGAATTTTGAGCATGACTTTACTAGCGTGTGAGATGAGTGCAATTGTGCAGTAGTTTGAGCATTCTTTGGCATTGAGTTTCCTTGCGATTGGAATGAAGACTGACTTCTTCCAGTCCTGTGGCCACTGCTGAGTTTTCCAAATGTGCTGGCATATTGAGTGCAGCACTTTCACAGCATCATCTTTCAAGACTTGAAATAGCTCAACTGGAATTCCATCACCTCCACTAGCTTTGTTAGTAGTGATGCTTTCTAAGGCCCACTTGACTTCACATTCCAAGACGTCTGGCTCTAGGTCAGTGATCACGTTATCGTGACTATCTTCGTCGTGAAGATCTTTTTTGTACAGTTCTTCTGTGTATTCCTGCCACCTCTTCTTAATATCTTTTGCTTCTATTAGGTCCATACCATTTCTGTCCTTTATCGAGCCCATCTTTGCATGAAATGTTCCCTTGGAATCTCTAATTTTCTCGAAGAAATCTCTTGTTTTTCCTATTCTGTTGTTTTCCTCTATTTCTTTGCATTGATCACTGAGAAAGGCTTTCTTATCTCTCCTGGCTATTCTGTGGAACTCTGCATTCAGATGCTTATATCTTTCCTTTTCTCCTTTGCTTTTCGCTTCTCTTCTTTTCACAGCTATTTGTAAGGCCTCCTCAGACAGCCATTTCGCTCTTTTGCATTTCTTTTCCATGGGGATGGTCTTGGTCCCTGTCATCTGGACAATGTCACGAACCTCCGTAAAAAGTTCATCAGGCACTCTATCAATCAGATCTAGTCCCTTAAATCTATTTCTCACTTCCACTGTATAATCATAAGGGATTTGATTGAGGTCATATTTGAATGGTCTAGTGGTTTTCCCTACTTTCTTCAATTTAAGTCTGAATTTGGCAATAAGGAGTTCATGATCTGAGCCACAGTCAGCTCCTGCCCTTGTTTTCGCTAACTGTATACAGCTTCTCCATCTTTGATTGCAAAGAATATAATCAATCTGATTTCTGTGTTGACCATCTGGTGATGTCCATGTGTAGAGTCTTCTCTTGTGTTGTTGGAAGAGGGTGTTTGCTATAATCAGTGCATTCTCTTGACAAAACTCTCTTAGCCTTTGCCCTGCTTCATTCCTTGCTCCAAGGCCAAATTTGCCTGTTACTCCAGGTGTTTCTTGACTTCCTATTTTTGCATTCCAGTCCCCTATAATGAAAAGGACATCTTTTTTGGGTGTTAGTTCTAAAAGGTCTTGTAGGTCTTCATAGAACCAATTAACTTCGGCTTCTTCAGCATTACTGGTTGGGGCATAGGCCTGGATTACTGTAATATTGAATGGTTTGCCTTGGAAACGAACAGAAATCATTCTGTCTTTTTTAAGATTGCATCCAAGTACTGCATTTCAGACTCCTTTGTTGATCATGATGGCTACTCCATTTCTTCTAAGGGATTCCTGCCCACAGTAGTAGATATAATGGTCATCTGAGTTAAATTCACCCATTCCAGCCCATTTTAATTCACTGATTCCTAGAATGTCGATGTTCACTCTTGCCATCTCCTGTTTGACCACTTCCAATTTGCCTTGATTCATGGACCTAACATTCTGAGTTCCTATGCAATATTGCTCTTTACAGCACCGGACCTTGCTTCTATCACTGGTCACATCCACAACTGGGTATTGGTTTTGCTTTTGCTCCATCCCTTTATTCCTTCTATAGTTATTTCTCCACTGAGCTCCAGTAGCATACTGGGCACCTACCGACCTGGGGAATTCCTCATTCAGTATCCTATCATTTTGCCCTTTGTTACTGTTCATGGGGTCTCAAGGCAAGTATACTGAAGTGGTTTGCCATTCCCTTCTCCAGGGGACCACATTCGGCTGTGGTCCATGTGATCAGATCAGCTAGTTTCCTGTGATTATGATTTCAGTTTGTCTGCCCTCTGATGCCCCTTCGCAATACCTACCGTCTTATTTGGGTTTCTCTTACCTTGGTCGTGGAAAATCTCTTCACAGCCGATCCAGCAAAGTGCAGCCGCTGTACCTTACTTTGGACGAGGGGTATCTCCTCAAGGCCGCCCCTCCTGACCTTGAACGTGGAGTAGCTCCTCTCGGCCCTCCTGCGCCCACAGCCACCGCCTGTTGGACGTGGGGTAGCTCCTCTCGCCCGCCGCTCCTGGCCTCAGGCGTGGGGTAGCTCCTCACGTCCGCACCTCTTTGCGTGGTTCATAGCGCCCCGGGGCAGGCATCTCTTGCATCTTTTAATGAATAGAATGTGTCTGAAGTTAGGTGTTATAGTTTCTGATTCTAAGAAAAAGGCAATGCAACTTCTATCTGGCTCTCTCTGGAATTTCTGAGCTGACATGTAAAAGTCACTGAATACTGTAGCAACACATGTTTTATTGTTCTGTTACAAATTTCATGCCCATAGATTTCTTCCAAACAGCCAACAGTCAATTTTTATCAGTGTTGTTGTTCAGTAATTTTCCAAGATACATGATGCCCTCCCAGGGTTTCTCTTTATCAAGAAAAAAGTCATCTTAATTTATCCAATTAGAAATTACTTTAGTGAACACAATTTTGGGAACACATTTTTTTCCAAGGAAGCTCTTTTTTAAATTTGGATAAGCAGCAATTGTGAGCTATTACAAGTCAGAAATCACAACCTGAAAATGTCAAAAATTTGAGCAACTGACAGTGGAATTCTAATCTACCAAAAATAATTGAAAGGTGATATTTGACACTATCTTATTTACATATTCATAAAGGAAGGCAAGAAGGGCTGCAGAAGTAACTTCCCATTTATTTGTATTATGCTAGCTGTCAAATCCTAATAATGTGTCTGCGATTGTACAAAATTTCAGATGCATCTAGAAACTAAGGCATTCAAAAATTAATTGTTTTAAGTTTACTAGAGAGACAAATTCAAAATGTTTTTCTTTGTTAAAAGACCAAAAAATGAATGAGAATTAGTATTTTAAAGGTTAGTTTTAGTCTCCGTTTCAAACTTCAGGATTATATATAAAAAGAAGAAATTATGGAATTCTCTCAATTTTAGGAAAAAAAAAAAAAATATATATATATATATATATGCTGGTAAAGATTGAAGGCAGGAGGAGAAGTAGACAGAGGATGAGATGGTTGGATCACATCAATGACTCAACCGACATGAATTTGAGCAAGTTCCTGGAGATGGTGAAGCACAGGGAAGCCTGGTGTGTTGCAGTCGTGTGGTTGCAAAGAGTCAGACATGACTGAGCGATTGAACAACAGCAACCAAACAGCTGTTCCACCATCCTCTTTCCTATGTTTCTTGTTTTAAAACTGCAGAAGCCAGCCATGCCTTTCCACAGGACACATAATCTTCTGATTCTATTCCTTTTAAAATCTAGCTTTTTCCTTGGAAAAAAAAATTTTTATAAAAGTATCTGGAACTTCTCAGGATAAAGGAGCCACATTGGAGAAGAAAAGGATGCAGATGTCATCTCTCTATCCTTCTCCTTCTTCCATCCATTCTGTCTCCATGAGACACAGATATATGGCTGTATCACTGATCATCCTGTTCATGAGGACAGTTGTCTTGTTGCATCTCACTCTGCACACTGTTTGTTGAACCCAGGGTACGCAAGGCAAGGTAGGTAGGCAACCCAGAGCTGAGAGGCTGGAAGAAGACACAAGAAGGCATAGGAACTGCAGACATGTTTAGTCTCTTCTGGCAACCATAGCATAACCTGACAAAAAACAACCCTTCTCCAGGCTGATATAGCAGCCACAACAGTATGCTTTCCTGGCTGATACAGCAGCCATAACAGTAGACACACTATAGTCTCTCCTCTGTGGCTGACCCAATGAACACAGCCATGACACAGCAGTAAAATGCTGCCATTTTCTGAGTGGAGTTCACATATATACGTATAACAGACAACGCGTGACCAAGTAAATACCTCATGAGGCACATGTACATGCTATAAATGATCTCAACAATTACATAAACATTATTTACAAAATGTGGGACAACAGCAAGGGGTTATGGGGTAGAGAGCCTGACCATGCCATCTTGGCTAATTTGCTGTTTCCCTACAATGACAAATTACAGAAAACAGAGGAATAATTTCAAGAGGACCAAAGTAAAACAATAGTGACATGGGATTCAGTTTTCCATTATGTGTCTGTGTATATGTTCTTTATTTCCCTGTTATATTGTCATTTTTATTTGCTTACTCTAGGTATCAGTGCAGTCTGACCATAAGTGAATGAACTGTCCTTTTCATCAAAGAAGAAAAAATAAAATAATTTAAAACAAAATAAAACCATTGCCAAAAACAAAAGGAAAAAGAAGAGAAGTGAGAGGAGAGAGGAAGGAAGGATCATAAGAGAAAATGCTGCCAAAAGCCTGTTAGTACAAACGGTAAGCACATCGGAAGTAGAAGTAAGGTAGTAGGCATGACCCAAGAAACAGAGTAATTGACATACAGGAGAAATTTAGGTACAGGAGGGTATACGAACACAGGAAGTACATTTTCCTATCACACATTTGACATAATTGCTTAATGAATGCTAATTTATGTTTTATTCTTGCAAATGATAATCCTAGACACTTAAGAATGAGAACAACAGTTACCCTCCTCCTCAAAGTCAGAAAAGAGTCATATCCTAAGGATTGCAGCTTTTCTGGATTTCAGGGGATAGTTATGAGAGCTTTCTGTTTTTAATATTCAAATTTGAGAATTAGAATGCTTCAAAGTGTGCAGAGATAAAAATGGCACAACTTAAAGACAGCCATATGCCCCCAAAGGAATTTACCTGGAGAATTTTGCTAAGGATTGACCCTGTGACCGATTCTGCTTCACACACCATTTTCAAGTATGTACCTCCTCTGGGTCTTGTCAAAGCCAACTGAGCTAGAGGGCGATAAGATGCTAGATGTTGAAGTAGCTAAGAAAGACAAACAGCCAAATGAATGTAGCAATCAAGCCTTTAATCATTTGTTGAGATATTATAGTGAGAGGCTAAAGGAAAAAGTGCTAGCTCCCTCAGTAGTCCACTTTTCCCCATGGAACGGCACCAATGATGGTTAGGTGGATCAGCATAGATGTTTGTCTTACTGGCTAGGGAAGCCCCAGACAAAAGACTCCTGACATCTTTGACCATGAGTGCTGAGGGGAAGCAAAGGGGAAAAACCAGCAATTAGAGTGGAGAAAAATGATTTCAAGGATGCTTAAAGAGGTGATCTGGGCAAAAGTGCTTGAGATCTTCCATCTGCATAGGGCCCTAGATTGGAAGACTTCCAAATAGAAGGCCTGGGCCAGGAATTAAAGTATATACAAGGGCATATGTCATTAAGAGTCCTGAGTTCTGAGACTGTAATGCCCTGACTGTTTACCAGGTCTGGTGTGGGCAGAGATGCTTTCCCTTGGGAACCTCCTCAGGTGAAGCCTTTACACGTGCCTATGGTTGAACCTGAGAAATCAGACATAGGATTTTGGCCTGGAGTCAGACAACTCAGGTCTGTCTATGTAAATGATAGTAGAGATAGGATATCAGGCAACTAAGTTGGAGCTTTCAAAATGAACATAGGCCTTTAGTGTAACATGTTGAATAGGTCATGGCGGGGAGTAGGTCAGTGTGTAGGGGAGTATTTTGTCTCAATATTCTGGTCAGTGAAAATCCCCATGGGGCAAATGTAGAGAAATCCCAATGAGGAGGAAACAGCTCTCCACTGAGTGGGATATTTCTCATCTCATAAAGAGAAGTGTTAAAGCACAATTGACACTTAAGAAAGTTAATGTAATATTTAACTTGAAAGATATTGAGCAAGAATATATCCATTATACAGGTATAAGGTTATCACTATTAGGGTTATATTCATTAGAAATTTACAGCCTTACACTGACTGCAAATGAGGACATTTACTTAACAACATGTCAGGGTACAGGTGACTCCAGGTTCTGTATAAATCATTTGGTTATGTTTTCAAGGCCCCAGGCTCCATTTTGTGATGTCTACAGTGTAGATTCTTTGTTCTTACATTAAATGCTTCATGATCAATTGATCAAAGTTGGTGTTCTAGACACAACATCAAATCAGGCAGAAGGGAAATGGCCAAAGTACATAGCCTCCATTCTTGTTTGACCCTTTTAAAAAGAGGCAATAATTTTCCAGCAACCTACCTCTGATGACCTCTGTTTAAATGCCATGAACCTAAACTGAGTCATAAAACAGTTGCAAAGTAGACTGGAAACTGAGTAGCTCTCTTTCAAGTCACAGCAAAGAGAAACACAAGAAAAGCAGAAGTTTGGATCACAAGTGCAGTTAACAAAATGAGACTGTTCAGTTCAGTTCAGTTCAGTCGCTCAGTCGTGTCCGACTCTCCGTGACCCCATGAATTACAGCACGCCAGGCCTCCCTGTCCATCACCAACTCCCGGAGTACACTCAAACTCATGTCCACAGAGTCGGTGATGCCATCCAGCCATCTCATTCTCCGTCGTCCCCTTCTCCTCCCGCCCCCAACCTTTCCCAGCATCAGAGTCTTTTCCAGTGAGTCAACTCGTCGCATGAGGTGGCCAAAGTATTGCAGTTTCAGCTTTAGCATCAGTCCCTCCAATGAACATCCAGGATTGATCTCCCTTAGAATAGACTGGTTGGATCTCCTTGCAGTATAAGGGACTCTCAAGAGTCTTCTCCAACACCACAGTTCAAAAGCATCGATTCTTCGGCGATCAGCTTTCTTCACAGTCCAACTCTCACATCCATACATGACCACGGGAAAAACCATTGCCTTAACTAGACGGACCTTGGTTGGCAAAGTAATGTCTCTGCTTTTTAATATACTGTCAAGGTTGGTCATAACTTTCCTTCCAAGGAGCAAGCGTCTTTTAATTTCATGGCTGCAATCAGCATCTGCAGTGATTTTGGAGCCCAAAAAAATAAAGTCTGACACTGTTTCCACTGTTTTTCCAACTATTTCCCATGAAGTGATGGGACCAGATGCCATGATCTTTGTTTTCTGAATGTTGAGCTTCAAGCCAACCTTTTCACTCTCCTCTTTCACTTTCATCAAGAGGCTTTTGAGTTCCTCTTCACTTTCTGCCATAAGGGTAGTGTCATCTGCATATCTGAGGTTATTGATATTTCTCCCAGCAATCTTGATTCCAGCTTGTGCTTCTTCCAGCCCAGCTTTCCTCATGATGTACTCTGCATATAAGTTAAATAAGCAAGGTGACACTGTATGACAATTGCAAAATACCTAAACTATACTACACATATTAACAACTATTTGAAAATCTATAACTCTATTTAATCCTTCAAAACTAATGGCAGGGGTCCGATTTATTCTTCAATGTTGACACATATTTAGCTTTGAAAAAAAATCAGTATTATAGTAAGTTTAAAAACAATGACTGAAAATTATATTTTAGTATTAACATTGTATCTCCTTCATATAGGAAAGTAGGGTGCAAAAAATTCTGGAAAAAGTCTTGAAAAAATAAAATCTTAAAATCCAATAATAATCTGGTATATCTTACTAATATAGTTGAAGTGAAGTGAAAGTTGCTCAGTCATGTCTGACTCTTTGTGACCCCATGGATTATACAGTTCATGGAATTCTTCAGGTCAGATTTCTGGAGTGGGTAGCCTTTCTCTTTTCCAGGGGATCTTCCAAAACCCATGTATCGAACTTAGGTCTCCCACATTACAGGCAGAGTCTTTACCATTGAGCCACAAGGGAAACCCAAGAATACTGAAGTGGGTAGCCTATCCTTTCTCCAGCGGATATTCCTGATCCAGGAATTGAACTGGGGTCTCCTGCATTGCAGGTGGATTCTTTACCAACTGAGCTATCAGGGAAAGCAGCATACTAAAAAGCAGAGATATTACTTTGCCAACAAAGGTCCTTCTAGTCAAAGCTATGGTTTTTTGCAGTAGTCATGTATATATGTGAAAATTGGACCATAAAGAAGGCTGAACGCTGAAAAATTGATGCTTTTGAACTGTAGTGTGGGAGAAGACTCTTGAGAGTCCTTTGGACTGCAAGGAGATCCAACCAGTCCATCCTAAAGGAAAACAGTCCTGAATATTCATTGGAGGGACTAATGCTGAAGCTGAAGGTCCAGTCCTTTGGGCCCTTGATATGAAGAGCTGTCACAGTGGAAAAACTCTGATGCTGAGAAAGATTGAAAGCAGGAGAAGAAGGATGTGACAGAGAATGAGATGGTTTGATGGCATCATCAACTCAATGGACTTGAGTTTGAGCAAGCTCCAGGAGATAGTGAAGGACAGGGAAGACTGGTCTGCTGCAGTCCATGAGGTCACAAAGAGTTGACATGACTGAGCAACAAATGTTAATCAGGTAAGAACAATTCTCCAGCCAGGCTACTTGACCAGGGATCAAACCTGGGTCTCCTGCATTGCAGGCAGATTCTTTACAGTCTGAGCCACCAGAGAAGCCAACACGTGATGCTAATCGAGGTAAAAAATCTTTGATAAAGAACTAGAATGAATAAAACACAGACCTGGAATTAAGCAAATGTGAATTTACATCCTGACAGCAGGTCATCTGTAACAGTAATAGTTTCAGTAAATACTGTAATACAGTAAACATAATGTGATTAAAATCTAGTACCAAATATTTTATAAAGTTAATTTTTGTTTTGAGTCAAAAGTTCAAACCATTTGCTAACTAACTTAGGGTATAATTTGAGTATAGCGTGTTATTTATTCACATTCAATTAATGTAATAAAGATTTGTTTTATTTGGAATGCCATCGCCTGTGCATTTAATCCATAAAACTAGAACTTTGACTAGACTCATGCATGATAATAGGAAAAAATATTAAAGAATTATCTAAATATGGACTCTTTATTGCACAAAACTGTGCTGTTCTACAAAGCATAAATTCATACATATTTGTAGGCATGGTAACCTCAGATATGCAGATGACACAACCCTTATGGCAGAAAATGAAGAGGAACTAAAAAGCCTCTTGATGAAAATGAAAGAGGAGAGTGAAAAAGTTGACTTAAAACTCAACATTCAGAAAACTAAGATCATGTCATCTGGTCCCATCACTTCATGGGAAATAGATGGGGAAACAGTGGAAACAGTGTCAGACTTTATTTTGGGGGGCTCCAAAATCACCGAAGATGGTGACTGCAGCCATGAAATTAAAAGACACTTACTTCTTGGAAGGAAAGTTATGACCAACCTAGACAGCATATTAAAAAACAGAGACATTACTTTGCCAACAAAGGTCTGTCTAGTCAAGGCTATGGTTTTTCCAGTGGTCATGTATGGATGTGAGAGTTGGACTGTGAAGAAAGCTGAGTGCTGAAGAACTGATGCTTTTGAACTGGTGCTGGAAAAGACTCTTGAGAGTCCGTTGGACTGCAAAGAGATCCAACCAGTCCATTCTAAAGGAGATCAGTCCTGGGTGTTCATTGGAAGTACTGATGCTAGAGCTGAAACTCCAATACTTTGACCACCTCATGCGAAGAGTTGACTCACTGGAGAAAACTCTGATGCTGGGAGGGATTGAGGGCAGGAGGAGAAGGGGACGACAGAGAATGAGCTGGCTGGATGGCATCACCGACTCAATGGATATGAGTTTGAGTGAACTCCGGGAGTTAGTGATGGTCAGGGAGGCCTGGCGTGCTGTGATTCATGGGGTCGCAAAGAGTCGGACATTACTGAGCAACTGAACTGAACTGAACTAATGCCTTTTTAGGTAAATTTTACATGTAGTTAAAAATATGATCCTAGGAACTTTGTTTTAGAATTATTTCTAATTAAGTTGCTGATATTACATGTTACAGGTAAAATATGTTCCCCTGAGCCTCTTCCCATTTTTCTACTTATGGTCATAGAGGCTGACAGATTTGATATTTATGGTGTCTCCCATAAGATAACGTCCTCACCTCCAGGGAGCACAATTGATACTTTTATTTTGTCTCTCAGCTCTTCAAAGCTTTCCAAATGCTTTGTGTTATTATAACTTAGTAAATGATTTGGTATAGCATTGCAAGATAGATCTCATCTTAGAATGATCAGGCAAGGAATGTCGGTCAGCATGTTCTGGCAGCAACTGACAAAAAATTGTTTTTACAGCATGAGTGAACACAAAGGCAAACCTTGGGCAAAATTCTGAGATGTATAACATTGGCCAGCTGAAACCATCTATTTATCACTTTTCTTTCATCCTCCCTACATTTTACTAGCAAATTATCCTCTTTTCTTTAGTCTCTTTAAATGTTTTTTTAGAAAATAATAGGATAAAAAGCTCAATTGCAAATGGAAAAGAAATTCTAAACATATCAGGACTTTTGTTTTCTGAATAACATCACCTTTATACATCAATCTAATTTTTAGAGTAAACAAAAAGCTCATGTTTTTAGATACCGAGTTCTATGTCTCACTCTGTTGCTTATTAAAGTGACTTCGAATGTATTCACTTGTCCTTGTAGACAAGTTTCTCAACTAAAAAATGAGTTGAATCCAAATATACAGAACTGTTGGAAGTGGCTCTAGAAAGCCCTGGAGCTCTCTGTGAAGGCTCATGGAACTGTTATTGAATGAAAAGTAGGGGCTTTTTATTAAATATAATTGCAGAAAAAAGTGGTATCCACCTAAAAATTGAACCTAGGGCTCTGTAATTTTGAATTCTATTATACTGAAAATTATATTTCCCTCCAGGATTTCAGTGATCCCTAGACTAAATTTAGGCAAGTTTAAGATACTTGGGACTTCCAAATTTCCCAGTAGAAACTAAGTTGATTACTTACTCAGATGATCAAGAATGAGGGAGTTTATCTGTGATACAAGAAAGTAGATTTTTTTTTTCTTTCACAGGTCTCACAAATTTTGCATTTTAATTAAGCTTATTTTAACATTTAGCTTTATTCCCTGTATATATAATATCTATCTATATTGTACTTTCCTTCTTGAAGGCTATAAACAGGGTAATTTATTTTTTTAATGGTTGAAAATGGATAAAAGGCTAGAAACAACAAGAAAAAGACAACAGGCTAATGTTTTAAACTTATTGACATGTCTCATGGATCTGGTGAAAAAGCAGAGAGGAGAATATTTAAGGTCTTTCAAAAGACAGAGAGAGCTTCCCTGGTGGCTCAGATGGTAAAGAATCTGCCTGCAATGCGGGAGAACTGGGTATGATCTCTGGGTCAGGGAAGATCCCCTGGAGAAGAGAATGGCTACCCACTCCAGTGTTCTTGCCTAGAGAATTCCATAGGTAGAGGAGCCTGGTGGGTTACAGCCATGGGGTGGCAAAGAGTCAGATACAACTGAGCGATTAACACTTCCACTTCACTTTCAAGTGGAGAGAGAAGATTTGGGTCTAGAGAAAATAAGATAAATTCAGCGTAAACATGAGACTTTAGGTAACAGTTGGATTTTCAAAAGTAAGTGCAAGCATTATTCTTGCCAGGAAGTGACATTATGCTACTCTCCTTATCCATTCTTAACATTTTACCAACAAAGGGTTGTGAGCTCTCTTTAATGCAGTTGTGAGGAGTGTTTGTAAAACATAAAAGTGCTTTGAATGCATGACTTTATTTGCATGTTTATAGCTACATTGACAATATTGACCTCATCTCTTGGTAATGGAACCTCATTTTCCAACCTGTAAAATTAAAATCTAAGTTTAGGGCAATACTAATGTTTAGTTTCACGATAAAAACCTCTGATTTCTATCACTTAAAGTGTAACATAAAATTTTATTAGCAAGCTCTCTCTAATGCTCTAGAATAAAACTGGAAATAATTTTCTGTTTATGAATTTCACTTGGACATTTTTGCAGAGTATATGAAGACGTTAAAAGCTAATTTTCACTTTCTTTGCCTGTCTTTCTTTTCTTTATTCTAGAAATAGGAAAAGAGAAACTGCTAAGTCTTTCTAGTATCACAGACTCAATGGACATGAATTTGAGCAAACTCCAGATGATAGTGGACAGAGGAGTCTACTGTGCTACAGTCCATGAGGTTGCAGAGAATTGCACAGAACTTAGCAAATGAACAACAAAATCTCTCTGTATGTGAGAAGGACACTAGAAAGTATTTATCCAAAATGCAGAAGCAGTTCCTTATCCTGACTTAACAGCTTCAGTTAGGTGCAATGACTCCAACTCAAGACTGTGACAGATTATGTACAGTCTCTTTGTGGAGATAAAACAAGGAACTAATAGTTCTAAAGGTAACAGAATGTGCTTAAGCCCAAAACCAGTTGACTGTCAGTCATTTTACTTATATTAGAGGCAAGATAAAATTTCTTTGCACACTTTGTAGTTTGTGATTTAGAAATTAAAAAGACACGATAAGAACATTTTCTAGTTAAAAAAAAAAAAAAATGATCCTGCATGTGTTTTGTCTTTAAGTAACAAAGCAATTGCCATTCCAAAATAAAATAGCACTTGGCTATCAGCCCAAATGAATTTTCCCCCAAATTCTTATTAACAAGAAATCATTGTGCTTGTAGTTTTTGTTTTTGTATATAATTGTAGTAATCTCCATTAACCAAGGTAAAGTGTATATGCCTTTTCTTGAAAGCTTGTACCTTGAGAAATCCATGATGTTATAGTGTTGTCTTATAAACACCATGAGGATTGCTAAAAAAAAAAACAAAAAATCATAACCAACAAGTAAAGCAACCAACCATTTAAAAATTAAATAATTTATCCAGATAATTTTCCTCATCAGATCAACACGCATGTATCAAAGTTGTGAGAAAATAAACACTGTTGTTACTATCACTTCATGGCAAAGAGATGGGGGAAAAAATGGAAACAGTGAGAGACTTTATTTTTTTGGCTCCAAAATCACTGCAGATGGTGACTGCAGCTATGAAATTAAAAAACACTTCCTCCTTGGAAGAAAAGTTATGACCAACCTAGACAGCATATTAAAAAGCAGAGACATTACTTTGTGAAAATAGGTCTGTCTAAAGGCAATGGCAACCCATTCCAGTGTTCTTGCCTAGAGAATCCCTTGGACAGAGGAGCCTGATGGGCCAGTGTCCATGGGTTTGCACAGAGTCGGACACGACTGAAGCGACTCAGCATGCCTGCATGCATTGGAGAAGGAAATGGCAACCCACTCCAGTATTCTTGCCTGGAGAATCCCAGGGACAGAGGAGCCTGGTGGGCTGTCGTCTGTGGGGTCGCACAGAGTCGGACACGACTGAAGCGACTTAGCAGCAGCAGCAGTAGTAGTCAAGGCTATGGTTTTTCCAATAGTCATTTATGGATGTGACAGTTGGACTGTGAAGAAAGCTGTGTGCTGAAAAATTAATGCTTTTGAACTGTGGTATTGGAGGAGCCTCTTGACAGTCCCTTGGACTGCAAGGAGATCCAATCAGTCCATCCTAAAGGAGATCGGTCCTGAATATTCACTGGAAAGACTGATGCTAGAGATGAAACTCCAGTACTTTGGCCACCTGATGTGAAGAACTGACTCACTGGAAAAGACCCTATGTTGGGAAAGATTGAAGGCAGGAGGAGAAGGGGATGACAGAGGATGAGAGAGTTGGATAGCATCACTGACTCAATGGACATGAGTTTGAGCAAGCTCCAGGACCTGGTGATGGACAGGAAAACCTGGCATGCTGCAGTCCATGGAATTGCAAACAGTTCCCTGGCGGCTCAGAGGTTAAAGCGTCTGCCCCCAATGCGGGAGACCCAGGTTCGATCCCTGGGTCAGGAAGATCCCCTGGAGAAGGAAACGGTAACCCACTCCAGTATTCTTGCCTGGAGAATCCCATGGACGGAGAAGCCTGGTAGGCTACAGTCCACGGGGTCGCATAGAGTCAGACACGACTGAGTGATGGAACAGAACGGAACAGACATGACTCAGAGACTGAACTGAACTGACCTCAACTCAGTGCTCTGTGATCACCTAGAGGGTGGGATGTGGGAGGTGGGTGGGAGTTTCAAGAGCAAGGAGATAAAGTAATGCTCAAAATTCTCCAAGACAGGCTTCAGCTATACGTGAACCATGAATTCCAGATGTTCAAGCTGGTTTTAGAAAGGGCAGAGGAAACAGAAATCATATTGCCAATATCTGATGGGTCATGGAAAAAGCAAGAGAGTTCCAGGAAAGCATCTATTTCTGCTTTATTGACTACGCCAAAGCCTTTGACTGTGTGGATCACAATAAACTGTAGAAAATTCTGAAAGAGATGGGAATACCAGACCACCAGACCTGCCTCTTGAGAAACCTGTATGCAAGTCAGGAAGCAACAGTTAGAACTGGACATGGAACAACAGACTGGTTCCAAATAGGAAAAGTAGTACATCAAGGCTGTATATTGTCACCCTCTTTATTTAACTTATATGCAGAATCCATCATGAGAAATGCTGGGCTGGATGAAGCACAAGCTGGAATCAAGATTCTTGGGAGAAATATCAAAAACCTCAGATATGCAGATGACACCACCCTTATGGCAGAAAATGAAGAGGAACCAAAAAACCTCTTGATGAAAGTGAAAGAGGAGAGTGAAAAGGTTGGCGTGAAGCTCAACATTTAGAAAACTAAGATCATGGCATCTGGTCCCATCACTTCATGGGAAATAGAAGGGGAAACAGTGGAAACAGTGGCTGACTTTATTTTTTTGAGCTCCAAAAACACTGCAGATGTTGATTGCAGCCATTAAAAGATGCTTACTCCTTGGAAGGAAAGTCATGACCAAACTAGATAGCATATTAAAAAGCAGAGACATTACTTTGCCAACCAAGGTACATCTAGTCAAGGCTATGGTTTTTCCCGTGGTCATGTATGGATGTGAGAGTTGGACTGTGAAGAAAGCTGAGTGCTGAAGAATTGATGCTTTTGAACTGTGGTATTGGAGAAGACTCTTGAGAGTCCCTTGGACCACATGGAGATCCAACCAGTCCATTCTAAAGGAGATCGATCCTGGGTGTTCATTGGAAGGACTGATGCTAAAGCTGAAACTCCAATACTTTGGCCACCTCATGTGATGAGTTGACTTATTGGAAAAGACTCTGATGCTGGGTGGTATTGGGGGCAGGAGAAGGAGACAACAGAGAATGAGCTGGCTGGATGGCATCACTGACTCGATGGACATGAGTTTGAGTGAACTTCGGGAGTTGGTGATGGACAGGGAGGCCTGGCGTGCTGTGATTCATGGGGTCACAAAGAGTCAGACACAACTGAGTGACTGAACTGAACTGATAGGTAATTGGCCTGTATTCTTTTAAAAGTTGAAGAAACTACTGAAGAATGAAAAGAAATTAAATCATACTAAGGATACCCTGGTGGCTCAGATGGTAAATAATCTGCCTACAACACGGGAGACCTGGGTTTGATCCCTGGGTCAGGAAGATTCCCCCGGAGAAGGAAATGGTAACCCACTCCAGTATGCTTGGCTGGAAAATCCCATGGACAGAGGAGCCTGGCAGCCTATAGGCCCTGTCAGACTGTAGAGTCAGACATGATTGAGTGACTCCACTTTCACTTTCAAAGAGATAAAACAACCAAGAGCATCATATTATTTTTGGTTGCTTGGTGCTTAGTTATTGCCAGAGCATTTTTTTTTTTGGACAATTGAAAAATTTTAATATTTCTATAGAAACTTTTCTGAAATATGCAATCTTTTAAAATGTCTAATGGAAGAAATAAGAGCCTCTATTCATTATCAAGATATGCCACTATATAAAGCTGATGATTGTTAGTTTGTAAAAGGTTACATATGACCAGATTAAGATTAGGCTATGTTATATCATAGAATTTACAACCCTAAAGGGATTTTTATTTTGAACACACACACAACACACATTGAAGATTCTATCTGAATATCAGCTTAAATAGTGTTATTATATCAGTATTCAATTTTTCAAAGATCATGGCATCTGGTCCCATCACTTCATGGGAAATAGATGGAAAAACAGTGGAAACAGTGTCAGACTTTATTTTTTTGGGCTCCAAAATCACTGCAGATGCTGATTGCAGCCATGAAATTAAAAGACGCTCGCTCTTTGGAAGGAAAGTTATGACCAACCTTGATAGTATATTAAAAAGCAGAGACATTACTTTGCCAACCAAGGTCCGTCTAGTCAAGGCTATGGTTTTTCCCGTGGTCATGTATGGATGTGAGAGTTGGACTGTGAAGAAAGCTGATCGCCGAAGAATCGATGCTTTTGAACTGTGGTGTTGGAGAAGACTCTTGAGTGTCCCTTATACTGAAAGGAGCTCCAACCAGTCCATTCTAAAGGAGATCAATCCTGGGTGTTCATTGGAGGGATTGATGCTAAAGCTGAAACTGCAATACTTTGGCCACCTCATGCGACGAGTTGACTCACTGGAAAAGACTCTGATGCTGGGAAAGGTTGGGGGTGGGAGGAGAAGGGGACGACGGAGAATGAGATGGCTGGATGGCATCACCGACTCTGTGGACATGAGTTTGAATGAACTCCGGGAGTTGGTGATGGACAGGGAGGCCTGGCGTGCTGTGATTCATGGGGTCGCAGAGAGTCGGACACGACTGAGTGACTGAACTGAACTGATTTATTTGCAGGATTCTGAAATTCAAGTTTGGACATCAATGTCTTGGGATAGCCTGAAAATAGGGGAACTCCAAACAACCCAAGAACCAGGAGCTTATGGGATTTCCTTCTTTAAAGCTTAAAATTAAAAAGAATCAAATTTTCAGGGACAATAATATAATATTTGAATCTTATACATCTTTCATTCTTTGGAAACATAGCAAGGCAACAATGATAGTTTTAAGCAAGCAAAAATTTCAATTATTTATTAAAATGACAATAGAAATAGCCCATCAAACAAAATTAGGTAAAAACTGCTAAGTCATTTGAAATTGGCCAAGTACCCCATATGTGTACATGAATGTGTGCTAAGTCAGTTCAATTGTGTCTGATTCTGCGCAATCCTATAGACTATAGCCCGCCAGGCTCCTTTGTCCATGGGATTCTCCATGTTAGAATACTGGAGTTGGTTGCCATGCCCTCCTCCTGGGTATCTTCCCTACTGTGTTTCCTACATATCCTCTATTGTAGGTGGTTTCTTTACCACTGAGCCACTGAGGAAACCCCAAACACCCCATATAGGAAGTTACAGAAAAGAAATGTAAGAGAGTTGAAAGAATAGGAATGATCACTTAGAAAATGCCAGCAAAATTCCACTTTTTAAAGGGAAAGGAGTCATATTGTAAAACAGAATCAGTATATCATATATGTAAGATGGCTATTGGAATTGGGGTGAGAAACAGCTATTGAATTATACTGAAAAAGTAGAGAAATAGAAATGCCCATAGGATCCCACCAGTTATTAGAATTTGTAGGAAGCAATTATCTCCATGTCATCAAAGTAAAAATATAAATAAACTGTAAAATGTACTCTGGATATATCCTAGACCTACTCAGAAAGTAATATTTGCTGTATAAAACATTCAGTAAAGTCCTCTAGCATAGTATCAGCAATAAAACACATGAAAGAGGATTCAGTTCAGTTCAGTTGCTCAGTCGTGTCTGACTCTGTGACCCCATGAATTGCAGCATGCCAGGCCTCCCTATCCATCACCAACTCACAGAGTCCACTCAAACTCATGTCCATCGAGTCGGTGATGCCATCCAGTCATCTTATCCTCTGTCGTCCCCTTCTCCTCTTGCCGCCAATCCCTCCCAGCATCAGAGTCTTTTCCAGTTAGTCAACTCGTAGCATGAGGTGGACAAAGTATGGGAGTTTCAGCTTTAGCATCAGTCCCTCCAATGAACACCCAGGACTGATTTCCTTTAGAATGGACTGGTTGGATCTCCATGCGGGCCAAGGGACTCTCAAGAGTCTTCTCCAACACCACAGTTCAAAAGCATCAATTCTTCAGTGCTCAGCTTTCTTCACAGTCGAACTCTCACATCCATACATGACCACTGGAAAAACCATAGCTTTGACTAGACAGACCTTTGTTGGCAAAGTAATGTCTCTGTTTTTTAATATGCTGTCTAGGTTGGTCATAACTTTCCTTCCAAGAAGTAAGCGTCTTTTAATTTCATGGCTACAGTCACCACCTGCAGTGATTTTGGAGCCCAAAAAAATAAAGTCTGACATTATTTCCACTGTTTCTCCATTTCCCATGAAGTGATGGGACCAGATGGCATGATCTTAGTTTTCTGCATGTTGAGCTTTAAGCCAACTTTTTCACTCTCCTTTTCCACTTTCAACAAGAGGCTTTTTAGTTCCTCTTCATTTTCTGCCATAAGAGTGGTGTCATCTGCATATCTGAAGTTATTGATATTTCTTCTGGCAATCTTAATTCCAGCTTGTGCTTCTTCCAGCCCAGCGTTTCTCATGATGTACTGTGCATATAAGTTAAATAATCAGCAAGAAGAGAGTTTAAACAATAAAAAATGAAATATATCAGGTATATAATTTGAGAATACTTTCAATAAATTTAAAAAACTATAGATATGCAGACAACATATGCAAAAGATAACAGATGCAGAAGAGTCAATACCACAATATAATCTAGTAAAATATTTAGCCTTCAAATATAAATATTTCTTCTATGGCCAGGATAAAATCAAGTAACTTATAAGAGAAAAAACAAAGCTTGCCTCAGACTGACTTACAGCAAAATTCAGTGTCACAAAAGACATATACCAATACCTAAAAGCACTCATAGGAAGACATTCTGAATCAAGACTTTTATATTTAGTCAATTCGTATTAGCTTTAAGAATGAAACCTATGGAAAATTAAATTTGAACATATACAGATTTTGGAAGTATTTTTTTTCCTTGAGACCATCTTAAGCATGCTGAGAGTTCACTTGGAGTACTATGACAAAGGAGCTGACAACAACTAAAACTCTTAGCCTTTAACTAAACCAAATAGTAGTACTAAGATTACAAAATACAATGCCTTAATAACAGGGAAAAAATTAAACTCTGAAAACTGGGAGACAAAAGAAAACTACAGGTAAAGGTAATTTAATTTTACCTGATAAAATCTGTGTATTGAAGATTTTACACATATAAATCTATGAATTTTACACATCTTGCATCTGTGAATTGAAGGACATCATTAATAATATGCAGACAAATATATGCAATAATAAAGAAGATAGTTTTCAAAAATATTCCATGCGTTCATACAAAAAAATGGGACTTATGAAGTTGTTCAGTGAAGTTCTCCATGTATATTCAGCAAATAAATTTCATTAATTATGTTGTTCAACCTTTACATAACCTTACAGAGTTTTTGTTCTTGTGTTTTCTGTTTCTCTGATATGTTTCTGGGAGACATATAGGTATAATCTTCCATTTCATTCCTTTGCATGTGGAAATCCAGTTATCCTTCTGCAAATTTCAAAAAGATTTATTTCTCTGTGAATGATCTTTAAACCCTTATTGAAGATCAGTTAGTAACAGATGTTTGTACTTATTTCTGGACTCTCAATTATATTGCAACTAGAAAGTCTAAGCACTGCAGCTTCATTTTTGTTTCTCAGGGAGTTTTGAATATGCAGGACTCTTGCAAATCCATGTGAATTTGAGAATTTGCATTTCCATTTTGAGAAAAAAAGTTTTGGGATTTTTATACAAATTACACCAAATTTATAGATCATTTTTGGTGATATTGACATCTTAGAAATATTTTTTACAATCCATGGGCATTTGATGTTTTTCCATTTATTTAGGTTATCTTTATTTCTACACGGTTTTATAGTTTTCAGTGCACAGGTCTTTCACTTCCTTAGTTAAATGTATCCACATATATTTGATTGGGTTTCCCTGTTGGTTCAGAAGGTAAAGAATCTGCCTGCAATGCAGGAGACCTGGGTTGGATTCCTGGGTTGGGAAGATCCCCTGGAGGAGGACATGGCAATCTACTCCAGTATTTGTGCCTGGAAAATTCCCAAGGACAGAGGAGCCTGGCGGGCTACAGTCCCTGGGGTTACAAAGAGTTGGACATGTCTGAGTGACTAAGTACACACAGCACACATGTATTTTATTATCTTGATTGTTACTATTTACAAAATTATTTTCTTAATTTTCTAGAGATTATCCATTACTAAGTTATTGAAACAAAATGATTTTTGTGTTAAATTGTATACACTTTCATTTTTCCTTCTTTAATTTATAATTTAGGTATTATTTAATTTTGAATGTTTATTTAAGTAACTAGTCAATCCTAAAGGAATTAATTCTGAATATTCATTGGAAAGACTGATGCTGATGCTGAAGCTCCAATACTTTGGCCACCTGATGCAAAGAACTAACTCATTGGAAAAAACCCTAATGCTGGGAAAGACTGAAGGAAGGAGAAGGGGATGACAGAGGATGGATGAGATGGTTGGATGGCATCACCAACTCAATGGACATGAGTTTGAGCAAGCTCTGCAAGTTGGTGATGGACAGGGAAGCCTGGCATGCTACAGTCCATGGAGTCCCAAAGAGTAACTGAACTGAACTGACTTATTTAAAAGATAGCAATTCAACCTTAAATTTAATGTTAGGAGATATTTTCAGTTTCTTCTGGAATACCTTCAAATATTTAATTCTACATACTGCTTCCTGAGTTATATCCTGTACTATTTATTATTTATACATAATTTATTAAGACAATTATGATTTTTAGTATTTCCTTCAGTGTGGTTCTGCTGGTTACAAGTTATTTCATTTTTAAATTTATGGAAAATATTTTTATTCAACCTAAATTACTGGGGAATATTTTTGTTAAGTACAGTGTTGTACACTGACAGTTATATTTTTTAAACACATGAAATACATTATTATACTTTATTCCAGTATTCATCAATCATTTAGAGAGATTAGTTCTCAATTAATTTGTTTCTGCTGTTTTTACTGTTTTTTTTAAATTTTGAACAGTTTTATTGAGGTATGATTAAAAAAATCATTTGTTTTTTAAGGTGTAGGATGGTTGGTGGTCATTTAGTCACTAAGTCATGTCTGACTCATGCTACCCCATGAACTGTCGCCCACCAGGCTCCTCTGGCCATGGGATTTCCCAAGCAAGAATACTAGGGTGGGTTGCCATTTTCCTCTCCAGGAGCAATGAGGGTTCAGTTCAGTTCAGTTGCTCAGTCATGTCCGACTCTCTGCGACCCCATGAATCACAGCACGCCAGGCCTCCCTGTCTATCACCAACTCCCGGAGTTCACTCAAACTCATCTCCACAGAGTCGGTGATGCCATCCAGCCATCTCATTCTCTGTCGTCCCCTTCTCCTCCCGCCCCCAACCTTTCCCAGCATCAGAGTCTTTTCCAGTGAGTCAACTCGTCGCATGAGGTGGCCAAAGTATTGCAGTTTCAACTTTAGCATCAGTCCTTCCAACAAAAATGATTCACACTGATCTCTAAACCCCACCTCAAACACACTGCAATGCAACTGAGGAGAGCTCACAGATATGCTGCAAAATAACCACAGAATCTTTTCCAACTCTGGAGCATGTTCCCTAGGTGCACAGTGGATGCAAACTATCTATGCGCGCTTCTCCAACTCCAACACAGACACCTTGGAGGCACACCTGTGTCCTCAAGTCACCTTAGGTAGCTGGGAGCCTATTAAGTGTTCATAAATATTTTATGTTGAGTCCTGCCCCAAGGCCACAGTTGCAAATGCCTTTTACCAAGGCCACAGAAGTGAAGCCCAGAACCAAGGTCACCTCCGAAGGTAATTGAGCCTCTTTGTAACCATTGCCAAAAGCCACCTGTTCATTACTAACAAGCTTCCAAATTCCAAATTAGGCAAAGATGCCCACTCCAACGATAAGCCACATATCACACCCCAAACAATCACCCAATGCCAACCTTCCAGCAGGATTTTTTTTTTGTCTTGAGTTTATAAAATTGGCTTTTAACTCATGAAACTATCAGCTCTCACTGGTCTGTCAGGAGGTCGGCCAGCCCACTGTGCTCACAGTGCCTACATTATCTTATCTCTGCTTTTTGCTCTTAATAAACTCACTCCCTTCTGAAATGCCCTGTGTCTGGAAATTCTTTTCCAATTCACACTTGGACTGCCTCAAGATTTTATATGTACATATATCTGATTATAGCAGACTGAATTATGGAAAAAACATGCACAATAGAGCCTGTTGTAATGTAATTTGCAACTGTCATATAAAACTGTCAGTCCACATGCCTGCCTAGATGAACACGTGAAATCCTTGTCCTGAAAACCCCACACTTCATCATTCTGGTGCCAAAGCCTTGCTTGGTTTGGCCCACCTCTTCCTTGAGGTGTTCTCTCTGTTCTTCACTAAACTTGTTTTTGCCATGGGTAAGACTACTAATTCTTTTATGTTTCCTTACTGAGAGTAGGAAGGGTGGAGAAGTATTCTGTTTGGGACCCGCATTCTTAGCAAGTGACACAGAAAAGGATGGAGAATTGCAAGTTCAGAGGTCCTCCATTGGGAGTGAGGGCTTCAAGTCATAAATTGGACACCACAGTCCTGAAAGACAAGTTTCCTTAGCTGCTTTGCAAACCAGTGGACTTACCAGAAGGTTGTAATAAACCAGATTCCACTTGTGAAGAGCTGCATATATACTTGTTTATTCTTAGGAATAAGGAAGAACAAACAAACTGAAAACAGTCTGAGTTCTCTTACCAGCTTCCCAAGAAAACCACAGTGCACACTCACGCCCAGTCCCTTTTGCTCGGGAGCTATCCACTAAAACAAACACTGACATTGCCAAGGAGACTGTATATAAATACTTAGAGAAAATGAAGCAAGCCTGGACTTGACCTCACCTCTGAAGAGGGCAAAGGCAGGCATTACCAGAGTGCATGCAAAAGTGAAAAGTGAAGAGGGCAAAGGCAGGCATTTCCAGAGTGCATGCAAAGGTGGTCAATTAAAAACTGCCTGGAGCTCTGATGGACTTACCTTTAAAATCCCAGCATGCACTCCAACCCTCACCAAACGCCCACTCCACCATTTCTTGTACAAACACCGCTTTTCTTTGAGGTGGAGATACCATTGATGAGGAGAATGTATACACACTATAGGAACAAGGCTGGTTTGGATGTTTCCATGCTTCTGAACAGGTTGAGGTTAACTATTGCCAGTGTACACTTGGAGGCAGTTGATTGGAACTGTCAGGGGCTCTGACTAGATTGCTGAGACTGTCCCAGTGAACCTCAGAACTGCACCTGGTATCTGTGCCAGTTCCTCTAGCTCTCATGCTGCTTTCCACTAGGGTGGAGGGGCCATTGCTGGGGCAGAGTACACACTTAGAGGACAGCTTGGACCTGACCCTTTGACTTCTGATCAACTACTTTGGTCTTAACCTTGCCCCCTCAGAGCTGTAATCATTAGTAAGTATAGAAAAAGAAGACCTGGCTCACAACTAACGCTGGCTCTAGTTCCTCCACCCCCAACCTTACTTTCCACCAAGGTAGCTTCAATCAAAAACTTAGAGAAGACTTGACACATGTTCACTTCAGATCCAGTTCTCTCACCAAAGCCACTGGGCACAAACAATGGGTACATGGAGACACACCTGTAAAAGGACATCCCTTCAAGAGCAGAATAGGTAACTGTTCTACCTAAATTCACAGAAACAGAGTTAAAGCAAAATTAGAAGAAAAAAGAGTTGGCTTAAAATAAAAAAGACAAGGAAAAACTTTTTAAAAATTCATAATGAAACAGAGACAGATAATTTATCAGATAGTCAGCTCAAAGCATTAATAAAATTAATGCTAATTGAACTTGGAAAAGAATCAGTTCAGTTCAGTTCAGTTCAGTCACTCAGTCGTGACCGACTCTTTGCTACCCCATGAATCACAGCACGCCAGGCCTCCCTGTCCATCACCAACTCCCGGAGTTCACTCAAACTCATGTCCACAGAGTCGGTGATGCCATCCAGCCATCTCATTCTTGGTCATCCCCTTCTCCTCCCTCCCCCAACCTTTCCTAGCATCAGAGTCTTTTCCAGTGAGTCAACTCGTCGCATGAGGTGGCCAAAGTATTGCAGTTTCAACTTTAGCATCAGTCCTTCCATAATAAGAATTTTAATAAGGAACAAGAAAATGTAAACTAGAACCAGCAGAGATAATAAAATAACTGAAATGAAAATACACTAGAAGGTATTGATAGCTTACAGTGAATGATGTCAGATTTGTGATCTCCAAAGAAGATTTAGCTTCAGGATCAGGGATTAGGCTTAATAACTCAGAGTTTTGTGTATCAGAAATTATATTATAATGAAAAAGCACAGAGAAAACTTCTGACATAGACATCAGAAGGTAGACTGAGAGTGCCCCCCCCTTGCTAGTCTTATCAGGGCCTTATATTCTTTTACCAGACCCACTTCCACAACACACATCTTAAAATAACAAGGTCAGTCAGAAGGTTCCTATTAAGAAAGAGAAACATGTCCTCAAGCAAGATACATTGTTGTTATATAATTATTAGTACAAAGCTTAAGGGAAAACATACCCTTGAGCTATTAGCTCTGGACTTAAAGAAAAAAAAAGAAAGTTAATAAAGTCACTACTGAAAAGTTCCTAAAGCTAAAAAACAAAAAAAGAATCTTATACAAGGGAACCCCCCATAAGACTATCAGCTCATTTTTCTCCTTCAAAAATCTTCACAAGACAGAAGTGGGTATCAGGATATATTTCAAATACTGAAAAAAAAAAGAAATAGAAATAGATTAAAAACAAACAAACAAACAGCACTTGATTCTCTACACTGAAAACTTACCATTCTAAGTAAAGGAGATAAAGAGTATTTCTCAGAACGGTGAAAACTAAGAGTCCAATACTAAACAAACCCTAATGAAAAATTAGAAGATCTTCTCTAAGTGGAAATGGAAAGGCTGCAAGAAGTAAGAATTATACAATAGCAGAAATCTTACCACTAAAGGTAAATATATAGTTAGGGTTGCGGAACCGGCATTAAATAAACTAATATGAAGATTAAAAGTTAATAAATGTAATATTTATTGAACTTCAAGTAATGAGATAGACATAAAAATAAAACTATAACGTGAAAAACATACAAGGTGATGAAATGGGGTAAAAAAAATTGTAGATCTTTAAGAATGTGTTGAATTTAAATGAATATCAGTTTAAAAATAATATATAAACTAATTGTTCTCCATATATGAAAGCCATGATAACCACAGATGACCAACCTATGGTAGATGCACACAAATTAGAAAGAAACACAAGCATAACACCAAAGAAAATCATCAAACTACGTGAGAATAAACTAAAACAAGAAAAGAACTACAGAAACATAGAAAACAAGTAATGAAATGCCAATAAGTACACTCCCACAAGAACTAACATTAAATGTCAAAGAACTGTTATTATTCAGTCACTAAGTCTTGTCTCTGTCGTCCCCATCTCCTCCTACCCCCAATCGCTCCCAGCATCAGAGTCTTTTCCAGTGAGTCAACTCATCGCATGAGGTGGCTAAAGTATTGGAGTTTCAGCTTTAGCATAAGTCCTTCCAATGAACACCCAGGATTGATCTCCTTTAGAATGGACTGGTTGGATCTCCTTGCAGTCCAAGGGACTCTCAAGAGTCTTCTCCAGCACCACAGTTTAAAATCATCAATTCTTCGGCGATCAGCTTTCTTTACAGTCCCACTCTCACATCCATACATGACCACTGGAAAAACCATAGCCTTGACTAGACGGACCTTGGGACGACAGAGAATGAGGTGGCTGGATGGCATCACCGACTCGATGGACATGAGTTTGAGTGAACTCCGGGAGTTGGTGATGGACAGGGAGGCATGGCGTGCTGTGATTCATGGGGTCGCGGAGAGTCGGACACGACTGAGTGGCTGAACCGAACTGAATTGAACTGAAGTCTTGTCTGATTCTTTGAGATTCCATGAACAGCAGCTGCCAGGCTTCCCTGTACTTCACTATCTCCTGGAGTTTGCTAAAACTCGTCCATTAAGTCAGTGATGCCATCCACTATTACATCCTTTGTCGTCCTCTTCTCCTTTTGTCTTCAATCTTTCTCAGTATCAGGGTCTTTTCCAGTGAGTCAGCTCTTCGCATTATGTGGCCAACATATTGAAGTTTCAGCTTCATTATCAATCCTTCTAATGAATATTCAGGGTTGATTTTCTTTAAGATCGACTGGTTTTATCTCCTTGCTGTCGAAAGGACTCTCAAGAGTCTTCTCCAGCACCACAATTCGAAAGCATCAGTTTTTCAGTGTTCAGCTTTCTCTATGGTCCAATTCTCACATCCGTACATGACTACTGGAAAAATCATAGCTTTGACTATACAGTTATTTGTTTACAAAATGATGACTCTGCTTTTTAATATGTTGTCTAGGTTTGTCATAGTTTTTCTTCCAAGGATCAAGTGTCTTTTAATTTCATGGCTGCAGTCCATCCATAGTGATTTTAGAGTTCAAGAAAGTAAAGTCTTTTTCTATTTTCTCCCCATCTATTTGCCATGAAGTGATGGGACTGGATACCATGATCTTAGTTTTTTTAATGTTAAGGGTTTTTTCATTTTCTGTGTGTGTGTGTATGTGTGTGTGCTTTGCCACAGATATATTTATTCTAACTCAAGTAGTTAACAAGCAGTCAGAGAACTGATCAATAAGCATAAAAATGAAAGCTAACAAACACCCTGTGTTAGAATTTGGTCAGTTTTGCTTGGCTTTTAGTCATTGTTTGCTCCCAAGTGATGCATCAGAGAAATCCTTTGCTCACAGATGTTCTTTACCCTAAGGAGAACCATTAGAGCCATAGTCACCTCGTGGGGTAAATGAAATGGTCCAGTACATTCTGGAGAGATAAGGAGTTTAATGCTGCTGTTTGATGGCAGGCAAGAATAAGCCATGCTTTCAAATTGTGGTGCAAGAGAAGACTCTTGAGAGTCCCTTGAACAGCAAGATGATTAAACCAGTTAATCCTAAAGGAAAAAAATCCTGAATATCCATTGCAAGGACTGAGGCTGAAGCTCCAATACTTTGGCCACTCATTGTAAAAGACCCTGATGCCAGGAAAGATTGAGGGCAGGAGGAGAACAGGGTCACAGAGAATGAGATGGTTGGATGGCATTACCGACTCGATGGACATGAGTTTGAGCAAATTTCAGGAGATAGTGAAGGACAGGGAAGCCTGAAGTGCTGCAGTCCACAGAACTGCTGAGTTGGACATGACTTAGCAACTGAACAACAACAACTGAACTAATAAGAGTAATTTTTTTCTAAAAAAAAAAAGAAAAAGTTAAAATTAGCTGAAATACATTCTTATCTTCTGATGGTTTAGATTATATAAAACATAAACATATAAAATTTTTGGTAAATATTCTTAAATGTCTTCTGTGTATGTACTGAGAACATTTCATTTAACTTAGGCATGTGTATTTTCAAGATGTACAGAGACAGTTTCTTTAAGGATTATTATTTTGATTATGAAAGAAGTGAAAGTGAAAGTTACTCAGTTATGTATGACTCTGCAACTCCATAGACGACACAGCCCATGGAATTCTCCAGGCCAGAATATTGGAGTGGGTACCCTTTCCTTTTTCCAGGGAATCTTCCCAACCCAGGGACCGAACCCCAGTCTCCCACATTGCAGGAAGATTCTTCACCACCTGAGCCACAAGGGAAGCCTATAATTTTGATTATAGTTCCATATCAAATCTGTTTTGTAATAAACACATTGACAATTTTTTAAAGATACTTGCATTCAATTTATTTAAGACAGAATCATTTTAAGCTGTAAAACAACAGAATTGAGAAACTTTCCAGATTTTATTATTTTTTCTAGAGTTTTACAGTTGTCTCCATGCTTACAGTGACAACACTTTTTTGAGCAAATTTTACTGAGTATTTCCCAAGCAGTCACTTTAATTTTCATATGATTTTCTTTCAAGCTCCATTAACTTACACACTTATCACCTGATATAGTAATGTGAACACCTAGAATAAATATGTTTGTTGTGTTAGACTATTCAGACTACCAAAACAAAATACTGTAGACTGAGTGGCCTAAACAATAGAAATTTATTTTCTCTTATTTCTAGAAGCTGAAATGTTCAAGATCAAAGTACCAGCCTATTAACTTTCTGGTAAGAGCTCTCTTCTGACCTTCAGATAGTCACCTTCTCTCTGTGCATTCACACTTCTTAGCATGTGTCCATGGAGTAGGGAAAAATAAGGTTTTCTTCCTCTTCTTATAAGGTCACTGGTCCTTTAGATTAGAATTCCATTCTTATGACCTCATTTAATCCCAAAGCCTCCGAAAAGCCCTGTCTCCAAATACAGTTATATCGGGTTTAGGACTTAAACATATGAAATTTGAGGACTCACAAATTCACCGCTAAAAGATGGTAAGCATAAGAGAACTGGTTAAAGCAGATGCACCAGGCCTGCTGTGCAGGGGTTTTCTATCTAGACCACAAGCATGCCAGGAGCTTTAGTTTTGAAGATTTTATAGGGAAGGGGTACATCCATTACTCTTATAAGTAGATTATTTGAGTACCAATTATGAGTTCTACTATGCTTAATTATGAAAGTGAAAATAAATGTGGGAAGTAGTAAATAAAAACTATTTAAGACATTTGTTTTAGGTATGATTACACTAAAAATACAAAATAACATGCATTTGTAAAAGGTTTTAAGGAGGATGTTCTGTGGCCTGATGTTGATCGTGGTCCTAGAACCCTTGCTTCCTGCTCATTTCCAGATCTGTTTCTCCAGGCTTCCCGATGAGTCTGTGATTGATTCTCTTACACATCCCAATGATTTTGTTTTTCACCTAAGACAGCTAAAGGTATTTGTATGCTGGATAGCTGACTGACAGAAAAAGAGTTAACATGGTTTTTGTGTCAAAGCAAGTGGGTCTTAGAGGCAAAGTTGAAAGGAGACAAAAGTGGAGAAAACTCTAGCTGGCTCAGTTGTGGTTGTACCATCTAGCATGTAATTTGTGAATGTGCTTTGAAGACAGATGCATACAGGGAGTGGAGTTAGAAATTATTTTTATTTGCCAGAATTTTCTACTTTCAAATGAATATAAATAAATTTGTGATTGAATGAGAAAATAGTATTTTTATACACAATATAATTTTCTTTCTTCTCACAGAGCATTGATATACTAATTACCAGACACTGTTTATTTATTAGCTTTGTTTCTCAGAAAGCATTTTTGCAAACTTAGTTAAAAAAAATACCTTCAGTTCAGTTCAGTTCAGTTCAGTCGCTCAGTCGTGTCCGACTCTCCGCGACCCCATGAATCACAGCACGCCAGGCCTCCCTGTCCATCACCAACTCCCGGAGTTCACTCAAACTCATGTCCATCGAGTTGGTGATGCCATCCAGCCATCTCATTCTCTGTTGTCCCCTTCTCCTCCTGCCCCCAATCCTTCCCAGCATCAGAGTCTTTTCCAGTGAGTCAACTCGTCGCATGAGGTGGCCAAAGTATTGGAGTTTCAGCTTTAGCATCAGTCTAAGGAACTCAAACTACTAACACTACATTTCTATAAAATTCCTATAATCTATATTTTTCAGTAACTGCTTCCATATATATTTCTCATCATACTATAATGCATAATTTGCTAAGAATTATATCAGAATCATTTAACTTCCTTCAGTCTTTAAAAGTGTTGTAAAAAATATATTGCAGTTTATTTTGAAGAAAAAGCATCTGAGAAAATGACTTACAATGAATTTTGCAAGGAAAATTATCGCAATGCTTCAAACATCTTTATTAGTATAACCATAGATCACACAAGAACATTTAAAAAATTTAGTCTTGATATAATTTTTTGAATCACTAACAAAATGTATATTTTCTAACTATAGGCCTTGCAAAGAAAAGAATATCAATGCTAACCTGTTCCTTTCTGCAGAACAAGTACAATACAGAGAGAACTTTCCATAGGCAGATATCATTAATCTTAGCCTTCAAAAATCTATGAATTCTCATCAGTTACACTTGAAATGTAAGTAATTATGCAATAATAATATTGACATTATAAAATATTAAATTTCTTTATAAGGAAATAATTGTCCTTTGTCATTTCCAAAGGAATAGAACTCCAAACATGGAGTTCTATCATTTATGGATGGTTATGTTTTAAAATATAAGTACATCTAAATATACATGGGAGACATTATATTGTTTGATTATAAATAAAATTAGTTTTGTAATTAGTTTTCTCTAAGTGATGTTCTATATTTTTAATAATATTAATAAATGTAATCTAATAATATATATTCAGGGAATTATTTAAGGAAAAATTGCCAGTTCTATCTGGTTTGTATATGCAAGGTGGGAGTTAAATCTATTGGATAAATTGTGGAAGGCCATAAGGAATCTTTGGGGATCAGCATTATAATGAGAATACAGTGATATATATGCTCAATGATTTAAAAATTAACTACTAATTGAGACTAATAACAGACAAGTGATTCTAAATGCAATATTAGTCCAATCATACAACAAATGGATTAATTACAGAAACCAAAATCCATTCTACTTCACATATATTTAGTTTTCTAGTATTATATACACTACAGTGATTATTTCATCTGGTATTTATTTCTTAAGGTATAAATATGCTGCCTTGAGTTGTGTGCAATGAATTAAGGACATTTATGGTGCCATAAAGATGTAGACTCTCATACCTAATTGTGTCTCTCAAAATCTGTTCAAACCACTGATTTAAAATCTATATGTCTTGTTATGAACGTAGGATTATTTTGGAAAATTTTATCTCCTTCCTACATGAATTCTGAAGTGTCCTCTAATTAAGAAATATTTGTGTGAAAGCAATTTTTAAAGAACTATAACAAACAAAATAAAATTCCTTTCATTGAGTGTAGCTATGAGACTTGTACAGATATATTAACAGACCTTATCTTTAACAATATGTTAAATGTTGGAATTGATTCCTAAAGCCAATACCTGAACTTAGAAGGATATATTTAGAAAATGTGTTGATTTATAAAAGTTTAAGGTCCACCTGTTTTGTTTACAGTATGGGTGGGAGACATTGGAAAAGAAAACTGAAAATCAGAAAGGAGAAGGCTATTTTGAGAGGATGCTTTGACATAATTTCAAAGTAACTTATTACAAGTTTGATAAGAAGTAAATAATGCTGCAAAAATAGTTTAATGAGTTCAGTTCAGTCACTCAGTCATGTCTAACTCTTCACGACCCCATGGAGTACAGAATGCCATGATTCGCTATCCATCACCAACTTCCAGAGCTTGTTCAAACTCATGTCCATTGAGTCAGTGATGCCATCCAACCATCTCATCCTCTGTCATTCCCTTCTCCTCCTGTCTTCAATCTTTCCCAACATCAGAGTTTTTTCCAATCTTCACATCAGGTGGCCAAAATATTGGAGTTTCAGCTTCAGCATCAGTCCTTCAAATGAATATTCAGGATTGATTTCCTTTAGGATTTACTGGTTTGATCTCTTTGCAGTCCAAGGGACTCTTAAGAGGCTCCTCCAACACCACAATTCAAAAGCATCAATTCTTTGGTGCTCAGCTTTCTTTATATTCCAACTCTTACATCCATACATGACTACTGGAAAAACCATAGCTTCAACTACACAAACCTTTGTTGGCAAAGTAATGTCTCTGCTTTTTAATAATGCTGTCTAGGTTGATCAAGCTTTTGTTCCAAGGAGCATGTGTCTTTTTATTTCATGGGTGCAGTCACCATTGCAGTGATTTTGGAGCCCCTGAAAAAAAGTCTCTCACTGTTTCCATTGTTTCCTCATCTATTTGGCATGAAGTGATGGGACTGGATGCCATGATCTTAGTTTTCTGAATGCTGCATTATAAGCCAGCTTTTTTAACTCTCCTCTTTCACTTTCACCAAGAATCTCTCTAGTTTTTCCTTGCTTTCTGCCATAATGTGGTGTCATCTGCATATCTGAGGTTATTGATATTTCTCCCAGCAATCTTGATTCCAGATTGTGCTTCATCCAGCCTGATATTTTGCATGATGTACTCTGCATATAAGTTAAATAAGCAGGGTGACAATATACAGCCTTGACATATTCCTTTCCTGATTTGGAACCAGTCTGTTGGTCCAAGTCCAGTTCTAAATGTTGCTTCTTGACCTGCATACAGATTTCTCAGGACGCAGGTAAGGGGGTCTGGTATTTCTATCTCTTTAAGATTTTCCACAGTTTGTTTTGATCCACACAGTCAAAGGCTTTGGCGTAGTCAATAAAGCAGAAACTTTCTGGAACTCTCTTGATTTTTTGGTGATGCAACAGATATTGGCAATTTTATCTCTGGTCCCTCTGCCTCTTCTAAATCCAGTTTGAACATCTGAAAGTTCATGGTTCACGTACTGTTGAAACCTGGCTTGGAAAATATTGAGCATTAATTTGCTAATATACTAGATGAGTGCAATTGTGCAGTAGTTTGAACATTCTTTGGTATCGCCTTTCTTTGGGGTTGGAATGAAAACTGACCTTTTCCAGTCCTGTGGCCACTGCTGAGTTTTCCAAATTTGCTGGCATATTGAGTGCAGCACTTTAACAGCATCTGCTTTCAGGATTTGAAATAGCTCAACTGGAATTCCATCACCTCCACTAGCTTTGTTCATAGGGATGCTTTCTAAGGCCCACTTGACTTCACATTCCAGGATGTCTGACTCTAGGTGAGTGATCACACCATCGTGATTAGCTGGGCCATGAAGATCTTTTTTGTATAGTTCTTCTATACTAAAATACACATTCTTCTTACTTCTTAATATCTTCTACTTCTATTATGTCCATAACATTTCTGTCCTTTTTTGTGCCCATCTTTGCATGAAGTGTTCCCCTGGTATCTCTAATTTTCTTGAAGAGATCTCTAGCCTTTTCCATTCTGTTGTTTTCCTCTATTTTTTTGCACTGATCACTGAGGAAAGCTTTCTCATCTCTCCTTGCTATTCTTTGGAACTCTGCATTCAAATGGTATAGCTTTCCTTTTCTCCTTTGTTTTCAGTTTAATGAGTAGACGTTCTTAATCATACACACAAAAACAGATAGAAATGCATATACACACATACTTTATGGTAACTATTCATGCTTTAATAGGAAAACCAGATTATACAGAAGAACTGGAAATCAATTTACTTTCAAATACTTACTAATGAATACTATTTATAATAATTAAACTTATAAACTAGGATTGGAAGTAAACTAAGAAAAGTACAAATATTTTGCATTTTCATATTTCCTGTAGAAACCCTAATGTATAATGAATGGCCCAAGATCCGTGTAATGGACCAGTTTTGTTCTTTTTCTTTTTTTTTAAATTAATTAATTAATTTTAATTGGAGGCTAATTACTTTACAATATTGTAGTGGTTTTTGCCATACATTGACATGAATCAGCCATGGGTATACATGTGTTCCCCATCCTGAACCCCCCTCCCACCTCCCTCCCCACCCCATCCCTCAGGGTCATCCCAGTGCATCAGCCCCTAGCACCCTGTCTCATGCATCGAACCTGGACTGGCAATCAGTTTCACATGTGGTAATATACATATACATCACATTTTCAAAATGTTCTTTTTCTTTTCAGAAAGTTCTATTATTGAAATCCACAGACAATTATTATGGGGTCATTTGCAAAACCCAATTAAAAAGATTTTATTCCATAATAAGGCTATATGGTTAGAAAATGCAAGTAAACAAGAGGTTTAAATAATTAGTCAAAGTAATAAAAACTATTGTTTGAGGATGTGATTGTAGACTTAAAATTCTAATTACTTAATGGAAAATTACTAAAAATCTATGGAGAAATGGATGGAAATATTGATGAAATTAGTAATTGAAAAAATTATGCCCTATTTGAATCTTCTGCTTTTCCATTTTGACACTTTTTCATTCTTGAAACACCACACTGACTAATTTGCTTGAATTATATATTTTAAGGACCAGAGGACATAGTCTGATTGTTCTCATAAGTGGGCAATTGGCACTTTAGTTATCTTCTACATTAGAAGCATATTCCATATTAAAAGTTGATTTGTAATTAGGTTTATTTCTTTTTTGTCCCCTATGTAGACTGATTCTGATACATTCCCATAATATAAAATTTATTAGGTACGTATGCATTGAATATCATGGTGATCCAAGCTTATGCCCCAACCAGTAACACTGAAGAAGCTGAAGTTGAACGATTCTATGAAGGCCCACAAGACCTTTTAAACTAACACCGAAAAAAAGATGTCCTTTTCATTATAGGGGACTGGAAAAAAAAAGTAGGAAGAAAAAAGAACCTGGATTAACAGGCAAATTTGGCCTTGAAATACGGAATGAATCAGGGCAAAGGCTAATAGGGCTTTGCCAAGAGAATGCACTGGTCATAGAAAACACCCTCTTCCAACAACACAAGAGAAAACTCTACACATGGACATCACCAGATGGTTAATCAGACTGATTATATGCTTTGCAGCTAAAGATGGAGAAGCTCTATACAGTCAGCAAAAACAAGACCAGGAGCTGACTGTGGCTCAGATCATGAACTCCTTATTGCCAAATTCAGACTGAAATTGAAGAAAGTAGGGAAAACCACTAGATCATTCAGATATGACCTAAATAAAATCCCTTATGATTATACAGTGGAAGTGAGAAATAGATTTAAGGGACTAGAGCTGATAGAGTGCCTGATGAACTATGGACAGAAGTTCTTGACATTGTACAGGAGACAGGGATCAAGACCTTCCCCATGGAAAATAAATGCAAAAAAGCAAAATGGCTGTCTGAGGAGGCCTTACAAATAGCTGTGAAAAGAAGAGAAGTGAAAAGCAAAGGAGGAAAGGAAAGACACTCCCATTTGAGTGCAGGGTTCCAAAGAATAGCAAGGAGGGATAAGAAAGCCTTCCTCAGTGATCAGTGCAAAGAAATAGGGGAAAACTACAGAATGGGAAAGACTAGAGATCTCTTCAAAAAAATTAAAGTTACCATGCGAAAATTTCATGCAAAGATGGGCTCAATAAAGGACAAAAATGGTATGGACCTAACAGAAGCAGAAAATATTAAGAAGAGGTGGCAAGAATACACAGAAGAAATGTACAAAAAAGGTCTTCACCACCCAGATAATCACGATGGGTTGATTACTCACCTAAAGCCAGACATCCTGGAATGTGAAGTCAAGTGGGCCTTAGAAAGCATCCCTATGAACAAAGCTAGTGGAGGTGATGGAATTCCAGTTGAGCTATTTCAAATCCTGAAAGATGATACTGTGAAAGTGCTGCATTCAACTTGCTAGCAAATCTGGAAAACTCAGCAATGGCCACAGGACAGGAAAAGGTCAGTTTTCATTCCAATCGCAAAGAAAGGCAATGCCAAAGAATGCTCAAACTACCACTAAATTGCACTCATCTCACATGCTAGTAAAGTAATGCTCAAAACTCTCCCATCAGGCCTAAGCATTACGTGAACCGTGAAATTCCAGATGTTCAAGATGGTTTTAGAAAAGGCAGAGGAACCAGAGATCAAATTGCCAACATCTGCTGGATCATCAGAAAAGCAAGAGAGTTCCAGAAAAACATCTATTTCTGTTTTATTGACTATGCCAAAGCCTTTGACTGTGTGGATCTAAAAGATATGGGAATACCAGACCACCTGACCTGCCTCTTGAGAAACCTGTTTGCAGGTCAGAAAGTAACAGTTAGAACTGGACATGGAACAATAGACTGGTTCCAAATAGGAAAAGGAGTATGTCAAGGCTGTATATTGTCACCTTGCTTATTTAACTTATATGCAGAGTACATCATGAGAAACGCTGGGCTGGAGGAAGCACAAGCAAGTATCAAGGTTGTTGGGAGAAATATCAATAACCTCAGATATGCAGATGACACTACCCTTATGGCAGAAAGTGAAGAGGAACTAAAAGCCTTTTGATGAAAGAGGAGAGTGAAAATGTTGGCTTAAAGCTCAACATTCAGAAAACTAAGATCATGGCATCTCATCCCATCACTTCATGGGAAATAGATGGGCAAACAGTGGAAACAGTGTCAGACTTTATTTTTGGGGCTCCAAAATCACTGCAGATGGTGATTGCGGCCATGAAATTAAAAGACACTTACTCCTTGGAAGGAAAGTTATGACCAACTTAGACAGCATATTAAAAAGCAGAGACATTACATTGCTAACAAAAGTCCATTTAGTCAAGGCTATGGTTTTTCCAGTGGTAATGTGTGGATGTGAGATTTGGACTGTGAAGAAAGCTGAGCACCAAAGAATTGATGCTTTTGAACGGTGGTGTTGGAGAAGACTCTTGAGAGCCCCTTTGACTGCAAGGAGATCCAACCATTTCTTCCTAAAGGAGAACAGTCCTGGGTGTTCATTGGAAGGATTGATGCTGAGGCTGAAACTCCAATAATTTGGCCACCTCATGAGAAAAGTTGACTCTTTGGAAAAGAACCTGATGCTGGGAGGGATTGGGGGCAGGAGGAGAAGGGGACGACTGAGGATGAGATGGCTGGATGGCATCACTGACTCGATGCACATGAATCTGTGTGAAGTTCGGGAGTTGGTGATGGACAGGGAGGCCTGGAGTGCTGCAATTCATTAGGTCACAAAGAGTCGAACATGACTGAGCGACTGAACTGAACTGAACTGAATTGATGCTTGATATTTTATACATGTATGTATATATATAAGATCCCCTGGTTAGGAAATGGCAACTCACTCCACTATGCTTGCCCAGAAAATTCCATGGACAGAGGAGCCTGGCAAGCTAGAAACAATGAGGCCTCAAAAAGTTGACCATGACTGAGTAACAGATCACACATATTGTACATATACCAGAAATGTCTGTCTAATGTAAAGTGTAATGTCTACATTTATTATAATATCTTTTAAAATCTATGCTATGGTTTTCTTTATAACTTAAAATGAAATTGAATATTATCCCATTTCTTTTAAAATTTCTCTTCAAAAGAATTTTGGCTTTTATTATAGCATTTCATAATACATATAAGTATCATAAAATTGGCCAACATTTGGTTTACTTTCTAAAAATGAATGTAAACTTCATAAAGATTGTTTTTACTTTTTAATTATTATGATACTAATATAAAAGTTATTTTTTAAAGGAGTAAATGCAAAAACTAAAAAGCCAAACCTTTAAGCTTTTAAATGCATGAAAAACAATTAGAAATAATTAATAAGTTATTAAGAAAGACCTCAATACGAAGCTTACAGTAAAATTTCATTGCAATAGAAACATTTATAGAGCATCTCTGTAACATCACAGCATTTTAAAAAAAATTTTATGGTGATGAATAAACCAATGAAAATTTAATACTAACAGGATTCACTCTCATGGACTCAGGGATTTGTGCTGTGACAGGGAATTCAAGGGAATAATCTTGGCTGAACCAAATTTCCCTTAAGGTGCTATCTTTGATAACATAGCTCTGCTTTTTTTCCATTATCTTCTGCTTTCATTATGGAGAAACTGGTCGTGTGAACAAGCACGTCTTTGTCCTCACTTAATAACTATTAAATTTACGTTTAATAAAAAATAGCTTTACCATCTATAGGAAATAATATATTTGATAGTAGGGTGCGGAAGCACCACGAGCAAGACAAAGATCTTTTTAAGGAGATACATTTTTGCTTGCGGGTGTCAAAACCTCAATGTAATTCAATTTAGGCAAAAAAAAAAAAAAAAAAAAATTCTTTGACCCAAGAAGTAAAACTGTCTGAAGAGCAAGAAGACCCCAGAGACCAAGATGGGGGAAATGCCAGCATTCTTCCCATCTTAATGGGAAGCCTCTCTCTGCATGCAGATTTTATTTTTTCCATCTAGGCCACATCTTCACAACCTTACTAGCAAATAGAAAAACACTGTTTCTTTGGTTCTTTCTTTAAAGTTCCCAGAGAAGGAATTTCAGTGATGTGGAAGTGGAGAAGGTAATATTCCCATCCCTGCTGCCATGGAAATGGAATAATCTTCATTAACCATTCCGTCAAGAACCCTCAAGCCACTTCCCTGGTGGCTCAGAGGGTAAGGAGTCTGCCTGCAATGCAGGCGACTGAGGTTAGATTCCCGGGTTGGAAAGATCCCCTGGAGAAGGAAACAGCAACCCACTCCAGTATTTTTGCCTGGAAAATCCCATGAACTTAAGAGCCTGGCAGGCTACAGTCCATGGGGTCATTAAGAGTCAGACATGACTGAATGACTTTACTTTCACTTCAAGAACCATATGACATGGAGTCAAATCATTGAGTTTTCCTTGCAGAAAGGAAGGCAGCTTGGCAAAATTTATTAACTACTTAAAAATATACTTATATTTGTATCAAGCAGAATAAAAAGCAATTTCACACTCTGTAGCTATTTTAAGCCTTAGTAATTTTCTAACAAAAACATTGTTGAAATGATGAGATTGAGTCCCAAAAGGCTTAAATAATTTATAGAGTTAACACACATAATAAATACCAGAACTTAGAATACTAATTTAGAGCTTAGAATTTGAACTTCATGTTCACATCACATTCAGATGTACACGACTATGGAGTCACAAATATTTTAATATTAGAGACTAAATACCAATTGTACAAAGGAATAATGTTCAAAGAAAAATTAAATAACTTGAGCTAAATGACAGACATTTAAAAAACCTCTTCCAACTACTTCTAACTATCAGATCCCTCTAACCACTACCTATTTTCTCTGTAGTCCAGCTAGTATCTTCTAACGATGAATGATTTGATTTCAGAGCGAGTTTTCTCTCTTACAAGATTTTATAACAGACAGCAATTCTGCAGATGTAAACATTCTGAAAATATTTAGATGAAGACATTCTTTTTAAGAGAATAAATAGAAAGACTGTGTATTTCCTTTATATAATATATAAATATCCACATGCCTTACAATTATTGATGTCTAGAATGATTACAAAATATTTGGCTGCAGAAGGTTAGGTGAACATCAATGGTCATGAGTACTGGAATGAATCATATTCCCAAACTTCCTTTTTACCTTTATACTCATGAATATAAAAATTTTTATGAGCTCCAAATGTCTGAAAAGTTTCAGTTTGAACCCTGACCCAATTGCAAAATGAAGGTTAACCACAAGAATACAGGATGATGCATTGGGGTCTGTTTTTTTGTTTTTCCTCTCTCTCTCAGTTTTCCTATTCTTTATGCCTTTAGCCCACTGGACTGTCCCCTTCTCTATTGCCGAGAATTTTCCACATTTTTTTTTTTTCACTCTCGCTGGAAGGTCTATTTTAAATTCCTTTTCTGCTCTCTGTTTTCAGGCTCAAATTTCCAGGTTATTGTATGATAGCATTTACCAGAAAGTAACTGCATACTCTCTTTCATCATGTAATTTTGATCTGTACTTACGTTGATAATAGTTTTTTTGCTTTATTCTATGTCTGTGATACTTTTCTACTAGATATAAGGGTAAAAATCATCCAGGCTTATTCTATCACGTGATATTATGGAATTTGTATCATCTGTTTCAGAAAGTCACCAAGTAGAGCTAAAGTTGAATAAAAAAGAAGAAATAATAAGAAATATGTTTAGTTATTTGTTTCATTTGTTATGTTTAAAGGCACATGTGCTATCATGTATGTGTGTTTCAATTTGAGTAATTTCTCTTGACCTGTCTTCAAGTTATTTGATTTTTTTCTCCTTTGTGTCACATCTATTGATGAGCTCACAAGAGGTATTATTCATTTCTGATAGTAAAATCTTCATTTCTCAGTTCAGTTCAGTCACTCAGTCGTGTCCGACTCTTTGCAACCCCACAGACTTCAGCATGCCAGGCCTCTCTGTCCATCACCAACTCCCAGAATTTACTCAAACTCATGTCCATTGAGTTGGTCCATCCAACCGTCTCACCCTCTGTTGTCCCCTTGTCTTCCTGCCTTCAGTCTTTCCCAGCATCAGGGTCTTTTCCAATGAGTCAGTGCTTTGCATCAGGTGGTCAAAGTATTGGAGTTTCATCTTCAACATCAGTCCTTCCAGTGAATATTCAGGACTCATGTCCTTTAAGATAGACTGGTTGGATCTCTTTGCAGTCCAAGGGATTCTCAAGAGGCTTCTCCAACACCAAAGTTCAAAAGCATCAATTCTTTGGTGCTCAGCTTTCTTTATAAGACAGCTCTCGCATCCATACATGACTACTGGGAAAACCATAGCTTTGACTAGATGGACCTTGGTTGGGCAAGTAATGTCTCTGCTTTTTAATATGCTGTCTAGGTTGGTCATGACTTGTCTTCCCAGGAGTAAGTGTCTTCTAATTTCATGCAGTCACCATCTGCAGTGATTTTGGAGCCCCCCAAAATAAATTATCTCACTGTTTCCACTGTTTCCCCATCTATTTCCCATGAAGTGATGGGACTGGATGCCATAATCTTAGTTTTCTGAATGTTGAACTTTAACTTTTTCACTCTCCTCTTTCACTTTCATCAAGAGGCTCTTTAGTTCTTCTTTGCTTTCTGCCATAACGGTGGTGTCATCTGCATATCTGAGGTTGTTGATATTTCTTCTGGCAATCTTGATTCCAACTTATGCTTCATCCATGATGTACTCTACATATAAGTTAAATAAACAGGGTGACAATATACAGCCTTGACATACTCCTTTCCCTATTTGGAACCAATCTGTTGTTCCATATCCAGTTCTAACTGTTGCTTCCTGACCTGCACACAGATTTCTCAACAGGCAGGTCAAGCATTTCTATTTCATTCTTCCTTACAATTTTTTACACTGTTGATGTTGATAGTGTGGCCCAGGTTTTCTTTAGAGCCTTTCACACTGTGGGGAGAGAGCAAATTAGCCAAGATGGCATGTTCAGGCTCTCTCAACCCACATTTTTCAAATAATGACGATGAGACAACTGAGATCATTTGTAGTCCTGTGCATGCATGTGTCGCGAGGTCCTCACTTGATCATGGGACATTGTGTAGTATGCATATATGTGAGCTCTACCTAGAAGGCAGCAGCTTTTTACTGCTGCATCATGGCTATGTCCATTGGGACTAGAGGAGGGACTATAGACTGTCTACTGCTCTAGCTGCTGCAACAGCCAGGAGAGAATACTGTTATGGCTGTTGTCAGCCAGGAGAGAAGTTGTTTTGTGCTAGGTTACCCTATGACTGCTGCATCAGCCAGTAAAAATCTGCGGTCCCTCTAGTTCCTATGGCTTCTTGAGGTGCCTTCCAGCCTCTTCGCTTGTGCCTTGCCTACCCTGGGTTCGGTAAATGGTGCAAAGAGTGTAAATAGCAAGAAAGCTGGTGTCACAAACAGGAAGAAAAGCAATACACACACATTAATCATAATTATTTTATGGTCCATATAAGATATCTCTAATGTCTCTGTTTATCACTGAGTGTTCTGACGTTTTTGCTCTTCATCTTTTCTCCCTCTGTAATATAAAGCTGTTATTTGTTATTTAAGGTCTGTTATTCTGGTGGCAGGGGTGTCTTATTCCAATTAGCCTAAGGTATTGGCACCTTCTGTTCCAGGAAACTCATAGAGGTGGTGCTCTTGGTTCTACTCTTCTTTTTTTAGTTACAGATTAGTTATAGTTGCAGGTTTAATTATAGTTGTGGGTCCAAGCTATAATCCTGCTTCTCCACTAGGAATAGGATTTTTATTTTTATTTTTTTTCAAAAACAATTTTAGGAATCTTTATTTAAAAACAACCTTATCTTAAAATGGAGTAACTTTGGTTTCACGAGCAGCAAGCAAAGTTTAGAAGCAAAAATGCATTACAGGAGCATTAAGTTCTACATTAGGTCACAGCATCTAATCTGAAATCACACCCATAATATCATTTTTCAGGATATCTGGGAAATAGTTATTTCCCAGGATGTCTGAACCATAGCTACTCTATTTTGACTTTTAATTGTAAAAAAAAATTTTTTTTTAAATAGCCAAAGCAGATTTCACCATTAATGACGTCAGTGTTTTTCTAGGTATGAGAAGATGCAAGAATTGGGACTCATAAAACCTTTTTCTGAAAAGATCTAACTATCTGAAGTCCTGTTCTGCCAGTTTTTTTTTTTTTTTTCAGAGCACAGAGTGCCTCATTCCTGATTTTCACCCTGAACTTCTTTCAGGGGGTGTTGAAGGTCAGCAGCTTGCAATGGTCATGATGTAATCTTTGTAGAGGCAGCTGGCAAGTACCAACTCCCAGCCAGCAGGGTCCCTTCATAGCCACATATCTGACCATATGACACCATTTCATGGCCATTGTGTCCTGCGGTGCTGGGAAGGCTCATTCCCAGATCTAGGGAAGTGATGGGCCACTCAGTGTGCTAAAATTGGACCAGGCCTTGCAAGTAGCAAAAGCCTCTGGACCACTGTCTTACTAGCCTCCTGGTCCAGGAAAATATTTTCTCTTGTTGCTTTTTCCCATACCCAGAGTCACATTATTACAATTATTGATCTCATATGAAATTGTCAGTTCAGCATTATATCACAGGCTCAGTGAAACAAGTGACATAGAAAATAATATAGCCATAGCTAGCAGTTGTTAGTAAAATAAGAATTATAAGTCAAGAACTTTCATTAGATAAAGCCTGGTATACCCCCAAGTCACCTGACTTCATTCGTTAAATGATTATAGTCTGGTGTTAATCTCCTGGTTATACATTATGGAGCATCCGACCTTTATCTGAAGATTGGTTACTGAGATAAGCCTTAGAAACTAACCTAGAGTGTCCTTTTTAATAACTTAATTAAATATTTTAGCAGTATCACGTAATAAGGAACTGTCTCAGCAATGAGTCTTAGTAAACACTAGACATTAACAAAACTAGAAACTTAATTTAACAATTTACAAAACTTAATATTCCGTGATTTTTCATTATGAAGGCCCTGTAGCCAGGGAGGCTTTAAAACATCAAATAAAAAAAATGAGGTTTGTCAGGGAGCTGGGAAAAGCCAAGCAGCCATCTTGGATTTCCCATAGCCCTGACTCTGATTTCCAGCTATTGTTTTTAATTTTCCAATTTAGAAGCAGACTGTTGCCATGGTTTAAGGACATTAGGATGGCACAAGTCTACCAGAGTTTTTGTATAAGCCGAATGAGCTTTTACATGTCTACAAACCCGACAATTGGATTAATTTCTAAAACTAGCATAGGATCAGGCCTATGGTAGAAAAGCATTTGATTTATATGCAGAGGGATAAGAAGTCAAGAAAACATTATAAATGATCATACGAATCAGGTCCAGCATCTTGGGCAAGCTCTCTACCTCTGATGTTGTCGTCTTCTCATCCTGCTGTAGTGTAGTTTCTTCTGAAAAAAGTCCTTCCATCCAGGTTGGAGACAGTCTTTTAAATTATGTCCTTTTTTTTTAGTCCTGGTTGCAGGTCACTAGGCATCTGATCTTCATCCAAAGATAGATCACTGAGATAAGCTTCAGAAACAAACTTAGGGTGTTCTTTAAGAATTCAATTAAATTTTACATTAATATCACATAACAGCAAGGAACTATCGAAGAAATTAGTCTTACTACCTCCATTGGTAGACCGCCATTAACAAACTGGGATTTAACATTTATTGAAACATCCTTTTCTCCCTAAAATCACCCTCATTTTTACCAAATATAACCAAATTAAGACTTGTTTAAAAAATAGATCTGTTCTCAATAAACTTGACCTGATTATTTCTATAACCATAGACCCTTTTTTTTTTTTTTTTGCTGAGACTTTTATGGAGTCTCAAACTTAACTTTTTTTTAAAATATTTTTTATTGGAGGCTAATTATTTTACAATATTATATTGGTTGGTTTTGCCACACATTGACATGAATCTGCCCCGGTGTACATGAGTTCCCCCTCCTAAACCCCCCTCCCCCCTCCCTCCGCCCTTTATCCTCCCTCTGGGTCATCCAAGCACACCAGCCCCGAGCATCCTGTAACATGCACTGACCCTGAACTGGTGATTCATTTCACAGATGACAACATACATGTTTCAATGCCATTCTCCCAAATCAACCCACCCTCACCCTCTCCCACAGAGTCAGAAAGACTGTTCTATACATCTGTGTCTCTATTGCTGTCTCGTATACAGGGTTATCATTTACATCTTTCTAAATTCCATATATATGCGTTAGTATATTGTATTGGTGTTTTGCTTTCTGGCTCACTTCACTCTGTATAATAAGCTCTAGTTTCATCCACCTCATTAGAACTGGTTCAAATGCATTCTTTTTAATGGCTGAGGAATACTCCATTGTGTATATGTACCAAAGCTTTCTTATCCATTCGTCTGCAGATAGACATCTAGGTCGCTTCCATGTCCTGGCTATTATAAACAGTGCTGCAATGAACATTGGAGTACACGTGTCTCTTTCAATTCTGGTTTCCTCGGTGTGTATGCCCAGGAGTGCGATTGCTGGATCATATGGCAGTTCTATTTCCAGTTTTTTGAGGAATCTCCACACTGTTCTCCATAGTGGCTGTACTAGTTTGCATTCCCACCAACAGTGTAAGAGGGTTCCCTTCTCTCCACACCCTCTCCAGCATTTATTGCATGGAGATTTTTGGATAGCAGCCATTCTGACCGGTGTGAAATAGTATCTCATTGTGGTTTTGATTTGCATTTCTCTGATTATGAGGGATGTTGAGTATCTTTTCATGTGTTTGTTAGCCATCTGTATGTCTTCTTTGGAGAAATGTCTGTTTAGTTCTTTGGCCCATTTTTTGATTGGGTCATTTATTTTTCTGGAATTGAGCTGCAGGAGCTGTTGTATATTTTGGAGATTAATCCTTTATCAGTTGCTTCATTTGCTATTATTTTCTCCCATTCTGAAGGCTGTCTTTTCACCTTGCTTATAGTTTCCTGGCTGTGCAGAAGCTTTTGATTTTCATTAGGTCCCATTTGTTTATTTTTGCTTTTATTTCCAATATTCTGGGAGGTGGGTCTTGGAGGATCCTGCTGTGATTTATGTCAGAGAGTATTTTGCCTACGTTCTCCTCTAGGAGTTTTATAGTTTCTGGTCTTTCAGTTAGCTCTCTAATCCATTTTGAGTTTATTTTGGTGTATGGTGTTAGGAAGTGTTCTAGTTTCATTCTTTTACAGGTGGCTGACCAGTTTTCCCAGCACCACTTGTTAAAGAGACTGTCTTTTTCTCCATTTTATATTCTTGCCTCCTTTGTCGAAGATAAGGTGTCCATAGGTGAGTGGATTTATCTCTGGGCTTTCTATTTTGTTCCATTGATCTATATTTCTGTCTTTATGCCAGTACCATACCGTCTTGATGACTGTGGCTTTGTAGTAGAGTCTGAAGTCTGGCAGGTTAATTCCCCCAGTTCCATTCTTCTTCCTCAAGATTGCTTGGGCTATTCGAGGTTTTTTGTATTTCCATACAAATTATGAGATTATTTGTTCTAATTCTGTGAAAAATATCGTTGGTAGCTTGATAGGGATTGCATTGAATGTATAAATTACTTTGGGTAGTATACTCATTTTTACAATATTTATTCTTTCAATCCACTAACACGGTATATTTCTCCATCTATTAGTGTCCTCTTTGATTACTTTCACTAGTGTTTTATAGTTTTCTATGTACAAGTCTTTCGTTTCCTTAGGTAGATATATTCCTAAGTATTTAATTCTTTTCATTGCAACAGTGAATGGAATAGTTTCCTTAATTTCTCTTTCTATTTTCTCAGTGTATAGGAATGCAAGCGATTTCTGTGTGTTGATTTTATATCCTGCAACTTTACTGTATTCATTGATTAGCTCTAGTAGTTTTCTGGTAGAGTCTTTAGGGTTTTGTGTGTAGAGGATCATGTCATCAGCAAACAGTGAAAGTTTTACTTCTTCTTTTCCAATTTGTATTCCTTTTATGTCTTTTTCTGCTCTGATTGCTGTAGCCAAAACTTCCAGAACTATGGTGAATAGTAGTGGTGAGAGTGGGAACCCTTGTCTTGTTCCTGACTTTAGGGGAAATGCTTTCCGTTTTTCACCATTGAGGATAATGTTTGCTGTGGGTTTGTCATATATAGCTTTTATTATGTTGAGGTATGTCCCTTCTATTCCCAATTTCTGGAGGGTTTTTATCATAAATGGATGTTGAATTTTGTCGAAGACTTTCTATTCATCTATTGAGATAATCATATGATTTTTATTTTTCAGTTTGTTAATGTGGTGTATTACGTTGATTGATTTGTGGATATTGAAGAATCCTTGCATTCCTGGGATAAAGCCCACTTGGTCATGATGTATGATCTTCTTAATGTGTTGTTGGATTCGATTGCTAGAATTTTGTTAAGGATTTTTGCATCTATGTTCATCAGTGATATTGGCCTGTAGTTTTCTTTTTTTGTGGGATCTTTACCAGGTTTTGGGATTAGGGTGATGGTGGCCTCATGGAATGAGTTTGGAAGTTTCCCTTCCTCAGCAATTTTCTGGAAGAGTTTGAGTAGAATGGGTGTTAGCTCTTTAAATTTTTTGGTAGAATTCAGCTGTGAAGCCGTCTGGACCTTGGCTTTTGTTTGCTGGAAGATTTCTGATTACACCCTCTAGTTCCGTGCTTGTGATGGGTCTGTTCAGATTTTCTATTTATTCCTGGTTCAGTTTTGGAAAGTTGTACTTTTCTAGGAATTTGTCCATTTCTTCCAGGTTATTCATTTTATTGTCATATAATGGCTGATAGTATTCTCTAATAATCCTTTGTATTTCTGTGTTGTCGGTTGTGATGTCTCCATTTTCATTTCTAATTTTATTGATTTGGTTCTTCTCCCTTTGTTTCTTGATGAGTCTGGCTAGTGGTTTGTCAATTTTATTTATCTTCTCAAAGAACCAACTTTTGGCTTTGTTGATTTTTGCTATGGTCTCTTTTGTTTCTTTTGCATTTATCTCTGCCCTAATTTTTATGATTTCTTTACTTCTACTGACCCTGGGGTTCTTCATTTCTTCCTTTTCTAGTTGCTTTACATGTAGAGTTAGGTTATTTAATTGACTTTTTTCTTGTTTCTTGAGGTGTGCCTGTATTGCTATGAACATCCCCCCTTAGCACTGCTTTTACAGTGTCCCAGAGGTTTTGGGTTGTTGTGTTTTCATTTTCATTCATTTCTATGCATATTTTGATTTCTCCTTTGATTTCTTCTATGATTTGTTCATTATTCAGCAGCGTGTTGTTCAGCCTCCATATGTTGGCATTTTTAATAGTTTTTCTCCTGTAATTGAGATCTAATCTACTGCATAGTAGTCAGAAAAGATGCTTGGAATGATTTCAATTTTTTTTGAATTTACCAAGGCTAGATTTATGGCCCAGGTGTGATCTATCCTGGAAAAAGTTCCATGTGCGCTTGAGAAAAAGGTGAAATTCATTGTTTTGGGGTGAAATGTCCTATAGATATCTATTAGGTCTAACTGGTCTATTGTATCATTTAAAGTTTGTGTTTCCTTGTTAATTTTCTGTTTAGTTGATCTATCCATAGATGTAAGTGGGGTATTAAAATCTCCTACTATTATTGCATTGTTGTTAATTTCCCCTTTCATACTTGTTAGTAATTGTCTTACATATTGCGGTGCTCCTATGTGGGTGCATAAATATTTATAATTGTTATATCTTCTTCTTGGCTTGATCCTTTGATCATTATGTAGTTTCCTTCTTTGTCTCTTTTCACAGCCTTTGTTTTAAAATCTATTTTATCTGATATGAGTATTGCTACTCCTGCTTTCTTTTGGTCTCTATTTGCATGGAATATCTTTCTCCAGCCCTTCACTTTCAGTCTGTAAGTGTCCCTCGTTTTGAGGTGGGTCTCTTGTAGACAACATATATGGGGGTCTTGTTTTTGTATCCATTCAGCCAGCCTTTGTCTTTTGGTTGGGGCATTCAACTTATTTACGTTTAAGGTCATTATTGATAAGTGTGATCCCGTAGCTATTTTCTTTATTGCTTTGGGTTCAAGTTTATACACCCTTTCTGTGTTTCTTGTCTAGAGAAGGTCCTTTAGCATTTGTTGGAGAGCTGGTTTGGTGATGCTGAATTCCCTCAGCTTTTGCTTGTCTATAAAACTTTTTATTTCTCCTTCATATTTGAATGAAATCCTTGCTGGTTACAGTAATCTGGGCTGTAGCTTATTTTCTTTCATCACTTTAAGTATGTCTTGCCATTCCCTCCTGGCCTGAAGAGTTTCTGTTGAAAGATCAGCTGTTATCCTTATGGGAATCCCCTTGTGTGTTATTTGCTGCTTTTCCGTTGCTGCTTTTAATATTTGTCCTTTGTTAATTTGATTAATATGTGTCTTGGAGTATTTCACCTTGAGTTTATCCTGTTGGGGACTCTTTGGGTTTCTTGGACTTGTGTGTTTATTTCTTTCCCCATTTTAGGGAAGTTTTCAACTATTATCTCCTCAAGTATTCTCTCATGGTCTTTCTTTTTGTCTTCTTTGGGCCTCCTATGATTCGAATGTTGGGGTGTTTAACATTGTCCCAGAGGTCTCTAATATTGTCCTCATTTCTTTTAATTCGTTTTTCTTTTTTCCTCTCTGTTTCATTTATTTCTACAATTCTATCTTCTAGCTCACTTATCCTGTCTTCTGCCTCTGTTTTCTACTGTTTGTTCCCTCCAGAGTGTTTCTGATCTCATCTATTGCATTATTCATTGTATATTGACTCTTGTTTATTTCTTCTAAGTCCTTATTAAACCTTTCTTCCATCTTCTCAATCCTTTTCTCCAGGTTATTTATCTGTAACTCCATTTTGCTTTCAAATTTTGAATCATTTTCACCACCAAAATTCGAAATTCTTTATCAGGTAGATTCCCTATATCTTCCTCTTTTGTTTGTGTTGGTGGGCATTTATTTTGTTCCTTTACTTGTTCGGTATTTCTCTGCCTCTTCATCTTGTTTATATTGCTTTGCTTGGGGTGGCCTTTCCCTCTTCCGGCCGTTTGTGGAGTTCTCTTTATTATGTAGTTTCCTCACTGTGTGTGGGGTTGGACGGGTGACTTGTCAAGGTTCCCTGGTTAGGGAAGCTTGTGTTGGTGTTCTGGTGGATGGAGCTGGATTTCCTCTCTCTGGAGTGCAATGAAGTGACCAGTAATGAGTTATGAGATGTCAGTGGGTTTGGAGTGACTTTCAGTTCAGTTCAGTCGCTCAGTCGTGTCCGACTCTCCGCGACCCCATGAATCACAGCACGCCAGGCCTCCCTGTCCATCACCAACTCCCGGAGTTTACCCAAACTCATGTCCATTGAGCTGGTGATGCCATCCAACCATCTCATCCTCTGTTGTCCCCTTCTCCTCCTGCCTTCAATCTTTCAAAGCATGAGGGTCTTTTCAAATGGGTCAGTTCTTTGCATCAGGTGTCCAAAGTATTGGAGTTTCAGTTTCAACATCAGTCCTTCCAATGAACACTCAGGACTGATCTCCTTTAGGATGGGCTGGTTGAATCTCCTTGCAGTGTTTTACTACCCATAAATAATACAAATATTGCTATAATTTAATATAAAGACATTTACTGGGAGAGTCATATTAACTGAACATTAATTCAAATAAATAATTATGAACTTTGTTGGGTGCTTTCAAGGAATGCTACAGGGGCAAAATGAAGGGAGAAGCATGGAATTCTTTGCTTAAGAAGGACATGTCCTACAGACTTAGAGAAATCCCATGGGGTTTGTTTCAGAGAACATTAGGACAATGGAATGAAGGAGAGTGGGACGAATAGGTAAAGGTAGGTTCTTTATATATGCATATATATGTAATATAAATGTATATTTATATTGATGCTTATATTTTGCAAGAAAATTCCTTTAGTAGTCTAAAGGATTCGTGTCTTAATGTTTGGTGTTTGAGTAGATTGTACAATTGCAGGTTTTAAATAACATATTTAGAATCATTTTTACATCATTATTACAAGGAAGTCTTCTACTTCCGTGGGTTCAATTTTTACATGGTGAACTTTTAGGCAGCTAAACCATTATAATTAAGACAAAATTTTTACCATCATTTTGAACAATTGTCAAAAATTAATATATCTCAAGCATAAGCATACTGGTCTGTATGTCAATTAGCTGTCTAATTTTGGCATCATCATCTTTGGCTCTAAAGTAGCTTTTCCAAATACATAGTATTTTGCTGCATTTGATCTTGCAGGCATGCATGCTCAGTTGCTTCAGTCATGTCCAACTCTATGCAACTCTATCGACTGTAGCCCACCAGGCTCCTCTGTCATGAGACTTTCCAGGAAGGATACTGAAGTAGGTTGCCATGCCTTCTTCCAGGGGATCTTCCCAACCTAGGGATTGAATCCGTGTCTCCTGAATTGCAGGCAGTGGATCTTATTATGCTCTAAAAATAAAAAGAGAATGAAAAGTTAAATTGCTGATACAAATTTTAGGCATCAAAAATGAAATACAGTTGAGTCATGTATAGGTCCCATAAATATCTTATCCCTAATCTCAAACTCACTGGAAAAGAGTCTGATGGTAGGAGGGATTGGGGGTGGGAGGAGACAGAGACAACAGAGAATGAGATGGCTGGATGGCATCACCGACTTGATGGACATGAGTTTGAGTGAACTCCGGGAGTTGGTGATGGACAGGGAGGCCTGGCGTGCTGTGATTCATGGGGTCGCAAAGAGTCAGACACAACTGAGCGACTGAACTGAACTGAACTGAATCTCAAACTAATCTTAATTCTCATGCAATCTGTGTTTAATTACAAAGAAAAAGAAATTCAGGAATACTACAAAATAAGCTCTGAAAAACAAATATTAACTAAGTGATTAACAGATAAATAAACAAAAATATCTATTTTATAGACAATAAGCTGAGCTACTTGATAGTTAAAAAATTAAATTGTTAGGGATTATTGAGGGGGAAACTTGAAAGATAAATATCAAACACACATATTTAGAATATGAATTTGGGCACTCCCTACAGGATGAGAAGTTTTAATAATTTGTGAAAGATTTGTATTGTTGGTTAGTTCAGTTTTATTCTAGGTTTGAAGGGAAATTTTCACTTCCCTTCCTTAATACTACCTTTGCTAGTATTTTGAATGCTTCTTTTTTGTTTTTTCTAGCCATTCAGTTCAGTTCAGTTCAGTTCAGTCGCTCAGTCGTGACCGCCTCTTTGCGACCCCATGAATCACAGCATGCCAGGCCTCCCTATCCATCACCAACTCCTGGAGTTCACTCAAACTCATGTCCATCGAGTCTGTGATGCCATCCAGCCATCTCATTCCCTGTCGTCCCCTTATCCTCCCGCCCCCAATCCCTCCCAGCATCAGAGTCTTTTCCAGTGAGTCAACTCGTCACATGAGGTGGCCAAAGTATTGGAGTTTCAGCTTTAGCATCAGTGCTTCCAATGAACACCCAGGACTGATCTCCTTTAGAATGAACTGGTTGGATCTCCTTGCAGTCCAAGGGACTCTCAAGAGTCTTCTCCAACACCACAGTTCAAAAGCATCAGTGCTTCGGCGATCAACTTTCTTCACATTAGTGTGATAAAATAAAGTATGGTACTTCAGTCATCAATCAAAAAATCCAAAACTTTCCCATACTGAATTTAGGATAAAGCATTTTTTTTAAAGCAACATTGATGATATTGATGCACAATGAAGCTTTAAGTGTCACAGTTCTAAAACATTCAAATTGGAATGGGAACTCAATAAAAGATGCCAAGAAAGAAAAGAAACCATTGTAGTTTTGTCTATCACTAACTTAAGAACGCTTCTGTAGTTTACCAGGAAATTGACTAACTTGAGTTCAAAACCAAGCTAGTAATAAAGGATTTATTTGTTCTTGACCTTATTCTGGGTAGGTGGTTGAGACTGACACGATTCTTTAACCTAAACACTAATGATGACTCCTCAGGATGTGGCCCTTCCACAAAACAAAATATTTTCAATTGAGCTCTGGAATTCTATAATGTTGCTAACTCAAAAGCCAACAAAATAGTTTAACTATGTATAAATAAAATGTAGAGATAATTAATAATAGCTTGTAAATCCTAAGACTGAGAGATAAATGAATTTTAGCTATCTAACCTGAATCAATATCAAGGAGGAGGCTGTTTCCATAAATATTGCAAACAATAGATGATTAGCTATTCTTTAATTGAAAAGGGGGGGAGTGTGATCTGTTAGACACACACACACACACACGCACACCCATATCTCACAGTTAATGAGATATTTCATTATGGCTGTTTAACAAGAGATTTTTATGCTTAATCAAATCATTTAATGCACTTCTAAGGGTATTCCACTTAGCAGTAGGCTGATTGGGAACTGCCTTCAGGGACCTCTGAGTTTACACCCATTTAAAATTTGGTTTATGAAACGTGTTCTGCATACTGCATGTTAATATAGGCTGTATTTTTTTGTAATTATAACAAGGATATTGGGAATTCTTAATTAAATATTCAGGAGATTTCTTAACTTCTTGTTGCATAAGCAATTAAGAGAGAGATTTCTTCAGGAAATCAGAAAGATCATTGAAATGAGCTTCATTTTGTCAAGCTAGCCTGATAATTAAAGTTATTAATGGTTTTATTGATTAATATTTAAACTCTTTATATATTAATCATGATTTCTATTTTGAGAATTTTCTCTGGCCCTTGAGCTAATTGATTTTATATCTTTTCCTATATCATATTTATAAAAATCCAGTGAGATAGTTTTTACTACTTCTATTTTACAAACAAATGGAAGCTTAGACATAAGGTAATTTAGAGAAAAGACACATAGATAGTAAATGGTAGAATTAATAACTTATTCCTAGTGTATTTGACTCCTCAGCCAATATTCTGAACAACAACTACTAAAAATTCCAGAGGACAAATTCCTAGTTATTCTTTCCACTGATTATCTTCCTTCTGTGCTCAGGAACTAATTTATTATAGTTACCTTTTTTTTTTTTTTTTACTAGGATTCAGCCTCAGAAATTTTCACTGAATTTGTGGGGGCTTATAGAAGTTCCTTGCTACTCTGAAGTTAAATAGAGAAAATAAAATTAGTATGTTGATATTTAAAATTCTACAAATATTTTTGCATATTTCAAGCAATAGTGTATATATGTATAGCTGTGATTCAGAAATCTTAAGTGAATGAATACTTTTTATGGAGAATTACATGTATAGTAAAATTTTTATTTAAGAAGTATATACACAAAATTCAGTGTTATTGCAAAATAGCTGGAAAATAAAGTTAAGTATTAAAACTATATAAAACAAACCCTGAATTATCCCACATGTGTGTGCTGTGTGCTAAGTTGCTTCAGTCATGTCCCAGTCTTTGCAACCCAATGGATGGTAACCACCAGGCTCCTTTTTCCATGGGATTCTCCAGGCAAGAATAATGGAGTGGGTTGTCATGCCCTTCTTCAGCAGATCTTCCCAACACAGGAATCAAATCCCTGTCTTGTGCATTGGCAGGTGGGTTCTTTATCCCTAGCACCACCTGGGAAGCCCTGATTGTGCCATAATTGACAAAAAAATTCACTGTTGGTAGCCAGCTCATATCTTGTGCCACGTGGGCTATCACTGACAAGCCAGTGTTTTTCTGTTCAGGAACTGCAACTTTTCCACCATATGACTTGGTGGCCTGATATCACATGTGCTTTGCTCCAGGGCAAGCTTTCATTTCTATTCATGTGATGCTCTTTTAAAACACAAATTCCACGCTGCTAAAAAAATAAATAGCGCTTTATTTTCCACAGCAAAATAGAGAAATGTGTTTCTCTTTCTGTTGATTTCAATACTTTTAAAAGTGTCTTGTAGATAGATTATGAAGGTCTCAGTGTTGACTTTTTTATATATGTCACCTAGAAATATTCCCTCCCTAGTTTTCATGAATTCTCCTGATGGAGATATATTTGGAAGGGGTATTAGTAACAACTGTCAATTTGCACCTGGATGCACCACCTTCATATTATTCTCAAGTTAATTGCTGAGGCTAGCTAAATATTCCCGGAGAAGGCAATGGCAACCCCCTTCAGTACTCTTGCCTGGAAAATCCCATGGACGGAGGAGCCTGGTAGGCTGCCGTCTATGGGGTTGCACAGAGTCGGACACGACTGATTCGACTTAGCTGCTGCTGCTGCTGTGACCCCATAGATGGAAGCCCACCAGGCTCCCCGGTCCCTGGGATTCTCCAAGCAAGAACACTGGAGTGGGTTGCCATTTCCTTCTCCAATGTGTCAAAGTGAAAAGTGAAAGTGAAGTCGCTCAGTCGTGTCTGACCCTTAGCGACCCCACGGACTGCAGCCTACCAGGCTCCTCCATCCATGGGATTTTCTAGGCAAGAGTACTGGAGTGGCAGCAGCAGCTAAATATGCCAGATTGTTTATTTTCTCAGGGTAAGCCATTCTCATAGAGCATGGAGGTCCCATTATCTGTGTTTGATTCCATCAATTTCCACTCCAAACAAGCACACATAAATTTCTGAATCCTAAATAGCTTATTTACAAACAACACAAAACTGTTTTATGAAACATATCCTTGAAAATAATCAATGAAATAGTTAACATCTTGTAAGACTAATCAATTTAAAGGAAGAAAGATACAAATAAAGTTGAAAAAGTATACTTCTAGATACACAAGATAAAAATAAAATAACTATATTATAGCTAAAATT